>NW_026046443.1:7433838-8672811 GCF_023864275.1 Schistocerca cancellata | reverse complement strand
TTCACAGTCAGTTATTGAAAGGTTATAAAGTGAGCCACAATTTATTGAGAAATTAGTCACGTTATTATTGGTAGGGTTACGGAATAATGAACTGTTGCTATGTTACAGTAAATGTCAATGCTGTACATAATTTAACTGTTGGGTAGTTACACTGAATGTGAATGATATATACAGACAGGGTGTCCCAGCTATCTTGTCCACCCAAAATATCTCTGCAACAATAACCAGCTATTGGAAAACGACTGTCTCACCGGTATCAATGTAGGGGCTGGGGTCCATGAATGTACATATTTGGAAACATTCTAAAACGAAAGCATGTGTGTTTTTTTAACACAAACTTATGTTTTTTTAAATGGACCTCCTATATTTTTTTCTTCAGCAGTCCATAGCATGACAAAGCACATACACAATGGCGTTGGTTGCATCGCAATATGTCCCATTACATCCCGAGATATTAAGACGCGAAGTTGCTTGAAACACCCGGCATGCGCTGCTAGGCGCACCGTCCTGAGGCTCAGGCGTGAACCCCGATGCTGCCCGTAATAGCGACGTGATTGAAATGCGTAATCACACTTCCATACTTATCAAGAGGTCCGGAACGCATAATTCGGTCTGCTGCCATCCTGCATTAACGTCGTACATTCCAGCAGGTATTTATCCCATAGGCTAGGGGTGATGCGGTTCTGTTAACATATCTGTGTACCCGCAACGTTAGTCACAAAGCTAACTTCGCTTATCGTTAATCCGTTACTAAAAAGGTAATGCCGTTCAACGTTAAAACTTTACTTTACTGTAGATCTAGCGCAAGTGACAGTTAATCATTCACTCGTAATAGTAAAATTCATGTTGATGGTTTTAGTGAAACGAGCAAGTGGACTAAAAGTTTTTACCGTTGTTTAGGTAAAAATGTTTTGATTTGGGAAGTTCAGGTAGGACATAGAAGATGTATGTAAACATTATCACATAATTATTAATGTTATGTTTATCTAATGCGTTAAATGACAAAATTGTTGCAAACAAATGTTTCTTAACATCACTGGGTAAAATGGCCTTTTGTAGTAACTTCCAATTGTGATACCAGCACTACATACTAAACAGTAGCGTTCACATCTCATGCTCAAAATGATGCCCACTGGCTTGCACACATAGGGGTCACTCTGCGGGATGAAGGATGCCCTACTTCGTGCTACTGTTTCCTCTTTGATGTCTGTACAAGCATCAATAATGCGTTGCTTCATGTCCTCTGGTGTTGTTGGTTCATGTTGGTAAACAGCATTCTTCACTGCTCCCCAAAGAAAATAATCCAGCTGTGTATGCTCCGGAGATCGGGCAGGCCACCTAACTGGGCCACCTCGGCCAGTCCACCTACCAGGGAACTTACGGTTCAGAAGTCGTCGTAGCTCGGAAGGCGTTATGTGCAGGGGCATCCGTCAGACTGATACCACATGACCATTCTCCGGTTCAGAGGTTACGGTGTCCAAGAGAACAGGAAGATTGTGTGTCTTATAAAGCTGGAGTATTGTCTGCCAATTTGGGTGCCATTTATAAAGAAAGGTCCGATAATGGTATCTCCAATAATCCCACACCAAACATTAACTTTCCACGGACGTTGATGCTCTACCTGACGGAGCCATTTTGGATTGTCTGCGGACCAATAATGCATATTCCTCATATTGACAATTCCTTAGTTGGAGAATGATGCCTCGTCGGTAAAGAGAACATCTGCAAAAATTTTGGATTAGTCAGAAGTTTTTGCTGAGCCCACCGACAAAATGTTACCCTATTGCGGAAGTCATTTCCATGAAGATCCTGGTGTAAATGAACATGGTAAGGATGAAATTTATGACGTTTAAGAATACGCTGTGCACTTGATTTCGATACACCAACTTCACGTTCAATTTGACGTGTGCTGATTTGAGGATTCACAGCTATGGTAGCGAGCACAGCAACTTCAGCACGTTCATCTGTGTGTGTTCTAGGACGATGTCGAGGTCTTGGATTTAAGCTTCCCGTTTCACGTAGACGAGATGTGAGACGACCAAACATCCGGCGCAAAGGCGATGGCTTGTCAGGGAATCGTCTTCTGAACAGTCGTTCTGCCTGAACAGCATTTCGTCCACCTACAACAGGGTACAGTACAGGTACGTAGAGTAGGGTAGAAAACAGACATATTAACTTAATAACCACAATGTTCGCTAACATTACTATCAACAAACAAGCAATCTCATAACGTATTTCCCGTCAACGTACATTCTCCATAGATCAGCAGCATTTCTACCATATCTTCATGTGTGTACATTATACTGTACAGTATAAGTTCCACAACACAACGTTTATTCACAATGTGAATTACCTCCGTGCCGTCACTAGATTACTCTGATGCACGACTACACTGGCAAGCGGTGTACTGCACGCCAAAGCAACAACAAATGGGATGCTCGGAGGGTGGTGCAGTACAGGAGTTTGCATGGGTCGCAAATCATAAACAAGGCGAAGTGGTAACAGTGGCAGTAGTGGGAACTACGTTGGACACTTGACTAGGTAGAGCCAGGCCCTGCGCGACAGGCACAATGGGTCATGTAACGCATTAGGTAAACCTTATTTTGGCTGTGCAGGATAAATAAGACAACCTGACGGGTGTACACCGATCGGTACTGGTTCATATTGTGTACGTAGATACGAGAAACGTGCAAGAAGGAAACCATTATGTGCTTATGAGAGTTGATGGCAGCAGACCGTATTATTCGTTCGGACCTCTTGATAAGTATGGAGGTGTGATTACACATGTCAGCCACATCGCGATTACGGGCAGCATGGAGTTCACGCCTGAGCCTCAGGACGTGTGCTGGCAGCGCATGTCGGGTGTTTCAAGTGTCAACTTCGCGCCTCAATATCTCGGGATGTAATGGGAATATTGCGATGCAATCAACTCCATTGTGTATGAGCTTTGTCATGCTATGGATTGCTGAAGTAAAAATATAGGAGGTCCATTTAAAAACACACAAGTTTGTGTTAAAAAACACTTATGCTTTCGTTTTAGAATGTTTCCAAATACGTACATTCATGGGCCCCAGCCCTACATTGATACCGGTGAAAGTCGTTTTCCAATAGCTGTTATTGTTCCAGAGATATTTTGGGTGGACAAGATAGCTGGGACACCCTGTATATATTCTGTAGGGAGATAATAACCAGTTATAGATGTTGACCACTGATGCATCGTGTATAGGGATGGTGTTAACCCTCTCTGCATCAGCTAATGCCCGAAGATGGTGCACTGAAGCAACGAAACTGGTAACCATACAATAAATGACGTCATAAAGACGGCTGTAGGTGTTTTACTTTCTTAAGTAAGTCAACGGCCGACGTCGCCCAGACGTCCAGTTGCTAGGATGGACATAAAAAAAAATTAATTGCGATTTGCTTACCCGATAACGGCGGATAAATACATTGCATCGCCTGTGTTGGTCAGAAATGGGATGCAAAGTTCATTCGGACATGCGTACATTGCGATATCGCACGTATCGTATCCCTTAAGAAGCGTGACGTGCGATAGAGCCATCTACGGTCTCACTCTTTCTGTCGAGATTTCTACTTTAAACATGAATCCTGGAGCATATAGATGTTTATTAACTCCTCAAAAGTATCTCATATCCCTTCTGGTCAAAGTCTGCGTGAGGGCTGTCTAGGTCAACTGCGGGCAGTCAGAGTGGTTTTCTGATTTCGGCCGCAATGAGGGGTACTGAAAACCTGAAAAAGTAGTCTTTAACGGGGCAGAGGCACATCTCGAGCCGTTCCGAGGTGGGCGTCCTGTCACCAAACCCCGAGCACTACCGCGTTTGTTATCCCACCGACGCCCTTCTTCAACACAATGCGTCATTCACATTGCTTGCAGTTCTTCGGTGATCGTGGATCAGAAGTATGTGGCATGTTGGCAATTGCCCAGTACAGATGGCATTAATTTTCACTGTGGCTTCCAACTAGATTCCCACTTAAAATTTTCCCACACTGTTTCTGTATGTCCATCTTAGCTTTCGTCGACTTGTTCACGTTAATTTACATTGGTTAACAATAAAGTCATAAGTAAATTGTGTGGATAAAACTGAGAGTTCGTTTCACTCCTCCTTCACTAGTGATCTGCACTCGTACATCCATCACGTATGTCCCCGTACATGAGAGGCACTTTACTTGAAAATCTCTTGCCCTGTTTCGGTGCATAAATTACGATATTGCAGTGCCTGTATTGGTTAGAAGGGAAATGGAATGTTCCTTCGGACAAGCATATATGCGTCTTCGAAGGAGCGTTGCAGCACCCGTCTAACCAATACAGGCACTGCAATATTGGTCAAGGGCAACTCCTGGGAACAACATCTGCTTCCCTGGCTTAAATGTTAGTTTGAATGTAACGGCGTTTTTATTCCATCATCTTCGGACGAACAGAACAGTATATTTCATCTTCCGATATTTCAGCTGAAAGCCGTAGGCCACAGGCATCTTAAAGGCGAGTCGGTGACTCAACTAAAACCACTTGACAGAACTTCGTAGACGTCAAGTCAGTGTACAAGATACACTCCTGGAAATGGAAAAAGGAACACATTGACACCGGTGTGTCAGACCCACCATACTTGCTCCGGACACTGCGAGAGGGCTGTACAAGAAATGATCACACGCACGGCACAGCGGACACACCAGGAACCGCGGTGTTGGCCGTCGAATGGCGCTAGCTGCGCAGCATTTGTGCACCGCCGCCGTCAGTGTCAGCCAGTTTGCCGTGGCATACGGAGCTCCATCGCAGTCTTTAATACTGGTAGCATGCCGCGACAGCGTGGACGTGAACCGTATGTGCAGTTGACGGACTTTGAGCGAGGGCGTATAGTGGGCATGCGGGAGGCCGGGTGGACGTACCGCCGAATTGCTCAACACGTGGGGCGTGAGATCTCCACAGTACATCGATGTTGTCGCCAGTGGTCGGCGGAAGGTGCACGTGACCGTCGACCTGGGACCGGACCGCAGCTACGCACGGATGCACGCCAAGACCGTAGGATCCTACGCAGTGCCGTAGGGGACCGCACCGCCACTTCCCAGCAAATTAGGGACACTGTTGCTCCTGGGGTATCGGCGAGGACCATTCGCAACCGTCTCCATGAAGCTGGGCTACGGTCCCGCACACCGTTAGGCCGTCTTCCGCTCACGCCCCAACATCGTGCAGCCCGCCTCCAGTGGTGTCGCGACAGGCGTGAATGGAGGGACGAATGGAGACGTGTCGTCTTCAGCGATGAGAGTCGCTTCTGCCTTGGTGCCAATGATGGTCGTATGCGTGTTTGGCGCCGTGCAGGTGAGCGCCAGAATCAGGACTGCATATGACCGTGGCACACAGGGCCAACACCCGGCATCATGGTGTGGGGAGCGATCTCCTACACTGGCCGTACACCACTGGTGATCGTCGAGGGGCACTGAATAGTGCACGGTACATCCAAACCGTCATGGAACCCATCGTTCTACCATTCCTAGACCGGCAAGGGAACTTGCTGTTCCAACAGGACAATGCACGTCCGCATGTATCCCGTGCCACCCAACGTGCTCTAGAAGGTGTAAGTCAACTACCCTGGCCAGCAAGATCTCCGGATCTGTCCCCCATTGAGCATGTTTGGGACTGGATGAAGCGTCGTCTCACGCGGTCTGCACGTCGAGCACGAACGCTGGTCCAACTGAGGCGCCAGGTGGAAATGGCATGGCAAGCCGTTCCACAGGACTACATCCAGCATCTCTACGATCGTCTCCATGGGAGAATAGCAGCCTGCATTGCTGCGAAAGGTGGATATACACTGTACTAGTGCCGACATTGTGCATGCTCTGTTGGCTGTGTCTATGTGCCTGTGGTTCTGTCAGTGTGATCATGTGATGTATCTGACCCCAGGAATGTGTAAATAAAGTTTCCCCTTCCTGGGACAATGAATTCACGGTGTTCTTATTTCAATTTCCAGGAGTGTATAAGGTAAAAGAAGGCTCGCGCATATGTACTATTGTTATATCAGGTCCCATGTAAAGTGTTTCAAATAATCTCTTAATAATAATCTTTCTTATAAAAATCAAATTTTGACAATCATTCATCTCAGTTTAAAGAATTTACTAATTTCTCCAATCCATGGCCATATCGATTATTGTAAAGAAAAATCAGTTGTTTCTTTCTACACATGACAAATCTATCGGCCAGCATTGCACTGGGCTGCGCCAGAAAAATTTCTTATAGAAGCAGACATATACGCGTTATCCGGCGACTTCATTGAGGTAAGAATATTCTATTTATTCGGAATGATCTTTCAGGGCCATGACGCAGCACTGCTGATGTCCAAAATTTACCAGTTTAAATTCACAGTCAGTTATTGAAAGGTTATAAGTGAGCCACAATTTTATTGAGAAATTAGTCACGTTATTATTGGTAGGTTACGGAATAATGAACTGTTGCTATGTTACAGTAAATGTCAATGCTGTACATAATTTAACTGTTGGGTAGTTACACTGAATGTGAATGATATATACATACAGGGTGTCCCAGCTATCTTGTCCACCCAAAATATCTCTGCAACAATAACAGCTATTGGAAAACGACTTTCACCGGTATCAATGTAGGGCTGGGGTCCATGAATGTACATATTTGGAAACATTCTAAAACGAAAGCATGTGTGTTTTTTAACACAAACTTATGTTTTTTTAAATGGACCTCCTATATTTTTTCTTCAGCAGTCCATAGCATGACAAAGCACATACACAATGGCGTTGGTTGCATCGCAATATTCCCATTACATCCCGAGATATTAAGACGCGAAGTTGCTTGAAACACCCGGCATGCGCTGCTAGCGCACGTCCTGAGGCTCAGGCGTGAACCCCATGCTGCCCGTAATAGCGACGTGATTGAAATGCGTAATCACACTTCCATACTTATCAAGAGGTCCGGAACGCATAATTCGGTCTGCTGCCATCCTGCATTAACGTCGTACATTCCAGCAGGTATTTATCCCATAGGCTAGGGGTGATGCGGTTCTGTAACATATCTGTGTACCGCAACGTTAGTCACAAAGCTAACTTCGCTTATCGTTAATCCGTTACTAAAAAGGTAATGCCGTTCAACGTTAAAACTTTACTTTACTGTAGATCTAGCGCAAGTGACAGTTAATCATTCACTCGTAATAGTAAAATTCATGTTGATGGTTTTAGTGAAACGAGCAAGTGGACTAAAAGTTTTACCGTTGTTTAGGTAAAAATGTTTTGATTTGGGAAGTTCAGGTAGGACATAGAAGATGTATGTAAACATTATCACATAATTATTAATGTTATGTTTATCTAATGCGTTAAATGACAAATTGTTGCAAACAAATGTTTCTTAACATCACTGGGTAAAATGGCCTTTTGTAGTAACTTCCATTGTGATACCAGCACTACATACTAAACATAGCGTTCACATCTCATGCTCAAAATGATGCCCACTGGCTTGCACACATAGGGTCACTCTGCGGATGAAGGATGCCCTACTTCGTGCTACTGTTTCCTCTTTGATGTCTGTACAAGCATCAATAATGCGTTGCTTCATGTCCTCTGGTGTTGTTGGTTCATGTTGGTAAACAGCATTCTTCACTGCTCCCCAAAGAAAATAATCCAGCTGTGTATGCTCCGGAGATCGGGCAGGCCACCTAACTGGGCCACCTCGGCCAGTCCACCTACCAGGGAACTTACGGTTCAGAAGTCGTCGTGCTCGGAAGGCGTTATGTGCAGGGCATCCGTCAGACTGATACCACATGACCATTCTCCGGTTCAGAGGTACGGTGTCCAAGAGAACAGGAAGATTGTGTCTTATAAAGCTGGAGTATTGTCTGCCAATTTGGGTGCCATTTATAAAGAAAGGTCCGATAATGGTATCTCCAATAATCCCACACCAAACATTAACTTTCCACGGACGTTGATGCTCTACCTGACGGAGCCATTTTGGATTGTCTGCGGACCAATAATGCATATTCCTCATATTGACAATTCCTTAGTTGGAGAATGATGCCTCGTCGGTAAAGAGAACATCTGCAAAAATTTTGGATTAGTCAGAAGTTTTTGCTGAGCCCACCGACAAAATGTTACCCTATTGCGGAAGTCATTTCCATGAAGATCCTGGTGTAAATGAACATGGTAAGGATGAAATTTATGACGTTTAAGAATACGCTGTGCACTTGATTTCGATACACCAACTTCACGTTCAATTTGACGTGTGCTGATTTGAGGATTCACAGCTATGGTAGCGAGCACAGCAACTTCAGCACGTTCATCTGTGTGTGTTCTAGGACGATGTCGAGGTCTTGGATTTAAGCTTCCCGTTTCACGTAGACGAGATGTGAGACGACCAAACATCCGGCGCAAAGGCGATGGCTTGTCAGGGAATCGTCTTCTGAACAGTCGTTCTGCCTGAACAGCATTTCGTCCACCTACAACAGGGTACAGTACAGGTACGTAGAGTAGGGTAGAAAACAGACATATTAACTTAATAACCACAATGTTCGCTAACATTACTATCAACAAACAAGCAATCTCATAACGTATTTCCCGTCAACGTACATTCTCCATAGATCAGCAGCATTTCTACCATATCTTCATGTGTGTACATTATACTGTACAGTATAAGTTCCACAACACAACGTTTATTCACAATGTGAATTACCTCCGTGCCGTCACTAGATTACTCTGATGCACGACTACACTGGCAAGCGGTGTACTGCACGCCAAAGCAACAACAAATGGGATGCTCGGAGGGTGGTGCAGTACAGGAGTTTGCATGGGTCGCAAATCATAAACAAGGCGAAGTGGTAACAGTGGCAGTAGTGGGAACTACGTTGGACACTTGACTAGGTAGAGCCAGGCCCTGCGCGACAGGCACAATGGGTCATGTAACGCATTAGGTAAACCTTATTTTGGCTGTGCAGGATAAATAAGACAACCTGACGGGTGTACACCGATCGGTACTGGTTCATATTGTGTACGTAGATACGAGAAACGTGCAAGAAGGAAACCATTATGTGCTTATGAGAGTTGATGGCAGCAGACCGTATTATTCGTTCGGACCTCTTGATAAGTATGGAGGTGTGATTACACATGTCAGCCACATCGCGATTACGGGCAGCATGGAGTTCACGCCTGAGCCTCAGGACGTGTGCTGGCAGCGCATGTCGGGTGTTTCAAGTGTCAACTTCGCGCCTCAATATCTCGGGATGTAATGGGAATATTGCGATGCAATCAACTCCATTGTGTATGAGCTTTGTCATGCTATGGATTGCTGAAGTAAAAATATAGGAGGTCCATTTAAAAACACACAAGTTTGTGTTAAAAAACACTTATGCTTTCGTTTTAGAATGTTTCCAAATACGTACATTCATGGGCCCCAGCCCTACATTGATACCGGTGAAAGTCGTTTTCCAATAGCTGTTATTGTTCCAGAGATATTTTGGGTGGACAAGATAGCTGGGACACCCTGTATATATTCTGTAGGGAGATAATAACCAGTTATAGATGTTGACCACTGATGCATCGTGTATAGGGATGGTGTTAACCCTCTCTGCATCAGCTAATGCCCGAAGATGGTGCACTGAAGCAACGAAACTGGTAACCATACAATAAATGACGTCATAAAGACGGCTGTAGGTGTTTTACTTTCTTAAGTAAGTCAACGGCCGACGTCGCCCAGACGTCCAGTTGCTAGGATGGACATAAAAAAAAATTAATTGCGATTTGCTTACCCGATAACGGCGGATAAATACATTGCATCGCCTGTGTTGGTCAGAAATGGGATGCAAAGTTCATTCGGACATGCGTACATTGCGATATCGCACGTATCGTATCCCTTAAGAAGCGTGACGTGCGATAGAGCCATCTACGGTCTCACTCTTTCTGTCGAGATTTCTACTTTAAACATGAATCCTGGAGCATATAGATGTTTATTAACTCCTCAAAAGTATCTCATATCCCTTCTGGTCAAAGTCTGCGTGAGGGCTGTCTAGGTCAACTGCGGGCAGTCAGAGTGGTTTTCTGATTTCGGCCGCAATGAGGGGTACTGAAAACCTGAAAAAGTAGTCTTTAACGGGGCAGAGGCACATCTCGAGCCGTTCCGAGGTGGGCGTCCTGTCACCAAACCCCGAGCACTACCGCGTTTGTTATCCCACCGACGCCCTTCTTCAACACAATGCGTCATTCACATTGCTTGCAGTTCTTCGGTGATCGTGGATCAGAAGTATGTGGCATGTTGGCAATTGCCCAGTACAGATGGCATTAATTTTCACTGTGGCTTCCAACTAGATTCCCACTTAAAATTTTCCCACACTGTTTCTGTATGTCCATCTTAGCTTTCGTCGACTTGTTCACGTTAATTTACATTGGTTAACAATAAAGTCATAAGTAAATTGTGTGGATAAAACTGAGAGTTCGTTTCACTCCTCCTTCACTAGTGATCTGCACTCGTACATCCATCACGTATGTCCCCGTACATGAGAGGCACTTTACTTGAAAATCTCTTGCCCTGTTTCGGTGCATAAATTACGATATTGCAGTGCCTGTATTGGTTAGAAGGGAAATGGAATGTTCCTTCGGACAAGCATATATGCGTCTTCGAAGGAGCGTTGCAGCACCCGTCTAACCAATACAGGCACTGCAATATTGGTCAAGGGCAACTCCTGGGAACAACATCTGCTTCCCTGGCTTAAATGTTAGTTTGAATGTAACGGCGTTTTTATTCCATCATCTTCGGACGAACAGAACAGTATATTTCATCTTCCGATATTTCAGCTGAAAGCCGTAGGCCACAGGCATCTTAAAGGCGAGTCGGTGACTCAACTAAAACCACTTGACAGAACTTCGTAGACGTCAAGTCAGTGTACAAGATACACTCCTGGAAATGGAAAAAGGAACACATTGACACCGGTGTGTCAGACCCACCATACTTGCTCCGGACACTGCGAGAGGGCTGTACAAGAAATGATCACACGCACGGCACAGCGGACACACCAGGAACCGCGGTGTTGGCCGTCGAATGGCGCTAGCTGCGCAGCATTTGTGCACCGCCGCCGTCAGTGTCAGCCAGTTTGCCGTGGCATACGGAGCTCCATCGCAGTCTTTAATACTGGTAGCATGCCGCGACAGCGTGGACGTGAACCGTATGTGCAGTTGACGGACTTTGAGCGAGGGCGTATAGTGGGCATGCGGGAGGCCGGGTGGACGTACCGCCGAATTGCTCAACACGTGGGGCGTGAGATCTCCACAGTACATCGATGTTGTCGCCAGTGGTCGGCGGAAGGTGCACGTGACCGTCGACCTGGGACCGGACCGCAGCTACGCACGGATGCACGCCAAGACCGTAGGATCCTACGCAGTGCCGTAGGGGACCGCACCGCCACTTCCCAGCAAATTAGGGACACTGTTGCTCCTGGGGTATCGGCGAGGACCATTCGCAACCGTCTCCATGAAGCTGGGCTACGGTCCCGCACACCGTTAGGCCGTCTTCCGCTCACGCCCCAACATCGTGCAGCCCGCCTCCAGTGGTGTCGCGACAGGCGTGAATGGAGGGACGAATGGAGACGTGTCGTCTTCAGCGATGAGAGTCGCTTCTGCCTTGGTGCCAATGATGGTCGTATGCGTGTTTGGCGCCGTGCAGGTGAGCGCCAGAATCAGGACTGCATATGACCGTGGCACACAGGGCCAACACCCGGCATCATGGTGTGGGGAGCGATCTCCTACACTGGCCGTACACCACTGGTGATCGTCGAGGGGCACTGAATAGTGCACGGTACATCCAAACCGTCATGGAACCCATCGTTCTACCATTCCTAGACCGGCAAGGGAACTTGCTGTTCCAACAGGACAATGCACGTCCGCATGTATCCCGTGCCACCCAACGTGCTCTAGAAGGTGTAAGTCAACTACCCTGGCCAGCAAGATCTCCGGATCTGTCCCCCATTGAGCATGTTTGGGACTGGATGAAGCGTCGTCTCACGCGGTCTGCACGTCGAGCACGAACGCTGGTCCAACTGAGGCGCCAGGTGGAAATGGCATGGCAAGCCGTTCCACAGGACTACATCCAGCATCTCTACGATCGTCTCCATGGGAGAATAGCAGCCTGCATTGCTGCGAAAGGTGGATATACACTGTACTAGTGCCGACATTGTGCATGCTCTGTTGGCTGTGTCTATGTGCCTGTGGTTCTGTCAGTGTGATCATGTGATGTATCTGACCCCAGGAATGTGTAAATAAAGTTTCCCCTTCCTGGGACAATGAATTCACGGTGTTCTTATTTCAATTTCCAGGAGTGTATAAGGTAAAAGAAGGCTCGCGCATATGTACTATTGTTATATCAGGTCCCATGTAAAGTGTTTCAAATAATCTCTTAATAATAATCTTTCTTATAAAAATCAAATTTTGACAATCATTCATCTCAGTTTAAAGAATTTACTAATTTCTCCAATCCATGGCCATATCGATTATTGTAAAGAAAAATCAGTTGTTTCTTTCTACACATGACAAATCTATCGGCCAGCATTGCACTGGGCTGCGCCAGAAAAATTTCTTATAGAAGCAGACATATACGCGTTATCCGGCGACTTCATTGAGGTAAGAATATTCTATTTATTCGGAATGATCTTTCAGGGCCATGACGCAGCACTGCTGATGTCCAAAATTTACCAGTTTAAATTCACAGTCAGTTATTGAAAGGTTATAAGTGAGCCACAATTTTATTGAGAAATTAGTCACGTTATTATTGGTAGGTTACGGAATAATGAACTGTTGCTATGTTACAGTAAATGTCAATGCTGTACATAATTTAACTGTTGGGTAGTTACACTGAATGTGAATGATATATACATACAGGGTGTCCCAGCTATCTTGTCCACCCAAAATATCTCTGCAACAATAACAGCTATTGGAAAACGACTTTCACCGGTATCAATGTAGGGCTGGGGTCCATGAATGTACATATTTGGAAACATTCTAAAACGAAAGCATGTGTGTTTTTTAACACAAACTTATGTTTTTTTAAATGGACCTCCTATATTTTTTCTTCAGCAGTCCATAGCATGACAAAGCACATACACAATGGCGTTGGTTGCATCGCAATATTCCCATTACATCCCGAGATATTAAGACGCGAAGTTGCTTGAAACACCCGGCATGCGCTGCTAGCGCACGTCCTGAGGCTCAGGCGTGAACCCCATGCTGCCCGTAATAGCGACGTGATTGAAATGCGTAATCACACTTCCATACTTATCAAGAGGTCCGGAACGCATAATTCGGTCTGCTGCCATCCTGCATTAACGTCGTACATTCCAGCAGGTATTTATCCCATAGGCTAGGGGTGATGCGGTTCTGTAACATATCTGTGTACCGCAACGTTAGTCACAAAGCTAACTTCGCTTATCGTTAATCCGTTACTAAAAAGGTAATGCCGTTCAACGTTAAAACTTTACTTTACTGTAGATCTAGCGCAAGTGACAGTTAATCATTCACTCGTAATAGTAAAATTCATGTTGATGGTTTTAGTGAAACGAGCAAGTGGACTAAAAGTTTTACCGTTGTTTAGGTAAAAATGTTTTGATTTGGGAAGTTCAGGTAGGACATAGAAGATGTATGTAAACATTATCACATAATTATTAATGTTATGTTTATCTAATGCGTTAAATGACAAATTGTTGCAAACAAATGTTTCTTAACATCACTGGGTAAAATGGCCTTTTGTAGTAACTTCCATTGTGATACCAGCACTACATACTAAACATAGCGTTCACATCTCATGCTCAAAATGATGCCCACTGGCTTGCACACATAGGGTCACTCTGCGGATGAAGGATGCCCTACTTCGTGCTACTGTTTCCTCTTTGATGTCTGTACAAGCATCAATAATGCGTTGCTTCATGTCCTCTGGTGTTGTTGGTTCATGTTGGTAAACAGCATTCTTCACTGCTCCCCAAAGAAAATAATCCAGCTGTGTATGCTCCGGAGATCGGGCAGGCCACCTAACTGGGCCACCTCGGCCAGTCCACCTACCAGGGAACTTACGGTTCAGAAGTCGTCGTGCTCGGAAGGCGTTATGTGCAGGGCATCCGTCAGACTGATACCACATGACCATTCTCCGGTTCAGAGGTACGGTGTCCAAGAGAACAGGAAGATTGTGTCTTATAAAGCTGGAGTATTGTCTGCCAATTTGGGTGCCATTTATAAAGAAAGGTCCGATAATGGTATCTCCAATAATCCCACACCAAACATTAACTTTCCACGGACGTTGATGCTCTACCTGACGGAGCCATTTTGGATTGTCTGCGGACCAATAATGCATATTCCTCATATTGACAATTCCTTAGTTGGAGAATGATGCCTCGTCGGTAAAGAGAACATCTGCAAAAATTTTGGATTAGTCAGAAGTTTTTGCTGAGCCCACCGACAAAATGTTACCCTATTGCGGAAGTCATTTCCATGAAGATCCTGGTGTAAATGAACATGGTAAGGATGAAATTTATGACGTTTAAGAATACGCTGTGCACTTGATTTCGATACACCAACTTCACGTTCAATTTGACGTGTGCTGATTTGAGGATTCACAGCTATGGTAGCGAGCACAGCAACTTCAGCACGTTCATCTGTGTGTGTTCTAGGACGATGTCGAGGTCTTGGATTTAAGCTTCCCGTTTCACGTAGACGAGATGTGAGACGACCAAACATCCGGCGCAAAGGCGATGGCTTGTCAGGGAATCGTCTTCTGAACAGTCGTTCTGCCTGAACAGCATTTCGTCCACCTACAACAGGGTACAGTACAGGTACGTAGAGTAGGGTAGAAAACAGACATATTAACTTAATAACCACAATGTTCGCTAACATTACTATCAACAAACAAGCAATCTCATAACGTATTTCCCGTCAACGTACATTCTCCATAGATCAGCAGCATTTCTACCATATCTTCATGTGTGTACATTATACTGTACAGTATAAGTTCCACAACACAACGTTTATTCACAATGTGAATTACCTCCGTGCCGTCACTAGATTACTCTGATGCACGACTACACTGGCAAGCGGTGTACTGCACGCCAAAGCAACAACAAATGGGATGCTCGGAGGGTGGTGCAGTACAGGAGTTTGCATGGGTCGCAAATAATAAACAAGGCGAAGTGGTAACAGTGGCAGTAGTGGGAACTACGTTGGACACTTGACTAGGTAGAGCCAGGCCCTGCGCGACAGGCACAATGTGAATTACCTCCGTGCCGTCACTAGATTACTCTGATGCACGACTACACTGGCAAGCGGTGTACTGCACGCCAAAGCAACAACAAATGGGATGCTCGGAGGGTGGTGCAGTACAGGAGTTTGCGTGGGTCGCAAATCATAAACAAGGCGAAGTGGTAACAGTGGCAGTAGTGGGAACTACGTTGGACACTTGACTAGGTAGAGCCAGGCCCTGCGCGACAGGCACAATGGGTCATGTAACGCATTAGGTAAACCTTATTTTGGCTGTGCAGGATAAATAAGACAACCTGACGGGTGTACACCGATCGGTACTGGTTCATATTGTGTGCGTAGATACGTGAAACGTGCAACAAGGAAACCATTATGTGCTTATGAGAGTTGATGGCAGCATACTGTATTATTCGTTCGGACCTCTTGATAAGTATAGAGGTGTGATTACACATGTCAATCATATCGCGATTACGGGCAGCATGGAGTTCACGCCTGAGCCTCAGGACGTGCGCTAGCAGCGCATGTCGGGTGTTTCAAGCGTCAACTTCGTGTCTCAATACCTCGGGATGTAATGGGAATATTGCGATGCAATTAACGCCATTGTGTATGTGCTTTGTCATGCTATGGATTGCTGAAGAAAAAATATAGGAGGTCCATTTAAAAAAAACATAAGTTTGTGTTAAAAAACACATATGCTTTCGTTTTAGAATGTTTCCAAATACGTACATTCATGGGCCCAAGCCCTACATTGATACCGGTGAAAGTCGTTTTCCAATAGCTGTTATTGTTCCAGAGATATTTTGGGTGGACAAGATAGCTGGGACACCCTGTATATATTCTGTGGGGAGATAAAACGTTATAAATGTTGACCACTGATACATCGTGTATAGGGATGGTGTTAACCCTCTCTGCATCAGCTAATGCCTGAAGATGGTCCACTGAAGCAACGAAACTGGTAACCATACAATAAATGACGTCATAAAGACGGCTGTAGGTGTTTTATTTACTTACGTAAGTCAACGGCCGATGTCGCCCAGACCTACAGTTGCTAGGAAGGACATAAAAAAAATTACTTGCGATTTGCTTACCCAGTAATGGCGGATAAATACATTGCAGCGCCTGTGTTGGTCAGAAATGGGATGCAACGTTCATTCGGAGATGCGTGCATTGCGATATCGCACGTATCGTATCCCTTAAGAAGCGTGACGCTCGATAGAGCCATCTACGATCTCATTCTTTCTGTCGAGATTTCTACTTTAAACATGAATCCTGGAGCATATACGATGTTTATTAACTCCTCAAAAGTATCTCATATCCCTTCTGGTCAAAGTCTGTATGAGGGCTGTCTAGGTCAACTGCGGGCAGTCAGAGTGGTTTTCTGATTTCGGCCGCAATGAGGGGTACTGAAAACCTGAAAAAGTAGTCTTTAACGGGGCAGAGGCACATCTCGAGCCGTTCCGAGGTGGGCGTCCTGTCACCAAACCCCGAGCACTACCGCGTTTGTTATCCCACCGACGCCCTTCTTCAACACAATGCGTCATTCACATTGCTTGCAGTTCTTCGGTGATCGTGGATCAGAAGTATGTGGGATGTTGGCAATTGTCCAGTACAGATGGCATTAATTTTCACTGTGGCTTCCAACTAGATTCCCACTTAAAATTTTCCCACACTGTTTCTGTATGTCCATCTTAGCTTTCGTCGACTTGTTCACGTTAATTTACATTGGTTAACAATAAAGTCATTAAGTAAATTGTGTGGATAAAACTGAGAGTTCGTTTTACTCCTCCTTCACTAGTGAACTGCACTCGTACATCCATCACGTATGTCCCCGTACATGAGAGGCACTTTACTTGAAAATCTCTTGCCCTGTTTCGGTGCATAAATTACGATATTGCAGTGCCTGTATTGGTTAGAAGGGAAATGGAATGTTCCTTCGGACAAGCATATATGCGTCTTCGAAGGAGCGTTGCAGCACCCTGTAAGTAGGCTGTTTATGTTTTCTTATTGGCAACGTTACGTAGCGCTCAGTATGAAAATCACTGGCTGTGCTGTGTGCAGTCTGTAGCTAGTTTGCATTGTTGTCTGCCATTGTAGTGTTGGGCAGCGGCAGCTGGATGTGAACAGAGCGTAGCGTTGCGCAGTTGGAGGTGAGCCGCCAGCAGTGGTGGATGTGGGGAGAGAAATGGCGGAGTTTTGATATTTGTAAGAATGGATGTTATGAACTGCTATATATATTATGACTATTAAGGTAAATACAATGTTTGTTCTCAATTAAAATCTTTCATTTGCTAACTATGCCTACTAGTAGTTAGTGCCTTTCGTAGTTTGAATCTGTTATTTAGCTGGCAGTAGTGGCGCTCGCTGTAATGCAGTAGTTCGAGTAACGGAGATTTTTGGTGAGGTAAGTGATTTGTGAAAGGTGTAGATTAATGTTAGTCAGGGCCATTCTTTTGTAGGGATTTTTGAAAGTCAGATTGCGTTGCGCTAAAAAAAAAATTGTGTGTCAGTTTAAGCACAGTCTTGTATAACTGTTGAAAGGGGACGTTTCAACCCGTCTAACCAATACAGGCACTGCAAATTGGTCAAGGGCAACTCCTGGGAACAACATCTGCTTCCCTGGCTTAAATGTTAGTTTGAATGTAACGGCGGTTTTATTCCATCATCTTCGGACGAACAGAACAGTATATTTCATCTTCCGATATTTCAGCTGAAAGCCGTAGGCCACAGGCATCTTAAAGGCGAGTCGGTGACTCAACTAAAACCACTTGACAGAACTTCGTAGACGTCAAGTCAGTACACAAGATAGATACACCTGAGCCGGTGGGTTTCTGGCGCCAGGCGATATCGATTCTTACTTCCATCTTTGATCGTTGTCCCTGTGCCTTGTTCCCTTTGCCTCTTTGAGGCAGGCTATTTATGGTGGCGCGCGTGAGCAAGTCGAGGAGAGTGGGTCCGCGCATGAGCCGAGTGAGTCTGTGACGTGACGCGCCGTACTTTCCATGTTGTCGTCGTGGGGAGTTGGCGACACCATGTCACGTGGCACGGCTGTATGCCATGAGGACCAGTTGAGTTGGAGCAACGAAGAAGCATGGGCCGCTGCCGGAAAGTATTGAAGTTGTATTGAACCGGCTGGCCAGTGGTGACCAGGATTTGCTAATACCTCAAGAGCTGTGTGGATGGATGGCGTGTGAATTTCACACGAAGAAAAAATTAACCGCCAAGCTTTCGTGGTGGGTTCGTCCTTCTATATATATAGTGAATATTATTGTGTACTTAGTGACTATTCACTGTTGCAGTTGCTCGTGCTAGTGGCCAGCAAAACATTCACTGCAGTGGTGCCGAGGCGACTTATGTTCTGGAACGGCCATGAAATTATGTTACTAAAGTGGCTAGAAATAGCACCTTGCATTTGTAAGTTTGGATTTGGTGCTTAGTGGTACGCTGAATGTAGCTGGTTCACTTGAACGTCATTTCTCAATTTAGTTATAGGTTTTGAATTTTCTGGTGTTACGAATTAGTGATAGTTATTGTTCGTTAACAATTTATTCTGTATATGGATTGTCACGTTAGGTCCTTTTTTGTATCAATGAAAACTAAGCTCCTTAATTCCGTTCATTGGTTAACTTGTAATATGTTTATATTAAGGTATTACTTGCCTCTCTCTCTCTCTCTCTCTCTCTCTCTCTCTCTCTCTCTCTATATATATATATATATATATATATATATATATATATATATATATTTGTGTAACTTGTATATACTACAGTGTGCCTGCCGCTCATGTTTGCCTGTTTTAAGAAACGTGCATAGTGGTCGACGGGAGCAAACCTCGCCCTGCGAGCTTGCAGTGTGACGGGAATCTCAGGATTTGAACTCAGGGCCGTCCGGACCCCGTTAACGCACGATTTCCCCATTCCATTCAATTAGAGGCTTGTTTTAGGCAGAAGATTTCTTACTGCCCAAAGTTGAGTGTAAGTTCACCCTTTGGATCGTGTGTTTGTGAAATCGTAATAGATTAACGTTTGCTCGCGTCCATCACATGTTCATCAAATTGACTTTTGCCTTAAGCTTCCATAAGTGTAAAACTGAGTAATAATAAAAAGAAGTCAGTAAATGTATGAACATAACCACACACAAAGTGCAAATTGTACCCTGGTTGTGCCTATCCCTAATTTGCATATTTAAGGTAATTCAAGATTTTGTCATACTGCAGTATGGCTGTGGCAAGACTGAAATACCTCCTATTTGCAAATTAATTTAAGTTACTGCTTCCATTACATCTAAAAGTTTCATTTCTGTATAACATTTTGAACTGACTATATATTTGAAGCTGTTTCTGTGCTCTACAATTCTTTATACTCATTTTGTGCATTTTTAAATACTAATTGTGGATAGGTCCTTGATATGCGAATGTTGTTAATTGATTATTACTGCTGATGAATTCGCGTGTATGTGTAATCAATGAAGAAGTGTTGCAACCACAAACTGGTTATGTTACTGGTATACAAGGTTAGAGTGTGCAATCGCCACACCAACACCAGTCTCAACAAACGTGAGAAATAAAAAAAAAAAGAAAAGAAAAAAAGAAAAAGAAAAACTCTGCCTGTCGCTAGCAGACCAACAGTAAATTTGAAACTTTCTTATTTTTTCCATAAATGGCGCTGCAGTCTCATACTGATGTATTTCCATTTCTCCTTAATTCAGTAAAGTTTATATTAACATTTCGAAAACATCCTATAGGCCATGTCTATTTAATTTCCCGCCATTCCCGCAAGCGGACACGAACCCAGTATTTCTGCTTCATGACGCGGCTACCTTACTCCAAAACAAATATGAAAGGTAAATCATTATTTTCAGTTGGTACAATAAAAGTTTTCTGTGTAATACAGCTGATATAAAGTTGTTTTATGGCGCTGTGCATTTGTAGCAGGCTTTTAGTTTATGGTGACTAATTTTAGATGCTGTCCCGTCCTGTACTGATTAACTGATACTATCTACTCTTCGGCAGTTTAGATGGATTCGTCAAGACTAAACGCTGGAATGCATCTTCATTAATGGTATCGATTTTCTATACGAGCCGTAAACTACAGCCGGTTGAACACGGCTCCTGTAAAAGAAAAAGAAAGAAAGAAAAAAAAAAAAAAACAAAGCCGAAATAACCGCCCGCGGTGATCGGCTTACTGCAAGAAGGGAACAATAGGCGACCAAAATAATTTCCCACTTTCAGTTCGCAAGAAGACTGCGGAGGGGAGGGTTTGGGGCCACGCCAACCTCATGTTTTAGCTTTTTCTTGTCAGGTACTGTCTGGCACAACAAATATCCACTACCATAAAGTTCCAGCACTACGAACGAGTATACTTGAGAGAGCATTTCTGAGAGTCGTAAAGGCGGGATTTTTTTTAAAAAGAAAGATTGAATTAATTCAAATAAACGGCGTAGGCTGAATTTTCAACAAATTTTTCATGAATTTGACTATGTAGTCATCTAGAATTGACCAGCGTAGTGGGTTGCAAGGTGTTTTCACTGGGAAGGTTTATTTACTACTGGATCACTATTATTTTCTAATCGTCATTTACATTGCCCCTGATGCAGGTGGACTGGCAGCGATCATAACACAGCTCTTCAGCCTTGGCTCAAAGTTATAGTGATCAAATGATCAAAGACAACAATAATTCTTACTCATTGTTAAGAGCCGCATTTTGCACTACACGGTTGTAGTGGTATATTTTTTTAGAGATGGTCGATTTCGGTCTAGGATCATACGATCATAGGACCCAAACACCATATCAGATATGCATTTGCATAATTGGAATAATTGTTATCACTCTTCCATTATGCAGTTTCTAACATTCATCAAAGCTGTAAAACAGCTCTGTAAAAAAGTTCTTACTTACTTATAATAGTGGAGATAAAATGCATGACGTGATTGTAATGGCAGTTGCTTCTCCTGTATGGCGAGAATGATGAAATAGGTTTCTGGAAGTAGTAGATAGGATGACTGGATAATAATGTGAAGTTGGTGATGATGTAGATGATATGTTGGATGTGTATATGGAAAAGAACTAACGGATAGGATGTGGGTGTTGGGGACATGTAGGATATCAACTAGGCAAGGAAAGAATAAATCAGAGTCTTCATTTGGATTTAGATGGGTTTCAGCTGACAGAAGGGCTTTTAGGACATTTTCATGGTGTCAGACTAGGATGTGATTGAAGCTAACCTACGAAAGTATGTGGCATGGTTGGCGACAGAGGAAGGGTTGGGCAGGCTGTCAGAAGCGTGGCAGAAAGTGAGGTTTCACGAAGATGAAAGATATAGTAGGCCGATGTGACTATATTTTGCATTAGGTGTATGACAGGTGAAGGTGCCATGGCTGTCGATGTGTGGGAACATGAATTGGCAGAGAATACAAGTGGGAGAAGGTATTCGGATACGGAAAGCGAGAATTTGGACGTAGTGGTACAGTTAGAGAGTAACAGAGGTCTGAATAACATTCACACAGTCGTATGTGTGAATGAGGGCTTTGTATTTAGTCCACATGGTCGAACGGATGAAAAGTCACCACTGCTTATACCAGAAGGCGAAGTTTTCCAGATCTTTGGGATTAGAGGATAGGATTCTGCAACATGTCTTTTTTCTCTTAATTGATCACGTCATTCCCCCATATGATAACAGTCCCATTGGTGCTCTTAAGCCAAAATGCACACATATACAGCTTTTTCAATTACAGGGTGAAAATATCAGGACTAAAATGATTACTTTTGATGACCATAAAACACAGATGGAGTTGGTGTAGATGGTGCTTAGATGATGACGATGGCACATCCTGAAAGTTCTTCTAGGCCATTTCCCAGAAGTTATTGTGTGTGTAGGAAGAAAGAACGATGGAAGGTTGAGTGGCACTGGACAACACAGACAAATAGGTCGCAGTATCTGGCCACGAGAAGTATACTAGTATTAAATATAGGCCTTAATTTGAGGAAGAAATTTCTGAAAATGTACTTTTGGAGCACAGCACTGTATGGTAGTGAAACATGGACTGTGGGGCAACAGAAAAAGAAGAGAATCGAAGCATTTGACATGTGGTGCTAAAATCGGCGAGGAAAGGAATATATGGGAAACCACTGACAAGAAGAGGGGACAGGACGATAGGACATCTGTTAACACATCAGAGAATAACTTGCATGGTGCTAGACGAACCTCTACAGGGTAAAAACTGCAGGGGAAGACAGAGACTGGAAGACATATAACAAATAACTGAGGATGTAGGTTGCAAATGTTACGCGGAGATAAAAAAAAAGTTGATACAGGAGATTTCAGACCTGTCAAAAGACTGACAAAATAAATAAAAGGCTAGGAGGTCGGGAGATGACGTTTGGCTGTGAAGTGATATGAACTGTGGACGGGGCAGGGAGGTACAAGGGTGGCTCAGGAGTAAGGTAGTGGTGTAGGAGCTTTGATCTAAGGAAGGATATGGAAACTAATGATATAGCTGGTAGGATGGGTGAATGTCAGCGTCAAGCAGAAGCACCCTTTTAGAACAAGGAAGTGGAAGGAGGGTGGAACGTATTGGTAAGGTACGGCAGCAGCCCAGGATTGGAGAGGACTCTATAGACAATTGGGTTATAATCTTCAAATTTGTCGGATGTAGAGGATTAGCAAAATTCTTCGAGTAAAGTGGCTGTTCTATGAACTGGTATGAAATACGTGTAGAAGAAACAAGGTGAGCGCAGCAGTCAAAGTATAGTACACTCCTGGAAATGGAAAAAAGAACACATTGACACCGGTGTGTCAGACCTACCATACTTGCTCCGGACACTGCGAGAGGGCTGTACAAGCAATGATCACATGCAGGGAACAGCGGACACACCAGGAACCGCGGTGTTGGCCGTCGAATGGCGCTAGCTGCGCAGCATTTGTGCACCACCGCCGTCAGTGTCAGCCAGTTTGCCGTGGCATACGGAGCTCCATCGCAGTCTTTAACACTGCTAGCATGCCGCGACAGCGTGGACGTGAACCGTATGTGCAGTTGACGGACTTGGAGCGAGGGCGTATAGTGGGCATGCGGGAGGCCGGGTGGACGTACCGCCGAATTGCTCAACACGTGGGGCGTGAGGTCTCCACAGTACATAGATGTTGTCGCCAGTGGTCGGCGGAAGGTGCACGTGCCCGTCGACCTGGGACCGGACCGCAGCGACGCCAAGACCGTAGGATACTACGCAGTGCCGTAGGGGACCGCACCGCCACTTCCCAGCAAATTAGGGACACTGTTGCTCCTGGGGTATCGGCGAGGACCATTCGCAACCGTCTCCATGAAGCTGGGCTACGGTCCCGCACACCGTTAGGCCGTCTTCCGCTCACGCCCCAACATCGTGCAGCCCGCCTCCAGTGGTGTCGCGACAGGCGTGAATGGAGGGACGAATGGAGACGTGTCGTCTTCAGCGATGAGAGTCGCTTCTGCCTTGGTGCCAATGATGGTCGTATGCGTGTTTGGCGCCGTGCAGGTGAGCGCCACAATCAGGACTGCATACGACCGAGGCACACAGGGCCAACACCCGGCATCATGGTGTGGGGAGCGATCTCCTACACTGGCCGTACACCACTGGTGATCGTCGAGGGGACACTGAATAGTGCACGGTACATCCAAACCGTCATCGAACCCATCGTTCTACCATTCCTAGACCGGCAAGGGAACTTGCTGTTCCAACAGGACAATGCACGTCCGCATGTATCCCGTGCCACCCAACGTGCTCTAGAAGGTGTAAAACAACTGCCCTGGCCAGCAAGATCTCCGGATCTGTCCCCCATTGAGCATGTTTGGGACTGGATGAAGCGTCGTCTCACGCGGTCTGCACGTCCAGCACGAACGCTGGTCCAGCTGAGGCGCCAGGTGGAAATGGCATGGCACGCCGTTCCACAGGACTACATCCAGCATCTCTACGATCGTCTCCATGGGAGAATAGCAGCCTGCATTGCTGCGAAAGGTGGATATACACTGTACTAGTGCCGACATTGTGCATGCTCTGTTGCCTGTGTCTATGTGCCTGTGGTTCTGTCAGTGTGATCATGTGATGTATATGACCTCAGGAATGTGTCAATAAAGTTTCTCCTTCGTGGGACAATGAATTCACGGTGTTCTTATTTCAATTTCCTGGAGTGCATATATTATTCTAGGAATTGCAAATAGCGGTAAAATTTTAGGTGTGCAGAGATACAGGCTACGTTGGCAAGGGTGAGGAAAGGTTGGATTATGCTTTGTGAGAGTAAAGGATTGGGGCAGGTTGTAATCCATATGTTGTTGTTGTGGTCTTCAGTCTAGAGACTGGTTTTATGCAGCTCTCCATGCTACTCTATCCTGTGCAAGCTTCTTCATCTCCCAGTAATTACTGCAACCTACATCCTTCTGAATCTGCTTAGTGTATTCATCTCTTGGTCTCCCTCTACAATTTTTACCCTCCTCGTTGCCCTCCATATATAGTAAATTGGTGGTCCCTTGATGCCTCATAACATGTCCTACCAACCGATCCCTTCTTCTAGTCAAGTTGTGCCACAAATTTCTCTTCTCCCCAGTTCTATTCAGTACCTCCTCATTAGTTATGTGATCTACCCATCTAATCTTCACCATTCTTCTGTAGCGCCACATTTCACAAGCTCCTATTCTCTTGTTGTCCAGTCTATTTATCGTCCATGTTTCTTTCCCATTTGTATGAACTGTTAAAGTTTTGTTTCACGACACTGTTCACAAGCGCAGTAGAGGGCCAACCGACAGTCAGTATTGTTCAGCAGTTGAATACGGTAACTTAAGGACGCGTTATACGAGGAGAATGTCAAATTATGACGCTGTTTACTGATAAAACTTTTAGCTCAAGCACGTTCAAAGTGATCTCGCAAAAAGCTGACTGTAATTGATTATTAACAAACGATTGAAAGTACTCAGGTGACTATTTCAATAAAAAATTGGTAGTCTACATCTAGAATGAGATTTCCAATCTGCAGCGGAGTTTGCGCTGATATGAAACTTCCTGGCAGATTAAAACTGTGCTTGACCGAGACTCGAACTCGGGACCTTTGCCTTCCGCGGGCAAGTGCTCTACCAACTGGGCTACCCAAGCACGACTCACGCCCCGCCCTCACAGCTTTACTTCTGCCCGTATCTCGTCTCCTATCTTCTAATCCTTACAAACTTTCCAAAGGTCCGAGTTTGAGTCTCGGTCCGGCACACAGTATTAATCTGCCAGGAAGTTTCAGTCTACGTCTACATCAATACGCCACAAACAAAATGGCGGTGTATGGTGGAGGGTACTTCTGCTACCACTAACTCATCCCTCCTTCCCTGCTCCACGAGCATATGGAGCGTGGGATTCTCGCTAAGCCGCTGCATTAGCTCTAATTCCTCGAAATTTTTCGTTGTGGTCATTTCGCGAGTGTATGTGGGAGGAAGCAATACGTTGTCCGACACTTTCCCGAAAGTGATCTACAGAAATTTCAATAGTAAGCCTCTACGAGATGCATAACGCCTCTCTCGTAGCGTCTGTCGCTGGAGTTGAGCAAGCCTGTAACATTCTCGCACCGACTAAGCGATCCCATGACGAAATGCGTCGCTTTTCGTTGTGTTCTTCTCTATGTCTTCTACACTACTGGCCATTAAAATTGCTACACCACGAAGATGACGTGCTACAGACGCGAAATTTAACCGACAGCAAGAAGATGCTGTGATATGGAAATGATTAGCTTTTCAGAGTATTCACACAAGGTTGACGCCGGTGGCGACACCTACAACGTGTTGACATGAGGAAAGTTTCCAACCGATTTTGCGTACACAAACAGCAGTTGACCGGCGTGGCCTGGTGAAACGTTGTTGTGATGTCTCGTGTAAGGAAGAGAAATGCGTACCATCACGTTTCCGACATTGCTGCTCGCGTTGGTCGAGATCCAATGACTGTTAGCAGAATATGGAATCGGTGGGTTCAGGAGGATAATACGGAACGCCGTGCTGGATCCCAACGGCCTCGTATCACCAGCAGTCGAGATGACAGGCATCCGCATGGCTGTTACGGATCGTGCAGCCACGTCTCGATCCCTGAGTCAACAGATGGCGACGTTTTCAAGACAACAACCATCTCCACGAACCGTTCGACGACGTTTGCAACAGCATGGACTATCAGCTTGGAGACCATGGCTGCGGTTACCCTTGACGCTGCATCACAGACAGGAGCCCCTGCGATGGTGTAGTCAATGACGAACCTGGGTGCATCAATGGCAAAACGTCATGTTTTCGGATGAGTCCAAGTTCTGTTTACAGCATCATGATGGCCGCATCCGTGTTTGGCGATATCGCGGTGAACGCACATTGGTAGCGTGTATTCGTCATCGCCATACTGGCGTATCACCCGGCATGATGGTATGGGGTGCCATTGGTTACACGTCTCGGTCACCTCTTGTTCGCACTGACGTTACATTTCAGGTGTGTTACGACCCGTAGCTCTACCCTTCATTCGATCCCTGCGGAATCCTATATTTCAGCAGGATAATGCACGATCGCATGTTGCAGGTCCGGTACGGGCCTTTTTTGGATACAGAAAATGTTCGACTGCTGCCCTGGCCAGCACATTCTCTCACCAATGCAAACGTCTGGTCAATGGTGGCCGAGCAACTGCCTCGTCACAATACGCCATTCGCTACTCTTCATGAACTGTGGTATCGAGTTGAAGCTGCATGGGCAGCTGTACCTGTACACGCCATCCAAGCTCTGTTTGACTCAATGCCCAGGCGTATCAAGGATGTTATTACGGCCAGAGGTGGTTGTTCTGGGTAATGATTTCTCAGGATCTATGCACCCAAATTGCGTAAAAATGTGATCACATGTCAGTTCCAGTATAATATATTTGTCCACTGAATACCCGTTTATCATCTGCATTTCTTCTTGGTATAGCAATTTTAATGGCCAGTAGTGTATTTAACACTTTGCTGTCCCCACGTCCCGTACAAATTTATTCGCTTGGCGCCGGCAGCGCTAGTTCGGATTACTTGGCTTATCGTGGGCCGCTCGTCACCTTTTCGTTGATGACAAGCTTCAAACACATTGACTTTTGCGAGCTTTAATTTTCCTGAAATCCTCTATTTTGCCGTATTGTTCCACAAACTCGAATTTTCTTTTCAAGTAACTTCTCTGCAAGGTCTACACTCTTATAATAATCACCAATGCAGAGGTGATGCCATTTTCCATCACAAGGTGTCAATAGTTCCATCACTGCTTCTGCTAACGGCTGCCCAGGGCCGGAATATATCTTGAATGAGGAAATGTATCCCGTACTCGAATCACACAGCATCCGAATGAGTATGCCGTATTTCGTAATTTTCGACGGATTGTAAACTTCAAAATTTAACAGTCCACGCCACGGCATCATTCCTTCAATTTGAGATGTTTTGACTTACGAGGTGCATTCAAGTTCTAAGGCCTCCGATTTTTTTTCTCCGGACTCGAAAGAGATAGAAACATGCGCATTGTTTTAAAATGAGGCCGCGTTCATTGTCAATACATCCCAGAGACGGCAGCACCGTACGGCAGATGGAATTTTACCGCCAGCAGCGAGAATGAGAACTGTTTTAAATACTTAAAATGGCGACGTTTTCCTTACTTGAACAGCGTGCAATCATTCGTTTTCTGAATTTGCGTGTGTGAAACCAATTGAAATTCATCGACAGTTGAAGGAGACATGTGGTGATGGAGTTATGGATGTGTCGAAAGTGCGTTCGTGGGTGCGACAGTTTAATGAAGACAGAACATCATGTGACAACAAACCAAAACAACCTCGGGCTCGCACAAGCTGGTCTGATGACATGATCGAGGAAGAGGAGAGAATTGTTTTGGGGGGATCGCCGAATGACTGTTGAACAGATCGCCTCCAGAGTTGGCATTTCTGTGGGTTCTGTGCACACAATCCTGCATGACGACCTGAAAATGCGAAAAGTGTCATCCAAGTGGGTGCCACGAATGCTGACAGACGACCACATGGCTGCCCGTGTGGCATGTTGCCGAGCAATGTTGATGCGCAACGACAGCATGAATGGGACTTTCTTTTTGTTGGTTGTGACAATGGATGAGACGTGGATGCTATTTTTCAATCCAGAAACAAAGCGCCAGTCAGCTCAATGGAAGCACACAGATTCACCGCCATCAAAAAAATTTCGGGTAACCGCCAGTGCTGAAAAAATGATGGTGTCCATGTTCTGGGACAGCGAGGGCGTAATCCTTACCCATTGCGTTCCAAAGGGCACTACGGTAACAGGTGCATCCTACGAAAATGTTTTGAAGAACAAATTCCTTCCTGCACTGCAACAAAAACGTCCGGGAAGGTCTGCGCGTGTGCTGTTTCATCAAGACAACGCACCCGCACATCGAGCTAACGTTACGCAATAGTTTCTTCGTGATAACAACTTTGAAGTGATTCCTCATGCTCCCTACTCACCTGACCTGGCTCCTAGTGACTTATGGCTTTTTCCAACAATGAAAGACACTCTCCGTGGCCGCACATTCACCAGCCGTGCTGCTATTGCCTCAGCGATTTTCCAGTGGTCAAAACAGACTCCTAAAGAAGCCTTCGCCGCTGCCATGGAATCATGGCGTCAGCGTTGTGAATAATGTGTACGTTTGCAGGGCGATTACGTCGAGAAGTAACGCCAGTTTCATCGATTTCGGGTGAGTAGTTAATTAGATAAAAAATCGGAGGCCTTAGAACTTGAATGCACCTCGTAGATTAAACGTTTCTTTAAACTTTTTCGAAAAATAATCAATTACGAATTGCACTTTGACAAGCCGGTCGGCAGTATCCGGTTTATTGTTGCTGTCGGAAAAATGTAAAAATGATATTATTTACCTGAATCGGTTGCGGGATATAGTTTTGCGAAATATCGATGTGTCTATCAACGGATTCTTTGTCCAAAATCATCAATCGATGCTTTTTTTACAGAGCCCATAAGGATAGCAAGGCCAAAGCATTTTCTAAGTTCGGGTCCCATTGTTGTTGTTGTTGTGGTCTTCAGTCCTGAGACTGGTTTGATGCAGCTCTCCATGCTACTCTATCCTGTGCAAGCTTCTTCATCTCCCAGTACCTACTGCAACCTACATCCTTCTGAATCTGCTTAGTGTATTCATCTCTTGGTCTCCCCCTACGATTTTTACCCTCCACGCTGCCCTCCAATATTAAATTGGTGATCCCTTGATGCCTCAGAACATGTCCTACCAACCGATTTCTTCTTCTGGTCAAGTTGTGCCACAAACTTCTCTTCTCCCCAATCCTATTCAATACTTCCTCATTAGTTATGTGATCTACCCATCTAATCTTCAGCATTCTTCTGTAGCACCACATTTCAAAGGCTTCTATTCTCTTCTTGTCCAAACCATTTACCGTCCATGTTTCACTTCCATACATGGCTACACTCCATACAAATACTTTCAGAAATGACTTCCTGACACTTAAATCTATACTCGATGTTAACAAATTTCTCTTCTTCAGAAACGCTTTCCTTGCCATTGCCAGTCTACATTTTATATCCTCTCTACTTCGACCATCATCAGTTATTTTGCTCCCCAAATAGCAAAACTCCTTTACTACTTTAAGTGTCTCATTTCCTAATCTAATTCCCTCAGCATCACCCGACTTAATTCGACTACATTCCATTAACCTCGTTTTGCTTTTGTTGATGTTCATCTTATATCCTCCTTTCAAGACACTGTCCATTCCGTTCAACTGCTCTTCCAGGTCCTTTGCTGTCTCTGACAGAATTACAATGTCATCGGCAAACCTCAAGGTTTTTATTTCTTCTCTATGGATTTTAATACCTACTCCGAAATTTTCTTTTGTTTCCTTTACTGCTTGCTCAATATACAGATTGAATAACATCGGGGAGAGGCTACAACCCTGTCTCACTCCCTTCCCAACCACTGCTTCCCTTTCATGTCCCTCGACTCTTATAACTGCCATCTGGTTTCTGTACAAATTGTAAATAGCCTTTCGCTCCCTGTATTTTACCCCTGCCACCTTTAGAATTTGAAAGAGAGTATTCCAGTCAACATTGCCAAAAGCTTTCTCTAAGTCTACAAATGCTAGAAACGTAGGTTTGCCTTTCCTTAATCTTTCTTCTAAGATAAGTCGTAAGGTCAGTATTGCCTCACGTGTTCCAGTATTTCTACGGAATCCAAACTGATCTTTCCCGTGGTCGGCTTCTACTAGTTTTTCCATTCTTCTGTAAAGAATTCGTGTTAGTATTTTGCAACTGTGGCTTATTAAACTGATAGTTCGGTAATTTTCACATCTGTCAACACCTGCTTTCTTTGGGATTGGAATTATTATATTCTTCTTGAAGTCTGAGGGTATTTCGCCTGTTTCATACATCTTGCTCACCAGATGGTAGAGTTTTGTCAGGACTGGCTCTCCCAGGGCCGTCAGTAGTTCCAATGCAATGTTGTCTACTCCGGGGGCCTTGTTTCGACTCAGGTCTTTCAGTGCTCTGTCAAACTCTTCACGCAGTATCGTATCTCCCATTTCATCTTCATCTACATCCTCTTCCATTTCCATAATATTGTCCTCAAGTACATCGCCCTTGTATAGACCCTCTATATACTCCTTCCACCTTTCTGCTTTCCCTTCTTTGCTTAGAACTGGGTTTCCATCTGAGCTCTTGATGTTCATACAAGTGGTTCTCTTATCTCCAAAGGTCTCTTTAATTTTCCTGTAGGCAGTATCTATCTTCCCCCTAGTGAGATAAGCCTCTACATCCTTACATTTGTCCTCTAGCCATCCCTGCTTAGCCATTTTGCGCTTCCAGTCGATCTTATTTTTGAGACATTTGTATTCCTTTTTGCCTGCTTCACTTACTGCATTTTTATATTTTCTCCTTTCATCAATTAAATTCAATATTTCTTCTGTTACCCAAGGATTTCTAAGAGCCCTGGTCTTTTTACCTACTTGATCCTCTGCTGCCTTCACTACTTCATCCCTCAAAGCTACCCATTCCTCTTCTACTGTATTTCTTTCCCCAAATCTTGTCAATTGTTCCCTTATGCTCTCCCTGAAACTCTGTACAAGCTCTGGTTCTTTCAGTTTATCCAGGTCCCATCTCGTTAAATTCCCACCTTTTTGCAGTTTCTTCAGTTTTAATCTACAGGTCATAACCAATAGATTGTGGTCAGAGTCCACACCTGCCCCTGGAAATGTCTTACAATTTAAAACCTGGTTCCTAAATCTCTGTCTTACCATTATATAATCTATCTGATACCTTTTAGTATCTCCAGGGTTCTTCCATGTATACGGGTCCCATAACGTCCACAAATGTAACATTTTCTTAATCCAGTTTCCCTCTATTGCAATTTTGACTGCATTACTTGTTGGTTTCGTTGCTAATATATTCAATTAGATCGTTCCCAGTATATAATTCTATATCCTCGACGCTCTGTGTATCTTTCGGAAATATGTTTGGACCCGGGGATCCTTCAAATTTATTATTGGTCCTCGGTAAATCAAACTTGACCACTGTGCACTGTCTTCTTCGTCTGATTCAGCCGAATCAGTTGGCAAACGTAGCGTTCGCCGAATTATTCTTGGTTGTATTTCACTATCTTCTTACGATTCTGCTTCACTTTCATTTTTTTGATATCCAATGTCTTCTTCCCAATCGGCCAAGTCGTCCGGAACGTCAGACAAGACGTCCGCGCATTCATCGTAAATAATCCTATTGTCTCTTTCGTCCGCTGTGATGAAAGGGCACAAGTACTTATAAAAGCAAAAAACTTGTTGGCGTGTGTAACTTATTGTTACCTAAACAAAACGCCAACATAATGAAAAAGATACTAAAGTGCTGTCGCCGGCGACTGCGCGACACTATCCTCACGACGCCACTGTGGTGTCGCCGGACGGCACAGTTTTAACTAAGACTCTTCATACAAATCTTAGTCTGTCGTTTGCTTTTCGTAATGTTTGTTGTATGTTGTCATTCCACTTAAGGTCGCTATTTTATTTGTTTTAAGTGTTCATTCCACTGAGAGTCGCCCTGCATAATTACTCCTACATATTTTACGGTATATACTGTTTCCAGGGATTTCTCATCAGTTGTGCAATTGTACAGTAGTTGATTTCTTTTCCTTTGGATGCGCAGTATATTACATCAGTTTACGTTCCGGTTCAACTGCCAGAGACGGCACTATTCATCTGTCTTCTTTGAGTAATTTTGCAAACCGATACCGTCTTTTGGTGTCGCTACTTTCTCATCGGCAACCGGATTATCTGCCAACAATTTTAATGGGTTTCCGACGCTTTCTTTTAGATCTTTTATATACACTGCAAACAGTATCGGTCCTGCCACAATTCCTTGGGGTACTCTGGAAATTACCTTAAAATCTATTTTCTTCCGCCGGCCGGTGTGGCCGAGTGGTTCTAGGCGCTTCAGTTTGCAACTGCGCGACCGCTACGGTCGCAGGTTCGAATCCTGCCTCGGGCATGAATGTGTGTGATGTCCTTAGGTTAGTTAGGTTTAAGTAATTTCTAGGGGACTGATGACCTCAGATGTTAAGTCCCATAGTGCTCAGAGCCATTTGAACCATTTTTATTTTCTTCCGTTAAGTGCGAAGTTTTGATTTCTGACTGCAAGGAAGCCTTAAGTACAGTCGCAAATACGATTCGATATTCGTTAATCTCGTATATTTTTTTCTCTAGACGGTCTTGCGGGACGGTGTCAACTGGCTTGCTGAAGTTAAGGAAACGGCATCAAACTGAGCGCTGTCGTCTGCAGCGTCATGGACCTCTTAGAGGAACAGAGCGAGTTGAGTTCCGCAAGAGCTCTATTTGCGGAATCCGTATTGATTATTATACCGGAGATTTTCGTTCCCTAAAAACGTCGTATTAGTGAGCATAGAACAGATTGACGTCAACGATATAGGCGTATAATTCTGTGTATCCGTCCTACGATCCTTCTTGAAAACGCGAGTGACCCGTTCTTTTTTTTTTTTTTTTTCAGTCGCTAGGTACCCTTCGTTGCTCCAGCGAAATGCTGCTGCTGGAAGGTGAGCAAGTACTTTTGAATAATCATTGTACACTTGTACACTCGTGCTCATAAAATGAAGATAATGCTGATACATGGTGAAAAAACACTCTAGTGGGCGGTTTGCTGGTTTAAATCACCTCGTAGTATTACCATGCGGTGCATTTGACGTGTGTTGGTACATGTCAGAGTACGGAGCAGCGAGTGAGTGTGCATACGTTTTCAGACGTGCCAATGGTGACTGTGTGTTGAAAATGGCTCAAAGAACACACATTGATGACGTTATGAGGGGTAGACTGGAGGCTGGTCAAACACAGCAGGTGGTAGCACGGGCCCTCCGTGTGCCATAAAGCGTGATCTCGAGATTATGGCAACGATTCCAGCAGACAGGAAAGGTGTCCAGGCACTACAGTACGGGACGTCCACAGTGTACAACACAAGAAGACAGCCACGGAGTACTGCAGGTAGCCTTGCTCGGGACCTTACCCCAGCCACTGGAACAGTTGTCTCCAGACACACATCCTACAAACGACTGAACAGACATTGTTTATTCGCCCAGAGACCTGCAAGGTGAATTCCACTGATCCCAGGTCACAGAAGAGCCCGTAAAGCCTGGTGTCAAGAACACAGGACATGGTCATTGGAACAGTGGTCCCAGGTTATGTTCACGGACGAGTCCAGGTATAGACTGAACAGTGATTCCCGCCGGGTTTTCATCTGGTGTGAACCACAAATCAAATACCAACCCCTTAATGTCCTTGAAAGGGACCTGTATGGACGTCGTGGTTTGATGGTGTCGGGTGGGATTATATTTGGTGCACGTACACCCCTGCATGTGTTTAACAGAGGAACTGTAACGGGTCAGGTGTATCGGGACGTTATTTTGCACCAGTATGTCCGCCTTTTCACGGGTGCAGTAGGTTCCACCTTCTTCCTAACGAATGATAACGCACGGCCCAACCGAGCTGCCATCATGGAGGAGTACTTTGAAGCAGAAGATATCAGGCGAATGGGAGTGGCCTGCCTGTCCTCCAGACATAAACCCCATCGAGCACGTCTGGGATGCTTGTGGTGTCACCGCCAGACACCACACTTGCTAGGTGGTAGCCTTTAAATCGGCCGCGGTCCGTTAGTATACGTCGGACCCGCGTGTCGCCACTATCAGTGATTGCAGACCGAGCGCCGCCACACGGCAGGTCTAGAGACACTTCCTAGCATTCGCCCCAGTTGTACAGCCGACTTTGCTAGCGATGGTTCACTGATAAAATACGCTCTCATTTGCCGAGACGATAGTTAGCATAGCCTTCAGCTACGACATTTGCTACGACCTAGCAAGGCGCCATTACCAGTTACTACTGATGCTGAAAAACATGTACCGTCAAGAGCGATGTTCACCAATTATGGATTAAAGTTAAGTATTCCAGCAGTTACGTACGTTTTTTGCTAGTCTCATTTCCTTGACCTGTTCCAGACTTCACGCCAGCCTGCGTGAGCTAAAACGCGTGCCTTTCGGCTTCCTCTCATAGTGGGTTGGCTCTCTTGCCAATCCACAACAATGCTCTTGGTCGACGTATCGCTGCACGTCTTCAAACCTCAACGACACTTCAGGAGCTCCGACAGGCACTGGTGCAAGAATGGGAGGCTATACCCCAGCAGCTGCCGACCACCTGATCCAAAGTATGCCAACCCGTTGTGCGGCCTGTGTACGTGTGCATGGTGATCATATCCCATATTGATGTCGGGATACATGCGCAAGAAAAAGTGACGCTTTGTAGCACACATGTTTCTGGATGGTTTTCTCAACTTATCACAATTACCGTGGACTTACAGATCTGTGTATGTGTGTTCCCTATGTACCTATGCTCTTAGCGCCAGTTTTGTGTAGTGCCACGTTGTGTGGCACCACATTCTGTAATTATCCTTAATTTATGAGCATGAGTGTAGAAATTAGGTAAAATAGGTAGTCCGGCTTTTAGGGCAGACTGTCCGGCTGAATATACTGTCGAGTCCAGATTACCTGTTTCCGGACCTGGCAAACTTAACTGCAGCATTTAGATATGCATCAGTTACCACCCAGCAGCTGTAATCGCAGGTGCTGGAGGAACGGGACGCCCTGCCACAAGAACTCCTATAACCGATCTTTAGAGTGGGTATTCAGAAACGAATATTAGATTAAATTCTGCGTTACTAAATGACCCAAGAGCCAAAAGACGGTAGTTGTATTTCGAAGTAATAGTTAGTTAAGATTTTACAAAGAGTCGATATTTGAAATAGAGTAACGCGAAGTAGTACGAAGTGAATCCAAGGAAGACATAACCGAGCTGCGTTTTGTTTTGAATATAATATATAAACCAAAGCGCAGCATTGTTTGCTCTCTTGAGTCTTTGTTTTCAATGGTGCATATTCGCAGTCTTCCGTGGTAGTCGGAAGTTAGGGATTATAAGCCTGATTAAATACCATTCTGGTAACTGGATTAGACATTGTGGATAATAGATTATTTTGAGATACTGGGACACAAAATAATTGGACCTTATCATACCACCGAGCGAGGTGGCGCAGTGGTTAGACACTGGACTCGCATTCGGAAGGACGACGGTTCAATCCCGCGTCCGGCCATCCTGATTTAGGTTTTCCGTGATTTCCCTAAAATCACTCCAGGCAAATGCCGGGATGGTTCCTCTGAAAGGGCACGGCCGACTTCCTTCCCCATCCTTCCCTAATCCGATGAGACCGATGACCACGCTGTCTGGTCTCCTTCCCCAAACCAACCAACCTTATCATACTAATATCTCTGCCGATCGTTGTCAAGCGATTCTGCTAATAAACGAGACGCGAGATATAGTGCCCGTGAAAAGACTAAATTTGTGCTGAACAGACATTTAAAGAACTCGAACTTATAATTAGTATCGTGTCGTGAGACTTAAGAAGCTTAGACATTGTAAAGCTGGAGACATATTTATGATTTATCAGATATTAATGGTAAAGGACAGTTTCATGGGAAATCATATCTCTGGTGATAGGAAAACGAAAGAATGTGGCACGGACTGACTGTTATTTTACCGAAACGATACACACTAGGATCAACTCCTTCTTCATTGATTCTGTTGTGTTGGCAGAAGAGCCAACACCGTGTTACGAGAGGAGGCCGAAATGCAAGCGTTTTAGCTCACGCAGGCTAGCGTGAGGAGGGAAGAACTATACTGACGTGAGGTCTGGAACATAACAAGGAATTAGAATTCAGAAAGCGGACGTAATTAGTTTGATTCTTAACTTTAATGCATTAATGATGAACGTCGCCCTTGACGGTACATGATTCATAATAGTTCAGGTATAGTAATTATAGTGACTGAATATGGCGCCTTGCTAGGTCGTAGCAAATGACGTAGCTGAAGGCTATGCTAAACTGTCGTCTCTGCCAATGAGAGCGTATGTAGACAGTGAACCATCGCTAGCAAAGTCGGCTGTACAACTCGGCGAGTGTTAGGGAGTCTCTCTAGACTAGACCTGCCGTGTGGCGGCGCTCGGTCTGCAATCACTGATAGTTGCGACACGCGGGTCCGACGTATACTAACGCACCGCGGCCGATTTAAAGGCCACCACCTAGCAAATGTGGTGTCTGTCGGTGACACCACAGATTCCTCAGTACCATCTCTCATTAATTTAAGAACTGAATTGTGCCAATAAAACAATATATATACGAGACTTTCTCCGTGTTTTCTAAATCCCAAAAATCAGCTAGTACATAGACAATTATATCTGTGAATATTCAAGGGTTATTGAGAAAAGCTGATCAGCCTGTTACAAACAGATAATAGGACAACGAAAGCATGTTGACTACGAAGGCAACTAAATCAAATTATTTGGGGAACAAAAATTAGAAAAAATAGACTGGAACCCGACTGGTATGTTATTCCCGAGTAATAAATAAAATCACTGTCTTTGAATGCGTCGTGGTTGAAAGTGTATGAAATATCTCTGGGAACAGAAAACGAGATCAGTTTTCAACTGCTGGTTCACACAATTAGGTTCACAACGTGATTCAGAGATGTTTGGTGCCCTACCCACACGGCAGGGAATGGTTCTTAACTAACCGGGACAATATATACACAAACTTTTGAGATCAGCTCCGCTGCCGGGGCGAAACGTTGAAGCGATATCTGTGCAGTCGCGACGACGATGGGTGTGCGGGCATACTCCCCACCAACCTTGTGGCTGCGGCGTGAATGGCACTCCGTACTGACCACACGCCCTAGGAAGAACCCTGTACCGCCTTTTGTAATGTCCAGGGATCGAATATAAATCGCAGTGACTTCAGTGTAATTATTGTCTTTGAATGAAAGCGTCATTTCTACTCGTCTCACTGCGTATTTGTTTCAGTTGCCTTCTGTACTACACTGTAGCAGTTGTTTTATGTACAGTTCCAGTTTAAACTAGCTATGTTGCTTGCTAGAGACACATCATGCGAAAGTTACTTTCGCCCCTTGGGTTTTGCGCACCGGTTGACATAGCACACTGGCTGTTGGATTGTGTGACGTATTCTGTTTTACTCAGAAACGGGTCGCAGGAAATGTTCATTCTGCATCCCTCCATGCGATTATTCATCGTTACGAACTTCGAAAAAAGGATAGAAAAGGATTTACTCTGACTAAACTATTGAACTCAATTAAAAAGAGCGTTTCTATAACCCCTGTACTGGTTCAACAAGGATGGTGATTTCTATGTTAGCGAGTGGACCAATTGTTTTATTTTTTTTACGAGAATGTTCATATTTATTAAAGTGTTATTCTGATCCCGAACATAATAATTGTAAGATATTTACAATATTGCGGTGCCTGTGTTATTGTGAATGACGATGCAAAGTTATGTCCAAAGGATCTTTGCACCCCCATTCAGAATAGCCCTCGTATTTATCCGCTGACACCGGGCAAGCGAATTTCAAGTAACATGTCTCATCTATACGGGATTATATATAACTGTGTACGAGTCCAGGTTGTAGACGCGTGGTTGACAATACATGGTGCCGGCCGAAGTGGCCGTGCGGTTAAAGGCGCTGCAGTCTGGAACCGCAAGACCGCTACGGTCGCAGGTTCGAATCCTGCCTCGGGCATGGATGTTTGTGATGTTCTTAGGTTAGTTAGGTTTAACTAGTTCTAAGTTCTAGGGGACTAATGACCTCAGCAGTTGAGTCCCATAGTACTCAGAGCCATTTGAACCATGTTTTTTTTGACAATACATGGAAGTCGGGTCCGGCTCTAAGTCGTGCACGAATAGCGAGACGGTAAGACGACGGCTCGTAATAAGCAGGCAATCCGGGTCGAGTCCCCGTCGGCCAAAAACTTTCATTGTCATCATTCAACTGTACAGCTAATGGTTGTCCATATTCGGAAGTGCAAATATATAAAACGTACATCATACCGTTACTGGAGATTCCTGCTGCTTATAATCGGTGGTTTCAATAACATTCGATTTTTCTTCACATTTCAATGGACAGTTACGGAATCGCACTCAGCATTTTATACTTGTCATAATTTCTCACTGTTCCTTGTTATCAAGGTCACAACGTTTCGTCCGAAGTGTTAATCACGCAAAGTAATTTAGCACATACTTCTCTGAAGGTAATGAACAATGTCACTATGCGGCTGATCCCGCCTCATAAATCGTTTACCGGTACTTAGTGACTTCGCTATGCTTCCATGTCACTGTTCATTGTCATCATTCATGATCATTCAAACATTTAGTTATCTAGCGACGCAGCATAACAGTTTGCGGAACCGAACAAAATGAAACCGTAAAATGGAATTTGTCTTAATCATAACCAGAGTAATGGTAATTATGACGCTTGAAAATGAATATACGTTAACATAGCGTCACCGGAACTGTAAAACAAAGGTTCGCGTAAAAAGGTGCTTAAATAACGTAAAGCAAAGTTGGAAAACAACATCTTCTGCTTAGTTTATTCTTCTTTTCATGACGTATAGCGACATGATATGTATAAGTATATGATAAAAGGCCCCCAGGACGCCGTAAAATTAAGATTTATTAAAAAAAAACAAAAAAAACAAAAACTAAAAATTGAAACACCAAGTAACCAGAGGATTGGCAAAGACGTCAATTATGAATGCGCGGTAAGGCAGCCAAACGAAAACATTTTTTCATTCAATTTGTTGTACAATTTTTGGTTTTAGATAGACTCAGTCAGACTCTCTCGGATGTAGAAGGACGATGAGGACGTGCGATTTTAGAGACGAAGTATTGCGATCTCGAGGTATTATACACTCCTGGAAATAGAAATAAGAACACCGTGAATTCATTGTCCCAGGAAGGGGAAACTTTATTGACACATTCCTGGGGTCAGATACATCACATGATCACACTGACAGAACCACAGGCACATAGACACAGGCAACAGAGCATGCACAATTTCGGCACTAGTACAGTGTATATCCACCTTTCGCAGCAATGCAGGCTGCTATTCGCCCATGGAGACGATCGTAGAGATGCTGGATGTAGTCCTGTGGAACGGCTTGCCATGCCATTTCCACCTGGCGCCTCAGTTGGACCAGCGTTCGTGCTGGACGTGCAGACCGCGTGAGACGACGCTTCATCCAGTCCCAAACATGCTCAATGGGGGACAGATCCGGAGATCTTGCTGGCCAGGGTAGTTGACTTACACCTTCTAGAGCACGTTGGGTGGCACGGGATACATGCGGACGTGCATTGTCCTGTTGGAACAGCAAGTTCCCTTGCCGGTCTAGGAATGGTAGAACGATGGGTTCGATGACGGTTTGGATGTACCGTGCACTATTCAGTGTCCCCTCGACGATCACCAGTGGTGTACGGCCAGTGTAGGAGATCGCTCCCCACACCATGATGCCGGGTGTTGGCCCTGTGTGCCTCGGTCGTATGCAGTCCTGATTGTGGCGCTCACCTGCACGGCGCCAAACACGCATATGACCATCATTGGCACCAAGGCAGAAGCGACTCTCATCGCTGAAGACGACACGTCTCCATTCGTCCCTCCATTCACGCCTGTCGCGACACCACTGGAGGCGGGCTGCACGATGTTGGGGCGTGAGCGGAAGACGGCCTAACGGTGTGCGGCACCGTAGCCCAGCTTCATGGAGACGGTTGCGAATGGTCCTCGCCGATACCCCAGGAGCAACAGTGTCCCTAATTTGCTGGGAAGTGGCGGTGCGGTCCCCTACGGCACTGCGTAGGATCCTACGGTCTTGGCGTGCATCCGTGCGTCGCTGCGGTCCGGTCCCAGGTCGACGGGCACGTGCACCTTCCGCCGACCACTGGCGACAACATCGAAGTACTGTGGAGACCTCACGTCCCACGTGTTGAGCAATTCGGCGGTACGTCCACCCGGCCTCCCGCATGCCCACTATACGCCCTCGCTCAAAGTCCGTCAGCTGCACATACGGTTCACGTCCACGCTGTCGCGGCATGCTACCAGTGTTAAAGACTGCGATGGAGCTCCGTATGGCACGGCAAACTGGCTGACACTGACGGCGGCGGTGCACAAATGCTGCGCAGCTAGCGCCATTCGACGGCCAACACCGCGGTTCCTGGTGTGTCCGCTGTGCCGCGCGTGTGATCATTGCTTGTACAGCCCTCTCGCAGTGTCCGGAGCAAGTATGGTGGGTCTGACACACCGGTGTCAATGTGTTCTTTTTTCCATTTCCAGGAGTGTATGTGTGACTGAATAATAGAATGTTAAAGAACCGTATCAAGCATTTTATTTATTGAACTGAAGAGGATTTTCGTGATCACGACAAACACTGGTGTCCCCACAGTCCTCCGCCGCCTGCAACTTCAACAAAAATATAAGGAAGTCCTATGCTAAAAAAAAAACAAAGAAAAAACAATAAGCACAGAACACTTTAATAACGCAACCATATTTCTTTTCTTATTCATATTCGTTTTTATAATTTTTTTATATATTTATATTAGAGATAGACTACCAAAGCAGCAGCACTAATTACGATTTCCCAAACGCCTTTTCGCTTCAGTCTGGAACCGCGTGACCGCTACGGTCGCAGGTTTGAATCCTGCCACGGGCATGGATGTGTGTGATGTCCTTAGGTTAGTTAGGTTTAAGTAGTTCTAAGTTCTAGGGGACTGACGACCTCAGATGTTAAGTTCCATAGTGCTCAGTGCCATTTGAACCATTTTTTTCGATATATCGGATTCCCAATATTTTTTAAATTCTCAACAGTCCTAGTTTACAAAATGTAGCAACTAGCAACGATAAAAGAGCTTACAAATGATCAAAATAAAATTAATTGTGGATTTACTTGTCAAAGGCCGTGTGCTAATGTCTCTAAACTCCTGAAAAATAAGAAAAGCGTCGTCCAAACATTTACAAACATATGCATTCGTTTGCTGGAGAACATATATACTTGAAAACTCATCAAACAATGTCTGGAACGCATTCAAAAGAACCTTTTTACTTAATTCTTTGCGTCTTCTTTCTTTTCTAAATGCCGAATAACATCGAAAATTATTTTTCTCGTCAAATGATTCTGACCTTTCCACTGGTGTAAAAATTTTCATTGAAACACGTTTTTCTGTTTACCTTGTTAATTATGCATAGTGTCGTCTGGTTGTTCATAATGTCTTTCATAAATTTACAGAAAAAAATCGGCTCTGAAGTTTTCCGAGGAACTGTATTTGATGCAGTACAGACACAAAAACACGCCGGATGTAGAGCAGAACCTGTAGTATACTGGACTAATAATCTGGCGCGGTTCATGGATCGCTGCATCAAGTCTGGCTTTAGTCATTGTTTTCGTTGAATTTGAAACCCTGTACTTAGATCTCGTAATTGTTAAATTCATCATCGTTTTTTATGAATAATTCACGTTTCCTTGTTTCTAATTACATATTGATGCAAAATTCCTGTTTTCATTTCAAATATAATTTATTAATAATAAATATTTTATGAAATGTTGTTAATAAAGGTTGCTTAAATTAAGAAAACATAACAAGTTAAATTTTAGGACAAAAATGAGAAACCAAATGCTCTTTTATTTGGACTATGTCCACTGTTTTATACCACAGATGTAATCACACACGAACCAACATGTCGTAGAAACATGGAAAACGGTAATTTTCACGGCATCGAGCACACCTATATAAACGCTGCATTTTTACATTTGCCATTGTACCATTACAATATGAACCCAGGAGAACTGATCTGTAGCCAATTTAAGGGATTTGTCGCGAGAAATAACAAGACTGTTAAGCTGGCAGACGTACTGGAACTAACGCACGCAGCTTTTTCACTTGTCACTGCCGAAAGTTGGCGGGATATAGAGCAGCACATCATACAGGAAGAAGAGAAAATGTGGCGCCTGGCCGCCGTCGTGGATTTTCAAATATTTTTTCCTCAAATTGTTACATTTTACATCAATGGTCTTCCTTCGGCCAGGAATGCTATCTTTGGCTGTGTCAATCTGCTTTTTATGTCCTCCATGCTTCGTATGTGATGGGTTATTTAGCTTCCAAAGTACCAGAATTCCTTAACTTCGTCTAACCAATGGCCCCCCATACGACCACGACGGGTGATGCGCCAGTATGCCTATGACGATACACGCTTCCAATGTCCGTTCACCACGATGTCGCCAAACACGGATGACACCATCATGATGCTGTAAACAGAACCTGGATTCACCCAAAAAATGACTTTTTGCCATTCGTGCACCCAGGTTCGTCGTTGACTACACCATCGCAGGCGCTCCTGTCTGTGATGCAGCGTCAAGGGTAACCGCAGCCACGGTATCCGAGCTGATAGTCCATGCTGCTGCAAACGTCGTCGAACTGTTCGTGCAGGTGGTTGTTGTCTTGCAAACGTCCCCATCTGTTGACTCAGGGATCGAGACGTGGCTGCACGATCCGTTACAGCCATGCGGATAAGATGCCTGTCATCTCGACTGCTGGTGATACGAGGCCGTTGGGATCCAGCACTGCGTTTCGTATTACCCTCCTGTACCCAACAATTCCATATTCTGCTAACAGTCATTGGATCTCGACAAACGCGAGCAGCAATGTTGTGATACGATAAACCGCAATCACTATAGGCTACAATCCGACCTTTATGAAAGTCGGAAACGTGATGGTACGCATTTCTCCTCCTTACACGAGGCATCACAACGACGTTTCACCAGGCAACGCCGGTCAACTGCTGTTTGTGTATGAGGAATCTGTCGCCACCGGCACCAACGTTGTGTGAATGCTCTGAAAAGCTAATCATCTGCATATCACAGCATCTTATTCCTGTCGGTTAAATTTCGCGGCCAGTCGCGGTGGTCTAGCGGTTCTGGCGCTGCAGTCCGGAACCGCGGGACTGCTACGGTCGCAGGTTCGAATCCTGCCTCGGGCATGGGTGTGTGTGATGTCCTTAGGTTAGTTAGGTTTAAGTAGTTCTAAGTTCTAGGGGACTTATGACCTAAGATGTTGAGTCCCATAGTGCTCAGAACCATTTGAACCATTTAAATTTCGCGTCTGTAGCACGTCATCTTCGTGGTGTAGCAATTTTAATGGCCAGTAGTGTATTCTTGATGAGTAAAGTCTCTTATGCGTTTATTAAACTCAAGGATAAACACTACGAACGCATGTGGGAACACAGTAGCAAACTATAAGTCGGAATTAGTAGTTTAGCCCATCCCTATTGTCTAGAGTTTTTCAGCATTCAAAAACAAATATTGCCGAGGTACCTAAATTACTTGAGGAATTAAAGCCAAGCAGTTTCGTTCTTTTACGACAGAGTAATATGAGGCTCAGGGGAGGACATGGGAATTGGCTCGACCAGTCATCCACGTCCGCTATCTACAAAATGGTGCCCTCTATTTCGCAGCACGACGCGGCAAAGGGAGAGGACAAGAGATTAGCCGTTCCGGAACGGCTCGGCCTGTTATGTGAGACTCGTCCCGCCCTGCTCCGATAATACACTGCGGCTCAGAGGGAAATTGCGGGGCAGGGCGACAGCCCTGTGGGACCGCCCGACACTGATTGCCTGCGAGAATAAGAGGACACGGCGACCGACCTGAGGCAAAGATGGTGAGAACGGCACTGGCGGCGCGAAGCAGTGGCTGTCGCAACGTGATGCGCTTCCTAGGGTCAACATCTACATCTACGAGGGTCACTCCAAAAAAATGCACACAATTTTTTTTTTTAAATCCATCTTTTATTCTACATGTTTGAAAGTTTTACAGCCTTCCTTTAGGAACAATATTTTCTCCACATAATTTCGATCCCTCTCAACTGCCTTACGCCATCTTGGAACTAGCGCCTGTATACCTGCATGCTAAAATTCAGGACCAACCTGTTGGAGCCACTGTTTGGCAGTGTGCGCATGGGAGTCATCGTCTTCAAACCTTGTTCCACGAAGAGAGTCTTTCAGTTTCCCAAAGATATGACAGCCACATGGAGCCAGGTCAGGACTGTAAAGGTGGGTGTTTCAGTGTTGTCCATCCGAGTTTTGTGATCGCTTCCATGGTTTTTTGACTGACATGTCCCCGTGCATTGTCGTGCAATAGCAAGACATCCTTCTTTTGCCGATGTGGTCGAACAAGACTGTCAAAATTGAAGTTTCTTCAGTGTCGTCACATATGCATCAGAATTTATGGTGGTTCCACGTGGCATCACATCCACAAGCAAGAGTCCTTCGGAATCGAATAACACCGTAGCCATAACTTTTCCAGCAGAAGTTGTGGTTTTGAATTTCTTTTTTATTGGGTGAATTTCATGATGCCACCCCATTGATTACCTCTTCGTCTCTGGTGAATTATGACGGAGCCATGTTTCACCACCTGTCACAATTCTTCCAAGAAATTCATCTCCACCATTCTCGTACTGTTCCAAAAGTTACCTGCATACCGTTTTTCTTGTTTCTTTGTGAGCCACTGTCAACATCTTGGGAACCCACCTGACACAAACTTTTTTTAAGGCCAACACTTCCATTATTCTGCAAACACTTCCGTCCCCTATCCCAACGTAGCGTGGCAGTTCGTTCAGTGTGATGCACCTGTCAGCAGTCACCAATTCGTTAACTCTCTGCACTTTGTCTGGAGTGTGTGCAGTACGAGACCTGCCGCTGCGAGGGCAATCCTCAATATTGCCGTACCCGCTTTCATCAAGTAACCCGCTTGCCCACTGACTAACTGCACTGCGATCGACAGCAGCATCTCCATACACCTTTTTCAACCTGTTGTGGATGTTTGCCACTGTCTCGTTTACACAGCACAGGAATTCTGTGACAGCACATTTCTTCTGACGAACGTCAAGTGTAGCAGCCATCTTGAAGACATGCTGTGACGGCGCCACTCACGGGAACAGGTTGAACTAAGTTTGACAACAAGCGGGAAGGATGTATCTACACACTGTAAAACTTTCACATATGCAGAATGAAAACTGTATTTTTACAAAAATATTGCGCATTTCTTTTGGAGTGACCCTCGTACATCTACATCTATACTCCTTGAGGCACCTTACGGTGTGTGACTGAGGGTATTTTGTGTACCACTGTCATTTCCCTGTTTTCCTTTTACAGTAGGGACGGGAAAAGCCGACCGCTTAAAAGCGATGCTCGTATTTCAGTTCTGAACGACAGATACTTTTCGGTATTTATTTGATCTCCGTTGTAATAGGCGTATTATTAATTTTTCAATAATAACCATGCAAAAAACCCGAAATATCGATTAGCCAGAGCAGCAGAGCTAAAATTTTTCGATTTAAAATTGATTATTTTTTAAAAAGGGGAATTATTCGGGAAATTTGCATTGGTTTGAAATATTGCGTTACTATGGAAAATGGGAAACGCGAACGGTGCTATTTCGATAACAATGCCGATACGAGCAACAAACACATGACGTTAGAACTGGTACAGCGTTGCTGAGACAATAATATCCTAGTTGCCGTGTGTCGTGGCTTAAGGTATGTGTGAAGTGCAGTGCTCAAGACTTGTCCCCACCTGTTCTACATGGCAGTTTTTCGTTATCGTCGCGGGACATGCTTTGTATTGCAGAATGGTACCAATCCTAGTCTGGTAATAACTTTACGTAGTGACGTAGCAATGAAGTAGAATGCTTTGAAAGATTAAAGATTTGTCTGTAATTTATATGAAATAATAAAATCGTAAGGAACTATTGGTCGAAGTAAAACACACATCAAAAAAAAGTTTACCATCACTTCGGTTCCGAGAGTTCCAGAACCTGTACAGAAAATTGGGATAGAGATCAACATAAACATCATTTCCGCCCTTTTTATTGCTCATGAAAACCACACATTGCATGTTGTACAACCATGCAGCGAGACCTTTAAGAGGTGGTGGTCCAGACTTCTGCACGTACTGGTACCTCTAATACCCAGTAGAACTTCCTCTTGCATTGATGCATGCCTGAATTCGTCGTGGCCGGCCGGAGTGGCCGAGCGGTTAAAGGCGCTACAGTCTGGAACCGCACGACCGCTACGGTCGCAGGTTCGAATCCTGCCTCGGGCATGGATGTGTGTGATGTCCTTAGGTTAGTTAGGTTTAAGTAGTTCTAAGTTCTAGGGGACTTATGACCACAGCAGTTGAGTCCCATAGTGCTCAGAGCCATTTGAACCAATTCGTCGTGGCATACTAACCACAAGTTCATCAAGGTACTGTTGGTCCAGATTGTCCCACTCCTCAACGGCGATTCGGCGCAGATCCCTCGGAGTGGTTGGTGGGTCACGTCATCCATAAACAGTCCTTTTTCAATCTATGCCAGACATGTTCGATAGGGTTACTGTCTGGAGGAAATGCTGGCCACTCTAGTCGAGCGATGTCGTTATCCTGAAGGAAGTCATTCACAAGATGTTCACGATGGGGGCGCGAGTTGTAGTTCATGAAGACGAATGCCTCGCCAATATCACAGGCAGCACACCGCGCCTGGTACATGCGGCGCTCGGGGACCACAGCACAGCTACGACACCTGAGGATGGGCTTATAACAGTCCGAAACCGGTCGCGTGAAAATAAAGTAATTTGCAACTGAAGCGGTATTTTCAACCCCTGTTATAATGCTCAGTTGCGGGTATTCAGCAGAACAGGATAGATCTTACAGAGGAGATTTTCGGTCTCCAGAAATGCCATAACATGAGAGCATAAAATATGATCAAAAATTCTACAACACACTGATATGACAGATATAGGCCTATAGCTTTGTTCTTTTCCATGACCCTGCTTGAAAACGGCAATGATCTGCTAATCATTAGGAACGCTTCACTCCTCGAGAGGTCTATGGTGCACTGCTATTATAAGAGAGACAAGTTCTTTCCCATACTCAGCGCAAAATCAAATTAGTGTCCCCTCCGTGCTAATTTTAGCACCAGCAGATGTCCCCCTCGAAAATAATCAACTTCGGGTTCTACACATTTTTTCGTGTGAAGCTTATTTTCCGAGTTATTGTCAACTTAAAATTTACACCCTGTATACACTTCACAGAAATTAGTGTCCTGACTTCCCCAACTCTGCTATTTGATTAGGTTAGCCAGCGACGATCTCTCTTAAAACTTTTTAAACCAGAGGTTATTCATCTCATTTGAATGAGAAAGGCGGCCTGGTGCGTTATGGAGAGAAGAGAGTTCCTCTTCACAAAGCAGCCCGGTCACTTCTCACAGAAAACTAAGATATATTTCTCTGGCTGCCCCTCGCTTAGGACTTCCAGAAGGCGCCTTTTTGTCTCAAAACAAAGTTGTTTTGAATTTTGTTTCCCCTGGATTCGCCAGCTTGTAATAACTGAGGCTCTCCACGAGTGTAGGTGTGAATGCAGCCCTTAGCCCGTGTCACACAGTGTGCACAGCATTATGTGAAAACTGCTTCAGGTAGCCGGCCGTTGTGACCGAGCGGTTCTAGGCGCTTCAGTCCGGAACCGCGCTGGTGCTACGGTCGCAGGTTCGAATCCTGCTCCGGGCATGGATGTGTGTGATGTCCTTACGTTAGTTAGGTTTAAGTAGTTCTAAGTCTAGGGGACTGATGACCTCAGATGTTAAGTCTCACAGTGCTCAGAGCCATTTGAACCACGTTTTCGCTTTAGGCGACTGATTGGACGGCGCCAGCTCTGGCAAAAACTGGGTCATTTCCGATTCCTGCCCAAACGGTCACCACGCCTTTCATTCACCACTGCAAAGGTAGGCTGCAGCATCCTAGGGTGGGAGGGGGACGAAGACCGTGAAAAAATAAGGTCACTGGCTCTCTACTGTGTCCGGCTTGGCTCATCACATATACCACTGAATCACAAAGAAAAATTACTTGCGAAACCGCGACTACTTGCGAGTAATTGACATAGATACAGACGATGTTACTGCTGGCAGTCAGTAGTATTAATCTTTACAATCGTAAACTAATTTATTAAGTGACAGGGGTAAAGATCAGACAATAATGATTTTAAGTCAAATCATACATATTACGTTATACGTACCAGTCGGACAACTGACTGCCGTGTACCAGAGTCAAGGAGCGATGGGCTGCGTGACCGTTCGTCAAACCAGGAACATAATGCGTGTAGCCCTTTGAACAAGGCTGTTCTCATCTTGAAAGATGGGAAGTGTCTACAGCATCCTGAAGCTCTACACGAAAGAGCAGCACTTTGCAAGAACCCCCCCCCCCCCCCCACAACCACCAGCACCACTCGTATTAAACCTTCAGAAATGTCTCAGTTTAGCTGCTGAGTCCGTAGACGGTGATATAAAGGGCGTACAGTACAACTGGCCACGCTTTCTCACCCGAGTTTTGCCATAATTAAACCTGTTCGTCCTTGAACTGACTTAGTGAGCCGACGTCTATGAATTCTTCCTACCTGTTGTGTGAAGGTGCTCTCGTATTTTTACGCCCCCTTGCAGATCCGCAGTATCGCCGTCCGATTCTGCAAGTGCAATACTTCTGTCTGTGATTTGCGTAATAAAGCCGAAAGAGGTTTTCCTGTGCAAATAATTTTTACACGGGATGCCATTCTGTTCAACCGACAGCCACTCTCTCTCTCTCTCTCTCTCTCTCACACACACACACACACACAGACAGACACACACCAATTCCGTATCGTGTCAGCGCTGGAGGGTCACACTATCGTCTCGTGTGTGTTCCACACAGTCTACAGCGCGCCAGAGGGACCAGTGTCAGCATGTACGGTGAAGCAGTTCTTTCTCTTATGAACCATGTCGTAATTTGATTCAGTATTTTTTGGTTAAGTTAAACGTCAACACTACGAGAGCGTGCTCCTCCACATCTTATTCCTTTTCGCCCATACCCCATTTGGTGAAGGCTGCCGGTCTTGCTTACGAGATGAAGGCAGAGCTCACCATCTGCAGCATCGTTGACAGAACCGACTGCGGACCTTTGGTGCAGAGTCGGGTGGAGGGTCTGAATCAGAGGCTCAGACGGTTTTGCGACCGTGTTGGCTGCAGATTCCTTGACTTGCGCCATAGGGTGGTGGGGTTTCGGGTTCCGCTGAATAGGTCAGGAGTTCACTACACTCAGCTGGCGGCTACACGGGTAGCGGAGGCTGTGTGTCGTGGACTGGGTGGTTTTTTAGGTGAGAAGGCCTCGGGAAAGTACGGGGTGGGCTGCAATCTCAAAGGGTGCATGGCAAATACAGGACGTGCTTGTATCAAGGAACAGTCGGAATTGTAGTTGTAAATTGTTGTAGTTGTGTTGGGAAAGTCCCTGAGCTTCAAGCGCTAACAGAAAGCACAGAAGCTGAAATAGATATAGGTACAGGAAGCTGGCTAAAGCCTGAAATAAGTTCTGCAGAAATTTTTACGAAGTCTCAGACGGTGTTCAGGAAAGATAGACTAGGCAGAATTGGTGGTGGAGTGTTTGTGTCTGTCAGTAGTGGTTTATCTTGTAGTGAAGTCGAAGTAGATACTCCATGCGAATTGGTATGGGTGGAGGTTATACTTAACAGCCGAACTAAGTTAGTAATTGGCTCCTTCTACCGACCCCCAGACTCCGATGATATAGTTGCTGAACAGTTCAGAGAAAATTTGAGTCTCGTAACAAATAAATACCCCACTCATACGGTTATAGTTGGTGGGGATTTCAACCTTCCCTCGATATGTTGGCAAAAATACTTGTTCAAAACCGGTGGTAGGCAGAAAACATCTTCCGAGAATGTCCTAAATGCTTTTTCCGAAAATTATTTCGAGCAGTTAGTCCACGAACCCACGTGAATTGTAAATGGTTGCGAAAACATACTTGACCTCTTAGCCACAAACAATCCAGAGCTAATAGAGAGCATCATGACTGATACAGGGATTAGTGATCACAAGGTCGTTGTAACTAGGCTCAATACCGTTTCTTCCAAATCCACCAGAAACAAAAAAATCGGATAAAGTGTCACTAGAAGCTTTCCTAAGAGAGAATCTCCATTCCTTCCGAACTGACTATGCAAATGTAGACGAGATGTGGCTCCAATTCAAAGATATAATAGCAACAGCAATTGAGAGATTTATACCTCATAAATTGGTAAGAAATGGAACTGATCCCCAGTGGTACACAAAACACGTCCGAACGCTGTTGCAGAGGCAACGGAAAAAGCATGCGAAGTTCAGAAGAACGCGAAATCCCGAAGATTGGCTAAAATTTACAGACGCGCGAAATTTGGCACGGACTTCAATGCGAGATGACTTTAATAGGTTCCACAACGAAACATAGTCTCGAAATTTGGTAGAAAATGCGAAGAAATTCTGGTCGTATGTAAAGAACACAAGCGGCAAGACGCAGTCAATACCTTCGCTGCGCAGTGCCGATGGTACTGTTACCGACGATTGTGCCGCTAAAGCAGAGTTATTGAACGCAGTTTTCCGAAATTCCTTGACCAGGGAAGACGAATGGAATATTCCAGAATTTGAAACACGAGCAGCTGCTAGCATGAGTTTCTTAGAAGTAGATACCTTAGGGGTTGCGAAGCAACTCAAATCGCTTGATACGGCCAAGTCGTCAGGTCCAGATTGTATACCGATTAGGTTCCTTTCAGATTACGCTGATACAATAGCTCCCTACTTAGCAATCATATACAACCGCTCGCTCACCGATAGATCTTTACCTACAGATTGGGAAATTGCGCAGGTCGCACCAGTATTTAAGAAAGGTAGTAGAAGTAATCCATCGAACTACAGACCTATATCATTGACGTCGGTTTGCAGTAGGGTTTTGGAGCATATACTGTATTCAAACATAATGAATCACCTCGAAGGGAACGATCTATTGATACGTAATCAGCATGGTTTCAGGAAACATCGTTCTTGTGCAACGCAGCTAGCTCTTTATTCGCACGAAGTAATGGCCGCTATCGACAGGGGATCTCAAGTTGATTCCGTATTTCTGGATTTCCGAAAAGCTTTTGACACCGTTCCCCACAAGCGACTTCTAATGAAGCTGCGGGCCTATGGGGTATCGTCTCAGTTGTGCGACTGGATTCGTGATTTCCTGTCAGGAAGGGCGCAGTTCGTAGTAATAGACGGCAAATCATCGAGTAAAACTGAAGTGATATCAGGTGTTCCCCAGGGAAGCGTCCTGGGACCTCTGCTGTTCCTGATCTATATAAATGACGTGGGTGACAATCTGAGCAGTTCTCTTAGATTGTTCCCAGATGATGCTGTAATTTACCGTCTAGTAAGGTCATCCAAAGACCAGTATCAGTTGCAAAGCGATTTAGAAAAGATTGCTGTATAGTGTGGCAGGTGGCAGTTGACGCTAAATAACGATAAGTGTGAGGTGATCCACATGAGTTCCAAAAGAAATCCGTTGTAATTCGATTACTCGATAAATAGTAAAATTCTCAAGGCTGTCAATTCAACTAAGTACCTGGGTGTAAAAATTACGAACAACTTCAGTTGGAAAGACCACATAGATAATATTGTGGGGAAGGCGAGCCAAAGGTTGCGTTTCATTGGCAGGACTCTTAGAAGATGCAACAAGTCCACTAAAGAGACAGCTTACACTACACTCGTTCGTCCTCTGTTAGAATATTGGTGCGTGGTGTGGGATCCTTACCAGGTGGGATTGACCGAGGATATCGAAAGGGTCCAAAAAAGGGCAGCTCGTTTTGTATTATCGCGTAATAGGGGAGAGAGTGTGGCAGATATGATACGCGAGTTGGGATGGAAGTCATTAAAGCAAAGACTTCTTCGTCGCGGCGAGATCTATTTACGAAATTTCAGTCACCAAATTTCTCTTCCGAATGCGAAACTATTTTGTTGAGTCCAACCTACATAGATAGGAATGATCATCAAAATAAAAGAAGAGAAATCAGAGCTCGAATAGAAAGGTTTAGGTGTTCGTTTTTCCCACGCGCTGTTCGGGAGTGGAATGGTAGGGAGATAGTATGATTGTGGTTCGATGAACCCTCTGCCAAGCACTTAAATGTGAATTGCAGAGTAATCATGTTGATGTAGATGTACGCCTGTTTGCGAATTATCTATCATATGGGACTGACTATGAGCGGTGGATTTTTCCAATAATATATGATGTGTATCATGGCTTGACTCCAGTTTGCACCTGAAGATGCAGCTGTAAGTGCTGTGAAAGTGGTAATGCCTAAGAATAAAAGGATTTTACAACTACAGCGCTTTTATTTCTCAATATGATTTCGTATTATTTGCCTGGGATATACCTTCCCGGAACTGAAAACCTGCTATCGTGGCTGTGGTTGCTCAAACTATAAGGTTTTTTACAAAAATTATGAAAGCCTAGTGCGTGTTTTATTTAACATGTGTACGCTGTACAGTTAAGGGGACCACACCTAGGTTAGGGTTGAAAAAAATCGATTTTCGGTTTTCATCACATTTCGATAGATTAAGGTTTTATTTAAGTACTCTGAAAATGATTTTGCTGAAAACATTGTTTTTCGAGCATTTAAAGAGCATTTTCCTACCACGTGTGTTTATGCGCCACGTCCACTTTTCTGTCACCCACTTTTCTGTATATATTTTAGATCTTTATATCCCCTACATTGCACGTTAGGGATTTTTTTTTACTCTCGAGTGTGTTGGCTATCCTTGGAATGCAACAGTCGGTATTCTTTTGTTTCTGCTGTTTGTAAACAACCCGTTTTCAAACATGCGGTTAGTTTTGTTCAAGTGTAATTGCGAGTAGTTGTTATAGAAAAATTGCAAGTAAATTGTGGGCAGGCAATTAAGAGAAATAAAAAAAATCTGGAAGCAATGAAGAGAGAAGTTTGTGCTATATTCTTCCATAAGACTTCTACTGTTGATAAGCCGTGTCATGGATTGTGTCCATCAGGAGAAAATTTGTGGTGCAAATACCATAGGGCTCAGGCAACTGAAGAATCTTATTCTCACCAACATACTCTTCCTGCTGCTGTTATAACAGCAATTAAAACTATTTTCAGAGACTTGGCTCATCCTGACCTTCTAAGGAAATGGGTGCATGGGCAGACACAGAACCCAAATGAATGTTTCAGCAGCATAATTTGGAACCGCCTTCCTGAAACTGTATTTGTAGGCATGCATAAAATGAAACTAGGAGTTCATGATGCTGTTATTACATTCAGTTGTGATAATACTGGAAAATGTTGGGTACTGAAAAAGCTGGGAATTAATTCTGGTGAAAATATGATCACTGGGCTGCAATATTGCGATAAAATTAGGATAGCCGATGCAGACAGATCTACATCTAATATGGCGAAGAAAGCAAGACAAACATCCAGGAAGGTGAAAAAGAAGCTGGAAGACCTGCTAGAGGCCAAAGAAGGACCATCATATGCAGCAGGACAGTTTTAATTAACTGTAAGTAACAAATTTCAAAAGTTTTTTCTTTAAAGTCAATTTTCCGCAAACTAAAATTTTCAGTACATGTACCCCATTCTATCAGTAACTATCATAGATAAATGAATGAAATTTTCAGAGGCTCTGCATAACATACAAAGCTATCTCTGGTGCTACATTCATTAATGTTCCTCCATTAGGAAGTTCAAAAAAATATTTTTTGCTGAAAAAAACGTAATATTTTTTTAATAAATTTAAAAAGTATTTGACTCTATTAGCATCATGTAACATACAGTAAAAATATTAAGATCCTGCATCAAATAGTTTTTTTCAAAAATGGGTCAAATACTTGCCTAAACTAACATGGGTTAGATAGGCAGGGTGTGGTCCCCTTGGACTGGTTCGATATGAGCAGTGCACCAAGGTCACGTACGCGAATGACGCACCACCAGGAAGGACAATTGTTTCGACAGCCTTGTTAATTATGATTTCTCAAAATGCGAATAAACTGTTCGATGTATTTTCGATTGCAGTACGATAAGATAGTTCAGTGCAGATTTTCCTCCTGCGTGAATCTGACAAATATCGTTGTCTGGACTCAATCTCGGGAGATACGATACACTCCCCGGACGCTAAGCTTGAGATACACCTAACATCAGACGTGGACAGCAAGACGTATTTCCACTCGCGCTGAGGAGCTTAGCGGAGAAAAGCTCTATAGATTTCACAACCCACCGCCACCGATGTATACGCAGGAACGCACCAGCACTTCACCAGTAGAAGGATCAGTGATCCCTCAGGGAACGTCACGGACAGCTTTCTAATTCAAGCGGTCGGAAATCATGAGCTCTTACTTCACTTAACGCCAGCAAATATTCACCTGTACAAATATACTATTATTCGCCGTCTAAATAAGGGTGATTCACAATGATTATTCTCTTAGTGCAACATGGCACTCTCCCAAGGGTTCTTATCTCATCCCCATTACACCCATTTTAGATTGCATTCCAAGCATACACTCCTGGAAATGGAAAAAAGAACACATTGACACCGGTGTGTCAGACCCACCATACTTGCTCCGGACACTGCGAGAGGGCTGTACAAGCAATGATCACACGCACGGCACAGCGGACACACCAGGAACCGCGGTGTTGGCCGTCGAATGGCGCTAGCTGCGCAGCATTTGTGCACCGCCGCCGTCAGTGTCAGCCAGTTTGCCGTGGCATACGGAGCTCCATCGCAGTCTTTAACACTGGTAGCATGCCGCGACAGCGTGGACGTGAACCGTATGTGCAGTTGACGGACTTTGAGCGAGGGCGTATAGTGGGCATGCGGGAGGCCGGGTGGACGTCCCGCCGAATTGCTCAACACGTGGGGCGTGAGGTCTCCACAGTACATCGATGTTGTCGCCAGTGGTCGGCGGAAGGTGCACGTGCCCGTCGACCTGGGACCGGACCGCAGCGACGCACGGATGCACGCCAAGACCGTAGGATCCTACGCAGTGCCGTAGGGGACCGCACCGCCACTTCCCAGCAAATTAGGGACACTGTTGCTCCTGGGGTATCGGCGAGGACCATTCGCAACCGTCTCCATGAAGCTGGGCTACGGTCCCGCACACCGTTAGGCCGTCTTCCGCTCACGCCCCAACATCGTGCAGCCCGCCTCCAGTGGTGTCGCGACAGGCGTGAATGGAGGGACGAATGGAGACGTGTCGTCTTCAGCGATGAGAGTCGCTTCTGCCTTGGTGCCTATGATGGTCGTATGCGTGTTTGGCGCCGTGCAGGTGAGCGCCACAGTCAGGACTGCATACGACCGAGGCACACAGGGCCAACACCCGGCATCATGGTGTGGGGAGCGATCTCCTACACTGGCCGTACACCACTGGTGATCGTCGAGGGGACACTGAATAGTGCACGGTACATCCAAACCGCCATCGAACCCATCGTTCTACCATTCCTAGACCGGCAAGGGAACTTGCTGTTCCAGCAGGACAATGCACGTCCGCATGTATCCCGTGCCACCCAACGTGCTCTAGAAGGTGTAAGTCAACTACCCTGGCCAGCAAGATCTCCGGATCTATCCCCCATTGAGCATGTTTGGGACTGGATGAAGCGTCGTCTCACGCGGTCTGCACGTCCAGCACGAACGCTGGTCCAACTGAGGCGCCAGGTGGAAATGGCATGGCAAGCCGTTCCACAGGACTACATCCAGCATCTCTACGATCGTCTCCATGGGAGAATAGCAGCCTGGATTGCTGCGAAAGGTGGATATACACTGTACTAGTGCCGACATTGTGCATGCTCTGTTGCCTGTGTCTATGTGCCTGTGGTTCTGTCAGTGTGATCATGTGATGTATCTGTCCCCAGGAATGTGTCAATAAAGTTTCCCCTTCCTGGGACAATGAATTCACGGTGTTCTTATTTCAAATTCCAGGAGTGTATTTCCCATGTATAGAATCATCTTACTAATAAAAGTACAGCCGGACGGCACATGATGAATAAATGCGCCGTCGTACACTTATCGATATATAACGAGACGTTCATCAGTGAAATTGCCTGAGATTACGAAGCATAATAGTTAGTAAAAGTGAGATTCTGATGAATACAGGAAATGCACGAGAGATACACTTACATCACTTACATATCATAGCATCACTTGACAAGAACAGTCCTTTCTCTCTCTCTCTCTCTCTCTCTCTCTCTCTCTCTCTCTGTCTCCCTCCCTCATACGCACGCAAACACAAAAATATCTTACTTACATATACACCACCTGTTCACATTTATCATAATGGTCTCCATATGCATAAAAATGCATTATTAAAAAAACAAATTTTAGAAACACTTAACCCATACCAAAGGATGTTTGTAGATGTGTTGCGATATTGGCGTTATGTAGATCATCCATACATTTAAGATGATAATCCTCCAGACCACAACGCCCTTGATTTTAATACATAACGTTGAAACCACCGTTGTCATCTCCAGTGTCATGAAAAGCAGCTGAGTACTGGCACACAAAGGATGTAAGAATCACGTGGCAACAGTAACATGCAGGAGCCCTGTTATATAATGACACAAGCGATGGAGAACGAGACAAACTTTTACAGTTTAAGCAATGTATACAATCATGCAGTAAAAACACAAAATTTCGTAAACGAAGACTGAGTTCTAGTTGACAGGGAAGTTGCACAGTATTTCGAAAAAATAAATCGCAAAGGTCTCTGGCGCGTAACCTAGAAGAATTTACCATGATTTAGCACGAAATTGAAAAGAGAACAAAATGAACAAGGAAAATTAAAAAACTGGGGAGGAGGGTAGAAAGAGCGTAGGAAAGAAACCGGAAAGCAGAAGAGAGAAAAGAAATAGTGAACAGGCGAAGAAGTACGGGAGAAAGCTTAAAGCTAACTTTGCGGCATAAACATGGCCTGTAGCTGGCCGATAATGAACGAAGAAGAAGAATAGGGCGATATACTTGCATATATTGAAACATAATATAAAGTGTGGTTGTCACAGCGAGGCACCACACTTGCTATGATGTAGGCTTCAAATCGGTCGCGGTCCGTCAGTACACATCGGACCTACGAGTCACCACTGTCGACGCTAGCAGACCGAGCGCCGCCACTCGGCTGGTCTTACCAGACAAGCTAGCGCACTGGACAGTTCTACAGCCGACTTTAATGGGAATGGTTCACTTGTTACAGCTTCAGAGATCTCATCTGCAGAGACGCTAGTTAGCATAGCCTTCAGCTAAGACAGTAGCTACGGCCTAGCCAGGTGCCACATACAGTTTATGCATTGACAATTGATCTAAATGTGTGAAGCAATCAGAATTGTAAAGAAGTATTCGCAGTTCAGTCTATAACTGCACTTGTAAATATTATTGTACAAAGTCAAGATCGACGTTCGCCGCTGACGCTGATTTAAAGCTAAGTACAGAGCTATTTTACAAATGATTAAAGCGATTTCATAAATTCACTGTAGCTCCATTCATTGACATATGGTCACGACACACTACAGATACGTAGAAAAACTCATAAAGTTTTGTTCGGCTGAAGCCGCACTTCACGTTTCTGCCGCCAGAGCGCTCGAGAGCGCAGTGAGGCAAAATGGCGACAGGAGCCGAGAAAGCGTATCTCGTGCTTGAAATGCACTCACATCAGTCAGTCATAACAGTGCAACGACACTTCAGGACGAAGTTCAACAAAGATCCACCAACTGCTAACTCCATTCGGCGATGGTATGCGCAGTTTAAAGCTTGTGGATGCCTCTGTAAGGGGAAATCAACGGGTCGGCCTGCAGTGAGCGAAGAAACGGTTGAACGCGTGCGGGCAAGTTTCACGCGTAGCCCGCGGAAGTCGACGAATAAAGCAAGCAGGGAGCTCAACGTACCAGAGCCAACGGCTTGGAAAATCTTACGGAAAAGGCTAAAGCAGAAGCCTTACCGTTTACAATTGCTACAAGTCCTGACACCTGATTACAAAGTCAAACGCTTTGAATTTTCGGCGCGGTTGCTACAGCTCATGGAAGAGGATGCGTTCAGTGCGAAACTTATTTTCAGTGATGAAGTGATGGGGTTATGTGAAAGATTCAGTGTTTAAACCTCCTCTACCAAGAAACGTGCCAGAACTGCGAGCTCGCATCAACGATGCTTTCGAACTCATTGATGGGGACATGCTGCGCCGAGTGTGGGAGGAACTTGATTATCGGCTTGATGTCTGCCGAATCACTAAAGGGGCACATATCGAACATTTGTGAATGCCTAAAAAAACCTTTTGAGTTTTTGTATGTGTTATATCCTAGCCAGTAATGCCAACCGAGCCCGCTGCCAAAAGGTTGGCAGCATCAAAGTCCGGACGCCGTCCGCATAAGCAGCGCCAGCGATACAGGAAATCGCTGCAAGTCTGCGCGCGCCACCGCTGGCTTCTGGCTTCTTAAGCGCTGGAGTCGCGAGCGCTAGGACAGTTCTGTATTCGCCGCTCAGTTGTATACTCGCCACCGATTTGTGTACTTGCTAGTCACTTGTGTGTTCATCGCAGCAGAGTTGTTGTTTGTCGTCAGCCGACGCTGACCTAGCCGCTCCGACTCGAACTAGACAGATTTCTGTAGACACGGAGTTCACTACTGTGTTTCTGTATCTTCGTTAATAAAGATAAGTACCGACTTTTATTTAATCAGAGTGTTTGGGTTTTCATCTTTCTGTTCACTGTTCCAGCGGACCGGTCGGCCCGCTATTAAAAGTGTGGCGGTGACTTCGTAAGCCGTTTCTACAGCGAAGTGTTTGTCGCTACGAACGCCGCCACAAAAGTATGTGTGTGCAAAGCATTGTGAAAATATCTCAAATAATAAAGTTATTGTAGAGCTGTGAAATCGCTTCAATCATTTGTAATAACCCTGTATTTAATGGTATTCCTGTCTACTAACTTTCCAGGTGGTCCAGATACATCCCATCAAGTATAGTTCATTGATCCTCACGACAGCCTACGTGATCAACGCCTGCAATTAATGGCCACACCTCTTCATCAGACTAAGAGTCAAATTGCGTGACTCAGTCGGGTCACCCTTTCTGCGTGAGGCACATAGTTCCGCCTCGTATATAACATAAAGTAACGCTTGCCAGTGAAATAGTTTGGAAACAAATGAGGCTGCTACGTTTGCTGTTTGCTGTCACAGAGTGTGGACACCGCGAATGGGTATAATGAATTCGCACCTAGCCGCCACGGGGTAGAGAAGTTATTGCGTGGTACCTGAATAACGTTTCGCCGTTCATCACACACACACACACACACACACACACACACACACACACACATATATATATATATATATATATATATATATATATATATATATATATATATATATATATATATATACAGGGTGTTTCAAAAATGACCGGTATATTTGAAACGGCAATAAAAACTAAACGAGCAGCGATAGAAATACACCGTTTCTTGCAATATGCTTGGGACAACAGTACATTTTCAGGCGGACAAACTTTCGAAATTACAGTAGTTACAATTTTCAACAACAGATGGCGCTGCAAGTGATATGAAAGATATAGATGACAACGCAGTCATTGGGTGCGCCATTCTGTACATCGTCTTTCTGCTGAAAGCGTGTCCTGTTCACAACGTGCGAGTGTGCTGTGGACAACATGGTTTATTCCTTAGAACAGAGGATTTTTCTGGTATTGGAATTCCACCGCATAGAACACAGTGTTGTTGCAACAAGACGAAGTTTTCAACGGAGGTTTAATGTAACCAAAGGACCGAAAAGCGATACAATAAAGGATCTGTTTGAAAATTTCAACGGACTGGGAACGTGATGGATGAACGTGCTGGAAAGGTAGGGCGACCGCGTACGGCAACCACAGAGGGCAACGCGCAGCTAGTGCAGATGGTGATGCGACAGCGGCCTCGGGTTTCCGTTCGCCGTGTTGCAGCTGCGGTCCAAATGACGCCAACGTCCACGTATCGTCTCATGCGCCAGAGTTTACACCTCTATCCATACAAAATTCAAACGCGGCAACCCCTCAGCGCCGCTACCATTGCTGCACGAGAGACATTCGCTAACGATATAGTGCACAGGATTGATGACGGCGATATGCATGTGGGCAGCATTTGGTTTACTGACGAAGCTTATTTTTACCTGTACGGCTTCGTCAATAAACAGAACTGGCACATATGGGGAACCGAAAAGCCCCATGTTGCAGTCCCATCGTCCCTGCATCCTCAAAAAGTACTGGTCTGGGCCGCCATTTCTTCCAAAGGAATCATTGGCCCATTTTTCAGATCCGAAACGATTACTGCATCACGCTATCTGGACATTCTTCGTGAATTTGTGGTGGTACAAACTGCCTTAGACGACACTGCGAACACCTCGTGGTTTATGCAAGATGGTGCCCGGCCACATCGCACGGCCGACGTCTTTAATTTCCTTAAAGAATATTTCGATGATCGTGTGATTGCTTTGGGCTATCCGAAACATACAGGAGGCGGCGTGGATTGGCCTCCCTATTCGCCAGACATGAACCTCTATGACTTCTTTCTGTGGGGACACTTGAAAGACCAGGTGTACCGCCAGAATCCATAAACAATTGAACAGCTGAAGCAGTACATCTCATCTGCATGTGAAGCCATTCCGCCAGACACGTCGTCAAAGGTTTCGGGTAATTTCATTCAGAGACTACGAAATATAATAAATTATATATCTATTAAAAGGTAATAGTCTGCAGATTCAGAAAACGCAAAAAAGTAAAAATTGAACTTTTCATGATTTTGAGCCTTTCCGGAGCCCCTTAAGGTATTGCTTGTCTACACTCCTGGAAATTGAAATAAGAACACCGTGAATTCATTGTCCCAGGAAGGGCAAACTTTATTGACACATTCCTGGGGTCAGATACATCACATGATCACACTGACAGAACCACAGGCACATAGACACAGGCAACAGAGTATGCACAATGTCGGCACTAGTACAGTGTATATCCACCTTTCGCAGCAATGCAGGCTGCTATTCTCCCATGGAGACGATCGTAGAGATGCTGGATGTAGTCCTGTGGAACGGCTTGCCATGCCATTTCCACCTGGCGCCTCAGTTGGACCAGCATTCGTGCTGGACGTGCAGACCGCGTGGGACTGCGCTTCATCCAGTCCCAAACATGCTCAATGGGGGACAGATCCGGAGATCTTGCTGGCCAGGGTAGTTGACTTACACCTTCTAGAGCACGTTGGGTGGCACGGGATACATGCGGACGTGAATTGTCCTGTTTGAACAGCAAGTTCCCTTGCCGGTCTAGGAATGGTAGAACGATGGGTTCGATGACGGTTTGGATGTACCGTGCACTATTCAGTGTCCCCTCGACGATCACCAGTGGTGTACGGCCAGTGTAGGAGATCGCTCCCCACACCATGATGCCGGGTGTTGGCCCTGTGTGCCTCGGTCGTATGCAGTCCTGATTGTGGCGCTCACCTGCACGGCGCCAAACACGCATACGACCATCATTGGCACCAAGGCAGAAGCGACTCTCATCGCTGAAGACGACACGTCTCCATTCGTCCCTCCATTCACGCCTGTCGCGACACCACTGGAGGCGGGCTGCACGATGTTGGGGCGTGAGCGGAAGACGGCCTAACGGTGTGCGGGACCGTAGCCCAGCTTCATGGAGACGGTTGCGAATGGTCCTCGCCGATACCCCAGGAGCAACAGTGTCCCTAATTTGCTGGGAAGTGGCGGTGCGGTCCCCTACGGCACTGCGTAGGATCCTACGGTCTTGGCGTGCATTCGTGCGTCGCTGCGGTCCGGTCCCAGGTCGACGGGCACGTGCACCTTCCGCCGACCACTGGCGACAACATCGATGTACTGTGGAGACCTCACGCCCCACGTGTTGAGCAATTCGGCGGTACGTCCACCCGGCCTCCCGCATGCCCACTATACGCCCTCGCTCAAAGTCCGTCAACTGCACATACGGTTCACGTCCACGCTGTCGCGGCATGCTACCAGTGTTAAAGACTGCGATGGAGCTCCGTATGCCACGGCAAACTGGCTGACACTGACGGCGGCGGTGCACAAATGCTGCGCAGCTAGCGCCATTCGACGGCCAACACCGCGGTTCCTGGTGTGTCCGCTGTGCCGTGCGTGTGATCATTGCTTGTACAGCCCTCTCGCAGTGTCCGGAGCAAGTATGGTGGGTCTGACACACCGGTGTCAATGTGTTCTTTTTTCCATTTCCAGGAGTGTATAATTAAAGCACATTGATAAACAAATATTCTAACCAAGAAATTTCCTTTCGAACTTACAACAGTACGTTCAGAGTCTGATTAAGGAAATATTAACTTATTGCACGTCTGAAGGCCACAAACAAATTTGAAACAACTGCTGAAGGCCTTTACAACAAGTCAGATAAATAATTTTGAATTATTAAAAAAATTCCTTTAAAGAATACACACCACTGAAAGCTTTATTGTAAAATTAAAAAAAAATGAATTAATACGCGGCCAAAGGCTAAAATGAAAATCACAATTTAAAACAAACAGAGCAAGTGGTGCTCAGAAGTGTTCTAAGGGTCGGCCTGGGAAGGTAGCTGAAACGTAAGGTGGGGTGAAACTGGCAGGCAAACGTAAGACTACATAATCGGATGGGAATCCGACCCAGGGACGGCTGCAGGACCGACCAACAACCTAATCAATTCCATTGATTGGCGACTCCATGTTGTCCTGTGCACTACGACCAGATAACAGGTATACTTGAAAAAAGAGACAGCATTGGTCGTATATTTTTTACTATCGCAAAATCGATTTTCTGTCACTGAGTGACCATCTTCAGTGCTATATTGTATAACTTAAATTAGGATAGACTATGTGATTGCCGTAAGCTTATTGACAACAGTGCATCCTAATTTAAGTTATACAATATAGCACTGAAGATGGTCACTCAGTGACAGAAAATCGATTTTGCGATAGTAAAAAATATACGACCAATGCTGTCTCTTTTTTCAAGTATACCTAATCAATTCCCTTCCGGCCGACCAGCGGCACGATAACGGAAAATGTCACCGAGGACGAAGATACCAGCAGCACTACGTCTTCAAAATTGGCGTCTAATTACAGCCAAGGAACAATAACCACTCAAAAATATGAACAATACCAAGGCTCTCGAACTACACGCGGTACCGGACAGCATCAACAAGGCGAGGAAGAACACAATGCGGTCCACTTCATCTTCACACACTGTTACGTCTCTATCTTCGTATCATCCCCATTAAAGCTTTTAAGAACGTCGCAGGCTTGGAACCCCTTATCAGACATCTATTAGTCATCTTTCTTTTTTTCCCTCAATCAACGCCAGGATAACTGCTTGCAAAAGGGGTAGGGGTGGATCAACGCGTTACTGATTCACTCAATTTGTGAAGCTCTTTCTCCTGAATAAACCATCCAAATATTCTGACATCGTAATCATTTATTTGTCTGGACGTGTACATCAACTCTACCGATTTCTGGTCCCATTCTGATAATTCCTTCGTGGTGCGTCGTTTACCCTGTCTTCGAATGTATAATATCGTTCTGTGTGCACCCTGTGTGTAGTTAGTGGCGCCTGAATAGGCACTCCTCCATGTAGGCTGTGTCCCGTATTTTCTGAAGGGTACAGCACTGACTTCAACTAAAAGCAAAACTTATCGTTAACTTTTCTGTCTTCATAACGCATTGTTTTAGTCTTCTTACAGATGATTTTTAGGCCTTTTTCAGCTTGCTGTATTAAGGACTGTACTCCGTTGAAGTTTATCTGTACTAAAGCCAAGCATTAAATGTCGTCAGTGATACGAAAGTATTATTGAAGAGCACGGTCGCAGCATAGCAGCATACAGAAACAAAAAAGCATGTAATGGCAAATAACGAACTGGCAAAATCCGTGTTATAGAAATTGTGTCTTCGGATTGAAGAACTACTGGAACAGATCAGAAAGGTGACAACATTGTCTGATCAAATAAGGTATGGGCGAGTTGCTGTATTACGACTTCTAAGGCTAATTAATCGGCGTGTTATGGAAAGAGCAAGTCAACGAATGATGTTCGGTGGATGGCACACAGCACAGCAGAATGACAGTCTCCTCATCTATGTATAGTGTGCTGCAAGAAAGTTTGTTGGAACTTTATATGTAAAGAATACCTAGTATACCAGTACGTTGCTTGCGTTACAGAAGTATAAACAATAAATAGAGGTCTATGAAATGTCATAGCTTACCCCAGTCGAAAGAAGGCTCGTTATAGGAAAGGAGAAGAGGAAATAAAAATTGTGAGAGCGCGTCTCAGCATTTTTACAAGAAAAATACTCCACATGTAATGTTTACCGTTTCAGTGGAAAGCCAAACACAGAGAATGCGGGTGCACTTACGAAGCTACGAGAACTTGTAGTAAATATTTGTCTTGTTGTGCATATGGGAGCTGGCCTAGCCATATTACTATTACAATGCAAGTGAAATGTTTACTGCATGTGCTACTTTACCACTCGACCGTGACGTGGAGTTCTTTTAATCCAGACATTTTCTCGTCTAACAACAGCAGACCGTTCATTTTATTTTTATTTGTTTTTTCCTCTCGGGTTTCACGAAGCAATGTAGGTTACTGTTACTTGGTTACGAAAGAGTCACTACATTCAGAGACAGTCTAAAAACAAATCTCATGCAGAACAGAAAAAAAGGAAATAATTGTCTTAGTATGTACAAATCACTAACAAGCTACTGATAAAGGCTCTGAAACACGGAAATAACTTAATTCACTCTATGACAGAAAAAGAAACGTCCTGCAATGAAAAAAAATGGCACCTCAGATCATCAGTTCCTGACGTCCTGACAACCAGGAGAAATGATATGGGTCTCTAAGTTACATACAGTGAGAGCAGCGAATCTTCGTGCACAACAAACTGTTTAACAGTACCCTGTATTTGTCTGTTCTGTGTATTCACTGCACCCTATAGCGTAAAATGGTCTCGCGTCACTCCATAGAAAATTGCCCGGTCACGTGTCATCACCTTTGATCTGTGCCAGAAACCAGACAGCAAATTCGGAACGCTGCTGTGGATCATGAGGTTTCAGTTGCTGCACACTCGGTGGGGTCAGGGATTTTCTCTGCCTCGCGATGGCTGGGTGTTGTGTGATGTCCTTAGGTTAGTTAGGTTTAAGTAGTTCTAAGTTCTAGGGGACTGATGACCATAGACGTTAAGTCCCATAGAGCTCAGAGCCATTTTTTAGTTGCTGCACAGTCTGTACTTGTAGGGGTTCCTGCACAAAATAGACCGCTAACTCACCGTACTGTTGACCATGGGGTAGAAAATTCTCTTTAGACTGAACGAGCACTAGCGCTAACCAGGGTGCATGCTACATGGTCAGTTATGGCAACAGCAACCACGTCAATAACTTCCACCAGGATAGGACACCTTCCGGTTTCCACACAAAGCTCGTCTGAGCTTACGAATTTCATTATCATCTTTAAGAATTTAATGATATCGAGCCTCTCCTCGGATCTTTCATTCGGAGATCCTCTCTCAGTGAAGCTCTGTAATTGCTGCCCTTCACATGAAACAGTTTCACTAAGAGCTCGCAGTCCCTTTCCTGGAGAGCTATTCTCTTCACTCACGTTATAGCTTGTCAAAAGACAGCGTGATTGTCGTACTGTACAGCGCCAGATTTGCATCTGGGGACCACAATTGGAACTAATTCTTTTTACAGCGTAAATCGGTTCTGCATTAACTCATTAGCACTTCTACTAAGTTTAGCTGCCATACGATAATTGGACCTTAATTGCACTTTAATTATAACCATCCGGTACAACCACAAAACAATTTTCATACAGTCCGGTGAGTTTTATGACACGAAGTATGGAACCTTGTACTTACATTGCCTTTTTCTGACTTATTTGTTATACGAGGTGCATTCAAGTTCTAAGGCCTCTGATTTTTTTTTTCTCCGGACTGGAAAGAGATAGAAACATGCGCATTGTTTTAAAATGAGGATGCGTTCATTGTCAATACGTCCCAGAGATGGCAGCACCGTACGGCAGATGGAATTTTACCGCCAGCGGCGAGAATGAGAACTGTTTTAAATACTTAAAATGGCGACGTTTTCCTTACTTGAACAGCATGCAATCATTCGTTTTCTGAATTTTCGTGGTGTGAAACCAACTGAAATTCATCGACAGTTGAAGGAGACATGTGGTGATGGAGTTATGGATGTGTCGAAAGTGCGTTCTTGGGTGTGACAGTTTAATGAAGGCAGAACATCGTGTGACAACAAACCGAAACAACCTCGGGCTGGCTCGCATAAGCCGGTCTGACGACATGATCGAGAAAGTGGAGAGAATTGTTTTGGGGGATGGCCGAATGACTGTTGAACAGATCGCCTCCAGAGTTGGCATTTCTGTGGGTTCTGTGCACACAATCCTGCATGACGACCTGAAAATGTGAAAAGTGTCATCCAGGTGGGTGCCACGAATGCTGACGGACGACCACACGGCTGCCCGTGTGGCATGTTGCCAAGCAATGTTGACGCGCAACGACAGCACGAATGGGACTTTCTTTTCGTCGGTTGTGACAATGGATGAGACGTGGATGCCATTTTTCAATCCAGAAACAAAGCGCCAGTCAGCTCAATGGAAGCACACAGATTCACCGCCACCAAAAAAATTTCGGGTAACCGCCAGTACTGAAAAAATGATGGTGTCCATGTTATGGGACAGCAAGGTCGTAATCCTTACCCATTGCGTTCCAAAGGGCACTACGGTATCAGGTGCATCCTACGAAAATGTTTTGAAGAACAAATTCCTTCCTGCACTGCAACAAAAACGTCCGGGAAGGGCTGCGCGTGTGCTGTTTCACCAAGACAACGCACCCGCACATCGAGCTAACGTTACGCAACAGTTTCTTCGTGATAACAACTTTGAAGTGATTCTTCATGCTCCCTACTCACCTGACCTGGCTTTTGGCGTTTTCCAACAATGAAAGACACTCTCCGTGGCCGCACATTCACCAGCCGTGCTGCTATTGTCTCAGCGATTTTCCAGTGGTCAAAACAGACTCCTAAAGAAGCCTTCGCCGCTGCCATGGAATCATGGCGTCAGCGTTGTGAAAAATGTGTACGTCTGCAGGGCGATTACGTCAAGAACTAACGCCAGTTTCATCGATTTCGGATGAGTAGTTAATTAGAAAAAAAATCGGAGGCCTTAGAACTCGAATGCACCTTGTATTTGTACTGCTCTCCAGTAAGGTCATATAGCGAACTGAGTGCCAGTGTTACTTGTTTGACTAACTACACTAAGAAGTGATATAGGCGTCTCACTGGTGGAAGAGCCGTGCGTGGCTCATGTTCCCGCCGTCATATATTTTACGCCCTGTTCTTAACGTACTTCCACCTCACTACGTTAATTTAAATTACTACTGTCACACTGAGTTGCTGATTTTCCTGAGCGTGAGCGGCGTTAGCAGCGCGTATCGATATATCCCCTCTTGTAGTATCTTTGAATGACTGCTAATAACTTCCCGGTTGTTGTCTGTGGTGGGACCCCTTCCCCCACCTCCTCCTTTTCCTTGAAAGGATACGGATCCTGTACACCTCCCGTAAACTCGATCCTCCTCACCCGCTCGTCTCCCCAATCCTCTCCCACCCCCGCCCGCTGCCGCTCCTGTATTCCCACGTCCCACCCGGTCTCCATCTCTCCACCCTCCTTATCCTTTCCCAAGGTGGCTCCCGCCAGCTCCCTTTCCCTGATGATGTCCTCCTCCTCTCCATCTACCCCTCCTATCAACTTTGATCCTCCCCCCCACCCAACATCCTGTGTCCTTTCCATTAGGCACCCTCCCTCCTCTTTCCTTTTTCCCCATCCCCTCCCTCCTTCCCTCTTCCCCCAGGCTTCCCCTTCCCCTTCCTCCCTCCCCCTATCTCCCCTGCCCATGGCATCTGCTCTCCCCTCTCCTTCTCCCTACCCTCCCTCTTCCTCTCTTGGCAGGTCCCCGGACTCGTACACGAATAGTGAACATTCGCGCGCCGGAGATCAACGCCTCGTGTTCTGTGTGTGCCGTCGTTTTGTGCTTCAGTGATTCAGTGTTATTCGTTTTGTGCCCCTACGTTCACGTGTGACAATTTTCGTCTCTGTCTGTGTCGATGTATCTGAACAATTTTTATCCTGCACTCTCCGCCTGTGAACGGCACCTTGTATTTTAAACAGTGTTTGTCTCCGTCTATATGTCCACCATGTTTTTTCTTTCAATGTCTTCATTTGTATATTTGTGTTCTCTGCGGCTAAAGAGCGGCGTCGTATGCTGCTGCACGGCCTGCCTGTAATACAGGTTTCAAAATAACAATAAAGAAAAAAAAAAGTCTGTGGTGGGGGAGTTCGTCGTCAGTTCGCGTCGGGAGTTCGTGGCGAATTCGGGTCTGCCAGTCAGTTGGAGCGCGTCTGGAGTGCAGTCCGAACTTGCCAGTCGGAGTGGCGATGTGGCACTAGGGCAGTCGGGTTGGAGTAGCAGTGAGGTCTGCATTGACACGGCTCGCCCGACCATTGCCGCCACGCATCACTTGAGCCGGGCCACGGTCTTGGGGGAACGTCGGTCGGTCGCCCTACCGGACGACGCGTTTTGCCTCGCCGATCGTTCATGAGTCAGCTATGTGTGTGTGTGTGTGTATCGACTCCTGATTTTCATAAGTGTTTAGTTACTGTTGGGTATCGTTCAGGTTTTCGTGAAAGTGTTTGTCAGGTTGTGTGTGTAGTCCTTATTTCTACTCACGACTATTTTAGATGTTGTCGGCATTCTGCGGCTAGTCCGTCGGTTGCTGCACAGTTTTCCTGTGAGCAACAACGAGTGTTTCAAGTGGTCGAAATCAAATTAGTTTACTGTTGTTCAAGGGCATCAACGGAATTTTTTCTGCTTTGTGGCCGTTAGTGTTCTGGTTACCTGCCCTGGCCGCCAACGTAATATTAGGCAGTATCCTTTACTCACCTGTTGCTGCTTTCCAACATGGTGTGTAGTTTTGGCAGCTTAGTACACACATATGTTTGATTGTGGATAGTGACGCTCGTAACTTTTGGTCTGAATTCTCATGTACTCTTTCGTGGCAAGCAAGCGGTTTCTCGGTCTGCCCGTGGCTGTCCCCTGGTTGGGTTGCGACGCACCACCTGTCTCACGTAAGTGAGGGCAGAGCGACCTCCATAGAGGCCGCCTGAGTGCCACCGGTTTTAATTATCTGTTGTCAGCTATTTTAAATTTTAAGCTTATGGTTAAGTTTTTTCTTAAAATATTGCAAAATTAATTTTTTAATTTATCTTTCAAGCTTAAACATTGCTGGCCTTCTGCCTTTAAAGGTCTTTGGTAATATGTTCTGAAGTTTTGAAATTTAATTGTGGCCCTCAACCATTTGTGTTGCACCTTGCCTTTTGGGTTTTAAATTATTTTATTGCTATCTTAATTGAATTTTTTATTTTTTTAAGATTTCTTGTTTGCCTTCTGCTTTTAAAGGTCTATGGTAATACGTTCTAAAATACTTTCCTTCCTCTTCTTGCTTAGAGGGCTTTGACATATGACTTCAAGAGATGATTTTCATGTTTGCAGACTATTGAGAGAAAGCGGTTCACTCTCAGTTGTTTCTGGACAATGACCGTAAGCTTTTCTTGAGAGGCCACTATTGGGTTCCGCGATAGGTCCTACTCTTCCACAGTTTTTAGCAATCATTCACTAGAACACAGCATATAATGCATTAGACTCGTCCCGAGTCAGCTGTCCTGTTATGCAGCATAACAACTACATACAGGGTGTTTCAAAAATGACCGGTATATTTGAAACGGCAATAAAAACTAAACGAGCAGCGATAGAAATACACCGTTTGTTGCAATATGCTTGGGACAACAGTACATTTTCAGGCAGACAAACTTTCGAAATTACACTAGTTACAATTTTCAACAACAGATGGCGCTGCGGTCTGGGAAACACTATAGTACGATATTTTCCACATATCCACCATGCGTAGCAATAATATGGCGTAGTCTCTGAATGAAATTACCCGAAACCTTTGACAACGTGTCTGGCGGAATGGCTTCACATGCAGATGAGATGTACTGCTTCAGCTGTTCAATTGTTTATGGATTCTGGCGGTACACCTGGTCTTTCAAGTGTCCCCACAGAAAGAAGTCACAGGGGTTCATGTCTGGCGAATAGGGAGACCAATCCACGCCGCCTCCTGTATGTTTCGGATAGCCCAAAGCAGTCACACGATCATCGAAATATTCTTTCAGGAAATTAACGACGTCGGCCGTGCGATGTGGCCGGGCACCATCTTGCATAAACCACGAGGTGTTCGCAGTGTCGTCTAAGGCAGTTTGTACCGCCACAAATTCACGAAGAATGTCCAGATAGCGTGATGCAGTAATCGTTTCGAATCTGAAAAATGGGCCAATGATTCCTTTGGAAGAAATGGCGGCGCAGACCAGTACTTTTTGAGGATGCAGGGACGATGGGACTGCAACATGGGGCTTTTCGGTTCCCCATATGCGCCAGTTCTGTTTATTGACGAAGCCGTCCAGGTAAAAATAAGCTTCGTCAGTAAACCAAATGCTGCCCACCTGCATATCGCCGTCATCAATCCTGTGCACTATATCGTTAGCGAATGTCTCGTGCAGCAATGGTAGCGGCGCTGAGGGGTTGCCGCGTTTGAATTTTGTAGGGATAGAGGTGTAAACTCTGGTGCATGAGACGATACGTGGACGTTGGCGTCATTTGGACCGTAGCTGCAACACGGCGAACGGAAACCCGAGGCCGCTGTCGGATCACCTGCTGCACTAGCTGCGCGTTGCCCTCTGTGGTTGCCATACGCGGTCGCCCTACCTTTCCAGCATGTTCATCCGTCACGTTCCCAGTCCACTGAAATTTTTCAAACAGATCCTTTATTGTATCGCTTTTCGGTCCTTTGGTTACATTAAACCTCCGTTGAAAACTTCGTCTTGTTGCAACAACACTGTGTTCTAGGCGGTGGAATTCCAACACCAGAAAAATCCTCTGTTCTAAGGAATAAACCATGTTGTCTACAGCACACTTGCACGTTGTGAACAGCACACGCTTACAGCAGAAAGACGACGTACAGAATGGCGCACCCACAGACTGCGTTGTCTTCTATATCGTTCACATCACTTGCAGCGCCATCTGTTGTTGAAAATTGTAACTACTGTAATTTCGAAAGTTTGTCCGCCTGAAAATGTACTGTTGTCCCAAGCATATTGCAACAAACGGTGTATTTCTATCGCTGCTCGTTTAGTTTTTATTGCCGTTTCAAATATACCGGTCATTTTTGAAACACCCTGTATCATGATAAGTGCAGCGCCACCTAGGCGTCAGGGTGCACTTCGTGTTCACTTCGACAACAAATACGGGGTGGGGCAAACAAAAGTGACCCGGACGAGCGGATACGATTGGACGTGAATGTATGCATATAACCAGATTTATAGGTACTTCCAACGGGATGGAGCAACTTCCCATACAACCGGACGAAACTTAGAGCACATTTACACTATCTCCATGCCTGACAGAGCTGTTAGCAGAGGTCAGTCTGGTCGCTGCCCTTGCTCGCCACCCAGGTCACCTGTTCGGTCATGGTGCAATTACGCTGTGTGGGGAGCCTTCAAGTCTAAGGCGTATCGCAACAGCCCTCATAGTCTTCAGGAACTGCAGAAGAGCATTGCGGATGAGACTGCAGTAATTCCAGTAGTCCAGCTTCGATCAGCCTTCAGAAACTTGCTGACCAGAGCCCAGAAGTGCCAAGAGCTTAAAGAGCTCTGCTACAGTCAGGTTAGTGCTGTACTTCCTTTCCTCTACTGTGTTTCTTTGTACCTTATATATACTACTTTTGGCTCTTGTTGGCGGTAGTGAACCTCGAAAACGACTGGTTCCTGTCATACAGCGCGAAATCACATGCCCTTTCGGACAGGAAATTTCAGGTCCTGTCATCTCAGTTGATGGGGAGTAGAGCGGCCATCGAGATTTTGCTTCTTGATGCCGTGTGACTCTATTAGGTGGGGTTACGAGAAGTCACGTGTTACCGTGAATAATGCAAGAAAGATACCAGATTTAAGGACCAAATGGCATTGAAGGGGAAAGCGGTCCGGAAATGTGGAAATATGTCAAAAAAATTTCTGTGCAAGGTGTAGGAGTTTATCAACTTCGTTTTGGCGGACATTTGTTAGATAGTGTTTTTCACACGTAAGTGCATTGTATACCAACGAGTGAAAAATATTTCAGCTTCTCAAGTAACTGATTTTATTAAAAAAATTAAATTGTGCCTTCTTATTGAGACAGTCTTTATTTGTAAGCGTTTGTTTTTTAACATTTTAGATGTGCATCACGGTTTCACTGTCGTTTATACTGATGGCTCCAAACAGGAGACTTTCCTTGGGTGTTCTGTGGTGTTCCCTGATCATGTTACCCCGATTCGCCTCCCTGCTGAATATACCGTTCTTGCAGCGGAGCTCCACGCGATCCTGACGGCACTGGAGCAGATGCATCGTGTTCAGGGCGATCGATTTCTTCTCTGCTCCGATTCTCTTAGTGCCTTACAGTCACTGCAGAACCTGTACCCGACTGAAGAGATGGTCCAGCTGATACATGACCAACTGTACTTGCTCCAACGGCGGGGTAAAGAGGTATCCTTCTGCTGGGTGCCTGGTTATGTCGGCATATGGGGCAATGAACAGGCTGATCGGGCTGCCAAGGAGGCCTGCAGAGAGCAGGATGTGGTCCAGTGTCCTATCCCCTTGCAGTCAGTCATCGCTGCACTCCACAGGAAGTGCATGGAGTTGTGGGAGGACGAATGGCTGGCGGTGACGGCCAATAAACTGCGGTCGGTAAAGTCGACCACTCGGCGTTCGTCCTGCCGGCTGCTCAGGCGGGAAGAGGTGGCCCTCACACGTCTTCGGATCGGGCACTGTCCTCTGACACATAGCTATTTATTACGGCGGGAGGATCCTCCGTTTTGTGATGCTTGTGGTGTGCACATCTCTGTCCGGCACATTTTAACAGACTGCGTTTTATACCGTGATGCAAGGGCAGAAGCACAAGTTGATGGGGATCTGCCCTGTGTTTTAGCTAACGATGAGACGTGTGTGTCTAGGGTTTTTAAGTTTTGTGATGTGTCTGGACTCTGGCCTAAACTTTTAGGCTGGCGGTTTTAGTGTATTGCAGAGTGGCTGACTCCTCCCTTTTATCCTTGCGGTCAGCCAGCCACTTCCATCTGCTCCATTGTTTTAGCTCCCTCTACCTTTTTCTTCCTGTGTTGTCCGTGTTTTACTGCTGACGCCCTGCTTCATCCCACGCTTCGGTGTGGGTGAGCACATATTTTTTCCATGATTGTTCCCTGTGTTTTATGTTCCGTTTGATGTAAATGTTCTGAGTTTTTTCCTTGACACCCGTCTCACTATGATACTGAACGGGCGCTGAAGACCTTGCTGTCGTGCGCGCACAAAACCCTTCTACTACTACTACTACAGTAAGCGTTTGTGAAACAAAGACATGAAAGAATCAGTGAGGAACGTTATATTCTGTAGAGTGTAATGACAATGTTGACGGAAATGATTCGATGTAGTACGAAGAGTACAATTACAGCAGCTGTCAAAAATTTGAGAAGGGACATGTTTGGAGGAACTACAAAAGAGGTAAATAGCTGAATGGCTAATTAGACAGACACTATACTCAGACAATGACAGCGAGTCGATCTAGAATTGGCCCTTAGCGATGTGGCTCGTCAGGAACACTACTGATGATTAAAGGTATTGCGAAATTCACGTGTGTGCAATTAAGGCAAGCACTCAATGTGCCGCGTAATGGCGACGGCGTGAGGGCGCGTGAAGTGGCACTTGATTACGATCGATGTAGCTACTGCTGTATATGGGTGAGCCCTTGAACGCTGCGGTAATTTGTCGCTATAGAAACGCAGGATGAACAATAACGAAGTATAAAGAGCCGACTCGGCGTAGACAATCCGGGAAAACCAAACAAATAATATTACATGCACGCATAGGCTTCCGCAGTCATTGTCGTGGTCAGTAAGTTCTTCTGTGTCTGTGATCGCACTGTCAATGTCTAGAACCTCCAAAGTTTCGTCCACTGTTGCAAGTGTGTTTACGTACGGATTCCCCTCTCTCACCTATTGCAACAGACGTCTTCGGTTGAAGCATTTTAAGAAACAGCACTCCAACTGCACCATTACTCCCAGAATGCTGGCTGCGATGTGTTTAGATCTTCTTTGTTTTGCCATCTACATGATTGCAATGCAATTCACATTTAAGTGATTGGCAGACGGTTCATCGAACCACAATCATACTATCTCTCTACCATTACACTCCCGAACAGCGCACGGGAAAAACAAACACCTAGCCCTTTCTGTTCGAGCTCTGATTTCTCTTATTTTATTTTGATGATCATTCCTACCTATGTAGGTTGGGCTCAACAAAATATTTTCGCATTCGGAAGAGAAAGTTGGTGACTGAAATTTCGTAAATAGATCTCTCCGCGACGAAAAACGTTTTTGCTTTAATGACTTCCATCCCAACTCGCGTATCATATCTGCCACACTCTCTCCCCTATTACGTAATAATACAAAACGAGCTGCCTTTTTTGCACCCTTTCAATGTCCTCCGTCAAACCCACCTGGTAAGGATCCCACACTGCGCAGCAATATTCTAACAGAGGACGAACGAGTGTAGTGTAAGCTGTCTCTTTAGTGGACTTGTTGCATCTTCTAAGCGTCCTGCCAATGAAACGCAACCTTTGGCTCGCCTTCACCACAATAATATCTATGTGGTCTTTCCAACTGAAGTTGTTCGTAATTTTAACACCCAGGTACTTAGTTGAATTGACAGCCTTGAGAATTGTACTATTTATCGAGTAATCGAATTCCAACTGTGTAACTCATGTGGATCATCTCACACTTTTCGTTATTTAGCGTCAACTGCCACCTGCCACACCATACAGCAATCTTTTCTAAATCGCTTTGCAACTGATACTGGTCTTCGGATGACCTTACTAGACAGTAAATTACAGCATCATCTGCGAACAACCTAAGAGAACTGCTCAGATTGTCACCCAGGTCATTTATGTAGATCAGGAACAGCAGAGGTCCCAGGACGCTTCCTTGGGGAACACCAGATATCACTTCAATTTTACTCGATGATTTGCCGTCTATTACTACGACCTGTGACCTTCCTGACAGGAAATCACGAATCCAGTCGCACAACTGAGACGACACCCCATAGGCCCGCAGCTTGATTAGAAGTCGCTTGTGGGGAACGGTGTCAAAATCTTTCCGGAAATCCAGAAATACGGAATCAACTTGAGATCCCCTGTCGATAGCGGCCATTACTTCGTGCGAATAAAGAGCTAGCTGCGTTGCACAAGAACGATGTTTTCTGAAACCACGCTAATTACGTATCAATAGATCGTTCCCTTCGAGGTGATTCATAATATTTGAATAGAATATATGCTCTAAAACCCTACTGCAAACCGACGTCAATGACATAGGTCTGTAGTTCGATGGATTACTCCTACTACCCTTCTTAAACACTGGTGCGACCTGCGCAATTTTCCAATCTGCAGGTACAGATCTATCGGTGAGCGAGCGGTTGTATATGATTGCTAAGTAGGGACTATTGTGTCAGCGTAATCTGAAAGGAACCTAATCGGTATACAATCTGGACCTGAAGACTTGCCCGTATCAAGCGATTTGAGTTGCTTCGCAACCCCTAAGGTATCTACTTCTAAGAAACTCATGCTAGCAGCTGTTCGTGTTTCAAATTCTGGAATATTCCATTCGTCTTCCCTGGTGAAGGAATTTCGGAAAACTGCGTTCAATAACTCCGCTTTAGCGGCACAGTCGTAGGTAACAGTGCCATCGGCACTGCGAAGCGAAGGTATTGACTGGCGAAGATGGAGAAGAAGAGCTAGCGACTTCCACTAACATTCCACTAGCACTCCAGTCAGCAGCACAGCAGAATCCATTTTACTTTGGAAACAGAAAGAAGTGGTACGCTGCCTTTCCTCGACGTGGATATTTACGGAAAGCCTGAAGATAAACATGGCCATAGAGTACAGGGAAAGCCCACCAGCACGTCTCCTCTCACCATCACTTTTTTTTCTTTGGTCATCAGTCTTCTGACTTGATTGGTGCTGCACGCCATGAATTCCTCTCCTGTGCTAACCAAAAATGGTTCAAATGGCTCTGAGGACTATGGGACTTAACATCCATGGTCATCAGTCCCATAGAACTTAGAACTACTTAAACCTAACTAACCTAAGGACAGCACACAACACCCAGCCATCACGAGGCAGAGAAAATCCCTGACCCCGCCGGGAATCGAACCCGGGAACCCGGGCGTGGGAAGCGAAAACGCTACCGCGCGACCACTAGATGCGGGCTCCTGTGCTAACCTCAGAGTAGCACTTGCAACCTACATCCTCAATGATTTGCTGCATGTATTCCAGTCTCTGCTTTCCTCTACAGTTTCTACCCTATACAGCTCCATCTACTACCATTAAAGTTATTCCCTGATGTATTAACAGATATCTTATCATCCTGTTCCTTCTTCATGTCAGCGTTTTCTGTATACTCCGTTCCTTGCCGATTCTACAGAGAACGTACCTATTCCGTACTTCATCAGTCCGTCTAATTTTCAACAGTCGTTTGTAGCACGACATCTCAAACGTCGTAAGATGCTGTACTCCATGTGTACACTCTTTGACATAAAACTTGACCGGCGGCCGGCCGCTTCAGAGGCTAAGTCCGCGCCGATCGCGACATGGGACAAAGAAACTGGCCAACTCGCTAATTCTCTAAGTCCGGTTATCTGCACAATCTGGCAACACTGTAGACTGCGGCACTTCCTGGAGGAAAACTTGTCCCAAGGTAGAGAGACTCTAGTATGATTACGCCTGTGGTCTAGCGGTAGCGTGCGTTGTTTCTGTTCATAATGTCAGTGGATCGAGAGCAGCTGGCATAAAATATTTTTATAGCCTCTTCTGTCTGAATGCTGAAGACGTGAATGTAATGGTAGCGCAGATTCAATCTATTTCGCTTTGTGACACACCGATATCAAAATTTTATCTAGTAACGATTTTGCAGCAGATTTCCTGCAGACTGTCCTCCTCTGGACGCCGTATGCGGCAAAGCTCCAGGATCCATTTGCTGGCTACTGGCAGCGGCCGTGGCGACAGCAGCGGCGCTGCACTCCCCCGTTCTTTATCGAAAGCGCCTGCTACCGCTCATCGCTTTTGATGATTTAAAACGCTTTATTATTAAATGTTGCTCCACAGAAAATTTCTACAATTTCCATTCACGCTCAAAAGCAACGGAGACAGACGCCCTGATTAGTAGGCGGGTAATCGGCAAGAGCTGAGTATGGCCCGAAATTAATTTTATAGACTGGGACGAAATTAAACCACCTCACTACATTCGATGAATTTATAAATGCTTCATACCTCGTTTCTTTTCCTTTCAAACTTAATTATTTGTGCAACTTTTGGTCAATGTTTGGATGTTTTCGTCAAGCCAGAGTGAGCGTCTGTGGTGTAAAGTGTATTACAGTTCTTGTTTCATTCCTTATGGTAAGTCTATGCGATAAACTGTGTGAATACCTTGCAATGCATGCTCTGTAGCAGTGCAGGCACACTGCACATTTGGAGTTCCATGTATGGGTTCATGAAGTATTTATTGTTGATCGGAAGTGATAGTTAAGGTCATCAGATTTAAACCAGAAAAATTTGTCGTTTTGAAGGTTTCAGAGAACGGAAAGGAATTGCTAACGCCGGTGTTAGAAAACGTCTACAGTTAAACGCTATTGCAAAAATTTAGAAGATGTGAACTATATTAATGAACATGTGCACTTCATAAACAACCTTCTGACATGTTAGACCTATATGACGAACAAAGCTCAAATTTATATCGTTGACAGTCGGTTTGAATCTTTTCAGGACCTATTTTACAGTGAAGCACCTTGGAATTTGCAAAGCAGAAATCCATGATATTAACTTAATTTACTAAGTCGAAATCGGACGAAGATTGATGTTTAAAGGCATTCTTCAGATTTCGCATAAGAAATTTTTACTAGCAGTTTGCAACTCCATTAATTAAAATGGAAAATAAAAGGTTTTAGTCAGCGGCTTCTACCGTGATTCGAACTTATAGTACAAGCACTGCAACGCACAAGGGAACCTCTGAGCTAACGACACACTGGCGGCCAGGGGCGGACTATAGTCACTGCGATGTTGCCTGAGCCTCAAAACGCAACCTTAAACACAGAAACAGAGGAGGTGGAGATTACTGTTTTAACGTCCCGTCGACAACGATGTCATTAGAGACGGAGCACAAGCTCGGATTAGGGAAGGATGGGGAAGGAAATCGGCCGTGCCCTTCCTAAGGAACCATCCCGGCATTTGCCTGAAGCGATTTAGGGAAATCATTGAAAACCTAAATCAGGATGGCCGGGCGCGGGATTGCACCATCGTCCTCCCGAATGCACACACAAACAGGTGTTACTTATGTGAAGAACGCCGTTCTTGGAGTCCAGAAATTAAATATACTTTCTAATTGTGTCATCTTGCAGTGGATTATATCGTACGAGTCTTCGATGTGGAAAACGAATGTTAAGTGAATTTAGCGAGGTAACGCCGACCTACACCCGGAAGTAAATGCACTATCAGAGTGTTGACAAATACTTGCTACGACGCTGCCATTTCTCGGCTCTCTGACGAGGCAGCTCTTCAGCGAAATGCTTGCCGTGATTCTCCGATACGGTTCTTCAGAGTGGAGACGCGCGCGCACGTTTGGTTTTTATGCGGCGTTCTCCCCTGGTGGTTTCTGACGTCGCCTTGTGGGCTATGTATACATATGAGACATTCAATTATCATTAATCCAGAATGATACAAGTTTCAGCTTCCGGCGTGGAAGAAGGCTGTTGACGCCGACATTATATCATTTCAACGTAGGGAAAGCAAAACGGATCATTCAATGTTTCTCATTCAACATAAAGCATGTGAGATAAATTTCCGTAACGTTCATAATCATCTAAAAATACAAACGAAGTAAAAATACACCGGAATCTTATTCGAATTGAATATAATGTAAGATACCAAACGCTTTGCACCTCGATGTCGAATTTGTCCACTTGCAATCGTTTGCAGCATGCACATAGATTGTCATGATTACCACGAGAATGAAGAAATATGTTGGTAAGGATGGAAGCAAGAAGAGACGCAGTCAACAAATATTCTATTCCTCATGGCATTCATTTCATTTGACACGTAAGAAGAGGTAAAGCGGGAATTTACTTTCGTTAACACGAAAGATATGCCGCACATATTGATAACGAGGAAGTCTGCGTCTTCATACGTTTCCTCCTTGAAATCTGTATGCTCTATTATATACTAAGTAGCCCGATCATTGTTTCAGTAATGTTACCCTCTTGTTTGACCCCGTAACGATGAACAGATTCCAAATGCATGTCTCTGCGTGAAAGTAGCTGTTCGAACCCTTCCTGGGTTGTTTTTTGTGTTTTATTGCTTGGAATTCCTGAAGCAGACCACTGTGCCTTCCCCCCTCGTGGGTTAGGTCTCAAAACTAAACCGCTTTGTATCCAATGGCATAATTTATTCATACAGCATCAGCATAAGACTCTTGCGAGTGAGAGAATGACAATAACAATCGTAACAAGAACAAGCAAATAATGAATGATGTTTATTCCAACGCAGAAAGAGAATGGCTTTAAATATAAAAATCTATATCTATATCCATATCTATTGATCTTCGAGTTGGCACAATGAAAATATATTCTTAGCATTTAGTTACTGAATTTAGTTCTGGATGTTTGCAGAGAAAAGGAAAAGTCGGTACTTCTCGCTAGTGTAATATAATGTGAACCAGCAACTACCCTTTCCTTAGAACACGACTCAAGCAGGTCCTCAAGTAGGCACTGCTGCACTCTGTTCCCTGACATTGCTCTGATGACGGTTAATGCAGATAGTTCCGATTATGAAATACAAAACGTATTGCCGGTTAGTTCCTAGGATAGTAACATTAAATTTGCGTTGTAGACGGCACATGAACGTGACGACTATCCATATTACTCATCAATATAAAAAGACAGTATTTTGGTAATTTAGCAGGATTACTCAAAATGAATTCTGAAATTGGGTGACTGACCGCACAGGTGCTAAACGTCGTCAAGAGTATACGATGTCCTAATCGCATTAGGAATATGAAGATCGTCTTCGACAGCTCGCAACTTTCACATAGCTAACCCCACCCTACTCCAGACAGCTCTCGGTGGAGTTGCACTACGTTGCCGATGTTATGGAAGGCCTTCAAACCGACAACAGACCACATATTGAAAAATACAAGCGAATTCTCTTGCAGCGTAAGCTTATTGTAACTAATCTAAAAATTATTGGAGAGGAACATTGTCCTATTCAAAAAAGTAAAATGTTACACACTGTTGACGTCAAACGGACATTATCTATGTCCTGTCTTGTGTCCTACTCATCTATAATATCAAGTGTACTATGAAAATGATTATATATAATGGATTATAAGGTAATGCATTGATACCAGATGGTGGGGGCCGGCCGATGTGGCCGTGCGGTTCTAGGCGCTTCAGTCTGGAACCGCGTGACCGCTACGGTCGCAGGTTCGAATCCTGTCTCGGGCATGGATGTGTGTGATGTCCTTAGGTTAGTTAGGTTTAAGTAGTTCTAAGTTCTAGGGGACTGATGACCTTAGAAGTTAAGTCCCATGGTGCTCAGAGCCATTTGAACTATTTAACACAAAATGACATTAAAAATTTAAGTTATTCACGAGCAGCTAGTTGAGAATATGTATGAACATTAAATGACACGACGAACCGTCATGTTCTGCATATGGATTCAAACCCAGCTCATGCAGACTAAGCAAAGATTTCGTGACTGACGGAAACTAACAGTCATTCCTGATGAGGCATACAGAGAGTGATATACCTCGATTTTAGACAGTATCAGTTAGCAAATATCAACTTTAAATTGCATAACGCAAACATTTTTAACAGACGCGAATTCCTACCCAGCATCTATTGTCCCTGTTAACGAACTACGAGAGATGTTAAATATTGCTTCTTCACAAGTAACTTACTTGAAATGCCGTGAGGTAAAGCTGTGTGTTGGACACGGATTCGAACCCGGAACCTAATCGGATTGCTATCGAAGCACAGTCAAATGTGACATATCGGAATTTCGCGGCAGTAACTAGATGTTATAACTGAAATGACGAGACGAAAAATTAATTTTTTCCTTCCCAGGACTCCAACCCGGCACCTATCGCTGTTATATTCTAGAGAAAACTAACGTTAAATATGGGTTTGTTGCACCAGCAGTGACATGTGAGCATGTTTGAACTGAAATAATATGACGAAGAGTTCAGCGCTCACTGGGAATAGAGCCCCACACATATCGTTGTTGACTACACACAAAGAGACGTCAGCTACCGAATTTTTCTCCACCAGCTGCTCAGAATAGCATCTTGAACTTACAGTCATCTCGCAAATAGTTCTGTGTCTCACTGGGAGTTAAAAACGTCAGATACCGTTAGTGTGACAGCGAATGAAAATACATTAAAAATCAAAATTATTATCCACCAGCAGACAGGTGTTCTCATGCTAGAGCTTGATAATACATAATTAAATCTTTAGTGCCGGGCCAGGATTCGATCCCATTCACGCATAATATGTGAAGGTGTTGAGGAATCTGCAGTTTTGAACAAACAACAAATTGTAGCCGAGCTGTATTGCCACGAAGGGATCAAATTCCGCGTTAAGGGCGGTCTGAGTTGCATTCCCAGTTCAGAACCAATTTTATCGACATACAGAAGCTCAAATAAAAGATGGAATAAGTGTCCTGTGACCATACATAGCGTTTGTGTCGTCACTTGAAATAAATAACTAGTATAAGAAAGGTTACTGGTGGTAGAGTTTCTACATGTCGCCACTCCAGACTTTGTTGTGGTTCAACCTACCGTCTACTTGGTAAAGAAGGAATATCATCTTTAATGTGAATTTTCTGACCATGCAGCCATTATATCTCCTTCACTTGGTGTAGCCAGGAGAGAATGGAATCTGTCTCTCCCTATCTAAAATCATTGACAGAAGTGGGAATCGAACCCAGACCATAGGTATAACAACCTACCATCCGTCCAACAGACCACGAAATCCTCTTCTCTGCGAGTCATTTTTCTATCGTAACGCAGTTGTGCCACGCTGGATGAGAATTCTGACACACAGGCTCCCTGTAGTAATTTGCAGCATGTTCAGTAAATTCATTTACTTGGTTGACCGAATCACCATGAACTAGCTGCCTCGGCTACCCAGTGCATACATTCGACTATTTTGTAATCACAGAAATAAAATCACGTTACTGCCACCTACACACAACTGCCAACATTGTAGGATGCAGAAGTTTAAATAAGAAGTGTTCCTTTTCACTTGAGCTATTCTATTGCGCTATCTGTTACTAGAAAACGTCGTTCAGTCCAAAAGAAAAGCTGTAACTGTTTGTCTCTCAGAAGTCAAGACATGGCCATATGCATAATCTCACAGTGCTGTGGAATCCAAAAGTTCTGAAGGAATAGTTGCTGAGCTCTGGAGCTGTTGTAGTTCCGTGTCAGCTTGTAGCATAGATAAGATGTCGCGAGTTCGAATACATTCAGTGCTACATTTTTTAAAACGCAATTCTGCTCTCTGCTGAAGTTATCAATCTAATGGAACTTTGAACAAATTCCCTTCACTTCTCAACCCAAAGTAGTCGCATGTGGAAAAAGGACTAACTACTGTGACATTTTGTCCTATTCAGGTTTAATAGACAGCAGGCAGCAGATGCATCTCGAAGATGTGCAGGGAGAGCGCATCGTGCCATAATATGTCAGAAAAGTATTTTCTACATTAGCCGTCGTGTGGTAGTGATATTTTATTCTTCTTCAAACTTTGATTGACAGCTTTAACTCAGAACAAATTTTCTACATGCATGTAATCAATAAACTGCATGTGCATTGTCAGACTGTCATAGGTAACATCAGAGAATTCGCATATATCGTTGATGATTAATTTCTCTCTCATGTTTACTATTGTTTTAACAACACTAAAGGAAACCTTACGAAAATTGTGCACTGTATTATAAGAAATGAAATAAAACTAACGATGATAACCTTACGACGAAAGTATCTGTACACAAGCATGCCTCTATCGACACGAATTAGTAAAATACTACTCACTTAGATTTTGATAGGGTCTGTGTTTCATTGGTATGCTGTGTCATACTCAAGAGGTATGCAAATGTGGCATTTCATAAATATAGTTACGTATTCCTAGAAACCCAAAATTCGCTTGTCAGCAGCGGAAAGAGGCGTTACCTGTTGTGCAGCATTGTAAGTTTTTCAACATTGCACTATGAGCTGAAAGCATTTTCTTACGATTTCCGTATTGATGTTTGATCTGACTGCTTGTAGCTCTTTCACAGAAGGGATAAAAACGTTTCAGTCAGTGAGACTGGAACTGCGAACCGTAACAGACGCTGTTTCACATGTCAGCACGTTACCACAGAGCTGGCGAAGGGGTATGGGTCTCAGCTTCCTATTACGACGGCAATAGTAAATAGAACTCGTAAACCGCTATTTAAAGGTCGAGATTAGTTGCGATTTCCACCTGCAACGACTTTCTTGGGCTGAAAACCGTAAATTTTCAATCTTTTGTTACCCTTCAAGCTATAATAACTCAGATTATTCAATGGAAATGACAGGTAAAATCAAGTGAACTTTGAGGCTTAATTCCGTGCACACCAGGAAGTAACTCGTCGATCACAGAGTTGCCAAACATACGTTGCCTTGTTGCCAAATCTCAGTTACAGTACCAGCAGGAAGAAGACGAACCGATGTGATCCTACAGCGGTCTGGGAAGTGACCATAGCTGGTGTCTCCAAGTCGCGGCTGCTACGGCCTGGAATACGTAATGCGTCTGATTCGCTTTCTGTAACTAGGTTTAGGGACTGGAGCGTAGTTACTAATAATACTCAGAACTGACTGCAAACTGAGCATCATAAATCAGTAACTCTCATTGTTGTTTTTATATTTCTTTCGTAAGTGCACTCAAAACTAAGAAAGTCATTCACAGGCGTTTTCGTGCCTCGCCGATAGTCGAGCACAACATACAAATAAAAAAAAAAGAATGTGTGTGTGTGTGTGTGTGTGTGTGTGTGTGTGTGAGAGAGAGAGAGAGAGAGAGAGAAATAAAAAGCAATGAGAGAGAGTGTAAAAAATTGTTGTAAAGAAATTGAATCATGGTATTTAAAGAAATCTTTCAGTAAAATGACACGTTCCACATCATTACGAAATGTCGTATTCATGATCTATGGAACAAGAGTTAATCTAATGTAATGTAATCTAATCTAATCACATCATATTGATTATTAGCCATGAAGAGTCATGAACTACCGAAAGTTTTGCCAATACCAGTAACCAAATCTAAACTTGAAAATAAAAGACGACAATTTTTGTAATAAACCGTGACTCCTATCAAGACCCTTTCATCCCTGTTATCTAACCACGAAAGATGTCTGATATACCTCCATTCTGAAGTAACAAAGTGTGCATGCATTTAAAGATGAAGTGCATGATGTGAAGTTCTGTGACGGAGATACGAACCCAACACGTAATCCGATTGTTAACTAAGAAAAATCAAATGTTACGTATCGGTTTTTCTTACGAGCCGCTAGGTGTCTGAATCTAAAATAAGGATACAAACTTTTGTGCCTAAGCGACAATCGAACTGCACACCTACCGCGCATCCACGAATATAGCTTAAGTATCAGTTGCTTACTCATGAACAGTAAGATGTGTGCGTGTTTGACCAGAAATAACGACACCTGTTGCGATTGTTGGCAACACATGAACAGACATTGAAATTGCGCGTTAATTTTCACTAGCAGGTGGGTGTGCACTTGATAAAGCTAGAAATGAAATTATGAATATTTTTGTACTGGATCAGGTTTCAGACCCACATACTTACCTTTGGAAGAGAGCTAGAGAAGATTGCAGTCTTGGGAAAAGGAACGAAATGACTGAACTATACTGTTCCGAGAGATTCAGATCCTCGAAAGAGGAGATACGAATTCGAATCACAGTCCAGCACCAAATTTTTAAACGTCTCTAGTTCAATCAAGTACAAGTAAAATAACAGCCCTGTCCCTTTAAATGGCTATCGGTTCATCAAATAAAATATAATTTTATAATGTAAGTAAGTTTACTGGCGACTGTATTTCTGTTTACCATGACTTCCGCTTTGTCATTTCCCAACGAAAACTGGCTCTGCTCAGTTGGTTATGAAGGAACGTGATGTTTAATGCGGATTCTGGATTATAACGTCTTTCTCTTGAGGTTACCAGAGGTAAAATAAATCTGTTTGTGCCTCTTAAAAGTAAATGCCTGAACCCACGCATTGCACCTGTGACAGCTCGTTCCACCAGACCATTGTGGCCACATTACCCAGCCCCAGGAGTGTGCTGTAACGGATGATGTGCTTAGCTTACAAAATTAGTCACGGTGGAAAAAATGCGAGTCTATTAAATGGTCAAGTAGAAGCAAGCTTCTGACGCAGAGATTATGCTATTCTCATGTCAGCAGGATGTAAAGACTCTTCTAGGCATCATAGGCTGGATGTGAAGCCATTTTGATTTTTCACAAATTCAGCAAATTTCTTAGTTCGAGAAAATCCACTGTGAAGTGTGAAGTTGCCGGATAATTCGATTATTACTGTTATTATTACTATCATTTTATTCGTACCGCTGATGGAACACGACCGTAGTCTTGAGGTAAAACGCGAGACCAGCTAATATGACGTCTGGCGACCGAAGCACATATCGACAGAATTTTTATCGCCCCTTTCCTCTCGGTGCTGAAGCTATGAGTGTAATTCAAGCGAATCTACAATATCATATTAGCTGGTCTCGCGTTTAACCTCAAGACTACGGTCGTAGTCTAGAGTAATGTACTAAGACTGGAGTCAAGACTTCCTCTGGGAAGTGCCGCAGTCTACATGTTGCTAGATCGAGCATATTGCCAGATATAGAATTCTGAGAGGAGCATGACTGTATTGTCCACCTTACGTGAACGACTCGGCGGTCAATTTTTTGGTCTGAGACTGTATCTACAACACATATTTCTCGCTTAAGACCCAGAAGAATTTAAAAAAAAAAGTAGTTTATGAGAGCAACGTTAACCATAGCGTTCGAAGTATTCATAGTATTGTATACGTGTGTGTAAACGCCTTCCAGTGACCACTCAAGAAAGACAAGGATACACAGTCTAGCTTCAATATTATAAATACGCCTCAGTTTGTGGATGAACTCAGACTTAAGTTGATAATAATTTTGAAAATATAGCAGCACTGTGCCCATTGGTGTTAAACTCGTTTTCAACCAATGATTCCCACAGCTACAGGGATACTACTTGTGATACCTCTTAGACAAAATACTTAAGCAGTGTCATCAGACGAAAAGATCAACCTGACACAAACTGTGGGAAGTTTGTTTTACAACTTTCGTACCTGGATATTCAGCTTTTTCCTATTTGAGATATCTGTGAACGTTGCTGCTTAAGACGATTTAAGCAGAAACTAAATTCCCTCAGCTTCGACAATGTTTAAAGAAATCGTCTTATCGGCACTAAATCGTGATTTGTGATTTGTTTACCGGCTGTACTCTTCCGTATTTTGCCGGTTGGAAGGCGAAAGCTTATTGACAAATTTCACACAGAAATTACTGTTACAGTGTACTTATGGAGCCAAATGAGTCAATTGCGTATTTTCCGGTGAGAAAGAGCACTGGCAAACAGTCTTCGCTACATTAGGTTATTTAAACTGGTGTCACTCTGAGCTAGAATTTATGGTCAGCGACTAAGTGTAAGGTCAACGTTTCGGATGCGAGTTTTGCGACTGTGAAATACTTTTATACATTATAGAAGCGAATATTAAATGTGCACTAATATTGCGAAAATTTTGTACTTGGACAGCTTAGAATGAAAATACTTCTGTTTATTGCAAAGGGAAACAATAGATTTTCTAAAACACTGTCTGTCATACACTACTTGAAACAGGTCATGTCGACCAAATCATGTGGAAGAACTAACAGCAACGTATATCGGAAGGCAGTAAGATCTCTTGCTTTTTGGTTTGTCAGTACTCGATAGCCATTTCTAGGCGAAAGTAAATGAAGAAAGGCAGTGCGTTTTTGTTACCAAGTAACGTCTTCGTCAATTACTTTAGTTTTAATGTAATCTACGAGTAATTGCTGGTGTTTGATATTAACATGAAAAGGATTCCGTAGACAGGGAAAGAACCTGTTCTTGGGAAACTACTTCTATAGTGACCAAAAGATACTAAATGATGTTCAAGCACTTGTGTTACAGCAGCAGTATGAATAAAATGATATTAATAATAACAGTAATAATCGAATTATCCGGCAACTTCACACTTCACAGTGGATTTTCTCGAACTAAGAAATTTGCTGAATTTGTGAAAAATCAAAATGGCTTCACATCCAGCCTATGATGCCTAGAAGAGTCTTTACATCCTGCTGACATGAGAATAGCATAATCTCTGCGTCAGAAGCTTGCTTCTACTTGACCATTTAATAGACTCGCATTTTTTCCACCGTGACTAATTTTGTAAGCTAAGCACATCATCCGTTACAGCACACTCCTGGGGCTGGGTAATGTGGCCACAATGGTCTGGTGGAACGAGCTGTCACAGGTGCAATGCGTGGGTTCAGGCATTTACTTTTAAGAGGCACAAACAGATTTATTTTACCTCTGGTAACCTCAAGAGAAAGACGTTATAATCCAGAATCCGCATTAAACATCACGTTCCTTCATAACCAACTGAGCAGAGCCAGTTTTCGTTGGGAAATGACAAAGCGGAAGTCATGGTAAACAGAAATACAGTCGCCAGTAAACTTACTTACATTATAAAATTATATTTTATTTGATGAACCGATAGCCATTTAAAGGGACAGGGCTGTTATTTTACTTGTACTTGATTGAACTAGAGACGTTTAAAAATTTGGTGCTGGACTGTGATTCGAATTCGTATCTCCTCTTTCGAGGATCTGAATCTCTCGGAACAGTATAGTTCAGTCATTTCGTTCCTTTTCCCAAGACTGCAATCTTCTCTAGCTCTCTTCCAAAGGTAAGTATGTGGGTCTGAAACCTGATCCAGTACAAAAATATTCATAATTTCATTTCTAGCTTTATCAAGTGCACACCCACCTGCTAGTGAAAATTAACGCGCAATTTCAATGTCTGTTCATGTGTTGCCAACAATCGCAACAGGTGTCGTTATTTCTGGTCAAACACGCACACATCTTACTGTTCATGAGTAAGCAACTGATACTTAAGCTATATTCGTGGATGCGCGGTAGGTGTGCAGTTCGATTGTCGCTTAGGCACAAAAGTTTGTATCCTTATTTTAGATTCAGACACCTAGCGGCTCGTAAGAAAAACCGATACGTAACATTTGATTTTTCTTAGTTAACAATCGGATTACGTGTTGGGTTCGTATCTCCGTCACAGAACTTCACATCATGCACTTCATCTTTAAATGCATGCACACTTTGTTACTTCAGAATGGAGGTATATCAGACATCTTTCGTGGTTAGATAACAGGGATGAAAGGGTCTTGATAGGAGTCACGGTTTATTACAAAAATTGTCGTCTTTTATTTTCAAGTTTAGATTTGGTTACTGGTATTGGCAAAACTTTCGGTAGTTCATGACTCTTCATGGCTAATAATCAATATGATGTGATTAGATTAGATTACATTACATTAGATTAACTCTTGTTCCATAGATCATGAATACGACATTTCGTAATGATGTGGAACGTGTCATTTTACTGAAAGATTTCTTTAAATACCATGATTCAATTTCTTTACAACAATTTTTTACACTCTCTCTCATTGCTTTTTATTTCTCTCTCTCTCTCTCTCTCTCTCACACACACACACACACACACACACACACATTCTTTTTTATTTTTATTTGTATGTTCTGCTCGACTATCGGCGAGGCAGGAAAACGCCTGTGAATGACTTTCTTAGTTTTGAGTGCACTTACGAAAGAAATATAAAAACAACAATGAGAGTTACTGATTTATGATGCTCAGTTTGCAGTCAGTTCTGAGTATTATTAGTAACTACGCTCCAGTCCCTAAACCTAGTTACAGAAAGCGAATCAGACGCATTACGTATTCCAGGCCGTAGCAGCCGCGACTTGGAGACACCAGCTATGGTCACTTCCCAGACCGCTGTAGGATCACATCGGTTCGTCTTCTTCCTGCTGGTACTGTAACTGAGATTTGGCAACAAGGCAACGTATGTTTGGCAACTCTGTGATCGACGAGTTACTTCCTGGTGTGCACGGAATTAAGCCTCAAAGTTCACTTGATTTTACCTGTCATTTCCATTGAATAATCTGAGTTATTATAGCTTGAAGGGTAACAAAAGATTGAAAATTTACGGTTTTCAGCCCAAGAAAGTCGTTGCAGGTGGAAATCGCAACTAATCTCGACCTTTAAATAGCGGTTTACGAGTTCTATTTACTATTGCCGTCGTAATAGGAAGCTGAGACCCATACCCCTTCGCCAGCTCTGTGGTAACGTGCTGACATGTGAAACAGCGTCTGTTACGGTTCGCAGTTCCAGTCTCACTGACTGAAACGTTTTTATCCCTTCTGTGAAAGAGCTACAAGCAGTCAGATCAAACATCAATACGGAAATCGTAAGAAAATGCTTTCAGCTCATAGTGCAATGTTGAAAAACTTACAATGCTGCACAACAGGTAACGCCTCTTTCCGCTGCTGACAAGCGAATTTTGGGTTTCTAGGAATACGTAACTATATTTATGAAATGCCACATTTGCATACCTCTTGAGTATGACACAGCATACCAATGAAACACAGACCCTATCAAAATCTAAGTGAGTAGTATTTTACTAATTCGTGTCGATAGAGGCATGCTTGTGTACAGATACTTTCGTCGTAAGGTTATCATCGTTAGTTTTATTTCATTTCTTATAATACAGTGCACAATTTTCGTAAGGTTTCCTTTAGTGTTGTTAAAACAATAGTAAACATGAGAGAGAAATTAATCATCAACGATATATGCGAATTCTCTGATGTTACCTATGACAGTCTGACAATGCACATGCAGTTTATTGATTACATGCATGTAGAAAATTTGTTCTGAGTTAAAGCTGTCAATCAAAGTTTGAAGAAGAATAAAATATCACTACCACACGACGGCTAATGTAGAAAATACTTTTCTGACATATTATGGCACGATGCGCTCTCCCTGCACATCTTCGAGATGCATCTGCTGCCTGCTGTCTATTAAACCTGAATAGGACAAAATGTCACAGTAGTTAGTCCTTTTTCCACATGCGACTACTTTGGGTTGAGAAGTGAAGGGAATTTGTTCAAAGTTCCATTAGATTGATAACTTCAGCAGAGAGCAGAATTGCGTTTTAAAAAATGTAGCACTGAATGTATTCGAACTCGCGACATCTTATCTATGCTACAAGCTGACACGGAACTACAACAGCTCCAGAGCTCAGCAACTATTCCTTCAGAACTTTTGGATTCCACAGCACTGTGAGATTATGCATATGGCCATGTCTTGACTTCTGAGAGACAAACAGTTACAGCTTTTCTTTTGGACTGAACGACGTTTTCTAGTAACAGATAGCGCAATAGAATAGCTCAAGTGAAAAGGAACACTTCTTATTTAAACTTCTGCATCCTACAATGTTGGCAGTTGTGTGTAGGTGGCAGTAACGTGATTTTATTTCTGTGATTACAAAATAGTCGAATGTATGCACTGGGTAGCCGAGGCAGCTAGTTCATGGTGATTCGGTCAACCAAGTAAATGAATTTACTGAACATGCTGCAAATTACTACAGGGAGCCTGTGTGTCAGAATTCTCATCCAGCGTGGCACAACTGCGTTACGATAGAAAAATGACTCGCAGAGAAGAGGATTTCGTGGTCTGTTGGACGGATGGTAGGTTGTTATACCTATGGTCTGGGTTAGATTCCCACTTCTGTCAATGATTTTAGATAGGGAGAGACAGATTCCATTCTCTCCTGGCTACACCAAGTGAAGGAGATATAATGGCTGCATGGTCAGAAAATTCACATTAAAGATGATATTCCTTCTTTACCAAGTAGACGGTAGGTTGAACCACAACAAAGTCTGGAGTGGCGACATGTAGAAACTCTACCACCAGTAACCTTTCTTATACTAGTTATTTATTTCAAGTGACGACACAAACGCTATGTATGGTCACAGGACACTTATTCCATCTTTTATTTGAGCTTCTGTATGTCGATAAAATTGGTTCTGAACTGGGAATGCAACTCAGACCGCCCTTAACGCGGAATTTGATCCCTTCGTGGCAATACAGCTCGGCTACAATTTGTTGTTTGTTCAAAACTGCAGATTCCTCAACACCTTCACATATTATGCGTGAATGGGATCGAATCCTGGCCCGGCACTAAAGATTTAATTATGTATTATCAAGCTCTAGCATGAGAACACCTGTCTGCTGGTGGATAATAATTTTGATTTTTAATGTATTTTCATTCGCTGTCACACTAACGGTATCTGACGTTTTTAACTCCCAGTGAGACACAGAACTATTTGCGAGATGACTGTAAGTTCAAGATGCTATTCTGAGCAGCTGGTGGAGAAAAATTCGGTAGCTGACGTCTCTTTGTGTGTAGTCAACAACGATATGTGTGGGGCTCTATTCCCAGTGAGCGCTGAACTCTTCGTCATATTATTTCAGTTCAAACATGCTCACATGTCACTGCTGGTGCAACAAACCCATATTTAACGTTAGTTTTCTCTAGAATATAACAGCGATAGGTGCCGGGTTGGAGTCCTGGGAAGGAAAAAATTAATTTTTCGTCTCGTCATTTCAGTTATAACATCTAGTTACTGCCGCGAAATTCCGATATGTCACATTTGACTGTGCTTCGATAGCAATCCGATTAGGTTCCGGGTTCGAATCCGTGTCCAACACACAGCTTTACCTCACGGCATTTCAAGTAAGTTACTTGTGAAGAAGCAATATTTAACATCTCTCGTAGTTCGTTAACAGGGACAATAGATGCTGGGTAGGAATTCGCGTCTGTTAAAAATGTTTGCGTTATGCAATTTAAAGTTGATATTTGCTAACTGATACTGTCTAAAATCGAGGTATATCACTCTCTGTATGCCTCATCAGGAATGACTGTTAGTTTCCGTCAGTCACGAAATCTTTGCTTAGTCTGCATGAGCTGGGTTTGAATCCATATGCAGAACATGACGGTTCGTCGTGTCATTTAATGTTCATACATATTCTCAACTAGCTGCTCGTGAATAACTTAAATTTTTAATGTCATTTTGTGTTAAATAGTTCAAATGGCTCTGAGCACCATGGGACTTAACTTCTAAGGTCATCAGTCCCCTAGAACTTAGAACTACTTAAACCTAACTAACCTAAGGACATCACACACATCCATGCCCGAGACAGGATTCGAACCTGCGACCGTAGCGGTCACGCGGTTCCAGACTGAAGCGCCTAGAACCGCACGGCCACATCGGCCGGCCCCCACCATCTGGTATCAATGCATTACCTTATAATCCATTATATATAATCATTTTCATAGTACACTTGATATTATAGATGAGTAGGACACAATACAGGACATAGATAATGTCCGTTTGACGTCAACAGTGTGTAACATTTTACTTTTTTGAATAGGACAATGTTCCTCTCCAATAATTTTTAGATTAGTTACAATAAGCTTACGCTGCAAGAGAATTCGCTTGTATTTTTCAATATGTGGTCTGTTGTCGGTTTGAAGGCCTTCCATAACATCGGCAACGTAGTGCAACTCCACCGAGAGCTGTCTGGAGTAGGGTGGGGTTAGCTATGTGAAAGTTGCGAGCTGTCGAAGACGATCTTCATATTCCTAATGCGATTAGGACATCGTATACTCTTGACGACGTTTAGCACCTGTGCGGTCAGTCACCCAATTTCAGAATTCATTTTGAGTAATCCTGCTAAATTACCAAAATACTGTCTTTTTATATTGATGAGTAATATGGATAGTCGTCACGTTCATGTGCCGTCTACAACGCAAATTTAATGTTACTATCCTAGGAACTAACCTGCAATACGTTTTGTATTTCATAATCGGAACTATCTGCATTAACCGTCATCAGAGCAATGTCAGGGAACAGAGTGCAGCAGTGCCTACTTGAGGACCTGCTTGAGTCGTGTTCTAAGGAAAGGGTAGTTGCTGGTTCACATTATATTACACTAGCGAGAAGTACCGACTTTTCCTTTTCTCTGCAAACATCCAGAACTAAATTCAGTAACTAAATGCTAAGAATATATTTTCATTGTGCCAACTCGAAGATCAATAGATATGGATATAGATATAGATTTTTATATTTAAAGCCATTCTCTTTCTGCGTTGGAATAAACATCATTCATTATTTGCTTGTTCTTGTTACGATTGTTATTGTCATTCTCTCACTCGCAAGAGTCTTATGCTGATGCTGTATGAATAAATTATGCCATTGGATACAAAGCGGTTTAGTTTTGAGACCTAACCCACGAGGGGGGAAGGCACAGTGGTCTGCTTCAGGAATTCCAAGCAATAAAACACAAAAAACAACCCAGGAAGGGTTCGAACAGCTACTTTCACGCAGAGACATGCATTTGGAATCTGTTCATCGTTACGGGGTCAAACAAGAGGGTAACATTACTGAAACAATGATCGGGCTACTTAGTATATAATAGAGCATACAGATTTCAAGGAGGAAACGTATGAAGACGCAGACTTCCTCGTTATCAATATGTGCGGCATATCTTTCGTGTTAAAGAAAGTAAATTCCCGCTTTACCTCTTCTTACGTGTCAAATGAAATGAATGCCATGAGGAATAGAATATTTGTTGACTGCGTCTCTTCTTGCTTCCATCCTTACCAACATATTTCTTCATTCTCGTGGTAATCATGACAATCTATGTGCATGCTGCAAACGATTGCAAGTGGACAAATTCGACATCGAGGTGCAAAGCGTTTGGTATCTTACATTATATTCAATTCGAATAAGATTCCGGTGTATTTTTACTTCGTTTGTATTTTTAGATGATTATGAACGTTACGGAAATTTATCTCACATGCTTTATGTTGAATGAGAAACATTGAATGATCCGTTTTGCTTTCCCTACGTTGAAATGATATAATGTCGGCGTCAACAGCCTTCTTCCACGCCGGAAGCTGAAACTTGTATCATTCTGGATTAATGATAATTGAATGTCTCATATGTATACATAGCCCACAAGGCGACGTCAGAAACCACCAGGGGAGAACGCCGCATAAAAACCAAACGTGCGCGCGCGTCTCCACTCTGAAGAACCGTATCGGAGAATCACGGCAAGCATTTCGCTGAAGAGCTGCCTCGTCAGAGAGCCGAGAAATGGCAGCGTCGTAGCAAGTATTTGTCAACACTCTGATAGTGCATTTACTTCCGGGTGTAGGTCGGCGTTACCTCGCTAAATTCACTTAACATTCGTTTTCCACATCGAAGACTCGTACGATATAATCCACTGCAAGATGACACAATTAGAAAGTATATTTAATTTCTGGACTCCAAGAACGGCGTTCTTCACATAAGTAACACCTGTTTGTGTGTGCATTCGGGAGGACGATGGTGCAATCCCGCGCCCGGCCATCCTGATTTAGGTTTTCAATGATTTCCCTAAATCGCTTCAGGCAAATGCCGGGATGGTTCCTTAGGAAGGGCACGGCCGATTTCCTTCCCCATCCTTCCCTAATCCGAGCTTGTGCTCCGTCTCTAATGACATCGTTGTCGACGGGACGTTAAAACAGTAATCTCCACCTCCTCTGTTTCTGTGTTTAAGGTTGCGTTTTGAGGCTCAGGCAACATCGCAGTGACTATAGTCCGCCCCTGGCCGCCAGTGTGTCGTTAGCTCAGAGGTTCCCTTGTGCGTTGCAGTGCTTGTACTATAAGTTCGAATCACGGTAGAAGCCGCTGACTAAAACCTTTTATTTTCCATTTTAATTAATGGAGTTGCAAACTGCTAGTAAAAATTTCTTATGCGAAATCTGAAGAATGCCTTTAAACATCAATCTTCGTCCGATTTCGACTTAGTAAATTAAGTTAATATCATGGATTTCTGCTTTGCAAATTCCAAGGTGCTTCACTGTAAAATAGGTCCTGAAAAGATTCAAACCGACTGTCAACGATATAAATTTGAGCTTTGTTCGTCATATAGGTCTAACATGTCAGAAGGTTGTTTATGAAGTGCACATGTTCATTAATATAGTTCACATCTTCTAAATTTTTGCAATAGCGTTTAACTGTAGACGTTTTCTAACACCGGCGTTAGCAATTCCTTTCCGTTCTCTGAAACCTTCAAAACGACAAATTTTTCTGGTTTAAATCTGATGACCTTAACTATCACTTCCGATCAACAATAAATACTTCATGAACCCATACATGGAACTCCAAATGTGCAGTGTGCCTGCACTGCTACAGAGCATGCATTGCAAGGTATTCACACAGTTTATCGCATAGACTTACCATAAGGAATGAAACAAGAACTGTAATACACTTTACACCACAGACGCTCACTCTGGCTTGACGAAAACATCCAAACATTGACCAAAAGTTGCACAAATAATTAAGTTTGAAAGGAAAAGAAACGAGGTATGAAGCATTTATAAATTCATCGAATGTAGTGAGGTGGTTTAATTTCGTCCCAGTCTATAAAATTAATTTCGGGCCATACTCAGCTCTTGCCGATTACCCGCCTACTAATCAGGGCGTCTGTCTCCGTTGCTTTTGAGCGTGAATGGAAATTGTAGAAATTTTCTGTGGAGCAACATTTAATAATAAAGCGTTTTAAATCATCAAAAGCGATGAGCGGTAGCAGGCGCTTTCGATAAAGAACGGGGGAGTGCAGCGCCGCTGCTGTCGCCACGGCCGCTGCCAGTAGCCAGCAAATGGATCCTGGAGCTTTGCCGCATACGGCGTCCAGAGGAGGACAGTCTGCAGGAAATCTGCCGCAAAATCGTTACTAGATAAAATTTTGATATCGGTGTGTCACAAAGCGAAATAGATTGAATCTGCGCTACCATTACATTCACGTCTTCAGCATTCAGACAGAAGAGGCTATAAAAATATTTTATGCCAGCTGCTCTCGATCCACTGACATTATAAACAGAAACAACGCACGCTACCGCTAGACCACAGGCGTGATCAGCCTAGAGTCTCTCTATCTTGGGACAAGTTTTCCTCCAGGAAGTGCCGCAGTCTACAGTGTTGCCAGATTGTGCAGATAACCGGACTTAGAGAATTAGCGAGTTGGCCAGTTTCTTTGTCCCATGTCGCGATCGGCGCGGATTTAGCCTCTGAAGCGGCCGGCCGCCGGTCAAGTTTTATGTCAAAGAGTGTACATTCGCAGAAATTTTTTTCCTCTAATTAAGGCCTATGTTTGACACTAGTAGACTTCTCTTGTCCAGGAAAGCCATTTTTGCCAGTGCTAGTTTGCTTTTTGTGTCCTCCTTGCTCCATACGTCACAGGTTACTTCGCTGCCTAGGCAGCAGAATCCCGTAACTTCTACTACTTCATTATCACCAATCCCGATGTTAAGTTTCTCGCTGATGTCATTTATTCCGCTTCTCATTACTTTCGCCTTTCTTCGAGTTACTTTCAATCCATAATCTGTACTCGTTAGAGTATTTATTCCATTCAGCAGATCCTGTAATTCTTCTTCACATTCACTGAGGACAGCAATGCCATCTGTGAATCTTATCATTAATGCACTTTCACTTTGAATTTCATTTCCACTGTTGAATTTTTCTTTTACTTCCGTTCTTGCTTCTTCGATGTGCAGGTTGACCGGTAAGGGCGAAAGACTACATCCATATTTTACACCCTTTTTAATATGAGCACTTCCTTCTTGGTCTTCCACTCTTATTTTTCCCTCTTGTCTCATGTACGTATTGTACACTCCTGGAAACAGAAATAAGAACACCGTGAATTCATTGTCCCAGGAAGGGGAAACTTTATTGACACATTCCTGGGGTCAGATACATCACATGATCACACTGACAGAACCACAGGCACATAGACACAGGCAACAGAGCATGCACAATGTCGGCACTCGTACAGTGTATATCCACCTTTCGCAGCAATGCAGGCTGCTATTCTCCCATGGAGACGATCGTAGAGATGCTGGATGTAGTCCTGTGGAACGGCTTGCCATGCCATTTCCACCTGGCGCCTCAGTTGGACCAGCGTTCGTGCTGGACGTGCAGACCGCGTGAGACGACGCTTCATCCAGTCCCAAACATGCTCAATGGGGGACAGATCCGGAGATCTTGCTGGCCAGGGTAGTTGACTTACACCTTCTACAGCACGTTGGGTGGCACGGGATACATGCGGACGTGCATTGTCCTGTTGGAACAGCAAGTTCCCTTGCCGGTCTAGGGTTGGTAGAACGATGGGTTCGATGACGGTTTGGATGTACCGTGCACTATTCAGTGTCCCCTCGACGATCACCAGTGGTGTACGGCCAGTGTAGGAGATCGCTCCCCACACCATGATGCCGGGTGTTGGCCCTGTGTGCCTCGGTCGTATGCAGTCCTGATTGTGGCGCTCACCTGCACGGCGCCAAACACGCATACGACCATCATTGGCACCAAGGCAGAAGCAACTCTCATCGCTGAAGACGACACGTCTCCATTCGTCCCTCCATTCACGCCTGTCGCGACACCACTGGAGGCGGGCTGCACGATGTTGGGGCGTGAGCGGAAGACGGCCTAACGGTGTGCGGGACCGTAGCCCAGCTTCATGGAGACGGTTGCGAATGGTCCTCGCTGATACCCCAGGAGCAACAGTGTCCCTAATTTGCTGGGAAGTGGCGGTGCGGTCCCCTACGGCACTGCGTAGGATCCTACGGTCTTGGCGTGCATCCGTGCGTCGCTGCGGTCCGGTCCCAGGTCGACGGGCACGTGCACCTTCCGCCGACCACTGGCGACAACATCGATGTACTGTGGAGACCTCACGCCCCACGTGTTGAGCAATTCGGCGGTACGTCCACCCGGCCTCCCGCATGCCCACTATACGCCCTCGCTCAAAGTCCGTCAACTGCACATACGGTTCATGTCCACGCTGTCGCGGCATGCTACCAGTGTTAAAGACTGCGTATGCCACGGCAAACTGGCTGACACTGACGGCGGCGGTGCACAAATGCTGCGCAGCTAGCGCCATTCGACGGCCAACACCGCGGTTCCTGGTGTGTCCGCTGTGCCGTGCGTGTGATCATTGCTTGTACAGCCCTCTCGTAGTGTCCGGAGCAAGTATGGTGGGTCTGACACACCGGTGTCAATGTGTTCTTTTTTCCATTTCCAGGAGTGTATATTACCCGTCCTTCCACGTGCAGAAAAAATCTTTACTGCGCGCATTAACCAAGAGAGGCCACAGGATCAACAATGAAGAACATCTGAAGGCTGCGCCACATAACGTCAGCTCCAGTTTTGGAGCCCGTGGTTTTGGGATGAAGATGATCGATAAAACTATGGTGGTAAAGGATGACGGCAACAGGGAAGTGCAGAAAGAAGCGCAAAACATTTCCTATTACCTTGCTCGCTGTCGCTAAACGTGTGGGCAAAATTTCTCCGCCGAGCAGGTGTCAAGCCGGTTTTGCAGAGGAGCAACAGAATAAAAGATGCTTGGCTAACGAAAGATGCAGTTGACAAGCTACATGCTGCCGGAGTTTACGAATCAGATACGAGTGTGGACTAGCGTATGTAGGCGAGACGGGGCAACCTGTCAGCCCACGTGCGTCTGAACATGGAAAATATATCCGACTAAGAAAACACGAGCCGGCCGGTGTGGCCGTGCGGTTAAAGGCGCTTCAGTCTGGAACCGCGTGACCACTACGGTCGCAGGTTCGAATCCTGCCTCGGGCATGGATGTGTGTGACGTCCTTAGGTTAGTTAGGTTTAATTAGTTCTAAGTTCTAGGCGACTGATGACCTCAGAAGTTGAGTCGCATAGTGCTCAGAGCCATTTCAACCATTTTTTAAGAAAGCACGTCAGCGGTGGTAGAAACCATGAGGAGTGCGTCAAACAGACAGAATTCCTAGAAGCCCGCGTACTGGGGAAACAGCCCCTTACGTTCACGAGGAAAACTAGAGAGGCGATGGAAATAACCAAGCGACCCTGTTACAGGAATAGAGAGGGCGGATGTCGATTTCCGGCGTCTTGACTACTGGCAGTAATAGCGCTTCGGAACGGCGGCTCAAACGAAGTAACTCACACAGGAGGTCGGAAGACCACAGCGCCCGCAGGTACACGGAGTTCTCTGCCACGCCTCACACGGCACTAAGGAGTAAGTAAGTAAACAGCGATACGCCACAACTGCCACTCGTTACCTATTCGCCTATTTCCAGCTGTGGCGAACAATAAAGCAAGCACCAACCAAGAACGTCAATTTCCACCAATGAAAAGAAATAATAAGTTTTACTTATTGACAGTACGGTCACAGACCAAGAAGAATTTTACTGACATTTACTATTACAATTAAATGTAATTATGTCAACTACCGACAAATCAGCCGGCCGGAGTGGCCGTGCGGTTCTAGGCGCTACAGTCTGGAACCGAGCGACCGCTCCGGTCGCAGGTTCGAATGCTGCCTCGGGCATGGATGTGTGTGATGTCCTTAGGTTAGTTAGGTTTAATTAGTTCTAAGTTCTAGGCGACTGATGACCTCATAAGTTAAGTCGCATAGTGCTCAGAGCCATTTGAACCATTTTTGAACCGACAAATCAGTCCGTGTACGACAGTGCACGACAACAATATCTCCTAAAAAGCCGCGCGCGAAAATTAGATTTTTGAGGGGGTCATATCTCAGGTTCTATTGATCACAGAGATAAGGGGGAAGTATTTTGGACAGCCCTTGACATAACAATAATTTGCATACCTATCAAAAGAACGGGCACACTGTAGCTGCCCTACAGTAAAACGATAGTGTCGGGTGCTGAACTGTGTGGTTATCAGCGCCTGCACAAAGTCCCAGTTCTTACGCAATCCAGTTTTGACTCAGTCCAATCTAGCCACTGTCCCGACTGATCATGATGGTGATGAAATGATGAGGACAACACAAACACCCATTCCCTGGGCAGAAAAAATCCCCAATCCAGCCGGGCATCAAACGTGGTACCCTGTGATCCAGAGTCAGCAGCGCCAGCCACTAGCCCACGAACTACGGACCCCTACAATAAAGGGTCAAAATTTAAACATTACACAATTTCTCTAGCCCTGACATACTGAACATATCGGTTGATTTAGGTATGATCTAGGGTGGACCTTAGGTGACTTATAAAAGCACCATTTCCTTATGGGCAGTTCCTGGAAAAAAAAAAAAACTGAGCATGATCGCTTTGTACGAAAGCTACCAGCTGTGGTGATGGTTCCTTTTATAATTTTTATTCATGGCACATCGTAGAAATTTTTACCATTTGTTATTAAGAAGATATTCTTAGGAAGGTTCGAAAAATTTTTCGGCACCATTATCCGTTACTGCTACCCAGAGGTGCAAGCTTACCATAGCTATTCACATAAAATATCCACTCAATATCCAGTCTGAGGAAAAAAAGGTAGTTTTAACTGACATAGTGAACACTTGGTAAGGGTTTTGAGATCACCAAACTACGTGTTTAGTCAGTATTTTTTCATCAATAAAACTTTATGACGTGTTGCCTCTGTATAATGGGCACGTCAAACCTAAGAAAATATGCCTAAAGTGGTACTGTAGTGAAAAATATTTGACTAAAAGGATATTAACTTGCCTGAGTTTAAAGTGAGTGCTAAAGATTGTGTGATGATGATGTTTGGTTTTTTGTGCTGAAATGGAGCAGCACAAACATAGTGACATTAGAAGAGAAAGAGGGGACAGTGACAGTGGGAGATGACGAGAGAGGAGATAATGATGATGGGCGAGAGAAAGTGGCAGTGAAAGACAAGCAGAGGTGGATGAGGACACTTGCAGTGGGAGAGAAAGAGAGAGGATACAGTGGAAAAGGATAGAGATATGAGGAGACCACATATGGGCTTTGGAGTCTGGAGTCTCCCAGACTGGCCAACTGTAACACGTGAGTACAGGGGAGAGCGCATTTTGGACTGTAATACATATAGAGGGAAACATAAATTGCTTACCCTCCCCTCCCTAGAATTTTTGTTGAGCTGAGATATAGTGGAGACAGTGGCAGCGGGAAAGAAAAAGACAAAAGGGCATATTGTAAGTGAGAAAGGAGACGTTGACAACATGATGTGGTCTTTTCTACAGAGTCTTTTAACGAGGAACATATTCGCTTTTCTTTTCCCCTAACAGTAGCATTTTTCCTGTAGTCGCTATATGATGCAGGAAAACAGAAGCCTAGAAGTGAGATATAGAATGCAGATTAAAAATGCACATATCTAAATGTCATATAAGATATCTTCCGGTATAAGGCCTGTTGCTGTCCATGAAGTGTAACCCAAAGGTATGTGAGCAAGGTAAGACAGTGGTAAATTCTACTTCTCTGGTTGTGCTGTGCCATCATCTTCATCTCAGGGTACCACGTACACCTGATGTCCTCATTTACCTGATATATATTTATGTGTGCTTGTTTTAGACCTTATTCCAAATCACTGGGTCGATTTCAACGAAATTTGGCACAGAAACAGCAGGTTACACAAATATCAGCACAGTGGCGTTTATGACGTCCTAGCTGCAATAAGAGTGCAGGTGCGGGCAGAAACGTGTTTTTTACAAGACAACACAACATGTACAACAGGTACGCCACATGGAAACTGTATTGGCATGCCAAATCAACCTGCTTTTCAGGGCAGTCTGCATGTCAGAGGCAAGAAATGGATTTCCAGGCCCTGACATGTAGGCTGTGCTACATGAATGGCATGTTGGGCTGGAATACTATGTTATCGATCTGCTTTGCTTATTGGGTTGTGTGTCATGGGCAAAAAATTATTTTCAAGCCCCTGCTTTGCAGTGTGCTCTATATGATAGGCATATTGTTGGAGTAATATCGGCCTGGTTTACTGAACTGTATTACAGGGCTACGTGTGCTGATGAGTGTGGCTGAGAACAGGTTGAGATGGATGAAGGAGAGGATGGACAGGGCGAGGGGGAAGAGGAATGGACAGAGAGAGGGGAGGTGTGGGAGATTCTTGAGGCAGGTGGAAGGTGTAGAGGGACAGCGGTCAGGTGGAAAAAGAGGAGGGGGAGGTGGAGATTGATAGGAAAAAAGATGTGGACAGAGGAAGGAGGGAGGAAAATGTGGTCAAAGAAAGGGGATGGTATCAATGGAGAAAGAGGAAGAGGAGGAGATAGATACAGGTGGGAGGATGTGGTGGACAGACAGAGGTAGGAGGAGGTGGACAATATGAAGGAGAGGAGGAAGTGTGTTTAATATATGTGTCGAACATGTATGTGGGAAAAGCGAGGAAGAGGCCAGTTTCTTAAAGGTATCCAAATATGCGACCACATTGCATCATTCGGTACTGGAATAGTGAAGGGGACAGGATAGCGGTATACGATGGACGCCCTGGACACACCATATGCTGGTCTGCCAAAGATGGACATAAAGACAGACCGTTTCGCCCTCTTTGTCTCTCTGTGTTTCCATGGAATTCTTTTCGTGATGTCTGTAATCTTCTCCTGTGAGCACATAATTATTTCTGCACTCTGTTTCCCACTGTTTCGTTTCCTTGGCGATCTTTGAATAACCTTCCCATTTCTTATTTCATCAGTCCACTTTCAGCATCCTTCCGTATCACAACATCTCAGATACTTCGATGCTCATTACAGGTTTTCCCACAGATCTTGATTCACGCCTAACCAGTGCTCTGCTCCAGATGGACATTCTATGAAAAGTCGTCCTCAAATTGAGGTGTATGTTTCGTACCAACACATGTCTTTAAGCGTGGAATGCCCGCTTTGCCTGCGCCATTCTGGTTGTTAAATCCTTGATGCTGCGTTTGTCATTCTTTATTTTGCATGTACTTCATGGTCTCCAATGCTGATGTCCTCATTACTTTCGTCTTTCTTTGGTGACTCTCACTCCATATTATGTGCTCATTAGACCGCTCATTGGATTCAATGATTGATATCTTTTCATCTTAAGTTTCAATCCCTCCTCAACCTTTCTTCTATTTCCGTCTTTGCTTCTTTGATGTAGAGATTAAAAGGACTTTTCAAAAACAGACGTGGTGTCTGATGGCACACCACAATCACTGGTTATACAATGTTACTTATAATCCGTGTTGACTGCAAAAATGTTTATTCACATGACCAGTTTAGGTTCCTCTAGAACCATCTTCAGATGTTCAAAAATGGCTCTGAGCACTATGGGACTCAACTGCTGTGGTCATAAGTCCCCTAGAACTTAGAACTACTTAAACCTAACTAACCTAAGGACAGCACACAACACCCAGCCATCACGAGGCAGAGAAAATCCCTGACCCCGCCGGGAATCGAACCCGGGAACCCGGGCGTGGGAAGCGAGAACGCTACCGCACGACCACGAGATGTGGGCTCTTCAGATGTGCAATTTTGGTTACAGGAGTAACCCGTCCACACACAGCAACCTTCAGATGCTGCTCTTTTCGTCTTCTGTTCTTATTTTTACCTCTGCTTCCGAGTCCTCCAGTACTCCGCCAAGCACCGGCTTTAATAGTCGATCCTGTTCAAATTCTGACAAGACATTATCAGGATACGGCCATGTAATGGGGAACTGCCCAATAGACGTCGGGAGAGGCGCCCACGCCAGTATGAAAGGAGTTGGGGAGCATTGTATTGCCCGACGCCAAGCAGCATGAACAAGCATCAACAGAATAAGTCAGTCAAGAGAGCTCAGTGACTTCGAACGTGGACTAATCACTGGATGACATGAGACCGACAAATCCATTAGGGACATTACAGCCCTTCTAAAGCTGCCCCTGTCAACTACTGGTGATGCTACTGTACAGTGGGGGCCGTGGTGGCTGTGCGGTTCTAGGCGCTGCAGTCTGGAACCGAGCGACCGCCACGGTCGCAGGTTCGAATCCTGCCTCGGGCATGGATGTGTGTGATGTCCTTGGGTTTGTTAGGTTTAAGTAGTTCAAAGTTCTAGGGGACTGATGACCTCAGATGTTAAGTCCCATAGTGCTCAGAGCCATTTTGTTCAGTGGGGAACAACCACTTCTAAACGAAGACCAGCCAGACCTCATGTACTGACGGATATGGACTATAGAGCACTTCGGAGAGTACTTGTAAAAAAATTGCATGAAATCAGTGGAATGAATCACTCATGAGTTCCAAAGTGCTACCAGGAGTCCAGGTAGCACTATGACTGTGGGGTTCAAACCGCATATTTCTGTAGTCAATGGAAAGCGACGCTTCAGATCAAGTAAAGAGCGACTCCGTTGGGTGACTGTAACGGATGATTTGAAGTGATGAGTCATATTGTTACCTGTAGGAATCAGATGGAAGGGTTTGGGTTTGGCAAATACCTGGAGCATGTTGCCTACCATCATGTGTAGGTCTAGCAGCGAAGTACGAAGGATGAGATGTTACGATATGGAGTTGTTTTTCGGAGTCAGCGTGTGGTCCCCTCTTTTCCCTCAGGAAGAAATTTAACAGTACTGTGAACTGCGTACAATAGATCGTTGACGACGATAATCTCTATACCCCCTTCCTAAGAATGTGTGGTGTCTGTTCCTTCGGTGATACACTATATGTAAATTAAAGGTGGAGGAAACGAAAGGGAATGGACTGTCGATATTAACTGCCTCGGCACTTTACGCGGAATCTGAGGCGACGAGTAAAAATGCGTGCCGGGTCGGGATTCGGACACGGGATTTCCTGCTTACTAGGCTGTTGCGCTAACCAATGCATCACTGGACACATTGTTTATCGCAACTACGTGGATTATCTTGGCACGCATCCCGGCCAGCCCACATTCCCACCTAACGCCACCTGTCCGCGGTTCCTGTAAATGTCCTCCATGTTCGCTACTGTGAGATTCCCTCAGGAGGTCGGACATAATTCTGCATCTGCACTGAAGCAGGTGCAACGCAACGGCCTTGCCGCAGTGGATACACCGGTTCCCGTGAGATCACCGAAGTTAAGCGCTGTCGGGCGTGGTCGGCACTTGGATGGGTGACCATCCAGCCGCCATGTGCTGTTGCCATTTTTCGGGGTGCACTCAGCCTCGTGATGCCAATTGAGGAGCTACTCGACCGAATAGTAGCGGCTCCGGTCAAAGAAAACCATCATAACGACCGGGAGAGCGGTGTGCTGACCACACGCCCCTCCTATCCGCATCCTCAACTGAGGATGATACGGCGGTCGGATGGTCCCGATGGGCCACTTGTGGCCTGAAGACGGAGTGCTGCTTTGCTTTACTGAAGCAGGTGGACTGTTGTCCATCGAGGCGAATCAGTTATATGAACGCGTGTCATCTGTTCTTTCGGACATGTCCAACAGAACAGATTCCACGCATTTATATAATGTGATCAACATAGCGGCCCAGTAAAAAGGAGTTCCTGGGTTCGAATCCTGGACCGGCATACTTGTTCACTCGTCGCAGCTGACAGCGATATTACCTTCCCTTCCCTTCCCTGCCCTTCTCTTTCCTGTAATTTCTCTCTCCTCCACTTTTAATTTACATGTGATGTATCTGAGCCGTGCGTGCCTCGTGTTCGGGCCATCTCTCTCTTTTTACATTCTGTTTTTACTATACTGCCACCTCGTTTTCTTAATTCAGTTACTGGTGTTACTGAGTTGCTGCCTTGCTTGCCCGTGAGCGGCAGCAGCAGCAGCACTTATCGATATATGCCCGCCGAATTATCTTTACTGGATTGCTATTTCTTCCCGGTTGTCGTGTGTTGGGAGGGAGTTCGTATCTGGCAGTGAGCTGCAACGTGCAAGCAGTTAGTTCGGACCTGGGAGTGTTTGAGTTGGCACGCGGCACAAGTTAAGTCGCGGCGCGGCAGCAGTGAGGTCCGGACCGCCATATACTCGCCAAACGGTTGCCGACACACATGACTGGACTGGCGACGACTTTGGTTGGTCGTCTTGCCGGACGACGTGTATTTGGCAGGCGATCCCTTATGAGATGGCTGTGTATGCCGGCTCGTGATTCGTCCCTGTTATTGTACAGTCACTGCCGTTAGCGTTGTCTAGTTCTTCGTGCAAGTGTTCGTGAAACTGTGTCTAGTTTGTGTGATTTTGACTGACAAGTTACACTCCTGGAAATGGAAAAAAGAACACATTGACACCGGTGTGTCAGACCCACCATACTTGCTCCGGACACTGCGAGAGGGCTGTACAAGCAATGATCACACGCACGGCACAGCGGACACACCAGGAACCGCGGTGTTGGCCGTCGAATGGTAACACTGCCGCGACAGCGTGGACGTGAACCGTATGTGCAGTTGACGGATAGCGAGGGCGTATAGTGGGCATGCGGGAGGCCGGGTGGACGTACCGCCGAATTGCTCAACACGTGGGGCGTAAGGTCTCCACAGTACATCGATGTTGTCGCCAGTGGTCGGCGGAAGGTGCACGTGCCCGTCGACCTGGGACCGGACCGCAGCGACGCACGGATGCTCGCCAAGACCGTAGGATCCTACGCAGTGCCGTAGGGGACCGCACCGCCACTTCCCAGCAAATTAGGGACACTGTTGCTCCTGGGGTATCGGCGAGGACCATTCGCAACAGTCTCCATGAAGCTGGGCTACGGTCCCGCACACCGTTAGGCCGTCTTCCGCTCACGCCCCAACATCGTGCAGCCCGCCTCCAGTGGTGTCGCGACAGGCGTGAATGGAGGGACGAATGAAGACGTGTCGTCTTCAGCGATGAGAGTCGCTTCTGCCTTGGTGCCAATGATGGTCGTATGCGTGTTTGGCGCCGTGCAGGTGAGCGCCACAATCAGGACTGCATACGACCGAGGCACACAGGGCCAACACCCGGCATCATGGTGTGGGAAGCGATCTCCTACACTGCCCGTACACCACTGGTGATTGTCGAGGGGACACTGAATAGTGCACGGTACATCCAAACCGTCATCGAACCCATCGTTCTACCATTCCTAGACCGGCAAGGGAACTTGCTGTTCCAACAGGACAATGCACGTCCGCATGTATCCCGTGCCACCCAACGTGCTCTAGAAGGTGTAAGTCAACTACCCTGGCCAGCAGGATCTCCGGATCTGTCCCCCATTGAGCATGTTTGGGACTGGATGAAGCGTCGTCTCACGCGGTCTGCACGTCCAGCACGAACGCTGGTCCAACTGAGGCGCCAGGTGGAAATGGCATGGCAAGCCGTTCCACAGGACTACATCCAGCATCTCTACGATTGTCTCCATGGGAGAATAGCAGCCTGCATTGCTGCGAAAGGTGGATATACACTGTACTATTGCCGACATCGTGCATGCTCTGTTGCCTGTGTCTATGTGCCTGTGGTTCTGTCAGTGTGATCATGTGATGTATCTGACCCCAGGAATGTGTCAATAAAGTTTCCCCTTCCTGGGACGATGAATTCACGGTGTTCTTATTTCAATTTCCAGGAGTGTATTTTAAATGTTGTCGGCATACTGGCTGTGAGGTGTCGGTCGGTTGGCATGGAGCAGTGAGGAATTCTCGGCGGGGCGTAGTTTGGCCGGGGCCCGCTGGCGGTCTCTACGCGGTGTCGGAGAGTGTGGCGCCGTTCCCACTGCTAAACGGTTCGTGGCTCACCAACCCTGGAAACGGAGGTTGAGTTTTGATTTAACCTACTAGCAAGTCGAGACTGTTCACACTGTCGTTTGGAGTTCGTTGTCGGCTGTTGGCATAATCCCACGAGCAACAACGTGGTTTTTAATTTGGAAAAAATTCAAGCCCCCCTCCGGTGGAATTTCACTGTATTTGGTTATTTGAAGTGCACTAGCGGAATCTTCTGCCTTGTGGCCGTTACGTTCCGCTTACCTGCCCGGCCGTTGACGTAACACCGAACGAGGTGGCGCAGTGCCTAGCACACTGGACTCGTATTCGGGGGGACGACGGTTCAATCCCGCGTCCGGCCATCCTGATTTAGGTTTTCCGTGATTTCCCTAAATCACTCCAGGCAAACGCCGGGATGGTTCCGTTGAAAGGGCACGGCCGATTTCCTTCCCCGTGCTTCCCTAATCCGATGAGACCGATGACCACGCTGTCTGGTCTCCTCCCCCAAACAATCCAGTCCAATCCGTTGACGTAAATTTCAGGCAGTGTAGAGTGTCGCCACTATCAGTGATTGCAGACCGAGCGCCGCCACACGGCAAGTCTAGAGAGACTTCCTCGCACTCGCCCCAGTTGTACAGCCGACTTTGCTAGCGATGGTTCACTGACTACATACGCTCTCATTTTCCGAGACGATAGTTAGCATAGCCTTCAGCTACGTCATTTGCTACGACCTAGCAAGGCGCCATTACCAGTTACTATTGATGATGTAAAACATGTACCGTCAAGAGCGATATTCACCAATTATGGATTAAAGTTAAGTATTCCAGCAGCTACGTACGTTATTTGCTACTATAATTACCTTGTCCTCTTCCAGGCCTCACGCCAGCCTGTGTGACCTTAAACGCGTGCCTTTCGGCTTCCTGTCATAGTGGATGGGCTGTCTTGCCAGTCCACAACAATCAGTCCCCTAGAACTTAGAACTACTTAAACCGAACTAACCTAAGGACATCACACACATCCATGCCCGAGGCAGGATTCGAACCTGCGACCGTAGCGGTCGTGCGGTTCCAGACTGAAGCGCCTAGACCCGCTGTCTGGTCTCCTCCCCCAAACAATCCAATCGAATCCGTTGACGTAAATTTCAGGCAGTGTAGCTTACTTATCGTGTTGTTGCTGTCTAGCACGGAATGTAGTTTGACAGTTCCGTGTATTATTGGTTGTGGGCGCCAATATCTTCTACGTTTGTGACGTTGAACTACCTGTTGTGCCCTGGTCGGGTGAAGTGGAAGTTATCTTGTCGGTGGGGCCGCTGACTGTCGGTCGGTTGGGTTGTTGTCGGTTCGTGAATGGTTGGACCGACTGCCTGTCTCACCCAAGCGAGCGTTAGTGTTTGAATTCCAGGCCGACCCTCGAACATCTGAGCGCCCTTTTGTGTACTGCCTTATTTTTTCAAATTTGTTCTTGTTGTTGGTACTTGTATGGCTTCTAGCCGGTTTTGTGTTTTATATTACAGTTGTTTTACTCTTAAGGGCTTCAACCTAGTTTAAAGTACTCTTTCCCGTAACCCTTTTGGCATTAAATTTTTTTTTAAATTTTTAAGTTTACAGCCTTTAGCCGATTTGAATTTAACTTGTTTACTTCAGCCTAACTAAAGAACTGTTTTAAGATAAAGACTAGTAAATTTCTGATGAAGCTTGTGTTTTAACTTATTGCCCTTCAGCCGTTTTCAAATTAAAGTGGCTTTCAGACGGTAATTACGAGGGCAGTTCAATAAGTAATGCAACACATTTTTTTCTCGGCCAATTTTGGTTGAAAAAACCGGAAATTTCTTGTGGAATATTTTCAAACATTTCCGCTTCGTCTCGTATAGTTTCATTGACTTCCGACAGGTGGCAGCGCTGTACGGAGCTGTTAAAATGGCGTCTGTAACGGATGTGCGTTGCAAACAACGGGCAGTGATCGAGTTTCTTTTGGCGGAAAACCAGGGCATCTCAGATATTCATAGGCGCTTGCAGAATGTCTACGGTGATCTGGCAGTGGACAAAAGCACGGTGAGTCGTTGGGCAAATCGTGTGTCATCATCGGCGCAAGGTCAAGCAAGACTGTCTGATCTCCCGCGTGCGGGCCGGCCGTGCACAGCTGTGACTCCTGCAATGGCGGAGCGTGCGAACACACTCGTTCGAGATGATCGACGGATCACCATCAAACAACTCAGTGCTCAACTTGACATCTCTGTTGGTAGTGCTGTCACAATTGTTCACCAGTTGGGATATTCAAAGGTTTGTTCCCGCTGGGTCCCTCGTTGTCTAACCGAACACCATAAAGAGCAAAGGAGAACCATCTGTGCGGAATTGCTTGCTCGTCATGTGGCTGAGGGTGACAATTTCTTGTCAAAGATTGTTACAGGCGATGAAACATGGGTTCATCACTTCGATCCTGAAACAAAACGGCAATCAATGGAGTGGCGCCACACCCACTCCCCTACCAAGAAAAAGTTTAAAGCCATACCCTCAGCCGGTAAAGTCATGGTTACAGTCTTCTGGGACGCTGAAGGGGTTATTCTGTTCGATGTCCTTCCTCATGGTCAAACGATCAACTCTGAAGTGTATTGTGCTACTCTTGAGAAATTGAAGAAACGACTTCAGCGTGTTCGTAGGCACAAAAATCTGAACGAACTTCTCCTTCTTCATGACAACGCAAGACCTCACGCAAGTCTTCGCACCCGAGAGGAGCTCACAAAACTTCAGTGGACTGTTCTTCCTCATGCACCCTACAGCCCCGATCTCGCACCGTCGGATTTCCATATGTTTGGCCCAATGAAGGACGCAATCCGTGGGACGCACTACGCGGATGATGAAGAAGTTATTGATGCAGTACGACGTTGGCTCCGACATCGACCAGTGGAATGGTACCGTGCAGGCATACAGGCCCTCATTTCAAGGTGGCGTAAGGCCGTAGCATTGAATGGAGATTACGTTGAAAAATAGTGTTGTGTAGCTAAAAGATTGGGGAATAACCTGGTGTATTTCAATGCTGAATAAAACAACCCCTGTTTCAGAAAAAAAAATGTGTTGCATTACTTATTGAACTGCCCTCGTAAGTCCCAAATATTAAGGCTGTGTGTTTAAAAAATGTTTTGGGTCCTCGTAATGTTTGATCAAATAATAAATTTGTGTGTTCGAGTGTAACTGAGAGCCGCTTATTTTGACCCCTTTTCAAAATTTATTCGATCTGTCCTGTCCTGCAGGTTAAGCAGGACATTTCAGTATCACACTTCCGGCTTCCGCTCACCGGACAAAACATTAGACACTCCAGTGCACATTCACAATTCGATCGTTAAGCGATAGATGGAGCAGCGATCGAGTCACGTGCTCAACCGCGCACATACTGCCTCTATATGAGCGTAAGGCAGTGGCGAGCAGTGAGACACTATTTCAACGGAATATTGTACTTAAGCAATGGTAAATGTAAGTATATGACAGAGTGGTAAAAAGGGTAATGGTGTTTGGCCGTGCCCATGACCATACGGTGTGTGAATTTGTTGGGGTTGTTGGTGTTCCGTGGCGGACTGTTGAACGTGTCTACAGTCAGTGGCATAACACACAATGCCACGAAACACGTCAGAATTGTGGGTGGAAAAAGATCCTGACAGAGGGACCTGAGTAGCGTTTCACGGCTTTTAAACCAAAATCTATTCCAAACTCTACAGGAATAGCTGCAGCCAGTGAATGAGGGACCATCCCAATATGTTAACGAGTGAAAATTTCAAGGGAACGGCATGCAATGAACATTTGGAGTCTGTCACCTCGCAAGACGCTATTACTCACACAGGGACACAAAGATGACAACAGCATAGTTCATCGTGCTGGGCCGGCCGCTGTGACCGAGCGGTTCTAGGCGCTTCAGTCTGGAAACGCGCTGCTGCTACGGTCGCAGTTTCGAATTCTGCCTCGGGCATGGATGTGTGTGATGTCCTTAAGTTAGTTAGGTTTAAGTAGTTCTAAGTCTAGTGGATTGATAACCTCAGATGTTAAGTCCCATAGTGCTCAGAGCCGTTTGAACAATCGTGCTGGAAGAGTATGTAACTGGTTACACTTACATTACACCGACGTGAATCTCAGAGAAAATCAGCGGGATATGTTGCAACTGCAGGTAAAAGGCCGACATCTGCATTCCCCCAGTTTGGTGGAACACCGTGATCAAATCCTCAGGAAGCGGCTTAACGTGGATGCGACGAACCTGCAGAACCTTGTGGACTCACTTCCTAACCGAATCCAGGCGGTTATCAGTCCAAGGGTGGAACTGCTGGTATTAAATAGTGCTTATAATGATTTCTCTGGGGGTGATTATTTTTTCGTCTTTGGAGATTATGAATGCTCCAGTTTTCATCGATCTATGTTACTTGAAGCCGGCCGCGGTGGTCTAGCGGTTCTGGCGCTGCAGTCCGGAACCGCGGGACTGCTACGGTCGCAGGTTCGAATCCTGCCCCGGGCATGGGTGTGTGTGATGTCCTTAGGTTAGTTAGGTTTAAGTAGTTCTAAGTTCTAGGGGACTTATGACCTAAGATGTTGAGTCCCATAGTGCTCAGAGCCATTTGAACCATTTTTGTCACTTGAAAATGACACATCATGCTAAAGTTACTTGGTCTTAAAGTTGTGTATTTTCAACAAGGACTGCTACTTTATATGTTAGTTCCTCGTGTTTAGCAGAGAGATGCCACTGTAGTTTGCACAATGGATTCCATCTGCTTTCTCGTAAATTCCATACTACTTTTCAATAGTATGGAATTTTCTTATCTGCCCCGCATGTGTTAACACAGTTGAGAAATCTGGGTTTCAGTGGGAAAAACGCATATTGAAGCAGGTGTGAGTTAATGTCACCTCTTCCCAGTGTCTTTCTAGTTTTCACTTTACACGTTGATCCTAGAATTCCTTCGCTTTTGTTCTGTCTTAATTGTCTCTTCCTCTTCTTTTTAAATATCACTTTCGTCCAGATTTTTATTTACATTGCCTTCTGTTATCCAAAGTTTGTAATAGAAGTCCACCCATTGTATTGTATTTACCACTTCTATTCTTATATTATTTTTGTATTTTTATAGAATTCGTTCATCATCTTATTGCGAAATTCCTGTCTATTATTTTCCAATTCCGAAATAAACGTATCGCAACTTTCTTGATTAATTTTCCGACATAGATCTTTAACTTCTTTAGATAGTAATTTATATTCCTCAGATTCCCATACATCTCAAACAACTATTAAAAATCTTACACTGAAATGTAAGAAATCAAAAAATGTTGGTGTGTTAAAAAGAAGGAAGACTATGGTTGCCGTGTGCCAAGCCGTACTTCCTCTGAAAATCGAGCCACATTTGTCAGTTGCCAATCCAAAATACCTGTTGACGATGTAGCCATTTCTTCTTCAAGAATAGAGTGACTTTCACAGTACACTTTCCGGCATCTGATCCCAAAAATGGAGTTGTCTAAGAAAAAGAATATTGACAGACTCTGTTCCTTGAATTTAATTTTGCAATAGTCGTGTAAAATTTTTGTATAAAAATTATTGTTGTGTACGTTTCCACTGCATAAAGCATTACTGCGACATTTCTGAACCTGAACTGCCACAAACAAAACGTAGTGCGTTTGAAACTAAAACTCACTTATCGGCACTTGGAACTACTCAGTTCCCCTGTGGTACCTAGAATGTTCATAAAAATTATTTATTTTCTATTTTAGTCTCATTATTTTCTGCAGTGATGAGAGCAGAAGAGTAATTCTGTAGTATCATAATAACTTCTCCATTTTTTGTATACCAATATGTTATTCCGTAGAATCTTCCTCTTCTTTCTTTCAGAATACTTGGTTTTCCCCGTCCTTCGCAGAACACGTCCTAGTATGACATTTACTTATGCCGAAATTCAGTACAGACAAACAGGTTGGTCAACGAACAACTTTGCTACAAACTGATTGCTCTCTTTAAGCGCTTTTTTACACTGAAGGATATGATGAGAAATGACACTAGGAGTGGTTGCAATCGCCAAGATTTTGAAATATTTATTCGCTGAATCATTTCAACGCACTCCCTCACTGTATAGCGATGTGGCAATTCACTGTCACGTCATGTTTATTCTTGCGAAACAAGTTGTGTTTATTCCGTTCTCATTACTTCTGTTTACCTGCCGCGTGAAATTGATTTTCAGCCGTTTGACGCCAAATATGGGCGACAACAGAAAGAGCGAACAGCTTATTCATTTACTCGGTCAGATCCGTAGTAAATCCTTTGTGCAAGTGACGCCTGCCTCAAAATCCCGGCGACCAGTACGGAAATGGAAAACACAGATGTGGACGATACTGAGCTGATGAAAAAGGGCTGGAGCCGGCAGCGAGTGTTATTAACCGTCTGGAAGTGTTCGTTGTCCGTGTGTCGAGCCGATACTTCGCACCGACCGAGGCGCCACAGGCATTAAGGCGGTGGTCACGTATTCCAGGGGGTCAGGTTTCACACTTGAGGTCGGCCAAACCGATTAAAGAGCTGTGTGCTGTTATTTGATCATGCAATTGTGAATTATTGATTGTTTCTTCCTCAAATCCAGGATCAGTTAAAAACATGGATTATTCAAATGCACCGGTGTCCAAAATTAAAGTAACAAATTACTATTTTCCCGTCCTGTACCTACTTCACCATATGATAATTACAATTCTATGGTATAAATGGAACAGCATATAAGTGGTTTAAGTCATATCTACAGACCAGGAAGCAAAAAAGTCTCTTTATATGCTTCAAGAGTTTCAAAGGAGTTTGCCACTTCATCTAACAGGGGTGAAATTACATTAGGTGTTCCACAAGGTTGGATCATAGGTCCCCTCCTGTTCTTGATATATGTGAATGACCTCCTTTCTTATGTGAAACAAGATGCTGAACTGACACTGTTTGCTGATGATACAAGCATAATTATTAACCCGGTAAAAGAAAGTCCGATAAAAAATGATACAAATAAGGTCTTCGGAAAAGTTATTAATTGGTTTTCTGCGAATGGGCTTGTTCTGAACTTTGAATAAACACAGTACTTCCAAATTTTTGCTGCAAAAAGTATAATTCCTTCAAAAAACGTACCACACCAAAAGGAGTCAGCAGCCAGGCTAGAGCATACTAAGTTCTTGGGTGAACAAATAAATGAGAATATTAATTGGAAAATTCATATTTTGGATCTTCTAAAGCGACTAGATTCCGCAACTTTTGCAACCAGAATAATTGCCAATTTTGAGGATGTAAAAATTAGTAAGCTAACATACTTTACATACTTCCATTCTCTGATCTCGTACGGAATAATATTTTGGGGCAACTCAACACTTAGGCAAAAGGTACTCAATGCTAAAAAGAAAGTAGTTAGAATAATGTGTGGGGTTCATAGTCGCACAACTTGTAGGCATCTGTTTAAAAGTTTAGGAATTCTTACAACTGCTTCACAGTACATTTACTCAGTAATGAAATTTTTTCTCAACAACATGGACCAGTTTAAAATCAACAGTGACATTCATGATTACAATACCAGAAAAAAGAAAGACCTACACTATCATTTACTTAACCTATCTTTGGCACAGAAAGGGATAAAAAATGCTGCTATAAAACTTTTTGATAAATTACCAGATGAAATAAAATGTCTAACAGACAGCAGTAATAGTTTCAAAAACAAATTGAAATCATACTTCCTTGACAACTCCTTCTATACCACAAATGAATTCTTGAATATGAGTAAATAAATCTGGAGATATAATATATGCATTTTGTGCCATTTAAGGGAACGGAATAGATAACAGAAATATTTAGGTATAACACTATAATGTAGAAAAAAACCTTGTTTCCTGTGCGCATTTCTTGTGCCTTTGACACGTTCGACATTATAACTGTTTTTCCGTGCTATTGATCAATGGAACACGTAACTAACTAACTAACTAACTAACTAACTAATCATGCAAACTGTCAACAGAGGTCGTTACAGTCGTGCTCTACACGGAAGATGGCGTTCCGATCAAAGGTTAACATCCCCAGAAATGACGTCAGGAGACCTATCAAGCGGTGTAGTGTTTCCAGGGTAGTCCCACATCCACAATCGCTGTGTACACAGTCACAGACGGTGCAGTTTAGCACAGACTCTCCGCCGTGGGCGGCCATAAGAAGAACGGAACTGGAGTGGTTCGATGGCATAACGTGAATCGTTCTGTTGTTTCTCGTGTGAGGCGACAGGTTATAGAGACCGAAACTGTATCCTGGAGACCAGGAGAGGGCGTGTGACATCAGAAAGTGTGGGTAGTTATTTGGCAAGACGGTACCGCCTTACTACTCCACTGCAACCAGCATGTGACGTCGCAGCATCTCCTGGACGTGTTGTGTCGAGGCAAACTGCGTATAAAAAGCTTTAGAAGAGTGGCCTTTATTGTTGGAGACCTGCCGTCTGTTTACCTCTGGCGTGTCTTCACAGAAGGAAACGTCTAGAGACGAGCCGTCAACATGTCACCTGGATGGTCGAAAAGTGGGCCAAGGTTCTTTTCGCAGATGAGTCCTGATTTGGTCTGGATAGTGATTATCGACTGATTCGCATTTGGAGGGCACGTGGAACACTATTTCGGGACCCAAGCATCGTGGAAAGAGACCGATATCGAGGATGATCCCTAATGATGTGCTCGGGGGTTATGTTGAGCGCTCGAATAGCTGTTCATGAAATTGTGTGGGTGAATCAACCGTCAATCAGCACGTTTTGTATTATCACGTACTAGGGGAGAGAGTGTGGCAGATATGATACGCGAGTTGGGATGGAAGTCATTAAAGCAGGGGCGGGCAAACGTTGCACGCGGCTCATGAGCACACAGCGCTGCACGTGTGCTGCTCGCGTGCAATCGTCGACAGGGGCAGTGGCGACAGCCAGCAGGTTGCGGCAGTGTAGTACCAGGCTAAGCTGCGGACGTTGAAGCGAAGCGGCCACTACGTAGTGAACGTTGTATTTCAATAACCGGAAAAAGCAGAGTGAATCGAGGAAACGGAGAATTGGAGATTTGCTATCTTTTAAAAAGGAATGGGAGAATCATTTGTTCTCTGTGGAAAAACGTGAAAATTGAAAATGTATAATATGTGACAGTATTCTAGCTGGTGAGCGGAAGTTAAATATTGAACGCCATTATAATAAATTTCAGTATGTTTCCGTTCTTAGTGCAATAAAAGAGGAATTTCTCAAGCGATTTGGGGATATATCTTACTTATCCCAAGGTTTTGAATATTTCTCGAGAGAATCTGGTTTCTGTAGATGATATTCATCTCAGTTTGCAAATAGAATTAATAGATCTACAGTGTAATTCTCGTCTGAGAGACAAGTTACTTTTGGCAAGGCGTGTAATAGATCTTTATCACGACTTTCCACAGCAAGAGTTTCCTCGTCTCCATCGTGAAGCCATGAAGATAGTCAATGTTGGGCACGGCATACTTTTGTGAGAGATTTTTTCTGTTATGAAAATTAATAAGTCTCGTTTAAGAGCAAACATCAGTAAAATTTACGTAACTGTTTGCGTTTGTCTGTATGTAGAAATTTTGTTCCAGACATTAAACGTATTGTAAACTCCACCTGTGATAATTAAACAAAACGTATCGTAGGTAATAGGTACTCTTTTACACCATGATTACTTTCAAACACTCCTACTAACCTTATTCCTTCATTTAATAAAGCAGGCCAGGAAACAAAACGCATTACAGGAGAAGAAGCGGAGAGACGGTATGGTGGGGAGGGGTGAGAAGCGGGTGGCCAGCTTGCCCCTGTGTGCACGCAGAACACCTGTTAACTGCACACGTGCATGTGCACCGCACACGTGCAGAATTCCTGCCCGCCCCTGCATTAAAGCAAAGACGTTTTTCGTCGAGGCGAGATCTATTTACGAAATTTCAGTCACCAACTTTCTCTTCCGAATGCGAAAATATTTTGTTGAGCCCAACCTACATAGGTAGGAATGATCATCAAAATAAAATAAGAGAAATCAGAGCTCGAACAGAAAGGCTTAGGTGTTTGTTTTTCCCGCGCGCTGTTCGGGAGTGGAATGGTAGAGAGATAGTATGATTGTGGTTCGATGAAACCTCTGCCAAGCACTTAAATGTGAATTGCAGAGTAATCATGAATCCCATACAGCATGTGTGGGATGCACTACAGAGACGAGTTGCATCACGTCAGCATCCACCAACCATTCTCTAAGACTAGTGAGCAGCTCTACAGCAAGAACAGGCGTTATTGCCTCAACATGAGACTGATGACATCATTCATAGTATGTCGCGGCGTTGTCAGGCCTGTATTGCGGCCATGTGATGGTCACGCGCTACACAGAGCACATTAACAATTTGTCAGTGTGTGTGAACACATCCGTTAATTTGAAAAAAAAGGAAACGAAGAACCTTTTGTCTACCGTTATGCATGTTGCAGTGATTACGTTCTGTATTCCTTACATTGTTTCTACTCTACTTCACCTTTTGTACTGTTTTGTGGCAAAATAAAAGCAACCTTGCATAATTTCCGTCTGTTGCTTTTAGTCTGGACTCCAGTGAATGAGAATGGTGCCAGAGATGTCTTCAGCAAACTGCAATATTTCGACAGGTGAACGACGCATCATTTTCCGATCACAAATGAAATGAGAGCTTACTGGGTAGGGAAACGTAAAGCTTCGGTGGGCGGAGCTATGCCAACTGGAACCAAAATACACCATAGGTAGAACGGCAACAAACACACGTAAGCAACTACAGTCACCAGACAGCCAAGAATGACCAACTTCAGTCGTTATCTATAGCGGAATATTAGTGAACCAAAGGTAAGCAAGCAGCACTGATTCTGTCCATCTGCTGCTTGACCAGAGGGGGAGAGAGAAAGAGTGACAGAGAGCGAGAGAGAGAGAGAGAGGGAGAGAGAGAGAGAGAGAGAGAGAGAACAAGATTTGAAGCCAGTCTTTTTGTGGAAAATTTCAAAGAATGTGCTGTGGAACCAGCGGTTTGGAACCTGCGTACCTTTTACATGCGTAGATGACACTTTCGTTATTTACCTTGTAACAGTGAAAATTTTCACTATCTTTTGGTACACCTCATTTCAGTGTGTATTTTGTAGCTGCTGAGCAGTTTCGCAGGTATGTCCACTTAACTGTTTAAAATTGTATTATTTTAGATTCACTGAATCAGTCTTCAATCTAGTTGTTTTCTTTATATGGGGCTTTTGAAATAAAAGTGTTGTGTTCCGCTCAATTATTCCATACCATTGTCGTGACAGAGCATGGTTCAGGTGAGTATGATACATTCCTTCAAACACATTACACTTTTGTTTCAAAACCCCCTATAAAAAGAACATAAAATAATACAATTTTAAACAGTGAAACGGATATATCTCCACGACTTCCTTATCAATTACAAAATACTTCTGCTATAACTTATGATAACTACAAAAATAAAACGAATTTACAAGACCGCTGTATCCATACATAGAAAAATATTCCGTGACATGATATTAAGGTTCAATAAAGCAAAAAAATGGTTTATTTTTACATAGAGAACAACCATCAACATTTATGAACGTACCTAATAGAATTTTTGTAACTTAACCCAAAACTGAGCTCCGGTTAAATATGAGCAACCAACAAGTTTGGAACCACCATATTTCATAAACTTAAGACAATCAACCTCCCTTAGGCCAACCACACAAGTTGTTTCCTGAATTACGAGAAGAGCATTTCTGTATAACGAATAATCCGCTCAGCACTTCTGGACATGAAAACGGGGTGTACCAGGCTTTACAACCCTGAACAAGCGACCATTAGCATAATAGATCACCTGATGGTAAGTGGTGCCGTTGACAACACAAAAACAAACATGTGCCGCCAGGTCTCCAGCAGGGTAGACTCCATCGACAGTCGCTGCAGGTTCAAAGATTGTGGCGGAAGAGAATTACTGTTGCCAACCCGCAGCATGCGGCAGGCAGATCCGTTTAATGGGGGGGGGGGGGGGGGGTCACAGTCGCTCTGCCCACAGCACCAGTCACAGTGCAACCCAACCGCGCTAGCAGCAAAGGCACACGTGGGAGTTAGAGCGTACCACAGCAGGCGTCTTCTGAGTAAGAACACATACCAGTAATGCTGTTCCAGTACCACCTTCCTTGTCATTTACTCAACCCCAATATAGCCCTCCACTTAATCCTTGAACAGTATGTTCTTTCCTTCGCATTCCACATTTGCCTATATGCATTGTTTATAAAAAATTGCGGCTCCTCCTTAAATTTCTAGAACAATTCCAGGAATATCATAGATGTGATCATCAACACGTTTTCGTATCCACTCTCATCATGAAATCTGGGGCTGCTTCCAAGCCTTTACCAATATACGCCCTCTTCTTAAGCCCCACAAACTCCACATCGTTTCCCTACGTAGCATGAACCAACTCACGCCGCGTGACCCACAAATAACAACAGGAATATCATCTTCCTACAAGCTGATGTCAGCTGTCCTGTCTGTAAATGAAGCAGTGTTACCTACTCCTCAACCTTACACATTACACCTCCCATTTCTAATCCATGTGTAACATACAGAACACTCACATACAACTTCAAATTTCCCACAAAATGCACTCCAAGCACCTGCGACCAGTTTACTACATTTCCCACGTATCTATCCATCCATCCATTTACTACTGTTGGGCGCAGCGGATACTACAATGTACCATACTGTGAATATCATAATAAAATTCAAAACATTTTATGTGTTTTAATCCCCCACTTTACATCCTTTTCAGGTTGTAAACACTACGGTACATTTTGAACATCTCATTGTAGAAGGACGTATGGGCAGGCCGATTTCGCACCCCGTGTAATGGGGAAACTATCATTAAAAAAATGGTTGAAATGGCTCTGAGCACTATGGGACTTAACATCTGAGGTCATCAGTCCTCTTGAACTTAGAACTACTTAAACCTAACTAACCTAAGGACATCACACACATCCAGGCAGGATTCGAACCTGCGACCGTAGCAGTCGCATGGTTCCAGACTGAAGCGCCTAGAACCACTCGGCCACACCGGCCGGCAAACTATCATTAAACCAAAGAGAGATTACTTATTTTGAACACTGATATTGTTGTTCAAATATTATTCCGTGCTATGTTATAATGCTCAATATTATACGTATATCATAGATTAGCCATGTAGCTATCAAGTTTCACCATGAAGTGTATTTTAATGCTTTCAGTACGTGTACATGATTATTTTTAGGCTTCGTAAGTGCACTGGCGCATGCTGGCGTCAGCATACCATGCAGCATAGAGGTTACGAGAGATCGATCGAGGCCAATGCGAAGACTCGCTGGAAACGCTCCGCTAACGCCCTCTCAGCTACCAGTACTTAGGATCGCGGCCGAGGACCGGAGGGCCAGCGAGTTTAGCCAGTTAGTTCGAGCCTGTTACGCCAATTAGTTCACGTCCGTACGCCGTGCAGTTACAGCGTGTCACCGAGGTGGAACTGTAGACTTAGCCTCTGGCACAGAGACAGGTGGCACATAGCAATCTTATAGTGAACATAGCGAATTTCTACTTCAATAGCGTTGAGGCTTTGTGCACTATATAGAAAAAAGCTTGTACCACTGCACATCGAAACCTAAGTTAAGTAGCTATTTGTTTATGATTAAAGAACCCAGTTATTAATTGCGTGCAGTTTGTGTTGCATACCGGCCACCAACCAACATCGTCTCCTTGCTTCCCCTGGCATAGATCTACAGTGACAACGGGACGACATAAAAGCGGCTAAGGGAGTACCACAGTAGCAATGACCAAACACGTTTGTGTAATTTTATACTCAGGTATGACAATTTTTAATAACCATTGTACAAGACAACCTTCAAAGACAGAGGTCATTGACGGGTAATGTAGCATCACCAATGAATTTCAGCGCTATGGGGTAAAAAAGCAGCGGTGCCATGACTATTACAAAAGGTCTTTGGAAGTCAGCGAGAGCAGAGCTGATCAAAACAGTGTCAAGTCTCTGTAAGTGCATCTGTATATAGGATAGTTGTGGGATCTCAACTGTTCAGCACAAAAGTGAAACCTGGAAGTCAAGGGAACGCAGGATTCGGTTACGACTGTGGATGGCTCCGTAATCAGTTACTATTGGTTGCCTTTTACATTTGCACACAATTTATTTCAAGCCAGTAATTCCAGACTCAACAATAAATACAAATACCTCACGTTATTAATGCAGGAATAAGCAACTGTGTAAATAATAGTGTTTTCAGTGAGTTACAATTTAGCAAATTTCCATTGAATACAGATACAGCAGATAATGCTTTAAAAGCGAGCCACTGTGATCTGGGCAGAAGGCCTTACAATCCATAAATTAAGAATTGTTTAGAACTCGCTGCAACTTACAAATTACAGGTATTCAAATACTAAAGGCAAGTCGCAACAAACACCGTAGAAGACATGAGACGCCAGGAATATCAGTAAATAAGGTTTTAAAGGCTTCCTGCGTAAATACAAATACCATATTAGAATTTTAAGGCAAATGACCACAATCACTGCTGAAGGTCTTACACGCCAAGAACGGCAATAATATAAAAAATTTAGAAACCTGCCGTGAAACAGTAAATACAATAGCAAAGGTTAATTGAAAAACAAGCTACTGATCACGAAACGGGTGAAACAAGACGATGGCAAACTTTGCAATACAACACTTAACATCCATTGTACACTACACTGCTAGATTTATTTCAGAAGACGACCAGAACTACTACTAGACATATATAACCTATAATGTACGCATTTCAAGGAATTGTAATAAATAATACAATAATAGAACAAAAGTACCACTACACAAGTTCGCCGGCGGTAGTGGCCGAGCGGTTCTAGGCGCTACAGTCTGGAACCGCGCGACCGCTACTGTCGCAGGTTCGAATCCTGCCTCGGGCATGGATGTGTGTAATGCCCTGAGGTTATTTAGGTTTAAGTAGTTCTGAGCTATAGGGGACTGATCTCCTCAGAAGTTAAGCCCCATACTGCTCAGAGCTACACTCCTGGAAATTGAAATAAGAACACCGTGAATTCATTGTCCCAGGAAGGGGAAACTTTATTGACACATTCCTGGGGTCAGATACATCATATGATCACACTGACAGAACCACAGGCACATAGACACAGGCAACAGAGCATGCACAATGTCGGCACTAGTCCAGTGTATATCCACCTTTCGCAGCAATGCAGGCTGCTATTCTCCCATGGAGACGATCGTAGAGATGCTGGATGTAGTCCTGTGGAACGGCTTGCCATGCCATTTCCACCTGGCGCCTCAGTTGGACCAGCGTTCGTGCTGGACGTGCAGACCGCGTGAGACGACGCTTCATCCAGTCCCAAACATGCTCAATGGGGGACAGATCCGGAGATCTTGCTGGCCAGGGTAGTTGACTTACACCTTCTAGAGCACGTTGGGTGGCACGGGATACATGCGGACTTGCATTGTCCTGTTGGAACAGCAAGTTCCCTTGTCGGTCTAGGAATGGTAGAACGATGGGTTCGATGACGGTTTGGATGTACCGTGCACTATTCAGTGTCCCCTCGACGATCACCAGTGGTGTACGGCCAGTGTAGGAGATCGCTCCCCACACCATGATGCCGGGTGTTGGCCCTGTGTGCCTCGGTCGTATGCAGTCCTAATTGTGGCGCTCACCTGCACGGCGCCAAACACGCATACGACCATCATTGGCACCAAGGCAGAAGCGACTCTCATCGCTGAAGACGACACGTCTCCATTCGTCCCTCCATTCACGCCTGTCGCGACACCACTGGAGGCGGGCTGCACGATGTTGGGGCGTGAGCGGAAGACGGCCTAACGGTGTGCGGGACCGTAGCCCAGCTTCATGGAGACGGTTGCGAATGGTCCTCGCCGAGACCCCAGGAGCAACAGTGTCCCTAATTTGCTGGGAAGTGGCGGTGCGGTCCCCTACGGCACTGCGTAGGATCCTACGGTCTTGGCGTGCATCCGTGCGTCGCTGCGGTCCGGTCCCAGGTCGACGGGCACGTGCACCTTCCGCCGACCACTGGCGACAACATCGATGTACTGTGGAGACCTCACGCCCCACGTGTTGAGCAATTCGGCGGTACGTCCACCCGGCGTCCCGCATGCCCACTATACGCCCTCGCTCAAAGTCCGTCAACTGCACATACGGTTCACGTCCACGCTGTCGCGGCATGCTACCAGTGTTAAAGACTGCGATGGAGCTCCGTATGCCACGGCAAACTGGCTGACACTGACGGCGGCGGTGCACAAATGCTGCGCAGCTAGCGCCATTCGACGGCCAACACCGCGGTTCCTGGTGTGTCCGCTGTGCCGTGCGTGTGATCATTGCTTGTACAGCCCTCTCGCAGTGTCCGGAGCAAGTATGGTGGGTCTGACACACCGGTGTCAATGTGTTCTTTTTTCCATTTCCAGGAGTGTAGATGCGGGTTTCTAACGAGATTCATTGAAGTGTGACAGCTCCCCTGGATGGCAGGGCTTGTCACACCACCTGCTACGCACAGCATCAGATGGGGCGCCAGCGTTCCTGTCGACAGTGGGTCGCTGGTTCGACCCTCTAAGGCAGGGGCGGGCAAACGTTGCACGCGGCTCATGAGCACACAGCGCTGCACGTGTGCTGCTCGCGTGCAATCGTCGAACGGGACAGTGCCGACAGCCTGCAGGTTGCGGCAGTGTAGTACCAGGCTAAGCTGCGGACGTTGAAGCGAAGCGACCGCTACGTAGTGAACGTTGTATTTCAATAACCGGAAAATGCAGAGTGAATCGAGGAAACGGAGAATTGGAGATTTGCTAGCTTTTAAAAAGGAATGGGAGAATCATTTGTTCTCTGTGGAAAAACGTGAAAATTGGAAATGTATAATATGCGACAGTATTCTCGCTGGTGAGCGGAAGTTAAATATTGAACGCCATTATAATAAATTTCAGTATGTTGCCATTCTTAGTGCAATAAAAGAGGAATTTCTCAAGCGATTTGTGGATATATCTTACTTGTCCCAAGGTTTTGAATATTTCTCGAGAGAATCTGGTTTCTGTAGATGATATTCACCTCAGTTTGCAAATGGAATTAATAGATCTACAGTGTAATTCTCGTCTGAGAGAGATTTTTTTCTGTTATGAAAATTAATAAGTCTCGGTTAAGAGCAAACATCAGTAATGAAAATTTACGTAACTGTTTGCGTTTGTCTGTATGTAGAAATTTTGTTCCACACATTAAACGTATTGTAAACTCCACCTATGATAATTAAATAGAACGTATCGTAGGTAATAGGTACTCTTTCAAACCATGATTACTTTCAAGCACTCCTACTAACCTTATTCCTTCATTTGATAAAGCAGGCCAGGAAACAAAACGTTATTACAGGGGAAGAAGCGGAGAGACGGTATGGTGGGGAGGGGTGAGAAGCGGGTGGCCAGCTTGCCCCTGTGTGCACGCAGAACGCCTGTTAACTGCACACGTGCACGTGCACCGCACACGTGCAGAATTCCTGCCCGCCCCTGCTCTAAGGCCAACATGAGGCATTCAAGTGTGGTAGCTCTCCCGGATGGCGGGGCATGTCACACCACCACCAGCTACACACATCATCAGATGGGGCGCCAGCTTTCCAGTCCACGGTGGGTCATTGGTTCGACCCTCTAAGGCCAACACGAGGTCTGTAGCCAGCCAGCGGCGGGCCACTTCATGGCTCACTACTGCGGGAAGTTGTCGTGGCTTCCAATACATGCAGGAGGCATCCCAAAGCAAAGGCCGCAGACTCAGACGCCGGATCACGGGCGCTCGTTGTCGCTGCTATCTCAGCCATGCCGGCATGAAGGACACAGCTGGCTGCCTGCGGCATGCACCAAGGGGCGCAGAGTTGGCAGGGACACAGACCACCGAGTCAACTGACGCCATCCTGACGACGACGCAACTCTGTTGGCGTTTTTTGGTCATCAGTCTACTGACTGGTTTGATGCGGCCCGCCACGAATTCCTTTCCTGTGCTAACCTCTTCATCTCAGAGTAGCACTTGCAACCTACGTCCTCAATTATTTGCTTGACGTATTCCAATCTCTGTCTTCCTCTACAGTTTTTGCCCTCTACAGCTCCCTCTAGTACCATGGAAGTCATTCCCTCATGTCTTAGCAGATGTCCTATCATCCTGTCCCTTCTCCTTATCAGTGTTTTACACATATTCCTTTCCTCTCCGATTCTGCGTAGAACCTCCTCATTCCTTACCTTATCAGTCCACCTTATTTTCAACATTCGTCTATAGCACCACATCTCAAATGCTTCGATTCTCTTCTGTTCCGGTTTTCCCACAGTCCATGTTTCACTACCATACAATGCTGTACTCCAGACGTACATCCTCAGAAATTTCTTCCTCAAATTAAGGCCGGTATTTGATATTAGTAGATTTCTCTTGGCCAGAAATGCCTTTTCTGCCATAGCGAGTCTGCTTTTGATGTCCTCCGTGCTCCGTCCGTCATTGGTTATTTTACTGCCTAGGTAACAGAATTCCTTAACTTCATTGACTTCGTGACCATCAATCCTGATGTTAAGTTTCTCGCTGTTCTCATTTCTACTACTTCTCATTACCTTCGTCTTTCTCCGATTTACTCTCAAACCATACTGTGTACTCATTAGACTGTTCATTCCGTTCAGCAGATCATTTAATTCTTCTTCACTTTCACTCACGATAGCAATGTCATCAGCGAATCGTATCATTGATATTCTTTCACCTTGTATTTTAATTCCATTCCTGAACCTTTCTTTTATTTCCATCATTGCTTCCTCGATGTACGGATTGAAGAGTAGGGGCGAAAGGTTACAGCCTTGTCTTACACCCTTCTTAATACGAGCACTTCGTTCTTGATCGTCCACTCTTATTATTCCCTCTTGGTTGTTGTACATATTGTATATGACCCGTCTCTCCCTATAGCTTACCCCTACTTTTTTCAGAATCTCGAACAGCTTGCACCATTTTATATTGTCGAACGATTTTTCCAGGTCGATAAATCCTATGAAAGTGTCTTGATTTTTCTTTAGCCTTGCTTCCATTATTAGCTGTAACGTCAGAATTGCCTCTCTCGTCCCTTTACTTTTCCTAAAGCCAAACTGATCGTCACCTAGCGCATTCTCAATTTTCTTTTCCATTCTTCTCTATATTATTCTTGTAAACAGCTTTGATGCGTGAGCTGTTAAGCTGATTGTGCTCTTGCCGTCTTCGGAATTGTGTGGATGATGCTTTTCCGAAAGTCAGATGGTATATCGCCAGACTCATATATTCTACACACCAACGTGAATAGTCGTTTTGTTGCCACTTCCCCCAATGATTTTAGAAATTCTGATGGAATGTTATCTATCCCTTCTGCCTTATTTGACCGTAAGTCCTCCAAAGCTCTTTTAAATTCCGATTCTAATACTGGATCCCCTATCTCTTCTAAATCGACTCCTGTTTCTTCTTCTATCACATCAGACAAATCCTCACCCTCATAGAGGCTTTCAATGTATTCTTTCCACCTATCTGCTCTCTCCTCTGCATTTAACAGTGGAATTCCCGTTGCACTCTTAATGTTACCACCGTTGCTTTTAATGTCACCAAAGGTTGTTTTGACTTTCCTGTATGCTGAGTCTGTCCTTCCGACAGTCATATCTTTTTCGATGTCTTCACATTTTTCCTGCAGCCATTTCGTCTTAGCTTCCCTGCACTTCCTATTTATTTCATTCCTCAGCGACTTGTATTTCTGTGTTCCTGATTTTCCCGGAACATGTTTGTACTTCCTCCTTTCATCAATCAACTGAAGTATTTCTTCTGTTACCCATGGTTTGTTCGCAGCTACCTTCTTTGTACCTATGTTTTCCTTCCCGTTGGCGTACAAGGCTAGATACAGCTTTTCATTGCACGGGCTGCTGGGGTGCTTCCTCAGCATTGCGGGGCCCTGTGATGCCGTCTGAGGTGTATGAGGGCACTGTCGTTGGAAACAATAAATCATGAGAAAGCTCTGACGAATGTCTTCCCGCTATATGTGGTCACCCTGATACATTTGATGGAGGTAGTTGCCACTACAGTACCGACAGTGATGTGGACACATGGTGACTCCACTACTGTGGCACGCCAGCTGCCTCAGGTTCCTCAACTGAGGATCAATGATGCAGTCTGTCAAAGTCGTCCCACATATTTTCAGTGCGGTTTAAATTCGGGGAGTCTGGTGACTGGGGGAGTAAGATATACTCATCCTGCTGCTCTTTGGACCATGCACATACACTGCGAGCTGTGTGACACGTCACTCTGTTCTGCAGGTAGATGCCGTTATGCCAAGGGGTAACAAACTGCACGGTCCCCAAGGATACTTTTATTAATACATTGTGTCTTCCAGAATGACGAGATTATCCAGCGAATGCCATGAAAATGTTTTCCTGACTATAGTGCATGCAGTGTGTTTGTCTTCAGACGTTTCACCCCATTCACGCCAAAACCACGCGTCCAATGGAGCAAAAACTGTGAGTCATCTGTAAAGATCGTCTGTCGCCACTGACAAGAACACGCCAAATGCCATAAACCGTTTTGCCAGAAACTTCTCTCACTGTAGCCAAAATACGCGAACACGTGTCTCAGCTTATCCATAGACGTTTGACTTTTTCTGAAAACACGATGGTCAATGTTTTCGAGGTGTTTCCAAGGTACTTTGTGTGTCTTTTACGCTCAGCCAAAATGGTGGCACAGTAGTTAGCGTCGCGGTTTATTAATTTTGCGCTCCGTGTTCGAAACCCGAATTCCACCTTTGTTTTTGTCTTTCGTTTATATGCCATTGTCTGTAGATGTTGTCCAGTGTATATTGATATAACGCTGTGTGGTGTCACCGCCAGACACCACACTTGCTAGGTGGTAGCCTTTAAATCGGCCGCGGTCCGCTAGTATACGACGGACCCGCGTGTCGCCACTGTCAGTAATTGCAGACCGAGCGCCACCACACGGCAGGTCTAGAGAGACGTACTAGCACTCGCCCCAGTTGTTGTACAGCCGACGTTGCTAGCCATGGTTCACTGAGAATTACGCTCTCATTTGCCGAGACGATAGTTAGCATAGCTTTCAGCTACATTTGCTACGACCTAGCAAGGCGCCATTACCAGTATAGATATTGAAATTCTATTAATGTATCATCAAGAGCGATGTTCTACAAATGTGGATTAAAGTTAAGTATTCCAGAAGCTACGTACTTTTCTTTATAGCATTCATTACGTATCCTGTTTCAGACCTCACGCCAGCCTGCGTGAGCTTAAGCGCGTGCCTTTCGGCTTCCTCTCATTGTGTCTAGGCTGTCTTGTCTAGACACAACACGCTGTATCTATTCATCTGCTAATTGTTTGCCAGATGAATGAATTTAAAAAAAATGGGTAAAATTATTTGAAATTGTTTTTGCTGAAATTCCTGTTGTGAATCTTTATTCATAATCAGTGTAAGTGTCAGCTTTCGGAAAGGTGATCCAATATGCATGTTTTGTCGCGATTACCAACGCGCTAAATCTTCAGGTGGGCCGTTGCGAGGAATTTTGCCGCCCTAATTGAGAACTAAAAAATGACATGTCCTCTTTTTTTATTACGATCAGGTTCCCCATATCCCCTGCTTTCCATAACCTCCAACATCCAATGGCCCAACATTGCAAACCTCGCATTACACTTCTAAGCGTTAAACTGAGGTGACAAGACGTCGTCATTTCCTGGTGACAGTCCTCATTTCAACTGACGTATGATCCCCAGAGACAGAAACAACAGTCCGCAGCTCGTGGTCGTGCGGTAGCGTTCTCGCTTCCCACGCCCGTGTTCCCGGCTTCGATTCCCGGCGGGGTCAGGGATTTTCTCTGCCTCGTGATGACTGGGTGTTGTGTGATGTCCTTAGGTTAGTTAGGTTTAAGTACGAGGGCAGTTCAATAAGTAATGCAACACATTTTTTTTCTGAAACAGGGGTTGTTTTATTCAGCATTGAAATACACCAGGTTATTCCCCAATCTTTTAGCTACACAACACTATTTTTCAACGTAATCTCCATTCAATGCTACGGCCTTACGCCACCTTGAAATGAGGGCCTGTATGCCTGCACGGTACCATTCCACTGGTCGATGTCGGAGCCAACGATGTACTGCATCAATAACTCCTTCATCATCCGCGTAGTGCCTCCCACGGATTGCGTCCTTCATTGGGCCAAACATATGGAAATCCGACGGTGCTAGATCGGGGCTGTAGGGTGCATGAGGAAGAACAGTCCACTGAAGTTTTGTGAGCTCCTCTCGGGTGCGAAGACTTGTGTGAGGTCTTGCGTTGTCACGAAGAAGGAGAAGTTCGTTCAGATTTTTGTGCCTACGAACACGCTGAAGTCGTTTCTTCAATTTCTGAAGAGTAGCACAATACACTTCAGAGTTGATCGTTTGACCATGGGGAAGGACATCGAACAGAATAACCCCTTCAGCGTCCCAGAAGACTGTAACCATGACTTTACCGGCTGAGGGTATGGCTTTAAACTTTTTCTTGGTAGGGGAGTGGGTGTGGCGCCACTCCATTGATTGCCGTTTTGTTTCAGGTTCGAAGTGATGAACCCATGTTTCATCGCCTGTAACAATCTTTGACAAGAAATTGTCACCCCCAGAGCAAGCAATTCCGCACAGATGGTTCTCCTTTGCTCTTTATGGTGTTCGGTTAGACAACGAGGGACCCAGCGGGAACAAACCTTTGAATATCCCAACTGGTGAACAATTGTGACAGTACTACCAACAGAGAAGTCAAGTTGAGCACTGAGTTGTTTGATGGTGATCCGTCGATCATCTCGAACAAGTGTGTTCGCACGCTCCGCCATTGCAGGAGTCACAGCTGTGCACGGCCGGCCCGCACGCGGGAGATCAGACAGTCTTGGTTACCTTGCGGCGATGATGACACACGCTTTGCCCAACGACTCACCGTGCTTTTGTCCACTGCCAGATCACCGTAGACATTGTGCAAGCGCCTATGAATATCTGAGATGCCCTGCTTTTCCACCAAAAGAAACTCGATCACTGCCCGTTGTTTGCAACGCTAATCCGTTACAGATGCCATTTTAACAGCTCCGTTCAGCGCTGCCACCTGTTGGAAGCCAATGAAACTATACGAGACGAAGCGGGAATGTTTGAAAATATTCCACAAGAAATTTCCGGTTTTTTCAACCAAAATTGGCTGAGAAAAAAATGTGTTGCATTACTTATTGAACTGCCCTCGTAGTTCTAAGTTCTAGGGACTGATGAGCATAGATGTTAAGTCCCATAGTGTTCAGAGCCATTTGAACCATTTGAACAAAAACAACAAGAGGGGCTGAGGGAGGTACAGTATCACGTCGCAATACGATCACAAGGCAGAGCACGAGCCCCTCTCCATCGCATGAGATACTTGAATCTAGGTCATCTTTGTTTGCGTTTTATACTCGGTAGCGGCTGCTCTAGTTTTGTGGTAATTGGACGCAATGTGTTTGCTTTTGTCAAAGTAAGTGAAGATTTAGTAAGTAACTGTTCTGTTCGCTTTTTTCACCTTGGCCGTCCGTTGTGGCCGAGCGGTTCTAGGCGCTTCAGTCTGGAACCGCGCGACCGCTACGATCGCAGGTTCGCATCCTGCCTCGGGCATTGATGTGTGTGATGTCCTTAGGTTAGTTTGTTTTAAGAAGTTCAAATTCCTAGGGGACTGATGACCTCAGATGTTAAGTCCCATAGTGCTCAGAGCAATTTGAACCATTTTTTCACCTTGTTTGCTCAATTTTTTCGGTGTTTCATTTGAAATTAATTTTTTCTGACCTTTGGTTTCCGCATTACGACTACGAGTCCCCACGATGAGCTATGTGTATGCCATCCACTGCTAGTGCTGTCATCTGCCGTCTGTGAGTGGATATTCCACGCTGACGTCGAACATAGCCGGTGGCTACATTTACTGTGATTAGACAGCGTAGTACATGACGAGTATATGAAATGCTAACAGTAACGATAAAATAAATTTCTTGTGATAAAAGAAATTTCCTACCGACCATTGAATAAGCAATCAAAAAAATGTTAGTGAAATCTTTCATCACATGCACACCAGTCTATAGCGCAGAAACATGAAATTTGCGAAGTGCTGCATTCACAGAGCAGATATATAGGAAGACAGAATGCGTAAATTAAAAAAAACGTAAGGTAAGCGTGTATATTGCTTGTGTATCCTTAAACTGAAGGACTATAAAGAAGGAAAAGCAGAAACGTTGGTAAGCACAGATCTTACTGACAAAGACCTTCCTTAGGCAGAGAACGTGGTAACAAGAATGATATTGAGAACGATAATCATGTTCACATCTATCAGGTCTATCTGCACGCTCATTTAAATAAATATCCTGTATCACGTACAGTACAGGAACTCATTGTCAATGGTATAAGGATTTAACGCCCCGTCGCCAAAGAAGTAATTAGAGTTGGAGCACAAGCACATATTATGGAAGAATTTGACAAGGAATTAAACGCACCCTTTCGAAGGAACTGTCCTGGCATTCACCGTAAGCTGTTTAGGGACGTTCGGAAGACTTAAATCTGGACGTAGATTTGGGCTGACTTCCTCCCTTATACGAGTCCTGCGTCTACACCATTACGCCACCTCCTGAACTAAATACACTATTGGCCACTAAAATTGCTACACCACGAAGATGACGTGCTACAGACGCGAAATTTAACCGACAGGAAGAAGATGCTGTGATATGCAAATGATTAGCTTTTCAGACATTCACACAAGGTCGGCGCCGGTGGCGACACCTACAACGTGCTGACATGAGGAAAGTTTCCAACCGATTTCTCATACACAAACAGCAGTTGACCGGCGTTGCCTGGTGAAACGTTGTTGTGATGCCTCGTGTAAGGAGGAGAAATGCGTACCATCACGTTTCCGACTTTGATAAAGGGCGGATTCTAGCCTATCGCGATTGAAGTTTATCGTATCACGACATTGCTGCTCGCGTTGGTCGAGATCCAATGAGTGTTAGCAGAATATGGAATCGGTGGGTTCAGGAGGGTAATACGGAACGCCGTGCTGGACCCCAACGGCCTCGTATCACTAGCAGTCGAGATGACAGGCATCTTATCCGCATGGCTGTAACGGATCGTGCAGCCACGTCTCGATCCCTGGTCAACAGATGGGGACGTTTGCAAGACAACAACCATCTGCACGAACAGTTCGACGACATTTGCAGCAGCATGGACTATCAGCTCGGAGAACGTGGCTGCGGTTACCCTTGACGCTGCATCACAGACAGGAGCGCCTGTGATGGTGTACTCAACGACGAACCTGAGTGCACGAATGGCCAAAGGTCATTTTTTCGGATAAATCCAGGTTCTGTTTACAGCATCATGACGGTCGCATCCATGTTTGGCGACATCGCGGTGAACGCACATTGGAAGCGTGTATTAGTCATCGCCATACTGGCGTACCACCCGGCGTGATGGTATGGGGTGCCATTGGTTACACGTGTCGGTCACCTCTTGTTCGCATTGACGGTACTTTGAACAGTGTACGTTACATTTCAGATGTGTTACGACCTATGGCTCTACCCTTCATTCGATCCCTTGCGAAACCCTACATTTCCGCAGGATAATGCACGACCGCATGTTTCAGGTCCTGTACGGGCCTTTCTGGATGTTCGACTGCTGCACTGGCCAGCACATTCTCCAGATCTCACACCAATGCAAACGTCTGGTCAATGGTGGCCGAGCAACTGCCTCGTCACAATACGCCAGTCACTACTCTTCATGAACTGTGGTATCGAGTTGAAGCTGCATGGGCAGCTGTACCTGTACACGCCATCCAAGCTCTGTTTGACAATGCCCAGGCGTATCAAGGCCGTTATTACGGCCAGAGGTAGTTGTTCTCGGTACTGATTTCTCAGCATCTATGCACCCAAATTGCGTGAAAATGTAATCACATGTCAGTTCTAGTATAATATATTCGTCCAATGAATACTTGTTTATCATCTGCATTTCTTCTTGGTGTAGTAGTTTTAATTGCCAGTAATGTAGTATTCCCTCAAACTTTGATTGCGATAGAATCTTAAAAATAGTAATTTGACGACTGTGTCACCTCGTTCGGTTTACTACGCCAAAGGTATAGACATTAAGACAATAAAAAAAGAAAAAAAGGCAACATCATGAAGGAATTATGTAAATTGTTCACAAATTGATATTTGTACAAATATCGACGGAAAACGAAAATTTCTAAACTTTAGCGGCCAATGAATGAATATAACGACGCTGCACCGCAATTTCACGGTACATCTGGCAAGGGTACTAATAGGGAACATGTCGATACCACGCCATGAAATCTTGGAGAATTTCATTCTGTGCATTCAGTTGGAAAGCTACCATGCCTAGCAGGCAAGCGTATTAACAATATATGCATATCAAATAAACAATGTTTTCAGCCTTCAGTTGCAAGGTAATTTTATTCGTTTACCTAGGTTTCGATTCCAGTAATGGAATCTTCTTCAGAACCTATAAATTAAACCACATATGGACATATATTACTCACTAAAATGCATTATCAGTCTAATGATTGAATAATGAAGAAATTGTGATACTTACAACAATGAAATTATTTTGTGAGCCAAACACTGGCCATGTCACAGATTAAAAATTAAAACATTAAAGACGCATAATCATAAGATTATGTCAGTCAAAATTAAAACCATTAGGGCGAACGTAGACGGAGCTGCGCCGGCCATAAATCAGGACCACACGTAAGCGGCTCGAAAACTAGGCGTCGTGAGCCGTTACGCGGCGAGGCTCGGCCGCGGCCAAGCGCATGCGCAAGCGCAAGCGCGAGAGACAAACTGTCTCAAAATTACTTAGAGCAAATATACATATAAACAAAATGTAACTGAAAGCTGTCTTACAATTGGACATACCTATCTATTGGTATAGCAACATTAAACAATTTACCTGCGAACAAACTACAAAGCCAAGGTATAATTTTTTTTTTTTAATATTATAGTAAGAGGGGTAGCCCCGCTACAGTAACTAACAATTAGTGTCAAAACCATGCGTGCTGAGCATAAAATGTCTTTAACATAAAAAGGCCTTAGCAACTATGTGTCATTACCAAGCATATAATGAAATACAAAGACACACATGTACAATCACATTATAATAAAGGGACAAAGCAGATAGGGAAACAGAATCGGCCATTCGAGGCAGACTGTGGGTCAACTTCACTGAAGTAAAGGTTGAAATCCTTCGAAATAACTTCTATTCTTTAACTGCAGCTGATCATTAAGTAAGTTGTCCCTAATAATACTAAAATGTTTAAAAATTTGCAATTCTTCGAGGGTGTCTAGCCTGCATCCCTTTACTTCATTATGCAAAAGCTCTGCGTCTTTTAGAGGCTTAGGAGCATGCGCCTTTTGGACCAGATGTTCAGCAAATGTAGATCCTCGAGTTCCATCACCGCTTTTTGTCGGCAGGTGCTCTTTAAACCTAACAGACAGGGCCCTTCCTGTCTGGCCAATGTAATAAGGACATTCAGCACACGTGATTTTATATACAACTGACAGCGATGATTTATCATTACCTTTATCCAGAGAATGAACTAGGTTCTTTTTGAGGTTGTTAGTGGTAGAGTATGAAACTTTACACCCTAGGTTTTTTAATAAACGACCTACCTTATAGGATATGTTACCTATAAAGGGAACTGATATGTATTTCGTTGCCTGGTGTTGATTGTGAGTATCTGAACTGGAAAGGGTGGTAGTCTTCTTTCGTGTTTTTTTATTGAACAACTGTCTCACTATACTGGGATTATATCCATTATTCTGAGCGATGTTTTCGAGGACTTTTAATTCGTTTTGTAAGTTGATTGGCGAAAGCGGAATGGAAAGAGCTCGATGGATACTCGAGTGAAAAAAGGCCATTTTTTGGGCCTGAGGATGGGTGGAATCAGCTGGGATGATGATGTCGGAATAGGTTGCTTTCCGAAAAATTTTGAAATCTATTTTGTTGCCAATAATGGATAGCGTCAGATCGAGATAGTCTAAGGTCCTATCAGCTGTCTGATTTTCTTGTGTGAAACTGATTTTTTCATGTAGGTTATTGAAAGTGGTAAATAACAGTTCTAGCTCTTCATGGGAAGACATCATCATCCCAGCTGATTCCACCCATCCTCAGGCCCAAAAAATGGCCTTTTTTCACTCGAGTATCCATCGAGCTCTTTCCATTCCGCTTTCGCCAATCAACTTACAAAACGAATTAAAAGTCCTCGAAAACATCGATCAGAATAATGGATATAATCCCAGTATAGTGAGACAGTTGTTCAATAAAAAAACACGAAAGAAGTGTTCCAGTTCAGATACTCACAATCAACACCAGGCAACGAAATACATATCAGTTCCCTTTATAGGTAACATATCCTATAAGGTAGGTCGTTTATTAAAAAACCTAGGGTGTAAAGTTTCATACTCTACCACTAACAACCTCAAAAAGAGCCTAGTTCATTCTCTGGATAAAGGTAATGATAAATCATCGCTGTCAGGTGTATATAAAATCACGTGTGCTGAATGTCCTTCTTATTACATTGGCCAGACAGGAAGGGCCCTGTCTGTTAGGTTTAAAGAGCACCTGCCGACAAAAAGCGGTGATGGAACTCGAGGATCTACATTTGCTGAACATCTGGTCCAAAAGGCGCATGCTCCTAAGCCTCTAAAAGACGCAGAGCTTTTGCATAATGAAGTAAAGGGATGCAGGCTAGACACCCTCGAAGAATTGCAAATTTTTAAACATCTTAGTATTGATAGGGACAACTTACTTAATGATCAGCTGCAGTTAAAGAATAGAAGTTATTTCGAAGGATTTCAACCTTTACTTCAGTGAAGTTGACCCACAGTCTGCCTCGAATGGCCGATGCTGTTTCCCTATCTGCTTTGTCCCTTTATTATAATGTGATTGTACATGTGTGTCTTTGTATTTCATTATATGCTTGGTAATGACACATAGTTGCTAAGGCCTTTTTATGTTAAAGACATTTTATGCTCAGCACGCATGGTTTTGACACTAATTGTTAGTTACTGTAGCGGGGCTACCCCCTCTTACTATAATATTTAAAAAAAAAAAAAATTATACCTTGGCTTTGTAGTTTGTTCTCAGGTAAATTGTTTAATGTTGCTATACCAATAGATAGGTATGTCCAATTGTAAGACAGCTTTCAGTTACATTTTGTTTATATGTATATTTGCTCTAAGTAATTTTGAGACAGTTTGTCTCTCGCGCTTGCGCTTGCGCATGCGCTTGGCCGCGGCCGAGCCTCGCCGCGTAACGGCTCACGACGCCTAGTTTTCGAGCCGCTTACGTGTGGTCCTGATTTATGGCCGGCGCAGCTCCGTCTACGTTCGCCCTAATGGTTTTAATTTTGACTGACATAATCTTATGATTATGCGTCTTTAATGTTTTAATTTTTAATCTGTGACATGGCCAGTGTTTGGCTCACAAAATAATTTCATTGTTGTAAGTATCACAATTTCTTCATTATTCAATCATTAGACTGATAATGCATTTTAGTGAGTAATATATGTCCATATGTGGTTTAATTTATAGGTTCTGAAGAAGATTCCATTACTGGAATCGAACCCTAGGTAAACGAATAAAATTACCTTGCAACTGAAGGCTGAAAACATTGTTTATTTGCTGTACATTTCACAGTTGCTGACACGCTGCAATATGTTAAAGATTTATAAATTTGTACCTGCCGAGGCAAGTAAAGCAGCTAACAGATATATGGACATAGTGTATAAAATACTGAAAACAGGTATGGCAATATCTTTCATTAAGCAATGCAAGCTGTCAAATGTAGTACCTGATTTTGTAAAAGGCTATATTAATAACAAAGTTTGTAATAAGTCCCCTGGTCTTAAAAGGAAACTCGTACACCAGATTTTAAATGAAAGAAGTGCTGACTTGTACTCCAAGAAAGACAGCCTGAATGAAGAAGCTTATGAACTGTATCTTGAACTTTCAAAAAAAAAAATAAAATAAAATAAAAAAAAATTTTTAAGACTACCTATAATTTTCAAATTGATTCGTTTTGGATGCATATTAGTTTATGGTTAGCAAACCGTAAAACCGAAATTAGTGTTAGACATGAAAGAAAGCTAGCCAAATTATTAAAATGTGTTGAGGTTTCTGGCGTTCATAACACATGTAAAGGGGCGGCCGCCCTAACCCAATGTTACGAACGCGTAGTGAATAAGACTAATATTTGTTTCTCCAAAGCTGAGAACGAGCTTTTATGTAAAGGTTTCAAGTTTAATGTACAACCTAAATGTACTTCTCAAAGTGTAGAAAATTTAATTGTCGACCTCAAAGTTGGGCTTGATTGTTCTAAAATAGCAAAAAATGCGCAAACAAGAATAGCTTATGACGCCTGTAAAATTGTCCAAAAAGATTACTCTGTTCAAAATCCTGTTTCTACTGTACATCAAACGTTGAAGAGCATTAATCTTAAGCTTAAAAATAATGAAGCACTGATAACTAAGGCCGATAAAGGCAATTCCCTAATTATCGCCCACAAAAGCGAATACATCCGTAAAACGGAAATGTTTTTTGAGGAAAATGGCATCGTGCCAATCGAGGTGGACCCCACACCCGTGATCCAAAAAGAGATAAGATCGGCTCTTAGCGGTACAAAAAAGTTAATCGGCGAGTTTTATAAAAAATGCCTTACAAACATGAATCCGAAACCACCTATTTTGAGAAGCCAGTTTAAGGTTCATAAAATTTCCCATCCCATCCGGCCGATCGTTGACAGTACCAAAAGTGCATACCACAAACTAGCTAGGTTCCTGCACCGTAAATTGAAAGAGAATTTTGTGTTTGAAAAAAATTTCTCCGTCAAAAATTCGGTAGACGTGGCCAACAAACTTAAAACTTTAGCCTGTTCTGACATCACAAAACTCGTATCATTTGATATTAAAAATTTATACACCAATGTGCCTGTTGAACAGACGATGGACATTATAGAAACCAATTTGCGATACCATAAAAAATTATCGGCCCCTGAGATCGATGAACTAATGGTTCTGTTACGCACCACCCTCAAGTACAATTATTTCTCTTTCAATAATAAAATATATTCGCAACCCTGTGGTCTAGCTATGGGCAGCCCGTTAGCTGGTATCATGTCAGATATTTTTATAAACTCAATGGAGCAGATGTTTTTTCGGAATTATCCAGATTTGGCAAATAATATAATATTCTATGCGAGATATGTAGATGACTTGCTGTTTGTGTTTGAAGGTTCCCATGAAGAGCTAGAACTGTTATTTACCACTTTCAATAACCTACATGAAAAAATCAGTTTCACACAAGAAAATCAGACAGCTGATAGGACCTTAGACTATCTCGATCTGACGCTATCCATTATTGGCAACAAAATAGATTTCAAAATTTTTCGGAAAGCAACCTATTCCGACATCATCATCCCAGCTGATTCCACCCATCCTCAGGCCCAAAAAATGGCCTTTTTTCACTCGAGTATCCATCGAGCTCTTTCCATTCCGCTTTCGCCAATCAACTTACAAAACGAATTAAAAGTCCTCGAAAACATCGCTCAGAATAATGGATATAATCCCAGTATAGTGAGACAGTTGTTCAATAAAAAAACACGAAAGAAGACTACCACCCTTTCCAGTTCAGATACTCACAATCAACACCAGGCAACGAAATACATATCAGTTCCCTTTATAGGTAACATATCCTATAAGGTAGGTCGTTTATTAAAAAACCTAGGGTGTAAAGTTTCATACTCTACCACTAACAACCTCAAAAAGAACCTAGTTCATTCTCTGGATAAAGGTAATGATAAATCATCGCTGTCAGGTGTATATAAAATCACGTGTGCTGAATGTCCTTCTTATTACATTGGCCAGACAGGAAGGGCCCTGTCTGTTAGGTTTAAAGAGCACCTGCCGACAAAAAGCGGTGATGGAACTCGAGGATCTACATTTGCTGAACATCTGGTCTAAAAGGCGCATGCTCCTAAGCCTCTAAAAGACGCAGAGCTTTTGCATAATGAAGTAAAGGGATGCAGGCTAGACACCCTCGAAGAATTGCAAATTTTTAAACATCTTAGTATTATTAGGGACAACTTACTTAATGATCAGCTGCAGTTAAAGAATAGAAGTTATTTCGAAGGATTTCAACCTTTACTTCAGTGAAGTTGACCCACAGTCTGCCTCGAATGGCCGATGCTGTTTCCCTATCTGCTTTGTCCCTTTATTATAATGTGATTGTACATGTGTGTCTTTGTATTTCATTATATGCTTGGTAATGACACATAGTTGCTAAGGCCTTTTTATGTTAAAGACATTTTATGCTCAGCACGCATGGTTTTGACACTAATTGTTAGTTACTGTAGCGGGGCTACCCCCTCTTACTATAATATTTAAAAAAAAAAAAAAATTATACCTTGGCTTTGTAGTTTGTTCTCAGGTAAATTGTTTAATGTTGCTATACCAATAGATAGGTATGTCCAATTGTAAGACAGCTTTCAGTTACATTTTGTTTATATGTATATTTGCTCTAAGTAATTTTGAGACAGTTTGTCTCTCGCGCTTGCGCTTGCGCATGCGCTTGGCCGCGGCCGAGCCTCGCCGCGTAACGGCTCACGACGCCTAGTTTTCGAGCCGCTTACGTGTGGTCCTGATTTATGGCCGGCGCAGCTCCGTCTACGTTCGCCCTAATGGTTTTAATTTTGACTGACATAATCTTATGATTATGCGTCTTTAATGTTTTAATTTTTAATCTGTGACATGGCCAGTGTTTGGCTCACAAAATAATTTCATTGTTGTAAGTATCACAATTTCTTCATTATTCAATCATTAGACTGATAATGCATTTTAGTGAGTAATATATGTCCATATGTGGTTTAATTTATAGGTTCTGAAGAAGATTCCATTACTGGAATCGAAACCTAGGTAAACGAATAAAATTACCTTGCAACTGAAGGCTGAAAACATTGTTTATTTGCTGTACATTTCACAGTTGCTGACACGCTGGAATATGTTAAATATATGCATATGTCAGCATTTGGGACAAGATGTGTAGTTGGGCTCAGAAATGGTGGTTGGAGTGGTTAGCAAATGAGGTGATATTTGAATAGGTACGGGGCCACTATTCGATGATGTTGAAAGGAACGGATGAACAATGGCCGAACACACAGCTTCAAGAAGGAAGCGATTGACCTAGAGATACGGCAGAACGTGAGGACCTCGATATCGTCGAAGAGACACTCAGAACCCTGGATTTATCATTACCATCGATCTGACGTGCAACTGATGCTTCAGTGATCACGAAGAATATTAATAAGTGGCTCACAGAAAGGATGCTGAACTCAGCGGCGCCCCTTGCTCCAATTGATCTCAGTAGAGCTACCATCTCGTATGCAGTGCTGTCGGGCACACTCAGCCTGAAATCCCATTGACTGGAGTGCAGTTGTCCTCAGTGATGAGTCCCCCTTCAGAATGAGCCCCAGTGGAGACATGTTTGGAGACGTCTGAGACAGCGGTGGATACCAACCGGTCTGGCGGCCGCCAGGCGTCCCAATGCGCCAAGATTGATGGTCCGAGGTGCCATTTTGTTTCGTAGCATGATCCCTTTGGATGTCATCCACAGCACCCCAAGAGCACAGCGGTATGTCGACGATGTTCTTCCCCCGTTTTATTACCCTCTATGGTAAGACAAGGCTGTAGCCTTTCACCCCTAGTCTTCAATCTGTACATCGAGGAAGCAATGATGGAAATCAAAGAAAGGTTCAGGAGTGGAATTAAAATACAAGGTGAAAGGATATCAATGATACGATTCGCTGATGACATTGCTATCCTGAGTGAAAGTGAAGAAGAATTAAATGATCTGCTGAACGGAATGAACAGTCTAATGAGTACACAGTATGGTTTGCGAGTAAATCGGAGAAAGACGAAGGTAATGAGAAGTAGTAGAAATGAGAACAGCGAGAAACTTGACATCAGGATTGATGGTCACGAATTCAATGAAGTTAAGGAATTCTGCTACCTAGGCAGTAAAATAACCAATGACGGACGGAGCAAGGAGGACATCAAAAGCAGACTCGCTATGGCACCGAGCGAGGTGGCGCAGTGGTTAGCACACTGGACTCGCATTCGGGAGGACGACGGTTCAATCCCGTCTCCAGCCATCCTGATTTAGGTTTTCCGTGATCTCCCTAAATCGTTTCAGGCAAATGCCGGGGTGGTTCCTTTCAAAGGGCACGGCCGATTTCCTTCCCCATACTTCCCTAACCCGAGCTAGCGCTCCGTCTCTAATGACCTCGTTGTCGACGGGACGTTAAACAACACTAACCTAACCTAACCAAACTCGCTATGGCAAAAAAGGCATTTCTGGCCAAGAGAAGTCTACTAATATCAAATACCGGCCTTAACTTGAGGAAGAAATTTCTGAGGATGTACGTCTGGAGTACAGCATTGTATGGTAGTGAAACATGGACTGTGGGAAAACCGGAACAGAAGAGAATCGAAGCATTTGAGATGTGGTGCTATAGACGAAAATTAGGTGGACTGATAAGGTAAGGAATGAGGAGGTTCTACACAGAATCGGAGAGGAAAGGAATATGTGGAAAACACTGATAAGGAGAAGGGACAGGATGATAGGTCATCTGCTAAGACATGAGGGAATGACTTCCATGGTACTAGAGGGAGCTGTAGAGGGCAAAAACTGTAGAGGAAGACAGAGATTGGAATACGTCAAGCAAATAACTGAGGACGTAGGTTGCAAGTGCTACTCTGAGATGAAGAGGTTAGCACAGGAAAGGAATTCGTGGCGGGCCGCATCAAACCAGTCTGTAGACAAAAAAAAAAAAAAAAAAAAAAAAAAATGGCACGCCATCCTACAGCACAGCAAGATAATGATAACCGACGCACAGAGAGAGTTTCTACTGCTTGTATTCGTGCTTTCGAAATCCTGTTTTGGGCAGCAAGGTCGCCGGATTGAGGACGCTGGAGCATTATGGGCAGGGACCTACCGTTAGCTCGGGATTTTGGCGATCTAACGCGTCAATTGGGCAGAATTTTCCATGATATCCCTGGGGAGGGCATGGAATAACTATGCCAATCAATGTCAAGCCGCCAATAAAATTCATCTGGGTTTGAGGCCGCATTGGCATGTGTAGAATTCCGACGTTTCGGCGACTGTTGCAAGGCGCCTTCCTCAGGGTGTATTGCTAACTGCTGAATGAGTACTAGTTTGGATACTTATATACTATGGAGGAGTGCTGTCATTGGATGTGAGGGTGAGTACTAAGGGTATCAGTTGATTTTATTGGTCTTTGCATTGCACCCCATTTCGTAAACTCCGGTGGCATGAAACTTGTCAGTTGTATCTTTCGTCGAATGTGGACTGGTGTATGTAGGTGAGACTGGGTGTCCAATAAGCACAAGGTTAACTGAACGCGAGCGATGTATCCGCCTCAAACATTAGAACAAATCAGCGGTGGCAGAACATCAACAGGATGAAGGTCGAATTTCGAGAGGCCCGTGTACTGGCGAAACAGCCGTTTGGTTTGAGGAGGAAGATTAGAGAGGTTGTAGAAATAACCGAGCGAGCCGACAACATGAAAACAGAAGACGGGTACCGGCTCCCAGCGTCCTGGCTGGCAGCTGTGACAGTTTTACGGAAGGACGGCTCTCGCAGAGCAACAGGCGCGCGGTGGAGGGTACTCAGAGCGCTGACGCGGCCTAGTCGGTACTAAGCAGCTACAGGGTGTTTCAAAAATGACCGGTATATTTGAAACGGCAATAAAAACTAAACGAGCAGCGATAGAAATACACCGTTTGTTGCAATATGCTTGGGGCAACAGTACATTTTCAGGCGGACAAACTTTCGAAATTACAGTAGTTACAATTTTCAACAACAGATGGCGCTGCAAGTGATGTGAAAGATATAGAAGACAACGCAGTCTGTGGGTGCGCCATTCTGTACGTCGTCTTTCTGCTGTAAGCGTGTGCTGTTCACAACGTGCAAGTGTGCTGTAGACAACATGGTTTATTCCTTAGAACAGAGGATTTTTCTGGTGTTGGAATTCCACCGCCTAGAACACAGTGTTGTTGCAACAAGACGAAGTTTTCAACGGAGGTTTAATGTAACCAAAGGACCGAAAAGCGATACAATAAAGGATCTGTTTGAAAAATTTCAACGGACTGGGAACGTGACGGATGAACGTGCTGGAAAGGTAGGGCGACCGCGTACGGCAACCACAGAGGGCAACGCGCAGCTAGTGCAGCAGGTGATCCGACAGCGGCCTCGGGTTTCCGTTCGCCGTGTTGCAGCTACGGTCCAAATGAGGCCAACGTCCACGTATCGTCTCATGCACCAAGGTTACACCTCTATCCGTACAAAATTCAAACGCGGCAACCCCTCAGCGCCGCTACCATTGCTGCACGAGAGACATTCGCTAAAGATATAGTGCACAGGATTGATGACGGCGATATGCATGTGGGCAGCATTTAGTTTATTGACGAAGCTTATTTTTACCTGGACGGCTTCGTCAATAAACAGAACTGGCGCATATGGGGAACCGAAAAGCCCCATGTTGCAGTCCCATCGTCCCTGCATCCTCAAAAAGTACTGGTTTGGGCCGCCATTTCTTCCAAAGGAATCATTGGCCCATTTTTCAGATCCGAAACGACTACTGCATCACGCTATCTGGACATTCTTCGTGAATTTGTGGTGGTACAAACTGCCTTAGACGACACTGCGAACACCTCGTGGTTTATGCAAGATGGTGCCCGGCCACATCGCACGGCCGACGTCTTTAATTTCCTGAATGAATATTTCGATGACCGTGTGATTGCTTTGGGCTATCCGAAACATACAGGAGGCGGCGTGGATTGGCCTCCCTATTCGCCAGACATGAACCCCTGTGACTTCTTTCTGTGGGGACACTTGAAAGACCAGGTGTACCGCCAGAATCCGGAAACAATTGAACAGCTGAAGCAGTACATCTCATCTGCATGTGAAGCCATTCCGCCAGACACGTTGTCAAAGGTTTCGGGTAATTTCATTCAGAGACTACGCCATATTATTGCTACGCATGGTGGATATGTGGAAAATATCGTACCATAGAGTTTCCCAGACCGCAGCGCCATCTGTTGTTGAAAATTGTAACTACTGTAATTTCGAAAGTTGTCTGCCTGAAAATGTACTGTTGTCCCAAGCATATTGCAACAAACGGTGTATTTCTATCGCTACTCGTTTAGTTTTCATTGCCGTTTCAAATATACCGGTCATTTTTGAAACACCCTGTAGTAAACAGCGCTACGCTGTAGTCGCCGCTCAGTCTCCTATTCGCAGATTTCCACCAATGGCAAGCAGTAAAGGAAACTCCAATGGAAAACGCCCATTTGCGCCAATGACAACACGCAATGCAAAGACCAATAAAATAAACTAATACCCTTCCTCCTCACCCTCACATCCAATGACAGCACTCCTCCATAGCATATAAGTATACGAACTAGTGCTCATTCAGCAGTTAGCAATACACCCTGAGGAAGTTGCCTTCCAACAGTCGCCGAAACGTCGTTATTTTACAGATGACAATGCGGCCTCAAACCCAGATGAATTTTACTGACTGTGACAACGGCCGCGGAAGCCTACGTTTACATTTAATGTCAACCCGAATAACTGATTGCATAAAAGCCAGAGAGGGACGAACACTTTAATCATTTGTCCTATTTGTGAATTTCATTCTCTTGAATAAATCATCCAAAATTGTAATCATTTGCGTCTGCATGTACATCACATGTACCGACTTTCGTCCCATTCGGATAATTCCTTTCTGGTGCGTAGTTTTCTTATGATTTTGTTCAAATGGTTCAAATGGCTCAGAGCACTATGCGACTTAACTTCTGAGGTCATCAGTCGCCTAGAACTTAGACCTAATTAAACCGAACTAACCTAAGGACAGCACACACATCCATGCCCGAGGCAGGATTCGAACCTGCGACCGTAGCGGTCACGCGGTTCCAGACTGAAGCGCCTTTAACCGCACGGCCACACCGACCAGCTTATGATTTTGTCTTAGAACGTATTTCTTCAAATTACGACAGAGAAAGTCTTCAGAAAGGTAGCATAATTTACTAAAGCGAAGAAATACCAAATAGATATGGAAATTATCGTATTATTCATCAAACGTGAACGAGACGTTACCCATTACTCTAGCTCGTAACTGCGGCGCGATTACGTAAGGAGGTTGCGTAGGATATCTACTGGTAACAGTGGAATTGGCGGCTGGTACTTCACGCTTAGTGCAGTGGGATGTATGCTAGTAAATTCAGGGATCCCCTGGGGTGCTGCTGGCCGGAGACAGCAACTACTGGAACAAGCAGTTAACACGGATCCACGCTGAACGCCGGAGTTGTCACTGGGCCCGGCTCAGAGCTGATTCACGAGTATCGCCGTACCACAGCGCTGTTATTAACTCCGTAACTGCTTGCGACACATATATGTCGTGAATCTGTGCGCACCCCTTGCTAAAGAAGTGTGTATGCAGCCGGGTGGGCCGAAAAAATTGAAGTTTTTCTACAATTTGTAATAGTGCGGAAAAGATGCAAATCAGGGAATAAGAAATGGAAAAGAAGAAATAAATTTTTTCGCATCTTTAGGTTGCGCTTTCGCTCTAAAGCTTATGGAAATTCGCATTAACTCACAATTTTTTCGATAATTTTTAAAAATTTTCAACTTGCTACCATTCTACGTAAGAGATAAAATTGTCATGAGTTAGAATCACAGAAAATACTGTTAAAATACTATATAAATTCGTCAAACTCGTGCACTGCCTTAAAATGTAATGACAAAAATGGAAACAGGTAACTTAAAAAGATTTTGACACTGTACCACACAAGCGGCTCGTAGTGAAATTGCTTGCTAATGCAATATCGTCTCAGTTATGTAACTGGATTTGTGATTTCCTGTCAGAGAGGTCTCAGTTCGTAGTAATTGACGGAAAGTCATCGAGTAAAACAGAAGTGATATCTGGCGTTCCCCAAGGTAGTGTTATAAGCCATTTGCTGTTCTTTATCTATATAATCTATATAATCGATTTGGGAGACAATCTGAGCAGCTTTATCCGGTTGTTTGCAGATGACGCTGTCGTTTATCGGCTAATAAAGTCATCAGAAGATGATGACAGACTGCAAAAGATTTAGAAAAGTGGCAGTTGACCCTAAACAACGAAAAGTGTGAGGTCATGCACATGAGTGCTAAAAAGGAACTCGTTAATCGTCGGTTACACGATAAATCAGTCTAATCTAAAAGCCGTAAATTCGACTAAATATCTAGATATTACAATTACGAACAACTTAAATGGGAAGGAAGAAATAGAAAATGTTGTGGGGAAGGCTAACCAAAGACTGCGTTTTATTGGCAGGACACTTAGAAAATGTAACAGACCTACTAAGGAGACTGCCTACACTACGCTTGTCCCTCCTCTTTTAGAATACTGCTGCGCGCTGTGGGATCCTTAGAAGATAGGACTGAAAGAGTACATCGAAAAAGTTCAAAGAAAAACAGCACGTTTTGTATTATCGCGAAATATGGGAGAGAATCTCACAGAAATGATACAGAATTCGGGTTGGACATCATTAAAAGAAAGGTATTTTTCGTTGCGACGGAATCTTCTCACGAAATTCCAATCACCGACTTTCTCCTCCGAATGCGAAAATATTTTGTTGGCAGCGACCTACATAGGGAGGAACGATCACCACGATAAAATAAGGGAAATTAGAGCTCGTACGGAAAGATATAGGTGTTCATTCTTTCCACGCGCTATGCGAGATTGGAATAATAGAGAATTGTGAAGGTGGTTCGATGAACCCTCTGTGAAGCACTTAAATGTGATTTGCAGAGTACCCATGTAGATGTAGATGTAGATGTAGATGTGATCGTACATAAAGGATAAAACGATTAACAGCTTATATAAGTGGAAAAAACAGGAAAAGAACCTGTAAGTTTTCTGATTTGTTTCGCTTATTTAGGTTAAAATACTTTAAAACATATCATTTCAGAAACTGAAGTATTGTTAAGCAAAAATTGTTTTTATTTCATATAGCGAAAAAACTATGATTTGTTTCTCAAGTGAAGGTCCAGTAAAATGTCGTAGAACCTCTCCGCTGTAGGTACATGGATTTCTTGCTGAAGTTAGGCGTGGCCAATCTTTATAGCAGCGTCGCTTAATGAAGCTGTGCCCATGCTCAGCTCCGCAAACTTTTACCGATGCTTCCGTCACGAGTTTCTATACAGTCGGTTCTAAATCTGAGGCGGGTGTGGTATACGCCTTCTTTTGTCCTTTCAGTGGCGCCTACCAAATGTTTGCGCTTCCACCTGAATCTTCTATCTACAGATCGGAACTACTGATCATCAGGGAAGCTATACTTATGAAACCTGCCATAAGAGACGCGCAGACCTTTGGCATTGCCATTCAATTACTCTAGATTAAAAGACATCGTGGCATTCTTCATAACGAAACTGTTGTGGAATGTTTTCAAAGAGATAGTATCGACAGCAATTGAGAGATATGTACCACATAAGTTAATAAGTGATGTTACTGATCCCCCATGGTCAGATCGTTGTTGAAGAGGCAACGAAAAAAGCATGACAAATTTAAAAGAAAGCAAAATTTCCAAGATTGGCGAAGTTTTACAGAAGTACGAAATATGGCGGGTACTTCAATGCGAAATGCTTTTAATAATTTCCACAACTAAATTCTGTCTCGAAATCTGGCAGAAAACTCAAATAGATTCTCGTCATACATGTAGCACACCAGTGGCAAGACGCAATCAATACCTTCACTGCGCGATAACAACGGTGAAGTCACTGATGACAGTGCCACTAAAGCAGAGTTATTAAACACGGTTTTCCGAAACTCCTTCACCAAAGAAGACGAAGTAAATATTCCTGAATTCCTGCCAAGATGAGAAACATAGAAGTAGATATCCTCGAAGTAACGATGCAGCTTAAATCACTTAATAAAGGCAAGGCGTTCGGTCCAGATTGTATACCAGTTAGGTTCCTCTCAGAATATGCTGGTAAAATAGCTCCATATTTAGCAGTTAAATACAACCACTCGCTCACAGAAAGATCCGTACCAAAAGACTGGAAAATTGCTCAAGTCACGCCAATACACATAAAGGGAAGTAGGAGTAATCCGCTGAATTACAGGCCTATATCACTAACGTCGATTTGTAGTAGGCTTTTGGAACATATACTGTATTCGAACATTATGAAGTAGCTCGAAGAAAACGATTTATTGACACATAGAACGGTTTCAGAAAATATCGTTGTTGTGAAACACAACTAGCTCTTTAAACTAATGAAGTAGTACGTGCTATCGACAGGGGATGTCAAATTGACTCCATATTTTTAGATTTCCAGAATGCTTTCGACGCCATTCGTCACAAGCGTCTTCCAACCAAACTGCGTGCCTACGGAGTATCGCCTCAGTTGTGCGACTGGATTCGTGATTTCCTGTCAGAAAGGTCACAGTTCGTAGTAGTAGAAGGAAAGTAATGTAGTAAAACAGAATTAATATACGGCGTTCCCCAGGGAAGTGTTATAGGTCCTCTATTGTTCCTGAACTATATTAACGACATAGGAGACAATCTGAGTAGCCGTCTTAGATCGTTTGCAGACGATGCTGTCATTTACCGTCTTGTAAAGTCATTAGATGATCAAAACGACTTGCAAAATGATTTAAATAAGATGTCTGTATGGTGCGAAAAGTGGCAATTGACCCTGAATAAGGAAAAGTGTGAAGTTATTCACATGAGTACTAAAAGAAATCAGCTAAATTTCGATTACGCGATAAGTCACACAAATCTGAAGGCTGTAAATTCAACTAAATACTTAGGGATTACAATTACAAATAACCTAAATGGGAACGATCACATAGATAATATTGTGGGTAGAGCAAACCAAAGACTGCGATTCATTGGCAGAACACTTAGAAGGTGCAACAGGTGTAGTAAAGAACTGCTTACACTACGCTTGTCCGCCCTATTCTGGAGTACTGCTGTGCGGTGTGGGATCCGCATCAGGTGGGACTGACGGATGACATCGAAAAATTACAAAGAAGGGCAGCTCGTTTTGTATCATCGCGAAATAGGGGAGACAGTGTCACAGACATGACACGTGAATTGGAGTGGCAATCATTAAAACAAAGGCGTTTTTCGTCGCGACGGGATGTTCTCATGAAATTTCAATCACCAGTTTTCTCCTCCGATTGCGAAAACATTCTGTTGGCACCCACGTACATAGGGAGAAATGATCATCGCGATAAAATAAGAGAAATCAGGGCTCGCGCAGAAAAATTTAAGTGCTCGTTTTATCCGCGAGCTGTTCGAGAGTGGAACAGTAGAGAGACAGCTTGAAGGTGGTTCATTGAACCCTCTGCCAGACACTTTATTGTGAATAGCAGAGTAATCACGTAGATGTAGATGTACATGTTGGCCGTCTTGCCAAGAGGAATGTTACAGAAGACCATTTACGCCCAACGCCGATCCGTTATGCGGATTGCACATCGTCGATACGGAGGGCTGCTTATCACTCTTCGAACTGTGAATGGCTTGGCCCTCAGCACTCAAAGGGCGGTCACCTGGCGACCATACGACCGAACATCTCATGTACGCCATGGTTCATCTCGGTGCAGCTTCGTAGATGTCATGTGACTTCTGTCATTCTCATAAAGGCGGGACACGGGTGTTAACCCGCGTATCAGTCGAATATTATCAAGTATGGACACTGCGATAAGGACACAACGACAGTAGCGGATCTTAAACACATTGAGACGTGGGATGCTTCAGTTCAAGGATGCTTTAGCTGAACAAAGACAAGGTAACAATTACCAATCAAACACAAATTCTGGCTTGTAATTTCCAACAGATTTTATTCAACAATTGCATTACAATAGCTAACTGCTTTTACGCCAGAATAATATAAATAATTGCCCTAGAATTTGAAACATCTTAAGAACAATACAACAATAAATATTTTACTGAGGAAAACTCCCACAGAAGCAGGACACCTTTTAACACATAACAGCAGAAACAACTCACAATTTCTCATTTGAATAACATATTACAAACCCAGTACAATGAAAGGCATCTTTAAGGTATTAGCACACTTTAGTAGCAAGTAATAGCACATCAAAGGTGCGAGGAAACTACAAGTCAGATCGAGCCTGAATGAAAGCTGAAAAGGAACGGTGAGGAAGGAAAGACGGACGCCTCGGCGTTACCAGGAACAAATAATGAAATACTCCACTTGTGTTGTTGTTGTGGTCTTTAGTCCTGAGACTGGTTTGATGGAGCTCTCCATGCTACTCTATACTGTGCAAGCTTCTTCATCTCCCATTACTTACTGCAACCTACATCCTTCTGAATCTGCTTGGTGTATTCATCTCTTGGTCTCCCTCTACGATTTTTACCCTCCACGCTGCCCTCCAGTTGGTGATCCTTTGATGCCTCAGAACATGTCCTACCAACCGGTCCCTTCTTCTTGTCAAGTTGTGCCACAAACTCCTCTTCTCCCCAATCCTATTCAATACCTCCTCATTGGTTATGTGATCTACCCATCTAATCTTCAGCATCCTTCTGTAGCATCACATTTCGAAAGCTTCTATTCTCTTCTTGTCCAAACTATTTATTGTCCATGTTTCACTTCCATACATGGCTACACTCCATACAAATACTTTCAGAAACGACTTCCTGACACTTAAATCTATACTCGATGTTAACAAATTTCTCTTCTTCCGAAACGCTTTCCTTGCCATTGCCAGTCTACATTTTATATCTCTCTACTTCGACCATCATCAGTTATTTTGCTCCCCAAATAGCAAAACTCCTTTACTACTTTAAGTGTCTCATTTCCTAATCTAATTCCCTCAGCATCACCCAACTTAATTTGACTGTATTCCATTATCCTCGTTTTCTTTTGTTGATGTTCATCTTATATCTTCCCTTCAAGACACTATCCCTTCCGTTCAACTGCTCTCCCAAGTCCTTTGCTGTCTCTGACAGAATTACAATGTCATCGTCGAACCTCACAGTTTTTATTTCTTCTCCATGGATTTTAATACCTACTCCGAATTTTTCATTTGTTTCCTTCACTGCTTGCTCAATATACAGATTGAATAACACCGGGGAGAGGCTACAACCCTGTCTCACTCCCTTCCCAACCACTGCTTCGCTTTCACGTCCCTCGACTCTTATAACTGCCATCTGGTTTCTGTACAAATTGTAAATAGCCTTTCGCTCCCTGTATTTTACCCCTGCCACCTTCAGAATTTGAAAGAGGGTATTCCAGTCAACATTGTCAAAAGCTCTCACCAAGACTACAAATTCTAGAAACGTAGGTTTGCCTTTTCTTAATCTAGCTTCTAAGATAAGTCGTAGGGTCAGTGTTACCTCACGTGATCCCATATTTCTACGGAATCCAAACTGATCTTCCCCGAGGTGCGCTTCTACCAGTTTTTCCATTCGTCTTTAAAGAATTCGTGTTAGTATTATGCAGCCGTGACTTATTAAACTGATAGTTCTGTAATTTTCACATCTGTCAACGCCTACTTTCTTTGGGATTGGAATTATTATATTCTTCTTGAAGTCTGAGGGTATTTCGCCTGTCTCGTACATTTTGCTCACCAGATGGTAGAGTTTTGTCAGGACTTGCCCTTCCAAGGCTGTCAGTAGTTCTAATAGAATGTTGTCTACTCCCAGGGTCTTGTTTCGACTTAGGTCTTTCAGTGCTCTATCATACTCTTCACGCAGTATCATATCTCCCATTTCATCTTCATCTACATCCTCTTCCATTTCCATAATATTGTCCTCAAGTACATCGCCCTTGTATAAACCCTCTATATACTCCTTCCACCTTTCTGCTTTCCCTTCTTTGCTTAGAACTGGGTTTCCATCTGAGCTCTTGATATTCATACAAGTGGTTCTCTTTTCTCCAAAGGTCTCTTTAATTTTTGTGTAGGCAGGTTCTATCTTACCCCTAGTGAGGTAAGTCTCTACATCCTTACATTTGTCCTCTAGCCATCCCTGCTTAGCCATTTTGCACTTCCTGTCGATCTCATTTTTGAGACGTTTGTATTCCTTTTTGCCATTTACTGCATTTTTATATTTTCTCCTTTCATCAATTAAACTCAATATTTCTTCTATTAGCCAAGGATTTCTACTAGCCCTCGTCTTTTATCCACTTGATCCTCTGCTGCCTTCACTACTTCATCTCTCAAAGCAACCCATTCTTCTTCTACTGTATTTCTTTCCCCCATTCCTGTCAATTGTTTCCTTATGTTCTCCTATTCTCATTATTGCTCTCTTTTGCAGTTTACGTCACTGTTCTACAAGCACTATTCTACGTACAGTTGGCTGTATTGTGTTTGTTATTTTCGATTTTTCTTTTGTTTTTAGTACGCCTCTCTGTATGCTAAACTTCGTGGGGTTGTGGACCACTGCGGCTGCGGCGGCGACGGAGCCTCTCCGTCGTTTCTAGGTCCCCGGTTAACAAACTGTACCATACAATACAACTATTATGACCAGCAAGTGAATGTGGTAGCAGCTAGGTATCAATTCTTTCACTGCAAAGAAACGGTCAGAAAAAACTTATCGCGAGTAGGTAACAGATTTGCAAGATATGACAAGAAAATTTAAAATTTCAATGTGCTTGCGGTGCTTTCTATTCATGATGCAATTTTGTACAATATTCCTGAGGGCAAACTCCTAGTACACATTTTGAAACAGTCTGATTCATCATTTCAGCAGGTAGTGCAAATCGTAGGTCACTACGATTCAGGTTCCCTGACGGCTAATAAATTTTAGCAGCCAGCTATTTGTCGGGTTGAGTCCCTTGTTAACTATCGGCCCGTTCAGTGGAAGCCTGCGCTAGGCAAGCCGAGTAAACACCACTCCACGCCGCATAAGCAGTTCGCTAAACAGGTGGCTACACAGGCGAACATAATTAAGTCTTGTACACAGTGTTATTCATAGCACAAACGGCGAGACCGCCCCTACCGACAAGCTCAGTGTTAAGCTTGTTGGAGGAGAGGACATGTACAATCCGTTTGTTTCTAACAGAACAAACATACAGGGTGTTTCAAAAATGACCGGTATATTTGAAACGGCAAAAAAAACTAAACGAGCAGCGATAGAAATACACCGTTTGTTGCAATATGCTTGGGACAACAGTACATTTTCAGGCAGACAAACTTTCGAAATTACAGTAGTTACAATTTTCAACAACAGATGGCTCTGCGGTCTGGGAAACTCTATAGTACGATATTTTTCACATATCCACCATGCGTAGCAATAATATGGCGTAGTCTCTGAATGAAATTACCCGAAACCTTTCACAACGTGTCTGGCGGAATGGCTTCACATGCAGATGAGATGTACTGCTTCAGCTGTTCAATTGTTTCTGGATTCTGGCGGTACACCTGGTCTTTCAAGTGTCCCCACAGAAAGAAGTCACAGGGGTTCACGTCTGGCGAATAGGGAGGCCAATCCACGCCGCCTCCTGTATGTTTCGGATAGCCCAAAGCAATCACACGATCATCGAAATATTCATTCAGGAAATTAAAGACGTCGGCTGTGCGATGTGGCCGGGCACCATGTTGCATAAACCACGAGGTGTTCGCAGTGTCGTCTAAGGCAGTTTGTACCGCCACAAATTCACGAAGAATGTCCAGATAGCGTGATGCAGTAATCGTTTCGGATCTGAAAAATGGGCCAATGATTCCTTTGGAAGAAATGTGCGGCCCAGACCAGTACTTTTTGAGGATGCAGGGACGATGGGACTGCAACATGGGGCTTTTCGGTTCCCCATATACGCCATTTCTGTTTATTGACGAAGCCGTCCAGGTAAAAATAAGCTTCGTCAGTAAACGAAATGCTGCCCACATGCATATCGCCGTCATCAATCCTGTGCACTATATCGTTAGCGAATGTCTCTCGTGCAGCAATGGTAGCGGCGCTGAGGGGTTGCCGCTTTGAATTTTGTATGGATAGAGGTGTAAACTCTGGCGCACGAGACGATACGTGGACGTTGGCGTCATTTGGACCGCAGCTGCAACACGGCGAACGGAAACCCGAGGCCGCTGTTGGATCACCTGCTGCACTAGCTGCGCGTTGCCCTCTGTGGTTGCCGTACGCGGTCGCCCTACCTTTCCAGCACGTTCATCCGTCACGTTCCCAGTCCGTTGCAATTTTTCAAACAGATCCTTTATTGTATCACTTTTCGGTCCTTTGGTTACATTAAACCTCCGTTGAAAACTTCGTCTTGTTGCAACAACACTGTGTTCTAGGCGGTGGAATTCCAGCACCAGAAAAATCCTCTGTTCTAAGGAATAAACCATGTTGTCTACAGCACACTTGCACGTTGTGAACAGCACACGCTTACAGCAGAAAGACGACGTACAGAATGGCGCACCCACAGACTGCGTTGTCTTCTATATCGTTCACATCACTTGCAGCGCCATCTGTTGTTGAAAATTGTAACTACTGTAATTTCGAAATTATGTCCGCCTGAAAATGTACTGTTGTCCCAAGCATATTGCAACAAACGGTGTATTTCTATCGCTGCTCGTTTAGTTTTTATTCCCGTTTCAAATATACCGGTCATTTTTGAAACACCCTGTAAGAATTAGGTCCACTCACAAAAGTCTCGTCAAAAGGCCCATGTCATTAATGCAGTATATTCAAGGCTTGCAACAGGAATTCGCAAAATTGCAACGCGAGCAGTTTCTTCAGTGATATGCCAGTTGAACAAACTTTTTGTTCAATCACCTCTTTGTGGGGAGTGTGGGAAACTTCAGTTGGACACGGCTACCTCTGTCATAATGCTCAGTCGTCACACATATGAATGTTAGACTCCTCTTGCCTGTCTAAAAGCCGGCCGCTGTGACCTTTTTAATTATCTCCTTGAAATGATTTCAACTTTACAAGAATGTCTCATCTCTGACCCAGTAAATCAGCACACATTTTTATCATTACGTACGCTTCTGTATGCGAACATGGGAGCAGTCGAAATGTGCGCCCTGCTTTTGCGAATACTCGTGAGAGACGAGATGCATATTCGATGCGAAAAAGTCGCTTATCGGAAAAGACAAACGCTAGACGATGTGCAACCAGCGGCGATATAACATGACCAACATTAATTTTTGCCGTCCTCTAACTAGAGAAAAATTTACTTATAGTCACGGTAAAATAAATAAATATCGTAATGGACACTACACAGTTGAATGTGAGTACTTTAACTGCAGCCGGCCATTGTGGCCGAGCGGTTCTAGGTGCATCAGTCCGGAACCGCGCTGCTGCTACGGTCTTAGGTTCGAATCCTGCCTCGGGCATGGATGTGTGTATTGTCCTTAGGTTAGTTAGGTTCAAGTAGTTCTAGGGGCTGATGACCTCAGATGTTAAGACCCATAGTGCTCAGAGCCATTTTGGAACCTGTCTAAAACTAGCACAGAACTGACGGCTTATAATGGACAAGACATTCCCATTCTCGGCAATTGTATGTTGTCTGTGCCTGCCATGTCTCGATAGCATACGCGAACAGTGACTTTTATGGTGTTACAATCACGTGTCTGTGTGGACATATTTGGTCTCGATTCATTTGATTTGTTTGGCTTTAACATTCAGGACAATGTGTTGTTAGTGATGCACAAGACAGTGCAGCTAGCTTGCTAAAAGAATTCCCAGAAGTCTTTTCTGAAGGTTTAGGCGAAGCTAACAATTTTGTTGCTCATATTACGCTGAAAGACAATGCTCAGTCGCAATTTTGACGGGCCGGGACTGCTCCCATTACATTAAGGGACTAAGTCGCTGCTAAACTTAAAGAATTACCAGATAGTGGAGTTGTTGCGCCCCTATCAGCCAGTCAGTGGGCAAGTCTACTGGTTTTGCTCTCCAAACCCTCAGGTCGCTTTCGCCTGTGTGTTGACTTTTAGTTTACGGTCAACCCACAGACTGTAATTGATACTTATCCGTTGCCACGCCCAGAGTATTTCATCGACAAATTAGGCGGTGGACTTTACTTGTCAAAAATTGATTGGCGCGACGCGTACCTTCAAATACCGCTCGAAAAATGGTTCAAATGACTCTGAGCACTATGGGACTTAACATCTATGGTCATCAGCCCCCTAGAACTTAGAAGTACTTAAACCTAACTAAGCTAAGTCATCACGAGGCAGAGAAAATCCCTGACCCCGCCGGGAATCGAACCCGGGAACCCGGGCGTGGGAAGCGAGAACGCTACCGCACGACCACGAGCTGCGGACAAATACCGCTCGATGAAGAATCTCAAAAAGTCTGCGCTTGTTTAAATATTTGCTTTTGCCTTTCGGCAGTGCTTCTGCACCCGACATTTTCCAACGGTATTTGGAACAGCTGACTGCACAAGTGCCAAACTGTTCAAACTATTGGACGATATTGTCATAGCAGGTCTTACACCTGAAGAACATATTGCAGATATGCGTGCTTTGTTTTGTGAGTTATCTGATGCTGGACTAAAGTGTTGACTGGAAACGTGCGATTTTTTTAAAAACCTGAGTTGCAATATCTTAGTGACGTTATAAACACTCAAAGTGTACATTCTCCTCAGTCGCATTTGTCAGCCATAAGAGACAGGCCAGTTCCTCGCAATGTTACAGAATTGCAGTCTTAGGGAAAAGGAACTACTATATTGGGTTCATACCGAATGCTGCACAAATAGCAGCTCCACTGCATCTCTTTGTTTGGACAGAAGAGTGCCAAGTAGCTTTTCAAAAACTTAAAACTGCATTCCTCAGTGATCGATGCTTAGTTCACTTTCATCCTGACAAACCAGTTGTATTGCAAGTTGACGCTTCATTTTTACAGAATCGGTGTAGTACTTTCGCATATAATTGCTGATGGAGACAGACCTATTGCTTTCGCATCGAAAGTGTAGTCCAAAGTTTAGTGTACATATTCATAAATTAAGAAAGCGGCTTTGGCTACTGTGTATGGTGTCAGCAAATTCCACCACTATTTGTATAGCAGACAATTCTACACTACTGGCCATTACAATTGCTACACCAAGAAGAAATGCAGATGATAAACGGGTATTCATTGGATAAATGTATTGTAACAGAACTGACATGTGATCACATTTTCACGCAATTTGGGTGCATAGATCCTGAGAAATCAGTACCCAGAACAACCACCTCTGGCCGTAATAACGGCCTTCATACGCCTGGGCATTGAGTCAAACAGAGCTTGGATGGCGTGTACAGGTACAGCTGCCCATGCAACTTCAACACGATACCACAGTTCATCAAGAGTAGTGACTGGCGTATTGTGACGAGCCAGTTGCTTGGCCACCATTGACCAGACGTTTTCAATTGGTGAGAGATCTGGAGAATGTGCTGGCCAGGGCAGCAGTCGAACATTTTCTGTATCCAGAAAGGCCAGTACAGGACCTGAAACATGCGGTCGTGCATTATCCTGCTGAAATGTAGGGTTTCGCAGGGATCGAATGAAGGGTAGAGCCACGGGCCGTAACACATCTGAAATGTAACGCCCACTGTTCAGAGTGCCGTCAATGCTAGGTGACCGAGACGTGTAAGCAAAGGCACCCCATACCATCACGCCGGATGATTCGCCAGTATGGCAATGACGAATACACGCTTCCAATGCGCGTTCACCGCGATGTCGCCAAACACGGATGCGACGATCATGATGCTGTAAACAGAACCTGGATTCATCCGAAGAAATGACGTTTTGCCATTCGTGCACTTAGGATTTTCGTTGAGTACACCATCGCAGGCTCTCCTGTCTGTGATGCAGCGTCAAGGTAACCGCAACCATGGTCTCCGAGCTGATAGTCCATGCTAGTGCAAACGTCGTCGAACTGTTCGTGCAGATGGTTGTTGTCTTGCAAAGGTCCCCATCTGTTGACTCAGGGATCGAGACGTTGCTGCACGATCCGACCTTTATCAAAGTCGGAATCGTGATGGTACGCATTTCTCTTCCTTACACGAGGCATCACAACAACGTTTCACCAGGCAACGCTAGTCAACTGCTGTCTGTGTATGAGAAATCGATTGTAAACTTTGCTCATGTCAGCGCGTTGTCGGTGTCGCCACCGGCGCCAACCTTGTGTGAATGCTCTGAGAAGCTAATCATTTACATATGACAGCATTTTCTTCCTGTCGGTTAAATTTCGCGTCTGTAGCACGTCATCTTCGTGTTGTAGCAAGTTCAGTGGCCAGTAGAGTACTTAGTAACGGATCACAAGCCTCTGCAAACCTTGTTTCATCCGACGAAACCTGTTCCTGAACGAAATGCCCAAAAATTGCAACGTTGGGCTTTGTTGTTTTCTCAATACCAGTACGACAGTTCAACGTGGTATTGCGATCGCAGTTTCACATCTTCCGACTGGCCCTGATGCAGACTTTGAGGCTTCTGCTGGATGTTGTTGTCACAGCGCTACTCAGCATTATGAATTGCTTCAATCTTTTCCTCTGAACTTCACAAAAATTGCAGAGACCACCGAAGCTGATTCAGATTTGAACATTTTGCTAATACACATCCGCACATCTTGGCCTCGTCCCTTGCATAGCATAAGGAACTGTAGTGCGCCGGAACTTTGCATGTCGGTATAACCTTGCCGTACAGAAATATGTGATTCTTGTTCAAAATGACAGTGGGCAGTCACGTGTGGTGATCCCTAACGCTTTGCAAAAGGAAGTGTTGGAGTTACTTCACCAAGGACACTGGGGGATTGTTCGTACGAAACAGTTACTGCGTCGACACTACGTTCGCACCCACGGTATGGACCAGCGCCGGCTGAACTGCTTCACGGCCGCCGCCATCGGACACTGCTCCACTTGCTCCACCTTCTTCAACATCCGGCGTCGAAAGAAGGCCGCAGGTATCGCTTCGCGCCGCATGATATTGTATTTTACGAGGTGGGCGCGCGGCGAGATCGTCCGTCGACTTGGCGCTTGCATCAAAATTAACTTCGCCACTGTGATGTGCATGATGATCTTTCAGTGTCTCTTCTCCTAGATTCATGGATGTGTGTCTACATTTACATCTACATCTACATCAATACTCCTCAAGCCACCTGACGGTGTGTGGCGGAGGGTACCTTGAGTACCTCTATCGGTTCTCCCTTCTATTCGAGTCTCGTATTGTTGGTGGAAAGAAGGATTGTCGGTATGCTTCTGTGTGGGCTCTAGTCTCTCTGATTTTATCCTCATGGTCTCTTCGCGAGATATGCGTAGGGGGGACCAATATACTGCTTGACTCTTCGGTGAAGGTATGTTCTCGAAACCTCAACAAAAGCCCGTACCGAGCTACTGAGCGTCTCTCCTGCAGAGTCTTCCACTGGAGTTTATCTATCATCTCCGTAACGCTTTCGCGATTACTAAATGATCCTGTAACTCAGCGCGCTGCTCTCCGTTGGATCTTCTCTATGACTTCTATCAACCCTATCTGGTACGGATCCCACACTGGTGAGCAGTATTCAAGCAGTGGGCGAAAAAGCGTACTGTAACCTACTTCCTTTCTTTTCGGATTGCATTTCTTTAGGATTCTTCCAATGAATCTCAGTCTGGCATCTGCTTTACAAACGATCAACTTTATATGATCATTCCATTTTAAATCACTCCTAATGCGTACTCCCAGATAATTTATGGAATTAACTGCTTCCAGTTGCTGACCTGCTATTTTGTAGCTAAACGATAAGGGATCTATCTTTCTATGTATTCGCAGCACATTACACTTGTCTACATTGAGATTCAATTGCCATTCCCTGCACCATACGTCAATTCGTTGCAGATCCTCGTGCATTTCAGTACAATTTTCCATTGTTACAACCTCTCGATATACCACAGCATCATCCGCAAAAAGCCTCAGTGAACTTCCGATGTCATCCACAAGGTCATTTATGTACAGGGCTATTACAAATGATTGAAGCGATTTCATAAATTCACTGTAGCTCCAGTCATTGACATATGGTCACGACACACTACAGAAACCTGAAGCCGCACTTCAGGTTTCTGCCGTCAGAGCGCTCGAGAGCGCAGTGAGACAGAATGGCGACAGGAGCCGAGAAAGCGTATGTCGTGCTTGAAATGCACTCACATCAGTCAGTCATAACAGTGCAACGAGACTTCAGGATGAAGTTCAACAAAGATCCACCAATTGCTAACTCCTTTCGGCGATGGTATGCCCAGTTTAAAGCTTCTGGATGCCTCTGTAAGGGGAAATCAACGGGTCGGCCTGCAGTGAGCGAAGAAACGGTTGAACGCGTGCGGGCAAGTTTCACGCGTAGCCCGCGGAAAATTGGCTCATGCCACAACTGGAGACCGACAGCGCCGACTTCATCTTTCAACAGGATGGTGCTCCACCGCACTTCCATCATGATGTTCGGCATTTCTTAAACCGGAGATTGGAAAACCGATGGATCGGTCGTGGTGGAGATCATGATCAGCAATTCATGTCATGGCCTCCACGCTCTCCCGACTGAACCCCATGCGATTTCTTTCTGTGCGGTTATGTGAAAGATTCAGTGTTTAAACCTCCTCTACCAAGAAACGTGCCAGAACTGCGAGTTCGCATCAACGATGCTTTCGAACTCATTGATGGGGACATGCTGCGCCGAGTGTGGGAGGAACTTGATTATCGGCTTGACGTCTGCCGAATCACTAAAGGGGCACATATCGAACATTTGTGAATGCCTAAAAAGACTTTTAGAGTTTTTGTATGTGTGTGCAAAGCATTTTGAAAATATCTCAAATAATAAAGTTATTGTAGAGCTGTGAAATCGCTTCAATCATTTGTAATAACCCTGTATATTGTGAATAGCAACGGTCCTACGACACTCCCCTGCGGAACACCTGAAATCACTCTTACTTCATCACGACACCGTGGGACGACTCCATGGATCCTTCGCCGCCTCCTCTCGTCCTAACGATGGAGCTGGACCCGCATACATCGCAGCAGTCGCCATCTTCTTCATCTGGCTCAAGGCAGCAGGAGATGGACGCGTACCCTTCTGATCGTTTTCCGCGGGACCTTCCCGCCAGTACGAAGTCCGGATGGCGGGGTACGGCTGGAAGCTTGACGTCCGCTGCAGCCACAGCTTCCGCTGCTGCGATGCGCCCACACTGCTGCCTCCCTCGCCGTGGTCGCACTCCCTACACGACGACGGAGCGTCACTTTAGGGAGGGGGGGGGGGTGGGGGGAGGAGAGTTCCGGAGTAACGAAAGCGCCGGCACGAAGATCAAGAACGCACGAGCAGAGAAGGCTGTGAGACGACGTCAGCCAATAGTTCGCTGACTAGGACTGCGACACAACAGCAGTCGCCTCCATCCGAAGAGAATGTATGCGACGCTCCTGCCAGCCTCGAGCGGACAGTAGAAGACGAACGGTCCAGCAGAGGCACTGGCAGAACCATTGTTAGTGATCCATAGCAAATTGTGTGATAACTTGTATGGACCTTGTCTGTAGCGGTGAACATTGATTATATGCATGTCTCCCCAATTCGTTGTAATCAAAGTATTATCACCCTACTTTATTGTAATAAAAACCATTAATGTGATGTCCTTGAACTTCTGTACAGCTATCCGAGAAAGCTGCATCCTTTAGGCACCCTATAGGAGACGACTTGGCAGGACACCACAGAAAAGTTAGGTATCTTCATCTCTAGTGGAACAAGACTTCTGGTCAGGTGACTACAGGGTTATAAACACAAAATCAAACAGGGGTAATGCAGGAGTAAGTTTAATAATGAATAGGAAAATAGGAGTGCGGGTAAGCTACTACAAACAACATAGTGAACGCGTTATTGTGTCCAAGATACATACGAAGCCCACGCCTACCACAGTAGTACAAGTTTATATGCCAACTAGCTCTGCAGACGACGAAGAAATTGAAGAAATGTATGATGAAATAAAAGAAATTATTTAGACAGTGAAGGGAGATGACAACTTAATAGTCGTGGGTGACTGGAATTCGTCATTAGGTAAAGGGAGAGAAGGAAACGTAGTCGGTGAATATGGATTGGGGGTAATAAACGAAAGAGGAAGCCGCCTGGTAGAATTTTGCACAGAGCACAACTTAATCATAGCTAACACTTGGTTCAAGAATCATAAAAGATGACTCTATACATGGAAGAAGCCTGAAGATACTGACAGGTTTCTGATAGATTATATAATGGTAAGACAGAGATTTAGGAACCAGGTTTTAAATTGCAAGACATTTCCAGGGGCAGATGTGGACTCCGACCACAATATATTGGTTATGACCTGTAGATTAAAACTGAATAAACTGCAAAAAGGTGGGAATTTAAGGAGATGGGACCTGGATAAACTGACTAAACCAGAGGTTGTACAGAGTTTCAGGGAGAGCATAAGGGAAAAATTGACACGAATGGGGGAAAGAAATACAGAAGAAGAAGAATGGGTAGCTTTGAGGGAAGAAGTAGTGAAGGCAGCAGAGGATCAAGTAGGTAAAAAGACGAGGGCTAGTAGAAATCCTTGGCTAACAGGATTTAATTGATGAAAGGAGAAAATATAAAAATGCAGTAAATGAAGCAGGCCAAAAGGAATACAAACGTCTCAAAAATGAGATCGACAGGAAGTGCAAAATGGCTAAGCAGGGATGGCCAGAGAACAAATGTAAGGATGTAGAGACTTATATCACTATGGGTAAGATAGATGCTGCCTACAGGAAAATTAGAGAGACCTTTGGAGAAAGAGAACCACTTGTATGAATATCAAGAGCTCAGATGGAAACCCAGTTCTACGCAAAGAGGGGAAAGCAGAAAGGTGGAAGGAGTATGTAGAGGGTCTATACAAGGGCGATGTACTTGAGGACAATATTATGGAAATGGAAGAGGATGTAGATGAAGATGAAATGGGAGATACGATACCGCGTGAAGAGTTTGACAGAGCACTGAAAGATCTAAGTCGAAACAAGGCCCCGGGAGTAGACAACATTCCATTAGAACTACTGACAGCCTTGGGAGAGCCAGTCCTGACAACTCTACCATCTGGTGAGCAAGTTGTATGCGACAAGCGAAATACCCTCAGACTTCAAGAAGAATATAATAATTCCAATCCCAAAGAAAGCAGGTGTTGACAGATGTGAAAATTACCGAACTATCAGTTTAATAAGTCACGGCTGCATAATACTAACACGAATTCTTTATAGACGAATGGAAAAACTGGTAGAAGCGCACCTCGGGGCAGATCTGTTTGGATTCCGTAGAAATATGGGAACACGTGAGGCAACACTGACCCTACGACCTATCTTAGAAGCTAGATTATGGAAAGGCAAACCTACGTTCCTAGAGTTTGTAGACTTAGAGAAAGCTTTTGACAATGTTGACTGGAATATTCTCTTTCAAATTCTGAAGGTAGCAGGCGTAAAATACAGGGAGCGGAAAGCTATTTACAATTTGTACAGAAAGCAGATGGCAGTTATAAGAGTCGGGGGACATCAAAGGGAAGCAGTGGTTGGGAAGGAAGTGAGACAGGGTTGTAGCCTCTCGCCATTGTTATTCAATCTTTATATTGAGCAAGCAGTGAAGGAAACAAATGAAAAATTCGGAGTAGGTATTAAAATCCATGGAGAAGAAATAAAAAACTTTGAGGTTCGCTGATGACATTGTAATTCTGTCAGAGACAGCAAAGGACTTGGAAGAGCAGTTGAACGGAAGGGATAGTGTCTTGAAAGGAGGATATAAGATGAACATCAACAAAAGCAAAACAAGGATAATGGAATGTAGTCGAATTAAGTCGAGTGATGCTGTGGGAATTTGATTAGGAAATGAGACACATAAAGTAGTAAAGGAGTTTTGCTATTTGGGGAGCAAAATAACTGATGATGGTCGAAGTAGAGAGATATAAAATGTAGACTGGCAATGGCAAGGAAAGCGTTTCTGAAGAAGAGAAATTTGCTAACATCGAGTATAGATTTAAGTGTCAGGAAGTCGTTTCTGAAAGTATTTGTATGGAGTGTAGTCATGTATGGAAGTGAAACATGGACTGTAAATAGTTTGGACAAGAAGAGAATAGAAGCTTTCGATTTGTGGTGCTACAGAAGAATGCTGAAGATTAGATGGGTAGAGCACATAACTAATGAGGAAGTATTGAATAGGATTGGGGAGAAGAGAAGTTTGTGGCGCAATTTGACTAGAAGGAGGCATCGGTTGGTAGGACATGTTCTGAGGTATCAAGGGTTCACCAGTTTAGTATTGGAGGGCATCGTGGAGGGTAAAAATCGTAGAGGGAGACCAAGAGATGAATACACTAAGCAGATTCAGAAGGATGTAGGTTGCAGTAGGTACTGGGAGATGAAGAAGCTTGCACAGGGTTGAGTAGCATGGAGAGCTGCATCAAACCAGTCTCAGGACTGAAGACTACAACAACATCTTTAGTGGAAGGATATTGATCTTCAGTTTCAATGATACTGACATTAGAATGTAAACACGAGTGTTTCGGAATATTTTCTAACTTGCTTTTTATTCTGACGATTCTACTTCTCCAACTTTTTCTGCTCCATAAACTCCTCTTTATATTGGTAGGAATGGATTCTTTCTGAAATCTTTTATTTTGTTAGCTACTAGACAGGCGATTTTTGATAAACTGGCGCTTCTATTATTGACTTCAAGTGCTAAGTTATGCGTCTATTGTGTACACAGAATCACGCCCTTACGAGCAGAGAGCATATTTATTGAGAAATCTCTATGTTTGGCAAATACAGGGCAATCAGATACCTGTCTTGTGCTGAGTTTCTTAGATAAAGCCATAGTTGACAACATACCATCAAAAAACAGAAAACAAAACTTATGGCAAGTTGCTAATAAGTCGTAATTTCAGTGATAGCTGAATAAGTCAATAAGAAACAAATAAAACAGGAGAACTGACAATACAATCGCACGGTGGGGGTGGGGGGGGGGCAGCGTCTTTCTTGACGTAAGCCAGTCAGCACGTGCGCGAAGTTAGAATTTTCCCGGTATTTTGTTGTAATTGACAAAGTTGCGGGAGCCAAAGTCCTTCACAGATTTAAAACAATATTTTTTCCTGTTTTTATTTAATGGGTTCAAATAATAACCGACTATAAGCATAAGATTTGAATTGTAGAAAGCTAAACAATACAGAAAATTATCGTAGTAAAAGTATAATTTCTTGCAAATTTCCGTACGCTTAGAGCGCATCTGCTATTGGAAGATAAGAATCGATTCGATTTCTTCTTATTATTCCATTTTTATGTTCATAGCCGCCATCTTTCTCGCGCTATTACGACTAAGAACAAACGAATTTTTCCGGCGCAACCTGATATTAAGCAGGTGTCAGGAGCTCCAGCAGAGCGAGTGTAAGATGTATGGGGTGCCATAAATAGTCTGAAAAGAACGTAAGTCTGTTGCTGCATAGGTTGTGCTGAGAAAAAACTTTTTTTTTTTTGGTCATCAGTCTACTGACTGGTTTGATGCAGCCTGCCACAAATTCCTTTCCTGTGTTAACCTCTTCATCTCAGAGTAGCATTTGCAACCTACGTCCTCAATTATTTGCTTGACGTATTCCAATCTCTGTTTTCCTCTACAGTTTTTTACCCTCTACAGCTCCCTCTAGTACCATGGAAGTCATTCCCTCATGTCTTAGCAGATGTCCTATCATCCTGTCCCTTCTCGTTATCATTGTTTTCCACATATTCCTTTCCTCTCCGATTCTGCGTAGAACCTCCTCATTCCTTACCTTATCAGTCCACCTAATTTTCAACATTCGTCTATAGCACCACATCTCAAATGCTTCGATTCTCTTCTGTTGCGGTTTTCCTACAGTCCATGTTTCACTACCATACAATGCTGTACTCCAGACGTACATCCTCAGAAATTTCTTCCTCAAATTAAGGCCGGTATTTGATATTAGTAGACTTCTCTTGGCCAGAAATGCCTTTTTTGCCATAGTGAGTCTGCTTTTGATGTCCTCCTTGCTCCGTCCGTCATTGGTTATTTTACTGCCTAGGTAGCAGAATTCCTTAACTTCGTTGACTTCGTGACCATCAATCCTGATGTTAAGTTTCTCGCTGTTCTCATTTCTACTACTTCTCATTACCTTCGTCTTTCTCCGATTTACTCTCAAACCATACTGTGTACTCATTAGACTGTTCATTCCGTTCAGCAGATCATTTAATTCTTCTTCACTTTCACTCACGATAGCAATGTCATCAGCGAATCGTAAAACTGATATCCTTTCACCTTGAATTTTAATTGCACTCCTGAACCTTTCTATTATTTCCATCATTGCTTCCTCGATGTACAGATTGAAGAGTAGGGGCGAAAGGCTACAGCCTTGTCTTACACCCTTCTTAATACGAGCACTTCGTTCTTGATCGTCCACTCTTATTATTCCCTCTTGGTTGTTGTACATATTGTGTATGACCCGTCTCTCCCTATAGCTTACCCCTACTTTTTTCAGAATCTCGAACAGCTTGCACCATTTTATATTGTCGAACGCTTTTTCCAGGTCGACAAATCCTATGAAAGTGTCTTGATTTTTCTTTAGCCTTGCTTCCATTATTAGCCGTAACGTCAGAATTGCCTCTCTCGTCCCTTTACTTTTCCTAAAGCCAAACTGATCGTCACCTAGCGCATTCTCAATTTTCTTTTCCATTCTTCTGTATATTATTCTTGTAAGCAGCTTCGATACATGAGCTGTTAAGCTGATTGTGCTATAATTCTCGCACTTGTCAGCTCTTGCAGTCTTCGGAATTGTGTGGATGATGCTTTTCCGAAAGTCAGATGGTATATCGCCAGACTCATATATTCTACACACCAACGTGAATAGTCGTTTTGTTGCCATTTCCCCCAACGATTTTAGAAATTCTTTTGGAATGTTATCTATCCCTTCTGCCTTATTTGACCGTAAGTCCTCCAAAGCTCTTTTAAATTCCGATTCTAATACTGGATCCCCTATCTCTTCTAAATCGACTCCTGTTTCTTCTTCTATCACATCAGACAAATCCTCACTCTTAATGTTACCACCATTGTTTTTGAATGTCACCAAAGGTGTTTTGACTTTCCTGTATGCTGAGTCTGTCCTTCCGACAATCATATCTTTTTCGATGTCTTCACATTTTTCCTGCAGCCATTTCGTCTTAGCTTCCTTGCACTTCCTATTTATTTCATTCCTCAGCGACTTGTATTTCTATATTCCTGATTTTCCCGGAACATGTTTGTACTTCCTCCTTTCATCAATCAACTGAAGTATTTCTTCTGTTACCCATGGTTTCTTCGCAGCTACCTTCTTCGTACCTATGTTCTCCTTCCCAAATTTTGTGATGGCCCTTTCTAGAGATGTCCATTCCTCTTCAAGTGTACTGCCTACTGCGCTATTCTTTATTGCTGTATCTATAGCGTTAGAGAACTTCAAACGTATCTCGTCATTCCTTAGTACTTCCGTATCCCACTTCTTTGCGTATTGATTCTTCCTGACTAATGTTTTGAACTTCAGCCTACTCTTCATCACTACTATATAGTGATCTGAGTCTATATCTGCTTCTGGGTACGCCTTACAATCCAGTATCTGATTTCGGAGTCTCTGTCTGACCATGATGTAATCTAATTGAAATCTTCCCATATCTGCCGGCCTTCTCCAAGTATACCTCCTCCTCTTGTGATTCTTGAACAGGATATTCGCTATTACTAGCTGAAACTTGTTACAGAACTCAATTAGTCTTTCTCCTCTTTCATTCCTTGTCCCAAGCCCATATTCTCCTGTAACCTTTTCTTCTACTCCTTCCCCTACAACTGCATTCCAGTCGCCCACGGCTATTAGATTTTCGTCCCCCTTTACATACTGCATTACCCATTTTCAAGAAGGGTCATAAATCAGATGCGAATAATTATAGGCCTATTTCGCTTACGTCAATCTGTTGTAGAATAATGGAACATGTTTTGTGTTCTCGTATTATGACGTTTTTAGATAATACAAATCTCCTTCATCATAACCAACATGGATTCCGCAAACAGAGATCATGTGAAACTCAGCTCGCCCTATTTGCCCAAGAAATTCACAGTGCCGTAGACACTGGCGAGCAGATTGATGCCGTATTCCTGGACTTCAGGAAGGCATTTGATACGGTTCCGCACTTACGTTTAATGAAAAAAATACGAGCTTACGGAATATCGGACCAGGTTTGTGATTGGATTCAGGATTTCCTAGAAGAAAGAACACAACATGTCATTCTTAACGGTTCAAAATCTGCAGATGTAGAGGTAATTTCGGGAGTACCGCAAGGAAGCGTGATAGGACCTTTATTGTTTACAATATACATAAATGACTTAGTTGACAACATCGGTAGCTCCGTGAGGCTATTTGCAGATGACACGGTTGTCTACAAGAAAGTAGCAACATCAGAAGACTCGTACGTACTCCAGGAAGACCTGCAGAGGATTAATGCATGGTGCGACAGCTGGCAGCTTTCCCTAAACGTAGATAAATGTAATATAATGCGCATACATAGGGGCAGAAATCCATTCCAGTACGATTATGCCATAGGTGGTAAATCATTGGAAGCGGTAACGACCGTAAAATACTTAGGAGTTACTATCCGGAGCGATCTGAAGTGGAATGATCACATAAAACAAATAGTGGGAAAAGCAGGCGCCAGGTTGAGATTCATAGGAAGAATTCTAAGAAAATGTGACTCATCGACGAAAGAAGTAGCTTACAAAACGCTTGTTCGTCCGATTCTTGAGTATTGCTCATCAGTATGGGACCCTTACCAGGTTGGATTAATAGAAGAGATAGACATGATCCAGCGAAAAGCAGCGCGATTCGTCATGGGGACATTTAGTCAGCGCGAGAGCGTTACGGAGATGCTGAACAAGCTCCAGTGGCGGACACTTCAAGAAAGGCGTTACGCAATACGGAGAGGTTTACTATCGAAATTACGAGAGAGCACATTCCGGGAAGAGATGGGCAACATATTACTACCGCCCACATATATCTCGCGTAATGATCACAACGAAAAGATCCGAGAAATTAGAGCAAATACGGAGACTTACAAGCAGTCGTTCTTCCCACGCACAATTCGTGAATGGAACAGGGAAGGGGGGATCAGATAGTGGTACAATAAGTACCCTCCGCCACACACCGTAAGGTGGCTCGCGGAGTATAGATGTAGATGTAGATGTAGAATATCCTCATGCACTTTCTCTGTCTGTTCATCTTCAGCTTACGACGTCGGCATGTATACCTGAACTATCGTTGTCGGTGTTGGTCTGTTGTGGATTCTGATTAGAACAACCCGGTCACTGAACTGTTCACAGTAACACACCCTCTGCCCTACCTTCCTATTCATAACGAATCCTACACCTGTTATAACATTTTCTGCTGCTGTTGATATTACGAGACACTCATCTGACCAGAAATCCTTGTCTTCCTTCCACTTCACTTCACTGACCCCTGCTATATCTAGATTGAGCCTTTGCATTTCCCTTTTCAGATTTTCTAGTTTCCCTACCACGTTCAAGCTTCTGACATTCCACGCCCCGACTCGTAGAACGTTATCCTTTCGTTGATTATTCAATCTTTTTCTCATGGTAACCTCCACCTTGGCAGTCCCCTCCCGGAGATCCGAATGGGAGACTATTCCGGAATCTTTTGCCAATGGAGAGATCATCATGACACTTCTTCATTTACAGGCCACATGTCCTGTGGATACACGTTACGTGTCTTTAATGCAGTGGTTTCCATTGCCTTCTGCATCCTCATGTCGTTGATCATTGCTGATTCTTCCGCCTTTAGGGGCAATTTCCCACCCCTAGGACAAGAGAGTGCCCTGAACGTCTATCCGCTCCTCCGCCCTCTTTGACAAGGCCGTTGGCAGAATGAGGCTGATTATTTATCAAAATTTAGGCAGTGGCGCTACCCCTAGACCACAGGTACTGTTAAGAAAAAAATTCGGTAGGTTGCGCTGTTTCCAAGTTAATTTTCATTGACGTTAGCCAATCAGGCCGCTGAATCTGCAAATACAAGCGGGCCACCAGAGGCTGTGTCGCCAAATTTGTTCTTCGTTTGGTTTCCTAAAATCGAACAAGAGAGCTATACAAAAATTGGACAAGGACCGAACCTGAGCGAAAAGGTGAGCAGTTTCATGTGCTATCATCTCTATGAGAAAAGCTCACACTTAACTGTACCTGGCGGACCGCTAGAATTTGGCTAACTTGATAGCTAATTATCTGGAGAAGGCGCAAGGTATCGAAGTTTTTTCTTGGCAACTACTTCTCGGCACACATACACTGCAACATCCTTAGAAGCTTTTCAGAATGTTTCTAACTACTCTGTATATGTTTTCGATGTTGTATCGCAATATGAATACATGACATAACCTGTAACGCTTCATACAGTTGTTACGGTAATAACTTTATCACAGTGTAATAGCGTGTTAGTAGTCTTTTCAAAGATGTGTAAGAGCGGACTCTGGAGATGAAAAAGGTGATAGAGTGGGGGGGGGGGAGGAGGGGGATACAGGAGGAAAGGAAGATTAGAGTTTTACGTCTCGCCGACAGCAGGCTCATTAAAGACAGAGTTCAAGTTGGATTACGAAGCGTGGGGAAGGAAAGCGGTAATGTCGTTTTCAGAGGAACCGTCCCTGCGTTTGCCTGAAGCGGTGTAGAGAAATCACAAAACTACTTAATGTGGATGGCCGGACTGTGATTTGTTTTGAACCATCGTCCTCCAGAATGCGAGTTCAGTGTACTAACCACCGAATGCGCCATCGCGCCACCTCGTTCGGTGAGGTCAGAGAGGATGGCTGGGTGGGGTGGGGGGGGGGGAGAGGGGTGTATGAGGGTGAATATAATGTAGCTTCAAGCAATCTCGGTATTTCAGCATCACGAGGCCGAGGGAAACGGTCCTAATGTTTCCCGCGCTCGACTTACGGAATTGTAAATGTTTAATGAAGGGTGTGTTGGTGGAGAATTAAGAGATACTTTTTAAGAAATTGCATTAATTGACTTTGTTTGACCCTTAGTGAAGTGTTCAAATGGCTCTGAGCACTATGGGACTCAACATCTTAGGTCATAAGTCCCCTAGAACTTAGAACTACTTAAACCTAACTAACCTAAGGACATCACACACACCCATGCCCGAGGCAGGATTCGAACCTGCGACCGTAGCAGTCCCGCGGTTCCGGACTGCAGCGCCAGTTAGTGAAGTGTATTCTGTCACAAAAAGAATTATTTAGGAGTTTTAGTCTGGCATCAACAGAACTCTCACTTCTGAAGCTGTTCAGGTCATTCTAGACCCTGTGTATTTTAACCTTCATTATTGCAGCAAATTTTGACAGTATTCAGTTTACTAACAATGGAACGTGTTGGGTGCAGTAAGGTGGGTATAAAGAAGTGAAGTCATAGCTGTTTTGAACAAAGGAGTGGAAAGGAGGGAAGGGGGAATGCGTGTCTGTTCTTTCCTGTAACCAAATCAGTTTCTATAGTGATTCACTCGTACTCAGGTCACTAGGTTTCCATTTTTCCAATTAATATATTTTGCAAGTTTCTTTTTTTTCTCAAGATAATGGCCTCTTTGCAAGATGATGAAGCAGCAACGTACTGATGAACGTATATAATAGTGATGAACTAGTTTCGGAGGATGAATATTATTGTGGGTTGGCAGGAGAGCCAACACCGGTATGAGAGGAAGCCGAAAGGCAAGCGTTTTAGCTCACGCAGCCTGGCGTGAGGTCTGGAACAGGACAAGGAAATTGGACTGTAAAAAAAAAAACTGACGTAGCTGGTGGAATACTTAACTTTAATCCATAAATGGTGAACGTCGCTCTTGACGGTACATGTTTTACAGCATCAATAGTAACTGGTAATGGCGCCTTGCTAGGTCGTAGCAAAATGACATAGCTTAAGGCTATGATAACTATCGTCTCGGCAAATGAGAGCGTATTTTGTCAGTGAACCATCGCTAGCAAAGTCGGCTATACCACTGGGGCGAGTGCTAGGAAGTCTCTCTAGACCTGCTGTGTGGCGGCGCTCGGTCTGCAATCACTGATAGTGGCGACACGCGGGTCCGACGTATACTAACGGACCGCGGCCGATTTAAAGGCTACCACCTAGCAAGTGTGGTGTCTGGCGGTGACACCAGAAATATCACTCTTCGGAATGCAGTTCTCCATCAGCACTAGGAGACGCAGATGACATACCAGAACAGGAAATGGTTAACAGTGCAATAGTGATGTCAAAGAATAAATCAGTTGAATGGAAGACAGAACCCCTACCTGAACCGGGACGCCTTCAGGATGTAATATAGTTCACTTGTCTCCAAGAATAACAAGATATGCCACTTCTCGCATTGCAACTGAATACTCAGCTTTCAAATTGTTCCGTCCTCCACCAATTGAAAACTTTATTCTCAGCCATTCTAATGCTGAAGCTATGCCTTTATGTTGAGGTAAGTGGCAAAAATGAGATGTTATTCACCTAGATGCTTATATAAGTCTGTTGTTATTAAAAGGAGTGTGTAATACGTATAATGAGCGTACGAAATACACTACTGGCCATTAAAATTGCTACACCACGAAGATGACATGCTACAGACGCGAAATTTAACCGACAGGAAGCAGATGCTGTGATATGCAAATGATTAGCTTTTCATACCATTCACGCAAGGTTGGCGCCGATGGCGACACCTACAACGTGCTGACGTGAGGGAAGTTTCCAACCGATTTGGCATACACGAACAGCAGTTGATCGGCATTGCCTGGTGTAACGTTGTTGTGATGCCTCGTGTAAGGAGGAGAAATGCGTACCATCACGTTTCCGACCCTGATAACGGTCGGATTGTACCCTATCGCGATTGCGGTTTATCGTGTTGCGACACTGCTGCTGGCTTTGGTCGAGATCCAATGACTGTTAGCAGAATATGGAATCGGTGGGTTCAGGAGGGTAATACGGAACGCCGTGCTGGATCCCCACGGTCTCGTGTCACTAGCAGTCGAGATGACAGGCATCTTATCCGCATGACTGTAACGGATCGTGCAGCCACGTCTCGATCCCTGTGTCAACAGATGGGGACATTTGCAAGACAACAACCATCTACACGAACAGTTCGACGACGTTTGCAGCAGCATGGACTATCAGCTCGGAGACCATGGCTGCGGTTACTCTTGACGCTGCATCACAGACAGGAGAGCCTGCGATGGTGTACTCAACGACGAACCTGGGTGTAGGAAGGCATAACGTCATTTTTTTGGATGAATCCAGGTTCTGTTTACAGCATCATGATGGTCGCATCCGTGTTTGGCGACATCGCGGTGAACGCACATTGGAAGCGAGTATTCGTCATCGCCATTCTGGCGTATCAGCCGGCGTGATGGTTTGGGGTGCCATTGCTTACACGTCTCGGTCACCTCTTGTTCGCATTGACCGCACTTTGAACAGTGGACGTTACATTTCAGATGTGTTACGACCCTTGGCTCTACCCTGCTGTTCGCTTTTCTCTCTTGCCATCCTGGTCTTGTCATGCAGATATCGTTCTCTGTAGCTCTGAATACTTCCCAATATATTAAGCTAACGCCGATTCAAATGTGTTCGAATACTTTATTATAATACCAGTCCAGATATTTATGTCAGTAATCATTGTACTGCCTGTTCCATTTTGAGCCTTTTGTGGGAGGAACGCAACATTACGATGTATCAGCGATCCGCCATTGATGTAACTGTTACTAATTTTCAGATTTTTTTTTCTTTTATCGTACATCTCGAACCTGCAGAAATTCGAAGAAGAAGTCTGAGAATTTTAAGTAATTACATCGCGTAGAGCAGTTATCACATGGTGATATGCTACTTACTTTTTCAAAACGTCTATCAGTCCACATCTTTAGTTGCGTGGCTCCTGACACCAATATGGGGCAACATACGTTATTTCTCTGGTTCGGTATTAATTTAGTGAGATGAGGTGGAAACCAACTCACACATTCAATACATATGATCGGTTTCTATTATTTCGATACAGGTTCCATTTCATTTCAGTCATGAACATTATACATTCACTTCACTACCGAACAGTAACCACCCAACATCTGATTCGTGAAAGAACAGATCTCATGTTTAAAATAGGTTCAGACGTCTGTAACCCACAAAGTGACTGTTTCAGACAGCAGTTTTTCTGTGGGCTCTACGATGGGGCAGCAGAACATGTAGTCTCCATCAATTATCGACTAAAATTACACTACGGGTTTTCACAAGAACACTGTTGCTCTTCTTTTGTGCGTGACCATTACGTTGCATGGTCATTACCAGTACATTTTTGTAAGGGTCACGGATATTGCAGCAGCATATCTAATGCCAAGTATTATTTAAAAAAAAGATTCCAAACGATGGGGCAGCAATCTGCATTTGGTTACGCTAGTATCTAGTACAGCTGCGCTGCATTACACTCTTCCAGAATTCTTGCCAAAAAGGCTAAGTGTGGTATCGACAGCTACGATGCCACAACGTAGGTGCGCTCTGCTAGGTCAGCACTACGACACCAACGACTGCGCCCTCTAGCCGGCGCCGTGCAGCTCTACGAGCGACGCTCCGGATTCAGCCCATTCGATTCCGAGTAGACGACCAAGCAACATTGTTTCTATTTCATAGTGGGCGAGCCACTACCAATTTGCCTTCGCAACTTCTAGAGCTGTTAGCTTCGATACATTAACGGCTTCGCACCTACGTGCTCATCTGTACGCAAAGTAGCAGACCGGAGTGGCTGTGCGGTTCTAGGCGCTACAGTCTGGAGCCGAGCGTCCGCTACGGTCGGAGGTTTGAATCCTGCCGCGGGCATGGATGTGTGTGATGTCCTTAGGTTAGTTAGGTCTAATTAGTTCTAAGTTCTAGGTGACTGATGACCTCAGAAGTTAAGTCGCATAGTACTCAGAACCATTTGAACCACTTTGTACGCAAAGTTATGTAATATAAACAGATGTATATGTTCATACGCCAGTAAAAGAGCTATAACCTATACGCAGTACCGGAGCATTTCACCTTTTCCTGCTCCTACTTACTTCCTACATTCGGCCTACCCTCCAGTTTACAGGAGCAGACCCATGCGCCGCCTTCCAGGCGCGATGGAAAACTAAGTACTACAGTTGTCTTCCTCGCCACTAATTTCATGTGATCACATAGCCTCATACTGTTACACATAGGTATTTACACCATATGGCAGACTCCATAGTTACCTCACTAACCTTGCAATTCAGGGGCGGGCAAGAATCATGTCATGAGCCATGTCCAGCACGAGCGGCAAATCGCTCAGCCTCGCTGCACACACTCCCACCGTCACGGCGTGCCATATGAGGCGGGAAGAGGGAGTAGAGGGGGAACTGTGAACGTGCCACACTGAAATGACACAGTCGCCCGGTATATGACTTGATTTTATGTGTCACATTTCTCAACAACATAGATCACAAACAAAACAAATTCTTAGTATTAGTTAATTACAGGGTTATTACAAATGATTGAAGCGATTTCACAGCTCTACAATAACTTTATTATTTGAGATATTTTCACAATGCTTTGCACACACATAGAAAACTCAAAAAGTTTTTTTAGGCATTCACAAATGTTCGATATGTGCCCCTTTAGTGATTCGGCAGACATCAAGCCGATAATCAAGTTCCTCCCACACTCGGCGCAGCGTGTCCCCATCAATGAGTTCGAAAGCATCGTTGATGCGAGCTCGCAGTTCTGGCACGTTTCTTGGTAGAGGAGGTTTAAACACTGAATCTTTCACATAACCCCACAGAAAGAAATCGCATGGGGTTAAGTCGGGAGAGCGTGGAGGACATGACATGACATGACATCATGATCTCCACCACGACCGATCCATCGATTTTCCAATCTCCTGTTTAAGAAATGCCGAACATCATGATGGAAGTGCGGTGGAGCACCATCCTGTGGTACGTTGAGCTCCCTGCTTACGTTATTCGTCGACTTCCGCTGGCTACGCGTGAAACTTGCCCGCACGCGTTCAACCGTTTCTTCGCTGACTGCAGGCCGACCCGTTGATTTCTCCTTACAGAGGCACCCAGAAGCTTTAAACTGCGCATACCATCGCCGAATGGAGTTAGCAGTTGCTGGATCTTTGTTGAACTTCGTCCTGAAGTGTCGTTGCACTGTTATGACTGACTGATGTGAGTGCATTTGAAGCACGACATACGCTCTCTCGGCTCCTGTCGCCATTTTGTCTCACTGCGCTCTCGAGCGCTCTGGCGGCAGAAACCTGAAGTGCGGCTTCAGCCGAACAAAACTTTATGAGTTTTTCTACGTATCTGTAGTGTGTCGTGACCATATGTCAATGAATGGAGCTACAGTGAATTTATGAAATCGCTTCAATCATTTGTAAGAGCCCTGTATTTTTGGTGTGCTGAAGTCATATAATTCTTCTCTGGTACATACTGTGAGCATCCAGAAATCTTTGTCTTATTTCTATTTCACTTCAGTGAAGTGCAATCTAGAATAAGTGTTTGCATTTCACTTTTCAGATGTTCTTACTTCTCTGCCACGTTCAAGCTTGTGGTATTCCACGTCCCGACTAGTAGAACGTCCCTTTTTGTTGGTTGTTCAGTCTTTTTCTTATGGCCACTTCCCCTTTGGCAGGCCCTTTCCGGAGATCCGAATGAGGGAATATTCCGTAATCTTTTATTGTATCTTTATTCCTCCTTTTGTTGTGTTTTAAGTGATGGTACAAGGAAATTTTAGCCTTAATCTCATTAGTAATTTGTCTGTCACACACTAGGTCTACTAAATAATTCATTAGCCTTAATCTCATTAGTAATTTGTCTGTCACACACTAGGTCTACTATATAATTCACGGAGACATAAATAGGAAAAGTTTAAAGTGTTTTCTTGTTCCATCATTTTCAGCTTGAAAAGCGTATTAAAAACTTCCTAATACTTGGCTTTGCCACTTTTACGCAACAGTCCAGAACATTAGGATATATCTACACTTGCTTTGTACAGGTCCGCTATACGCCATGAAATTCGTATTCTAAAGTTCAGTTTCCTTATACTCCTCTGATTGATCCTTGAAGCACGTCATGTGACAGATATGGTCAGAGTAACCTGTTTTTAAAGGCGCTATTGTATATATTCTATCCAGCCTGCTAGTTGATGAATTAATTGCGTAGACGTAAGTCGGTGCTGATTTATTTGTTGGTTCCACATTCATGATAGCCAAGGCTTTCAATGAGCATCTGAGTTCCGCCAAAGTGTTGAATTTTGGATGATGATCAGTAACAATTAATATGCAATTGAAATTAGCGCTTAATATAGTTCTCTTTGGGTTCTCATGCAACAAAATTTTGCTCTCTCTGTTTTATTATCTTCCCAGAAAATATGGAAAGCAAAGGGCTTGTAATAGACGGATTTATTTCACAGTATGGAAGATGGAGAAGTGTTCATAGCTCTTGGCGTATGCATTTTAGTGCCCATGCTTACTACACTGTTTTCTTCGAAGGACCGTTCCTGTCATATCCATGAATATTAACTATTCCTCTTATATCACGAACCGCTCTTCTGTTCCTTCAGAAGTTGTCGATTAATAACGTGCCTTTTTTTTAGGGTATAATGCCACTAAGTCTGTGCAATCATTTTAAGTACGAAGGAAGTCCAAAATAATATTGAAAACTAAGTACTCATCAGGTTCGTGTGGATATTTGTGGCTTGTCGAAAATATACTTTCCTGATAACAATAATTGTCTACGTGGCACGGTCGGCTTCGTTCTTAAAATTTCAGCACTGTTGGTTTCTATTTCTTCACCATTCCCTTTATTTCTTTCGTCTCATATTTCAGTATAACGACACAAATTGGTTTACATTCTGGTAGAATCCTTTTATATGAGAATAACAGTTTCATAATTATCTACGCCATGACAGCCATTTAATAACTGCTCATCATCGCCCAACTACTACTGACTTGAAGAAGAACAGAGATAATACAATGATAATTAAATCAAGACCCTAAGCTGTCGACAGGCGTTGATATACATCAATGCGGACAGTTAAAAATGTGTGCCCGAACCCGGGATCTCCTGCTTACATGGCAGACGCTCTATCCATCTGAGACCCGGAGGGCACAGTGGACGGTGGGACTGCAGGGATTTATCCCTTGCACGCCCCCCGTGAGACCCACATTCCCAACTTAATGTCCAAATACTACATTCGTAGTGCCCCTGACCACTACACTCATTACTCACGGACATGTCCGAAAGAACAGATCTTCATTGAGATAATATGGTTTAGCTCAGTGGTCTTTCAGACACAAATCGTTTCTTGATCTGAAATATTTTATAATTATAAATCTTGAGAATTATAACTCTAAAAAGATTCTCTGATAATGGAGATATACAAACAAATAAATTAGTAGAGTAAATTTTACAAAAATCTTTAGACTAGCTACAAAATGACATTAATAGTTTCAAACGTAATTACAATTTCGAATTAAATTGGAAATTTGAAAAATAATTATGTTTTCTGAAATATATATATTATGTCTGTTCCGTATCTTAGTTCTCTTTATAACAGAAAATAAGATTAAGTTACATTATCCAGAATTACCATATTACTGATGGCTGTAATTTTCAGCAACTGTAGCGTTCGTTTTTCAGGATTGAATTCAGTCATCGGTTGCAAATAAATTTTATTATGCTTTACTGGTTTTCAGACATTAATAATGCCATCAAGTAACTCTTTATACATAATGAGAAACCTCCAAGCGACAAATTTCTCAAATTTGGTGTATATAAAACACAACGGAATTTGCGTCCGAGTTTTTATATAGGGCAGACAGGGAGGCCCTTTAAGACCCGCTTTCGTGAGCACCTACTCAACAAAGGGAGGCCCTTTAAGACCCGCTTTCGTGAGCACCTACTCAACAAAGATGGCGAGAAGTCATGTAAGTTAACTTTACGGACATCTCAAACACTTCCTTCTCCATTCCTGCTTAACATGGAAATTTTATGTATGGTCAACAAGGGCTACAAAATCAGTCGTTTATAAGAATTTGAAATATATAACAATCCTCAACTAAATTCAAATGATTTGTTGAATGATCAACTTGTATTAAAATACAGACATTATTTATATAGACATCATCAACTAAATTCAAAAGATTTGTTGAATGATCAACTTGTATTAAAACACAGACATTATTTTGATTGCACCTTATCTCTTAAAAATGTGAAAATTAGCCTATTCCTTTTACGTATTAGAACTGTGTGTCATGTTTCTTCAAATGTATTACATGCAACTTCTTTATTTACCTTGGTTAAATTTTTATGTATGCTATTATATATGTTCCTTGGTGCTAGCGCAACAGGAATGGATGCGATTCAGTTACTGTAAATTGTCAATCAGCTTGATAATAGTCACATACAATATGTATATTTCTGGACATACCATGGTATTATGTTTCTATGAAGAAGATATTGGCATCTGCTAAACCAATACTAAGTAAGTTTCTGTAACACACCGTTTATGCTTCACATAAATGTATAGTTAAGATTTATAGTATCCACAATTTAGCAGGCTTCTGAAGATGACAAATTAATTTGTTGAAACAGGTAAAGCATAACAAAATTTATTTGCAACTTATGACTGAATTCTAACCCACAAAAAAATCAGTATTACACTAAATACAAAGTTACGATTTTGAGTCAGTTGGATCATGTGAAAAGTTTAATGCGAGTATCGTCTTGTACAATATGTGATGAGAAAGTGACCAGTACCTTTACACTGGAACACCCTGTATATTCTGGTCAAGCCTCGCTGTTCTCTGTAGTTGCAGCAGTTGTTTCCCGTGTTTCACGTCAGATACCAGGTCCTTTGGAGCTGACCAGCTCATAGCTCACATAATTGCCACGAGATGTCACCACACACGGCTATTAAATATGGAACACACAACAATACCTACAGCAAACGCTCATCATTACTAAGTGTCCTGACCAGACGGAACTATCTTAGTCCGATTATAACTGTGGGTTCATTGATTGCTCTTGATAAGGCTCATCAAACTAGACACACGAAATATTAGTTCACTTTATTACTCGTACATAAATGAATGAAACATTTACTTAACTTTGCCACAGTGTTGTGTTATTAATTGTAACTGCCACTGAGTATGAAAGCATCACTTGATGCACAGGTTAACGAACTGTTCTCTTGTAGTACAAAATGAAACATTTACGAAAGAGCAATTCATGAGAAACTTCAACTGTCCCTGTCCTATACGATGATGCTGACTGCTGCAGTTAAAGTCTCGAATTCGGGAGAGAGCTCTTCCAAGCTCGGCTCTATAATTGACATCGGTACGTGGGCACTGCTGTGCAGATAGCAGAGGCGTGGTCTTCAGGAGTGCCTCCAACGCATCATTGCAGCTTGTAGCGGAAGCTCGCTAGCGTCTGTGGTATCATACGTGTTGCTGATATTGTGTGCGATATACACTCCTGGAAATTGGATTCATTGTCACAGGAAGGGGAAACTTTATTGACACATTCCTGGGGTCAGATACATCACATGATCACACTGACAGAACCACAGGCACATAGTCACAGGCAACAGAGCATGCACAATGTCGGCACTAGTACAGTGTATATCCACCTTTCGCAGCAATGCAGGCTGCTATTCTCCTATGGAGACGATCGTAGAGATGCTGGATGTAGTCCTGTGGAACGGCTTGCCATGCCATTTCCACCTGGCGCCTCAGTTGGACCAGCGTTCGTGCTGGACGTGCAGAACGCGTGAGACGACGCTTCATCCAGTCCCAAACATGCTCAATGGGGGACAGATCCGGAGATCTTGCTGGCCAGGGTAGTTGACTTACACCTTCTAGAGCACGTTGGGTGGCACGGGATACATGCGGACGTGCATTGTCCTGTTGGAACAGCAAGTTCCCTTGACGGTCTAGGAATGGTAGAACGATGGGTTCGATGACGGTTTGGATGTACCGTGCACTATTCAGTGTCCCCTCGACGATCACCAGTGGTGTACGGCCAGTGTAGGAGATCGCTCCCCACACCATGATGCCGGGTGTTGGCCCTGTGTGCCTCGGTCGTATGCAGTCCTGATTGTGGCGCTCACCTGCACGGCGCCAAACACGCATACGACCATCATTGGCACCAAGGCAGAAGCGACTCTCATCGCTGAAGACGACACGTCTCCATTCGTCCCTCCATTCACGCCTGTCGCGACACCACTGGAGGCGGGCTGCACGATGTTGGGGCGTGAGCGGAAGACGGCCTAACGGTGTGCGGGACCGTAGCCCAGCTTCATGGAGACGGTTGCGAATGGTCCTTGCCGATACCCCAGGAGCAACAGTGTCCCTAATTTGCTGGGAAGTGGCGGTGCGGTCCCCTACGGCACTGCGTAGGATCCTACGGTCTTGGCGTGCATCCGTGCGTCGCTCCGGTCCGGTCCCAGGTCGACGGGCACGTGCACCTTCCGCCGACCACTGGCGACAACATCGATGTACTGTGGAGACCTCACGCCCCACGTGTTGAGCAATTCGGCGGTACGTCCACCCGGCCTCCCGCATGCCCACTATACGCCCTCGCTCAAAGTCCGTCAACTGCACATACGGTTCACGTCCACGCTGTCGCGGCATGCTACCAGTGTTAAAGACTGCGATGGAGCTCCGTATGCCACGGCAAACTGGCTGACACTGACGGCGGCGGTGCACAAATGCTGTGCAGCTAGCGCCATTCGACGGCCAACAGCGCGGTTCCTGGTGTGTCCGCTGTGCCGTGCGTGTGATCATTGCTTGTACAGCCCTCTCGCAGTGTCCGGAGCAAGTATGGTGGGTCTGACACACCGGTGTCAATGTGTTCTTTTTTCCATTTCCAGGAGTGTATATTGACAATACCACATGTAGTAGTAATAAATTATATACAGAAACATTCCTAACATTAGCCCAAACAGATACCGCAAGGGGGAACTTAATTATCTGAATAGATTCGCGGCGCAGGAAAAGGTACTGGGTTTTGTAAGCCAAACATTCCACAATTACATATTTACGAATCTAGTTCATGTGATCTTATTTTGGTTATCAGTTTATCATGTACAAATGCTTTGAATGCCTTTCATAAATTTATGAAGACGGACATCTGCCTTTCACTTGCACCACCGTTTGCAAGGTAATGAGTATGAATGAAACTATATGTTGCTCGCACGAGCAGTATTTCTGGAATCCGTGCCGATTCCGTCATAATATTCAGTCTTAGAAATTCCTACAAGGTTCCGAAGCAGTCAGAAATTAGGTATACACAACCGTTATTTAGTAAATTCATTAATTTACTATTCTTGTACAAAGTTATGTATGCTATAGCTTTGCGAGAAATTCTCTTTAAGTATGTTGTTGATAACTACTCAACGTATTCTGTGTAAAATAAAAAAATAATAAATTCAGTCAGGTCCTGATACTTCGTTCGGTTTGTGTGCTTTCAATAATTTTTAGATACCTGGAGTGCCTATCTTTTGTAGAAGTTTATGTTAGAGAGGGGGAGAGAGAGAGAGAGAGTTGGTTTCATGTGAAGCGGTTCTTTGCTTCCACTCACGTAACATATTCAGTGACCAAGTGCATGATATGAACTTTATATTTCTCTGTATATTCGTAATTAGACGCGCTATAGTGCAGATAAAAATCGCAGACTTTGTCCTCGCGTCTATTTACGCCTTGCACCGACGTCTGCTGCCGCTTTTGTGGCTCCCTCCCATCGCCGGTGCTGCTCGCTATTCACACAGTTCCCGCTGCCGTTTAAGAGAGTTTTCCCACGAACAGAGCTACCGAGAAATTCACGGCTTTGCCACAGAATGTGGCTTTGAAGTCGAGCGTTCACCGCGATGTGTGTGTTTGGCGATGTGCGAGATTTCGCCTCGTGAAATTCATGTATCTGTGGCTTTTAAATGGCACACGAATTAAACACTCGGCCGATGCGAGTCCTGTGCTGCCACCATGAAGTTCGTTCTTCTCGTTTTATGATATGTGCATTTGAGTTCCATGTTGATCAACCCTTTCCACTGTGTAAGCACACGTGAGGTTTCTCATTGAGATACGACATTTCTTTCAAGTGCTATGATAGTTTCAGAGAACGTCGACAAACTGCACTTTGCGGCGCCAGACATGAAAATGATCTGCAGTCCAAATTGAAACTGTTTGTCAGTAACTAAAAAATTGTGATCCAAATTGTGTTAGTTTAGTTTTTACTGCGCGTACGCTTGCCATAGACTGTTGGCTTTTAAAGATATGAATTGCAAAGTCCATGATTCACGAACTTTTTTTAAAATCACGTTTTGGAACGTACAATCTTTATTGTTTATGAGCCAAACTTCTGAGCACCTGAATTCCACGAAAATGATGAACAGTAGCAGAAATGAGAGTAGCAATAAACTGCCTATTGGCTTCTGTCTCGGGTTCTTCGGCCGACGTTCATCTAATGATTATTTCCGACGTTCCGCCAGCACGATTGGCTGGCATTGTCAAAGCTTCACCCTCCATTGCCGGTGGTGAACTGGAGCCGAGCTCGCGGCCGCAGACTGTATGTACCTGGCGCGCCAACGTCCGAGGGCTTCTCCGCGGTCATTTCCGGTGCGGTTCTCCTCTTGCTACCTGCGATAGTCGTTCGCTGCAGTACGGGAAGCCAGGATCCGTTTACCTTAAGGCTTTCCTCTTTCTTGTTGAAACTGTTCGCGTGTTTTTGGATTTCTACAGCTTCTCTGAACAAGCGCGTGTGATAGTGCATCTCTACAGCCAGAACTTCCGTGTCGGCGAATTTTATTACGTGGTCGGTCTCATTCAGTGCGTGCTCTGCCACGGCCGATTTCTCCACCTGCCCCAACCTGCAATGTCGCTTATGCTCTTTGATCCTGGTGTTAATGGATCGTCCAGTCATTCCGACATAAACTTTTCCGCATGTGCAAGGTATACGGTATATTCCCGACATCGCAAGTGGGTCTCTTTTCTCCTTCGCCGATCTAAGACACTCTTTGATCTTCCTTGTCGGTTTGAAAATCGTCTTTACTCCGTGTTTGCGCAATATACGGCCGATTCTGTCCTTCACTCTGGGAATGTATGGCAGAAATGTCGGGTACGGCCTGGCTCTGTTACAGTTCTAATATAATGTGTGGAGTACCCATTGCTTCTAATCACACGCGCTTGTTCAGAGAAGCTGTAGAAATACAAAAACACGCGAACAGTTTCAACAAGAACGAGGAAAGCCTTAAGGTAAACGGATCCTGGCTTCCCGTACTGCAGCGAACGACCATCGCAGGTAGCAAGAGGAGAACCGCACCGGAAATGACCGCGGAGAAGCCCTCGGACGTTGGCGCGCCAGTTACATACAGTCTGCGGCCGCGAGCTCGGCTCCAGTTCACCACCGGCAATGGAGGGTGAAGCTTTGACAATGCCAGCCACTCGTGCTGGCGAAACGTCGGAAAAAATCATTAGATGAACGTCGGCCGAAGAACCCGAGACAGAAGCCAATAGGCAGTTTGTCAACAAGTGGCCACGAAAGCCTTAACAATTTTGTAGAGTGGCAATAAACTTAACATCAGAATTTTGGACCATTAAGTAAATAAAGTGATGGAATTCTACTACTTCGGAAGAAAAATTACACATGATGGATGAAGCAAGAAGTATAAAAAGCAGACTAGCACATGCAAAAATGGCATTACTACTAGTATAAAACATAGGCCTTAGTTTGCTGCCCGTGACGCTGGAACATACTAAAGGCGCGTCGTAGTCTGGGCGACCACTGCGCGCTCCAGCACTGCCGTTGTTGCACTGCTCAGCGAGATTGCTGAGTAAACGTGTTATTGGCCCAGTATTAAACATAGGCATTAATTTGAGCAAGAAATTTCTGAGGTGTATGTCTAGAGCATAGAACTGTGTGGCAGCGGGGTGAGAATGGTAGAGAGGTGCTTACGGAGGGCAAGGAGGGAGAAAGCAAAACGCGGTCAATGGACAGAGACTCGCACCCCTGTATGTATGTGAGCGTACAGCATTGGGTATACTGTTCATAGCTATCTACATCTACATCTATACTCCGCGAGCCACCTTACGGTGTGTGGCGGAGGGTACTTATTGTACCACTATCTGATCCCCCCTTCCCTGTTCCATTCACGAATTGTGTGTGGGAAGAACGACTGCTTGTAAGTCTCCGTATTTGCTCTAATTTCTCGGATCTTTTCGTTGTGATCATTACGCGAGATATATGTGGGCGGTAGTAATATGTTGCCCATCTCTTCCCGGAATGTGCTCTCTCGTAATTTCGATAATAAACCTCTCCGTATTGCGTAACGCCTTTCTTGAAGTGTCCGCCACTGGAGCTTGTTCAGCATCTCCGTAACGCTCTCGCGCTGACTAAATGTCCCCATGACGAATCGCGCTGCTTTTCGCTGGATCATGTCTATCTCTTCTATTAATCCAACCTGGTAAGGGTCCCATACTGATGATCAATACTCAAGAATCGGACGAACAAGCGTTTTGTAAGCTACTTCTTTCGTCGATGAGTCACATTTTCTTAGAATTCTTCCTATGAATCTCAATCTGGCGCCTGCTTTTCCCACTATTTGTTTTATGTGATCATTCCACTTCAAATCGCTCCGGATAGTAACTCCTAAGTATTTTACGGTCGTTACCGCTTCCAATGATTTACCACCTATGGCATAATCGTACTGGAATGGATTTCTGCCCCTATGTATGCGCATTATATTACATTTATCTACGTTTAGGGAAAGCTGCCAGCTGTCGCACCATGCATTAATCCTCTGCAGGTCTTCCTGGAGTACGTACGAGTCTTCTGATGTTGCTACTTTCTTGTAGACAACCGTGTCATCTGCAAATAGCCTCACGGAGCTACCGATGTCGTCAACTAAGTCATTTATGTATATTGTAAACAATAAAGGTCCTATCACGCTTCCTTGCGGTACTCCCGAAATTACCTCTACATCTGCAGCTTTTGAACCGTTAAGAATGACATGTTGTGTTCTTTCTTCTAGGAAATCCTGAATCCAGTCACAAACCAGGTCCGATATTCCGTAAGCTCGTATTTTTTTCACTAAACGTAAGTGCGGAACCGTATCAAATGCCTTCCTGAAGTCCAGGAATACGGCATCAATCTGCTCGCCAGTGTCTACGGCACTGTGAATTTCTTGGGCAAATAGGGCGAGCTGAGTTTCACATGATCTCTGTTTGCGGAATCCATGTTGGTTATGATGAAGGAGATTTGTATTATCTAAGAACGTCATAATACGAGAACACAAAACATGTTCCATTATTCTACAACAGATTGACGTAAGCGAAATAGGCCTATAATTATTCGCATCTGATTTATGACCCTTCTTGAAAATGGGAACGACCTGCGCTTTCTTCCAGTCGCTAGGTACTTTACGTTCTTCCAGCGATCTACGATAAATTGCTGATAGAAAGGGGGCAAGTTCTTTAGCATAATCACTGTAGAATCTTAAGGGTATCTCGTCTGGTCCGGATGCTTTTCCGCTACTAAGTGATAGCAGTTGTTTTTCAATTCCGATATCGTTTATTTCAATATTTTCCATTTTGGCGTCCGTGCGACGGCTGAAGTCAGGGACCGTGTTACGATTTTCCGCAGTGAAACAGTTTCGGAACACTGAATTCAGTATTTCTGCCTTTCTTCGGTCGTCCTCTGTTTCGGTGCCATCGTGGTCAACGAGTGACTGAATAGGGGATTTAGATCCGCTTACCGATTTTACATATGACCAAAACTTTTTAGGGTTCTTGTTTAGATTGTTTGCCAATGTTTTATGTTCGAATTCGTTGAATGCTTCTCTCATTGCTCTCTTTACGCTCTTTTTCGCTTCGTTCAGCTTTTCCTTATCAGCTATGATTCGACTACTCTTAAACCTATGATGAAGCTTTCTTTGTTTCCGTAGTACCTTTCGTACATGATTGTTATTCCACGGTGGATCTTTCCTCTCGCTTTGGACCTTAGTCGGTACGAACTTATCTAAGGCGTACTGGACGATGTTTCTGAATTTTTTCCATTTTTGTTCCACATCCTCTTCCTCAGAAATGAACGTTTGATGGTGGTCACTCAGATATTCTGCGATTTGTGCCCTATCACTCTTGTTAAGCAAATATATTTTCCTTCCTTTCTTGGCATTTCTTATTACACTTGTAGTCATTGATGCAACCACTGACTTATGATCACTGATACCCTCTTCTACATTCACGGAGTCGAAAAGTTCCGGTCTATTTGTTGCTATGAGGTCTAAAACGTTAGCTTCACGAGTTGGTTCTCTAACTATCTGCTCGAAGTAATTCTCGGACAAGGCAGTCAGGATAATGTCACAAGAGTCTCTGTCCCTGGCTCCAGTCCTGATTGTGTGACTATCCCATTCTATACCTGGTAGATTGAAGTCTCCCCCTATTACAATAGTATGATCACGAAACTTCTTCACGACGTTCTGCAGGTTCTCTCTGAGGCGCTCAACTACTACGGTTGCTGATGCAGGTGGTCTATAGAAGCATCCGACTATCATATCTGACCCACCTTTGATACTTAGCTTAACCCAGATTATTTCACATTCGCATTCGCTAATAACTTCACTGGATATTATTGAATTCTTTACTGCTATAAATACTCCTCCACCATTGGCGTTTATCCTATCCGTGCGGTATATATTCCATTCTGTGTCTAGGATTTCGTTACTGTTCACTTCCGGTTTTAACCAACTTTCCGTTCCTAATACTATATGCGCACTATTTCCTTCAATAAGAGATACTAATTCAGGAACCTTGCCCTGGATACTCCTGCAGTTTACCAATATTACGTTAACTTTTCCTGTTTTTGGTCTCTGAGGACGGACGTTCTTTATCAACGATGATAATGTCCTCTCTGGTAAGCCGTCAGGTATTTTATCGTTTCGCCCAAGGGGGGCTATGCCTTAAGTTGTTATCAATTATACTCAATTTCGCGTCTACCATATATCCACAGAAGGGTCCCAGTAATCCTTCCTATCCCCTTACGACACTACCTTTACACAACTGACAGGTCAAAACTACGTACCGCAGTGCACTTGTTCCAGTACGGCAATGACACGACCTTATTCTCACTACGAGCCTTCCGTCATCCCAAATATTCCTCATATTCCTCAATTTTCTTAAACTATTTATCGTCGCGGTTCAGCCTATCGTACCTAACAATCAACCCCGACAAAACTAATAAGAGAACGGATCACCTGCCAGTTTCTCCTTCCCGATTTCCACCTCACCATACCTAATAAGCCATCCTGATTAGTGAAATCTAACCTTTCAGAGTGCGGCTTAACCAAAATCAAATACGTGAAAGGACTGGGCCACCGCTTTAAGTCTACATCATTCACCATTGACAAATTTTGTATCCATTTATAAACAAAGATTGTATATACTAATAGATACAATTTCTCACGTAAGTAACAAATACATTAAACGGCAAGAAAAAATGTGACCAGCTAAATCACAAAGATAACAACAGTTTGGATGCCAGCAACAGTTATAAGATAAAAAAGGGCCTTTTATCAAATTATAGCGCCTTGTAGACAATGCTATGAAACTGGAATCCACTAATGTCAGATTAGGGCCAAACATAATTACCATTTAAACCACAGACCGTATATATTTTAAGAAAGGACAAAGCTTGGGAGAGAATTAGTAGGTATAAATAAGTCAAATGTAATTTCCAATAACGTTTGATATGAAAATTACAAACTTGCCCCACCGGGCTGACTCAGTTTTTAAACTACCACTAATGTACGACCTTAATTTTAGAATTAAAAGACTAACAAGTATGAAATATCAGGATTAGGCTCCGCTTCTATATTTCCAGCGAGAAACAAATTGCAGCGTTGTAGCTGACTGGCACGCCCGCTAAACCCGCTGAACAGAACAGGTAATAGGATTGTGGAGAGGGCCAGACAGGTCGAGGTCAACATAAAAGTTTTCTGGGTTTGGTACCGCGTCATAATGTAAAAAAAACTGCTGCTGCTATAGAAAAGCCAGGTTTTTTTTTTTTTTTTACATTATGACGCGGTACCAAACCCAGAAAACTTTTATGTCGACTGACTCTGGCCGCGGAAGCCTACGCAATTATAGGTCGAGGTCAGTTTCGCCTTCTTAGGGTAATTTAATAACTTTTACAACCAAAGCAGCACATAGCCGGACCTTTACCAAATGCAACTCTTTACGGCTGAAGACCTCCAAACAAGAAATGTTAACAAATCAACAAGAAAAATATTTTAAAATATATTACCATAATCTTTTAAAGGCAGAAGGACGCAATGTTTAAGCTTGAAAGACAAATTAAAGAATTAACTTCGCAATTTTTTTTTAAAAAGAAAAAATAACCATAAGCCTTAAATTTTAAGCAGGTAAAAACAGATAATCAAACACCAGTGGCACTCAGAAGGCCCCAGGGAGGACGGTCTGTCCTCGTTCACTTAGGCTAGACAGGTGGTGAGCCTAACTACACTTGATCCGTCGGAACCCGACTAGGGGACAGCCACGGACCGACCGACACAACGACTTGCTTCCCATCAATCAGTATATGAGAACTCAAACAGAAAAGGTTACAAACGTAATAATCCACAATGGAGTACGTATTAACTGTGAAAATTACACACTATGTTTTGACAGCGACAACAGGCGATGAATTACGTTAGTGGCCAGGGCAGGTAACCGGAACACTAACAGCCACAAGGCAGAAAATTGCGCTGGTACACTATAATTGTAGTGGACCAAAATAATTAATTGCATCGCATGGCGGCTAAATTTCAGCAGTAGAAACACTCGGTGTTGCTCACAGGAACACCTCCCCAAAAGCAAACCACCGAAACGAACCACCACAACATGAATGGACGTGGCTTGGGTAGTTGAAACCACTACTCAACTTTGACGTCCTGGGTCGGTGAACCACGAAGCTCGTAGCGATCGGACAGCTCCACACACGCTCCGACACTGCCCAGGGGCTGCCAATGGCCCCAGCCGACTGCACCGCTACAACCGCTACAACCGACCGACTGACTGCTGGTCCGTCTGCGACTGCTGCTCAGTCGCGACTGCACTGCTGGTGCGTCTCCCACTCACTTCCAGACACACGACGGCGGAGATATTTATTTATTTATTTAACCTGGCAAGATTAGGGCCATCAGGCCCTCTCTTACATCTAACCAGGCATTCTACTTATTTTACATTCATACGTTTTAGTAGGCATGTTAAACTACATCTAGTACAAAAAGTGAAATAAACAATTAGAAATACATACATATAGAGTTTATATTCGTAGATCATAAGTACTGTTATAATTAGACATTATTGAAGAGACAAATTTTAGATAGGAGTGCTGGCAGCAGGGAGTATGAGGGAGACTCATGGTGAAGGGAGGAGAAGAATAGAGAGACATGATGAAACATAATTAAGGAAATATAAAGGAAAAGAAGATTGCGTGGCTAATAGAGATAGATGAAGAGGAAGGCATCTCAGGAGCAAGATAGGAGACGCTAGCTTTGCCATTTGACAGATCAGAGGATTGGCCTGGTACATTAATTTTGTGGAGAACTTTATGAAGATGATAGTAGGAAATGCTTCAGCTTCTTCTTAAAAGCAGCAGGAGATTGAATTTTGCGCAAGGTAAGGGGCAGTTTGTTCCAGAGGCGGACAGCGGCAACTGAGAAGGAGTTTGCAAAAGTTTTTGTTTTGTGAGTGGGCACAGTTAGGATACCAAATAAGAGTGACCTCGTGTTTCGATTATGATGGCATGACAGGTTTTTAATCTCTGAATCAAGGTACTGGGGTGCTTGCGCGACGAGGAGTCTGTGAAGTAGACATAGAGTGTGGTAGTCACGCAATTTGTCCGGCCGCAGCCACCCTAGCTCGGAGTATGAAGCACTAACATGATCATATCGGCGAATGTTGCAGGTGTAACGCACACAGGCATTCATGGTTAGCTCTAGCCGTCTTTTGTTTTCACTACTCGTGCCTTGCTGAATCACATCACAATAGTGGAGGTTCGGTAGAACGAGTGCTTGCACGAGCTGGCGTTTCAAGTCCTGTGGAAATATGTTCCGAAACTTTTTGAGAGCATAGAGACAAGCAGACGTCTTTCGGCACACTGCGACTGTATTCTCCGCCCAGTTGAGATGCTCATCCAAAGCTACACCCAAGTTCTTCACTGTTTTCTGATATGGTATTGGAGTACCGTCGAGCAGAATAGGAGGTAGCCGTTCGCGGAAATCTGAACTTATTAGTTTCTGATGGGCTATTAAGATTACTTGCGTCTTTTTTGCATTTAGTTTAAGCCCCAGGTTTTTCGCCCATACTGGCTCGGACCCAAACGTGTAGAGGAAACACGCCCGCTGGCTAAACGACATTCCTGCACCAGGAAACGGCCGACCCAAGTTCCACAAGATGATAATCGAAGGGGCCCAGAAGCGCTCTGAGAACCAGTTTCACGTCGCCTGATGAGACGACCGACCTGTCAGAGGGAGTACGCCGTCAACATTTAAGATAACTTGTCAAGGAAATGACGCCAACTACACAGACAACCAACCACTCGCACGAAGACTTGAACGATATCCAACAGTAACTAAGCACGCACGAAGACAGAACGAGAGTCGCTGCACACACACTCATGCACAGCCGACTCATGGACGACCGGCGAGCCAAAACGCGTCGTCCGGTTTGACGACCGACAGACAATCCAACGCGTCCCGGCTCAAGTGATTCGTGGCGGCAATGGTCGGGCTACCCATGTCGACACAGACCTCACTGCTCCAACCCGACTGCACCAGTGCAGCATTGCAACTCCCAGACTGGCAGGTCAGGACTGCGCTCCAGACGCGTTCCCGCAGACTGGCAGACCCGAACTCGCAACACGAACTCCCGACGAACTGGTTTATGATAGACAACAACCGGGATGTAACAGCAGTCGAGCAAAGATACTCGAGAGGGGCTATGTCAATACGCACTGCTAACGCCGCTCACGGTCACGCAAAGCAGCAGCTCAGTGACAATAGTAATTTAAATTAACGTATTGAGGTGGAAGTTCGTTGAAAACAGGGTGTAAAATACACTCCTGGAAATGGAAAAAAGAACACATTGACACCGGTGTGTCAGACCCACCATACTTGCTCCGGACACTGCGAGAGGGCTGTACAAGCAATGATCACACGCACGGCACAGCGGACACACCAGGAACCGCGGTGTTGGCCGTCGAATGGCGCTAGCTGCGCAGCATTTGTGCACCGCCGCCGTCAGTGTCAGCCAGTTTGCCGTGGCATACGGAGCTCCATCGCAGTCTTTAACACTGGTAGCATGCCGCGACAGCGTGCACGTGAACCGTATGTGCAGTTGACGGACTTTGAGCGAGGGCGTATAGTGGGCATGCGGGAGGCCGGGTGGACGTACCGCCGAATTGCTCAACACGTGGGGCGTGAGGTCTCCACAGTACATCGATGTTGTCGCCAGTGGTCGGCGGAAGGTGCACGTGCCCGTCGACCTGGGACCGGACCGCAGCGACGCACGGATGCACGCCAAGACCGTAGGATCCTACGCAGTGCCGTAGGGGACCGCACCGCCACTTCCCAGTAAATTAGGGACACTGTTGCTCCTGGGGTATCGGCGAGGACCATTCGCAACCGTCTCCATGAAGCTGGGCTACGGTCCCGCACACCGTTAGGCCGTCTTCCGCTCACGCCCCAACATCGTGCAGCCCGCCTCCAGTGGTGTCGCGACAGGCGTGAACGGAGGGACGAATGGAGACGTGTCGTCTTCAGCGATGAGAGTCGCTTCTGCCTCGGTGCCAATGATGGTCGTATGCGTGTTTGGCGCCGTGCAGGTGAGCGCCACAATCAGGACTGCATACGACCGAGGCACACAGGGCCAACACCCGGCATCATGGTGTGGGGAGCGATCGCCTACACTGGCCGTACACCACTGGTGATCGTCGAGGGGACACTGAATAGTGCACGGTACATCCAAACCGTCATCGAACCCATCGTTCTACCATTCCTAGACCGGCAAGGGAACTTGCTGTTCCAACAGGACAATGCACGTCCGCATGTATCCTGTGCCACCCAACGTGCTCTAGAAGGTGTAAGTCAACTACCCTGGCCAGCAAGATCTCCGGATCTGTCCGCCATTGAGCATGTTTGGGACTGGATGAAGCGTCGTCTCACGCGGTCTGCACGTCCAGCACGAACGCTGGTCCAACTGAGGCGCCAGGTGGAAATGGCATGGCAAGCCGTTCCACAGGACTACATCCAGCATCTCTACGATCGTCTCCATGGGAGAATAGCAGCCTGCATTGCTGCGAAAGGTGGATATACACTGTACTAGTGCCGACATTGTGCATGCTCTGTTGCCTGTGTCTATGTGCCTGGTTCTGTCAGTGTGATCATGTGATGTATCTGACCCAAGGAATATGTCAATAAAGTTTCCCCTTCCTGGGACAATGAATTCACGGTGTTCTTATTTCAATTTCCAGGAGTGTACATTATGGCGGGAACACGAGTCATGCACGGCTCACTAACCTTAGAAATCAGTGAGTCGAGAAACAAATTTACTATTTGGCGCCGCGGTCTTTTTGTCCTTTTTATTATTATTATTATTATTATAAAAATCGCTCAGTATCAAGGAACTCTGCTCCGTGCAAGGCCGACTAACCCTAACAACGCGCGGCCAGAATGTCTGGCAAAGATAAATCTCTTAACCACAAGGTTTGAACCAGACAGTGCAGATTATATGCTTTCGGTCTTACAAGATTTCACTGGTAACACAATAAACAGAACCCAACGGTGCGATGATCTGACAAAATAAGGAACAACTAAAAACGATCTGCTTACATCTCGGCACCGCGCCTGCGAAACACAGTCGAGTGTGTCCAAACCAAGCACGAGGTGCCCAATGCCGTTGAAGCCCCCATCATTAAAAGAAATCGGAGGGGGACGCTTTAATAGAAGATTGAAATAAGTACACACCCTGCAACTCTGGTTAATTAGCTAGTACTAAATGATTCCATCTTCTGTGTTGATTAATTCAACATTTGAAGCTGCGTATCGATACGTCAGAATAATTCTGTCCTCCCCTGCACTTTTCTTCAGCAGTCACCCTACAGGATCGAGAGTATTTTTAACTTCTAGTTTTAGCAGCCGAAGGCGCAATGGTAGTCGTTATCGCGCTAGTTAAGCGATCTAGTTTTATCAGGTGAAGGCGCGGTGGTAAATCGGTTAAGCGAGAAAAAAAAAATAGCGGAGCAATGTGTTCCACGTGGGCAGCTGGCTGTTTCGGTGCTGCACGTCACTGGGGCTGGGGCGGCGCTGCGCCGCGGCAGGTAATCACCAATGGCGGCGCACCTGCCGCGCTAGTGTTTTGTTCCTCGGTGGCTCACGTTAATGAGAAACCCCGCTGCTGCCGCTTCAGCTGCCGTCAGGCGTACGTTCCCGTTTCGCTGCTGCTGTTGCTGCTCTCCAATGCCCTCTCGTGCACACCATCGTTCAGTGATCGTATAAGTACAGAATGTTTCGAAAAGAATGTACGTATTACAAAGTATAATGTCGTCAAAACTATCGATCACTGCACCACAGCACGGTTATTGGAATTGTCTCGTTTCTATTCATTGCCTCCAGGTGTCAGCTGCCTTCGGTTTGCTTTGTTACAGTCACATGTTACAAAATGGCTACTCCACACCAGGAATCATTATGTGTTTGCGAAGTCTAGTTCCGTGATGACAGTACAGAGACGTTTTAGGTTGCATTACCAAACTGATCCTTCCAATGGATCCAAAATTCGCAGATGATATAGATAATTTGTAGACACAGGATGTACATCTAAAGTCCCCTCACCCCTTCCCCTAGTGATTTCGAGAAAACTGTCGCACGAATTCAAACGCTTTCCGACGTAGACCTACAAAATCAGTTCGTAGAGCCCGTCGAGAATTAGAACTGCCTTCAGAAACAAATCTTTAACATATTGCAGCGTGTCAGCAACTGTGAAATGTACAGCAAATAAACAATTTTTACAGCCTTCAGTTGCAAGGTAATTTTACTCGTTTACCTAGGTTCGATTCCAGTAATGGAATCTTCTTCAGAACAAAAAATGAAATTATTTTTTGTGAGCCAAACACTGGCCATGTCACAGATTATAAATTAAAACATTAAAGACGCATAATCATAAGATTATGTCAGTCAAAATTAAAACCATTAGGGCGAACGTAGACGGAGCTGCGCCGGCCATAAATCAGGACCACACGTAAGCGAGTTTTCGAGCCGCTTACGTGTGGTCCTGATTTATGGCCGGCGCAGCTCCGTCTACGTTCGCCCTAATGGTTTTAATTTTGACTGACATAATCTTATGATTATGCGTCTTTAATGTTTTAATTTATAATCTGTGACATGGCCAGTGTTTGGCTCACAAAAAAAAATTTCATTTTTTGTTCTGAAGAAGATTCCATTACTGGAATCGAAACCTAGGTAAACGAGTAAAATTACCTTGCAACTGAAGGCTGAAAAAATTGTTTATTTGCCTTCAGAAACAATTTAGCGTATTTTGAAACACCGATTGGTTACAAAACAGAAGAAGCTACAGATGTTACAGGTTCTACGTCATGTCGACAAACGCAAATGTAAAGCATTTTCTGACGAGCTTCAGTGTGATATTGACAATGATAGCAGTTTTGCGTAACGCATCACATTCAATGATGAAACGGCTTTCCACCTTAATACGAAAGCAAACAAAAACAATATTCTAAATTGTGGCCTACAGAACCCACACGCACACATTCAACATGTACGAGATTCACCCAAAATCAGAGTGTTTTGTGTGATATCCCACTCACCTGAATACAGACTTTCTTCTTCGGTGGAAGAGAGGCGCTCTGCATCGCGGTGTAGCTTGCTCGCCAGGTTTCGAGAGGGTGCGTTTCTGGATGAGGTATCGAATATATTGCTCTCCCCTACTTATACCTCCCGAGGATATCACGAATGTAAAATTAGAGAGATTCGAGCGCGCACTGAGGCTTTCCGACAGTCGTTCTTCCCGCGAACCATACGCGTCTGGAACAGAAAAGGGAGGTTATGACAGTGGCACGTAAAGTGCCCTCCGCCACACACCGTTGGGTGGCTTGCGGAGTATAAATGTAGATGTAGATGTAGAAGCACGAGTAACGGTCAGCAGTAGCTTGCTACGATACGTAACTCGTTGTTTCCCAGGCTGAATGAGGATAACGTTATTTTCCAACAAGACGGGGCATCCTATCACCGGAGAGTCGCCAAGTGCGTGAAAAAAAAAAATGGCTCTGAGCAGTATGGGACTTAAAATCTGAGGTCATCAGTCCCCTAGAACTTAGAACTACTTAAACCTAACTAACCTAAGGACATCACATACATCCATGCCTGAGGCAGGATTCGAGCCTGGGACCGTAGCGGTCGCGTGGTTCCACACTGAAGCTCCTAGAACCGCTCGGCCACACCGGCCGGCCAAGTGCGTGAATGTCTGAATGAAACTGTATTGAGCCGTTGGATTGGTCGCCAAGCAGCCAGTGTCCCACCACTTCTCAGCTAGCCTCCACGGGGATCGGCTTTGACTACCCGTGCTTTCTTTCAGTGCGATTTCATTAAGGAGAACGTTTACGCATCAACACTATCACACGACCCAGAAGAGTTGAACAACTGTATCCATACTGCCGTAACATCAGTGACACCGGACAGGCATACACATGTATGGAAGAAGTTCGGATATCGGTGTGATATTGTTCGTGTCACTGGTGGAGGGCGTATTGAACATCTGAACATTTGACAGGTTCGTATGAATGTGTCCAAAGCTTCACAGTTGTATGTCGCACAGTTGAATAAATACAGGGCTATTACAAATGATTGAAGCGATTTCATAAATTCACTGTAGCTCAATTCATTGACATATGGTCACGACACACTACAGATACGTAGAAAAACTCATAAAGTTTTGTTCGGCTGAAGCCGCACTTCAGGTTTCTGCCGTCAGAGCGCTCGAGAGCGCAGTGAGACAAAATGGCGACAGGAGCCGAGAAAGCGTATGTCGTGCTTGAAATGCACTCACATCAGTCAGTCACAACAGTGCAACGAGACTTCAGGATGAAGTTCAACAAAGATCCACCAACTGCTAACTCCATTCGGCGATGGTATGAGCAGTTTAAAGCTTCTGGATGCCTCTGTAAGGGGAAATCAACGGGTCGGCCTGCAGTGAGCGAAGAAACGGTTGAACACGTGCGGGCAAGTTTCACGCGTAGCCCGCGGAAGTCGACGAATAAAGCAAGCAGGGAGCTAAACGTACCACAGCCGATGGTTTGAAAAATCTTACGGAAAAGGCAAAAGCAGAAGCCTTACCGTTTACAATTGCTACAAGCCCTGACACCCGATAACAAAGTCAAACGCTTTGAATTTTCGGCGCGGTTGCAACAGCTCATGGAAGCGGATGCGTTCAGTGCGAAACTTGTTTTCAGTGATGAAGCAACATTTTTTCTTAATGGTGAAGTGAACAGACACAATGTGCGAATCTGGTCGGTAGAGAATCCTCACGCATTCGTGCAGCAAATTCGCAATTCACCAAAAGTTAACGTGTTTTGTGGAATCTCACGGTTTAAAGTTTACGGCCCCTTTTTCTTCTGCGAAAAAAACGTTACAGGACACGTGTATCTGGGCATGCTGGAAAATTGGCTCATACCACAACTGGAGACCGACAGCGCCGACTTCATCTTTCGACAGGATGGTGCTCCACCGCACTTCCATCATGATGTTCGGCATTTCTTAAACAGGAGATTGGAAAACCGATGGATCGGTCGTGGTGGAGATCATGATCAGCAAATCATGTCATGGCCTCCACGCTCTCGCGACTTAACCCCATGCGTTTTCTTTTTGTGGGGTTATGTGAAAGATGCAGTGTTTAAACCTCCTCTACCAAGAAACGTGCCAGAACTGCGAGCTCGCATCAACGATGCTTTCGAACTCATTGATGGGGACATGCTGCGCCGAGTGTGGGAGGAACTTGACTATCGGCTTGATGTCTGCCGAATCACTAAAGGGGCACATAACATTTGTGAATGCCTAAAAAAACTTTTTGAGTTTTTATATGTATGTGCAAAGCATTGTGAAAATATCTCAAATAATAAATTTACTGTAGAGCTGTGAAATCGCTTCAATCATTTGTAATAACCCTGTATATGCATTCGAAGTACGTATATTCTTTTTGAAACACCCTGTACATTTTGTTTTACCAGAAAAGTAACACGAAGGGTTAATACAGCTGCGTTCTTCAATTTTAAGATGCGACGGATTGAAAAATTACTTCAGGCCTGCAAGATCGACAACACGCCATACGTCCAAGCGTGGCGGGTTGCACACTTACCAAGCAACCACTTTTCACGTAAAAGTAAATTTCCTGGTTTAGCACAAGGATGCCTGAGCATCAACGCCAGAGGACTCGGGTCGTAAGAACCTACTTCCTCCGCAACACAGATAACCAAAAATAGATCGCAAGATATCCCTCCGCCTCCGCCCACGGCAGTCCATCGGCAGTTGACTCCGAGCTAAGACTGCAGGTAGGACATCCACTCAAGCCGACAGCGCCGCCCTGCCGCAGCCGCTACGAACTACACTCTGGGTTCCCGCTAGACTTCTGACCTATCTATCTTAGTGATTGTCGGCGTTTTAAGGCTTGGATAAAACTATTACTCTTGTGCTACAGTGGCTGTAGATGGTTCCCAGGGAACATAACCCGTGTCTAGAAGGAAGAATTTTTTGTGGAAGTTAAGCTCCGTACATTGACGAAAGAATTGCACATTTAGTTGCTCATTGTTTTAAGACAGTCTCGAAGGGTCCTAGCGTTTTGATTTAGTGTGATCATCTTGTTTGTTTCTAAACTGCAGCGTTCAGCTAGTGACTTTCACTTTTCAGTTTGTATTATTATTTGTCGGAGTAGACGAGCAGTGACTCTTTGTTACGTTAATAACCGTTGTAAAGAATCATTTGCATTATTTATGTCGCCTGGAGCTGGTTATTCACTTCCCTTATTACCTCTTTTCTGATTGTCTCTGCTAGTGCAGCCATTCACTGATCTTAGAAATTTCATTTCGTATGTTTCTAGTTGTCGTAAAGCTTTATTTGTCAGCGTCGAAGTGTTTTTCGTAACGCTCACCTTCACAGTAGAATTTAACTGTCGAAGGAAGTCATTAGTCTTTGTCAACGAATCTTCGGTAAAAATGACTTTTTTTTTTTAAATTCCAGCTTGTTGGTGATATGACGTGTAATCTGAGTAGCAAAGACAACCGGGAGTGTATAAACCCATGGTAAACGAAACATCACCCTCGCTGTTTGTATTAAAATGAAGCGGTCGCCAGTGAGGGGAAGCTAATACAACCGGTTCCGTTCCATTTTGAGTTCTTTTGTCTGTTTCATTTTCGGACACAGATCCGTTTTATTTCGTGCTTGTGGCTACTGTTTATATAACTAAATGCTTCCTATTATCGCAATGAAAAGAGCGAACGAATGATGTCTTCCGGGAAGGACGGAAACATTGAAGGCTGCAGTTTTATTGGTTTCCCGTGACGGTAGCTTGAATTATCACGAAACAAATAAAGCGTGCGATACAGCAAACCATTGCTTCCGATCGAAGAACAACCGCGTTATTAAATTAAAAACGGCTGCCACTGCTGTTGAGGATACAAATAAAACAATCGCAGTCGCTCCTCAATTGCCGTGCGAGGAATGGATGAAGAAGGTAAATGTAACAAAAATCTCTAGCTGGATATTTCCGTGCTGCACCAGTTGAAACAAAGAAGAATTTACTGCAAGGACATGAATATGTCTCCCACCACCCTGTTCGTACCCTACTTGTGGTACATTAAACGAATGAATAAGTGAACGACATGACATTATAGTTATTTGTTCTCTTTTCAAATTGCGAGTGTGAGATGTTTAATGTTGGAGCACAGAACTGACCGTTATTAGCGTGTCAACAAATAAGTATCGGTTTAAGTACAATAAATGGCTCTGCATTCACTTATTTATTTAGTTCCCAAATACACTACTGGCCATTAAAATTGCTGCACCAATAAGAAATGCAAATGATAAACGGGTATTCGTTGGACGAATATATTATAGTATAACTGACATTTGATTACATTTTCACGCAATTTGGGTGCATAGATCCTGAGAAATCAGTACCCAGAACAACCACCTCTGGCCGTAATAACGGCCTTCATACGCCTTGGCATTGAGTCAAACAGAGCTTGGATGGCGTGTACAGGTACAGCTGCCCATACAGCTTCAACACGATACCACAGTTCAAGAGTAGTGACTGGCGTATTGTGCCGAGCCAGATGCTAGGCCACAATTGACCAGACGTTTTGAATTGGTGAGAGATCTGGAGAATGTGCTAGCCAGGGCAGCAGTCGAACATTTTCTATAACCAGAAAGGCCCGTACGGGACCTGCAACATGCGGTCGTGCATTATCCTGCTGAAATGTAGGGTTTCGCAGGGATCGAATGAAGGGTAGAGCCACGGATAGTAACACACCGGAATGTAACGTCCACTGTTCAAAGTGCCGTCAGTGCGAACAAGAGGTGACTGAGACGTGTAACCAATGGCACCTCATACCATCACGCCAGATGATACGCCAGTATGGCGATTACGAAAACACGCTTCCAATGTGCGTGAACCGCGATGTCGCCAGACTCGGATGCGACCATCATGATGCTGTAAACAGAACCTGAATTCATCCGAAAAAATGACGTTTTGTCATTTGTGCACCCAGGTTTGTCGTTGAGTACACCATCACAGGCGCTCCTGTCTGTGATGCAGCGTCGAGGGTAACCGCAGCCATGGTCTCCGCGCTGATAGTCCATGCTACTGCAAACGTCGTCGAACTGTTCGTGCAGATGGTTGTTGTCTTGCAAACGTCCCCATCTGTTGACTCAGGGATCCAGACGTGGCTACACGATCCGTTACAGCCATGCGGGCCCGCATCTCGTGGTCGTGCGGTAGCGTTCTCGCTTCCCACGCCCGGGTTCCCGGGTTCGATTCCCGGCGGGGTCAGGGATTTTCTCTGTCTCGTGATGGCTGGGTGTTGTGTGCTGTCCTTAGGTTAGTTAGGTTTAAGTATTTCTAAGTTCTAGGGGACTGATGACCATAGATGTTAAGTCCCATAGTGCTCAGAGCCATTTGAACCATTTTTTTTTAACAGCCATGCGGATAAGATACCTGACATCTGTCCTGCTAGTGTTACGAGGCCTTTGGGATACACCACGGCGTTCCGTATTACCCTCCTGAACACACCGATTCCATATTCTGCTAACAGTCATTGGATCTCGACCAACGCCAGCAGCAATGTCGCGATACGATAAACCGCAATCGCGATAGGGTTCAATCCGACCTTTATCAAAGTCGGAAACGTGATGGTAGGCATTTCTCCTTCTTACACGAGGCATTACAACAACGTTTCACCAGGCAACGCCGGTCAACTGCTGTGTATGAGAAGTCGGTTGAAAACTTTCCTCATGTCAGCACGTTGTAGGTGTCGCCACCAGCGCCATCCTTGTGTGAAACCTCTGAAAAACTAATCATTTGCATATCACAGCATCTTCTTCCTGTCGGTTAAATTTCGCTTCTGTAGCACGCCATCTTCGTGGTGCAGCAATTTTAATGGCCAGCAGTGCATGTAAAAAGGCAGAATATGGCGCTACAGTCGACAACGTCTATATAAGACAAGTGTCTGACGCAATTTTTAGCTCGGTTAATGCTGTTACATTGGCAGGTTATCACGATTTAAGAGTTTGGACGTGATGTTATAGTCGGCGTCCGAGCGATGGGGCACAGCATTTTCGAGGTAGCGATGATGTGGGGATTTTATCGTGCGTCCATTTCACGGACGTACTGTAAATGTCAAGATCCTGTAAAACATCTAATCTCCTACATCGCTGTGGCCGGAAAAATATCCTCCAATTACGGGACCAACGACGACTGAAGATAATCGTTCAACGCAACAGATGTGCAACCCTTCCACAAATTGCTGCAGCTTTCAATGCTGGGCCATCAACGTCAGCGTGGGAACCATTTAACGAAACATCATCGATATAGGGTTTTGGAGCCAAAGGTCCACTCGATTACGCTTGATGACTGCAGGACACGATGCTTTACGCCTCGCCTGGGCCCGTCAACACCGACATTGGACTGTTGATGACTGGAAACATGGTGCCTGTTCAGACGAGTCTCGTTTCAAATTGGACGTGTATAGATTTGGAGACAATGTCATGAATCCATGGACCCTGCATATCAGCAGTGGACTGTTCAGGCTGGTGGAGGCTCAGTAATGATGTGGGGCGTATGCAGTTGGAATGATATGGGACCCCTGATACGTCTAAATACGACTCTGACAGGTGACACGTATGTAGGAATCCTGTTTGATCACCTGCATCCATCCACGTTCAGTGTGCATTCCAACAGATTTGGGCAATTCCAGCTGGACAATGCGACACCCCACACATCCCGAATTGCTACAGAGTGGCTACAGGAACACTCGTCTGAGTTTGGACACTTACAAACTCCCCAGACATGAACATTACTGAGCATATCTGAGATGCCTTGCAACGTGCGTTCAGAAGATATTTCCGCCCTTCAGTATTCTTACGATTTATGGACAGCCCTGCAGGATTCATTGTGTCAGTTCAGTCAAGCACTACTTCAGACATTAGCCGCGTCCCTGTCACATCATGGTGAGGCTATTTTTGGTGCTCACGGTTATCTATACGATATTAGGCAGGTGTGCCAGTTTCTTTGGGTCTTAGATGTAGTTCACATTGGGATGACAGTCACACAACACTGATACAACTGTACGTCGCATTGCCCGACACAACACTGACTGCTGGTTGTTTCATGCAACTGTATCGTGCAACATACGAGGAAGGAAATTTCAAATCAATTGATGCGGCTCAAAAAATTATTTCATGTAGATGAAACAAAGCTTCGTCTGTTTCTATAGTTAGTCAGTAAAAAATTTAATTAAAAATCACAAACCACTGTTTTGGGATTCCCATATGTTTTCCACTTCATCAATTGACTTTGAGGGAACTATTCGGTAAAATAATCGATTTCTTTGCATCTTATAGTCTCATATAACAGCCTGATAATTAACTGGTTATCTTTTCATTGTTCACCATAATTACTGTGTTACCTGGAAACTTAAGTAAAGCACATGCATGTTTTGAATAATGTGCAGCAAAAAGTGTAATGTTCATCGGTTTACGTTTGGTGGATTTTATGTCACACATTCCTAGATAAAAAATGTAGCTAATGTATCGAAATAGTTTTTAACTCTGCAAGGAGGGCCATACACAATGGGGTCCATTGATAATGACCGGGCCATATATCTCACGAAATAAGCATCAAACGAAAAAGCTACAAAAAACGAAACTCGTCTAGGTTGAAGGGGGAAACCAGATGGCGCTATGATTGGCCCACTAGATGGCGCTGCCATAGGTCAAACGAATATCAACTGCGTTTCCTTAAATAGGAACCCCCAATTTTTATTACAAATTCGTGTAGTACGTAGAGAAATATGAATGTTCTAGTTGGACCGCTTTTTGGCTTTGTGATAGATGGCACTGTAATAGTCACAAACGTGTAAGTACGTGATATAACGTAACATTCCGCCAGTGTGGACGGTATTTGCTTCGTAATACATTACCCGTGTTAAAATGGACCGTTGTCCAATTGCGAAAAAAGGTCGATATCGTGTTGATGTATGGCTATTGTGATCAAAATGCCCAACGGTCGTGTGCTATGTATGCTTCTCGGTATCCTGGACGACATTATCCAAGTGTCCGGAGCGTTCGCCGGATAATTACGTTATTTCAAGGAAACAGGAAGTGTTCAGCCATATGTGTTGAGAATGCTACATCAACATCGATTGCACCCGTACCATATTTCTATGCACCAGGAATTCCATGGCGACGACTCTGAACGTCGTGTACAGATCTGCCACTGGGCACAAGAGAAATTACGGGACGATGACAGAGTTTTGCATGCGTTCTATTTTGCGACGAAGCGTCCTTCACCAACAGCGGTAACGTAAACCGGCATAATATGCACTATTAGGCAACGAAAAATCCACGATGGCTGCGACAAGTGGAACATCAGCGACCTTGGCGGGTTAATGTATGGTGCGGCATTAAGGGAAGAAGGATAATTGGCCCCCATTTTATCGATTGCAATCTAAATGGTGCAACGTATGCTGATTTCGTACGTAATGTTCTACCGATGTTACTACAAGATGTTTCACTGCATGACAGAATGGCGATGTACTTCCAATATGATGGATGTCCGGCACATAGCTCGCGTGCGGTTGAAGCGGTATTGAATAGCATATTAGATGACAGGTGGATTGGTCGTCGAGGCAACATTCCATGGCCCGCACATTCACCGGATCTGACGTCCCCGGATTTCTTTCTGTGGGGAAAGTTGAGGATATTTACTATCGTGATCCACCGACAACGCCTGACAACATGCGTCAGCGCATTGTCAATGCATGTGCGAACATTACGGAAGGCGAACTATTCGCTGTTGAGAGGGATGTCGTTACACGTATTGCCCAATGGATTGAGGTTGACGAACATCATTTTGAGCATTTACTGCATTAATGGGTATTCACAGGTAATCACACTGTAACAGCATGCGTTCTCAGAAATGGTAATTTCACAAAGGTACATGTATCACATTGGAGCAATCGACATATAATGTTCAAAAGTACCTATGTTCTGTATTTTAATTTATGAAACCTAGGTGTTACCAACTGTTCGTATAAAATTGTGAGACATATGGTTGCGAATATTACAGCGCCATCTATCAGAAAGCGAAAGAAACGGTCCAACTAAAACATTCATATTTCTTTACGTACTACATGAATATGTAATAAAATGGGGGTTCCTATTTTTAAAAAACGCAGTTGATACCCGTTTTATCTATGGCAGCGCCATCTAGCGGGCCGAACATAGCGCCATCTCGTTTCCCGCTTCAAGCTAGACAAGTTTCGTTCTTTGTAGTTTTTTCGTTTGACGCTTATTTCGTGAGATGTTTGGCTCGGTCACGATCAATGGACTACCCTGTATACATCTTTCGAGCCTGGATAAATACGTGACATACACTGACGGAAGAAACAATCACACCATCACCGCGCCCGGGTTCCCGGGTTCGATTCCCGGCGGGGTCAGGGATTTTCTCTGCCTCGTGATGACTGGGTGTTGTGTGCTGTCTTTAGGTTAGTTAGGTTTAAGTAGTTCTAAGTTCTAGGGGACTGATGACCATAGATGTTGTCCCACAGTGCTCAGAGCCAAGTAACACCATCAAGAAAGTGTAGTGCGACATAAATGAAAGTTGGTAGGCGTGTTTCTACAACTGCAAGATAATTATTCAGATTTCGTGGCAGTCGCATAACAGTAGCGCTAAACGCCACAATGAAGACGGAAGTCAGGCTTGCTTTAAATACACGCCATAGCGTTTCGTGAGCGTTAGCTAAGTTTGAAATTGGACATGGTAGTCTGATGTTAGTCAAGAATGTCTTTAAGGCACCAAAATGCCTTAGCGCCTTACTGAGCATAAACGAGGTGGCGTAATAGGAACACGAGAAGTTGGATGTTCCTTCTAGTTGCAGAAAGACTTCCCAGGAATGTAGCCACCGTGCTTAAGTGTTGGCACCGGTGGTCACGAGGATTTAGGGTCGCGAGAAAACCGGGCTTTGGACGCCTACGTAGCGTTACCAAGAGGGCAGACCATCGTGTTCAGCATATGACACTGGCGCTCGTACTGCTTCCGCAGCAGTAATCTGAGCATCATTTGGCACCACAGTGGCACAAAAGACTACACTCCTGGAAATTGAAATAAGAACACCGTGAATTCATTGTCCCAGGAAGGGGAAACTTTATTGACACATTCCTGGGGTCAGATACATCACATGATCACACTGACAGAACCACAGGCACATAGACACAGGCAACAGAGCATGCACAATGTCGGCACTAGTACAGTGTACATCCACCTTTCGCAGCAATGCAGGCTGCTATTCTCTCATGGAGACGATCGTAGAGATGCTGGATGTAGTCCTGTGGAACGGCTTGCCATGCCATTTCCACCTGGCGCCTCAGTTGGACCAGCGTTCGTGCTGGACGTGCAGACCGCGTGAGACGACGCTTCATCCAGTCCCAAACATGCTCAATGGGGGACAGATCCGGAGATCTTGCTGGCCAGGGTGGTTGACTTACACCTTCTAGAGCACGTTGGGTGGCACGGGATACATGCGGACGTGCATTGTCCTGTTGGAACAGCAAGTTCCCTTGCCGGTCTAGGAATGGTAGAACGATGGGTTCGATGACGGTTTGGATGTACCGTGCACTATTCAGTGTCCCCTCGACGATCACCAGTGGTGTACGGCCAGTGTAGGAGATCGCTCCCCACACCATGATGCCGGGTGTTGGCCCTGTGTGCCTCGGTCGTATGCAGTCCTGATTGTGGCGCTCACCTGCACGGCGCCAAACACGCATACGACCATCATTGGCACCAAGGCAGAAGCGACTCTCATCGCTGAAGACGACACGTCTCCATTCGTCCCTCCATTCACGCCTGTCGCGACACCACTGGAGGCGGGCTGCACGATGTTGGGGCGTGAGCGGAAGACGGCCTAATGGTGTGCGGGACCGTAGCCCAGCTTCACGGAGACGGTTGCGAATGGTCCTCGCCGATACCCCAGGAGCAACAGTGTCCCTAATTTGCTGGGAAGTGGCGGTGCGTTCCCCTACGGCACTGCGTAGGATCCTACGGTCTTGGCGTGCATCCGTGCGTCGCTGCGGTCCGGTCCCAGGTCGACGGGCACGTGCACCTTCCGCCGACCACTGGCGACAACATCGATGTACTGTGGAGATCTCACGCCCCACGTGTTGAGCAATTCGGTGGTACGTCCACCCGGCCTCCCGCATGCCCACTATACGCCCTCGCTCAAAGTCCGTCAACTGCACATACGGTTCACGTCCACGCTGTCGCGGCATGCTACCAGTGTTAAAGAGTGCGATGGAGCTCCGTATGCCACGGCAAACTGGCTGACACTGACGGCGGCGGTGCACAAATGCTGCGCAGCTAGCGCCATTCGACGGCCAACACCGCGGTTCCTGGTGTGTCCGCTGTGCCGTGCGTGTGATCATTGCTTGTACAGCCCTCTCGCAGTGTCAGGAGCAAGTATGGTGGGTCTGACACACCGGTGTCAATGTGTTCTTTTTTCCATTTCCAGGAGTGTATTACAAATCGGTTACTTCAAGAACAAAAATGGTTCAAATGGCTCTGAGCACTATGGGACTTAACTGCTGTGGTCATCAGTCCCCTAGAACTTAGAACTACTTAAACCTAACTAACCTAAAGACATCCCACACATCCATGCCCGAGGCAGGATTCGAACCTGCGACCGTAGCGGTCGCGCGGTTCCAGACTGTAGCGCCTAGAACCGCTCGGCTACTCCGACCGTCACCTGAAGGACAGCTCTGGACCCGACGTCCCGTAGCGCACATTCTACTGACCATGAAACACTGTCATTTGCGCCTTTAGCAGTGGCAAGCGACAGCTCATTGGACGGCGGGGTGGACGTGTTTTGTGTTTTCTGATGGAAGTTGGCTCTGCTTCGGTGCCAGTGATGGCCGTGTGTTGGTTAGAAGGGACCAGTTGAGGCCCTGCAACCAACGCGCCGGCGCAATACACACTCTGGCCCTACACCTGGAGTTACGGTCTGAGGTGTGATTTCGTACGACAGCAGGATCTTTCTCGTGGTTATCCAGCGGCCCTCACTGCAAAGTTCTATGTCATTCTGACAATTCGATCTGTTGTTCTGCCATTCATGAAAAGGATTCAAATGGTTCAAATGGCTCTGAGCACTATGGGACTCAACTGCTGTGGTCATTAGTCCCCTAGAACTTAGAACTATTTTAACCTAACTAACCTAAGGACATTACATAACACCCAGTCATCACGAGGCAGAGAAAATCCCTGACCCCGCCGGGAATCGAACCCGGGGACCCGGGCGTGGGAAGCGAGAACGCTACCGCACGACCGCGAGCTGCGGACTGAAAAGGATTGCGGAGAGTATTTTCCAATAGTATGACGCTCATCTACATACTGATGTTATAAGACAACTTCCGCTAGAGAGTGTCGACACTTAAATGCCTGGGCTAGCAGTACAGAGCAGATTAGGTTTCGGAAAGGGGCCAAAATGAGTTCCTGCCAGTTGCACTCAACATACAAACTTTATTTATCGACACACAATATTACAACAAGGATGCAAAACACTTAAAACTTTAATCGACCTCCGTTAATGAACATTAGATCGGCTGTAGGTCACACTCAAAATACAAGACACAAGACCCAAGCAAGAACTTGAATCGCAAGGTTCTACTGGAGGTTTCACCCAAAAATATTTTCTAAATCTTCAATCTGAACAGGCTGAAGACCTTAGCAAATTAAAGTAAATGGAACTTGGCTGGAGGCCGCATATTAAGCAATAATGAGAGTTACAATCAAAAGGCAGAAGGCCCTATCTTAAAACATTTCATGCAAAAGGGCAAGACAAGAACATTAATTTTAGAGATATTAAAACTCGGCTGAAGGCCGCACATCAGCCAATAATTTAACGGCTTAAGCCCTAGAAAGAAGAGTTTGAATTTTAAAAGGCAGAAGGCCGTATCTTAAAAATTTTCATACAAAATTCGGCTGAAAACCGCTATGAAAAAATAACAATCCCTTGCCTTAAGGACAAGGCAAGAACATTAATTTAAGAGATATTAAACTTGGGTGAAGGCCACATATCAACCAAATATGTTCAACGGCTTAAGGCCTAGAGAAAGAGTTTCAATTCAAAAGGCGGAAGGCCTTATCTTAAAACATTTCATGCAAAAGGGCAAAACAAGAACATTAATATAAGAAATATTAAAATTCGGCTGAAGGCCACACATCAACCAAATAACTAAAATTACTGTGTAGCACGCAACGAATGGCGATCAGAAGTTTCCAATGGTCGGCCTGGGATTGTAACACTAACGGCCGGTTAGGCAGCATGTCCAACGATTTCTTAATCTTGAGGTAAGCCAACCGACAGACAGCCGACCGACCAATCAAGAAAATCAGCTCCGCTCGACGCAACCAGCAAAACGGCCACAACTACACACGGAATACTGGCGCCCACAACGACCAACAACACCTGAGCTGTCGACCTACGCGCTGTGCTGGACAGCAGCAACACGACGAGGAAAATACACCGCCGAAAATTACGTCAACGACCAGGGCAGTTAACCGGAACGTCAACGGCCACAAGGGAGAAGATACAGCTGGTCAACATCAATAATATGGAATAAATTAAGTTAAATTTCACAGGAAGACGGCTGGAATCTTAGCCGACTTAAATACACACACGTTGTTGCTCGCTGGAATGTCCCAAAGCGACAAGCAGGATCAAACGAAGAAATGGAAACAGTTGAGGCTCGATAGTAGGTTAGGTGAGGACTCAAATTTCATGTCCAAGACGGGGACTTCCTTGCTGCCCCACGCCAACCGACCGACTGGAGACACACCACCCAGCCGGAAACTGTATCCGCCGCTCAAGAGATAGTACAGCAGTACAAGTATCGATACACGCTGCTGCTGCCACTCACGGAGAGGACAGCAACATTATCGCGATAATCGCAGGAGATATAGAACCACGGGGCTGCGACTGAGGTTTAACCCAAACAAGCATGACTCCAGCCAGCCACAGCTCAGACATGTTGCCTTATGCTGCTCGATCACCAGATCCGTCTCCAGTCGAGCACATATGGGACATCATCGGACGATTTCTCCAGCGTCATCCACAAGCAGCATTTTAACCGTCCCTGTAAGACCAGCCAAGAGCAACAGACATGGACCTCCATCCCACAAACTGACATCCGGCATCTGTTCAACACAATGCATGCAGATTTGCATGCCTGCATTCGAGATTACGGCGGTTACGGCGGTTATTAATGTACAAGTGTATCACATCTGGACTGGCGTATCTCGCGCTTGGTTTAACCTGCGATCTTGCAATGATAATCACTTAAATACACTCCTGGAAATTGAAATAAGAACACCGTGAATTCATTGTCCCAGGAAGGGGAAACTTTATTGACACATTCCTGGGGTCAGATACATCACATGATCACACTGACAGAACCACAGGCACATAGACACAGGCAACAGAGCATGCACAATGTCGGCACTAGTACAGTGTATATCCACCTTTCGCAGCAATGCAGGCTGCTATTCTCCCATGGAGACGATCGTAGAGATGCTGGATGTAGTCCTGTGGAACGGCTTGCCATGCCATTTCCACCTGGCGCCTCAGTTGGACCAGCGTTCGTGCTGGACGTGCAGACCGCGTGAGACGACGCTTCATCCAGTCCCAAACATGCTCAATGGGGGACAGGTCCGGAGATCTTGCTGGCCAGGGTAGTTGACTTACACCTTCTAGAGCACGTTGGGTGGCACGGGATACATGCGGACGTGCATTGTCCTGTTGGAACAGCAAGTTCCCTTGCCGGTCTAGGAATGGTAGAACGATGGGTTCGATGACGGTTTGGATGTACCGTGCACTATTCAGTGTCCCCTCGACGATCACCAGTGGTGTACGGCCAGTGTAGGAGATCGCTCCCCACACCATGATGCCGGGTGTTGGCCCTGTGTGCCTCGGTCGTATGCAGTCCTGATTGTGGCGCTCACCTGCACGGCGCCAAACACGCATACGACCATCATTGGCACCAAGGCAGAAGCGACTCTCATCGCTGAAGACGACACGTCTCTATTCGTCCCTCCATTCACGCCTGTCGCGACACCACTGGAGGCGGGCTGCACGATGTTGGGGCGTGAGCGGAAGACGGCCTAACGGTGTTCGGAACCGTAGCCCAGCTTCATGGAGACGGTTGCGAATGGTCCTCGCCGATACCCCAGGAGCAACAGTGTCCCTAATTTGCTGGGAAGTGGCGGTGCGGTCCCCTACGGCACTGCGTAGGATCCTACGGTCTTGGCGTGCATCCGTGCGTCGCTGCGGTCCGGTCCTAGGTCGACGGGCACGTGCACCTTCCGCCGACCACTGGCGACAACATCGATATACTGTGGAGACCTCACGCCCCACGTGTTGAGCAATTCTGCGGTACGTCCACCCGGCCTCCCGCATGCCCACTATACGCCCTCGCTCAAAGTCCGTCAACTGCACATACGGTTCACGTCCACGCTGTCGCGGCATGCTACCAGTGTTAAAGACTGCGATGGAGCTCCGTATGCCACGGCAAACTGGCTGACACTGACGGCGGCGGTGCACAAATGCTGCGCAGCTAGCGCCATTCGACGGCCAACACCGCGGTTCCTGGTGTGTCCGCTGTGCCGTGCGTGTGATCATTGCTTGTACAGCCCTCTCGCAGTGTCCGGAGCAAGTATGGTGGGTCTGACACACCGGTGTCAATGTGTTCTTTTTTCCATTTCCAGGAGTGTATGTTACGTAGATAAATTTATTACAGATATTTCGTTACTATACATGAATTACTTTTCGGTGATGCGATTTTTTTCCGTTAGTGTATTTGGAGCATGTCCCTATCTACACTGGAAGCGACGCATCACACACAGGGCTACTGCCACTTGCTGAGTTTCGTTGCCTGCCGTATTTCTCCTGTGGAAATACGAGTGCCGCACGGAAAAGCACTGATCGCGCTACCGGTACTGGACTGTGTTGTATCGTACATCGGACTGTCTTAGTGAGAACCGCGCTTATCTCTCCCCTCCCTGTACACATATTCCACCTTGGGATTTATTATTGACATTATTGTCTCATTCAGATGAAAGTGCCACATTCATTCAGTGAACACTAGGCGAAAAACGATATACACTCGGATAACACATATTTACGCACTGTACAGAAAGGTGTGCTGTGTTCAGCAGGTTACATTTTTCAGCAGGCTTGCAGAAGAACTGAAAAACTGGAGTGGTAAACAACAATTGATCAAATACAAATTGAAAGGTTCCCTTGTGCAACACTCCTACATTTCTGTGCAGAAGTTCCTCGCAATAGTTGAGAACTTTTCTCCGTATGCGTTATTTACTCATACATTTAGTGTTTTATCAACTTTTTAACTTCTATTCAGCGTTTTATCAACTGTCTATTGACTCGCTTCATGACCAAACAACTTTGTCTAGAGTGACAAACTGCCTATTGGCTTCTGTCTCGCGTTCTTCGGACGACGTTCATCTGATGATCTTACTGACGTTTCGCCAGCACGAAACGTCAGTAAAATCATCAGATGAACGTCGGCCGAAGAACCCGAGACAGAAGCCAATAGGCAGTTTATCAACAAGTGGCCACGAAAGCCTTAACAACTTTGTGTATGACTAGAGTGTTCTCATGGAACCTGATAGATGACTATAAAATAAATATAAAGTTATAACGTGGTCTGAAGAATGCAGCACCTGATGACCGAAGCGGAAACTCTAGGCCGTAGAGGTGTTTGGAGCACAGCAGTCCAGTGTGAGGCGTAAACATACAAGGGGACGGCACGGGGTCGGGGTTGCTATCTCAGAACGAACTGACTGGTGACGTCGTTTCAGGTATCAGCTGTCTCGCGCTAAAATACTTTTACTCAGAAAGGCCTCCGTTGAAGAGATATCTTCCTCGGAAACCGAGTGAGATTAGAATCTATTAAAATTCCGACAGCTGTTTTAGTGGTGAATTCAGGTTAGGACACAGTTCGACATGGGTTCGATCACTGTCTAACGCCGTATTTTCTCTTCTCTTTTTCATTCTTTCTTGCTCTTAACTCACTTTTGATGTCACTTGTTAACCACAAGTTAATTTCAAAAATATTATAAAGAGATAAAATACAATGAGGATCTCATTTAATACGCTGTAAGGGAATACGGATATATTCAGTCTGACGCACTTTACAATTTGTAGGATGATAGTTGTGATGGAAACATGTTAACACAAACGCCGGCCGAAGTGGCCGTGCGGTTAAAGGCGCTGCAGTCTGGAACCGCAAGACCGCTACGGTCGCAGGTTCGAATCCTGCCTCGGGCATGGATGTTTGTGATGTCCTTAGGTTAGTTAGGTTTAACTAGTTCTAAGTTCTAGGGGACTATTGACCTCAGCAGTTGAGTCCCATAGTGCTCAGAGCCATTTTTTTGTTAACACAAACTGTCCTTGCTCCATGAACATCATAGAACGACTCGTTCCGTACTGGAATTTAGTATTCGATCAGTTTAACGAGAAATTTATTTCATCGTCATACTGAAATATACTTTCCCCTGTGTCCGTTGGTCAAATGTCGACTGCATCGAAAAACAAGCTCTTTCGAAATTACTCAATGAATTTTGTACGAATTTTCATTGCCAAAGAGAGAGTGTAAAATGTACAAATGGAGTATCATATTGACTATGTGATGTCTAGTTTTGCAAAAGGGGCAACTTAATTAGCAATTTTAGGGAAAAATTTTGACAGAATTTTCAAACCAGGAGTGAGTAATGGACAAATGGGCTGTCAAACGGAACAGGTTGAGATATAGAATGAAATTTTCACTCTGCAGTGGAGTGTGCGCTGATATGAAACTTCCTGGCAGATTAAAACTGTGTGCCCGACCGAGACTCGAACTAGGGACCTTTGCTTTTCGCGGGCAAGTGCTCTACCAACTGAGCTACCGAAGCACGACTCACACCCGGTACTCACAGCTTTACTTCTGCCAGTATCTCGTCTCCTACCTTCCAAACTTTACAGAAGCTCTCCTGCGAACCTTGCAGAACTAGCACTCCTGAAAGAAAGGATATGGCGGAGACATGGCTTAGCCACAGCCTGGGGGATGTTTACAGAATGAAATTTTCACTCTGCAGCGGAGTGTGCGCTGATATGAAACTTCCTGGCAGATTAAAATTGCTAGTTCTGCGAGGTTCGCAGGAGAGCTTCTGTAAAGTTTGGAAGGTAGGAGACGAGATACTGCCAGAAGTAAAGCTGGGAGTACCGTGCGTGAGTCGTGCTTCAGTAGCTCAGTTGGTAGAGCACTTGCCCGCGAAAGGCAAAGGTCCCGAGTTCGAGTCTCGGTCGGGCACACAGTTTTAATCTGCCAGGAAGTTTCAGGTTGAGATATAGTTCTGAAAAAAAAAGATTTAATTGATTGAATGTAATCAATGTAGTTAAGAAAAACTTGATAAGCGGTTTTAAGGGAAATTGGAATAGTTCACGAACAGATGCTGCAAGCTAAGTAAATGTACTTTCAAAAAAGCTTGTCTCTTCAAGGCCCAGCTATACTGCAGAAAACTGGTTTGATAGTTAACTGTCAAAATTTTTTGAATTAAAGAAAAAATGTACAAAATAACGGTAAAATGTATTTGGAACGATTTTCCTCAATGTAAGTAGTAAAATCAATTAGATGAACATTAGACGCGAATTTGAATGAAACTCGAAATGATGTACAGTTGCTGACATGCTCATATGCTGGTGACTTAAGGAGACCACTGAGTGAAATTCCACCAGACAAACACCTCTAGCACTCTCTAAAATTCTGATATTCGATGTTAAACGTTGAACTTGAAATTCTCAATTGGCACATCCTTTACATCACTTCCAGTATAACTGAAATACGCATCAAATGTTTCTATGAACTGTTTCATTTCAAACATGACGCAGAGTCATATTGCTCCGTGATGAAGCCACATCAAACACAGCAGAGAAGGTCAGAGAAACGATCGGGGCGTTCAGTTAGGAAATACTAAGGTATGCGAATTGTTCTCCAGACCTCGCTCCGCCTGATTATCATCTATTTCCATCACTGGGACACGCTCTCGCTCAACAACACTTCAATTCGTATGAAAATGTACGAAAATGGCTCGCTGACTGGTTCGCTTCAAAAGATGAACTGTTTTTTCGCGTGGCATTCATAGCCTGCCGTAGAGGTGGGAGAAACGCATAAATAGCAATGGAGATTATTTTGAATAAAATATTCTTTTTCAGTTTCAAAATACAGACGTTTAATTATTGCACTCAAATTCCGGATTCATATTTCTACACCTGGTATGCTGTAAGTCTGACCTGTGTCAAACATGAACGTTATTTATTTCTGTTACCGCGCTTTCCCATGTGGTGAAGTCAGTACCACTTTTCGTTATAAATGTACCAGCCCATTTCTATTACGTATTTTGTCTTTCGCCTCGGGGAGTGGCCGCGCGGTTAGAGGCGTCAAGTCACAGACTGGCCGGACCCTCCCGCCGGAGGTTCGAGTCCTCCCTCGGGCATGCATGTGTGTGTTGTTCTTAGCATAGGTTAGTTTAAGTTAGTTTAAGTAGTGTGTAAGACTAGGGACAGATGACCTCTGCAGTTTGGTCCCTAAGAACTCATACACAATGGAGCATTTTTGTGGCGTTTCATGTCGTCCAACATGGCCTGTGATTACATCTGTATGGCAATACCTCTGTTCTTTAGCAACTGTCAAGCAGTGTACCTACCAGACACTAGCTGTCTAGCAAAAGGCTACTGGGAAAGTTTCAAGAACCAGCTTTAACTGATGAATCTAGCAATTCACTGTAGGGCCGGCAAAGGCAAGATAACATTAATTACAGTGCGCCCAGAGGATTACAAGCAGCCATTCTTACCGCGATCCATTAGTGAATCAAACGGCAAGTAACAATAGCAAGTGTACAACGGGAAGATCCTTTTGCTGTGCATCTCACAGTCGTTTACAGATTATGTATGTAAATGTAGGTGATGGGAGTTATAGAGTGAATGAAATCGATTGCCGCCTTAATTAATAAAAAGAAAATGAAACAGTCATACAATTTTATACACGCAGCATTACTATGAGCAGAAAATGCAGACTTTTTACATTAAATTGCATCTACACGTTATTGTAAGTTCATCTTCTCCACTTTTCAGTTGATTTACATTCCGTTCCAAATTTCGTTACTTGCCATCCTTGTTGGTGTTGCAAATTCAACGGTCAGAAGTATAATAAAATATGTGGCTTGGCATAGTCATTGGGAATACTTCTATTTTTACTGCTACCGAGATAGCAGAATACGTTCACTTCTTCAAGCGCCTCTTTTCCGAGATAAAAATTTAGCACCCAGCGTAACCACCTACTGCACACACCATTATCTTAATTTCCTGTTCGTTTGTATGTTTGTTATAGTCATTTCCTATCCCTGTATGACATGCTACCCATTTCAGCCGCTTCCGTCGTCGAGGTTGCTAACGCAGTCCTGAGTCGTGGCGATCGATTCGGATGGGAGCCGGCACATATCCTGGTGGCGGATGGAATCTACACTGTCGGTATTTGGCCGCCAAAGGGAAGAGAGGTGGCGGTTTCTTAGCGCAGTGTCCTTGATTGAATTCCAAACAACTTCTCTGTGTGTCAAGAAATAATCGCATGTGATACTGTGATCGTTTAGGGACGCGAACAGCCAACCGGCTGAAAGCAATATTTTAGTTCTGAATGACCGAAATTTTTCGGTACTTGGTTGATTTCGGTTACAGAAGTTTTATTTTTTGCTAATAACCGGGTGAAAAAACCGGAACATCTTTTTCTAAGTAAACCTTTCTTAAAAAAGGAGTAATTTTTATTCATGAAATTTGCATTAGTTTGAAATTTGCATTAGGTTCGAATCCTGCCTCGGGCGTATATGTATGTGATGTCCTTAGGTTAGCTAGGTTTAAGTAGTTCTAATTTCTAGGGGACTGATGACCTCAGATGTTAAGTCCCATAGTGCTTAGAGCCATTTGGGCCAAAGGTTGTATGCCCAAAACGCTGGCATTTAAAACAGAGCGTTGGGGTCACACTAAGGCGAAGGAAGCTAGCCTTAACATGCTCAGGAAATTTCGTGCTACTGAAGGTCTGGGCAAAGGAGTCGGATTTGATGCGATTGCCATCATGATATGTTGCACGCCAATTATACCTTCCGCTTCCCAGTCACGTTGCAATTCCTCCTTGGGAATGTCGACTGGATCTCGTCGTGTCACAATATCTTTCCTATAATTCAAGGTGCTGTGCAGTTTAGTGTCTATGGCATATTCCCATGAAATTTAGCAGTTTGGAGGTTTGCTGCCTGCTGCGAATTGGAAGTTTCCACCAGCAAGGTCCCTTTGCGCAAGCTCTTCACCGATTTTAAAGACCCACAAATTCCCTCCAAATCCTTTTTTATACAGGGTGAGTCACCTAACGTTACCGCTGGATATATTTCGTAAACCACATCAAATACTGACGAACCGATTCCACAGACCGAACGTGAGGAGAGGGGCTAGTGTAATTGTTTAATACAAACCATACAAAAATGCACGGAAGTATGTTTTTTAACACAAACCTACGTTTTTTTTAAATGGAACCACGTTAGTTTTGTCAGCACATCTGAACATATAAACAAATACGTAATCAGTGCCGTTTGTTGCATTGTAAAATGTTAATTACATCCGGAGATATTGTAACCTAAAGTTGACGCTTGAAACCTCCGACGTTCAGTTGCGAGAGCCGGTGGACTGAGTCAAAGTAGTGTCATGCGCATACTGCATCGTCACCGCTTTCACCCGTTTCATGTGTCGCTACATCAGCAATTAGATGGTGATGACTTTAATCATCGAGTGCAATTCTGTCAATGGGCGTTAACAGAGAATGGGTTGCAGTTCTACCTGTTTACCGATGAAGCGGGTTTCACGAACCACGGGGCAGTGAATCTACGGAACATGCATTACTGGTCCGTGGACAATCCTCGCTGACTCAGACAGGTAGAGCGACAGCGACCGTGGACTGTAAATGTATGGTGCGGAATCATTGGTGACCACCTCATTGGTCCTCACTTCATTGCAGGGGCCCAAACAGCTGCAACATACATCGCGTTTCTACAGAATGATCTGCCAATGTTGCTCGAAAATGTCCCACAGGAAACGCGTCGACGTATGTGGTATCAGCATGATGTTGCACCTGCACATTCCGCAATTAACACTAGGCTGACCCTTGAGAGGATGCTCGACGGGCGTTTCATAGGACGTGGAGGACACATAAATTGGCCAGCCCGTTCTCCTGGACTTCTTTCTGTGGGGTACGTTAAAGGAGAATGTGTACCGTGATGTGCCTACAACCCCAGAGGATATGAAACAACGTATTGTGGCAGCCTGCGGCGACATTACACCAGATGTACTGCGGCGTGTACGACATTCATTACGCCAGAGATTGCAATTGTGTGCAGCAAATGATGGCCACCACAGTGAACATCCATTGGCCTGACATGTCGGGACACACTCTATTCCACTCCGTAATTGAAAACGGAAACCACGTGTGTACGTGTACCTCACCCCTCATGGTAATGTACATGTGCGTCAGTGAAAAAGACCAATAAATAGGTGTTAGAATGTGGACGTAATGTGCTGTTCCAGTCTCTTCTGTACCTAAGGTCCATCGCCGTTCCCTTTTGATCCCTACGTAATTCGGTGCTCTCCGATACACACGATCGAACAGCGGAGGAGTGGTACTCAAGCGTCAACTTTAGGTTACAATATCTCCGGATAAAATTAACATTTTACAATGCAACAAACGGCACAGATTACGTATTTGTTTATATGTTCACATGTGCTAACAAAACTAACGGGGTTCCATTTAAAAAAACGTAGGTTTGTGTTAAAAAACATACTTCCGTGCATTTTTTTATGGTTTGCATTAAGCAATTACACTAGCCCCTCTCCTCACGTTCGGTCTGTGGAATCGATTTGTCAGTATTTGATGTGGTTTACGAAATATATCCAGTGGTAATGTTAGGTGGTTCAAATGGCTCTGAGCACTATGGGACTCAACTGCTATGTTCATAAGTCCCCTAGAACTTAGAACTACTTAAACCTAACTAACCTAAGAACAGCACACAACACCCAGCCATCTCGAGGCAGAGAAAATCCCTGACCCCGCCGGGAATCGAACCCGGGAACCCGGGCGTGGGAAGCGAGAACGCTACCGCACGACCACGAGATGCGGGCGGTAATGTTAGGTGACTCATCCTGTATAGAAGGGCAAAATCTTCTCAAAACTACCCTCCTTCCGTTTCACTATGAGAAACACATTCGGCGGACCGGCATGAGACTGGACTTGTCAAAGAAGCACCGGAGTCAGGGGGACTGACTACACGAGCCCGCTTGATAGACTGGGTGTTGGAACCTTCCAGCGGCCCACCCTTTCCGCTTGGGGGGGGGGGGGGGGGGGGAGAGGAGGGGCGGGGTGTAAAAGAAGATTTCGGAGGATTTATTTCGGTCCCACGAACAGCTAGGGAAGCACAGGTCCACTTAGACAGGGCCCCCGTGCCTGAGTAAGCCTTATACGACTGAGGTGCGGCAGGTTCCCTAGAGGTTGGCCGCCCACTAACGACTGTTCCACTTCGACAGCCATGCATCTCCTCAGCACGCAGCACACCTTGAGATTGAGGGGTTGTTTATAGAGATTTATTCCATCCTCGCGATATGGGCGGTCAAGCCAAGATCCCCGTCCCTGAGACACACAACGTTCCACCGCCGCGCCACACGGTGGTCGCTGAAGCCTGCCCAGAGGTTACGGTGACAGGGGACTGGCGGCGCGTACCAGGCACCAGCTCGGGAGCCACAGGGTCGCCAAGCCCGTACTCAGCAAACGAATGCTGACCCCTGTTCGTGCAAATATTACTGATTCTCTATGTGTTCGAGTGAATGTTTTGAGCAAGAAAGAAAAGTTTAAGATAGCGTTCCCGTGATACTTTCTTGACACGTAACTGCAGTAGTGTAGGTAAGCTATGTCCTTAAAATTTTGTCATCGCAGAACAATTTACATTCTTATAAGAAACGTGGCTGGAACACCCACAAGATTAAAGACATGCTGTCTATACGTTACATTAATTAACTAATTATTATTTTATTGTTGTTGTCGTGGTCCTCAGTCCAGAGACTGGTTTGATGCAGCTCTCCATGCTACTCTATCCTGTTCGAGTTTCTTCATCTCCCAGTACCTACTGCAACCTACATCCTTCTGAATCATTTTAGTGTATTCATCTCTTGGTGTCCCTCTACGATTTTTACTCTCCACGCTGCCCTCCAATACTAAATTGGTGATCCCTTGATGCCCCAGAATATGTCCTACCAAGCGACCCCTTCTCCTAGTCAAGTTGTGCGACAAATTTTTCTTCTCCCTAATTCTGTTCAATACCTCCTCATTAGTTATGTGATCTACCCATCTAATCTTCAGCATTATTCTGTAGCACGACCTTTCGGAAACTTCTATTCTCATCTTGTCTAAACTATTTATCGTCCACGTTTCATTCCCATACATAGCTACAACCTATACAAATACTTTCAGAAACGATTTGCTGACACTAAAATCTATACTCGATGTTAACAAATTTCTCTTCTTCAGAAACGCTTTCCTTGCCATTGCCAGTCTACATTTTAATATCCTCTCTACTTCGACCACCATCAATTATTTTGCTTCCCAAATAACAAAACTCATTTACTACTTTAAACGTCTCATTTCCTAATCTAATTCCCTCAGCATCACCCGATTTAATTCGACTACATCTCATTATCCTCGTTTTGCTTTTGTTGATGTTCATCTGTTAACTCAAAAAGTATAAGTTTATTTTCTTTCATAGACGCTACATCTAGCGTTGACAAATAGCATTTGAATTACTGGACTCTTTACTGCCCTGCAATTAATACAGGTATGGCATAGCCTTCTTAGGAAACATTACTCTGCGGTGCCCGGCGTTCTCTAGGTTCTTATACCTGAGCGCTTAGGCAAGCCTACCTTCTGGCTTCACCATTTCGCTGCACAGTAAATATCTCTTACACTAAGGACCTTTAGCCGTGAAGATGTTGTTCTCCTTGCGACATAGTTTCAGCCGGCATACATACTACCAGGTTTTCCTCGTTCGTCTTTAACCCAAGAGTGATAGATACTGAGTTAAACATTAAGAACGAACTATCATACCACACACAACCTATAAATAGAAAATTTTTTATTTCATTCCACGTTATCAAGAACCTACCCGAGATCTACAAATGAAATGTATGTATTGTCTTTGCTAAATCGATTTTCTGTTTCCAATCGCAGTGCTAAATTTCCATCTCGAAAATAAAATTGGTCCTTTTATTCTTTTCTACGATAAGGCAATGTTATATTTTTGATGCATGTGGTATTAGATTCAATATGCAGCGTTTTGACATTTACCTGACATTGATTTGTTTGGAAGTGTAATAATGACATTCCTTTGAATTTATGTTTCTTGTGCTTCACTCGTGTGCTAGAATACATCTTGTTAGTTCTTTGGAGTGGCACCATAAGAATTCCATAGGTTTTTCATGAGTGTCGGGCACATGTTCCTTCCATGTTCGTGTTCTCCCCTGTCACATTCTCGCACTTTTTCCTCATTCACAACTGACTTAATTGCTTTTGAGCGACTATATGTTACTTTAAGACTTGTTTACATATTGTTGCCTTAGTTTTTGCTTGCATGAATCAGTTACATTCTCGTCTTTAATCACTGTGCTCCTTGTTCAGTCCTGCCTAAAGGGATTCAAGGTGGTTGCTAGTGTATAATGTGCAGCGACTTCGTTACCTTGTTTCAGTTTTGTGTCATGTCACGTCTATCTTATGCTTACTTTTGTTCAGCTTTTCTACATTTCTGGTTGATGTTATTTCTGTGTGATGTGTAGCTGTTCCATTCCAACATTTGTTCATTTTCATCATTTCTTGGTTAATTACAGTATTTCATCAGTTATTCATTGCTACGTATTTTCTGCCCCTTTCAATGCTAGTACATCTTCTCTTGCATTTGCTACATCTCTTTTAAGGACGTTCTTTCTATAACAATACTTCCCCGACGTGTCATTAGCTTTTTTGCTTCAAATCCCAGCAAAGTTTTTTATGTAACTTCTTTAGCTTCAAGTGACGTTCCAGAAGTACTACATGATAGTCACTATCAGTATCAGCAACTGCACGCTTACAGTCTTTAACATGACTCATGAATGGTGATTCCACCAAAATGTATCCAATAAGATACACATTTTTTTACCCTCTGGCATCTTAGTAATTACTAGACGCTCATTTTGACCAGTGTCTTGTAAACGATGAAAAGCAACTAAGTGTCCGGGAAAAACCGTAGAACAATTTTGTTGTACGCCTATCGTTTTTTAACAAAAAGCTCTGGCGTTGCGGACAAGACGAAAACACCATTACGCTGCGTTAGCTAAGGTTCATAACTAACTTAGAAACTCTACCTACCGCTGCACTGTTGCAAACTGGTGTGTGGTCTTGCTACGTAGAATCAGCCGCCAATCTGGAATTAGTTTCCGAAATTTCCGCAATTCATCAGTGGGCAGTTTAGCCCCGGTACACCGCAGGAGTAACGTCTGCATCGAAGTTGCTTTCAGGGGACCAGGGGACACGTGCAAACTCCAGCGAAAGTGTACTTAGTAGTGAAAGCCGCGCCGCTGTTACACTGGCCACTGTGTCGTGCCTAAAGCACTGCTCTAGCAAGAGAGAGATTTCACATGAATTTGAAAGTTTTGTGGCAGTATAAGAGGATACAAGAGCAGTAACTACTTTTCATTGTTTTACACACAATAATCACAGAATACGTTTACATTCGTTAACCGTTTTTAAACATACAACAGTGTACTCGAATTCGGGAGGACGACGGTTCAAGCCCACGTCCAGCCATCCTGATTTAGGTTTTTCCGTGATTTCTCTAAATCGCTTGAGGGAAATCCGGGATGGTTCCTTCGAAAGGGCACGGCCTACATCCTTATCCATCCTTCCCTAAGCCGGTGAGACCAATGATCTCGCAGTTTGGTCGTGCCCCCCTTCTCCCCTCCCCCCCCCCCTTCCTAGATGAACCAGCTTAAAAGTATACTGGACATTTCAGAATGAAACAAAGCGCTCACGACATGCATCATGGATGACAGTTCTTGGCGTGGAAGCTTAGTTCACTATGTGCTTCCTGTGACGTAAGGGTACTGAAGTTGGCGAAAGTGCAGCCTCAACATGTAGAGGTGATGACCAACGTATAGTTAATATTTACTTTCATTCTTTCTCAGTTGCTACTTTAATACAGTTTATCAGCTACGTAGATAAGAATATCTGTTACTTGTCGTTTGAAACTGAATTTTTATTATCGCTCCATGAAGACTTCTGCGTTAAATGTTCACTTCATTAGAAAGTTTCAGGCTGAAAGGCTGTGGTCAGAGTGTAAAACAATTCAGTAACATGTCGTCCCAGAGATAAAACGGCAACCGTATCGAAGGATCCAGACACCACAATTTAATGTAGTTTTGGCCACCAGATGTCACCGGATTCCGACCCAGGTATTAGAAAAAGTGGGCCAGGAATATCTTGTTGTCACTAGAGAAGCAGAAACGCCCGAATGGGTGGGGAAAGAGCGCTCAGTGTCTTTGGACTACCCGTAGGATGTCAGCTGCGTAACAAATCCACCAGAGACATTACAAACTTTCTAAAGCTGCACGAATCGAATGTTGATTATGTGGTTGTTAAATGGAAACGCGAAGAAGAAACCACAGACAGTTAAACCAAGACCTGCGAGTCCCGTGTACTGACGGACGGGGTCATTTGTGCACTGCGGATGGTGGCTGTACGAGTTTCGAATCGCCACCAGCATTCCAGCTACCACAATAGGGTGTCAAAAAGAATGGGCTGCAACGGTCGAGCAGGCCCTCATGAACCGCACATTTCTGCAGCCAGTATAAAGCGATGCTTGGTGTAAAGGCCGATATCATTGGTCAGTAAGTGACTGCGAACGAAATGCTGATTCACGCTGTACCCTGTGGCAATTAGGTGGGAGGGTTTGAGTTTGGACGGTGGCTGGAGAACGTAACCTGCCATCATTTGCAAAGCCAGAGGCGCAGTAAGCAAGAGGTGGTGTTACAGCGTGGGTGTTTTTATCGTGGGTGCGGTCCTCTTATTGCGAAAGGACATAAACTATCATCTTAAAATGTTGTGAAATATCAGCTTGACAATGCACCCTGCCGTAAGGCAATACTTGTGAGACAATAGTTTGTGGCCTATAACATTTTTCAAATGGAGTAGCCGCCCAGGGTCCGGATCCTACGCCAATGGAACACTTTTTGGATGACTTAGAACGTCGCCTTCACTCTGTCTAGAGTCCCCGCGTTTTCTGGTTTCGGCTTTTGAGGAAGAGTCGGCTCCCATTCCTACGAAGAAATTCAAGTATCTCACTGAAAAGGTCTCCAGCAGGGTTTAAGCCGCCTTAAAGGTGAAGGCTGTTAACACATTTGTTAATGTTCACTCATATGTGTCCGTATACATGTCACCTGATTGTGTAAAGAGGATACCACCATTCGTCACGTGATGCCGAGTGCATATGATTAGTTCTTACTGGTGACATCAATCTCTCGTTTACATACAATGGGTCATTAATATCTTGGTGCAACGCTGGACTTTGCGTTTTACTTAACTGGCTCTTTTTTAGGTTTCCATACCTCGATAAGTGAAAACGAAACTCATCTAGGATCACTTTGTTGTCCGTCTGTCGGTCTATTTGTCTGTCTGTGCGACTGTTAGGAACCGTTTTTCTTAGGAACAAGTAGAAGTATAAAGTTGAAATTCACGTCACATACTAAGTTCTATGACAAATTCGTGATGCACAAAATTTAAGCTTGTAAGTCAATGCAATCAAAAGATAGGTTATTTGTGTCACCTAGTTTGACACTTCCAAACTCATCAAAATCTACAGCGTGCTTCCCGTTGACCTACAATCAGGAAACTAGGCAAGAAGCAAGGTTTCACAATACAAGAAAGGAAAAAAGTGTTGATTTGTAATTACATCATACCAAAAAGAAAATTTTTTCCTCATTTGTTATACAACTAGCTGTCCCTCTGTTAAGACCCCTTTCTTTCAGGTCGGAGTTGAAACACCCCGTTATGTCCTTTATTGGGTTTTGTGTGATTTACCGAAGCCGCCACAGTCAATTATTATGATTATATGACCGTGTACTTAGTGGATGGAAGGCCATCGGTTTTTATACTGTGGTTTCGGGCTATTTGAACCGAGTGCGGCTGTTCTGAGACGGAATAGTTGATTGAAAGTTTTTCTATTATTGTAGACCACAAAGGTTGCAATACACAAACTGATATACATACTTTATATTAACACACAAATTCTGAGGCAGTTGCTACCTTGGACTTACCCGTTTAATTACGGTTATATCTTTTATTGGTTGTGATTTTAAGTACTTCGTCACACGCAATGATGATGGTTAACATTCACAACAATCCTCACTGTAATCCATGGTTGTTGCTGGCCGACGCGGTTTACGCGAAATACGTAATTCGGCACTTGTCATTTTTAGCTTTATATCACTCGCGAATCGGTATTGATGAGGGTCAACCCCACGACGCGCTCATTTGTCAGACTCCGGTGAATTTACAATGTACTCCTCAGTCGGCAAACCCGTCATACGCAGCTCGACCACCATTCTTGCCCGTCTTCCCAGTACTGCTTCCACTCGACACTCATCTCACTGCCTCCTGCAGCGCTCGACAATCGACTGCTGTTATCGACCTGGGTGTCGGATACTAATATCTATGTTCGTGGGATCACGGATCCCTTACAGAGTGGACATATGAAACTGAAATTTATGTCACATACTAACGTGAGTAGTCAATTCGCTCTGCAAAAAAATTGAGCTTCTACATCAATGTACTCAAAAGATACGACCAGTTATGTTGCATAATTTGATACCTCACTAGTATAGCTATCCTAGCAGGGAAAAATCGCAGAAATTGTCTGTTCTCAGGATGGATGAACTATATACAAGGCTATTACAAATGATTGAAGCGATTTCATAAATTCACTGTAGCTCCATTCATTGACATATGGTCACGACACACTACAGATACGTAGAAAAACTCATAAAGTTTTGTTCGGCTGCAGCCGCACTTCAGGTTTCTGCCGTCAGAGCGCTTGAGAGCGCAGTGAGACAAAATGGCGACAGGAGCCGAGAAAGCGTATGTCGTGCTTGAAATGCACTCACATCAGTCAGTCATAACAGTGCAACGACACTTCAGGACGAAGTTCAACAAAGATCCACCAACTGCTAACTCCATTCGGCGATGGTATGCGCAGTTTAAAGCTTCTGGATGCCTCTATAAGGGGAAATCAACGGGTCAGCCTGCAGTGAGCGAAGAAACGGTTGAACGCGTGCGGGCAAGTTTCACGCGTAGCCCGCGGAAAATTGGCTCATGCCACAACTGGAGACCGACAGCGCCGACTTCATCTTTCAACAGGATGGTGCTCCACCGCACTTCCATCATGATGTTCGGCATTTCTTAAACAGGAGATTGGAAAACCTATGGATCGGTCTTGGTGGAGATCATGATCAGCAATTCATGTCATGGCCTCCACGCTCTCCCGACTTAACCCCATGCGATTTCTTTCTGTGGGGTTATGTGAAAGATTCAGTGTTTAAATCTCCTCTACCAAGAAACGTGCCAGAACTGCGAGCTCGCATCAACGATGCTTTTGAACTCATTGATGGGGACATGCTGCGCCGAGTGTGGCAGGAACTTGATAATCGGCTTGATGTCTGCCGAATCACTAAAGGGGCACATATCGAACATTTGTGAATGCCTAAAAAAACTTTTTGAGTTTTTGTATGTGTGTGCAAAGCATTGTGAAAATATCTCAAATAATAAAGTTATTGTAGAGCTGTGAAATCGCTTCAATCATTTATAATAACCCTGTATATATACACATAATTAAGTCTGTACAGAACCCTCAGTGCACGAATTCTATTCGAACTTTTCTCTTAAAATTATTATTATCTTTATGAATTTGTATTTCCTGTCGTTGACGAATGGTGGCGTTCTCTATTACAGCTCTATTGCGTCTACACATTTATATCCCGTTTATCTGTCTGTAAAGTTGCCGTTTGCCTCTGAAATCATTACGCTGGCTTAAGCTGTCGCCAGCACGCCAGTTGCCAAAAATGTAGCAAGCAGATCGATAGTAGATGCTGGATCAAGCGCGCCTATCCGGAGAGAGGCCAAAGACAGACTCGTAAGTGGCTTGCCGCCAACGCCCTCTCGACCGCAAGTATTTAAATCGCCATCGCTGACCGGCGGTCTCAGTCACAGTCTAAGTCACTACCGCAGTCTCAATTACTAGCTCTGTGACTGGCGCACTGACTCGCATCTGTCATTGGCGTCTGCCATTCATTCATCACGTAGTGGCACTTGCACTTCACCAGCAGAGAAGCTAACGTGGACTTTGGTGAATAGCTGGGCTCTTAAAGCTAAGTAGCTTCCTGTTTATGTAAATAAAGAACCCTGTTAATACATGTTTGCAGTAGTGTTGTTGGGAGAGGTACCGTCCACCAAGGAACATCCTGTCTCTTGATCCCTATGGTACAAGAAACGACAGTGGCAATGAGGACCGAACACTTATCTTGTTCGGGTTGGGAGAATACGTTAGTGAAGTTTTATACGTCGATCACGGCCTCGAAGCCCGGACGTTTTAACTAGGAATTTGTTATGTGTTAACAGCACATGTTTCACTTAACTGTATTGAGAATTTTCAGTAGCCCAGAAATAAATAGAAGAGATGGTTGTTAGCTTCATTATAGATATTTTGTTTTGCGATACAAATTCATCGAAGCTCTTTGAGATCACCTTAAGGTTGTTGCTGTTGTTGTGGTCTTCAGTCCTGAGACTGGTTTGATGCAGCTCTCCATGCTACTCTATCCTGTGCAAGCTTCTTCATCTCCCAGTACCTACTGCAACCTACATCCTTCTGAATCTGCTTAGTGTATTCATCTCTTGGTCTCCCCCTACGATTTTTACCCTCCACGCTGCCCTCCAATATTAAATTGGTGATCCCTTGATGCCTCAGAACATGTCCTACCAACCGATCCCTTCTTCTGGTCAAGTTGTGCCACAAACTTCTCTTCTCCCCAATCCTATTCAATACTTCCTCATTAGTTATGTGATCTACCCATCTAATCTTCAGCATTCTTCTGTAGCACCACATTTCGAAAGCTTCTATTCTCTTCTTGTCCAAACTATTTACCGTTCATGTTTCACTTCCATACATGGCTACACTCCATACAAATACTTTCAGAAATGACTTCCTGACACTTAAATCTATACTCGATGTTAACAAATTTCTCTTCTTCAGAAACGCTTTCCTTGCCATTGCCAGTCTACATTTTATATCCTCTCTACTTCGACCATCATCAGTTATTTTGCTCCCCAAATAGCAAAACTCCTTTACTACTTTAAGTGTCTCATTTCCTAATCTAATACCCTCAACATCACCCGACTTAATTCGACTACATTCTATTATCCTCGTTTTGCTTTTGTTGATGTTCATCTTATATCCTCCCTTCAAGACACCATCCATTCCGTTCAACTGCTCTTCCAAGTCCTTTGGTTAACGTTACTAAAAGTTAACGTTACTAAAAGTATACATCAGGTAACAGTGGTAAATGTACCAACAAATAAGGCTGTATGTTGATAAAACAGGAATAGTAGCTTAAGACCGAGCAGTTACAAGAGTCGACGGATTAAGACCGACGGAAAAGAGTAGCTATTTTCTATAAGAAAATACAAAAAAAGTAATGTAGACGGCGGGGCGGAGATATTTGATCCTCTCTTAATTTTATCGGTGGCTTGGTGGCAATCACTCCACGCTCAGGGGTCGTCGCACTCATTTCCAGTGAAGACGTGGTAAAGCGCACTTATCATTTATGCCTGCTATGGGATATTGTATGTTTCGTTATCTATTCAGCTTTGAAAGTAGAACAGTTCCCACAGCATTTTCCAAATGTCTGAAAAGGGCACAGAAGCTGCGACGTCAGAGTTTAACATCTATCAAAGGCATTTTTAATGCTCATACCATGATAAAATCTTTACACAACATGGATTACACTCAGTGGATTAAAAAGATATTTTTGAAAAAACAATTTTTTGACCCCAAAATCCATGGCATCACCCCTTTCAGTGTGTAGCAAACAGCTCTCAGGCCTAGTTACCTTAACCTCTGACACTGACCCTGCCCCCTACTCAAAGCTGCCTCGTTCCACCAACTCAGAGAGACGCAAACTCTACGTTACTGACTTTGGTTTGCCCGTCATTTCATTTGAAATGCGTTCATTTTCTTGTTCAATCATCTATCAATTCATGGAAAGGAAAAATGAAGCTGATAGATCTTACACAAATGAAAGAAATAAAGATGTGGCTTGATTGCTTCTCCAGACGTTTATCATTCAGTGTGGCTAGTTGATGCACGATATGAACTCGATGTATTGGGCATACTTGTACATGGTAGATTAGACGTCTAACATTTGTGAAAAGTGTCTACTTCCCTAGTTTCAATAGTAACCTCAGACGTTTCGTTGATGATGGTGTTATATGTAATGCAGCATTAAAAAAATGAAAACAAAGCCTGAACAAATACCCAGTCAGATCTTGATAAGATCTCAAACTGACGAAAAGATTGCCAAATGTTCAGAAACGTAAAATTGTGTTCTTTACAAAACGCAGAATAGTTTTACCCTATGGCTGTAACACCAATGAGTCCCATTGAAATCAGTTAGTTCATACAAATATCAGGGTGTAGAAATGTGTACGGATATGAAACGGAATGATCAAATAGGCTCGGTGGTAGGCAAGGGCGGTGGCAGATTACGCTACACTCGCAAGATACTTGAAAAATACTTACAAATCACTTGTGCATTCCCTCTTACAAGGGAAAATCCCTTCTCACTTCCGTCAGATATAGTGGCAAGATTGTCCAGTTGTAATATTACAATCTGTTTCGATAGCTTAAATAAACTTACATTCAATAATCTAACCTTGCAGGCTCATAAAATTTGTGTGAACAGCGACCACCTGATACACTACTGGCCATTAAAATTGCTACACCACGAAGATGACGTGCTACAGACACGAAATTTAAACGACAGGAAGAAGATGCTGTGATATGCAAATGATTAGCTTTACACAGCATTCACACAAGGTTGGCGCCGGTGGCGACACCTACAACGTGCTCACATGAGAAGTTTCCAACCGATTTCTCATACACAAACAGCAGTTGACCGGCGTTGCCTGGTGAAACGTTGTTGTGCTGCCTCGTGTACGGAGGAGAAATGCGTACCATCACGTTTCCGACTTAGATAAAGGGCGGATTGTAGCCTATCGCCATTGCGGTTTATCGTATCGCGACATTGCTGCTCGCGTTCGTGGAGATCCAATGACTGTTAGCAAAACATGGACTCGGTGGGTTCAGGAGGGTAATATGGAACGCCCTGCTGGATCCCAACGGCCTCGTATCACTAGCAGTCGAGATGACAGGCATCTTATCCGCATGGCTGTAACGGATCGTGCAGCCACGTCTCGATCCCTGAGTCAACAGATGGGGACGTTTGCAAGACACCAACCATCTGCACGAACAGTTCGACGACGTTTGCAGTAGCATGGACTACCAGCTCGGAGACCATGGCTGCAGTTACCCTTGACGCTGCATCACAGACAGGAGCGCCTGCGATGGTGTACTCAACGACGAACATGGGTGCACGAATGGCAAAACGTCATTTTTTCGGATGAATCCAGGTTCTGTTTGCAGCATCATGACGGTCGCATCCGTGTTTGGCGATATCGCGGTGAACGCACATTACGCCCAGGCGTATCAAGAGGTGGTTGTTCTGGGTACTGATTTCTCAGGATGTATGCACCCACATTGCGTGAAAATGTAATCACATGTCAGTTCTAGTATAATATACTTGTTCAATGAATTCCCTTATGCGCCACGGTGCAGAATACGAATTGTTCATAAATTGTATCGATAGCGATATTTTGTGTTTCTTATTTTTTGACAGTTGAAGAATTGTAATCCTCTTCTGTCACCACAGTCCTGATATATTTTTTAAAGACGGCGAACGTGTATGTGGCGCGGTCTGAAATCATTAATTAGTTATTACAAAATATTACTATTGTTCAGTGCTACGTAAGAATTTATGTGCGCATATAAGATGAAATATCGAAGATAGAACATTAGAACTGTACGGAGCCTATTGTTAGCAATACTGACTAAGGTAATTAAATTGGTTATTGTGCTCTCAAATGCTGTAGTGCCTGCTTATTATTTAAAGTATTTCTGTGCTATCCATATCCTATTAATGGAAACAGAAATAACGGCGTTTTTATAGTTTTCATGCAGCTACCAAGGACCGACTGCATGTCGGAAAACTTCGTAGTTAAGGTAGAAGGCGCATTGCCATTTACCTTGTGTTGTGATTTAAATCCAATTTCTTTTAATGTGTGGAGTAGTATAGCAAAGAAAATTTCCAGCTCTGTCTGGTCCCTTACGTTTCTCTGTTCGTAGTTGCTATGTCTCATATGTGGTCGAGGTCGAACATGATCACGACACAAATAAATCAAGTGGAAATGCGAACTCTGTTCTTGATCTTGAGAACGCTACGCCTTCTGCAAACGATTTCAGGTGACATATGAACTATCACATACAGTACTGAAGTTTTTTGAAAAGTCATTGCTCTTCCCGTCAAGAAGTGGTGCAAAACTCACAACAGATTTCTGAATCTTCACAAGAAAATAATAATTTAATCAAAATATAAACATTAAAAAAAACACCAGACAGTGGACAGCCCGTCAAAAACTGAACACGGGTCAAACATGAAAACAGGAAGAAGGTGTACTGAACTGTGAAAACAGGAAGCAAAATCGAAACAATGGATGGTCCAAGGTGTGCAACATCGAGCATACTCTAATAACCATCCTGTTGTGGTTATGTGGTCACGGTGTCGGATTGCGAAGGGAAAATTCGTTTTCAAATTTCCCTCCTGCCTCACTTTTTTTCTTCACAATATTATGAGCTGTCGGTCCGGTCATTAACGTGTCTCTATGTTGTATTCAGATATTAGTATGTGTCGTGGTGTATCGCCAGTCTGCAACAGCTAGGTGTAAGGAAGGGCCTCCAGACGTACGTACCTCCTAGTTGCTCTAAATAAGTACCACATTTAATGATTCTTGCGTTCCGTTTTGGAAGTTCTGACTCTTGAATTTCTTTATTGTGACATAGTTCGCACCCGTTTATTTGTTGTTTCCACTTCTGTGGGAAGTCTATGTGGCATCTCACTTCTCACGCTATTCGTCACATCTACTCGTGATGGTAATTTATTCTTAGCACATGACTCGTTTTCTACAACCAGCGTATGGTGTGGCAATTGCGAAGACTACTGAAGGAGAACAGTCACGTCACTGACTGGACGGACCGTTCATTATTTGAGATTTGAACTCGGATCTCCCGCTTCGCAGTGCAACACCGTGACCACACAATCACGGCGCCATTATCCCTGCAATTCGCTCGATGTTGCGCATCTATTCACTATTTCTATTTTTCTTCTTTCTACACAGTTAAGTACAGTTCCTTCCTGTTTTCATGCAAGATCTGCGTTCAGTTTTTGACAGGATATCCACTGGGCCATTTTACCACTAAATCTGAGGGGGGTACGATGGGGAGTTTGCCTTGCCAGAATATTGTCTCTGGGTCCTAAACCAAACAGACCTAACAGGGGACATTGAACGTACACTGAGGAGCAGAACAAGTGGTCACAGATTTATTTGACTTACTGGTGAACGTAAGGAAAGTATTGAAAAACCTGAATTGGTAGCGTGTTCGAAATAATCCCAGTTTTCTCACAGAAGGCTGTTTAAAAAGTTTAAGAATCAGTATTAAGTGAAGAATATAGAGTTGCTCTTCAGTCCCATGGGTATCGTTACCGTAGAATGGTTATAAGACAAATGCAAGGATTTAGAAATACACTACTGGCCATTAAAATTGCTACACCAAGAAGAAATGCAGATGATAAACGGGTATTCTTTGGACAAATATATTATACTAGAACTGACATGTGATTACATTTTCACGCAATTTGGGTGCATAGATCCTGAGAAATCAGTACCCAGAACAACCACCTCTGGCCGTAATAACGGCCTTGATACGCCTGGGCATTGAGTCAAACAGAGCTTGCATGGCGAGTACAGGTACAGCTGCCCATGCAGCTTCCACACGATACCACAGTTCATCAAGAGTAGTGACTGCCCAGTTGCTCGGCCACCACTGACCAGACGTTTTCAATTGGTGAGAGATCTGGAGAATGTGCTGGCCAGGGCAGCAGTCGAACATTTTCTGTATCCAGAAAGGCCCGTATAGGACTTGCAACATGCGGTCGTGCATTATCCTGCTGAAATGTAGGGTTTTGCAGGGATCGAATGAAGGGTAGAGCCACGGGTCGTAACACATCTGAAATGTAACGTCCACTGTTCAAATTGCTGTCAGTGAGAACAAGAGATGACCGAGACGTGTAACCAATGGCACCCCGTACCATCACGCCTGGTGATACGCCAGTATGTTGATGACGAATACACGCTTCCAATGTGCGTTTACCGCGATGTCGCCAAACACGGATACGACCATCATGATGCTGTAAACAGAACCTGGATTCATCCGAAAAAATGAAGTTTTGCTATTTGTGCACCCAGGTTAGTCGTTGAGTACACCATCGCAGGAGCTCCTGTCTGTGATGCAGCGTCAAGGGTAACCGCAGCCATAGTTCGACGTTTGCAGCAGCATGGACTATCAGCTCGGAGACCATAGCTGCTGTTACCCTTGACGTTGCAGGAGCGCCTGCGACGGGGTACTCAACGATGAAACTGGGTGGATGAATGGCAAAACATCATTTATTCGGATGACTCCAGGTTCTGCTTACAGCATCATGATGGTCACATCCGTGTTTGGCGACATCACGGTGAACGCACATTGGAAGCGGATATTCGTCATCGCCATACTGGCGTATCACCCGTCGTGATGGTATGGGGTGCCATTGGTTACACGTCTCGGTCACCTCTTGTTCGCATTGACGGCACTTTGAACAGTAGACGTTACATTTCAGATGTGTTACGACCAGTGGCTCTACCCTTCATTGGATCCCTGCTAAACCCTACGTTTCAGCAGGATAATGCACGACCGCATGTTGCAGGTCCTATATGGGCCTTTCTGGATAGAGAAAATGTTCGACTGCTGCCCTGGCCAGCACATTCTCCAGATCTCTCACCAATTGCAAACGTCTGGTCAATGGTGGCCGAGCAACTGGCTCATCACAATACACCAGTCACTACTCTTGATGAACTGTGGTATCGTGTTGAAGCTGTATGGGCAGCTGTACCTGTACACGCCATCCAAGCACTTTTTGACTCAATGCCCAGGCGTGTCAAGGCCGTTATTACGGCCAGAGGTGGTTGTTCTGGGTACTGATTTCTCAGGATCTATGCAGCCAAATTGCTTGAAAATGTAATCACATGTCAGTTCTAGTATAATATAAATTGTCCAATGAATACCCGTTAATCATCTGCATTTCTTGTTGGTGTAGCAATTTTTATGGCCAGTAGTGTGCCATACAGCCCCTACTGTGTCTCATTTAGATCGACTTTCACATAAGGAGGTGAAAATTAATTATTACTGTGTCCATTGATCTATTGTGAAAGAGGTCGTCCACCCGACATTGGCACCACGAAGTAATATTCTACAAATTTCAATAATTATGTATAAAATTCTTCAGTATGCACTTGCGTGTCTCAACACGGACTGGAGAGACGCGTGTCCAGAGATGGGCACTCTCTTCAGTACTTTGCCTTGTTCGCTCTGCACGTAGCGAGGTTGTGAGATTGCGTCTTAGGCTCTCACGGCCTATGAAGAAACACGCACACAAATATAAAAATGGCATTGGTCGTATATGCCTACATATCCTTATGGTATATCTGCCTATTCCTGTTTACAATTAGCAGCGAGGTAGGTCAGTGATTAACACACTGTACTCGCATTTGGGAGGACAGTGCTTCTAACCTGCCTTGGCCATCCAGATTTAGATTTTCCGTGATATACCTAAATCCCTCCACCCGAGTATTGGGCTGGATCACTTTAGAGGGAACGGCTCATTTCTTTCTTCGAATCAATCCGAACTTACATTCTGTCTCTAATGGCCTTGATGCCGACGGGATGTTAAAACCTCATCTTCGTTTCTTATGATTATTCCTCGCTCTTACTTCTTCTACGTTCTCTGCTTCATCGCTAGTAAGCCTAACAAAAACAGGACAGCGCCGACTACTACGTACTTCCGTACACGACAGTAAAACATTGGACATGTATGGATAATCCTAGGCACCTGCAAACCTAAGAGGGGCGGCGTTTGTAGTGTTACTGGCAATCAGCCGCATTAGCTGCGCCCACACTTGCAACGCGTCGTTATACACTCCTGGAAATTGAAATAAGAACACCGTGAATTCATTGTCCCAGGAAGGGGAAACTTTATTGACACATTCCTGGGGTCAGATACATCACATGATCACACAGACAGAACCACAGGCACATAGACACAGGCAACAGAGCATGCACAATGTCGGCACTAGTACAGTGTATATCCACCTTTCGCAGCAATGCAGGCTGCTATTCTCCCATGGAGACGATCGTAGAGATGCTGGATGTAGTCCTGTGGAACGGCTTGCCATGCCATTTCCACCTGGTGCCTCAGTTGGACCAGCGTTCGTGCTGGACGTGCAGACCGCGTGAGACGACGCTTCATCCAGTCCCAAACATGCTCAATGGGGGACAGATCCGGAGATCTTGCTGGCCAGGGTAGTTGACTTACACCTTCTAGAGCACGTTGGGTGGCACGGGATACATGCGGACGTGCATTGTCCTGTTGGAACAGCAAGTTCCCTTGCCGGTCTAGGAATGGTAGAACGATGGGTTCGATGACGGTTTGGATGTACCGTGCACTATTCAGTGTCCCCTCGACGATCACCAGTGGTGTACGGCCAGTGTAGGAGATCGCTCCCCACACCATGATGCCGGGTGTTGGCCCTGTGTGCCTCAGTCGTATGCAGTCCTGATTGTGGCGCTCACCTGCACGGCGCCAAACACGCATACGACCATCATTGGCACCAAGGCAGAAGCGATTCTCATCGCTGAAGACGACACGTCTCCATTCGTCCCTCCATTCACGCCTGTCGCGACACCACTGGAGGCGGGCTGCACGATGTTGGGGCGTGAGCGGAAGACGGCCTAACGGTGTGCGGGACCGTAGCCCAGCTTCATGGAGACGGTTGCGAATGGACCTCGCCGATACCCCAGGAGCAACAGTGTCCCCAATTTGCTGGGAAGTGGCGGTGCGGTCCCCTACGGCACTGCGTAGGATCCTACGGTCTTGGCGTGCATCCGTGCGTCGCTGCGGTCCGGTCCCAGGTCGACGGGCACGTGCACCTTCCGCCGACCACTGGCGACAACATCGATGTACTGAGGAGACCTCACGCCCCACGTGTTGAGCAATTCGGCGGTACGTCCACCCGGCCTCCCGCATGCCCACTATACGCCCTCGCTCAAAGTCCGTCAACTGCACATACGGTTCACGTCCACGCTGTCGCGGCATGCTACCAGTGTTAAAGACTGCGATGGAGCTCCGTATGCCACGGCAAACTGGCTGACACTGACGGCGGCGGTGCACAAATGCTGCGCAGCTAGCGCCATTCGACGGCCAACACCACGGTTCCTGGTGTGTCCGCTGTGCCGTGCGTGTGATCATTGCTTGTACAGCCCTCTCGCAGTGTCCGGAGCAAGTATGGTGGGTCTGACACACCGGTGTCAATGTGTTCTTTTTTCCATTTCCAGGAGTGTATCATCAGTTCTCCTGGAGATTACGAGTGGCGCAGTGCGCTCGGGATGTAGTAGACCAAGCTGTAGTCAACGTAACTTCGGCACATCTGTTCGTTAATAAGACAGTTCCTAGGAGATAACGTGTATGAGGACAGATAGAATTGACTCAAGAATTTCGTGGCCTGGGTTGATAGAAACCAGTCTTGATTCCATAAGACACATTTGCGTGCAGCGACCGTGGTCTGTTATAAAGAAGGACAGGAACGTATCATTGAGTCGCAGTCCCATTAGTTTATTGTTCTTGCCGATCCGCATTTCAGCTGTGAATAGCCGTCATTCAGTGCATTTAAGTGTGGCAGAATATAACAAACACGCAGCAGTGCGAGTCACCAAATGACTTTATTGGTGTATAGGCAGAAGCAAGCTGAACTTGTTGTTAATATTCTACGTAGACAGCAATAAAATCATATGCTGCGAGTTTGTTGGATTGTAACTTACTCAAATGCACTCACAATAGCTATCATCATCATCATCATCATCATCATTTAAGACTGATTATGCCTTTCAGCGTTCAGTCTGGAGCATAGCCCCCCTTATACAGTTCCTCCATGATCCCCTACTCAGTGCTAACTTTGGTGCCTCTTCTGATGTTAAACCTATTACTTCAAAATCATTCTTAACCGAATCCAGGTACCTTCTCCTCGGTCTGCCCCGACTCCTCCTACCCTCTACTGCTGAATCCATGAGTCTCTTTGGTAACCTTGCTTCTCCCATGCGTGTAACATGACCCCACCATCTAAGCCTGTTCGCCCTGACTGCTACATCTATAGAGTTCATTCCCAGTTTTTCTTTGATTTCTTCATTGTGGACACCCTCCTGCCATTGTTCCCATCTACTAGTACCTGCAATCATTCTAGCTACTTTCATATCCGTAACCTCAACCTTGTTGATAAGGTAGCCTGAATCCACCCAGCTTTCGCTCCCATACAACAAAGTTGGTCGAAAGATTGAACGGTGCACAATAGCTATATGTAGCTAAAATCTCTATGTAAAAATAATCAAAAAACCAACGTAATTACGACTGATGGTTGTGTTCTTGTCTTCCTTCGATTTGATATGCTCTGTTTTGCTCACTACCTTTGTGCGTACTAATTCTGATGCCGTGGTTTTGCCTGTCCCCTCTTCTTCAGGAGTTAAATTTGTGACAGTGTCGAAACTGCTATGTAACAGAATCACAGCTTCATGCACGTCTTCTTGGGACTGGGTTCTAGCCACCATATTTTGTAGCATATAAACTGGTTTGAGTTTTACGAGTTACGTTTGGGGGACACCCTAGTTACGCGTTCCAGTAATCGCATCTGCCTTCACCTATCGTGGTGGACTGGGGTTTGGTAGCCAACTGATTGTCCTTGTGCAAGTATTGCTGTGGAACAAAGCCTGCAGGCGGGCTCCACGCCGGTTTAATTACAGTCTCCCACGAATAATCTCACTTTTGGTTAAGTAAGTATAATGTTTTTTTTAATAGCCTTCACTCTTCAGACTGGTTTGATGCGGTACGCCACGAATTCCTCTCCTATTCCAACCTATTCTTCTCAGAAAAGCACTTCCACCCTATGTCCTCAAATATTTACTACGTCTGATCCACCATCTGTCTTCCTCTACCGTTCATAAACTCCCTCTAGTACTATGGAAGTTATCCCCTGATGTCTTAACAGATGTCCTATGAATGTGTCCCTTCTTCTTTTACATATATTCCATTCCTTACCGATTCTGCACAGAATCTCCTCATTCCTTACCTTATCAGTCCACATAATTTTCAATATTCGTCTGTAGCACCTCATCTCAAATGCTTCGATTACCTTCTGTTCCGGTTTTCTCACAGCCTGTTTCACTACCTTAGTCAATTTAAGGCTTATGTTTGACGCTAGTAGCATTCTCTTGGCCAGGAATACCATTTTTTCCAACACTAGTCTGTTTTTGATTCGTCCTAGCTCCATCCGTCATGGATTATTTTGCTGCCTAGGTAGCAAGTATTCCTTAACTTCACCTACTTCGTGACCATCAATCCTGATGTTAAGTTCCTCGCTGGTCTCAATTCTGATGCTTCTCATTACTTTCGTCTTTCTTCGATTTAATCGTAATCCATTTTCTGTGCTCATAAGACTGTTCATTCCGTTCATCAGATCCCGTAATTCTTCTTCACTTTCGCTGAGGATAGCAATGTCATCCGCAAATCTTAACATTGATATCCTTTCACCTTGGATTTTAACTCCATTCCTGATTCTTTCTTTCATTTCCATAATTGCTTCTCCAATGTGTAGATTGAACAGTAGGGGCGAAAGATTGCTTTACCCTTTTTAACCAGAGCACTTCGTTCTTTGTCGTCCACTGTCATTACTCCCTCTTGTCTCTTGTACATATTGTATATTCCTCGTCTCTCCCAGCAGCCAACCCCTATTTTCCTCAGCTTTTCGAACTTCTTGCACAATTTGACACTGTCCAAACGTTTTTCCAGGCCGACAAATCCTATGAACTTGTCTTGATTAAGTCTTGCTTCCATTAGCAACGTGAGAACTACTCTCTGATGCCTTCACCTTTCCTAAAGCCTATCTGATCGTTACCTAACACATCCTCAATTTTCTACCATGAGGTAGCAGGAGATAAAGGCAGAACCGCTGTTGGTTGTTGTTGCCGCTGTTGCGTACACTACATTTTACAGCAGCTAGCATATGCAGTGGGCCTCTATCGCTACGTCGCAACTTGTTAGTGAAAACCGTATGTGAGTTGTAGCCGTGCGGAGTGTCCCGCGGTTTGAGGCGCCATGTCCCGAACTACGCGGCCCCTCCCGCCAGAGGTTCAAGTCCTACCTCGGGCATGTGTGTGTTGTTCTTAGGATAAGTTAGTTTAAGTAGTGTGTGAGTCTAGGGACGGATGGCCTAAGCACTTGGTCCCTTAGGAATTCACACTCATTTGAACGTTTTTGTGAGTTGTACTTTGCATGTGGTTGTGTTTGTACTGCTCGTGAATTTTGCCTGCTCCTATGTTAATGTTAGTTAAGGGCTTTAGTTGTATACGCGGGTACTGAACGTTAGTAGATCGCTTTTCAAGCTCTCATTTTAATGGAGGGCTTTTTGGTGTTGTTACTATGGTTGTGTATTACTTGTTGTAGCCTCGGTGTCTGGGATTTAATTTTTGTGTTGGGTGCGCTTAAGCTTTTTTATCAAGTTACTACTGTCTAGAAAGGATGTTTTAGGATTTTACCATCGATCGTGGCGTGCAGATTTGAATAAAATAATTTTGGCTGTTCCACCGCGTCATTGTAAATCGCCAAAGCAACTAAGTTGGCCAAGTTTCGACTGACTCGCTGCAGTCATCTTCAAGGCTGTATTTCATACAGTTATTGAGCAAATCTAAAAATTTTATGTGCTGTCACAGTCTACTTATTAAGAGGTATAGTCTTACGTCAAAACAAGTATTACGGTCAGATACTAGTATAAGTCTTGAGGCAGCATAATTCGTGGCGCACATAGTAGACACACTCAGTATTTGTGAATTAGAGCACTTATCGATTTCCAACAAACTTTACACATAATTTCATACTTTTACGAAATTTCTTCTCGCTGACACCAGACGCAAAATTACTTGCTATATTTTCGCTGCTCCGGAAATATAACTTCAGCATAATGCATGACGTGTTGATTTATTACTCCTTCAGTACTAACTCTACCCGCTAAACATTTTTCAGCTGATATGCAAATGTACCACTGAATATGCCGGTAAAATTTTATTATTGTAGCCTACTGCACATGTTTCACGAGATATGACGGTCAAAAACATAGAGATGTGTAAAAAGAACTAGCTTTTCTTAAAATGGAACATGCTTCTTTAAAAAATCGGGAGATTGCTGGTGTATTATGTATTAATTGCCAAAAGAAATATTTTATTTAAGTTTGATAGTGAAAAAAGTACTGTATCCAACTGATGTGTTGTAAGCTGCTGACGAAGATGTTCTGTATAGACTGACGGAAAAAAAAATCACAACACCAAGAAGGACTGCGTGACATAAACGAAAGTTGGTAGCCTGTTTCTACGGGGTGTTCAAAAAGTCTCGCCGCAGTGCCGTTTGATTGTTAACCACGCGTGCCTTAAGATTGTTCGCCTGCCTGTGTTACTTCCCTTCAAGTGGACTCTCCTAGCATTCCACTGTTTCGTTTATCTCAGCCAGCTTCAGTAGTATCGTTGGTGTGTGTCGTTACGTGTTGTTGTGAACGTTTAACTTTAGTTCCTTTGTTCGTTTGTTTCGTTTTTGTCACTGTTAAAATGATAACCATTGAAGAACGCATGTTTTTAGTCGAACAAGTATTCAAAGCTGGCGGTAAATACACAGTTTCAGTTCGTCAAACATTTAATTCGTTTTTCCCGGAGACAAAACTCCCACATCGCGACACTGTGCGAGATTTGATTAACAAATTTCGAAGTATGGGTTCAGTGTCAGATGGACCGAGAAGTGGTAGTTTTAGCGTTTTATCTGAGGATAAACTACTCGATATTTCCTATAAAATGTCTATGAGTCCGAACAAGTCAGTAAGAAAACTCGATGTTAGTGTCGGAACGGCCCACACAGCTTTTCCCATACAAAGTGACTGTCGTGTAAGAACTGAAATGTACTGATCATGGCAAGAGACTGCATTATTGTCAATGGTTCAAAAGTTTCTTCAACAAAATGGAAGGGATATTCTTAATGAAACGTTTTTCACTGATGAGGCGTGGTTTCATTTATCCGGGTACATGAACTCGCAAGATTTTCGTATGTGGAGTACTGCAAATCCATTGTGTATTCACGAGGCACCACTTCATTCTGTGAAAATAGGAGTTTGGATTGCAATTTCTAGACGTCCGATCGTGGGTCTCACATTTTTCACCTAAACAATAAACGCACAACGATACTGCAGTGATATTCTGTACCAATTCATAGGAGAACTTGTGTTAAGTGAAATACTGAACGGTTATTTCCAACAAGATGGTGCAACCGCGCATACAGCTCGCGTTTCAATGTCACTGTTTGCTGATGTTCTTGGTGCTCGCATACTTTCACAGGGACTCTGTCCTCCACGATCGCCTGACCTAACACCACCTGGCATTTTCTTCTATGGTTCAGAGAAAGCAACTGTCTATAAAAACCATCCAAAATCCATCGATGAATTGAAAACTGCAATATCCACTTTCACTGCTTCTGTTGGAGAAGAAATGTTACAGCTTCTGTTTGGAAAGATGATTAGACGAATTGAATTGTGTATTCAACAACATTTAATGTGAAAATTTGAAACTAAAAATGAATATTCAATAAATTAATAACTTGTTTTTCACTGAGTTTCATTTCGGTATATTCATGCGGCATACGGCACGCGCGGCTAACAATCATACGGCACTGTGGAGAGAGTTTTTGAACATCCCGTACATTTAAAAGGTAATGTCTATTCAGATTTCGCACCAATCGCATGAGAGTGGCGGTAGTAGCGCCACTACGAGGATTCAAATCACGTTTGCTTTAAATACGGTCGCGAGCGTTTGTTACCTCTTATGCTCGGTTTACACCAGCAAGTTATTGCAGCAATTTACTTGCGCGGAGGAACTTGCCGCGCGATTTGCGAGTGTAAACATATCGCCAAGTCGACTTGCGACTGTAGCAATTAATTGCGGAAGTGACTTGCTGCACCTTTTCCGCTTCCAGTGTGAACACCACTCAAGAATTTTCTGCAAGTAACTTGCAGCTTTTAGGATTTATTTTTATTTCCTGCAAGTAGGAAGCGTAAGTTTTTAGTAAGTATGTCGTCTGCATAACACTCATATTTAACATTTTACTTAATGTGGTGACTTAATTTTATGTAACCATCTTACGTATTTTATGCAAACAAATTTCAGAAATGGAGGAGAAACGGGAACGGATGAAGCAGGATACAGAACATTTTATTGAAGCTATGGAGAGCTACCCCGAAATATGGAACGTGCATAACCGAGACTTTAAGGATAGAGTGAAGAAGATGAGCGCATTAAATGAAATCTCGTCGATATTCGACACATCTGTGAAAGAAGTACAGAGAAAGTAGCATAACTTGAAGACACATCCCCTTTGCCACCTGCAACCACTCGCTTGTTGTTTTAGGAGTCTAGAAAAAGATGATTTGTAATTATTACATGTTCTATTTAATTAGCTTGTTACTTTCCATTTTATGAACATTAGAAAAAAAGATTTTTATAAGCATGTCATTCTGTAAAATGCAGATTATTTCAATAAAAATTTAATTTCATTGTTGTGTTTTCACATACCTTCAAATAATTTTCCCTTTTCAAGATGTTAAAAATGGCTCTACATACATCGGGTACGATCAGAGAAATCGTGCTGACGGGAATATGAAACAAGTAGAAAGTATAAGTCTCCTACAAAGGAAAGATTTCAAAATTCAAACTTTTTTAGGTTGTATGTTTCACATAAATAAATGAAATGCCTATTTTATTCGTAGCTCATCAGTAGCTATAAATCGCAGAGTGATTAGCAAACGTTCCTTTTCTGAAATAGCAATACGGAAGTTTGTGTCTCGTTTTGATATGACGGGCGCTATTAACATCAACAAATACTCCAGATCATTTGAGGACATTCTGCAAAAGTTTTCAAAAGTATCCATGCTCTCGATGCTAAGTTCTTGCGAAAGGTTATTATAGGCACCATTTTGCGATCTTCTCATTATCTACTCTCTAACCCAAATACTTCTCTTTTTCTTTTTCACGTTTTGCATTACAATTACAAGGGCTGCAGCAGATCTCACCCGCCTACTTGTCATTTTACACTTCGACTGACACTCGTAGTGGTGCTGAAAGCATATGTAAACAGTATCAGCAAGTTGTTGACGCAAGTTTCTTGCCAAAGAACTTGCGGAAGAATCTTGCTTGATTCTTGCACTGCTGTGTAAACACAGCTGCAAGCGGCTAGCAATAACTTGCAGCAGTAACTTCTGCAAGCAACTTGCTAGTGTAAACCCAGCTTTAGATCGGACGTAGTGAGTTGATGATAGTCAAGAAAGGTGACAAAGACGCCGTTGTCAATACTTCATCGAGTTCCAACGTGGTTGTGTAATAGGGTTACGAGAAGCTGCATTCTCCTTCTTCGATACTGCAAAACGACTTGGTAGGAACGTAACCACTGTACGTGATTGCTAGCAGTGGTGGTCACGAGAATGCACTGTCACAAAATAGTGGGCTCCAGACGGCCTCGTAGCACCACCGAGACGTAAGACTGTCGTGTTGGGCGTATGGTTGCGGCGCATCGTACTGCATCTGCAAGAGCAATCGGAGCAGCAGTTGGCACCACTGTTACAGGTCGGCTACTTCAATGACAGCGCCGAGCCAGGCGCCCTGTAGCGTGCATTCCACTGACCCCAAACGAGTTCAAATGGTTCAAATGGCTCTGAGCACTATGGGACTTAACATCTATGGTCATCAGTCCCCTAGAACTTAGAACTACGTAAACCTGACTAACCTAAGGACAGCACACAACACCCAGCCATCACGAGGCAGAGAAAATCCCTGACCTCGCCGGGAATCGAACCCGGGAACCCGGGCGTGGGAAGCGAGAACGCTACCGCACGACCACGAGATGCGGGCCCCAAACGAGTACCACTTGCAACGTCAGTGGTGTGAAGCAAGACCTCATTGGATGTCAGACTTGTGTTGTGAAAGCTGGTTCTGCCTCGATGCCAATGATGGCCATGGTTTGGTTATAAGGATGCCGGTTGGGGGCCTACAACCAACCTGTCTGGTTGCTAGACGCCTTTGGGGTGCGATTTAGCATGAGAGCAGGCGCTATCCCACGCACGCTAACTAAAAATTTGTGCGTCAACCTGGTGATTCGACCTGTTGTGCTGCCATTCATGAACAGCGTTGCCGAGGGTTTTTACCAGGAGAACACTCGTCCACATACCGCTGTTGTAATCCAACGTGCTGTAGAGAGCTTCGACACGTTGCCTTGGCTTGCTCGAACACCAGATCTGAAAAATGGTTCAAATGGCTCTGAGCACTATGAGACTTAACCTCTGAGGTCATCAGTACCCCAGAACACAGAACTACTTAAACCTAACTAACCTAAGACCATCACACACATCCATGCCCGAGACAGGATTCGAACCTGAGACCGGGGCGGTCGCGCGGTTCTAGACTGTAGCGCCTAGAACCGCTCGACCACACCGGCCGGCGAACACCAGATCTGTTTCCGGTTGAGCACATATAGAACATCATCGGAAGAGACCTCGAGCGTCATCCACAACCAGAATTAACCGTCTCTTTATTGACCAGTCAAGTGCAACAGGCGTGGAACCCTAGCCCAGAAACTAAAACCGAGCGAGGTGGCGCAGTGGGTAGACATTGGACTCGCATTCGGGAGGACGACGGTTCAATCCCGCGTCCGGCCATCCTGATTTAGGTTTTCCGTGATTTCCCTAAATAACTCCAGGCAAATGCTGAGATGGTTCCTCTGAAAGGGCACGGCCGACTTCCTTCCCCATCCTTCCCTAATCCGATGAGACCGATGACCACGCTGTCTGGTCTCCTTCCCCAAACAACCAACCCAGAAACTAATACCTGCTTCTTGAACAACAAAATTGATGAAAATTTGCATACTTCCAGTTAACATTTAGGAAGTTACACCGGTTATCAATGCACCAGCACTTCACATTTGCAATGGCTGATCTCGCGCTTACGTTAACTACTGATCTTACAGTGTCAATCACTTACATATGTCACCTAGACAATTGTATTCCCGAAACTTCATTACATTAACCTTTTTTCGGCGTTACGATTCCGTCAGTGTACGTATCAACGATGGTACCAAGGAGTGAATATAGATACTGTCATTACATCGAGAACACATAACTGAGAACTGTATTTACGGAAAGTGATTAGGCAGACTGTGTGATCTATGTACCAATAATTTGCTGCGGTCGAAACTGCCTAATTCAGTTTATTAAATCACTCAGTTTACCGAATACCTACTGGCGTAACATGGAATAAACGTGCCTGGGATGTCATCAGAATCTGTTCGTCGGCTTGGGATGTCAGGCATAGTGCGTGCATGAGGCGTGAGATCAGCAGATTCAACCGGAGACAAATCCTCGCTACACGACGTTCTGGCACACTCCGTATCGCACAGTCCATGTGTTTTTCAATTGCTGCAGTATTCTGGGTGCTGCAAGAACCCCCAGTCGTGTTAAACCTCCAGAAATATCTGAGTTTAGCTGGTGAGTCCGTAGATCGTGATATAAGGGGCATGTGGTATAACTGGCCATCTTTCCCACCCGAGTTCTGCGATAATTAAGCCAGTCCGTCTTTGAACTGACTTACGTCAGCCGACGCCTAGGAATTCCCCCTACCCGTTACGTGGAGATACTCTCGTAGTTACAGAACCGTAGCAGCGACGTCGGTATCTGAAAGTGCAATACTACTGTCTATGTGTTACGTAATGACGAGGGAATAAGTTTTCAGCGGAGACAATTTTTACAATTGATTCTGTTATGATACGTTAAGAAATACCGCAAAATAAACTTGTTCACATAGATTACAAGCTAACTGTTAACGGTACGAGAGCATAGTCTACCACATGACTGGATCGAAAGGCACTCTGTCGATGACTGCCGACTATGGCGCACAGTCTGTAACTATAGTGCTCAATCGTTATCGTTCGTATAAGATCGTGCATCTTCGGTTATGCCAAAGTTATTCATTTATTTGATAACACCAACGTTTCCTCGCATTGTAAAATTCCTGAAAGACAGTACTTATGACCCATACACTCCTCCTAATGCCTGTGTGGCAAAAGGAAAATTTTGTTAGCAAATATTATTAATAACAGTTACTTGGTTCGCACAAGAATAAGAGTACTTCCGCTACGTATATCTTTGCTGAAGTCACGAGCGATTTCTGCCTCGGCACTTTACCCCACTGGTTCTGAAAGAGCCAGATGGCCAACCGCTCCTGAAAGCCAGTGTGAGAACCTGCCGCTCGCTTCCTATTTCATATGTACTGCAGCGTTGATGGATTCACTTAAAGTATGTGAAAAAGCAAAATTGGAAATATAGTAAAATGCGCTCTTATATGCAAATGAGGGGTAGCTTACAGTATCCTGTAACAAAATTTGAGCCCGCATCTCGTGGTCGTGCGGTAGCGTTCTCGCTTCCCACGCCCGGGTTCCCGGGTTCGATTCCCGGCGGGGTCAGGGATTTTCTCTTCCTCGTGATGGCTGGGTGTTGTGTGCTGTCCTTAGGTTAGTTAGGTTTAAGTAGTTCTAAGTTCTAGGGGACTTATGACCACAGCAGTTGAGTCCCATAATGCTCAGAGCCATTTGAATCATTTTGAACCAAAATTTGAAAAATCCTGTGGAGGCCATTAAATGTGCAGTAGCACTTGTGTACCTAGTCGCATTGCGACTCCGCTTTGCTCATATGTATGTACATGTATACCCCTTATTCAACACTTGCACATGCGTGATTCTAACCGCAGACAGAACCGCACACGCCATTTAAGTGTTCAAGATACCCCCTATGTTAGCAGTAGTTGCCGCAGCACTTAGTATTGTTTTGAGAGAAGGGGGGCGTCGTGAAAACAAGTGCAAGTGCAAGTGTAAGTGTATGTCTGTGTGTGTGTGTGTGTGTGTGTGTGTGTGTGTGTGTGTGTGTGTGAGAGAGAGAGAGAGAGAGAGAGAGAGAGAGAGAGAGACAGAGATCTCACATTTCCCCTTTATTTTCAAATTCCATATTCTAGAGAAGAACCACGTAATACCTCTTCTTCTTCGACATGTATGTGTTTTATGATCGTCGGAACTGCGAACAACTGCTTTTAATTTCTTCAGTGTTTTTGTTGTGTCGACGTCGTTCGTATTGACGAGACATAATTTAAAATTGTTTAGTTTCATTCTTTATAATTCATAGAAGTAACCTGACAAGGAAGAGCTCGATAATTCTCAAAGAATTCCACGTGTTTCGCATCATATCACACCGTGGTTAAGCAGAACACGAAATTTTTTGAACATTCAGCAGTAGCGAAAAAACCTACAGACGAACAGAACCACATACAGGCGCAGGAATAAGTGTAATAGGAATACTATGGCACTTCGGCACACAGATTACCTGCGAACAGCCCGCAGTGACGATACAAATGACCATGATCGACGTGAGACTACGAGTCGCATGTGACTTACTCTAGAAAAGGACCAGTAATTCACCAACGCATGATTCTAACTCCCATGTATAGGACAGCTTCAAACGTCTGGTTACTTTACATACGAGTTAATGTAGGAAGATAGGAGACGAGATACTGGCGGAATTAAAGCTCTGAGGACGAGGCGTGATTTGTGCTTGGGCAACTCAGTTGGTTCGGTGGCTGTGGCCGAGTGGTTCTAGGAGCGTCAGTCCGGAACCGCGCTGCTGCTACGGTCGCAGGTTCGAATCCTGCCTCAGGTATGGATGTGTGTGATGTCTTTAGGTAAGTTACGTTTTCAGTCTAGGGGACTTATGACCTCAGATGTTAAGTCCCATAGTGCTTTCGAGCCATTTGAACCATCGACCTTATCCTGTTTACTTAAGATGTGACATATGAGATCCAATATTAGCCGGCACGGTAACTCAGCGTGTTCGGTCAGAGGGTTAGCTGCCCTCTGTAAAAAAAAAAAAAAAAAAAAAAAAAACTGAGTTAATGGATCAAAGACGAACTGAAACGGGTGTGTTGCTACGTCCTCCCTGAGCAGATGCAACGAACAAAATGAGGTTAAAAAAAAAAAAAAAAGCTGGTAGAGCACTTGCACGCGAAAGGCAAAAGTCTCGAGTTCGAGTCTCGTTCCGGCATATATTTTTAATCTGCCAGGAAGTTTCATGTCAGCGCACATTCCCCTGCTGAGTGAAAATTTCATTCTGGAAACGTCCCCCAGGCGGTGGCTAAGCCGTGTTTGCGCAATATCCTTTCTTCCAGGAGTGCTAGTTCTGCAAGGTATGCAAGAAAGCTTCCGAGAAGCTTGGAAGGTAGGAGACGAGGTACTGGCGGAAGTAAGGCTGTGAGGTGGGAAGGGGAAGGGGGCGGGAGGGTGTGACTCGTGCTTGGGTAGCTGAGATGGTAGAGCAATTGCCCGCCAAAGGCCAACGTCCTGAGTTCGAGTCTCGGTCCGGCACACAGTTTTAATCTGCCAGGAAGTTTCAATGTGCTAAATATTTGACGTCAATAATGCAAACGAGGAAAAAGAGTGTGTCATAAGAACGAGAAGACTCACGCGAGCAAATCCATTTGTAATATAACAAAGATTCATTTACTATTAAAGAGAAATTTAAAAAACAACAGAAGAACAGACATTGAGTTGCTATTCACAGAAAATTCTAATAATTATCAAAATTCAATGTTTTGGTGACTTGCAACCGATTTTATTGAACGTGAGTGATGACACTTTTCCATATTTTACAAATCAATAATCATGTGGCATAGAAATCCCGCAAGCGTTAACCTTTAGTAGTGAAAAAAGATTGCTTATAAATAATGTTGAAAAACTGAGTTGTTAGTTAAAGTACATGGAAAAACGCGAAAATGACTTCTTTCATGTTTACAGAAAGCACTCAAAGTTTAATTTGAGCTACATTAGTTACAGGCCTAGATTTTGTGTTCGAAAGTTGATAGCGAATGTTGAATAATTTTGAAATATCATTTGATTTTGTAAAAAAATCTTCCAATTCAACAATTTTTACATATTATCAAGTTACCTAATAGACCAATGTTGGCCACTGACGAAATTACTTTAGGAGTTGAATATTGTAAGCCATGCTATGCACAGAACATTTGTTTCTTAGACTGAATTACGTATTCTGTTCTACCTTTGCTTATTTTTCTGTCCTTAGGGACTCTTGCGTCAACTTAGAGATATCTCCTGTATTTCAAAAAAAATATTTACGGAAATTGTTTCATTCAGCAAATTCAAGCGGCCTGCCAGAGACGGTGTCGGAAAATTGGAAATTTATGGTAAGGACTTACGGGACCAAATCTTACGCACTACTTAAACTAACTTAAACTAACTTACGCTCAGGACAACACACACCCATGCCCGATGGAAGACAGACCGCGACGGTGTCGCCGAAATTGTGCTTCGTTTGGTTACCTAAACCCGAACAAAAGAGCGATACAAAAATTGAACATGGGACGCTAGTAAGGACAATACACGAGCCAAAGCCTGAGCAGTCTCGTGCATTATCATGTACGCTATGAGAACAACAGACTAACTGTATCTGATGTACCGTTTGAATTTTCGTGCCCATCAGTATGAATGGATAACTTCAACGCCCAACGAAAACGGTGCAACGTATTTAATTTTTTCCTACAAATTATATCTCACCACAACTTCCCTGCAACACACTTGCAAGCTATTCAGAATGTTTCTGGTTGCCCTGTTATCGAAAAAGATGTTGTTTCCCTCAACTTGTAACTGACGCAAGCACTTAAGATAAAACTGTTTCGTATATTCTAAATATCGTCTCCGTTCTTAACGTGATGGTTATTAACTCTTCGCCGGCGGGGGTGGCCGAGCGGTTCTAGGCGCTACAGTCTGGAACCGCGAGACCGATACGGTTGCAGGTTCGAATCCTGCCTCCAGCATGGATGTTTGTGATGTCCTTAGGTTAGTTAGGGGACTAATGACCTCAGATGTTAAGTCCCATAGTGCTCAGAGCCATTTGAGCCATTTGAATCTTAACTCATCGAAAAGAACATTCTATATCACACTGCTAAAACGTCCAGTATTTTGTCAGAAGAAGGTGGCAACATTTCAAGATATCGTGTTACGTACACAAGTCTTTCAAATGAGGGCCTTAGACGTAGATTACCATGCACTTTCAGCAGTAATTTTATTTATTCATAAACGAGGAAACTAGCTAAATACAACGGGTTAAATGGACTTTAGTATATCTTTATCTATTTATCCTATCCTTGTGTGAACTCCGTATTTAATATGAACTGTAGACTTGTAAATGTCGTAACTTCTTTATTACCATTATCCTACATTTGTGCAGCGGTAGTCATATCTGTGGTCACCACAGACCGACGTCATGTAGAAACGGACTAAGAGACCAAAAAGAATTTCGTGAAGAGATAAAATACTTATTGCAGAATGGAAACAAATATTTACTGTTGTCACCCAGAACAACTGTCGTAGATTTATTGTAGCTCATTTGAATTCAGATAATCCATCCTTGTCTTATGGATTGTTTGAAACATTCCCTCTACGTTGGAATCAAATCCATCAGTGTTCTTTGCCTCTGTCATGTATGCTATAACAACTGTGTGCCATTCTGTTTAAGCCGTTTCACTCACAAATTAACAAGGATCGGTTCAAAGGGCTCATTTAAACAGTGCAGAGTAATCTGTGATACAGCTCGCTGAAGAAAGAAAGCAATTAATTTTAAATTCTGGTGTTGTAACACTCTGTTTTTGCAGGTAACTTCATTAACAGCACAATGAGGTTCCAACGCTAACCCGCGATGCCAACTCGCGTGCAGTAATTGCTCTCCCAGGATACTGCAAAGCTCATCGAAATAGCATTTGTGTTCACATCCCATATTGCCGCTGGAGATTTATCGAAGAATATCTTGCGCAGCAATCTCCCCACGGAAATTTTTACAGTCGGATATTCCAGAACTTATTTCAAATTCCTGTTTGAAGCGAAAAAGGGATTTTACCATGTGGTTAGCAGTCTGAACACAGTGATTACAATACAAGAGCGATGTTTTCCTTACCAAAGCTACTGTGCTTGAAGCACACGAAGAATATCGTAATGAGGAACTGCTGTTGGTGTTTTTACTGAACTGAACATTTCCGTAAAATCATAACAGTGATGAGGTTTTTACAACAGAGTGGCTCAAAGTAAAAACTAAGCATCGTAAGGTTCTGTTTTAAACTGCAACTGAATCATATTTGGTAGTATGTTGTGAAGTGGTGGTTGCTACTCTAAGCTTCAGTTTAAAAACTGCTTTGATGTAACTCTCTTGGCCCTAGTCTATCAAATGCAAGGCTCTTCATTTATGGATGACTACTGCTATGTAGATGCGTAGCACCCGCTTACCATATTGGTACTACGGTCACATCCAACAGCTTTTCTCCCTCACGCTTCCCTCCATTACCAGAATTACAGTTTCTCGACGCCCCAGGATGCGTCCTGCAATCTACCCCTTTTTTTAGTCACAGTGTGTCATAAAGCTCTTTACTCCTGCATTCGATTCATTATGTCACCTTTGGATATCCGATCTACCAAAAAATGTTTAGCAGTATTCTGCAACAATAGATTTCACTCTTCTTATTTGTGCTGCTCATAATCTAGTTTAATTTCCATATAATTTCGGATAATGACAATTGTTTATGGTAGTTGGTATAAGGGTGTTTATAAATGAATATCGGGGTTTTAACGGTTTATAATATATATTATGTTAAACTTACAGTTATAAATGATATGTCAAATGAAAGAGTAGCTCACACAGTTTTACCACGAACCTTATTAATGTTCAATGTGAGCACCATTTGTCACACGGCATACATCAAGTCTGTAGACGAGTTCTTCCAAAACGTTGAAAGGGCTTGCTTTCCATGGCCTCCACGTTGACCCAACCGAACGCCATGCGATTTTTTCCTTTGGGTCTTCATCAAGGATCGTGTGGTCGTGCCTCCCCTACCAGCAGACCTCCCTGAATTAAGAAACCGGATTGAAGCAGCTGTTGCTACAATCACTGAAGACACACTTATCAACGTTTGAGAAGAACTCGGCTATAGACTTGATGTGTGCCGTGTGACAAATGGTGCTCACATTGAACGTTTATAAGGTTCTTAGTAAAAATCTTTGAGTTGCTCTTTCATTTAACATATCATTTATAACTGTACGTTTAATGTAATAAATATTATAAAGCGTTAAAACCCCGATATTTATTTATAAGCACCCCGTATATTACGTATGTTTGACACTCTTGTCATTCTGTAAAAGTGCGGTTATCATTTGCCGAACAGGCAGCCTGATGGGAGATTGATGGATGTATTATTTTGAGTGTGATGATGCGATCGTCGGTTGACACTGGTAGACGGCGCAATTCAGAACAAACTTGGAACGATACATTCTGTACATACCATTATTTACTCACTAACTCGTATTGTACGTTTGTTTTCTGACAGTTTGTGATGAAGTGTGAATTCACCGTTTAGGAAAGTCTATAAAAATATGTCTGTACTATGTTAATTGCTTTTTGTCTTACTTTTGTGACAAAATTCTGGTGGTAGCAGTCAGTTCAGAAGGGTAATTTACACCGCCAACTTGACCACTATATCGACAGGCCAATTTGTGCCTATCACAAGCAAAGGTACAGTGAGAGTGACGGAGGAGAAACACTTTGCCTGCTTGCCTCACTGGTAGTACACAATTGGACTAAAAGTAAACAGACAGCCTTAATGCTGAATGACCACTAGATGACATGTAACTGTTTCCTGCACGGACAAAAGTAACAGCTGGTGATCGACAACGAAACGGATCACATATAGTGTCCTAGAGCGTGGCATACGTGCAAATTATAGGAGTCGATGTACGCATATACGAGAGCAGTTCAATAAATAATGCAACACATTTTTTTTTCTCGGCCAATTTTGGTTGAAAAAACCGGAAATTTCTTGTGGAATATTTTCAAACATTCCCGCTTCGTCTCGTATAGTTTCATTGACTTCCGACAGGTGGCAGCGCTGTACGTAGCTGTTAAAATGGTGTCTGTAACGGATGTGCGTTGCAAACAACGGGCAGTGATCGAGCTTCTTTTGGCGGAAAACCAGGTCATCTCAGATATTCATAGGCGCTTGCAGAATGTCTACGGTGATCTGGCAGTGGACAAAAGCACGGTGAGTCGTTGGGCAAAGTGTGTGTCATCATCGCCGCAAGGTGAAGCAAGACTGTCTGATCTCCCGCGTGCGGGCCGGCCGTGCACAGCTGTGACTCCTGCAATGGCGGAGCGTGCGAACACACTCGTTCGAGATGATCGACGGATCACCATCAAACAACTCAGTGCTCAACTTGACATCTCTGTTGGTAGTGCTTTCACAATTGTTCACAAAGATCTGAACGAACTTCTCCTTCTTCATGACAACGCAAGACCTCACACAAGTCTTCGCACCCGAGAGGAGCTCACAAAACTTCAGTGGACTGTTCTTCCTCATGCACCCTACCGCCCCGATCTCGCACCGTCGGATTTCCATATGTTTGGCCCAATGAAGGCCGCAATCCGTGGGAGGCACTACGCGGATGATGAAGAAGTTATTGATGCAGTACGACGTTGGCTCCGACATCGACCAGTGGAATGGTACCATGCAGGCATACAGGCCCTCATTTCAAGGTGGCGTAAGGCCGTAGCATTGAATGGAGATTACGTTGAAAAATAGTGTTGTGTAGCTAAAAGATTGGGGAATAACCTGGTGTATTTCAATGCTGAGTAAAACAAACCCTGTTTCAGAAAAATAAATGCGTTGCATTACTTATTGAACTGCCCTCGTATGTTTGTATGTACGTTTTTGTGAATGTACCACATCTCCTCCTAAACCACAGGACGAACTTCAACCAATCTTGGTACACATGGCATTCGCTGTCTGGAAGGAATCACTGTGTGGGGGAGGGGGGTGGGGGTGGGGGGTAAGAACCACCCACCTATCAAAGGGGTAGGGGTGAAAAACAGTGTATCCCACGACGCGATAATATCCGTATATGAGTTATACAATATTTGAGAATGAGAGCACTTAGAGACTTGCAACAAACTTACACGTAATTTCAAACGCGTTTACGAAATTTTTTCTCGCTGGCAACCCTCACAGACGATGAAACGAGAAAACGTTTGTAGCTTACTACATGTTCGCTGTTCACGCAGTAAAACTGCCACAAGAGAAATGACGTTTTAATTTGTTAGTTCTCTACTGTTAATTGTATAAGCGACATATTTTGCAGACAGTATTCACACATACCACTGAATGTACCAGGAAAATTACGTCATAATGACACTTTGTTCAGGAGCTATGACGTCAACTACTGTAGGTGGGAGAAAAAAACTTCCGCATGCTGTGCATCGTTTTAATTTATTATTTCTTTGCTACTAACACCACTGTCAACACATTTCGGAGGCAGCAACCACACATACCACTGGATGTGCCAGAAAAACTATATAATTGTATAGGACATAGATAAGTAGATACGACGCTATAAACATCAAGCTGCGTGAAAATGAAACTGCAGGAAGAAATCCTCTAGACATAGAGGCGGATGACCGGCGTTGGGGGAAGGAACTGGGCAAATATCCTTCCTTGGCTCTCGCCAGGGCGTGTCCTTTTCCGTCTCGCTGGCAATATATATATATATATATATATATATATATATATATATATATATATATATATATTGAAACGTCCCCTTAGAACAATTGTACACGACTGTGCTTAAACTAACACACAATATTTTTTAGCGCAACGCAATCTGACTTTCAAAAATCCCTACAAAAGAATGGCCCTGACTAACATTAACCTATACCTTTCACAAATCACTTACCTCACAAAAATCTTCGTTACTCGAACTACTGCAATACGGCGAGCGCCACTACTGCCAGCTAAATAAAAGATTCAAACTACTGAAGGCACTAACTACTGATAGGCATAGTTAGCAAGTGAAAGATTTTAATAGAGAACAAACAATGTATTTACCTTAATAATCATAATATATATGCCATCCAGTCTTACAAATTTCAAATCTCCGCCATTTCTCTCCCCACATCCACCGCTGCTGGCGGCTCACCTCCAACTGCGCAACGCTACGCGCTGTTCATATCCAGCTGCCGCTGCCCATCACTACAATGGCAGACAACAATGCAAACTAGCCACAGACTGCACACAGCACAGCCAGTGATTTTCATACAGAGAGCGCTACGTGGCGGCGGCGTTACCAATATAAGAACCTAAACAGCCTACTTACAATATATATATATATATATATATATATATATATATATATATATATATATAAGCGTTAAATATGTGTGTCACGTGCATAAGCGAGCAAGCCACGGGTAGAAAGCTCATCCACGTGCTGACGTTGACAGAGGACAAATGTAAACGTAAGTAGAATGCACACCCGTCATTCTGTCAACCATCGTGAGTTGAAGAGTTGTATGAGCAGAATGTACACGGACGGAGAGAAGGTAGAAATGCTACTCATCTATGGGGAATGTAAGTTAGCAGGACAGTAATTGCCATCTGTTTTGTTATGGAACTACTTCAATCAAATTTGATGCACATAGTAGTTACAATCGGGAATGAAATACTGCGGGGCAGGAACCACCAGTCTCCTGCTGAGAAGAGTGTGATAACGTGGAGAGAGGAGGGAGGACAAGGACATGGAAAGACAACGAGAAGGAAAGATGAGATAGGTACAGATAGGAGAAGGAGGAGACGGATAGAGATAGGGGATGGGGAAATGAGCAGAGAGAGGAGAGATGAGGAGATAGACACAGAAAGGAAAGCGGAGCAGGTGAACACCGAAAGGATGGAGGAGAAGGTTAACAAGGAGAGGTGGAGGAGTGATGGACAGAGAGAGGGGCAGGAGGAGACAGATAGAGAGAGGAGGAAGGAGGAGGTACTCTTAAAGAAGGTTGGAGTAAATAAATACTTGGGGAACACCGGATATCTCAGCTAGTTGATTATAAATAAGACTGTTATTGCATCAATAATGTTTCTGGTTTTAGGTTTAAAAGAAGCTTGAACGTTATGTGCTCGATTTTTGATCGGCTTCATCGCCGTTTGTTAAAAGGATAATCGGACAACACACAGATTCATGTAACTAAGTCGATAAGTCAAATTTGTATGCCGAAATTGGCTAATCGTGCAATGTACAGGGCTATTACAAATGATTGAAGCGATTTCATAAATTCACTGTAGCTCCATTCATTGACATATGGCCACGACACACTACAGATACGTAGAAAATTCATAAAGTTTTGTTCGGCTGAAGTCGCACTTCAGGTTTCTGCCGTCAGAGCGCTCGAGAGCGCAGTGAGACAAAATGGCGACAGGAGCCGAGAAAGCGTATGTCGTGCTTGAAATGCACTCACATCAGTCAGTCATAACAGTGCAACGACACTTCAGGACGAAGTTCAACAAAGATTCACCAACTGATAACTCCATTCGGCGATGGTATGCGCAGTTTAAAGCTTCTGGATGCCTCTGTAAGGGGAAATCAATGGGTCGGCCTGCAGTGAGCGAAGAAACGGTTGAACGCGTGCGGGCAAGTTTCACGCGTAGCCCGCGGAAAATTGGCTCATGCCACAACTGGAGACCAACAGCACCGACTTCATCTTTCAACAGGATGGTGCTCCACCGCACTTCCATCATGACGTTCGGCATTTCTTAAACAGGAGATTGGAAAACCGATGGATCGGTCGTGGTGGAGATCATGATCAGCAATTCATGTCATGGCCTCCACGCACTCCCAACTTAACCCCATGCGATTTCTTTCTGTGGGGTTATGTGAAAGATTCAGTGTTTAAACCTCCTCTAACAAGAAACGTGCCAGAACTGCGAGCTCGCATCAACGATGCTTTCGAACTCATTGATGGGGACATGCTGCGCCGAGTGTGGGAGGAACTTGATTATGGGCTTGATGTTTGCCGAATCACTAAAGGGGCACATATCGAACATTTGTGAATGCCTAAAAAAACTTTTAGAGGTTTTGTATGTGTGTGCAAAGCATTTTGAAAATGTCTCAAATAATAAAGTTATTGTAGAGCTGTGAAATCGCTTCAGTCATTTGTAATAACCCTGTATAATAAACAGCTAGGGTGGGAAACTTCAAAAGATCCTTTAACAGTTTACAGACTACTATTACTCGTAAAAAAAATGCCCATTATCAATAAGAAGATTCTTAGGATCAAGACCAGGGTTTAGAACCGTGGTTGCTAAGAGACAAACGGGACTGGCAGGTGGCTTTTGGTGAGGGATCTGTGATGCATTTATAGCACCATGGTCAGTCCTCTAGTGGCACGACTGTAGATGCGCTGGCACCGTGTCCGACGGCGGCATTGAGTGAGCTACGAGGGCGGCTGGTTCGTCTTCGGCAGCAGCCAAAGGCGGATGACCGGCGTTGGCGGCCGGAACTGGGCAAATATCCTCACTTGGCTCTCGCCAGGGCGTGTCCTTTTCCGTCTCGCCGGCAAGTATCTCTCCAGGTCGATCTCTTGGAGTTCCCCAGACCTATGTCTTGTCTTCTTCTTCTTGTGGATCCACACCCATCTTAACATATTTTGTCCCGACCACATTTCTCGCGGTAGAGACCACAGGCACTTTATTGTAACTAGCATGCTTTCACTGGGCAAACTATATCTCGCCAATTAAGAACGAATTCCCCGTGTCCCGCAGACTCGTCTATCTGGTCACCTTTGCTCCTCTTTCCCTGCATCTGCTAAGTCATTCAGGAATAAAATGTGAAACTTTAGAAAACCTAAAAAGGAATAGATGGAGAAAATGTGTAACGAGACAAATATGAAATCGGAACAGAGTACGTCTACCAAAGGTGTTGTAAAAAGGCTAATAAACAGTTAGTGTGGAGCTCACAGAACAAGGAGAGCTACCAAAGTAATTTGGTAAAAGAAATTATGATAAAGGAGATTAAATACTTATTTCTGAATTACGAAATAATTTGCACGAATGCGGTATTGATGACATACCATCCTAACTCTAACGGCCCAAAGGTTGGAACAAAATTATTCAAGTTCGCAAATGTAGTTTGTGTAACAGGCATTGTTTGTCACGGAAGAGTGCTGTTATTGTACTTGGATGAAAGCGAAAGAGAACAGCCACAAAATTACCACACAATAAGTCAGTTCTCACATGCATGAAAAACTCTTATTGGTGTACTTTATGGAAGAACAGAAGATGAAATTGAATGTGACTTACGGTCGATAGTTTTTTTTTAGAAGAATAACGGTACTTCAAAAGCAACTTTAACACTGCAGTCAATAACACAGGGTAGATTTACGAAAATCATAGAAAAATACACTCCTGGAAATGGAAAAAAGAACACATTGACACCGGTGTGTCAGACCCACCATACTTGCTCCGGACACTGCGAGAGGTCTGTACAAGCAATGATCACACGCACGACACAGTGGACACACCAGGAACTGCGGTGTTGGCCGTCGAATGGCGCTAGCTGCGCAGCATTTGTGCACCGCCGCCGTCAGTGTCAGCCAGTTTGCCGTGGCATACGGAGCTCCATCGCAGTCTTTAACACTGGTAGCATGCCGCGACAGCGTGGACGTGAACCGTATGTGCAGTTGACGGACTTTGAGCGAGGGCGTATAGTGGGCATGCGGGAGGCCGGGTGGACGTACCGCCGAATTGCTCAACACGTGGGGCGTGAGGTCTCCACAGTACATCGATGTTGTCGCCAGTGGTCGGCGGAAGGTGCACGTGCCCGTCGACCTGGGACCGGACCGCAGCGACGCACGGATGCACGCCAAGAGCGTAGGATCCTACGCAGTGCCGTAGGGGACCGCACCGCCACTTCCCAGCAAATTAGGCACACTGTTGCTCCTGGGGTATCGGCGAGGACCATTCGCAACCGTCTCCATGAAGCTGGGCTACGGTCCCGCACACCGTTAGGCCGTCTTCCGCTCACTCCCCAACATCGTGCAGCCCGCCTCCAGTGGTGTCGCGACAGGCGTGAATGGAGGGACGAATGGAGACGTGTCGTCTTCAGCGATGAGAGTCGCTTCTGCCTTGGTGCCAATGATGGTCGTATGCGTGTTTGGCGCCGTGCAGGTGAGCGCCACAATCAGGACTGCATACGACCGAGGCACACAGGGCCAACACCCGGCATCATGGTGTGGGGAGCGATCTCCTACACTGGCCGTACACCACTGGTGATCGTCGAGGGGACACTGAATAGTGCACGGTACATCCAAACCGTCATCGAACCCATCGTTCTACCATTCCTAGACCGGCAAGGGAACTTGCTGTTCCAACAGGACAATGCACGTCCGCATGTATCCCGTGCCACCCAACGTGCTCTAGAAGGTGTAAGTCAACTACCCTAGCCAGCAAGATCTCCGGATCTGTCCCCCATTGAGCATGTTTGGGACTGGATGAAGCGTCGTCTCATGCGGTCTGCACGTCCAGCACGAACGCTGGTCCAACTGAGGCGCCAGGTGGAAATGGCATGGCAAGCCGTTCCACAGGACTACATCCAGCATCTCTACGATCGTCTCCATGGGAGAATAGCAGCCTACATTGCTGCGAAAGGTGGATATACACTGTACTAGTGCCGACATTGTGCATGCTCTGTTGCCTGTGTCTATGTGCCTGTGGTTCTGTCAGTCTGATAATGTGATGTATCTGACCCCAGGAATGTGTCAATGAAGTTTCCCCTTCCTGGGACAATGAATTCACGGTGTTCTTATTTCAATTTCCAGGAGTGTATTTGGCTCGCATAGATCTGCAGAAGGCTTTTACTGCCATTCCAGATAAAAGTATTTTTGGTTTAATTCTTAGGAGTGTGGTGTTAACTACAGGGACACAAGGATAATCCGCGATAGGCAAAGCAGAGTACAGTACTCAGTACAGCTGGAATGGTACGAGGTGGTAATAGTTAAACTCATCGTGTTTCGAGTGCTACAGAGCGGGCTGTATACAGGGCTATTCTAAATGATGGACCAATTTTCAAAAATTCGTGTGTATTAAAGTACAAATCCAAAATGAACAAGCTTTATACCAATGAAAAGAGTAAGTTTCAAAGTTGTAGGCGGGCGGGCAGTGATGGTTTCAGAAGCGGCCGATAGAGTTCGCGCGGCAATAGGGCCGTCATTCAGTTTCACTGTCAGTTGTGAGTGAGATGGAGACTGTTGAACACAAGGCATCCTGCGCTCTTGAGTTCGAAAAAAGTGAGTCGCAAATTGCAGTGCAGCGGGCATTTCGTACCGAATTCTGTACTCAACGACCAACTCGCAAAAGCATTAGCCGTTGGCTCACGCAATTTAAACAGACTGGGAGAGTGTGCAAAGGAAAAAAAAAAAGGTTCAAATGGCTCTGAGCACTATGGGACTCAACATCTTAGGTCATAAGTCCCCTAGAACTTAGAACTACTTAAACCTAACTAACCTAAGGACATCACACACACCCATGCCCGAGGCAGGATTCGAACCTGTGACCGTAGCAGTCCCGCGGTTCCGGACTGCAGCGCCAGAACCGCACGGCCACCGCAGCCGGCGCAAAGGAAAAAGCACAGGCCGACAGCATGTGTCAGAGGATGATGCCGACGGGTTCTTGAAAGTTTTGTACGCATTCCCAGCAAGTCTACCAATAGTGCCAGTCGGGAGCTTGCAAGTGATTTCCCTAACTCGCTCCAGGCAAATGCCGGGATGGTTCCTCTGAAAGGGCACGGCCGACTTCCTTCCCAATCCTTCCCTAATCCGATGAGACCGATGACCACGCTGTCTGGTCTCCTTCCCCAAACAAACCTACCGGGAGCTTGCAAATATCTCAACCAATTATATGGAAAGTTCTGAGACGGCGTTTGCTGTAGAAGCCCTACCGATTACAACTTGTGCAGGCTCTCAACCCCAATGGCAAAGAGAAGCGTGTCGTATTTTGTGGTTATGTGCTAGCAAAGATGGAGGATGACACATTTCTACAACATGTAATTTTTAGCGATGAACCGACGTTCCATCTTAGAGGAAAAGTCAGCAGGCACGATGTCCACATATGGGGTTTGGAAAAAGCACATTCTCCACTGCAACACGAAAGAGACTCACCGAAGATCGACGTGTTCTGCACCGTATCCTGTACAAACGTTTATGGACCACTTTTGTTTGCGGAGAGAACTGTAACGGGAATCACGTACCTGGGCATGTTGGAAAATGGCTGTTCCCCCAAGTTACGGAAGATTCCCATGACTTCATTCTCCAACAGGATGGAGCCCCACCGCCTCGGTAGCGTGATGTACGAGGCTTTTTGAATGACTGCCTTCTTCAACGCTGCATCGGTCGCAGGGGAGTTGAGGACCGGTCTCTGCACTTTTGGCCACCGAGATCTCCTGGCCTCACATCCTGCGACTATTTCTTTTGGGTTATGTGGAGGAAGCTGTTTACGTCGCGCCTCTACCAACCACTCTGAACGGTCTGTGGAACCGGATCACTGCTGCCGTGCACTCAGTAACAGCAGATACGCTTTCGCGTGTGTGGGACGAGTTTGGCTACTGCGTCGATGTTTGCCGTGCGGCCAATGGTGGCGTTGAAATTAGCCAGTCATGCCATTGCGGGCGTAAACTGATGCAGCCCGCCACCAGACGGTGCCTCCAAACATGTTCTTCGTTCGGTTTCCTCAAATCGAATGAGACAGCGACACAAAAATTGGACATGAGATGGTAATTGTTGTGGCGTAGCAAGACAGCCACGCCACTCGGAAGTAGCCGAAATGCACGCGTTACACACGCCGGCTGGCGTGATGTCTGAAACAGGATACGTAATGAATGCTATAAAGAAAAGTACGTAGCTTCTGTAATACTTTAATCCATCATTTGTATACAGCATTCTTGATGATACAAGTGAGACTCTCTCCAGAAATGGTTAATGGCGCCTTGCTAGGTCGTAGCCATGGACTTAACTGAAGGCTATTCTAACAGTCTCTCGGCAAATGAGAGAAAGGCTTCGTCAGTGTAGTCGCTAGCAAAGTCGTCGTACAACTGGGGCGAGTCCTAGTACGTCTCTCTAGACCTGCCGTGTGGTGGCGCTCGGTCTGCGATCACTGACAGTGGCGACACGCGTGTCCGACATGTACTAATGGACCGCGGCCGATTTAAAGCTACCACCTAGCAAGTGTGGTGTCTGGCGGTGACACCACAGCAATAAGAGTCGAACCTAAGCAATCTCGTGCGCTATCATCTATGCTATGAGAACAACTGATTGTACCTGCGAACAAACACGGTCTGGGAAGAGTTGGAGAACGTATTACGAGGTGCATTCAAGTTCTAAGGCCTCCGATTTTTTTTCTAATTCTCACCCGAAATCGATGAAACTGGCGTTACTTCTCGACGTAATCGCCCTGCAGACGTACACATTTTTCACAACGCTGACGCCATGATTCCATGGCAGCGGCGAAGGCTTCTTTAGGAGTCTGTTTTGACCGCTGGTAAATCGCTGAGGCAATAGCAGCACGGCTGGTGAATGTGAGGCCACAGAGAGTGTCTTTCATTGTTGGAAAAAAGCCAAAAGTCACTAGGAGCCAGGTCAGGTGAGTAGGGAGCATGAGGAATCACTTCAAAGTTGTTATCACGAAGAAACTGTTGCGTAACGTTAGCTCGATGTGCGGGTGCGTTGTCTCGGTGAAACAGCACACGCGCAGCCCTTCCCGGACGTTTTTGTTGCAGTGCAGGAAAGAATTTGTTCTTCAAAACATTTTCGTAGGATGCACCTGTTACCGTAGAGCCCTTTGCAACGCAATGGGTAAGGATTACGCCATCGCTGTCCCAGAACATGGACACCATCATTTTTTCAGCACTGGCGGTTACCCGAAATTTTTTTGGTGGTGGTGAATCTGTGTGCTTCCATTGAGCTGACTGGCGCTTCGTTTCTGGATTGAAAAATGGCATCCACATCTCATCCATTGCCACAACCGACGAAAAGAAAGTCCTATTCATGCTGTCGTTGCGCGTCAACATTGCTCGGCAACATGCCACACGGGCAGCCGTGTGGTCGTCCGTCAGCATTCGTGGCACCCACCTAGATGACACTTTTCGCATTTTCAGGTCGTCATGCAGGATTGTGTGCTCAGAACCCACAGAAATGCCAACTCTGGAGGCGATCTGTTCAACAGTCATTCGGCGATCCCCCAAAACAATTCTCTCCACTTTCTCGATCATGTCGTCAGACCGGCTTGTGCGAGCCCGAAATTGTTTCGGTTTGTTGTCACACGATGTTCTGCCTTCATTAAACTGTCGCACCCACGAACGCACTTTCGACACATCCATAACTCCATCACCACATGTCTCCTTCAACTATCGATGAATTTCAATTGGTTTCACACCACTCAAATTCAGAAAACGAATGATTGCACTCTGTTCAAGTAACGAAAACGTCGCCATTTTAAGTATTTAAAAATGTTGTCATTCTCGCCGCTGGCGGTAAAATTCCACCTGCTGTACGGTGCTGCCATCTCTGGGACATATTGACAATGAACGCGGCCTCATTTTAAAACAATGCGCATGTTTCTATGTCTTTCCAGTCCAGAGAAAAAAAAATTCGGAGGCCTTAGAACTTGAATGCACCTCGTACTTCCTCTCACATACATCAGGCGCAATGACCACGACTAGAAGATTTATAAATTATAACCAACACAGGAGCTTCCGACAGTCATCTCCCAAAGTGCCATTCGACAGTGGAACGGGGTTGGTATCAGAAGTACAATCCTTCACACACCATTGCGGAGTATTGTGTGCATCTACATTCACATAGGTATTCTCCTGATCACACTTAAGTGCCTGGAAGAGGGTTCATCGAACCACCTTCACAATAATTCTCTGTTTTTCCAATTTCGAACACCGCCCGGGAAAAACGAACACCTATAACTGTCCGTCCGAGCTCTGATTTATTTTATTATGACGATCGTTTCTCCCAGTGAATGTCGGTGTCAACAAAATATTTTCACATTCAGAGGACAAAATTAGTGACTGTCATTTCGTGAGAAGATTCCACTGCAATCAAAAACGCCTTTGTTTTAGTAATGGCCACTGCAAATCCTCAACATGTCAGTGACACACTCTCCCCCATATCTTGATAATACAAAACGTGCTGCTCTTCAACTAACTTTTACAAATCGATTTGTAATTTGTTTACGTCTTACGATGACTTTACTAGACGATAAGCGGGAGCAACATCTGCTAAGAACCGAAGACGGCTGCTCATATTGTCTTCTGTATCGTTTATACAGATAAGGAATATGGCTCAAATGGCTCTGAGCACTATGGGACTTAACAGCTGAGGTCATGAGTCCCCTAAAACTTATAACTACTTAAACCTAACTAACCCAAGGACATCACACACACCCATGCCCGAGGCAGGATTCGAACCTGCGACCGCAGCGGTCGATCGATTCCAGACTGAAGCGCCTAGAACCGCTCGGCCACACCGGCCGGCCAGATAAGGAATAGAAGAGGTCCTGTAACACTACCTTGGGGAACGCCAGAGATCACTTCTGTATTACTCGGTGACTTTCTGCCAGTTACTACGAACTGTGATCTCTCTGACAGCAAGTCACGAATCCAGTCACATAACTGACACGATATTCCATACGCACGCAATTTCACTACAAGCCGCATGTGTGGTACAGAGTCAAAAATCTAGACATATCGAATTAATTTGAAATCCTTTGCCAATAGCACTCAACACTTCGTGTGAGTAAAGAGGCAGTTGTGTTTCATAAGAACGATGTTTCGTAAATCCGAGTTGACAATGTGTCAATAGACAGTTCTCTTTGGTGTAATTCATAATGTCGAACACAATATATGTTCGAAAATGCTGCTGCATATTGACATTAATGGTATAGTCCTGTAATTTATTAGCCTTTAATGTAGATGAAGCATGGAATTCCTAATCTATTCTCAGAAGGTGTTGAAGGTTAATAATGAATGGACATGCTCCAGTAGTTAAGGTCGTAGTGTTGGCCTATCATTGACGTAGCCGGAAAATGTTTATACATGTACGTAGCCTGTGAATGAGACAGTGATCTTCGAGTGTTTGCTTACAGGATGGCAGGGGTGAGGCCCGTAGATCACTGCGTGCGCAGGAAGTGAAACTTTTATTGACGTATTGATCGGCGTTAAGCCCAGAGAATGGTGAACTGTGAATTGCTGACGTCGAGTGCGGTGGCAGCAAGTGACTCGCGGAGGTGTGGTCGGTCTGACAAGGGCAGTGCTGCGTACAGGTAGAGCAGTGCCACTTTGTACCGTGGCCGATTCTAGAGCCATGATCTCCATCTGTTGTGTTTTTTCATACTGTTGGGGCAGCAACCAGTGGTATACACTACCGTGTTGCTCATGGCTGGGCCATAGGTGACAGCCAGGAGCACAGCTGGAAAAGGTGTGGGCAAGGCGATACCAAGTGTTGTTTGTACTTCCAAGGTGTGTTGCTAACATATTACGATTTTTTTTGTTTTTTTTTGTTTGATGCGGCCCGCCACAAATTCCTTTCCAGTGCTAACCTCTTCATCTCAGAGTAGCACTTGCAACCTACGTCCTCAATTATTTGCTTGACGTATTCCAATCTCTGTCTTCCTCTACAGTTTTTGCCCTCTACAGCTCCCTCTAGTACCATGGAAGTCATTCCCTCATGTCTTAGCAGATGACCTATCATCCTGTCCCTTCTCCTTATCAGTGTTTTCCACATATTCCTTTCCTCTCCGATTCTGCGTAGAATCTTCTCATTCCTTACCTTATCAGTCCACCTAATTTTCAACATTCGTCTATAGCATCACATCCCAAATGCTTCGATTCTCTTCTGTTCCGGTTTTCCCACAGTCCAGGTTTCACTATCATACAATGCTGTACTCCAGACGTACATCCTCAGAAATTTCTTCCTGAAATTAAGGCCGGTATTTGATATTAGTAGACTTCTCTTGGCCAGAAATGCCATTTTTGCCATAGTGAGTCTGCTTTTGATGTCCTCCTTGCTCCGTCCGTCATTGGTTATTTTACTGCCTAGGTAGCAAAATTCCTTAACTTCATTGACTTCGTGACCACCAATCCTGATGTTAAGTTTCTCGCTGTTCCCATTTCTAGTACTTCTCATTACCTTCGTCTTTCTCCGATTTACTCTCAAACCATACTGTGTACTCATTAGACTGTTCATTCCGTTCAGCAGATCATTTAATTCTTCTTCACTTTCACTCAGGATGGCAATGTCATCAGCGAATCGTATCATTGATATCCTTTCACCTTGTATTTTAATTCCACTCCTGAACCTTTCTTTTATTTCCATCATTGCTTCCTCGATGTCCAGATTGAAGAGTAGGGGCGAAAGGCTACAGCCTTGTCTTACACCCTTCTTAATACGAGCACTTCGTTCTTGATCGTCCACTCTTATTATTCCCTCTTGGTTGTTGTACGTACTGTATACGAACCGTCTCTCCCTATAGCTTACCCCTACTTTTTTCAGAATCTCGAACAGCTTGCACCATTTTATATTGTCGAACGCTTTTTCCAGATCGACAAATCCTATGAAAGTGTCTTGATTTTTCTTTAGCCTTGGTTCCATTATTACCCGTAACGTCAGAATTGCCTCTCTCGTCCCTTTGCTTTTCCTAAAGCCAAACTGATGGTCACGTAGCGCATTCTCAATTTTCTTTTCCATTCTTCTGTATATTATTCTTGTAAGCAGCTTCGATGCATGAGCTGTTAAGCTGATTGTGCGATAATTCTCGCACTTGTCAGCTCTTGCCGTCTTCGGAATTGTGTGGATGATGCTTTTCCGAAAGTCAGATGGTATATCGCCAGACTCATGTATTCTACACACCAACGTGAATAGTCGTTTTGTTGCCACTTCCCCCAATGATTTTAGAAATTGTGATGGAAAGTTAGTAGGGTAAGGGGTAAACAGTCTGAGGAATATACTACCGAAGTCAGCTGACAGGTTTACGGTGGCAGGCTGTCAAGACGTACTGTCACAGGAAACTGTCCTTCCTCCTCCCTCACCGTGCGAGGTGGCGCAGTGGTTAGCACATTGGAGTCGCATTCGGGAGGACGACTGTTCAATCACGCGTCCAGCCATACTGATTTAGGTTTTCGGTGATTTCCGTAAATCGCACCAGGCAAATGCCGGGATGGTTCTTTTGAAAGGGCACGGCCGACTTCCTTCACCGTCCTTCCCCAATCCGATGAGAGCGATGATCCCGTTTTCTGGTCTCCTCCCAGAAAACAACCCAACCCCACTCCTCCGATGTCTATTCCATTCTCCACTACACCACCCCTCCATTCCCAGTTCTCCCATTGCCATATTCTCTTGACATATCATCTGATGACTTATTCCACTCTCGACAAATAAAGGAAATATTGTGCAGCTGAGATTTCGAAAGTGACGATGAGGTAATGTTCTCAACAGACAAAATGCAGACTTCTGCAACCAAGGTCTACGTAAAGTCAACCATCGTTAGGGAAAAATAGATGCACCGAAGGATGAATATCTAGAGAAACACTAATATGACGTTTCATGGTCTCAACATGATTACTCAAGGTGATAAGTAAAACTTTACGATTACACCTTGTAAGACACGTTGTAGTGAGTGAAAACCATGTCTCATTAAAACAGTAACTTAGCTGTGGCAGGGTGGGCATGTTGCACTCGTTCTCTGGAGTTCTGTTCCATCCACTCCAGCCATAGGTGTCCGCATGGGAGTGTTTGTGTGGCGGCGGGGCAAAAGGGGGGGGGGGGACTTGACAGCTCCTGGAATCTGCGTACGGGGCTTTTATGTTGAATAAAATGATTTTGGGTGTTGAGCCGCGTTATTGCAAACTACTGGAGCAACTAATCGGCCACGTTTCGACTGTCTTCTTGTGGTCCTTTCAGGGCGGTTCACTGCTGCATGCTGGTGAATGTGTTCCTTTATATACTGCCATTTTCGGTTATCTAGTGGCTACCGACACCACATATCTGAGATGCCTTTGGACAATTTGAACACAGGTTGTTATGGAGAGGGTGGCAGTACGGTATACTGTTGCGGCGCGCTGTTCAAAAATGGCTCTGAGCACTATGGCACTTAATTTCTGAGGTCATCAGTCCCCTAGAACTTAGAACTACTTAAACCTAACTAACCTAAGGACATCACACATATCCATGCCCGAGGCAGGATTCGAACCTGCTACCGAAGCGGTCGCGCAGTTCCAGACTGTAGCGCCTAGAACCGCTCGGCCACCCGGTCAGCCACGGTGCGCTGTCCTGTAATGCAACTCTAGTAGGTCATTGGTAGGAAATAGCATATCGGCTGGCTGTTGCGCGTGCAACGTGATTGGTAGGCAATCTCTCGTTATGTTTTGGAAGGCAATAGCAAATTGTCTGCCTTGTGTCCAGGGGGTAGCTTTTCCCTGGAGCAATGGGTTGAGGCCACGCGGCAGGTCTCCCACAGCGGCTGTTTATTCCATTAAATCTGGGTCAAGCAGCGCTGCCTGCTAGCGAAAACACGCTGCTCGCCGCACTGGGATCGCTGGTAGCCAGGCCGTAGGCACCATGTACTGACCCTCCCTGTTCATGCTGTTAGGGCGTTTAAGGGGCTTCGGAACGCCCTATACTTGCAATGTTAAAATAACGCTTATAAATTACATCTTTCCTCACAAAGTATTTGAGGTAGGAAGTTGAACTTTTTACAGATTATTTATTGGAATATGGGCTACAACTTAACACAGGGATTTTACAAAATTTTAGTTCAGTTATTAAAGATGATTTTTTTTCAATTGTAATGAAAATTCACAACATTTTTTTGCAATTTTTTATTTATATATTCAAAAATATACAGTTTTTTTGGAAAAAAGGCTGTGTTAAATTATGCAGAAGGTACTGTGTAACATTTACTGGAAGTTTGAAACAAAAGTGTTTGGAAGATCCTTAGAAAACATGTAATTAGTATGAGAAAATAAAAGTTTTCGGAATCGAGCGACAAAGATTGGATTAACTTTTTAGTGCATTCCAGGTCCATAGGATGGATTATCTTCATCCTCTGCAAACTCCTCCTCCAGCTTCCTCTTGTTCCTCCTCCTGTTTACTCTTGCTTGTATTTCTAGACTCTTTACAGCCCTCTCTGCAGCCCGAAGGCGTTCCTTGTCTAAAGCAAGCATCGCTCGTACCATGTTAGAACCTATCTTCATTCCCATATTTCTACATACCTTGCACCTTACAATGTTGCCATCATTGAAAGTCGCAACAGCATCATACACACGGAAGTGAAGTGTTTCTATTCCAACAAATACAGTCTTGGGGATTCTCGACCATATAACACTATTTACACTTTCATTGGGGTTTTGAGTTTTTCCGTGAATACACTTTTTCAACAGTTCAGATGCTGCTAAGTCTCTGAAAATAGGTTACACACAACACATACTTTATGTCACATCACTAAAATGTACCTGATGAACACGGACGTTAATAATAACACCATTTGACAGCAGTTTAACAGCGCCACAATGGGTCACGCCCATGTAGAACACATTTCAAAAAAAATTTAAAAATAGTTGTAGTCTTCGGAATCGAATAAATTATATATCTATTAAAAGGTAATAGTCTGCAGATTCAGAAAACGCAAAAAAGTAAAAATTGAACTTTTCATGATTTTGAGCCTTTCCGGAGCCCCTTAACTATTTCAATAGCCTCTCTTATTTCCCGTTGCTGCGTCCATAGTTACCGAGCAAGCACGCGAGATTCTTGGAAACTGATAGGACGGCAACGTACTTGGTGGTGTTATGATGCAGCCGACTTTTTGTTTTGCCCGAACTATATGTAACGCTCATGCTCTCAAACTAGAGTGCTAATGGGTCCCCAGTTCTCAGTTTCACCAACATAGACTCCACCTCATTGACACCGGTTTCTAGACACCTTCACTCTGTGGAACATTCACGGGATGCCTAGTGGGCCTCAACAAATCTCGGATTTTGCGACCACTCTGAAACACAGTTTCATTCCTCTGCGGCCCAGTACCGTATCTACACGGTCGGTTACGCCTCTAACATTAAGTCTGCGAGCCACAGGAAGACTATTGAGCCGTGTGTCGCTCGTGTTCGTACCATTTCTTATTTTACATCTTGTTTTTACCGCACTGTCACCTCGTTATGTTAATTTTCAATTACTGGTGTCACTGAGGCGCTGTCTTGCCTGCCCGTGAGCGGCAGCAGCAGCGCTTATCGATATAGGCCCTGCCGTATTATCTTTGCTGGACTGCTATTACTTCTCGGTCGCCGTGTGTCGACCAGTCAGTTGGAACATGCCAGCAGTTAGTTCGGACCTGGCAGTGTTTGAGTTGGCACGCTGCACAAGTTCAGCCGGGGTGCGCCAGCAGTGTGGTCTGGACCGATGACTCGCCCGACGGTTGCCGACACACATGATTGGAGTGGTGACGACTTTGATTGGTCGTCGGTCGGTCCTCTTGCCAGATGACATGTAGATGGCCGGCGATAGCTTATGGGTGGGCTGTATGTGCCGGCTCGTGATTCGTCCCTGTTACTGTACAGTCACTGCCGTTAGCATTGTCTGGTTCTTGGTGCAAGTGTTCGTGAAACTGTGTCTAGTTTGTGTGATTTTGATAGACAAGTTATTTTGAATGTTGTCGGCGTACTGGCTCTGAGGAGTCGGTCGGTTGGTGCAGCCAGGAAATCTCGGCGCGGCGCAATGGGAAGGGCCCACTGGCGGTGTCTGCACAGTGTTTGAGTGTGTCGGAGCTGTTCCGATTGCTACGAGGTTCGTGGCTCACCGACCCAGGACATTAAAGCTGAGTGGTGATTTAGTTACCGAAGCCAGTCTGTTCACATTGTGTTGTTGTTTTTCATGGTTGGCTGTTGGGGGTATTCCTGTGAGCAACAGCGAGTGTTCTAGTTGGCGATAGTTCGGCCACTACCCGCTGGAGTTTAGCTGTCTTTTGGTTATTTGAAGACCAATGCACCAGTGGAATTTTCTGCCTTGTGGCCGTTAGCGTTCCGATTACTTGCCCTGGCTGCTGACGTAAAATTCAAGAAGTGTCATTTCCTCACCGTGTTGTCGCTGTCCAACTCGTGTGTGTAGTTTTGACAGCTTATTCATACTTGGTTGTGGGTGGCTACGCCTTTTACGTTTGGCATTGTAGTTCGTTGTATACTGGTCGGGCGGAAATCAAGTCGTCTTGTCGGTGGGTCCGTTGACTGTCTCTTGGTTGGGTTGCCGGCGCGTCGGATATAGTTGGGCCGACTACCTGTCTCCCCTAAGCGTACGTTAATATTTCGAGTGCAGACCGACCCCCGGAAACGTATGAGCGCCGCTGTCTGTACTGCCTTTTCTTATTGGTGTTTGATTGTGTACTTTAATGGCTCCTAACCGATGGTTTGAATTTGTATGCTTTTAGATGGGTTTCAAATAATGGGCCTTCAGCCGTTTTAAAACTAAAATTCCTTAATTGTGTTATATCTTAGATTTGTTTGGACCTTTAGCCTCATTAAAAAAATTTAAAATCCTTGGACTTTCCGCCTTGTAAAAATTTATTATAGTTGTGAATTGAATCATGAGCTTACAGCCGTTTTAAAAGTAAAATTCCTTAATGTCAAGTCTTAGATTGTTTGGGCCTTCAGCCTCCCTTTTAAAAATTATTTAAGGATAGAGCTTTGGGCTTTCTGCCTTTTGAAAATTTATTCTAGTTGTGTTTTTATATCACAGGCCTTCGGCCGTTTTCAAAATTAAAGAGGTCGTGCCGTTGTGTGACATATTCAGTAGATAGTTGAGCTCGAAAATTTGCGCTGTAATGTTTGGGCAACTAAATAAAGTTATATGTGTTCGAGTGTAACCGACAGCCCCCTTTTTGACCACTTTCCGCAATTCCAACTACCTGTTCTGTCCTGCGGGTTTATCAGGGCGTTTCAAGTATCTTTTTGTCTGTTTCGTCTTCGCTCTACCCAACAGCTCGTTGTCTGTCTCTGTTGTAGCCATTCGCATAGAATGTTGTCTTGAGCTCGTACAGTTCCTGTTGTATACGGTTGGCGTCATTAATCCGGTGAGCTCGGGCTGTCAGCTTCCGTAGCACATGGTTATTTTGTTGCGGTGCGAATCATCGTGTAGTTGCCTGTTACTCTATATCGGCTTCCTGTATACTTTATGGCCTAGTTTTCCGCTAGATGTTCTGTGAAATGTTCGATACACTTCCACATCCAAAAAAGTAATCGTTCCATTGTTTACCATATCTATCGTGAACTGAATTTTCTTATGTAAGCTGTTGGGGTGCTCATAAAATCCGAGTAGTGCCTGTGTTATTTCGAATTACGCTGCAATGCATTACATCAACGCGTGTCCGAGGAAACAGGCTCTGTGGCTACTACAGCCGTTATGAAATATATTACATGTATTTGCAGTTGTGAAAGTGCCCAACCATCAGCTGCAGAATGGAATGACGCCAACGAAAATTTGTTCCAGACCTCGACTCGAACCTGAATTTCTCGCTTGTTACCTAGGTCGCAGAATTGCTTAAACTCATCAACTTCGTGATCCCCAATTCCAATGATTCTCGCTGTTCTCATTTCCGCTACTTCTCATTACTTTCCTCTTTCTTCGATTTACTCTTATTCCATTTTCTGTACTCAGTAGACTGTTCGTTCCATTCAGTAGATCATGTAATTCTTCTTTACTTTCACTCAGGACAGCAATGTCACCAGCGAATCCTACCATTGATAGCCTTTCACCTTGAATTTTAATTCCACTCTTGAACCTTTCCTCTAGTTCCATCATTGCTTCTTCGATATACACATTGAACAGTAAGGGCGAAACATTACATCTATGTCTTACACACTTTTTAATATAGCACTTCTTTCATGGTCGTCCACTCTCATTATTCCCTCTTGGTTCTTGCACATATTGGACATTACCCGTCTCTCCCTGTAGCGTACTTCTATTTTTCTCTGAATTTCGAACATCTTGCACCATTTTACATTGTCGAACATTTTCTCCAGGTCGACAAATCCTATGAACGTGTAAAACTTCCTGGCAGATTAAAACTGTGTGCCGGGCCGAGACTCGAACTCGGGACCTTTCCCTTTCGCGGGCAAGTGCTCTACCAACTGAGCTACCCAAGCACGACTCACGCCCGGTACTCACAGCTTTACTTCTGCCAGTACCTCGTCTCCGCAATATCCTCTATTTCAGGTGTGCTAGTTCTGCATGGTTCGCAGGAGAGCTTCTGTAAAGTTTGGAAGGTAGGAGACGAGGTACTGGCAGAAGTAAAGCTGTGAGTACCGGGCGTGAGTCGTGCTTGGGTAGCTCAGTTGGTAGAGCACTTGCCCGCGAAAGGGAAAGGTCCCGAGTTCGAGTCTCGGCCCGGCACACAGTTTTAATCTGCCAGGAAGTTTCATATCAGCGCACACTCCGCTGCAGAGTGAAAATCTCATTCCTATCAAAGTGTGCTGATATTTCTTCAGTCTTGCTTGTATTATCAACCGCAACGTCAGAACTGCCTCTCTCCTGCCTTTACCTTCCCTAAATTCAAACTGATCGTTACCTAATTTATCTCAAAGATACTAAGTGGATAACAGTCGTTTCAGAGTTTTCTTCATTTATTATCAAAGTTTCATCCTGGGACTTGACACATTTGCAAACTTACCGAAACAGTTACATCAAAACTGATTATTTTAGAATGTTGCACCTGGTTGGTAAAACATCTACAGACATCTGTGGTTACAGTGTAACAGCTTAGTCACACATGCAAGTGGACGCCGGACAATTGCCCGCTAATACTCCATTTGAAAGGTATGTGCTAAGGTCTAATCAGGGTAGATCCAGAAAATAAAGGCGATAGTTGCGAACCGCAAGGTGGAATGAGTATACTATCTCTGAGTAGGAGAATCTTTGATGGTTAAGAGATCTGGGCGAGCGCAGTAAAAAACTGGGGAATCGCAGCTAGGTGCCTGGAGGAAGGAGACGTGTGGTGACAGTTTTCAGGTAGCATTCGCGCTGCGCAGTTTACACTGAGCAAACTTTAGCACGTTAATGGGAGAGGCTATATAATGATTTCAAAATGATTTTGTTAGATAATGTTCAGAGTTAGGATTGCTATGTGCAAGGTCTGACACTGTAAGCGTTTTGTAAAATTCTTTGTAAGAGTGATTCATGCTACAAAAATTTTGGAAATGGTAGTTCTTGTATACGACTTAAATTTTTGAGGTCAACATTGTGTTTAAATCTAACAGCCTGGAACATAATCCACAGCCTTGCTTGTATTGAATATGAAAATGAGTAGTAAAGTAAAGTTACCCACCAATGAAAGAATGTAAAGAAAATGCAGTTCATGGTTTGAAATCGAATTTGGTATAACTAAAGTTATCACGGCAAAGTTATTTCAAAGAACAAATTTTATGCTATTGCAAAACTGGCATTATTCAAGTCAAGATACAATTTCATTAACATCAGGGCCAAAGGTTGGTTTTTCAGTACCATCTTAATGCCATTGCACAAACGGCATTATTCTCTTAAACTTGACTGCTGAGCTAAATATATGTTTCATTACTGGCAAAATGGAGGAGTTCACGAAAGAAGTTCGCAGACGCAGTCACATGCAGGTTTGTTGAATAATTAAATTGGAACAATTTTATCTATAATACTTTCACACTGGCTACGGTGTCAGCTAGGCTTAATCTGTCTTCAGAAGCAAGCTGTCAGCAGAACTAGAATGAAAACAAGATTCCAAGCAACTTGAGACTCCTGCCTAGTTACACGGAAAACCATACACACTACTGGCCATTAAAATTGCTGCACCACGAACATGGCGCGCTACAGACCCGCAATTTAACCGACAGGAAGAACATGCTGTGATATGCAAATGATTAACTTTTCAGAGCATTCACACAATGTTGGCGCCGGTGGCGACACCTACAACGTGCTGACATGAGGAAAGTTTCCAACCGATTTCTCATACACAGACAGCAGTTGACCAGCGTTGCCTGGTGAGACGTTGTTGTGATGCCTCGTGTAAGGAGGAGAAATGCGTACCATCACGTTTCCGACTTTGATAAAGGTCGGATTCTAGCCTATCGCGATTGTGGTTTATCGTATCGTGACATTGCTGCTCGCATTGGTAGAGATCCAATGACTGTTAGCAGAATATGTAATCGGTGGGTTCAGGAGGGTAATACGGAACGCCGTGCTGGATTCCAACGGCCTCGTATCACTAGCAGTCGAGATAACAGGCATCTTATCCGCATGGCTGTAACGGATCGTGCAGCCACGTCTCGATCCCTGAGTCAACAGATGGGGACGTTTGCAAGACAACATCCATCTGCACGAACAGTTCGACGACGTTTGCAGCAGCATGGACTATCAGCTCGGAGACCATGGCTGCGGTTACCCTTGACGCTGCATCACAGACAGGAGCGCCTGTGATGGTGTACTCAACGACGACCCTGGGTGAACGAATGGCAAAACGTCATTTTTTTTTCGGATGAATCCAGGTTCTGTTTACAGCATCATGATGGCCGCATCCGTGTTTGGCGATATCGCGGTGAACGCACATTGGAAGCGTGTATTCGTCTTCGCCATTCTTGCGTATCACCCGGCGTGATGGTATGGGGTGCCGCTGGTTACACGTCTCGGTCGCATTGACGGCACTTTGAACAGTGGACGTTACATTTCAGATGTGTTACGACCCGTGGCTCTACCCTTCATTCGATCCCTGCGAAACCCTACATTTCAGCAGGATAATGCACGACACATGTTGCAGGTCCTATACGGGCCTTTCTGGATACAGAAAAGTTCGACTGCTTCCCAGGCCAGCACATTCTCCAGATCTTTCACCAATTGAAAACGTCTGGTCAATGGTGGCCGAGCAACTGGCTCGTCACAATACAGCAGTCACTACTCTTGATGAACTGTGGTATCGCGTTGAAGTTGCATGGGCAGCTGTACTGTACACGCCATCCAAGCTCTGTGACTCAATGCCCAGGCGTATAAAGGCCGTTATTACGGCCAGAGGTGGTTGTTCTGGGTACTGATTTCTCAGTATCTATGTACCCCAATTGCTTGAAAATGTAATCACATGTCAGTTCTAGTATAATATATTTGTCCAATGAATACCTTAGTGTACTTCGCTCTCATGTGGTGTACATACGGAGTAACTGAACTGTACGAAACCATGCCGGCATAGTTAATGCTTGCAGCCGGGGTGGAAGGCTGTTGTTGTCCATGTTACCGTAGCGACGTGTTGCCGCGCATCAGGGGATTACTGCCCGGACCGCCCAGAGATAAACAGAGCGGGCGCCTGCTGTTCTGCTGTTGGCACGACGTAGTTCCGAGCGGCACATTTCCAATCCTAACGAGCGCACCAATCAGGGGTGAAGCCACCAGCTGCCTGATACAGCGCTGATGGCATCTAAAGGGTTAAAAGGCGAGGCGCATTTCCTAAGCAAGTAGTCTCTTGAAATATGGCTGATGCAACTGTCATTTGATGAAGAACTTGAGAGTAGAAGAGATAAGTAAGATACAATTGACTACTACAGTGGTGGTAATCAGTAAAACGTCGAGGATCCTGAAGTAGCAGCACAAGTCTAAAGCATAAACGCATCGAATTTGTAATTAAAAAAGTAGATTCATGTAAGACATAAATTATCAGTTTAAATTTACATAATTCCTTTCGTAGCACGAGTAACAACATAAGGCATCTGCATTTACTGGATAGAAAATGGTATAAAGGCACTCATTGTCCTGTTGTATTATAGCACTGTCAGTACTTTGTCCAACCTCTGTTCTTCCTAACTACCCCAAAAATTCAGTTCGGCTTTGATTATGTTAGGGTTTGTAGTTCTTGCAATGAAATTTCAGCTCTCACACAGCCTTAAATTGCCTTCCACTGAGATAAACGCTCCTCGCAAGTATACCGTAAATGTTTTTCCTTGGGTCCAGATCTAGGCTACGTATAGGCCAGGGCAAGACACTGACATCTTTGTCTTCAAACCACATTTTGGTTGTAACAGAGACATACACAGATGTATTGTATTATCTTGTTGAAACACTGGGCATTCGCAGCCTAGGTCCACATAAATTCTAATCAAATCCGTCTCTAGCATCTCCAGGTACATGTCAGAATTCTTTCTTGTGTCTAGCCAAGCAATACGTGATTTACGTTTAGCGCACAATCTGTGTAAATCACAACACTTCCACCACCAAAACTTTCACTCACTCTTACCTGCTGCTCTGTTCTCAGAACATGTCAATAATACTGAAATACATCTGTTGTTGTTGATGTTGTGGTCTTCAGTCCTGAGACTCGTTTGATGCAGCTCTCCATGCTATTCTAACCTGTGCAAGCTTCTTCATCTGCCAGTACCTACTGCAACCTACATCCTTCTGAATCTGCTTTGTGTATTTATCTCTTGGTCTCCCCCTACGATTTTTACCCTCCATGCTGCCCTCCAATACCAAATTGGTGATCCCTTGATGCCTCAGAACATGTCCTACCAACCGATCCCTTCTTCTGGTCAAGTTGTGCCACAAACTTCTCTTCTCCCCAATCCTATTCAATACTTCCTCATTAGTTATGTGGTCTACCCATCTAATCTACAGCATTCTTCTGCAGCAGCACATTTCGAAAGCTTCTATTCTCTTCTTGTCCAAACTATTTACCGTCCATGTATCACTTCCATACATGGCTACACTCCATACAATTACTTTCAGAAACGACTTCCTGACACTTAAATCTATACTCGATGTTAGCAAATTTCTCTTCTTCAGAAACGCTTTCCTTGCCATTGCCAGTCTACATTTTATATCCTCTCTACTTCGACCATCATCAGTTATTTTGCTCCCCAAATAGCAAAACTCCTTTACTACTTTAAGTGTCTCATTTCCTAATCTAATACCCTCAACATCACCCGACTTAATTCGACTACATTCCATTATCCTCGTTTTGCTTTTGTTGATGTTCATCTTATATCCTCCCTTCAAGACACCATCCATTCCGTTCAACTGCTGTTCCAAGTCCTTTCCTGTCTCTGATAGAATTACAATGTCATCGGCGAACCTCAAAGTTTTTATTTCTTCTCCATGGATTTTAATACCTACTCCGAATTTTTCTTTTGCTTCCTTTACTGCTTGCTCAATATACAGATTGAATAACATCGGGGATAGGCTACAACCCTGTCTTACTCCCTTCCCAACCACTGCTTCCCTTTCATGTCCCTCGACTCTTATAACTGCCATCTGGTTTCTGTACAAATTGTAAATAGCCTTTCGCTCCCTGTATTTTACCCCTACCACCTTTAGAATTTGAAAGAGAGTATTCCAGTCAACATTGTCAAAAGCTTTCTCTAAGTCTACAAATGCTAGAATCGTAGGTTTGCCTTTCCTTAATCTTTCTTCTAAGATAAGTCGTAAGGTCAGTATTGCCTCACGTGTTCCAACATTTCTACGGAATCCAAACTGATCATCCCCGAGGTCAGCTTCTACTAATTTTTCCATTCGTCTGTAAAGAATTCGTGTTAGTATTTTGCAGCTGTGGCTTATTAAACTGATTGTTCGGTAATTTTCACATCAGTCAACACCTGATTTCTTTGTGATTGGAATTATTATATTCTTCTTGAAGTCTGAGGGTATTTCGCCTGTTTCATACATCTTGCTCACCAGATGGTAGAGTTTTGTCAGGACTGGCTCTCCCAAGGCCGTCAGTAGTTCCAATGGAATGTTGTCTACTCCGGGGGCCTTGTTTCGACTCAGGTCTTTCAGTGCTCTGTCAAACTCTTCACGCAGTATCGTATCTCCCATTTCATCTTCATCTACATCCTCTTCCATTTCCATAATATTGTCCTCAAGTACATCACCCTTGTATAGACCCTCTATATACTCCTTCCACCTTTCTGCTTTCCCTTCTTTGCTTAGAACTGGGTTTCCGTCTGAGCTCTTGATGTTCATACAAGTGGTTCTCTTATCTTCAAAGTTGTCTTTAATTTTCCTGTAGGCAGTATCTATCTTCCCCCTAGTGAGATAGGCCTCTACATCCTTACATTTGTCCTCTAGCCATCCCTGCTTAGCCATTTTGCACTTCCTGTCGATCTCATTTTTGAGACGTTTGTATTCCTTTTTGCCTGCTTCATTTACTGCATTTTTATATTTTCTCCTTTCATCAATTAAACTCAATATTTCTTCTGTTACCCAAGGATTTCTACTAGCCCTCATCTTTTTACCTACTTGATCCTCTGCTGCCTTCACTACTTCATCCTTCAAAGCTACCCATTCTTCTTCTACTGTATTTCTTTCCCCCGTTCCTGTCAATTGTTCCCTTATGCTCTCCCTGAAACTCTCTACAACCTCTGGTTCTTTCAGTTTATCCAGGTCCCATCTCCTTAAATTCCCACCTTTTTATACATCTGGCGCATCTAAATTAAACTTCTTCTCATCACTTAACATCACATCCCGTTCTGAAGTATATGACATACGTTTTTCAGCAAACTTCAGTCTTGCCTGTTTATATTTGGTTGTTAGAGCAGGGTTGTGTAGTCGTTCCTTGAATGCAAGATGTTTAACATGCGACATTATTTGTTGCACACGTATAGCAGTTACAGGCAACTGCAAATCAGTGACAAGTTGAGACGAATAACCGTTTGTGGCACTAGATTTGCTCAAAAGCAACATTTTCGATGCCTCACATAATTTTGTACTTTGGCTATATTTTCCGTCCTCTCCGTATCATACGCCCAATCTAACGAAATTATTGATAACTGTACTTGAACGTTTCCACGTCTTGGTGATTAGACGATTAGAGAGTCCCTGTAAGAACCGATTTTTGGTTTTTCATCACATAATAACAGTGTCCCGCGTATCAGTGTCACAGTAGTGATTTATGTACACAATATCCACTGTCACTAACGGTGTTTGTTTCCTGGATGCAGTAAAGGCAGGCACGCATACGCTAATACTGCACCGGGCCGAATGCATTTATACTGCGTTTCACTCTCCACCACCTGAATCGTTGATGTCTTCTTATACGGTTATACTGTACCACTGACATCGAATGGATACTATTTGACTGTATTTGTCGGTATACTGGATCTCATACTCATCATCATCATCAGTTTTCTGCTATATTGGCAGGTTCTTTGCCTCTCCATTTTCTGCGATCCATTGCTTCCTTCTTAAGGCTGCTGTATGTTGTACCGTCCATCACGTCATCCAGTATCTGAAATCTCTTCCTTCCTCGCTTCCTTTTCCCTTCTACATAACCTTCTGAAACTGGTTTTATCAGTCCATCATGCTTCCTTAAAACATGCCCAATTTCTGTTTCTTACATCTAGTAACTGTATTTTCTCTCCCACTCTTCTCAATACCTCTTCATTTTTTACTCTGTCCATCCAACTTATTCTTTCCATCCTCCGCCATGTTCACATCTCAATCATATTTTCCAAGTAGAGGTTGAAAAGGGTAGGTGATAGACAGCATCCTTGTCTTACTCCTTTTCCTAGTCCGATCCAGTTTGTACTTTCTCCTCTCACCTTAACTGAGGCTTTTTGATTGAGATATAATGAGTATTCTGCTTTTCCAGTCCACTCTCTTTTCCCTCATTATAGTCGCCAGCTTGTCCCAAACCACATTGTCAAATGCCTTTTCTAGACCGATGAAGCACATAAATAGGTCTCTTCCTTTTTCAATAAACCTTCCTCCCAAGATTCGTAGATCTCATACTACTGATTATATACTGTGCACAACAATTCCTACCGATAATGTTAATTTTCTTACAAATATGCACGCTCTCATACTGATTTATACTTCTGTTTATGAAAATCTGGACAACAGGAGACGAAGTAAATAAAAGTCTGGAGGAAAAAGATATGGATGTAGAAGAAGAAGAGACAACGGCGTGTGGTATGGAAATGAATCAATTAGAAGGCGCAATATGTAAAATACATCTACAGGGATACTCTACAAGTCACACTTACATGCCTGGCAGAGATTTCATCGAACCACCTGCACAATATAATTCTCTATTATCTGCACAATATAGTTCTGTAGTATTCCACTCCCGAACAGAGCGCGGAAAAAACTAACACCAATATCTTTCCATCCGAGCTCCGATTTCCCTTATTTTATTATGAACGTTTCTTCTTGTGTAGATCGGCTTCAACAGAATATTTTTGCATTCAGAGGAGAAAGTTAGTGATTGAAGTTTCTTGAGAAGATCCCACCGCAACGTGGAACGTCTTTGTTTTAATGATGTCCACCCCAAATCCCGTATCATGTTAGTGACACCCTGTCCCCTATTTCGCGATAATACAAAACGTGCTGCTCTCCTATCTCCTATGAACTTCCTCGACGTACTCTGTTAATCCTATCTGATAAGTACCCCACACTGCGCAGCAGTACTTCATAAAACGACGGACAAGCGTAGTGTGTGCAGTCTATTTAGCAGAGCTGATGCATCTGCTAAGTGTTTTGTCAGTATATCAGAGTATTTGGTTCACCTTCCCCACAACATTTTCTATGCATTCTTGCCAATTTAAGTTTTTCGTAATTGTAATATTATTTGAATTTACGGTCTTTAGATTTAATTACCGGATTCCTTTTAGGAATCATATGGATTAGCTAACACTTTTCATTATTCAGGGTCACTTGCCTATTTTTTTACCCTAGAGATATCGTTTCTAAACCGTTTCGCAACTTGTTTCGACCTTCAGATGATTCTACTAGGCGATAAACGACAGCATCATCTGCAAACAGGCTAAGACGGCTGGTCAGATTGTCTCCTAAATGGGTTGTGTACATACGAAACAGCATCAGCCCTGTAACACTATCTTAAGGAAAGCCAGAAATCACTTCCGTTTTGCTCAATGATACTCCGTCAGTTACTCGTACTGCAACCTCTGCGACAGAAAATCACAAATCCAGTCGCATAACTGCAACGATGGTCCATAAGCACGCAATTTCGTTACAGGCCGCTTGTGGGGTATGGTGTCAAAAGCCATCTGGAAGTCTAGTAATACGGAATCAATTTGACATCATTTGTCAATATCACTCACCACTTCGTATGACTAAAGAGCTACTTGTGTTTCACAAGAACGATGTTTTCTAAATCCGTGTTGACTCTGGGTCAATAGACCGTTCCCTTCAATATAATTCATAAATTTCGAACACCATATATGTTCCAAATTCCTGCTGCATATCGACGTTATTGGTATGAGCCTGTAATTTAGTGGATAACTGCTATTTCTTTTCTTGAATATTGGTGTGACCTGCGCAACTTTCCAGCATTTGGGTACGGATATTTCGTCGAGCGAGCGGCTAAATATGACTGTTAGGTACGGGGCTATTGCATCAGCATACTATCGAAAGAACCTAACTGGTACTCAGTCTGGACCAAAACACTTGATTTTATTGATTTAAGTCGCTTCACAACTCCGAGGACATCCAGTTCTAAGTTTCTCATGTTGACAACTGTGCCGGCCGGAGTGGCCGTGCGGTTCTAGGCGCTACAGTCTGGAGCCGAGCGACCGCTCCGGTCGCAGGTTCGAATCCTGCCTCGGGCATGGATGTGTGTGATGTCCTTAGGTTAGTTAGGTTTAATTAGTTCTAAGTTCTAGGCGACTGAGGACCTCAGAAGTTAAGTCGCATAGTGCTCAGAGCCATTTGAACCATTTTGACAACTGTTCTTGAATCGAATTCTAGAATATTTACTTCGTCTTGTTGGGTGAAGGAATTTCGGAAGGCTGTGTTTAGTAACTCTGCTTCACCAGTACTGTCATCAATGGTAGTTCCGTTGCTGTCGTGCAGAGAAGGCATTGATTTTGCCTTGCCGCTTGCGAACTTTACAGACGACCAGAATCTATTCGGGTTTTCCTGCCAGGTTTCGAGACAAAGTTTCTTTGTGGAAACTATTATGAGCATGTCGCATTGGAGTCCACACTAAATTTCGAGTTTCTGTTAGAGATCGCCAATCTTTGGGGTTCTGTGTTCGGTTAAAGTTGGCTTGCTCTTCTCGTTATTTCTGCAACAGTATTGTGACCCGTTTTGTGTACCAAGGGGGATCAGCTCCGTCGTTTGTTAATTCATTTCGTATAGATCTCCCAACTGCTGTCGATACTATTTCTTTGAATTCAAGCCAGATCATGTCTAAACTTATATTGTTAATTTGGGAAGAGTGGAGATTGTCACTCAGAAAGGCGTCAAATGATTTTTAATCCGCTTTTGTTAATGTGTATTTTTTCGTTTATTTTTGGAGGAACTAGGAGTTACGGTATTCAGTCTCGCTACGATAACACTGTGTTTACTAATCCTTCTATCAGTTTTGTTGCTCGTCGTTACCTCAGGATTATTTGTTGCTAAGAGGTTAAGTATGCTTTCACTGTCGTTTACTACTCGGGTGGACCCATGAAGTAAAAGCTCGAAATAATTTTCAGAGAATGCATTCAGCATAAGTTCGGGTGATGCTTTACGAGTACCTCAGGATTGGAACAGGAATTTTCATCAACATATCCAGGATAAATTAATGTCACCACCAACTATAAGTGCATTAGTCAAGTGCGTTTTTGAAACTAGACTCAAGTTTACTTTGAACCCTTCACAATTGTATCGTCTCAGTTGGGTAGTTGGTAAAAGGATCCAATTATTTTTTTAATGCGGTTACCAAGAATGACGTCTACCCATTCTGACTCACAGGAACTATCAACTTAAATTTCGTTACAAAATAAACTATTTCTAACAACAACAAACACGCTACCGCCAACTGTGATTAGCCTATCCTTTCTGAACACCGTTAGGTTCTTCGCAAAAATTTCGGCTGAACTTATCTCCGCCTTCATCCAGCTTTCCGAAACCCGATACCTCACCACCCTATGGCGCAAATCAAGGAATCTGCAGCCTACACGGTCACAGAACCGTCTGGGCCTACAGTATGGTCCATTGATTGTGGCCGGGCCATAAAAATGGCTCTGAGCGCTATGGGACTTATTATCAGAGGTCATCAGTCCCCTAGAACTTAGAACTACTTAAACCCAACTAACCTAAGGACATCACGCACATCCACGCACGAGGCAGAATTCGAACCTGCGACCGTAGCAGTCGCGCGGTTCCGGACTGCAGCGCGTAGAACCGCGTGGCCACCGCGGTTGGCTGACCGGGCCAAATTTCTCACGAAATAATCATCAAACGAAAAAACTACAAACAACGAAACTTGTCTAGCTTGAAGGGGGAAACCAGATGGCGCTATGGTTGGCACGCTAGATAGCGCTGCCATAGGTCATATTGTGATCAAAATGCCCAACGGGAGTGTGCTATGTATGCTGCTCGGTATCTTGGGTGACATCATCCAAGTTTCCGGAACGTTCGCCGGATAGTTACGTTATTTAAGGAAACAGGAGGTGTTCAGCCACATGTGAAACGTCAACCACGACCTGCAACGAATGATGATGCCCAAGTAGGTGTTTTAGCTTCTGTCGCGGCTAACCCGCAAATCAGTAACAGACAAATTGCGCGAGAATCGGGAATCTGAAAAACGTCGGTGTTGAGAATGCTACAACAACATCGATTGCAGCCGAACCAATTTCTATGCACCAGGAATTGCATGGCGACGACTTTGAACGTCGCGTACAGTTCTGCCACTGGGCACAAGAGAAATTACGGGACGATGACAGATTTTTTGTAAGCGTTCTATTTAGCGGTAACGTAAACTGGTATAATATGCACTATTGGGGAACGGAAAATGTACGATGGCTGCGACAAGTGGAACATCAGAGACCTTGGCGAGTTAATGTATGGTGCGGCATTATGGGAGGAAGGATAATTGGCCCCCATTTTATCGATGGCAATCTAAATGGTGGAATGTATACTCATTTACTACGTAATATTCTACCGATGTCACTGCAAGATGTTTCACTGCATGACAGAATGGCGATGTACTTCCAGCATGATGGTTGTCCGGCAGATAGCTCGCGTGCTGTTGAAGCGGTACTGAATAGCATATTTCATGACAGGTGGATTGGTCGTCGAAGCACCATACCATGGCCCACACGTTCACCGGATCTGACGTACCCGGATTTCTTTCTGTGGGGAAAGTTAAAGGATATTTGCTATCGTGATCGACCAACAACGCCTGACAACATGGGTCAGCGCATTGTCAATGCATGTGCGAACACGACGGAAAGCGAACTACTCGCTGTTGAGAGGAATGCATTGAGGCTGACGGACATCATTTTGAGCATTTATTGCATTAATGTGGTATTAACAGGTAATCACGCTGTAGCAGCAAGCGTTCTCAGAAATTATAAGTTCAGAAAGTTACATGTATCACATTGGAACAACCGAAATAAAATGTTCAAACTTACCTACGTTCCGTATTTTAATTTAAAAAAACCTACCTGTAACCAACTGTTCGTCTAAAATTGTGAGCCATATGTTTGTGACTATTACAGCGCCATCTATCACAAAGCGAAAAAAGTGGTCCAACTAAAACATTCATATTTATTTACGTACTACACGAATATGTAATAAAAAATGGGGGATCCTATTTAAAAAAACGCAATTGATATCCGTTTGACCTATGGCAGCGCCATCTAGCGGGCCAACCATAGCGCCATCTGGATTGCCCCTTCAAGCTATACAAGTTTCGTTCTTTATAGTTTTTTCGTTTGATGCTTATTTCGTGAGATATTTGGCCCGGTCACGATCAATGGACCACCATGTATATTTCAGACTCCAGTCGAATCTGTACCAGAGGTCTGCAATCGGTCCTATCGACTATGCTGCAAATGGTGAACTCTGCTTTCATCTCGCTAGCAGGACTGGCAGCATTTACTACCACTGACAGCCACTCGAAACCAGAGAGAATCTTTTCTGATCCAAAGCGACACACATCACTGATACCGACGTGAGCGACCGCCTGCAGTTTTCTGCATCCTGTGCTCTTCATGGCATCCGGAAAGACTACTTCCACTTCTGGAATGAGTGCTCTCGATATGCACGCGATATGCCCAACATTGGATCTCCCAACTACCAATAATCCCATCCTCCGTTCAGATCTTGCAGGCTGAGAAGTTTCCTCTGAAACAGGACAAGCGTCTGAATTTGGCTGAAGCATACTGTCAGGCATAGACAGCACCTGGAACCTGTTTGTCAGACTAATTAGGGAGGCCTTACGTTGGGACCTCTGGGAATTCTTTCATCCCCAGCCCCATCTCAGGCTACGTCCAAATCGACCATGACTGAGGGGTCATCCTCAATCCTAACAGTAGGTTGGCTGGCCACCAGTGCGGACCGATACGTGGTCTTGTGGCACGTGCTGGACATCCGTTGGGAACCCCACGCCCGGCCCACAACAGTGATGCCCATCCACTGCAGCCTGAAAGTGTGTAACCGAAGACATCATAGCCAGGAGCTGAGAGCGAAGTGTCACTAACTCAGCTCACATCCTCACACACCAATTACTGTGCCTATCTGTACTAAAGACCACGAAAAATTTCAGACAAACAAAGGACTATCCACACGCACTACGCGTCTCTACTACACTCCTGGAAATGGAAAAAAGAACACATTGACACCGGTGTGTCAGACCCACCATACTTGCTCCGGACACTGCGAGAGGGCTGTACAAGCAATGATCACACGCACGGCACAGCGGACACACCAGGCACCAGGAACCGCGGTGTTGGCCGTCGAATGGCGCTAGCTGCGCAGCATTTGTGCACCGCCGCCGTCAGTGTCAGCCAGTTTGCCGTGGCATACGGAGCTCCATCGCAGTCTTTAACACTGGTAGCATGCCGCGACAGCGTGGACGTGAACCGTATGTGCAGTTGACGGACTTTGAGCGAGGGCGTATAGTGGGCATGCGGGAGGCCGGGTGGACGTACCGCCGAATTGCTCAACACGTGGGGCGTGAGGTCTCCACAGTACATCGATGTTGTCGCCAGTGGTCGGCGGAAGGTGCACGTGCCCGTCGACCTGGGACCGGACCGCAGCGACACACGGATGCACGCCAAGACCGTAGGAACCTACGCAGTGCCGTAGGGGACCGCACCGCCACTTCCCAGCAAATTAGGGACACTGTTGCTCCTGGGGTATCGGCGAGGACCATTCGCAACCGTCTCCGTGAAGCTGGGCTACGGTCCCGCACACCGTTAGGCCGTCTTCCGCTCACGCCCCAACATCGTGCAGCCCGCCTCCAGTGGTGTCGCGACAGGCGTGAATGGAGGGACGAATGGAGACGTGTCGTCTTCAGCGATGAGAGTCGCTTCTGCCTTGGTGCCAATGATGGTCGTATGCGTGTTTGGCGCCGTGCAGGTGAGCGCCACAATCAGGACTGCATACGACCGAGGCACACAGGGCCAACACCCGGCATCATGGTGTGGGGAGCGATCTCCTACACTGGCCGTACACCACTGGTGATCGTCGAGGGGACACTGAATAGTGCACGGTACATCCAAACCGTCATCGAACCCATCGTTCTACCATTCCTAGACCGGCAAGGGAACTTGCTGTTCCAACAGGACAATGCACGTCCGCATGTATCCCGTGCCATCCAACGTGCTCTAGAAGGTGTAAGTCAACTACCCTGGCCAGCAAGATCTCCGGATCTGTCCCCCATTGAGCATGTTTGGGACTGGATGAAGCGTCGTCTCACGCGGTCTGCACGTCCAGCACGAACGCTGGTCCAACTGAGGCGCCAGGTGGAAATGGCATGGCAAGCCGTTCCACAGGACTACATCCAGCATCTCTACGATCGTCTCCATGGGAGAATAGCAGCCTGCATCGCTGCGAAAGGTGGATATACACTGTACTAGTGCCGACATTGTGCATGCTCTGTTGCCTGTGTCTATGTGCCTGTGGTTCTGTCAGTGTGATCATGTGATGTATCTGACCCCAGAAATGTGTCAATAAAGTTTCCCCTTCCTGGGACAATGAATTCACGGTGTTCTTATTTCAATTTCCAGGAGTGTATATACACTGACGAAAACGCAAGAGCTGTGTCTAATAAATTTGATTAACACGCAGAGATTGAAAAACTAAACTACCAAAGCACTCAGGTGAGACTAAATACGAGTAATTCACTTCTGATTAGGAACTAGTAAAATCGGTTCATTTTCCGACACGAACGAACAGCGAGAACTACGTCATTAAATATTGAATTTACGCGAAGAAATCAGTACAAATAGAAAAGCACCGACAACGACAGATTTGACAAAGAACTGGTGAAAAATGCATCTTCCACATTGAAATACAGTTAATCAATTACGTTAACAGAAGCTGGACAAAGACGAAAACGCTAGAGGACTTTAAATTAGGTACAATACTTGCATATGAGATAGTAGGCGGCCTGTCTACTTAACAGAATATTCTGATATAGTAAGCAGAGACTACCAGTAATTGTTGAAAATATTCTGGTAGAAGAGCAAACACCGAGTGAAGTGGCGCAGTGGTTAGCACACTGGACTCGCGTTCTGGAGGACAACGGTTCAACCCACTTCCGGGCATTCAGATTTAGGTTTTCGGTGATTTTCCTGACTCGCTCCAGGCAAATGCTGGGATGGTTCCTTTCAAAGGACACGGCAGATTTCCTTCCCCATCGCTGACACAAACAGAGCTTGTGCTCGTCTCTAAGGTCCTCGATGTCGACGAGACGTTAAACCCAGTATTAATTCCTCCCTAGAAGATCAAACGGGCACTATGAAACGTAGGTCATGCACAGTCATTGCCTTCGATATTAGGCAAATCATAGACAAACACAGGGAGTTCAATAGGAAGACACATTTACTGTTCTTAGACTGTCGGAAATCTTTGTATAAAGTAAGTAGAGAAAAGCTATGGGAGATATTACCTCTGCATGTAAGAAAGAGAATAGAAACTGTGGTGTTACCGCCAGACACCACACTTGCTAGGTGGTAGCTTTAAATCGGCCGCGGTCCATTAGTACATGTCGGACCCGCGTGTCGCCATTGTCAGTGATCGCAGACCGAGCGCCGCCACACGGCAGGTCTTGAGAGACGTACTAGGACTCGTCCCAGTTGTACGACGACTTTGCTAGCGACTACACTGACGAAGCCTTTCTCTCATTTGCCGAGAGACAGTTAGAATAGCCTTCAGCTAAGTCCATGGCGACGACCTAGCAAGGCGCCATTAACCATTTCTAGAGAGAGTCTCACTTGTATCATCAAGAACGCTGTATACAAATGATGGATTAAAGTTAAGTATTCCAGCAGCTACGTACTTTTCTTTATAACATTCATTACGTATCCTGTTCCAGACCTAACGCCAGCCGGCGTGTGTAAACGCGTGCCTTTCGGTTACCCGTCACTGTGGACTGGCTGTCTTGTCAGTCCACTACAGAAACCATGTACCAAGGATCAGATATTACCATTTCAGGAAATGGAAAGTCGAATTCAAGAAAAAATATGGAAGTAAGGCAAGCAAACAGTTCGTTTCCGACGCTTTTCATTATTTATATAAGATGGAGGCAGATGATGTGACTAGTCGAAAGTGTGACAGGAATAATTAAACTGGCTGTCAGTTTACATGGTTCTCCTAACGGACTGGGAATGTTAAATCAGGTTGCTGTCCTGACCGCGGTAGACATCAGTTGAGGTTTCAGTATTCAACTGATAATAAAAAGAGCCGACAGAGAAGCCACAGATTGTGGTAAAATTTTGCATATATTGTCTCAAAAGGACATATTAAATGAGAGGTAGCCTGTTACAAGTGAATAACGGTTACTGCACGCAAATTGAGCTAAGAAACTTGAGAGAGATGGTCTAGCCCCAGAATTACGAAGTAATGCACCGAAACGTAATTGAAATATTACTATTCATGAGACTTGAGTAGATCGACCCAGACAACGGCGATATAGATTGCTGTTCAGGATACATGGTACGATCATCGCTTCTACTGTTCGGTACGCCCGCTATTCCATCTCGTCGGAATTATTACCGATTATCACTGGACAATTGATTACTGAGAGCACTGTAGCGAATTGCACGATCAGTAGCCGAAGTAACAAGCGTGCACACCCTTGCATAACAGGGGCAACTCCCTCACTGAAGACGGTCACTAACCTGCTCCAACTATGAACTGACTTCAACTGGGCGGTCGATGGCGTCTCTCGTCACTTTTATGTATGAAGACCCAATGACACTGTATGTTTGCGATGTGATAGTGAAGTGGAAACGTGAAGGGACACGTACAGCACAAAAGCGTACGGGTCGACTTCGTCTGTTGACTGACAGAGACTGCCGATAGTTGGAGAGTTCGTAATGTGTAATCGGCAGACATCTATACAGACTGTTCAAACGAATTTCGGGTTTGCAGCCGGTCGTCGTTCAATACTTCGCACGATATTTCAGCTGGGCACCTGCCAGTCATCTTCAGGTGAGCCGTCGCAGACTGGCGATAACGTCCTCCACTCCGCAAAATATAGCGTACTGTATCTATTCTGCGCATGCGTCGAAAACTTGATAGTTGAACAAACACTGCCCGCCGGCAGCGCCCTCGCTGGTGGAATAGCAGAACTCAGTCGCTCTTCGTCTTAGCAGTGTAGACCTTCTAGTAAGTTTTGATGTGGTCTCACTTTTTACAAAAGTTCCTCTTGCAGATTCTTTGACACTGATTGGTAACATGTTTCCTGTTGATATCACTGCTTTGTTCAGGCACGCACTTTCCTCAACTTATTTCATGTTTAATCAAGAATATTTTGAACAGACTGACGGTGTCGCCATGGGTAGCCCCCTGTTTCCTTTGGTCGCCAACCTTTTTATGGAGGATTTTGGAGAGAGAGCGCTTGAATCAGCTACCCTGAAGCCAACAGATCTTGGCGGTATGTGGATGACACTTTCATAGTGTGGCCTCATGGAGAAGATAAATTAATGGAGTTTCTACATCACCTCAACTACATTCATAGTAACATCCTGTTCACCATGTAAATAAAGAAAGATGGTTGTTTGCCTTTCCTGGATGTCCTGGTTCGAAGGAAGAATGATGGTTCTCTAGGGCATTCAGTTTACCGGAAACCCACTCATACTGATTTGTACCTGCAAGCATCGAGTTGCCATCACCCATCGCAAACCATGAGTTTGCTTAAAACGCTTGTTCATAGAGCTCATACTGTCTCAGATCTAGATAGCTTATCTCAAGAACTCGTTCATCTAAAGACAGTATTCAGCGAAAATGGGTATTCCATCCGGCAGATTAACAGGGCACTAACAGCTAAAACTAAGAAGAAGGAAGTGAATAAAGAGGAGAACATGCCGGAACAATCTTAACTTTTCTTCCTTTCGTTGGCAACACTTCGTTTAAAATAGCAAGAATCCTCCAAAAATTTCAGGTAAAAGTGGTTTTCCGCCCACCATCGAAGATTGCGGACCTTGTGGGATCAGTTAAGGACAATCTGTTACTACGAAAGGCCGGAATTTACAAGATACCGTGCCAATGTGGTATGGCTTACATAGGTCAAACCACGCGCACCGTGAAAGAACGCTGCACTGAACATCAACGTTACACCCGCCTTTTGCAGCCAAGCAAGTCCGCTATTGCTGAACATTGTATTTCTACTGGACATTCAATAGAGTATGAGAAAACAATGATTTTGTCCACAGCAACGTCTTTCTGGGACTCCATTATTAAAGAATCCGTAGAAATACGACTGGCGGAAAATCTGTTAAACCGTGACAGCGGCTACCAGCTGGACAGTGCATGGAATCCCATCATCTCCACGATTTGCTCAAATCGAAGACGACAGAGTGCGTCGACGGCCCTGGCAAACAGCAACGCAGAGGGCGACTGAGTTCCGCTATTCCACCAGCGAGGGCGCTGCCGGCGGGCAGTGTTGGTTCAACTAAGTTTTCGACGCATGCGCAGAATATTTACAGTACGCTACATATTGCGGAGCGGAGGACGTTATCGCCAGTCTGCGACGGCTCACCTGAAGATGACTGGCAGGTGGCCAGTTGAAATATCGTGCGAAGTATTGAAGCCCGAAATTTGTTTGAACAGTCAATTCGCCGGGAAAATTTTAAAATTCACATCTATACAGACCATTACACAGGAATTCCAAACTGCATCAGGATCCACTGCAAGTACTATGACAGACGAGAGGTGAAAAACTTGGATTTCATGGTCAAGTGGCTGCCTCATAAGCCACACATCACGCCGGTAAATGCCAAACGACGCCTCGCTTGGTGTAAGGAGCGTAAACATTGGACGATTGAACAGTGGTAAAACGTTGTATGGAATGACGAATCACGTTACACAATGTGACGATCAAATAGCAGAGTGTGGGTATGGCGAATACCCGGTTAACGTCACCTGCCTCCGTGTATAGTGCCAACAGTAAAATTCGGAGGCGGTGGTGTTATGGTGGTAGTGTTTTCCATGGAGGGGGCTTGCACCCCTTGTTGTTTTGCGTGGCACTATCACAGCACAGGCCTACAATGATGTTTTAAGCACCTTATTCCTTCCCATTGTTGAAGAACAATTCGGGGATGGCGACTGCATCTTTCAAAACGATCGAGCACCTGTTCATAATGCACGGGCTGTGGCAGAGTGGTTACACTACAATAACATCCCTGTAATGGACTGGCCTGCACACAGTCCTGACCTGAATCCTATAGGAAACCTGTGGGATGTTTTGGAACGCCGACTTCGTGCCAGGCCTCACCGACCGACGGAGATACCTCTCCTCAGTGCAGCACTCCGTGATGAATGGGTTGCCATTCCCCAAGAAACCTTCCAGAATCTGATTGAATGTATACCTGCGAGAGTGGAAGCTGTCATCAAGGCTAAGGGTCGGCCAACACCATACTGAATTCCACCATTGCCGATGGAGGGCGCCACGAACTTCTAAGCCATTTTCACATAGTCTATCGGTGCTATGTACTGACGACATACAAAGACAACAGACAAGTATGTTTCGCTTTTAGACTTATGGCCTCAACGACATGGATAGTTCTACTACATAATTCTTTGATGGTGACCTTACTGTGATCTTACCTTACTGTGATCTTCAAGGAAAACGAATGTTAATGGCTTTCAAAGTTCAGGAGCCAATTCTCAGCAAGATAATAATGAATTGTCAGAGAACAGAAAGATTAGGTTCCTTAAATTTCTTAAGAAATACTGTCTTATTCAAGACAGAAGGGGACTCGTGGAACTACTTTGTAGTTAGCTGAACCACAGGTTAGATTATACACTGTCACAGAACGGCACTAATGCAAACATATTAGTACCTTTCAGTGACCTCTTTTACTGTGTGACTGTTACAACAGCCCACTGTAATAGCTATCATTCATACAAGAGGGGCTCTCAATAGCGTGGTGTAAGAACCTATCACTGTATGACCACTTTAAATTTTCATCATTCCAATGGTTCAAATGGCTCTGAGCACTATGGGACTTATCTGCGGTCGTCAGTCCCCTAGAACGTAGAACTACTTAAACCTAACTAACCTAAGGACATAGCACACATCCATGCCCGAGGCAGGATTCGAACCTGCGACTGTAGCCGTCGCGCGGTTCCAGACTGAAGCGCCTAGAACCTAGAACGGCCGGCTTTCATAATTCCTTAAGAACTGTCTTGGCACAGTTTCACTGGTCATCCACGTGAACTAGGGTTTTATTCACATGGCCGAGATATTATCTGTGCTAAATGCATTTCTCTTTTAATGTGGACTGTACTTTAGCCCTACCTTTAGTAAGGAGTAAACTTTTTAGCCGCTGAGTCTATTTTAACACAGCCTTGGGCATGAGGTGCATGAGGTTTGATGCTTTCGACGTTCACCTTACGGTGTGTAAAATCCAAGATTAGCCATTCGATGGTCAATCTTTTTAATTAACGGGTTAATGCTGGGACATAGTACAGGGGATAGGAAAAATAATGTGAACAGTGGTGGCAAGGCGACGGTTGTGTTTGACGGTTAACAACGCAGGTAAGGCACATGTCGCCCTGGACTGTGCGAGTTCAGTACGGACTAGACATCAGTATGGGTTGCTTACGAGTTGAGCGCACTTCGTATTTGCATTCAGAGCCCGAGGTCGACGTGCAACGAAACACATAACAGAGTTCCAAAGAGGGCAGATCATGGGGGCCCGATTAGTTGGAGCATCAGTAATCTACAGTAGACACCCAAGTTATTGAATGTTTCAAGAGCAGCTGTTTTCACAGACATGACAGCCCACACAAAACATGGAAAGACATCATGGTGTAAACGTAATAGTGGGCGAAAATCAAAACTAAACGCGAGGCCGTCATACGCTAACCGGAATTGTGTCAAAACAACGCACAACTACGACGGCTAAAGTTACTGCAATACTATATATCCTTCTTCGAGACCCCGTATCTATCAACACTGTCCGCCGAGAACTCCATAAAGCGAATATTCAAGGACAAGCTGCTATACCGAAACCATTAGTGACAACAACCAACGCAAAGAAGCCTAAAACATGGTGTCAGGATCATAAACCATGGACGGCTGATCAATGGAAACACAACATATGGTCCGACGAGTCAACGTTTTCGTTATTTCCAACATCGGGCCGGGTTAACGTATGGAGAATGCAAAAAGAAGCCTACAATCCTAGTTGCCTGATTCCAACGGTTAAGCATGGAGGTGGAAGTGTGATGGTTGGACAGCCATATCATGGCATTCTGTTGGTCCCATTACCCTCAAAGGCCGTGTTACAGACAACGATTATATCATCATTTTAGGTGATCAGGTGCGCTCCAACGATGAACCCATGTTTCATGACGACAATGCACCCATTCACACAGCCACAACAATACGATAGTGGTATGAGAAGCATGCAACTGAAATTCAGCGTCTTCCCTGGCCAGCACAGTCCCCGAACTTGAACATTGTCGCCGGCCGGGGTGGCCGAGCGGATCTAGGCTCTACAGTCTGGAACCGCGAGACCGATACGGTCGCAGGTTCGAATCCTGCCTCGGGCATGAATGTCTTGATGTCCTTAGGTTAGTTAGGTTTAAGTAGTTCTAAGTTCTAGGGGACTGATGACCTCAGAAGTTAAGTCCCATTGTGCTCAGAGCCATTTGAACCATTTTTGAACATTGTCGTACCCTTCGGTGCAGTATTGGAGTGCAGATTCCGGAGCAGATTTCCGCCTCCCTCGTCAGTACAGGAGTTAGAAGAGGTTCTGATCGAAGAGTGGCATAACATTCCACTAGATGGCTCTAAGCACTATGGGACCTAACCTCTGAGGTCATCTTAGAACTACATAAACCTAACTAACCTGAGGACCACACACATTCATGCCCGAGGCAGGATTTGAACCTGCGACCGTAGCAGCCGCGTGGTTCCGGACTGAAGCGCCTAGAACCACTCGACCACAGCGGTCGGCATATTCCACTGGAGACTACACAATAATTATATGCCAGTATTCCAAGAAGAACCGCAACTGTACTACGGGCAGGTGATCACATTATTTTGCCTATCCCCTGTACATCCTCTCCGGCCTTACAAAGCGGAAGTTATTATCACCTGAAGGTAAACGTATAAGGGTGTGAAACCGATTCAATTGCCTATTAAAGGAATCTGTATACAGCTGATATGGCCTTAAAGAGTTTTCATTCGTTTAAATAAATTTAAAGCATTTTTTTTAAGATTATTGTGGCGAAATTTTGGAAATTTCTTTACAGAAACAAAGACTCAGAACTTTTGTAACGAAAGAAACTCTATTTACGTTCTATAAAACGTTATCAGTACCAATGGTGATACATGTAAGTGAGTATTCGACCTGAAAGAGGACTACAAACCTCGCAGACGCGGTTCCTAAAAAAAGGGGTCTAGTGGTATCTTTTGTGATAAGTGATCAAAATGTCTAGGTCATGGATTCAAGCCCCGCCACCGATTCAGTTTTGAATTAAAGTCACCACCAATGGCAGCCGAACACTTTATGCATAACAGGTCACCCTCATTTTGTCAACGGTCCTGTCGAACATGGCGGAGGAGAGGACAGAGATTCAGGACACTCTCTTGCACTTAGGGTAGGAAAATGTCCCTAAAGGCGGACGAATAAATAATGGTCAGCTGCATGAGGATGGCCGGCCGGTGTGGCCGAGCGGTCCTAGGCGCTTCAGGTTGGAACCGCGCGACTGCTACGGTCGCAGGTTCGAATCCTGCCTCGGGCACGGGTGTTTGTGATGTCCTTAGGTTAGTTTGGTTTAAGTAGTTCTATGTTCTAGGGGACTTATGACCTCAGATGTTAAGTCCCATAGTGCTCAGAGCCATTTGAACCATTTTGCATGAGGATGCAGAAAACAATGGAAACCACAGAAAGAAAGACATATAACACGTATCCAACGACTTGTGGCCTGTAAGTGAAAAAGTGTCATAATGATCTCTCCATTGGCAAAAGATTTCGGACAAGTCCCCCATCAGGATCGCCGGGAGAGGACTGTCAATGGGAGGTGACTGTGAGAAAAAGATTGAATAACAAACGAAAGCATAACGTTCTACAAGTCAGGGAGTGGAATGAGAAAAGTCTGAACGTTGTAGGGAAGCTAGAAAATTTTAAGGCTCAGGACACATAGATGTAGTGGGCGTCAGAGAAGTGAAATGGAAAGAAGACAACGATTTCTGGTCGGACGCTTTTGCGGTAACATCAACAGCAGCAGAGTAGGAGTCGTTATGAATAGGGAGGCAGGGCAGAGGATAGGTTACTGAGAACCGTTCAGTGATAGGGTTGTTCTCATCAGTTGCCACAGTAAACCACCACCGACAATAACACTTCAGGTAGACATGACGACATCGAAAGCAAAAGATGAAAAGTACACGAGGATACTGAATATGTAATTGAGAAGTAAAGAAGATGGTATGGGGGACTGCAATGTCGTTATAGGAAAAGGAGTAGAAGAAAGGTTTACGGGAGGATATTGTACCAGGAATGAAAGATGAGAAATACTACTTGGGTTCTGCAATAAATTTTAGTTAGTAATAGCGAACAGTCTCTTCAATAATCCCAAGAGGAGATGGTATACTTGGGAAAGGTCGGGAGATACGGAAAGATTTCACTTGGATACATCATGGTCAGGCAGAGATTCCGAAACTTGATACTGGATTGTAAGGTGTACCAGGAGCAGATATAGACTCAGATCACAATTTAGTAGTGACGAAGAGTAGGCTGAAGTTTAAGAGACTAGTCAGGGAGAAGCAACGCGCAAATAAGTGAGATACGCAAGTATTAAGGAATGAAGAGATGCGCCTGAAGTTCTCTGAGACTATAGATGTTGCGATAGGGAATAGCTCAGTAGGCAGTTTAGTTGAAGAGAAATTGGGAAAAAACACAGAAATTGGGAAAAAAACGTAAGTACAAAGAAGGTAACTGCGAAGAAACTGCGGCTAAAAGGATAAATACTTCAGTTGATCAATGAAAGAAGGAAACGCAAAAATGTTGAAGGACATTCAGGAATACAGAAACACAAGTCACTTAGGAATGAAATAAACAGAAAGTGTAGGGAATCTTAGGCGAAATGGCTGCTCAACAATTTGAAGAAATGGAGAAGGAAATGACTGTTGGAAGAACTGCCTCGGCATATAGAAAAGTGAAAAGAGAACATTAAAGACCTCTATGAGGGGAAGACTGGTCTGATGGCGTGATATAAAAAGACACAGGAGTCGGTACAGAAGGGATAAGGGATCCAGTATCAGGGTCAGAATTTATAAGAACTTTGGAAGACTGAAGATCGATCGAATAAGACGAATAGATAACATCGCGAATAGATAGCATCCTAAGAGAATTTCTAAAGTCATTGAGGGAAGTGGCAAGAGAACGTCTATTTACATTGGTGTGTAGAATGTATGAGTCTGGCTATATAACATCTGACTTCTGGCAAAATATCATTCACACAGTTCCACAGATTGCAAGAGCCAACAAGTGTGAGAATTGTCGCACAATCAGCTTAACAGCTCGTATATCCAAGTCGCTGACAAAAATAATTTACAGAGGAATGGAAAAGAAAATTGAGGATGTGTTAGATGGTGATCAGTTTGGCTTTAGGAAAGGTAGAGGCGCCAGAGAGGCAGTACTGTCGTAGCACTTGATAATGGACGCAAGACTGAAGAAAAACCAAGACACGTTCATAGGATTTGTCGACTTGGAAAAAGCGTTCTAAATGAGAAAAATATGGGTAAGCTATAGGGGAAGGTGTGTAATATTCAATATGTACAAGAGCCCAGAGGAAACAGTAACAATGGAAGACCGAAGTGCTCGGATTAAAACGGGTGTAAGAAAGGGAGGCAATCTTTCGCCCCTACTGTTCAGTCTATACGTCGAACCAACAATAACGCGAATAAAAGAAAGGTCAAGAAATGACAATACATCTCCAGGCGAAAGAAAGTCAATGATAAGATTAACTGATGACAATGCTATCCTCAGTGAAAGTGAATGCGAGTTACAGGATATGCGGAATAAAATTAAGTATCTAATGAGTACAGAATATGGACTGCGAGTAAATAGAAGAAAGAAATGGGAGGTAGCAGAAATGAGAACAGCTAGAACTTCAGGACTGATGATTACCTAGGCATAAAAAAAACCCTGACAGGCGGAAGAAAGTGGACACAAAAATCAGAGTAGCACTGGCAAAAAGGTCTGCTAGTATCAAACGTAGGCCTTAATTTCAGGAAGAAATTTCTGAGAATATACGTTTAGAGCACAGCACTGTATGGTAGTGAAACATGGACTGTGGGAAAATCGAAACAGAAGAGAATCAAAGTATTTGAGATGTGATGTTGCAGAAGAATGTTGAAATTTGTTGGACTGATATGGAATGAGGAAGTTCTCTGGAGAATTGGTGAAAAAAGGAATATTTTGAAAACACACACGAGGATGGCAGGACATCTGCTAAAAACATCATGGAAATCTTCTTTGGTACGGGGGGGGGGGGGAGAGGTAGGGGATAAAAACTATAGAGATAGACAGACTGGAGTAAATCCAGCAAATAATTGGGAACGAAGGTTTGCAAATGCTTCTTTGAGATGAAGAGATTGACACTGGATAGGAATTAGTGGCGAGCCGCATGAAACCGGTCAGAAGGCTAATGACGAAGAAAAGAAAATAAAGTAGCTGGATACACACTATACGACAGTAAGAGGAATGCTACCTTAGAAGAACTGACAGTGTGAAATTTAAGTAAACAGAACGTGGAATACGGGAAGAGCTGTAAAGGCAGTCTTACAAGAGTGAAATACGACAAATATCAAAATGTTTACCCAGAGGATAGGAGATTTTTAGAAAGGCTGAGAGATAGGTGGAAAGAGCAACTATTTCAACGAAGAGGGCGTAAAGGGCAAAATTTTAATATATGCTTTAGGAACGGTCACCGTTTCTCGCATGCGGGCTGAGTATCTTCACCTTCGGCTATCGAAGGACGTCATAACGGAACTATTCATCTGCGTTTAAGTTTGTTTGTCCGTATTTGCAGTATCTCTATGCTAAAGACGTGATAGTGGTCAAAATTCAGCTGTAGATTAGTAAAATTTATGGAGAAAACACTATGAGTGACAAGAAATAGAGGGATTAAGAATGGCTGTGCATAACGTTTAGATGATACCGATGTGGTAACCCATCTGTCATCGCGGAACACTTGGGGAAAAATGAGGGTGAGGGGAGGGGGGAGGGCGTGGTAAGAGGAAGCGCGTTCACCCTGCTGGTATCTGGGTTAAAGACCTTTAGTTCAATTCAGGATTGTGATTTATTTCTAGAAACGATTATGTTTCTAGAGCGCAGATTTGACCTTGCCCTGGCCAAAAGAAATACTGTGTATTTCCCATTTGCTATACAATTTAAGTTCAATTGGTTTTCACGCTGTGTATATCACTCTCCTGTTATTAGCAACCCCCCCCCCCCCTCCCGATAGTAGTAGCTAGAGAGCACGCTTTGGCCTAAGGGCAGAGAGGTTTACATTAACACAGCGATGGTATTTAAATTAACATCCACGCCCAGTTTCAACCGTGGATATTATTGGCTTCCTACATACTTGGAGGGGGAAAGAGGTAGGTAGATAGGCGTTACAGCTCGAGAACAGGTCAGAGAACAACTGTGAGATATATTTTCAGAATAGAGTTACAAAGTTGAGAGTAGTCTTCACTTGCATAAATGCCATACGAAATTATGTTTGGCAGGGTGCAAAATTGCTTGGCCCGTAGCTGTGTAGACAGCGCTATAGGGAAGGGCAACAGTAGTGGTGGGGGTTTCCTTGCAGAAGGGTCCGCCCATTTTGAAAGGTGTAGTTCTGCAGGGTGGTCCATTGATATGACCGGTCCAAATATCTCACGAAATAAGCATCAAACGAAAAAACTACAAATAACGAAACTTGTTCAGCTTGAAGGGGGAAACCAGATGGCGCTATGGTTGGCCCGCTAGATGGCGCTGCCATAGGGTAAACGGATATCAACTGCGTTTTTTAAAATAGGAACCCCCATTTTTTATTACATATTCGTGTAGTGCATAAAGAAATATGAATGTTTTAGTTGCACCACTTTTTTCGCTTTGTGATGGATGGCGCAGTAATAGTCACAAACGTATAAGTACGTGGTATCACGTAACATTCCGCCAGTGTGGACGGTATTTGCTTCGTGATACATTACCCGTGTTAAAATAGACCGTGTACTAATTGCGGAAAAAGGCGATATCGTGTTGATGTATGGCTATTGTGATCAAAATGCCCAACGGGTCGTGCTATGTATGCTGCTCGGTATTCGGGACGACATCATCCAAGTGTCCGGATAGTTACGTTATTTAAGGGAACAGGAAGTGTTCAGCCACATGTGAAACGTCAACCACGACCTGCAACAAATGATAATGCCCAAGTAGGTGTTTCAGCTGTTGTCGCCGCTAATCCGCACATCAGTAGCACACAAATAGTGCGTGAATCGGAAATCTCAAAAATGTCTGTGTTGAGAATGCTATATCGATATCGATTGCACCCGTACCATATTTCTATGCAACAGGGATTGCATAGCGACGAATTTGAACGTCGTGTACATTTCTGCCACTGGGCACAAGAGAAATTACAGGAAGATGAGAGATTTTTTGCACGTGTTTATTTATCGACGAAGCGTCATTCAGCAACAGCGGTAACGTAAACCGGCATAATGTGCACTATTGGGCAACGAAAAATCCACGACGGCTTCGACAAGTGGCACATCAGCGACCTTGGCGGCATTATGGGAGGAAGGATAATTGGCCCCCATTTTATCGATGGCAATTTAAATGGTCCAACATGCCCTACAGGAGATATCGACGTCGTCGTCGCACAACAGTTTACAAAAATATAGAAAACATTGAACTGACTGCAACAGCAGCAGAAAAGAAAAACCGCATTCCAGTGAAGAGTGTTGCAGCCCACGCTCTCATCGATGGACCTTCTGTATTTCTTGGATGTTCACTGCACTTTAGCTTGGATATAAACGACACATTTTCACATGGAAATGGATGGTTCACCGTTGCCATAGTGAGAGGTGGTAGTGGAGTTTCTAGTGTACCTGGACTTGAAAGTTTTAATGACAGAGATGTAATTGCCTATCGTACCTACCATATGGTTGAGCGTAATGTTCTACCGATGGTACTACAAGATGTTTCACTGCATGACAGAATGGCGATGTACTTCCAACATGATAGATGTCCGGCATATAGCTCGCGTGCGGTTGAAGCGGTATTGAATAGCATATTTTATGACAGGTGGATTGGTCGTCGAAGCACCATACCCGGATATCTTTCTGTGAGGAAAGTTGAAGGATACTTGCTATTGTGATCCACCGACAACGCCTGACAACATGGGTCAGCGCATTATCAATGCATGTGCGAACATTACGGAAGGCGAACTACTCGCTGGTGAGTGGAATGTCGTTACACATATTGCCAAATGCATTGAGGTTGACGGACATTATTGTGAGCATTTATTGAAATAATGTGGTATTTGCAGCATGCGTTCTCAGAAATTATAAGTTCACAAAGGTGCATGTATCACATTGCAACATCCGAAATAAAATGTTCAAACGTACCTACGTTCTGTATTTTAATTTAAAAACCCTACCTGTTACCAACTGGTCGTCTAAAATTGTGAGCCATATGTTTGTGACTATTACAGCGCCATCTATCACAAAGCGAAAAGAATGGTCCAACTGAAACATTCATATTTCTTTACGTACTACATGTACACTCCTGGAAATTGAAATAAGAACACCGTGAATTCATTGTCCCAGGAAGGGGAAACTTTATTGACACATTCCTGGGGTCAGATACATCACATGATCACACTGACAGAACCACAGGCACATAGACACAGGCAACAGAGCATGCACAATGTCGGCACTAGTACAGTGTATATCCACCTTTCGCAGCAATGCAGGCTGCTATTCTCCCATGGAGACGATCGTAGAGATGCTGGATGTAGTCCTGTGGAACGGCTTGCCATGCCATTTCCACCTGGCGCCTCAGTTGGACCAGCGTTCGTGCTGGACGTGCAGACCGCGTGAGACGACGCTTCATCCAGTCCCAAACATGCTCAATGGGGGACAGATCCGGAGATCTTGCTGGCCAGGGTAGTTGACTTACACCTTCTAGAGCACGTTGGGTGGCACGGAATACATGCGGACGTGCATTGTCCTGTTGGAACAGCAAGTTCCCTTGCCGGTCTAGGAATGGTAGAACGATGGGTTCGATGACGGTTTGGATGTACCGTGCACTATTCAGTGTCCCCTCGACGATCACCAGTGGTGTACGGCCAGTGTAGGAGATCGCTCCCCACACCATGATGCCGGGTGTTGGCCCGGTGTGCCTCGGTCGTATGCAGTCCTGATTGTGGCGCTCACCTGCACGGCGCCAAACACGCATACGACCATCATTGGCACCAAGGCAGAAGCGACTCTCATCGCTGAAGACGACACGTCTCCATTCGTCCCTCCATTCACGCCTGTCGCGACACCACTGGAGGCGGGCTGCACGATGTTGGGGCGTGAGCGGAAGACGGCCTAACGGTGTGCGGGACCGTAGCCCAGCTTCATGGAGACGGTTGCGAATGGTCCTCGCCGACACCCCAGGAGCAACAGTGTCCCTAATTTGCTGGGAAGTGGCGGTCCGGTCCCCTACGGCACTGCGTAGGATCCTACGGTCTTGGCGTGCATCTGTGCGTCGCTGCGGTCCGGTCCCAGGTCGACGGGCACGTGCACCTTCCGCCGACCACTGGCGACAACATCGATGTACTGTGGAGACCTCACGCCCCACGTGTTGAGCAATTCGGCGGTACGTCCACCCGGCCTCCCGCATGCCCACTATACGCCCTCGCTCAAAGTCCGTCAACTGCACATACGGTTCACGTCCACGCTGTCGCGGCATGCTACCAGTGTTAAAGACTGCGATGGAGCTCCGTATGCCACGGAAAACTGGCTGACACTGACGGCGGCGGTGCACAAATGCTGCGCAGCTAGCGCCATTCGGCGGCCAACACCGCGGTTCCTGGTGTGTTCGCTGTGCCGTGCGTGTGATCATTGCTTGTACAGCCCTCTCGCAGTGTCCGGAGCAAGTATGGTGGGTCTGACACACCGGTGTCAATGTGTTCTTTTTTCCATTTCCAGGAGTGTATATGTAATAAAAAATGGGGGTTACCATTTTAAAAAAACGCAGCTGATATCCGTTTGACCTATGGCAGTGCCATCTAGCGGGCCAACCATAGCGCCGTCTGGTTTCCCCCTTCAAGCTAGACATGTTTCGATCTTTGTAGTTTTTTCGTTTTACGCTTATTTCGTGAGATATTTGGCCCGGTCATGATCAATGGACCACCCTGTATAGCTGAAGCCTCCATTCAAATGCCTGTCTCGCAGAACATCTTAGCTGCAACTTGCGAGTCTGAAAATGATTGTATTAACAAATTGTGCGTTTACTACCAGTAATTCTACAATTATTATTGGAAACAATTATTATTAGAAACAATATGGGTTATATAATTGTGCTTAAACTGCAGGTGAAGGAGCTATTTATTTTTGTTTGACTTCTAAATCTTTTTATCTTTTTCTTGCTGCAGTGCTAAAGTTAGCTTTTTTTGGCCCAACACAGCGGTATTTACATGGTTTGATCTCACTAAGATGCTAATACAGTTGCAATTGAGACAGAATCCTGAAATAGTCTCTCATTAAACAACTTGTGAAACGTCAGGTCAGTACTTAATGAAAAACTCATGTTCAGAATAAAAATAAACGTGTGAGTCCTTCATTCCTGTTGCTACAAACTCATACTAACAGTCATTTCATCAGCTACCAATGGCCCTTAAAATTAGTACGAGAGGCGTGAACAACAAAGATTGAGACTCAATTATATCACAGATGTCCATTGCTCCGTTTTAATGTTTAAATGATAATTTTCAAAGTACTCCCTTCCTACTTGAATGCACTTTTTAACAGGATCTCTGACAGTCCTCGAACATAGGGTGCAGGCCACTCTTCTTCAGGTCCTTGAGGACTGCCTCACTTTTTTTGAGCACTGTTCCAGAATTCTCATTTCGAAAACCTCGAAGCTTTGCCTTTAGTTATGGGAATACAAAATCTCACAGGGTACCAGATCGGGGTTCTAAGGCGACTGCAGTACACGGCTATTGTGAAACTGCGCTAGAAACTGCATATCTCGATTTGCAATGTAAGGCTGCACATTATCATGATGAAGTTACCTCGCAGCCAGAGAAAGGTCTGGTCGCTTCCCTGCAACGTTCTTTCGCAGTGTAGCCAATACTGACGTGCTATATTCCGCTGTTACAGTACAGCATACTGGGAAATCATTCCAACTTAATCAAAAAATGTGACACCATCATTTTTCCTGCAGAAGGAACAACTTTTGCCTTCTTTGATCTTGGAGAGCATGGCGATTTCCACACTATGGTACCTCGGTTTCCTTCAGGGTCATAAAGATGCATCCATGACTCATCACCGGTGACCATCTATTCCAGAATAGCCTACCCTCCATCGGCAAAGAGACGCAGCCCCTCATGGCTTGTCCCCATTCGCACAGCCTTCTGTTCCGGAGTCAACATACGTGGCATCCAGTAGGCACAAACCTGGGTCGTATGGAGAAGATAATGCATAATCGTAAAGGCGCTGCCATAAGAAATTCTCAACACTTCACTGAGGTTACATGATGTTATTCGCCGATTCTCACGGACAATCACAGCAGCTGTTTTGATGTTGACTTCTGTCACAGCAGAAGCCGAAACACCAAGCCGATCTTGCTTAACAACGGCAAGTCGGCATTCTTTGACGTTCTTGAACCATCTAAACACTATTGCACGAGGTAGTCCATCTTCACCACACGCATGCTGCAGCTTTTCGTAAGTGTCAGTGGCTGTATAGTTTTGACAAACACCGAATTTTATAGCGCCATACTGTTCCTCTCGCGTCACCTCCTCTACTTGGCGAAACGCAAAGTACGTCTACAAAATAGAGCATTACTACCAACCTACCGATGCGAGAGTGCTACCTCGTTTCAAGAATTCTTGGCAGAGATAGGAGACTGTCACGGGAGCTAAACGAAATAATAGGTTCCAGTCTTTATTGTCAACCCTCGTACGTTATTTCATTGAAAAAAAAAATGTAGTTAGTCATTCAGTGCACTAGAGAAGAAAGTTTATCATGTTAACTATATGGAAAAATGCTCTCTACTTTGTGTGCAATCATTTCCCACAAATTTAATTAGTATGTTGTTCTGAAACTTCCTGGCAGATTAAAACTGTGTGCCCGACCGAGACTCGAACTCGGGACCTTTGCCTTTCGCGGGCAAGTGCTCTACCAACTGAGCTACCGAAGCACGACTGACGCCCGGTACTCACAGCTTTACTTCTGCCAGTACCTCGTCTCCTACCTTCCAAACTTTACAGAAGCTCTCCTGCGAACCTTGCAGAACTAGCACTCCTGAAAGAAAGGATATTGCGGAGACATGGCTTAGCCACAGCCTGGGGGATGTTTCCAGAATGAGATTTTCACTCTGCAGCGGAGTGTGCGCTGATATGAAACTTCCTGGCAGATTAAAACTGTGTGCCCGACCGAGACTCGAACTCGGGACCTTTGCCTTTCGCGGGGCAAGTGCTCTACCAACTGAGCAACCGAAGCACGACTGACGCACGGTACTCACAGCTTTACTTCTGCCAGTACCTCGTCTCCTACCTTCCAAACTTTACAGAAGCTTTCCTGCGAACCTTGCAGAACTAGCACTCCATTCTGGAAACATCCCCCAGGCTGTGGCTAAGCCATGTCTCCGCAATATCCTTTCTTTCAGGAGTGCTAGTTCTGCAAGGTTCGCAGGAGAGCTTCTGTAAAGTTTGGAAGGTAGGAGACGAGGTACTGGCAGAAGTAAAGCTGTGAGTACCGGGCGTCAGTCGTGCTTCGGTAGCTCAGTTGGTAGAGCACTTGCCCGCGAAAGGCAAAGGTCCCGAGTTCGAGTCTCGGTCGGGCACACAATTTTAATCTGCCAGGAAGTTTCATATCAGCGCACACTCGGCTGCAGAGTGAAAATCTCATTCTGGAGTATGTTGTTCTGTTTATGAGACATGAGGGACGCACCGAATACTTCACTTTCGCTCTATCATTTGCTTGTATAATACAACCGGTGGTGAGTTCTCTGCATACAATATATTTTCTCGAAACTGGAGACAGATAGCAAGTTTAAAGAAAAATAGCATCTCTCTCCCTACATCCACCGCTGCTGGCGGCTCACCTCCAACTGCCCCACGCGACGTTCTGTTCACATACAGCTGCCCAACACTACACAGGCGAATATTCCAACAATGAGTCCAACCAGCCACAGACTGCACACAGCGCGGTCAGCTATTTTCATACAGACCACTACGTGGCGTTACCAACATAAAAACCTAAACAGCCTACTTACAGTAGAAGTGCTGCAGCACGGCGTTGCATGGACTCGACTAATGTCTGAAGTAGTGCTCGATGGAACTGACACCATGAATACTGCAGGGCTGTCATAAATCCGTAAGAGTACGAGGGGGTGGAGATCTCTTCTGAATAGCACGTTGCAAGGCATCCAGGACATGCTCACAAATGTTCATGTCTGGGAAGTTTGGTGACCAGCGGAAGTGTTTAAATTCAGAAGAGTGTTCCTGGAGCCATTCTGTAGCAATTCTGGATGTACGGGCTGTCGCACTGTCCTGCTGGAATTGCCCAAGCCAGTCGGAATACTCAGCGGACATTATTGGATGCAGGTCATCAGATAGGACGCTTATGTACGTGTCACCTGTCAGAGTCGTATTTAGACGTATCAGGGGTCCCACATCACTCCAACTGCACGCGCCCCACACCATTACAGAGTCTCCACCAGCTTGAACAGTCCTCTGCTGACTTGCAAGGTCCATGGATTGATGAGATTGTCTCCATACCCGTACACGTCCATCCGCTCGACCCAATTTGAAACGAGACTCGTCCGACCAGGCAACTGTTTCCAGTCATCAACAGTCCAATGACGGTGTTGACGGGCCCAGGCGAGGAGTAAAGCTTTGTGTCGTGCAGTCATCAAGGGTACACGAGGGGGCCTTCGGCTGCGAAACCCCATATCGATGGTGCTTCGTTGAATGGTTCGCACGGTGACACTTGTTGATGGGCCAGCATTGAAATCTGCAGCAGTTTGCGGAAGGGTTGCACTTCTGTCGACACTCTCATAAAAGCCTCACTTCATCGCTGCCTCGGAGATGCTGTGTCGCATCACTAGCGCGCCGACTACAACACCACTTTCAAACTCACTTAAATCTTGATAACCCGCCATTGTAGCAGCACTAACCGACCAAACAACTGCGCCAGACACTTGCCTTAAATAGGCGTTGCCCACCGCAACGCGCTATTCTGTCTGTTTATGTATCTCTGTATTTTAAAATGCCTGCCTAACCAGTTTCTTTGGCGCTGCAGTGTACCATAAAGGTGTAAGGCTAGCGTAATAGGTCCTTGCAGTTGTTACATGGACGACTGTTTTGTTTTGTGCGTTCGACCACGTAGGTACATGATGGTCGAACTCGTAAAATACAGCTTACAGCCCAAACTGTGCTGCGTTAAAGTGACATGAAATGGAATACTGTATCTAATTTTTTTCGCATTTCCGTAATTAATACTTACGATACTCTAGCAGACTTCATCTGCTTGATAACAAACATATCAGTGCTATTAAAACAAAGATTAATACATCACTACATGTTCAGCAATAGTTCGAAAGATAGAATATTATATTTTATATTATATTAACAGTAAAACGTAAGATATAATGTTTTTGTTTCAGATTGAACTTCAATCATAGTAACACACATAAGTTCTTAAGATATTAAGATTATCAATGCCCTTTTTCTGTCCATATCTATTATTTTTTCTAAAAGTGCACGTATAGCGTCAGCTCCAACAAATAGTAACGTACAGCAACAAAGAAATAACTACGTACAGAAAACACACCCTTTCAATTCATATCGCAATGCACCGTATAGAAATGACTATCATGACAGACGTAAAAATAATGAGCACAATTTTCAGCATACGTTTAATAACAGTCAGTCTTACCAACAACAAAATCATCCGCGACAACAAATTATCATGAATGAACCAGACAGTAGATATCATCCCGAACGTAATACGTCAGGACGAAATAACAGAACAGTACAAATAGTGGAAATGCCACAGCATCCTCCGAAAATAATAGCACGTCAGATAGAATTTGACTATATACAGTACAGGTTGCATCTTCCAGTAACGCAAGCAATGATTTTGACAGGCAGAATCTTGTTCACGAAAATGTTATTACTTTTGACGACATCCGATACACACTTTTGCATTAAAAGACAGAATCACAACGTACGTAGACGACATTCTTATTGCAGAAGCTAATTGGTCTGAACACAATCTGATTCTTGAACAACTGTTGCAAACTTTTCGCGCACAAGGACTCACAGTTAATCTCAGTAAATCGCACTTTGGCAAAACTTCTATAAAATTTCTTGGACATGTAATTTCAGCAGAAGGCATTGCTCCTGACCCGGAAAAACTTCAAGCTTTACGTGACATTACTGTTCCTACGACGAAGAAACAACTACGCAGTTTTTTGGTTTTAATTAACTTTTTTCGTAAATTTATTCATTACTCTGCTTTAGACACCCATAGATTATGTCAAATTGACACGTAAAAACACTATTTGATCCTGGGATAAGCAAGCACATTCTTAATTTGTGAACCTGAAAGAAGCCTTGTTGAATGCACCACTTTTATCACATCCAGATCTTACTAGAAATTTTTCCATTGCCACCGACAGTTCTAACACCGCTTTAGGCGTACATATTTTTCAGGAAATTCAAGAAGATGGCACTACAGTAATTAAAAACATAGCCTTTGCGAGTCGCATTCTGTCACCTGCTGAACGTAATTATTCTGTTACTGAACTTGAAACATTATGTGTTGTATGGGCATTTACGAGATTTCGGCATTTCCTTTATGGAAGACATGCGACCGTTTATACAGACCATAGAGCGATACAGTTTTTACTTTCCGCTAAATTTACACACGTCAGATTAAGCAGATGGAAACTTTATTTACAGGAATTTAATTTTACAATTGTTCGCATTCCCGGCACACAAAATATTGTAGCAGACACACTATCCCGTTCTCTCAGCAACAATCAGCAAGACATCGCAACCAACTTCTGCAAAGTTGCATTTGAAAATTTCATTTTGTCATCATTACAAGACATAGCACAAGAGCAGAGTAAAGACAACGTATGGAAAGAGATTAAACACCTTTGGCAAGATAGGAATAATGTTACCATTAGAAACCATTACACTGTACGCAATAATCTTCTGTTTCGCCGCTCCCACCCTGACAGCAACAATTGGTTATTATGCATTCCTGACGAACTTGTTAACAAATTAATTTGGTATACTCATTTAATTTACGCACATTACGGAGCCAGAAAATGTTTTCTTATACTGAGACAGAACTGTTATTTTACCAACATGGAGAAACGTATTCGACGAGTTTTAGCGTCATGCAAAATCTGCCAGAAACCTAAGTCAGATAAGACTTCACATATTCCTCCATTACATCCCATTGTACGTGTTAAATTGAGACACATGGCCGCTGTAGACATTTTTGGTCCGATTCCCAGAACTAATAGAGGTTTTTGCTACATCTTTGTTGAACTCACTTCAAAATTTGTTACCTTCACTCCGTTACGCAAAGCTACTGCTAAAACTGTTTCGAAAGTATTTGTAAAACATTTTCTATTTCATGTAGGGCATGTGTTGAAAGTAATTTCCGACAATGGACCACAGTTTCGATCTGCTATATGGACACGTATGTTACGAGCTAGAAACATTTCTCCGATCTATATATCCAGGTACCATGCTTCTTCGAACCCTTGTGAACGATTAATGAAAGAAATTGGTAAACTGTGTAGAATATACTGCCATAAAAGACATATTGATTGGGACACACACATACTCTCATTCCAGGGTGTAATTAATTCCATACCAAATGAATCAACTATGCTACCTCCGTCTGTTATACCGGAAAATGTTGAACCACCTAACAAAATTAAAGAATTAGTAACATTTCCTACATCTCGTCGACTACGACACCATGAAATAATTGACATTGCGCTGAACAACATCAAACGTGCCGCAGAGCGCCGGAGAAGACAGCAAAAACAGGTTTGTACACGCCGTGACTTTCACATTGGACAGAAAATATTAGTACGTACACACTATTTATCCAACAGAGGAAAGAATAGATGCAGTAAATTTGAGCTTCTATATGCAGGTCCATATCGAATTCGCAGCGTTCCTTACCCCAATGTAGTACACGTCGAAACTTTGAGAACCAGAAAAAGCAAGGTCAATCACCATGTCTCCGACATCAAACCCTTTATTGAATGAACATACTTTATGATTTATCACACTGTAATGCCATTTCCTAATTTTTTTATGACCACTTATGCAATTATATTCACATGAACACTTACTGATGATTATCGTATTTTTTATTGGCAAGTGCCCGCCAAGGTAAGGTTAGCAGGTCGCTCTTTTTGTCATTACACATCAGACCGTGCACATTTTTCCAGATAAACTTACATATTTTTTGAACAATTATGCAATTCTATCTAGTGACATATTAATTTTATCAAATTCTCTCTCCATTAAAGTCTTCAATTCTCGCCTCTATTAACTACACAACATACAAGCTGAACACAAAGAAAGTCATTTCTTGTCGTTATGTATCAGACCGTGTACATTTTCCATTTTTTATGTATGTATGATTGTTTTCCTGTTTTGTTTGTATGCACTATGAAATATTTAAGATATAACAAACACCAGTTGACTTTAACATTTTGCCTTATGATATCTCAACATCGTGACTATTTTACATTTTTTTTTTTTTTTGCTGCTACGTTGTGATACTCTGTGTACATTTTTGCACCTGCACACTGTCTGTGTTTTTGACATATTACGTTTTCCGTCATGCTGTGCTGTATGCTCAATTATATCACTAGAAACCAGTTTCTATTTAATGGGTATATGATTTAAATGCAAGACATTAATCTTTGTTCATAATTTTCAGAAAGAAATAACGTGTAAAAGAAATAAATTAAACAGAAATGGGAATTTCACTTTCGGAATGAACGAAAGAAGATGCAATACCTCGTCACGAAGAGTAAATGGATCAGAATTAACAAGCATTAACGAGAATATACTATATACATCATATGATAGCAGTCTTAACTAATTTTTTCTTTCAGAATACGAGGCGATTGATGCAGGCTGTCAGACAGAACTACACTTCTTAGTTTTAGTGATGAAATATGCTAGAAATAAGGAATAGTTGTATAATGAATAATGAAGTGACTTTTTTGCAGATGATAATGAATGGTGATGAATAATGATGAAGAATATGTTAATATGGATAATGAAGTTTTTCTTTACAGGTGATGATAATAATGGAGTTGTGATGATATGGATAATGATGTTTTTCTTTGCAGGTGATGATAGTAATGATAATGAAGTTTTTCCTTGCAGATGAGGATAATGTTGAAGTTTATGTATTTATGCTATGTAGTTATTTAAGTATTTGTTGCAGTTCGTTTTGACAGTATGTCTTATGTCGCATGGTATGATGACTGAAGGTTTTGGAAAGGACAGCTAGAGAACATATATATTTAATACACATTTCATTACCTGTTAATTCGAAGTTCACTACTTTTCAGCATAATATGCGTTTGTTCTTTCAGCTTAATAATCCATTTTGTATTTTTTTTGGCAGGAGAAATTATTCATGAAATTAATGTGCTATAAGCAGTTAGTCATTAAACCTGTGTCATTCATGAATGTAATCACATATACTCTACTTGTTTCATAACATTGATACAGCTGACTCATGACGAATGACGTTACACATCTTCATTTGCAGCAATAAGTCAAATGCAAATATTGTTATGCCCCAGTAATTAATTATCGATCCCAACGCAATGCATTGCCAGCACAAAAAAAAGAAAAAATGTATTACCTGTCCCAAATAATGCTACCAGTTTAAGAGAGTTCTGAGTAATACTGAATGATGTTTTCTAGTCACAGACGTTGAATAATAGTTACAGTATGTTATGTTTTCAATATGTCCTATGTCACTGGAATGATCAGTTCTGAGTAATACTGTATGATGCTTTGTAATAATGCATACATGCTATGCCAATAATTTCTGTAAATAATATTTTTGTTATACTCTACAAATACTATGCCAATAATTAACTCTCATTTGGAATGATGACTTCTGATGGTTTGTAACTGCCCAATGAGTGCCAATAATTACTTTAAATATGTCGTACGTCACTTGAATCATGAAAAATGTTTTGTACTATTCAATATTTGCTATATGTTTTGTAACTGGCCAATGAGGGCCAATAATTACTATAACTAAGTGAATTATGTTAATACTATGCCATTCATTAGCTCCTGTTTTGAATTATGACTTCTGATGTTTTGTAACTGGCGAATGAGTGCCAATGATTACTATATCTAAGTGAATTATGTTAATACTATGCCATTCATTAGCTCCTGTTTTCAATGATGACTTCTGATGGTTTGTAACTGGCCAATGAGTGCCAATGTTCACTGTAATCAGATGATTTATGAGCATTATTCTGTAATACTTCATACATGGTACAGAAATGTCCAGTAACTGGGCGATGAGTGCCACCAGTTACTCAAATCAGTTGTTAGACTAGTGTAATTCTCGATGAAGACTAGTATGTGACTTAATGTCCTTCACCTTCTGACCTAATTACCAGAAATTACTGCAATATCCGTTTGTCCTGTCTATCCTCATGATCATGGAGCACTATATTTGGTTTTTGCACTAATTCTACGTTGGTGTACCTTACAAGAACGTGGTGTTGACACGACATGCTGTCCACCACCTTGAGCGATGGAGATGTTATTATGGTCCCACTGTTTAGTATACCTAATGCACTACCAAAATGATAACATGGAATATTACTACAACATTTCAGTGTCTTGGCTACACTGATTAATACTTCAAGGAAAAGAACTTCAAATAGTCTCACTTGGTGTTGTGCTTCTGTAGAAAGATATGGACTTTCAGTGCAGCTGCGTGCAACCTAATGTGCTACAACCATGATGCAATCCTTCCCTTTCCTATCCTAGTTCTTGTAAAGTAGTAAAAAAGAAAAAAAACTACAGTGTGTGTGCACTTTATGCCATTTGCTAATATGATTTGTACTCATTACGTATACATTTTGTGATTTCCTGATATGTTCTGTACTACAGTGCCTATACATTTGTGATTTCCTGATATGTTCAGTACTACAGTGCGTGTGCACTTTATGTCATTTGTTAATATGATTTGTACTCGTTGCGTATAAATTTTGTCTTTGCTTGATATGTTCTGTACTCAGTGCATGTGCACTATATTTTATTTCATGTTCTGCACTTATATATATGTATATATTCTGTGATTGTAAACTTAGTTAATTAAGAAAAATTTGTTGCTCATGGCAAGTCCAATTGACTCACCATCGCTGCTAAATTTTTGCGCCCCCAGTGGAGGGTTATGTAAGATGTATGCATTGCCAGCGATGGGCGAGGCATGGCAGAGTCTCTGACCAGAGAGTAGTATGTAGTTAGTTGTTGCTTGTCTTCAGTAGTCTGCAGTAGTCGACAGTAGTCGGCGCGTGCCCGCACGTGTCGGCAGTCTGCTCTGGTCGGGACTTTGGACGATGAGTATTATTGTAGAAGGTAAACAAGCAGCCTTGCGCATATCTAGTAATGTATATTAACTGTCATTAACTTCTTTTAAAAATGCCCCAATAATAATTTTTATAATATAAAGTAATTTTTTTTAAAGAAAAGCATTCATTTCAATTTAAATAATATTTCCAATGCGTGATCATTCCTTCCAAGAATAAAAAAAAATATAGGCCATCATTGCACGAAGCTGTGCCGAAAAGTTTTACGTAAGAGCAGATATATTCGCAGGTTTTATTGAGGTAAGAATTTTTCCTTTTTTTATTCAGAATACAGGGCCGAGGCGCAGCGCTGCTGTCGTCATAAAATTTACCAGGTTACTGAATTTTTTTATTATTTTGGTGATTAGGAATTTTTCTGTTTCGAACTTAACATTAAATGAGAAAAGAATTTTGTGGTTACATTAAATGTGAATGCATTTCTGCACGGAGACTGTAAATGGGAACCAATTTTGTTCAGAGGTTACATTAAAATTAATTTTGTTCAAAGGTTACAATATATAAAATTCATTTCATTTTTATTTTGTGGGCAGTTTACACTTGGTTCATGGTTACTAATTTTTAATTATTAATTCTGTGGGGAGGTTACAACACATAGGTGTTCTTTCATCAGAATCTAAATTTGAAAACTGACTAATTATTGATTTTCAAATCTGATTTACGATAAAAAGTTTGATTTCAGTCTAAATTTTTTTTTGCTTCTTGGATTCTAATTTACTATATTCTATGTTCAGTTCATTACTCCCATCACAATCCGGTTTCTATTACTTGAGATGTAAAACTTTAACAGATATTGCAAATGTAATTCCTCTCTTACTCATTGTTCTATTAGAACCAGCTTAACTAAAGTTCATATTATTTGCTACAAATAAGTACCCCATGTCTACATGAACACCTATTTAAAAAATTACTTCTACGAAACCTTACAACTCGTGTGTGTCACATTTCCACCACACATCGGCAAGACGCAAAAACCGGATGTACGCAGTCAGCACTGAGGGATAATTAATCCCCCTTATCTAGGACAGTCAGGATTTGGTCAAAGGAGTGGTCTGTTATATTAAATAGGACCTCAAGAACTCATGCAGTTCTGATTTGTTCTACAAACCTATTTATTTATTAATTTTGTGTACATATTTGCTTTCGAGAGGCCTTCATACAAACAGTATTTGACCTATAAAAATAAGCAAGAAACGTTTTCTCTTAAGAAAGTATAACAGTAATATCTTTGTTTGCAGTAAAACTTAAAGAAATGATATATGCATACATCATTAAGGTGTTCCGAAGGAGTTGGCTCTGACCTATAGTAAAGGGACCTACCCCAGAATTTTCCTAAATTCAAAACGAGAAATCACAGAAAACAATTTTCAAGATTGCCGGTGGATGGCTATGAACTACGTCGCCTCCCGAATCCAGGGATTGCTAGGTCAGCGCCTCAGCGAGCGAAACTACCCCGTACAATGGAGAATTTGGAAAAAATTGTTGTTGTATATTGTTTTAAAATAAAATTAAACGCACCAGAACAAAAGATGCGATTCTGATAATTTAAGTTTTTCATTTAGTTCTGCGTGTTTGATCATTTGATTGTGCATGAATGCATGCATGTTTTAAGATTTGATTGCGAATGGAATTCCTGGCTGCAGTTACTATAGTAGAACAAGAGCGTCAACAGATTTTGCTTGAAAATTGGGGACGGGGGGGACGGGGGGGGGGGGGGAGGCAGGGCTGAGATTCAGTCGGCTCTGACGAATTCAAGAAGCCCACTGAAAAAAATCTTTTAGAAACTAATGAACATAGAATGTGCTGCTCTCCACAAACCCCTCCCTATGGCTCCTTTTCGGAAATAGTTTTCATAATTGAGCGCCACCTGGATGACCAGACAGGGCAACATTTTGCCATTTAGGCTACTAATGATATAATTTTGAACAAATATTTTGAAGAGAAGCAACCCTCGCTGTTTGGGAGATACTTCCGATGATCAGCGCGATTTTTGGGCGACACAGGCAAATCCAGATGTATTGTTACGCACTGGTTTTGATGTAATGCTATTAATAACGCTGCCCTGTGAAATATTGAAAAATTGCAACCTCGAAGCTCCACCAGTCTCGAAACAAGGACTCCAGTGCTAACGCTGAAAACGTTAGGCATAGCTGGCCGGGAGTTCGGCCGCCGAGTGCTAGTCTTGTTCACTCGACGCCACATTGGGCGACTCTGGTGCCGGTGATGGGGATAAAATGATAAGGAGGACAACACAACATCCAGTCCACGAGCGGAGAAAATCTCCATGCAGGCCGCGAATCGAACCCGTGCCCGCTGCATGGTAGGCAAGCACGTAACCATTCAGCTAAGCCGGTGGACAGTGCTAATGTAAAACTACTATAGATGAGTAGGCCTATAGGCTTTTGTAGTAGGTCGCATATGTGTGTAACTTACAATAACGATAGTGGACGAATAAAAAGTTATTTTCCTTTTCTTTCTCGTTACAAACTTCTCTACAATTAAAAACTGTCACAACAGCTCGCAGCACAAAAACAATGACCGGCAGCACACAAAATTAAAGTAAGATCTGAACTGATTAACAAAACAACAACTGAGCTCAAGTACCTCAAAAGAACGTACAATAGCTGGTCTTGGCCAAAGTACGGATGGGTGTAATCGATAGTGTCATCGGTATCGATAATTTAAATTCATGGACGATCTTGTTGACTAACGCTACTGCGTACCCATTTTATCGTATTGCTGAATATCGAAATGTCTTTCAGTTTCCCTGCACGACAACTAGGTTGCGTGTAATTTTATTTAGGTGATACGGGGCTCCAGATCCCCTGGACCGCCCCTTTGACTACGTCTTTGCTCCCATACCGTCTCTCACCCCTGCGGCAGTCGCCCTCTCCGCCCCTCCTCCCCCCACCCACGCCACCACAGGATTCATTAAAAACTGAACACGCTATACTGTACGTAAAAAAACAGTATTCCATTTGAATACATAGACGTATCAAATCACTGAACTGAACAGATATTTGAATGTTGTGCAGGGGTAGTTGGATTTAGCGAAACTAAACTTCCAATTGTTGTTGTTTTAGGTCCCCTAACTCTGACTTCAGAGCATTTGTGTTCTAGCTAGAGAGGATTCTTGATTCACTTCGTAGGAAGTAGCAGAAATTAGTTATATGTGGTGACTTCAATATAAATTTTGTACATGATGGTGCAAGAAAAAGAATGTTGGCAGATCTCATAAATTCATATGATCCGATGCAAAAAGTGTTTTTTTTCAGACTAGGTGCAGGGGAACAGTAGCACAGACATAGACAATATTTTTATTCATTCTTCATTACTAGATCGGCATTCTGTTACTAAAAGTGTGAATGGCCTTTCACATCATGATACACAAATTTTAACACTGAAAGGCTTTTGTACTCAAACAAATATCACATTTAATTACAAACTATGTAGCAAACTTAATCCAATAGCAATAGAGAGAGTTTTTTTAAACCTTGTCAAGGAACAAGAGCGGCAAGATGTTTATAGTGCCGATAACATAGTTGATAAATATAATGCTTTCCTTAAACATTTTGCCGGTCGGAGTGGCCAAGATGTTCCAGGCGCAGGTTCGAATCTTACCTCGGGCATGCATGTATGTGATGTCCTTAGATTAGTTAGGTTTAAGTAGTTCTAAGTTCTAGGGGACTGATGACCACAGCACAGTCATTCGACGTTTTGAAGAATATTGGTAGGTAGGTCATCACAGAGTAGACCCACTGTAAACCTGGTAGAGATTGTGGTATTGGTGGGCCACCAGAGGTGCAGACCCACTGCAGTCCTTGTAGAAATAATGGTATTGGTGGGCCATCAAAGATGCAGACCCACTGTAGTCCATGTAGAGATGGCCAGCAGCCATGTGCGGATGCACAATCACCATTGAAGAGTCTTGGAGATAATATAGCAAGTCCATAAACCACCACTTGTGCACGCACAAAGTTTTTGGAATTGTCCTTAGAAGTCTTGCAGACAATATAGCAAGTCCATAAACCACCACTTGTGAACTCACGGAGTTTTTGGAATTGTCCTTAGAACCAGCAATGCTGTTATCCAGTCCCTTGCTGAATTATCAACACACGTGCAAACACTAACAGTCCCTACTTCTCACATATTGTCCATATACTATGACCAACAGAAATGTGTGCAGTGAAATGAATGCTTACAAATTACTTAATTTGATGAACTGGTGTCAATTACAATATTATAACATGAGAATACAATTACGAAGGTACAGAATACATCATTAAAAACATAACAATACAGATAACATTTGTAGTAATACAGGCTTTACAAAAGAATGGAAATAAACATATACATCAATGTTACAGGAATTATGAGATAAGTAGATACATAAAAGATCAGAATAAATTTTGAAACATCAACTTCACACATGAGCATTAAAACAAAACAGAATAAATAATGTCTAAACATCTTTATAAAAGTCCCATAGTGCTCAGAGCCAATTGAACCTTTCTGAGATTGATGTATGAAATATTTCTCTGGGATACAGACTAGAGGGAGATTGAGTCAATAATTAAATCACTGAAGACTAAGGACTTCCATGGTAATGATGAAGTGCCTAGCAGAATATTAAAGTACTGAGATGGAGATGTTAGCCCTGTATTTAGCCATATTTTTATTTTTTCCTCTAGGAATGGTTAGTTTCCTGAGCGATTAAAGTACTCAGTAGTAAAGCCGCTTTATAAGAAGCAGAAAGGGATAATGCAGATAATTTTAGACCTATTTCTATGCCATCAGTGTTTGCTAAAGTTTTTGAAAGCGCTGTGTATGTAAAGATAATTGATCGTTTTGTATCACACGATTTGCAGTCAAACGTACAGGTCGGCTGCAGAAGTCGTTTAACAACCGAAAATGCTATATTCTCTTTTCTTTGTGAGGTACTGGATGGGTTAAGTGAAATATTTCCAACGCTAGGCATATTTTTAATTTAACTAAGGCATTTGATTGTGTTGATCACAAAATGTTTCTCCAGAAGTTGGACCATTACAGAATATGGTTCGCCTCTTACATTAGCAACAGACAGAAAAAGGTCATTACTCGCAATGTTGATAATAGCTGCGATGTGCGGTCTGAGTGGGGTACAGTCAAGTGGGGGATGCCCCAGGGATCAGTGTTGGGGCCACACCTGTGCCTTATTTATATAAATGATATGCCCTCTAGTATTACGGGTAACTCTAAAATATTTCTGTTGGCTGTTGACACTAGCTTGGTAGAAAAGGATGTTGTGTGCATAATTGGCTCAGTTTCAAATTGTGCAGTTCATGACCTAGGTTCATGGCTTATAGAAAATAAACTAACGCTAAATCACAATAACACTCTGTTTATACTGTTTCTAACACACAATTCTACAAAACCTGACGTTTTAATTTCACAGAATGGGCATATGATTAGTGATACTGAACAGTTTAAATTTCTAGGCGTTCAGATAGATAGAAAGCTGTCGTGGAAAGCCTGTGTTCAGGATCTTGTTCGAAGACTTAATGCTGCCATTTTTACTATTCATGCAGTATCCAAAGTGAGTGATAATGCGAAGCGAAAATTAGTATACTTTGCTTATTTTCATTCGCTTATGCCATATGCTATTATATTTTGGGGTAACTCTTCCCATTCTAAAAGGATATTTTTGGTTCAGAAATGGGCGGTTGGGGCAATTGTAAGTAGGCTGTTTGGTTTTTTTTAATGGTAACGCCACGTAGCGCTGTGTATGAAAATCACTGGCTGTGCTGTGTGCAGTCTGTGGCTAGTTTGCATTGTTGTCTGCCATTGTAGTGTTGGGCAGCGGCAGCTGGATGTGAACAGCGCGTAGCGTTGCATCTCTGGTGGCCCACCAATACCATACTCTCTACCAGGACTACAGTGGGTCTGCTCTGTGATGACCTATCTACCAATCTTCTTCAAAACGTCGAATGACTCTGCTGTGGGTTTGCTCTGTTGTGGCCCATTACCTGTCTGCATGTCAAGTGTCAGCACTGTCTTTCCGTTGGAAGGACAACACTACTTCGTCAAGATTGCATGGAAATCCACTACTTCTGTGTGCAATTTCTTTTACTAATGAGACTTGGTGAAAAAAACTGTAATTACTATTATGATGAATGATCAAGACTATCTTTATGGACTGTGAGAAAATTTTAGCTTTTGACCAACATTGTATCAATAAGTGTGTGCATTTGATATCTTTCTTACTGTAATTATGAAAAATTTTATCAAATCATTATTGGCCACTGCCCAAAACAATTTGTAAAATTTTTTGTGGGAAGCATGGGGGCTATGTAAGTAGGCTGTTTAGGTTTTTTTTAATGGTAACGCCACGTAGCGCTCTGTATGAAAATCACTGGTTGTGCTGTGTGCAGTCTGTGGCTAGTTTGCATTGTTGTCTGCCATTGTAGTGTTGGGCAGCGGCAGCTGGATGTGAACAGCGCGTAGCGTTGCGCAGTTGGAGGTGAGCCGCCAGCAGTGGTGGATGTTGGGAGAGAGATGGCGGAGTTTTGTAATTTGTCATGAACTGCTATATATATTATGACTATTAAGGTAAATACATTGTTTGTTCTCTATTAATATCTTTCATTTGCTAACTATCCCTATCAGTAGTTAGTGCCTTCCGTAGTTTGAATCTTTTATTTAGCTGGCAGTAGTGGCGCTCGCTGTATTGCAGTAGTTCGAGTAATGAAGATTTTTGTGAGGTAAGTGATTTGTGAAAGGTATAGGTTAATGTTAGTCAGGGCCATTCTTTTGTAGGGATTTTTGAAAGTCAGATTGCGTTGCGCTAAAAATATTGTGTGTCAGTTTAAGCACAGTCGTATATAAATTGTTCTAAGAGGACGTTTCACAATAAGTGGTGTAAAGTTCACGAACCTCTTGTCGACCCCTCTTCACGAGTCTGGGTATGTTGACATTGGCCTCTTTTGGACATGTCCGAAAGAACAGATACCATCTTCATATATATATATATATATATATATAAGGCTCACTGGCTATTTGACCAGCTTCTTCTGTGCGGATGCACAAACAGTGCCTGAACCCTTACGGGAAACAGCAGTAAAGCAGCGAGTAACGCGTATGACGGGCAGGGGCACTACGAATATAGTGTGGGACAATAAACTGCGAATGTAGGTCTCACAGGCTCTTTGGTGCCACGGCTAGTATTCGGGGTCGCCGTGTGTGTCAGGCAGTTCGCCTTCAGATGGAGCAGCAAGGCCCACAGCGCAAGGGCAGGCCGGGACTGCTGGCGGCATGCAGGCACTGTCTGACCAAGCGGCTGCAGCCGACGAATGAACCCAGGACGTTTGAAGTTGAGTGAATCGTGTCCAGTACTGAAACCTCCACTGTTTGAGATCTCGCTGTTGTTTGTGTGTTGCTGCTCCCAGAGTCGGTGAGGCCAACCACAAGACCAGTCTGTCAGGTTGGCGGAAGCTATTAGCCGCCTTCTACTCCTTGATGTTAGTTTGGATTTTGTATTATTCTTATTAGTGAAGTGCAACCAGCGGTATTTTGCTGCCTTGTGGCCGCTAACGCCCCAGTTACCTGCCCTGGTTAGAGTACTTTTCTGGCAGTGTACCTTACCTCGTCGTGTTGATGCTGTCCAACAAGGGGCGTGTAGTTCGACAGCCTCTTATATTGTACAGTGCACTTTTTTTTGTTGGGAGGCCTACCTTGGTTCAAGTGTTTCGTTCGGCCTTGGGTGTTTTCTGAAGACGTAGTGCTGTCCATCTCTTTGCCCCTGCCTAAAAAAATTCTATCGTTGTACCAGTGATCGGACTTTAGGCGGACTGATTAGTTGGTCGGTCAGCGCTTAAGCTACCCCTAGTGTGCGTTGCCATCTTGTTACGTGAGTACAACTCTTGACTGCCTGTCTTACCGCTTACACAGCTGTAGTCGATCCAGGGCGCACTGTCTGCGGATCAATCCGTCTTATTTGGACAAGTTGTCACAATTGTTTAAAATTTACCCTAATGTTTTAACGTGTTATTGCCTTCCCCACTTGTAATTCCGGCCTTCAGCCATTAATTGTTTGTAACACTGCTTGTGGCTTTCAGCCGATGAATTCTTTACAATTTTCTCTTAATAAGGCCTGCAGCCATCACTATAGCCTGTTACAGTTCGTTAAGATTGTTTTAAAAAGGCTTTAGTATTTTAACATGCAACTGCCTTCCTTACTTGTAATTCCAGCCTTTAGTTGTTGAGTATTCTGAAAATTGCTTGTGGCCTTCAGCCCCCACTACTTTTGAATCCTTTGTTAATCAGGCCTTCAGTCGTTAATTGTTTGTAACATTGCTTGTGGCCTTCAGCCGACCAACAATTTGCAACTTATTTCTTAATAAGGCCTTCAGCCCTTACTATAGCTTGTTACCGTTTTGATTGTTAAGAATAAAATATCTTGTTAATGTGTAACTGCCTTCCTCACTTGTAATTCAGGCCTTCAGCTGTTGTGTACTCTGAAATTACTGCTGGCCTTCAGCCGTTAATTGTTCGTAACATAGCTTGTGGCTTTCAGCCGACAAATAGTTCTGTTCTGTCTTGATAAGGCCTTCAGCCGTCACTATAACGTGTTGCAGTTATTAAGATTGTTAAAAAGGGTTTTTGGTATTTTTAACTTGTAATTGTCCACCTTATTGGTAATTCAGTGATTCAGCCGTTGTGTATTTTTGAAATTGCTTCTGGCCTTCACCCGACGAATAATTTTCAACCTTCTTAATTAGGCCTTCAGTTGTTGATTGTGTGGCTTGTGGCCTTCAGCCGACAATAAGGCTTTCAGCCGCCAGTGTAGTAAAATCTTTTAAAAATGATTGTTGAGAGTTTTTTTTTTTTTTTAAATAAAGTGTATGTGTTTTCTGTGCAACCGATGGTAACTGATGAGGCCCCGTCCATACCTTCCCTGCTTTCCCTAAGTCCCACGTCTCAGGTAGTTCTTGTACAAAGTATCTTCTTTTAATAGATTCTTAAGTCTGAAAACTAGCTAATGGAAGAGGAAGTACTATGACACAAAAAGGATTTTTATTCGTGACATCTGTAATACATTTGGTCAGTTTTAAAGCTTCCTTAAAAGCACTTTGTTGCGCACGTGTGAGGCATTAAGCGACTACAATACATGGAAAAGTGGAGAGGCTTGTTTTATGCTACAAGTTTTCCGAAGCGAGAGTGGGAGGTAAAAGGCAGACTCAGCTTATATGTACAGGGTAGGAGGGGGAAGGGAGGGTGGCGGAAGGAGGCATGGAAAGGGATTTTAATGTTACGTCGCGGCTTTTTATATACGTCACTTTCGTGTTAGAAAAAGTATACTGTACGATTTTGTTTATGATCCTGAGTTTTTATGCGATTCTCTAAAAGCTTCTTTCATTGTGTAGGACAAAACCAGGGAATACTGCTGCAGGAAGACCACTTGCGGAGTGGCACTTCCGCTGTGTGAGCGGCTCTTACGACGTACGCTTACTGGAGAGGCTGCAAGAAAATGGGAGGCGTGGTGCACACTCTAAAATTATTCCACAGAGTGGCTGTCAAATTAGAACGAGGCAGTTTGGCCCATTTTAAAGAATACAGTCTATTTTTCAGCCTTCGTAAATGTCCATGCTACGAACGCCTCTCGAACAATATTTCGGAGGATTTTGTTGCAGCCCGCATCTCGTGGTCGTGCGGTAGCGTTCTCGCTTCCCACGCCCGGGTTCCCGGGTTCGATTCCCGGCGGGGTCAGGGATTTTCTTTGCCTCGTGATGGCTGGGTGTTGTGTGCTGTCCTTATGTTAGTTAGGTTTAAGTAGTTCTAAGTTCTCGGGGACTGATGACCATAGATGTTAAGTCCCATAGTGCTCAGAGCCATTTGATTTTGTTGCAGCACGTGGAAAACACTTAAGTGAAGCGGACGGAGCAAGGAATGGTAAACAGGGTATAATCTCCATTCGCCGACCAGGCTCTCGAAGAGACAGAGTACAACCGCCGACGGAAGAAGCATGTGGTGGTGAAACTGCCGCACTTCCAAAGGGACTATACCAGCTTCTGCCCTAAACGATTTATAAAACATGACTTGATGCATAAATATGGGTGACCGGACGAGGTTTTGAACAATTTGTACTTGAATTTTGTAGCAATATTCCATATTTTGGAACAGACTATTTGGTCTAATTTTTAGATTAAATTGTGAGCTACATCTTCCTACGTAATAGTAACATTCATGAACTCTGCAATATGAATGCTGTGTGTAGTTTATTTTGATCACGCTACTTTCATTATTCTTGTTACCCCAAACACAGAGAACAGTGATTACCCACAACGAAAATTTTGATATACGGGGGGTGGTTCAATAAGTAATACCACACATTTTTTTTAAAAGCCATTAATACACACAGACAAACGTGATTGTAGGTGCTTCAAGTTTGATGTTTGTTCTGTGCGCCGGTGAAGTTTCCGACCGTTCTGGCAAATGGCAGAGTCGTAGTACAGCGTCTAAATGGCGTCTACATACGACTCACGTTACAAGCAGCGTGCCGTTATTGAATTGTTGTGTGCAGAAAAGGAAACCGTGGTGAACATCCATAAACGTTTGTGTATGGTGTATGGCGATGCTGCAGCTGGTAGGAGTACATTTGGGCGATGGGTAAAGAATGTTACAGCCTCAGAAAACGCAGAGACATAGCTCCACGATCAGACACGCTCGGGACGTCCTATCACAGCCACTGCTCCAGACATGCTGAATCGTGCGGATGGCATTATTCATGCTGACCGGTGCATCATAACTCGACATTTGGCTTTACAGATGTTGGTCAGCGTTGGAAGAGCGTCTGCAATGAAGAGACTCTCGGATATTCGAAGAGATGCTCACGATGGGTTCCATGAATGCTCACAGCGGACCACAACATTCAGAGAAAGGCCATTTCATCTGAATTGTTTGAGCGTTTTGAGGCCGACGGAGAAGCCTTTCTGTAACGGATCGTTACGGGGGACGAAAACTGGGCGATCCACTTTGCGTCGGGAACAAAAATGCAGTCCGCAGAGGGTCATCATCCTCATTAACCACAAAAGAAGGAATTCAAGAGAACCCCTTCTACTGGAAAAGTCAATGTGACAGTCCTCTGTGATTGTGATGGCGCAATTCTCCTGGATTTAGTGCCCAGAGTGTCAACTGTCAATTCAGAGGAATCCGTGAAGATCCTTAATTAATACAAGAAACGTTTCCGGCGTGTTCAATCTTACAAGAATCCAGCAGAAATCTTGGTCCAACACGATAATACACGCCCACACACAATTCTGAGAACCTGGGAACGCATGGCCAAATTGGGTTGGATATCATTGCCTTAACCATCCTACAGTCCACACCTGGGACTCTCGGACTTCCATCTCTTTGGGCCGCTTAAAGATTCTCTACGGGGAACACTCTTTGAAGTTGACGAGAGTGTCAGTCATGTAGTGAAATCATGGCTACGCCCACAGGACCACAAGCTCTTCCACAACGTTGGCGTACGGCCAGAGAACGCGATGAAGACTACGTAGAAAAATAGGATATGGACAAGACATGTCGATTGTGAGTGTGTGGGTGCTATTCTGTCATTCTGCGCAACGGATTAATCTGAGATGTACCCTTTATCCTGTGGCTCCTGAAGGATGCAATTTCCACCCAGACACTACTACAGAAGTCAGACAGACGCTCCTAACGTTCAAAAGAGAAATGCCTGCAAAACTTTCAGCAATAAATATCTTCTGGAGTCGTCTGCTCTAAGGAAATGACACAAAAATTCACAAAATTTCTTACGTAACTAGTGGGATACTTTGGTACTGGAGTAGTAGTAATTAGTGTAAGAAAAACATGAAACTAACAAAAATTACTATTTATTTTGCAAAATTTCTGAGAAATCATAATGGCACTTTTAGTTATGAACTGAACAAGCTGTTTTCAGGTTCTTTTCGGAATGTGAAGTTACCTCTTAATTATAGGATTCGCTTATGAAATTTCTATACAAAGTTTAAGATTGTTATTGACTTGGCAGAATGGCTGAGAGCCACCCCTACTCAACTTGAATAATTATCCATTAGAATGTTGCTAGGTACGGTCTAGGCTGTCGCGTGTGAAATGCAGTGAAGTGTACTGTTGTGAAGAAAATATGGGACTCGCAAGAGCTGTAGCGCACAATACCGTAAGCTGCGATGACTGCTGTCTGCACCACTCACTGCTGACAAATAAGATAACTCTCGTTCTATCTGGATTGACCTTCGCCAATCAAACTCTCCCTACGCCTTGATGAAGTCAAGGACTCCTATTCGCCCCTAGTCTAACTATTGGCATGGTACACCGGTCAGATAACCAGTCCACCGCGATGCCACTCAAAATTCGCTCGCAGGCATTTAAATATAAGACTGTCCGTTCACACCGCACAATAAGTGAGGCGGCCAACACAGTGAACAACGCTTAATTGCAAGGATTCAATATAGAGTCGCACTCCGATTTGCTGTCGACAGAGGTGCTCTCCCAGTGAAGTACTGAGGAGAGACTTGTTCCTCGCTCTGAGTACACGTATGAGCGCACACGCTCTCGTTACGTGTTCTCGCTCCAAGAGTGACAACGGAACGGCCCACCTCCATGCCAGACGTGAAGGGGTGTCTCTTTCAGTCTCTTCCATTACTTCTTCAGCTCAAGGCGTCAGGAATATCGTCTGCCAATCAGAACTGCTCTTCTAAACCGGGAGAATGACGTTTCATTTAAGGCGACCAATCCAGAAATCTCTAGCATCGGCGTTTGCTGTCTCCCTGTGAAAACCTCTGAAACTGCATGCTATGTTTGTAAAGAATGCGTAGGCTGGACGCTCCCACACAATGTAGCGGAATTTCCTTTTAAGCCGAACATGGGGTCGTTCTCCCTTTCACTCGGGCAAATGCTGTTTGCTCTACAGGCGGTCGCCAGCCGACGTAGATAGGTTGACTCGTCCTATGAAGGGATCGGCCTCCTGGCATGCAGTTTGCCTCTCCTGAACTAAAAGCTTTTGTGACCGTCGTGTCTTGAACGTGTGTGTGTACGCCAGCCTCGAGTATTTCAACCTTGGTGCGCACTTGCGATTTATTTGTTATTTGCATATCGTTTACATGAATTCATACAACATTGACTTTATCTTGTCGAGTTGGGGTTCGAATGAAGTGTCTTGATGTGTGGAATATGATTGTGAGGGCGGAATATGTAAGCAATGAAGGTCAGGAGACCACCACATCTTACATTATGTATATTGTCAACAAATTCTAACTCCTAAAAATAAATATCTTCTCAGAAAAAAGAAATGGGGCATTACTTATTGATCTATCCTCGCAGGTAAATGGATGGACGGTACCTTCCTCGAACTGGCCCTATGTGTGACACATACAATTTTCTGTATCTTCGGAAGAGAAAGTTATGTCTGACATGAAAATATGTGGATTAAAACGCTTTTGCAGTGAAACAATCTATGGTAAATCTTAGACCATATATTCATCACTCGATATCTGTTTTTGCGCTATTTCAGTCACGCGGTCCTTGCAACAAATATGATTATATAAATTTTATATTACGTGAATAAATTCTGCCACTGTGTACTATCTAGACAAGTACCTGTGGTCCGGTGGTAGCGTCTTTGATTCATAATCAAAACGTCTTTGGTTCGGGGTTCGATCCCCGCCAATGCCTAAATTTTGATAAATAATCAGCATTGGCGGCCGAAGACTTCCGGCATAAGAAGTCAGGCCCCATTATGCCAACGGCATTGTCAAAGAGGGCGGAGGAGCGGATAGAGTTTCAGGGCACTCTCTTGTCCTAGGGGTGGGAAATTGCACCTAAAGGCGGAAGAATCAGCAATGATCAACGACATGAGGATGTCAATGGAAACCACTACATTAAAGACACGTATCGTGTATGCACAGGACATGTGGCCTGTATTTGAAGAAGTGTCATGATGATCTCTCCATTGGCAAAAGATTCCAGAATAGTCCCCCATTCGGATCTCCGTGAAGGGACTGCCAAGGGGGAGGTTACCAAGAGAAAAAGATTGAATAATCAACGAAAGAATAACGTTCTACGAGTCGGGGCGTGGAATGTCAGAAGCTTGAACGTGGAACGTGGTAGGGAAACTAGAAAATCTGAAAAGGAAAATGCGAAGGCTCAATCTAGATATAGTAGGGGTCAGTGAAGTGAAGTGGAAGGAAGACAAGGATTTCTGGTCAGATGAGTATCGGGTAATATCAACAGCAGCAGAAAATGGTATAACAGGTGTAGGATTCGTTATGAATAGGAAGGTAGTGCAGAGGGTGTGTTACTGAGAACAGTTCAGTGACCGGATTGTTCTAATCAGAATAGAACAGCAGACCAACACCGACAACGATAGTTCAGGTATACATGCCGACGTCGCAAGCTGAAGACGAACAGATAGAGAAAGTGTATGAGGATATTGAAAGGGTAATGCAGTATGTAAAGGGGGACGAAAATCTAATAGCCATGGGCGACTGGAATGCAGTTGTAGGGGAAGGAGTAGAAGGAAAGGTTACAGGAGAATATGGGCTTGGGACAAGGAATGAAAGAGGAGAAAGACTAATTGAGTTCTGTAACAAGTTTCAGCTAGTAATAGCGAATACCATGTTCAAGAATCACAAGAGGAGGAGGTATACTTGGAAAAGGCTGGGCGATACGGGAAGATTTCAATTAGATTACATCATGGTCAGACAGAGATTCCGAAATCAGATACTGGATCGTAAGGCGTACCCAGGAGCAGATATAGACTCAGATCACAATATAGTAGTGATGAAGAATAGGCTGAAGTTCAAGACATTAGTCAGGAAGAATGAATACGCAAAGAAGTGGGATACAGAAGTACTAAGGAATGACGAGATACGTTTGAAGTTCTCTAACGCTTTAGATATAGCAATAAGGAATACGGCAGTAGGCAGTACAGTTGAAGAGGAATGGACATCCCTAAAAAGGACCATCACAGAAGTTGGGAAGGTACAAAGAAGGTAGCTGCGAAGAAACCATGGGTAACAGAAGAAATACTTCAGTTGATTGATGAAAGGAGAAAGTACAAACTTGTTCCGGGAAAATCAGGAATACAGAAATACAAGTCGCTGAGGAATGAAATAAGTAGGAGGTGCAGAGAAGCTAAGACGAAATGGCTGCAGGAAAAATGTGAAGACATCGAAAAAGATATGATTGTCGGAAGGACAGACTTAGCACACAGGAGAGTCAAAACAATCTTTGGTGACATTAAAAGCAACGGTGGTAACATTAAGAGTGTAATTCCACTGTTAAATGCAGAGGAGAGAGCAGATAGGTGGAAAGAATACATTGAAAGCCTCTATGAGGGTGAAGATTTGTCTGATGTGATAGAAGAAGAAACGGGAGTCGATTTAGAAGAGATAGGCGATCCAGTATTAGAATCGGAATTTAAAAGAGCTTTGGAGGACTTACGGTCAAATAAGGCAGAAGGGATAGATAACATTCCATCAGAATTTCTAAAATCATTGGGGGAAGTGGCAACAAAACGAGTATTCACGTTGGTGTGTAGAATATATGAGTCTGGCGACATACCATCTGACTTTCGGAAAAGCATCATCCACACAATTCCGAAGACGGCAAGAGCTGACAAGTGCGAGAATTATCGCACAATCAGCTTAACAGCTCATGCATCGAAGCTGCTTACAATAATAATATACAGAAGAATGGAAAAGAAAATTGAGAATGCGCTAGGTGACGATCAGTTTGGCTTTAGGAAAAGTAAAGGGACGAGAGATGCAATTCTGACGTTACGGCTAGTAATGGAAGCAAGGCTAAAGAAAAACAAGACATTTTGATAGGATTTGTCGTCCTGGAAAAAGCGTTCGACAATATAAAATGGTACCAGCTGTTCGAGATTCTGAAAAAAGTAGGGGTAAGCTATAGGGAGAGACGGGTCATATACAATATGTACAACAACCAAGAGGTAATAATAAGAGTGGACGATCAAGAACGAAGTGCTCGTATTAAGAAGGGTGTAAGACAAGGCAGTAGCCTTTCGCCCCTACTCTTCAATCTGTACATCGAGGAAGCAATGATGGAAATAAAAGAAAGGTTCAGGGGTGGAATTAAAATACAAAGTGAAAGGATATCAATGATACGATTCGCTGATGACATTGCTATCCTGAATGAAAGTGAAGAAGAATTAAATGATCTGCTGAAGGGAATGAACAGTCTAATGAGTACACAGTATGGTTTGAGAGTAATTCGGAGAAAGACGAAGGTAATGAGAAGTAGTAGAAATGAGAACAGCGAGAAACTTAACATCAGGATTGATGCTCACGAAGTCAATGAAGTTAAGGAATTCTGCTGCCTAGGCAGTAAAATAACCAATGACGGACGGAGCAAAGGAGGACATCAAAAGCAGACTCGCTATGGCAAAAAAGGCATTTCTGGCCAAGAGAAGTCTACTAATATCAAATACCGGCTTTAATTTGAGGAAGAAATTTCTGAGGATGTACGTCTGGAGTACAGCATTGTATGGTAGTGAAACATGGACTGTGGGAAAACCGGAACAGAAGAGAATCGAAGCATTTGAGATGTGGTGCTATAGACGAATGTTGAAAATTAGGTGGACTGACAAGGTAAGGAATGAGGAGGTTCTACGCAGAATCGGAGAGGAAAGGAATATGTGGAAAACACTGATAAGGAGAAGGGACAGGATGTTAGGTCAAAAAAATGGTTCAAATGGCTCTGAGCACTATGGGACTCAACATCTTAGGTCATAAGTCCCCTAGAACTTAGAACTACTTAAACCTAACTAACCTAAGGACATCACACACACCCATGCCCGAGGCAGGATTCGAACCTGCGACCGTAGCAGTCCCGCGGTTCCGGACTGCAGCGCCAGAACCGCTAGACCACCGCGGCCGGCTGTTAGGTCATCTGCTAAGACATGAGGGAACGGCTTCCATGGTACTAGAGGGAGCTGTAGAGGGCAAAAAGTGTAGAGGAAGACAGAGATTGGAATACGTCAAGCAAATAATTGAGGACGTAGGTTGCAAGTGCTACTCTGAGATGAAGAGGTTAGCACAGGAAAGGAATTTGTGGCGGGCTCGCATCAAACCAGTCAGTAGACCGATGACCAAAAAAAAAAAAAAAAAAAAAAAAAAATCACTATCTAATCTGAGGCATCGTGATACCCCTATATAACTCGGAAATGACCGCTAGATGTCACGAGAAGGGCTGGGGATACTGCGTTGACAACGGAGAATGACTAACAGCGGAATGGGTCGGTCGGGCGATCTCTGCGACTTCGGAGGTAGGCTAGTCACTGGATGTCACCTGAGTACCGTGTCCGTGAGGGGCGTTAGACCCTTCTGAAGTTGCCCAAGGCGAGTGCTTTTGCTGTCATTGCGGAGTTGGAACGAAAGGAGCAAACACAGCTAAATGAAAACCAGTCAGTCGTCATGTTCTGGCAGGCACGGACCGTCAAGCATTGCGGAGGATCGTTGTAAACAACCGCATGAAAATAGCGGCTGGCGTAATTCGTGAGTTCCAATGTGGCTACCAGCAGCCCAGATAACACAATGATTATGCGTAGGGAGGTAAAGAGAACGGGATGGAAAGGTCGAGCAGCTCCTTGTAAGCCAATATTTCCAGTAATCAGTACTTAAAGACTCTTGACATGGTGGAAAGTGTAGAAGCACTCGATAATGGATGTAAATGTAAAGTCGTACAATGAAATTACACACGGATATGTAAGAGAACAGTTGATAACGTACCCCCAAGTTGACGGAAATTGTGTAATGCAGGAAATAAAGGGCAAAACTGAGACCAGAAGATTTGCAGTGAGGAATGGGGCTACGTGGTAAGAGGATCAGATGGATAGTTTATAGGATAGGAATTAGACATGGATTAAGATCGGGAAACATTCCTTCTTTGTATTTATCGAATTAGTGGTTGGCAATAGAATTACATGATTCGCTTATGGATTTAAATTTTAAGTTAAAAATTAAGCTGGACGTTGTCAAAACTCGGATTTCCCACCCAGCCAGACTATATACAACGTGTTTGTTCTTGTTCGAAATGTCTACCCAGAAAAGCTTACGTCAAAACAGCGCTACTTGCCAAAGGCAGTCCTTATATACACTAAAAAACACAGATTGCGATGGAGGTGAAGTGTGTTATAATGTTGGTTAGTGCGTCGTTGATGACTGTGTTGACTTTGGCTGTCTGAAATACAGCTTTATGTTGAGTCTTTCATTCCATGACTATCTAATAAAGGTATAAATTACTTTGTTGTATGTTGATAACATATAATACCGATCAATTACCACTGAGCTCCTCATATACTGTAAAAGATCAAAGATGTTTATAACAGACAGAAATAAAGATCGAGGGACTGCTCTATCCAAATGTCAAGTCCTAGCGTAGTTGCAGTATAGATTCTCATTGATGGAGTGACATAAGCTGAAGGGCGGGATTTGCATGCGCAAAGGCAGGCAAGTGGTAACCACGAAAAATTCGATGTCACATACAGGTATGGTGAACATTTGAACGTTGCAGTATTAGATGGAAGGTGATTTGAACTATGTTGTTTAAGACACATCAGACCACCTCTACTGCCACCCCCCACCCCCCCACCCCGCTCGTGGCATCACCTATCCCGGTAGGTGTCCGATTTTCGGATGTACATCTTTGAAGACACTCTGTCTCCGATGCTCATCTGCAAACTGTCATCTCTATTAATTGTTACTGCAAATGCGAGTTTCTACAGCTTCTTTTATTATTGAAACCAAGTAAGTGGACGCGTTCGCGTCAAAGCTGATCTTCTGCTCTGCCATAAGGCTGTGTTCTGTTGTCGCTGATTTCTCAAGATCTCTGTACTTGATTTGCCGCCTATGTTTATTGCAGTGCTTGGCTACGGTGCAGATTGTCTGCCCTAATTAATGTTTGCCACATATATGTGGTATACTGTAGGCACCATGTACTCTCCAGGCTTTGTTCGTGGCTGATGTCTCCTGACGAAGATGATAGTGATAATCTCTTAAAGCTCGAGTTTGCCACCTGGCGCAGTTTAAACACCGAGATTATACAAGGATGCCACCGTGAAGGACTTCGATGTCACGTACAGTTTGATCTACTGTGGACACTTACACGTTGCAGTTTTAGGTGGAAGGTAATTCGAACTATGGTTGCGTAAGACGACTGCAGAAGTTGGGATCGAACTATCTCGTTTACAACACCGCCAACTTGGCAAGCATCTGTGCTGTAGGCGTTACCGAATGCTTTCAGTGTTTCACATTGCTTTGTATTGTGCATTGCACCGTATTTTCTTTTCCTGTTTTGAAATGAGTAAATCCATCATGGAGTTCAAGTACAGGACCAAAGAATATCGCTGATGGCCATGATAATGTGTCAGTTCTACTTTGGCAGAAGTGTGGAGTACAGGGTTAGGCTACCAGCCCTGCGAGAGGGGTGCGGGCTTTTTACCCCTCCCCACTTTTCTTACCTCTATGGTGTAAGTTCTCATTTGTTTGAGTGCCTACCACGTGGAGCGTCTGCACTGTACGTCTATAAGGACTCTAGTCACCATTCAGAACAAAACAAAAAATAGGTATAATTGCCCATCCAGAATGAAATTCTCACTCTCTAGCGGAGTATTCGATGAAATGAAACTTCCTGACAGATCAGAACTGTGTGCCGGACCAAGACTCGAACTTGTGGACTTTAATTTTCGCGAGTAAGTGCTCTACCACTAGAGCTACGCAAGCACGACTTACGACACCTCAAAGTATTAATTCCGGCAGTACCTTGTCTCCTGCCTTCCAAACTTCACAGAAGCTCTCCTGCAGACCATGCAGAACTAGCACTCCTGGAAGAAGGGATACTGTGGAGACGTGGCTTAGCTACAGCCTGGGGGATGTTTCCAGAACGAAATTTTCGCTCCGCAGCGGAGTCTGCGCTGATGTGAAACTTCCTGGCAGATGAAAACTGTGTGCCGGACCGAGACTCGAACTCGGGAACTTTGCCTTACACTGACCGAGTTCGAGTCTCGGTCCGGCATACAGTTTTTATCTGCCAGGAGGTTTCGTCATTGACGTTGGTGGATTATAAACACGTAAAAACTGGAGCATAAGCTTATGACTGAACTGTTGGCCTCACTTCATGTAGATTTCAGCCTTCCCTCGTCGCGGCACTAGAAGGGGGCGGGTCTCGACTTCAGGGCTCCTGCTTCCTTTTTCCCCCGATACTCATTTCGGATAGCAGGCTGAGTGGATCCGAGGATGTCCTCAAAGGAAGAGGAAAAAACAACCGATCCAACCCAAGACTGAAGCCGAGACTTCCAGAGTCGGAGACTAGTAGTCTGCCTGCCTGACCATCATAGCTACTCTTGGGAAAAATAAATAAATAAACAAGCAAGCAGGTCTACTTACAACGAGAACTCTTTTATGTATAGTCGGAATTTTTAAAAAAAGGTTTACGTCAGTAAGAAAGTAAAATGAGCACTGTGGCCAAGAAGAAAGAATTGCAGGACTAGTGAGAAACACCCATCACCAATTTATTTATTTATTTATTTATTTATTGTTCCGTGGGACCAAATTAAGGAGAAGTCTCCATGGTCATGGAACGAGTCAATACATGAAATTATAACACGATATTAGAAACAGATAAAATGAAATAAAAAAAAAAAAAAAAACGTATTCAGGTGACAGACAAGTCGTAAGTTTAAATGAAGACAATCAACAATGTAACACTGCAATTTGCTTAATTTTTTAGCTCTTCCAGGAGCTCCTCGACAGAATAGAAGGAGTGAGCCATGAGGAAACTCTTCAGTTTAGACTTAAAAGAGTTTGGGCTACTGCTAAGATTTTTGAGTTCTTGTGGTAGGTTATTGAAAATGGATGCAGCAGAATACTGCACTCCTTTCTGTACAAGAGTCAAGGAAGTGCATTCTACATGCAGATTTGATTTCTGCCTAGTATTAACTGAGTGAAAGCTGCTAACTCTTGGGAATAGGCTAATATTGCTAACAACAAACGACATTAAAGAAAATATATACTGTGAGGGCAATGTCAGAATTCCCAGATTTTTGAATAAGGGTCGACAAGAGGTTCTCGAACTTACACCACATATAGCTCGAACAGCCCGTTTTTGAGCCAAAAATACTCTTTTTGAATCAGAAGAATTACCCCAAAAAATAATACCATACGACATAAGCGTATGAAAATATGCGAAGTAGACTACTTTTCGTGTTGAAGTGTCACTTATTTCAGATACTGTTCTAATGGTAAATAAAGCAGCATTTAGCTTCTGAACAAGATCCTGGACATGGGCTTTCCACAACAGGTTACTATCTATCCGAACGCCTAGGAATTTGAACTGTTCCGTCTCGTTTATAATATGCCCATTCTGTCTGATCAAAATATCGGTTCTTGTTGAATTGTGAGTTAGAAACTGTAAAAACTGAGTCTTACTCTGATTTAGCATCAAATTATTTTCCACAAGCCACAAACTTATTTCATGAACTACATTATTTGTTACTGTTTCAATATTACACACAAGATCCTTCACTATCAAGCTGGTGTCATCAGCAAACAGAAATATTTTTGAATCACCTGTAATACTAGAAGGCATATCATTTATGTAAATAAGAAACAGCAGTGGCCCCAGCACCAATGGGGGACAGTTTCCCTTACGGACCACATAGAAAAATGTTCCCCTGAGCATGGGATTCAAACGATTTTAAGCGCACTATGAAAAACTATAAGAACGTCTGGACATTAGCATAACAAGTGCGCTGCTATCTGGTACAACTAATTGTCAGTTTTATACAGTTTCATTTGCAGTCCAGCAGTACCGAAGGGATGCAGGGACAACGACAGATGATGAGGCGACATGGACTCCCGCTTCCGTACCTGCACTAAGTCCACAAACTGGACATGGTGCCACAGTGCAGTAGGCCTACCAGTTCACTCCAGCACCAGCTGGATTGCAGTCAGGAAGCAGCGGATCACACACAGATGAGGAGGCGACCTGCACTAAGTCCACCCACTGGACATGGTGCCACAGTGCAGTAGGCCTACCAGTTCACTCCAGCACCAGCTGGATTGCAGTCAGGAAGCAGCGGATCACACACAGATGAGGAGGCGACCTGCACTAAGTCCACCCACTGGACATGGTGCCACAGTGCAGTAGGCCTACCAGTTCACTCCAGCACCAGCTGGATTGCAGTCAGGAAGCAGCGGATCACACACAGATGAGGAGGCGACCTGCACTAAGTCCACCCACTGGACATGGTGCCACAGTGCAGTAGGCCTACCAGTTCACTCCAGCACCAGCTGGATTGCAGTCAGGAAGCAGCGGATCGCACCCCAGGTACAAGAGACGCCGTCTGACAATGTTTAGGGTGTGTCTCTTGCTACTCCCCTTCGCCACTTGGGTGCGCTCATTCATCGAAGAGGGGCTATCTCAGTCAGATTCCACTATGTGCGACATCGGTGCTGTCACTCATTTGTTGCAGCCAGTTAGCTCCACATGACCATCTACCGGCCCACTCCTGTGGGACAAGGTTTAAAGGGCCTCCCCACCAAGCCACAGAAACAACGCGTAAATTGGAGGTAAAACATGATAATGAATACAGGCCGAATCAAGGGATTAAAGTTTGTAGCAATGCCAGGATTCGAACCTACGTCCCCTACACACGTAACGCAGATCCGCTAACCACTGTACCACGTTCGCACTGCAGCTACGACAGCTGCATTGGTTACCCTAGTATGTCTCCCTCCCTAGCACAAACTCAAATTCACGCTCAACCCATCATAAATGAAGTTCAGACTTAATATGTCTCTGGAATATATGGTTTCATTTGATTAATCACCTACGTCCGAGACAGAGGCAGAATTATCCCCATTTCGTTCAACGCAACGGCGCTATTCGAATGTTAGGGAGCCTCTTCAATGCCGATACAAGTTAAGAAGGGGAAAATAAGGGTGGGCTGAGATGTGGCTTTTTGTTTGTATTACGGACGAATGCATACTAGGATCATCCGTGCAGTCGTGTTAGCTGCAGTGTCAGGCTGGTGCAGAGGTTAGCTGCTGTGCCTAGTTAGCCATAGACCTGGTTCTAATCCTGGACTTATAAGAACTTTAATTTATTATTTGGGCCTGTGTTGATTATCATAAATGAAACGGACTTGACATGTCTCTGGAACTTGTGATTCTGTTGGAAATGCAGTGTCAATAGCCACCCCCAGGCTGGGCTCTAAACCTTTGACACAGTGTTTAAGAAAGTATCTGAAACGAATATACACCTATACTGATGTTCCAAAATCAGCGACTCTGTCGGAAATGCATACTGCATCAGTCGATACAGTGCCACTCTAAAGGTTGCTAGTTTTGTCTCTGACGATGCCTCCTACAGATGGTAACAAAACACTACTAAATAGCTTTGTACATCTATCACTGCCTTTCAGCCCACACATCTTAACAGAATACATAGCAAATAGTCGGTTGATATGTTGATGACGATGCTATGTTGATGATCGTCATCTTATACTGCGTCAAATACCTCAACTTAGCAGTGACAATTTTAGATTCAAAACGCTCCAGAAAAATCAGCATATGGAAAACCAAACTAGAAAAGTTTAGTGCAGTGCTTAAAAAATATGAGATGAAAAAATTACACTTATTCTATAACCATTAGCACTCACAAACTGGACGCAAACGATTACACGCTAACGTATTTTTCCTTATGAAGTGAATCGCAGCATGTCAGTTAGAAACAAATAATTAAAAATTTGTCAAATGAAGCAGGTCAACCACATTTTATCTATGCTTAATCCATCAATACAACTTTCCGAGATAACTGCATAACAGTCCGTAAGCAAAACAAATATTGTTTGATTTCTGTGTGGATACACAGAGATATAGCCCAATAAATATATTTTCAACTGAGATGCAATTTTTGGAACATTGGGTAATACATTTTTTTTTATTTAGATTTCAACGTCAGCGTGGCATTCATACTTGAGTAGTACCAGAATCAAGGTGATTAACATGCCTGTCCCGCGGTTTTGAACAGGTACCTTTGCCGAGTAAGTTATTTTCAGCACAAATTCATTAAACATTCTCAAATTATACTTGCTAATGACGAGAAAAATTTTCTGATTTGTTACACAAAATAGTTTTGTCTCGCGTGAGTGTAAACGCATAATTTGTCTTAGAGATGGGAAGCATCGACTACTTATGACTCGGCAATACACCTATAGTTCAACTGTTGATTACCATTCATTTGTTTGATGTGTGTGAAATGTTAAGGGACTTAGCTGCTAAGGTCATCAGTCCCTAAGCTTACACACTACTTAACCTAAATTATCCTAAGGGCAAACACACACACTCATGCCCGAGGGAGGACTCGAACCTCCACCGTGACCAGCCGCACAGTCCATGACTTCAGCGTCCCAGACCACTCGGCTAATGCCGCGCAGCATTTGTTTGATAATATCAAATACTAAGAAGTAATTTGGCTTATTTTCACACATTCATTTGCGTCTTATAAATGCTGCAATATGAATTGAGATGCTTCACTTCGGTCTTACACATACACACACACACACACACACACACACACACACACACTTAGCGAGTGAGAGAGAGAGAGAGAGAGAGAGAGAGAGGAAAGCAAAATATTCATGAAATTTGTGATACTCAGATGTAGAAGATGATGTACACAAGATTAATATCAACGAAAATTTTAATAAATGTAATTGGTTACATGGTAAATAGGAATGTTACGAGTAGACTGAAGTATGCAAACAATAGCTACATGCAGTGTCAGAAAAAAAAGAAGAAAACACAGCTTAGTACAGCCCAAAGAAAATAGCAATAACGGATGTCGCGTGCAATATTGCAACAAGCACGAGTGAAAAAAAAGGACACGAACTCGAAAATGACGAACACAGCAATTTCATGGAACAATATAGACAATAAGCCAACATACAGAGGGCAGTCGTAATTTCCGGCGAATATACATGTTTGTTCTGCGGGTACGAAGAATTTTGCAACGTCTATCGATATTTCGAACAACTGATGTATAAAAGAACAGGTTAAGCAAATCTGACAAGTTACGCTGTCAACGAACTGATTTTATATATCGTCGTGGAACTGTTGTATTTTCACACGAGAGGGATGGTTCATTATACAAGACAGACAAAAATATTTCGGAAAATTTACCCATTATGATTTTACTTTTAAGAGGCGGCAAGTCAGATTATTAATACTGGAATACAAATGGTGAATATTTACTGTATTGGCAATTACTTATACAGGATGCCACAAATGTTATATAACTGGGCCGTGTATCGAAGACATTGTATGAAATTTGTTTGAATTTTCAGATGTGTTACAATACGAATTAGATCGACCTGAAAAGGCTGAAACTGCAGTCGTGGCATTTAAATAAGGCAAGTTTACACTATCCAGTGACATTATTGGAATCACCTGTAAAAAATCGAAATACCAAGTTTCGCGGACGAGCAGGAAGAGGGTCAATGAGATTCTGGATGCACAGAATGGGATGTGGAGCCACGTCGATTCCAGCACCTCGGCCAGCTGCGTTAGGTTTTACGTTTAAGGATCCATGGCATGAACAACCCGAACGAGGTGGTCCCACAGATGCTAGATTGTGTGTTTATAACACAGGGGAGTACAATAAATTCATCCTGGTGCTCTTCGAACCACGCGCGTACGAATAGTTCAAATGGCACTAAACACTACGGAACTTTACATCTGAGGTCATCAGTCGCCTAGAAACGTAGAACTACTTAAACCTAACTATCCTAAGGACATCACACACATCCATGGCCGAGGCAGGATTCGAACCTGCGACCGTAGCAGCAGCGCGGTTCCGGACTGAAGCGCCTAGAACCGCACGGCCACAGCTGTCGGCACGCACTACACTACGAGCAGCATGACACAGTGCATTGTCCTGTTGGTAGATGCCATCTTACCGTGGAAAAACAAAGTGGTCCCCAAGGATAGATGCATGCTTGTGTTGACCCATTCTTCCAGAGCGAGAGATCGCCCAGGCAATGCCACGAAAACATTCCTCAGACCATAACGCTGCCTCCTTCTACCTGGACCCTTCCGACGATTATTGCAGAGAGTCTGCTTTCTATCCGAAGGAGCATAAGACGTAATTCACGTAGAAAGGCAATCTGACTTCAAGTTGCGGTAATGAGGCGCAAATTCCTGCATCGTCGCCGATGAACAGTAGTCAGCATGCGACCATGAACCAGGTTCCTGTTGTGGAGGCCCATATGAAGCGACGTTCGCGGAACTATCATTGAGAACACACTGTTGGCAGCCCCTTGGTTCATCTAGATGGTAAGCTTCACTTCTACTAAAATGTAAACTTTCACGGCCGGAAATATCATGTCCATTATAATTATCCGGGCTGTTATGCCGTGGTCGGTTGATGAATGCTGTGGTGATTCCCAACGTTTCGTCTCCGACTGCGGGAGACATCTTCAAGGGGGTCCGTAGCTTGATGGAAGATCCAACACACACACTGGCTCGCTACTGACTGCCGCTAAATTCCGTGTCCGCGCGCCCCCGCGCCCCGGCGTGACGTCACGTGTTTTGAAAACGTCAGTGCAATTGGCCGCTGTCCGTCGCCGTCGATCGCCGTTGCCATCACCCACTAGTGGACGAGTGGTACACATCTTCTTTAACACCGGCATCCATATACCGTTTAATTTGACGCCCTCCTCCATTCTGTTGAAATTATTTGGGTGTTTAGCGATTTCGATCGCCTCCCTGTAGAGCCTTTCGTAATATCCGCTCGTTGCCGCTAGTACTTGCGTCTCCTCGAAACGAGAGCCAGGGAACCACAATATTCGTTTCGAGTAGACGCAAGTACTAGCGGCAACGAGCGGATATTACGAAAGGCTCTACAGGGAGGCGATCGAAATCGCTAAACACCCAAATAATTTCAACAGAAAGGAGGAGGGCGTCAAATTAAACGGTATATGGATGCCGGTGTTAAAGAAGATGTGTACCACTCGTCCACTACTGGGTGATGGCAACGGCGATCGACGGCGACGGACAGCGGCCAATTGCACTGACGTTTTCAAAACACGTGACGTCACGCCGGGGCGCGGGGGCGCGCGGACACGGAATTTAGCGGCAGTCAGTAGCGAGCCAGTGTGTGTGTTGGATCTTCCATCAAGCTACGGACCCCCTTGAAGATGTCTCCCGCAGTCGGAGACGAAACGTTGGGAATCACCACAGCATTCATCAACCGACCACGGTATAACAGCCCGGATAATTATAATGGACATGATATTTCCGGCCGTGAAAGTTTACATTTTAGTATCAGACGCCTCTACGGGGAGGAGATGTCAAGAGAAGTGCGACGCCTGGAAGGACTCCAGAAGAAGAGAGTGCAGCTTTTGTGTTCCCTCACATTCCTGTCTCGTTGCAGAGCCGTCGGCGTTATACCGAAGTTTCTGAAGATAAAGCGACTGTTCTATTCGGGAAAGGCACAACGCATTTTCAAACGGACTGAGGAGGCCTTACTACGAGAGCGCATTCAGCAGACCCGACGGGACTTGGCAAGCACAAACTGTAAGTTAATGTCTCTCCATATTACGATCAGTAATAAACTGTGCAGCGGTGACTGGGATAAAATTGGTAGACTACTGCATGATACCATGGGGAAGCGTATGTTGACGACGTCTAGTAGACAGAAGAAGAAGTTTGATAGTTTGCTACCTAATCAGACTGTTCGGAATTTAGACGTTTCCCGAACCGTTATCAATTTGTCCAAACGTTCGTTATCTGACGATAAGACATCTGTGCTTGCCAAGGGAGGAAATTTTGCTGTTAGTCCGCGTTTTGTGCCCACGGAAGAAATTATAGCCAATGTAGAAGCAGGAATTCGCAGTGCAGATTCTGTAACAGCTGAAGAAATCCGTATAGAAACAGTGAGAATATTAGCCAATGCAAAACCGCCGAAAAGTAATATAACTGTGGGTGAGAGAAGAGCTTTAAAACTCCTGAATGACGACGATAGTATTTTGGTTCTCCCAGCTGACAAAGGAAGCGCAACGGTGGTTATGGATGTGGCCGACTATCAGAGAAAAATTACGGATCTACTGGATCCGCAAGCATATAGGAAGCCGAATGAGGACCCCACTAACAACGTTCTCAGAACTGTGTCGCGGTTAATAAAAAAGTCCTCCATTGAAGAGAGTGTACAGAAAGGTCTCTGCAATTCGGTTGCGCTACCACCGAGGCTTTATGGATTGCCCAAAATTCATAAAGAAAATGTTCCGTTAAGACCGATACTAAGTGCCATTGGTTCGCCCACCTACTCGTTAGCCAAGCTTTTGACTACGCTGTTAAAACCACATGTGGGCCGTTCGGACTCTTATATAAAGAATTCGACACATTTCATCAGCAGATTGAATGGCATAGTGGTCCAGCCGGAGGACATATTGGTCAGCTTCGATGTGGTATCGCTGTTTACCATGGTTCCACTTAATGATGTATTGGAACAGCTGGATCGAATTTTTCCTGCCGATATTTTAGAGCTGTTTAAGTGTTGTTTGACGACCACATACTTCAAGTGGAATGAACAGTTTTATGAGCAAACGGATGGCGTGGCTATGGGAAGCCCCCTAAGTCCCGTAATTGCAAACTTCTTTATGGAGAAATTCGAAGAACAGGCCTTAGGTACTGCCAGCAAGAAACCAAATGTATGGTTCCGATACGTGGATGACACGTTTGTGTTGTGGAGACATGGTAGGGAGGAACTAAGCCGGTTCCACGAACATCTGAACAGTATAAACTCAAGAATTCAGTTTACAATGGAGGAGGAGGTAGACGGCAAACTACATTTCCTCGATGTGCTTGTGTTTAGAAACGAAAATGGTAGATTGGGCCACTCAGTGTACCGCAAACCCACGCACACGGACCGTTATTTGCACCGGGATTCGAACCACCACCCACAACAGAAGCGGGGTGTTATCAAGACGTTAGCGGACAGAGCTAGAAATATTTGTGAACCTGAGTTGCTCGACGCTGAGATGGAACATCTCCACAATGCACTAACGAAGAACGGATATTCGTCCGCCGAAATAAAACGTGCGTTGAGGCAGCCACGCAGAAATCATACTGACGTACAGGCTACTGCAAAATCTAAGGTTTCCCTGCCGTTTGTTAAAAATGTAAAGGAAAGAATAGGGAGGATCTTGACGAAGCGGAATATTACCGTAATTTACAAGCCCACCAGGAAGATACAGGAATACCTTAGGCCTGCCAAGGACGCTCGCAAACCATTGGAAAAATCTGGAGTGTATAGGATCCCATGCAGCTGTGGTGATGTTTATGTGGGTACCACGAAAAGAACTGTTTCTAAACGTTTGGAAGAGCACAAGGGAAATTGTAGAAGAGGAGAAACAGAACGATCAGCTGTTGCGGAGCATGCTTTCCAGCCAGGGAACCACAATATTCGTTTCGATGAGACGCAAGTACTAGCGGCCACGAGCGGATATTACGAAAGGCTCTACAGGGAGGCGATCGAAATCGCTAAACACCCAAATAATTTCAACAGAAAGGAGGAGGGCGTCATATTAAACGGTATATGGATGCTGGTGTTAAAGAAGATGTGTACCACTCGTCCACTACTGGGTGATGGCAACGGCGATCGACGGCGACGGACAGCGGCCAATTGCACTGACGTTTTCAAAACACGTGACGTCACGCCGGGGCGCGGGGGCGCGCGGACACGGAATTTAGCGGCAGTCAGTAGCGAGCTAGTGTGTGTGTTGGATCTTCCATCAAGCTACGGACCCCCTTGAAGATGTCTCCCGCAGTCGGAGACGAAACGTTGGGAATCACCACAGCATTCATCAACCGACCACGGCATAACAGCCCGGATAATTATAATGGACAAGCTTCACTTCTGTTCACCAGGACACATCTACGCAGCCATGGTTCACCCCTATTATCTATGCTCGGAGTTTTATTTAATCATATGGTGATTTTATACAATATGCATATAATATAAGACAAGACTTAACCTTAAACTCCGTGGTTTTCAACCAATTAATGAAGCTGAGTGTCAGAGTGAACAAGTCGTCGGGAATTCCAGGGTATGAATGAAGTGGACGGCGTTGTACTAGATGTTCAATTGTCTGCTCTTCTTGATTACATTCAGACATTGGAGAACTGATCCAGCCCCTTTGCACCTGAAGTACTTACAACAACCATGTCCAGTCCTTAACTTGTTGAGGGGGCACCAGAGGTTCCTCAGTAGGTCAAAAACTTTTGGCTTCATTGTAGGATCAAGGTGATGGGCTCTTGTTCCCAATGTTTTTGTTGACCATTCATGGTTCCAGCTTTCATTTAGATCAAAACCATACGCGATGAGTTGTCCTGTAGCAACACTTGCTAGTCTTCTTGATCGCGATCGTTGCTGTGGCGGATGACAGAATTCCTGGTCCAGTGGTAGAGAGGGTGATGCAGAGATTGTCTTGTTTCCGCCATAAGTGAGGTGGAGGGATGAGACTCAGTACAGGTGGCATGGGGTTGATTTGATGGAACCAGTTTTGTGTCTTCCTTATTCACATGTACACTTTCCAACCAGACAGGTGCACAGTACTCGGCAGCAGAGTACACACGACTGATGTCAGTTTAGCGCAGACAGTCAGCAGAGCTTCCCCAGGTGGTACCACTGACCTTATGTAGTATGTTGTTCCTTGCAGCAACTTTATGAGGTAGCTTGGTGATGTGCTCTATGTAGCTCAGAGTTCCATCTAGAGTGATTACGAGATATTTTGGGAATGGATTGTACCTCAACGTTTGTCCATTGAGAACAAATCTTGGTTTGTAGTTCGCAGAACGATTCGCTACATGGAAACAAGAGACTTCAGTTTTTGATGTGCTTGGGATCAATCCCCAGGTCTTAAAGAAAGTTGACATCTTCTCCAGATCCTCCGTAAGAATTCGTTCACCATCTTCGAAATTACTGCTCTGTGCTACCAGTGCGATGTCTTCAGCATAGATGAATTTAGTTGATGTTGTGGTTCGTAAATCATTAATGTATAAATTGAATAGTGATGAGGCTAAAGTAGATTCCTGTGGTGAACCACACTTGGCTCGGCTCTGGTTTTGGGTAGCGTCATTTTACCATGTACGGTGTACTATAAGCGCGGTGGCACGCGAAAAGTTTACTGACTTGCCCATTACCGAAATGCTTCCACCTTTGTCCCATAACCAATGGTCATCCCGTTTTGGACACCAGATAAATAGTTCCATTTCCACATGACAACTACTGCACTGTTATATGCAACATCGAGTATAGATTTAAGCGTCAGGAAGTTGTTTCTGAAAGTATTTGTATGGAGTGTAGCCATGTATGGAAGTGAAACATGGACGATAAATAGTTTGGTCAAGAAGAGAATAGAAGTTTTCGAAATGTGGTGCTACAGAAGAATGCTGAAGATTAGATGGGTGGATCACATAACTAATAGTATTGAATAGGATTGGGGAGAAGAGAAGTTTGTGGCACAACTTGACTAGAAGAAGGGATCGGTTGGTAGGACATGTTCTGATGCGTCAAGGGATCACCAGTTTAGTATTGGAGGGCAGCGTGGAGGGTAAAAATCGTAGAGGGAGACCAAGAGATGAATACACTAAACAGATTCAGAAGGATGTAGGTTGCAGTAGGTACTGGGAGATGAAGAAGCTTGCACTGGATAGAGTAGCATGGAGAGCTGCATCAAACCAGTCTCAGGACTGAAGACCACAACAACAACAACCCCCCTCCCCCACACGGTTTATATATCCTCCATTGCTTGTGCTGCCAGTTGCCGCCTGTGAGAGGTTATTGAACGTTGATGTGTCTGGTCCGTGTAACAGTCACAGGCGACAGTGATGTATTTTAGGTGAATGTGATCCCCATTTCAGAAAAGATAACCCATTGTTGATATTTTATATTTATCTCTCGTGGATGTGGCCCTCTTCTGTACAGAGTCAACCAGATCCCACAGACAAACTTTGAGAGGCTGTTCACGGGTACCCTCTGACAATTTTGGTATCAGGGACCTAGGATCTTCTGCAGCTCATTAGTGAGTAGTAGTGTAATAATGATTTTGCAATCTCAGTTACCTTTCTTTTTGTGGAAGCACCTACACAAAAGTGAAAAAGCCAGTAATATGTAATTATTAGGTTGGTGCATTAGTTCTTAGCGTTTTTGTTTTGTATGTTGGTATTCCGGTTGCTATGGGTTTATTCACCCATTGTCATTTTGTATTTGTAGTTCACTGTGTGGTGTCACCGCCAGACACCACACTTGCTAGGTGGTAGCTTAAATCGGCCGCGGTCCATTAGTACATGTCGGACCCGCGTGTCGCCACTGTCAGTACTTGCAGATCTAGCGCCACCACATGGCAGGTCTAGAAAGACGGACTAGCACTCGCCCCAGTTGTACGGACGACATTGCTAGCGACTAGACGTACGAAGCCTTCCTCTCATTTGCCGAGAGACAGTTAGAATAGCCTTCAGCTAAGTCCATAGCTACGACCTAGCAAGGCGCAGTTAACCATATCTGGAGAGAGTCTTACTTGTATTCACCCTAGAGATGTACCACACAAGAGAATAAAGTTAAGTATATGAGACGCTCCGTTCTTTTCTTATTAGCATTCATTGAGCATCCTGTTTCAGACTTCGCGGTATTCTGGGGGAGCTGATAGCGTGCCTATTCGGCCCATCATAACACTGTGTCGGCACTTCTGTCGACACATAACACACTGTCAATATTTGAGACTACACAGTGGCGCTTTCTCATTTGGAGATGGTGAGTGGAGCTGTGGACGCTATAAAATGGAGTGTCAAGTGGAAAATTGAAACATTTCCGGCATACTCTTCTCTTTGAGTTCAGTAGAGGGGTGGCGGCAGTGAATGAATCGGGAAACAGCTACCCCTGAATTGGGATAGTGCCATTGGACAGAGTACGCCAAGAAAGTGGTTTCCTCGTTTTAAGGAGGATCGTTTTGAATTTAGTGATTCTTCACGTCCACGAAGACGTTTGATGAAGATCGCTTGAAGGCAATGATCCACGTCATTGTACCTGAATACTGTCAAATGTGATGAACTGTGTTCATTACACCATCCTCCGACGTTTGTGTGCAATGGGAAGGTTCAAGAATCGGGTGTACGCGTACAGGATGCTCTAAGCCAAAATTACAAAAATCACAGGGTGGCCATATGTGCATCTCTGGTGGCTCTTCATCAATTGGCTTGTGAAGAACACCAACTATTCCTATCCTGTATCGTTATTGGTGACGAAAAGCGGTGTCATTATGCTTACATGAGGAATAGAAAGGGATGGTTGAGCCCAAACAAAGCAGCGACTCCCTGTACACAGACCGACACGCATACACAAACGATAACGTTCTGCATTTGGTGTGAAGTAATACGAATTACTTCCAGGAGGTGTAATCAGCACTGCTAACATTTATTTTCAACAACAGCGACATCTTTCAGACCCAGTTCAAGAACAACGGCTGGGAACGAGAATTTCACTCTGCAGCGGAGTGTGCGCTGGTATGAAACTTCCTGGCAGATTAAAACTGTGTGCCCGACCGAGACTCGAACTCGGGACCTTTGCCTTTCGCGGGCAAGTGCTCTACCATCTGAGCTACCGAAGCACGACTCACGCCCGGTACTCACAACTTTACTTGTGCCAATACCTCGTCTCCTACCTTCAAAACTTTACAGAAGCTCTCCTGTGAACCTTGCAGAACTAGCACTCCTGAAAGAAAGGATATTGTGGAGACATGGCTTAGCCACAGCCTGGGGGATGTTTCCAGAATGAGAATTTCACTCTGCAGTGGAGTGTGCGCTGGTACGAAACTTCCTGTCAGATTAAAACTGTTTGCCCGACCGAGACTCGAACTCGGGACCTTTGCCTTTCGCGGGCAATTGCTCTACCATCTGAGCTCCCGAAGCTTGGAAGGTAGGAGATGAGGTACTGGCAGAAGTAAAACTGTGAGTACCGGGCGTGAGTCGTGCTTCGGTAGCTTAGATGGTAGAGCACTTGCCCACGAAAGGCAAAGGTCCCGAGTTCGAGTCTCGGTCGGGCACACAGTTTTAATCTGCCAGGAAGTTTCAACGGCTGGGAAGACTGCGCAAAGTGATGCTACTCCACGATAACGTCCGCCCTCATTCTATTAGACTGACCAAAAAAAAGCTGTAAAGGAGTTGGGTTGCGAGGTGCGGAATGACCTTATTCACCTGACTGATACGCCAGCTAAATCACGCAGGGATGGCAGGTAATTAGGATTGTGGAAAGGGACAAGGGAGTTGCGGTCGGTTTCACTTCACAATTATAATTTACTATCATTTAGTTCACAAACACCTTTTGAAAGAATTAAATTTGCTTCGCGGCTGAAGGCCTCCAAACAGATGCTTTAGAATAAGTTCAATTTTGAAAAGACATGACACACGGTTAAATTTACGAATAAGATAAATCATATACATGTATGAGACGAGCATGCGGAGCGGGTAAAGGCCGCCGGATTAAATCCTCAAAATTCCAAGTATACCATGATGATTACTGAGGGCAACAGGCCACAATGTTTTAAGATGCTAACAGGGCTGATGGCCCACAAGATGCACAGAAGGAGATAAACAAACGCAATAAATGGCTGGAGGAAGCAAAGTTAAATTATGGAAATAAAACAAATATATATTGCAACAATCGGTAAAACAATACATTAAGTTTAAAAATTTACTTTTGCTACACCAACGGCGGATGGCCCACAATAACTTGTAAAATCTTTCAGAAGAAATTACAATAACCTTTCAAGAGCAGAAGGCGATAATGTTTGGACTTGTAAGAAACCCTGAGAACATGTTTCAACGGATGAAGGCCCACAAGTAACATTGCCAAATTAAAAATATGAAGTACAGTTAAATTACAACAATATTAACACTGCAAGAAGGATAATTAGGAGAACGGCACTCAGCAGTCTCCCGTGGATCGGTCTGCCCTCGTTCAGTTAGGCGAGACAGATGGTGAGCCCAAATACACTCGATTCGTCCGAACCCAACAAAGGGACAGTCACGGACCGACCGACTCACCGCTTGCTTGCCACGACGGAGTACACGAGCATTCAAGGCCCCAATAGTTACAAGTATCACTATCACCAATCAAACGCGTATGTGAACTGAGCTGCCAAAACTACACACCATGTTGGGTAGCAACAATCGGTGAGGAAAAGACACTGCCTAAAATTTACGTTAGCGGCCAGGGCAGGTAACCAGAATACTAACGGCCACAAGGCAGAAAACTCCGCTGGTGCACTTAACTATGGATAAATTAATTTAATAAATTCCACCTGACGGCGGCTATCTCGAACACTTCACTCGTTGTTGCTCAAAGGAAAACTGAAATGATAATTAAATGGACACCCTAGCTGCAAACAGGCATTGATGTACTTCATTGGGGACACGTTGAAAATGTGTGCCCCGACCGGGACTCGAACCCGGGATCTCCTGCTTACATGGCAGACGCTCTATATATCTGAGCCACCGCGGGCACTGAGGATAGTGCGTCTGCAGGGACTTATCCCTTGCACGCTCCCCGTGAGATCCACATTCCCAACATGTCCACACCACTACATTCGTAGTGCGCCATGTAAGCAGGAGATCCCGGGTTCGAGTCCCGGTCGGGGCACACATTTTCAACATGGAGTTTAGGAAGGAAAAAGGTGTGCAGGTACTAAAATTACCGGAATGGATTCCAGACATCGCATTTTAAGTGGACTTGATTGCACGCTTCCCACAGTAAGAAATTGCAAGGCGAGAAATAACTTACTTATGTTTTGACGTGGTTGTATTTAAAAGGAAATCGATTTGTTGAAGGGACAAATTCTGACAAAAACAGCCCTTTTCCCTAAGCTCACTAGCGTTAAAAAACGCGGGGTATGAATAATTCATTGCAGGCTTGAAAGAATTACGAGGTGCATTCAAGTTCTAAGGCCTCCGTTTTTTTTTCTAATTAACTACTCACCCGAAATCGATGAAACTGGCGTTACTTCTCGACGTAATCGCCCTGCAGACGTACACATTTTTCACAACGCTGACGCCATGATTCCATGGCAGCGGCGAAGGCTTCTTTAGGAGTCTGTTTTGACCACTGGAAAATCGCTGAGGCAATAGCAGCACGGCTGGTGAATGTGCGGCCACGGAGAGTGTCTTTCATTGTTGGAAAAAGCCAAAAGTCACTAGGAGCCAGGACAGGTGAGTAGGGAGCATGAGGAATCGCTTCAAAGTTGTTATCATGAAGAAACTGTTGCGTAACGTTAGCTCGATGTGCGGGTGCGTTGTCTTGGTGAAACAGCACACGCGCAGCCCTTCCCGGACGTTTTTGTTGCAGTGCAGGAAGGAATTTGTTCTTCAAAACATTTTCGTAGGATGCACCTGTTACCGTAGTGCCCTTTGGAATGCAATGGGTAAGCATTACGCCCTCGCTGTCCCAGAACATGGACACCATCATTCTTTCAGCACTGGCGGTTACCCGAAATTTTTTTGGTGGCGGTGAATCTGTGTGCTTCCATTGAGCTGACTGGCGCTTTGTTTCTGGATTGAAAAATGGCATCCACGTCTCATCCATTGTCACAACCGACGATAAGAAAGTCCTATTCATGCTGTCGTTGCGCGTCAACATTGCTTGGCAACAAGCCACACGGGCAGCCATGTGGTCGTCCGTCAGCATTCGCGGCACCCACCTGGATGACACTTTTCGCATTTTCAGGTCGTCATGCAGGATTGTGTGCACAGAACCCACAGAAATGCAACTCTGGAGGCGATCTGTTCAACAGTCATTCGGCGATCCCCCAATACAATTCTCTCCACTTTCTCGATCATGTCGTCAGACCAGCTTGTGCGAGCCCGAGGCTGTTTCGGTTTGTTGTCACACGATGTTCTGCCTTCATTAAACTGTCGCACCCACGAACGCACTTTCGACACATCCATAACTCCATCACCACATGTCTCCTTCAACTGTCGATGAATTTCAATAGGTTTCACACCACGCAAATTCAGAAAACGAATGATTGCACGCTGTTCAAGTAAGGAAAACGTCTCCATTTTAAGTATTTAAAACAGTTCTCATTCTCGCTGCTGGCGGTAAAATTCTATCTGCTGTACGGTGCTGCCATCATTGGGACGTATTGACAATGAACGCGGCCTCATTTTAAAACAATGCGCATGTTTCTATCTCTTTCCAGTCGGGAGAAAAAAATTCGGAGGCGTTAGAACTTGAATGCACCTCGTAAAAGAATTATTTTCTAAACTTTTGAAGACACTGCTAATCTTTTATCTATTTTAGAGCTGTTTCCGCGACCCTTTGCCGTTTCAGTTGAAAGCACACCTTTTCATCGCAGTTGTAATGAGAGCTCTGCAATTTAATTTGCTTTTTAAAGACAAATCCTTTTTCGTTAAAAATGTCCACGTCGTCTACACTGTTTCCCTTAGGTAGTTTCCACGTCTCCACAACGAGACTGCAAAAGCACCACACTATTTCAGTCAACATATATTTGTGAAAGTCCTTTTCTCGATTATGAAACTTAATAAGTCATAACAACATGGCAAAAATCTGTTAAAAATCTGCGAAATTTCCTGAATCTGCCCGTATGCCAACGACTGTATAATATGAGATTAGGTTATGCGTTTTGTTGTTGTTGTTGTTGTCGTCTTCAATCCGAAGAGTGGTTTGATGTGGAAACCTCTCCATCTCTCAGTAACTACTGCAAGTACGTCGTTCTGAATCTACCGTATTCACCTCTTAGTATTCCCCTACGATATTACTAAGCAGGTTATCCCTTGATGTGTCAGAATGTGTCCCACCAACCGAACCCTACTTCTGGCGCAGATATCTTTTCTCCCCAGTTCTATTTAGTACCTCCTCCTTAGTTACATGTACTACCCATATAATCAGTAGTATTTTGTAGCTCCACATTTCAAAACCATCTGCTCTCTTCTTGTCGAAACTGTTTATCGTCCATGGTTGCACTCCACAAAAATACTTTCAAAAAAGTCCTCCTGACACTTAGATCTATACTCGATGTTAACAAATTTCTCTTCTTCATAAATGCTTTTCTTGTCATTGACAGTCTACATTTTATATACTCTGTAATTGGGCCACCATCAGTTATTTTGCTCCCCAAATAACAAAACTCATCTACTACTTTAACTTGTTGGGTTGGTTGGGGAAGGAGACCAGACAGCGAGGTCATCGGTCTCATCGGATTAGGGAAAGACGGGGAAGGAAGTCGGCCGTGCCCTTTGAAAGGAACCATCCCAGCATTTGCCTGGAGCGATTTTAGTGAAATCACGGAAAACCTAAATGAGGAAGGCCGGACGCGGGATTGAACCGTCGTCCTCCCGAATGCGAGTCCAGTGTACTACTTTAACTGTCTCATTTCATAATCTAATTCTCACAGCATCACGTAATTTAATTCGACTACATTCCATTATCCTCGTTTTGCTTTTGTTGATGTTCATCTTATATCCTCCTCTCAAGATACTGTCCAGTCCGTTCAACTGCACTTCCAGGTCCTTTGCTGACTCTGATAGAATTAAAATGTTATCGGCAGACCTCAAAGTTTTTAATTCTTCTCCATGGAATTTAATTCGTACTCAAAATGCATGTGCTCTTGTTTCCTTCACTGCTTGCTCAATATACAGATTGAATAACATCGGGGATAGGCTACAACCCTGTCTCACTCCTTTCCCAACCACTGCTTCTCTTTCATGCCCCTCGACTCGTATAACTGCCGTCTGGTTTCTGTACAAACTGTTCATCTTATATCCTCCTTTAAAGAATCTGTTCATACCGTTCGACTGCTCTTGCAAGTCCTTTGTTGTCTCTGCAGAATTACAATGTCTGTGGTAGGAATCAGATTTTTTAGTTCTTCTCCCTGCACTTTATATATGTAATGCACCAAAAATTAAATAATACTCAAAATTTATTTCATTTGTGATGTATGTTGCTGAGAGACATGAAATACGAAACCAAGACGTAAGAAGTGTGACTGCATTGACATGTAAACGCGGCATGTTCGCACTTACCCCTTTCCCCTATCTGCCACTCATACAGCTTGATGTGAAGATGGGTGCTGCCAGGGTGTGCGCTATGGTACACAAGCCAGGGCGCGGCTCGGAGCCGAATTCTTGGCCGCCACTAGTTTACACCATGTAATATTTCACCAACAAATTCCAGCAAAGTAGTGTCAAGTTCTCCGGGACTGTACAATGCTGGCATCAAAAGACTGGAGCACTTAGTGTATTCATTCGACGTCATAGCCATTTTCAGACAACCTCACAGAACGTCGTTATTCACTAGTCGTGTAACTGGCACGAGAACTGCTGTCTGACAAGTAATAACTGCTTCTGATTGGAGCTTTAGACGCCCGCTCTGGCCTAATTGACGAGAGAAATGGCTCTGAGCACTATGGGACTCAACTGCTGTGGTCATAAGTCCCCTAGAACTTAGAACTACTTAATCCTAACTAACCTAAGGACAGCACACAACACCCAGCCATCACGAGGCAGAGAAAATCCCTGACTTCGCCGGGAATCGAACCCGGGAACCCGGCCGTGGGAAGCGAGAACGCTACCGCACGACCACGAGATGCGGGCAATTGACGAGAGAGATCCGCCGACTGTCTACGTTTCAAACGCGATGCCACGCCTAATGCGGGGCAGTATTTGATGGGAGAGCGAATGATCGCCAGTAGTATCGGCATTTCGAGGGGCAGACTGCTTGTAGAAAGCACACCCACACTACGGAAGCAAGTGCGCTTCCAGATTACAGGATAATGCCGACTGTAAAATCTTAGCTTTAACACTCAATGGGCAATCTTCTGGTAAGCTACTTCTCCATGTACTTGTCCGCGTCCGTAGCGTAGCGGTAGCGTTACCGCCCACCACGCAGGGGCCCCAGGTTCGATTCCCGGCAGGGGATTGGGTGTTGTGTGTCCTTCGTCGTCATTTTTATCATCATTGACTCGCAAATCGCCGAAGTGGTGTCAACTAAAAAGGACCTGCAATACGGCGGCCCAACTCTCCCGAATGGGGCCTCCTGGCCACCAATGCCATACGATCATTTCATTTTTTCCATGTAGTTCACTTTGTGTTTATAAGTACAGCGCTATTACAAATGATTGAAGCGATTTCATAATTTCACTATAGCTCCATTCAGTGACATATGGTCACGACACACTACAGATACGTAGAAAAACTCATAAAGTTTTGTTCGGCTGAAGCCGCACTTCAGGTTTCTGCCGTCAGAGCGCTCGAGAGCGCAGTGAGACAAAATGGCGACAGGAGCCGAGAAAGCGTATGTCGTGCTTGAAATGAAATGCACTCACATCAGTCAGTCATAACAGTGCAACGACACTTCAGGACGAAGTTCAACAAAGATCCACCAACTGCTAACTCCATTTGGCGATGGTATGCGCAGTTTAAAGCTTCTGGATGCCTCTGTAATGGGAAATCAACGGGTCGGCCTGCAGTGAGCGAAGAAACGGTTGAACGCGTGCGGGCAAGTTTCACGCGTAGCCCGCGGAAAATTGGCTCATGCCACAACTGGGGACCGACAGCGCCGACTTCATCTTTCAACAGGATGGTGCTCCACCGCACTTCCATCATGATGTTCGGCATTTCTTAAACAGGAGACTCGAAAACCGATGGATCGGTCGTGGTGGAGATCATGATCATGATCATGATGTCAGGGCCTCCACACTCTCCCGACTTAACCCCATGCGATTTCTTTCTGTGGGGTTATGTGAAAGATTCAGTGTTTAAACCTCCTCTACCAGGAAACGTGCCAGAACTGCGAGCTCGCATCAACGATGCTTTCGAACTCATTGATGGGGACATGCTGCGCCGAGTGTGGGAGGAACTTGATTATCGGCTTGATGTCTGCCGAATCACTAAAGGGGCACATATCGAACATTTGTGAATGCCTAAAAAAACTTTTTGAGTTTTTGTACGTGTGTGCAAAGCATTTTGAAAATATCTCAAATAATAAAGTTGTTGTAGAGCTGTGAAGTCGCTTCAATCATTTGTAATAACCCGTAGTTACAGCGGGAGAATAGTATGGCAAACTTCAGTAGATACGCTTTTGATGTGTCCAACGAACCAAACACAGAATACGAAAGGCAGCGTGCAAATATCAGGGCTCTGAATAGATGAAATTTTTTATCTATGCTCAACCGTGTTTTACCAGTTCTTCTTCTTCTGTCCTCTCTCTGTTCCTACAATACTTCTCTGTTTCCCCAATACGGGTATGCGTTTCCTTCTTGTACTGGTTCTTATTTAACGTTTAAAAACGTAGGCAGTGGCGTAGGTCACACTGTGACAAAATATTTCACTAAGACACAAGGGGCCTCAAATGTGGCGAAACATCCCAGAACTGGATGACAAATGTCGAATATGTGACGTCATCAGATGATGTACCTCACCGTACAGGTATCGGGTAGGCTTGTCGATCCTACCCCCGCCCATAGGGGTAAGTGCTATTGTGAAATGTGTGGAACTAAATATATACGACGTAAGTAGTAAGTTCGTTAGTGGTATCAGAACGAGGCTTTTAGAGAACTGTAACTAAAGGGAATGCGTACAGTTTCCAACACTGATCTGTTGTAAAAACTAAATTTTATTGTCTGACTGTTGTCAAACAGTAAGTGAAATTGACCATTTTAAATTCCTAGGACTGAGTGTAGATGCAAGCCTTTCACGTTAAAGATCTTGTACAGAGACTGAATGCTACTATCTTCTGCATAAGAATGATCCGCACAAACTGCGACACAGAAACGCAAACATCTTTTTACTTTGGTTGTTTCCACTCTAGTATCTCGCAGCGTGTTATGGTTTGTGGCAACTCTGAGTACTCCGCGAGAATAACGTTAGTCCAGAAATGGGTTATCAGACTGATATGTAATTTCTCGACCATCATTTAGGTCGTTGTTCAGGTGTCTCGTAATTCTGACCCTGTCGTCCCTATAGATGTACCCATCATGGAATTTGTTGTTCGTAACCGTGACTCTTTCAGCTGCAACGTCGTTCAGTGAACACTTGGATAACACGTCCTTAACCATCATACAAGAAAGTGCGAACTATTCAGCAGGCTTAATTTTCAGTAGATTTTCAGCAGAATTGAAAAATGCGAAATGATAAAACACAATTATTCAAGTGTAGTTTGAGAGATTTCCTTCACTCTTTCTATTCCGTACAGTAATTCTTCGCAGTACTTGAGAATTGGTTTTTTTGTAATGTATTACTTATTCGTATACCTCTATTCTGTTTTATTAATTTTTTTTAATGTCTGGAGCTCATGGTCTAGTATTCAGTTTCGATGACTCAAGATCTCTGGGTATCGGTTTCGATTCGCAGCTGGGTCGGAGATTTTCTTCAGTCGTCGACTGTGTGTTTGTCCTAATCAGTATCTCATTTCCAGCACAAAGACTTGCAAGTCGCCGAGCTAGCGTCAGGTTCAAATGGTTCAAATGGCTCTGAGCACTATGGAACTTAACATCTATGGTCATCAGTCCCCGAGAACTTAGAACTACTTAAACCTAACTAACCTAAGGACAGCACACAACACCCAGCCATCACGAGGCAGAGAAAATCCCTGACCCCGCCGGGAATTGAACCCGGGAACCCGGGCGTGGGAAGCGAGAACGCTACCGCACGACCACGAGATGCGGGCTAGCGTCAGGCCGCAAGGGGTCTCCCGGCCAAAAATGTCATTTCATTTCAATCTGTTGTTTATAAATTTTCTAATATGCCTTTTGAAAATTATGTAATGGCTCATTTATGATCATGTAACTTTGGCTCGCACGGCCCACGGAGCGTAATACATGACTACATTAAATTTACGGAAAGTAGTCTCTCAGAACCACGAAAAGCTAGTGATGAAATAATAAAATTTTATTTGTTGTAGTTTTCTATCATCTTATTACCGCGGGACTGCTACGGTCGCGGGTTCGAATCCTGCCTCGGGCATGGGTGTGTGTGATGTCCTTAGGTTGGTTAGGTTTAAGTAGTTCTAAGTTCTAGGGGACTTATGACCTAAGATGTTGAGTCCCATAGTGCTCAGAGCCATTTGAACCATTTTATCATCTTATTATCTTCAAGTATGGTAAAAATATTTCCAACAACCTAGGTAGTGACATTCTTATGTGGCGACAAATATCCTGCGTCAACAGTTAATCAATCTTCGTATACTGTTGTAACCTGGTTTGTGCGTGAATGACAAAAATACGGTTCTTGCCGAAAAAAAGTAAGCTTTTATAGGCAGACCCGAAACTTTACACCGTGCTCTTGGAAGATAGGTATTGCAGTGGCTCAGGCATTCAGACGAACAGCACTTGAAGTTCCCCTATGGCCATCCGGATTTATGTTCCCCGTGTTGTCCCCTAATCGCTTAAGGGAAATGCCAGAATGATTTAATTTCAAAAGGAAGCGGCCGATTGACATCTTTACCCTTCCAAATTCAGAGCAACAAGACTACAGTATACCTTTCTTCGTCTGTAGCGGGTGATGAAACGCGGAACTGAGTGTAGAGCAATGCGAGACACCTGTTATATAGACAGAATATTTGTTTTATTGTTAGCTGTGTTTTCGTGACTCGTTGCAAGGGTTACATGAATGCCTGACTATTTTTCCTACGAGTTTTCTCCCGCAAGAGGGGCCAAACATGTGAAAGCAAAATGTTATTTTCTGTTTGCCCTCAAAACACAGTTGACAAAATGTAATGACAAGCCATCCATTCCCTTCGTGACGATGCAGATTACCTTGAAAACGAGCAACCGAGACTGAAGTAGAGATATCCACCTATAGCAGACGCCAACTATCTCAACGACTTCGATGTTAATGATCACGGGACATCGCCCCGGCAAGATCAGAATGTCACGAACTCCTACTTCGTTACAGATACAAATTTGACGGTTCCGGGATTTTCTCTTCCCAGAAGATAGTGGTACAACATAAACAGGATTCGCTCGAACCATGATACTGTCTGCAACAATACCTGGCTCAATGCGAAGCTTCACAGTGCCCCGATGCGTGGAGCCGAATATTAAACAATCACATACCTGGCCTTTGTTTGCCGCGATGTATCCTTCAGGGCGCGTTACGAGATATCCACGACCTCGCCACTGTAGGTCCGCAGCTCGTGGTCGTGCGGTAGCGTTCTCACTTCCCACGCCCGGGTTCCCGGGTTCGATTCCCGGCGGGGTCAGGGATTTTCTCTGCCTCGTGATGACTGGGTGTTGTGTGATATCCTTAGGTTAGTTAGGTTTAAGTAGTTTTAAGTTCTAGGGGACTGATGCCCATAGATGTTAAGTCCCATAGTGCTCAGATCCATTTGAACCATTTCGCCACTGAAGAACCTCGCCACTGAAGAACTGGAATGGCTGGTCCACAACGACTTGCGTTTGTCATAAAAAATTCAATATACAAAATAGATGCCTATTCACTTGGTTTAAGTTTTCAATAGTTATTGTAATTATTAATTTATAAGTCGCACAGGACATCTGGCCTCCTAACGGCTCCTTCAGCGTGGGTGCTGTATTTTCAAATTGGAAGCACCCATTTTATTGCATATTCTGCTCCTACGCCAGAAACTACGTACGATTTACTTAAACCATTGTTTTCTGTTCGTGCTAACAACTTCATTGGCGCTGTAATCGACAGAAAACAAGTGTGCCTTTTTTTTTTTTTTTTTTTTTTTTTTGCAATTAAGAACCGACGACTGGATTCTACATTTCATTTACGTCGTAAACGTAAGCCTTTGTGTGTTAAGGGCTGATATTTATGTTCGAGTAGACTGGACAGTACATATTGTTAGATGTTTCAATGTCTGGCAGAGAACTACATTCAGCATGATCCAGGAACCACGGCGTGGATGTAGTAGTTTCTGTTTCTATCGGGAAGCTTGATGTCGGTGAGTCCGCTTTCCTCTCACCATCGAGGTGCTTGATTTCGGTAAGTACCGATGGCAGCTGTGTCTATCACTATCACTACTCATGGACATTTTACCTAATTACAATGGCTGTGATTTATATTCCGCCGGTGACCACGCATTGGTCAGCGCGAGAGTTATGGCGTTTGGATGGAAACAGGCACCGATATGAGTCACCCTGATGGCGGGGTTCGAGAGCGGGCACCGGAATCAAGCATTCCGGTGGTTTGTAGACACACGTAATCAATACCGAAGGAAACAGGAAACTGTGTTACCACACAAGTACGTAGCTTATTTGCCAAAAATGTCAGTAGCCATACTATTTGCAATCCTCAAGACCCGTTTGAATATCAGTATCAACCCTTATAACAAAACCGTTACATTTACATGAGAAATGAAATGTAGAATCAGATACGTCAGTTCTTAATCGCAAAAACATGCATACTTGATATTTGTCGACCACAGTGCCATCTACCTCGAATGCGGAACATTGATTTGAGTAAGCCGTATGTATTTTCTGACGCAGAATAGTGAATATGCAATAAAAATAGAAGGCTCACTCTTGAAAATACTAAGTTGACCCCGCAGGAGATGGCCAGATGTAGCACAGATGCAGTGTCACCTAGAAAATATTTTCTCAGAATGTGTAGTTTTCGAGGTATTTAGTTGTCTCATGTAATGAAACTTGTATGAAGAGTGAACAAGTCAGTTCATTTGAAGGTGAAGTTGGTTCTGATAGTTACTTGGCGCTTAGAAATTCAACAAGCTATACAGTCTAAAGGTGCTCTTTTCAGCCCTCTAAATATTGTTTGGTGTATTTGTACACATTTTCGAGCAAAAAACGTTTGAAATTTTGGACGACACTACTCCTACCCTTTCGGCTCTTGACAGTGTGGACAATTTGCCATGTGGTCTTTATCGAGAACATTCAGTTAGAGTGGACCTACTTTGCTAATAGATAATTTCCATTACCATAGCTAGTCCCTTAAAGTTGTTACTATATTCGAAATTTTTTCAAAATGGACCTAACATTGTAACTTCCGAATAGCAGGTCTTTTAAACGCTTGAACGCAGAGCAGTCGGTCGCTAGACGCTATGCACAGAGAAGCTCTCAGGCTGTAATAACTGACTCTGCCACTTGGAGGAGAAATGTGCAGACCACCATGAAATTAATATCTAACTCAGTCCCGACTATGGAAGCCAATCGACAGCGTTCGTATTGCCAGAGGATCCAAATCAGTTAGGTAACTGAGGAAAGTCAAACTGTTTACAAATTTAACTGAAACAGCTAAAGTTTAACGATAAGGCATATTCTCATACAAGTTACAAACATGTAGCAGGGAGCAGTCTTCACTGACAAGATAAAATACAGACATACACAGACTGTAATCAGTGACTGTATTAGGGATTTGCCTGTTACGTCCTCTTGGTTGAAATTATTGATCTTTCCACCTTTTCGTCGGTCTTCCTAAAGACTGGGTAGTAATTCATCATTAATTTTGGTATTATATTCAACAATCTTCAATTCCCGTGAAATGTTCCTTCCAGTTGTTTCTATATTCCTTCATCTGCTCATTTAAACTTTTCACTCCCAGCCTTTCTCTGATGTTAACTTTCCTTCTCCTGTCGGATAGTGTGTACCCAGATACTCTATTATTAAAGGATCACATGCCTCTATTCTCTGTCTATTTCTTCTCGTTCAAGTCATAAAAACTTAATTTATTTATCCATTGTCTCAGAATCTGACAATATAAATATAAAAATGAATGGGAGACAGACTGCATTCTTCCCTTATACCCAAATACTTTCGAGTCTTAGATTTTCCTTTTCCTCAAATGTACATGCTTTCTGATATCTTTATTATGTGCAGAGCTATTATCGCCCATAGCTTTTCTCTCTTACCTTTACCGAAAGCTTTCACGTAATCTATGAATAGTAATCATAGAATGAAGGCTTTCACGGCAGGTGTTGTTATCATCACTTAACACTTCCGGGCTGAGATGCCGTGGTCCATACATAAAACTCCCCCCTGGCGTTTCGCCTTCGACTGCATCCTCCGATTTCTCCCATTGTCCTCGAAGGATGCCGTCCGCAGTCGAAGGCGAAACGTCAGGGGGGAGTTTCATGCATGGACCGCGGCATCTCAGCCCGGACGTTTTAAGCTATGAATAGTAAATTTGTTTCTCTATTGAACTTCCGTCTTTCTCAATGATTTGTCTAATAGCTACTCTATTGTCTGTGCACGATCTACGGTTGTTCTTCTAACAGAATATTTTCAGTTACTGCTAATATCTGTCTTACTATTTTAGAATATATTGTTTAGCAGTATATGCCGCTATAGTATGCGCAGTTACTTGCACCTTCTTTCTAAAAATAGGTACGTAAATACGTGTTACTGTAGGTAATGTCCCGATGTGTGGAAATTTCTCATTTGCCCAGAAATTTGGCATTTCCGCAACGCTGTCGGGATAAGGAGATTGTGCCCAAGTTCTCAATGGATAAACATCACATATGATCGACAGGAGCGAATATTTTACCCCAGTCCAGCCTGGCCTTCGTCAAAGAAAGGATACGATGTACAAGGTACGAAGTGGATATTAATGCACGCTGTTTATACACTCCTGGAAATGGAAAAAAGAACACATTGACACCGGTGTGTCAGACCCACCATACTTGCTCCGGACACTGCGAGAGGGCTGTACAAGCAATGATCACACGCACGGCACAGCGGACACACCAGGAACCGCGGTGTTGGCCGTCGAATGGCGCTAGCTGCGCAGCATTTGTGCACCGCCGCCGTCAGTGTCAGCCAGTTTGCCGTGGCATACGGAGCTCCATCGCAGTCTTTAACACTGGTAGCATGCCGCGACAGCGTGGACGTGAACCGTATGTGCAGCTGACGGACTTTGAGCGAGGGCGTATAGTGGGCATGCGGGAGGCCGGGTGGACGTACCGCCGAATTGCTCAACACGTGGGGCGTGAGGTCTCCACAGTACATCGATGTTGTCGCCAGTGGTCGGCGGAAGGTGCACGTGCCCGTCGACCTGGGACCGGACCGCAGCGACGCACGGATGCACGCCAAGACCGTAGGATCCTACGCAGTGCCGTAGGGGACCGCACCGCCACTTCCCAGCAAATTAGGGACACACTTGCTCCTGGGGTATCGGCGAGGACCATTCACAACCGTCTCCATGAAGCTGGGCTACGGTCCCGCACACCGTTAGGCCGTCTTCCGCTCACGCCCCAACATCGTGCAGCCCGCCTCCAGTGGTGTCGCGACAGGCGTGAATGGAGGGACGAATGGAGACGTGTCGTCTTCAGCGATGAGAGTCGCTTCTGCCTTGGTGCCAATGATGCTCGTATGCGTGTTTGGCGCCGTGCAGATGAGCGCCACAATCAGGACTGCATACGACCGAGGCACACAGGGCCAACACCCGGCATCATGGTGTGGGGAGCGATCTCCTACACTGGCCGTATACCACTGGTGATCGTCGAGGGGACACTGAATAGTGCACGATACATCCAAACCGTCATCGAACCCATCGTTCTACCATTCCTAGACCGGCAAGGGAACTTGCTGTTCCAACAGGACAATGCACGTCCGCATGTATCCCGTGCCACCCAACGTGCTCTAGAAGGTGTAAGTCAACTACCCTGGCCAGCAAGATCTCCGGATCTGTCCCCCATTGACCATGTTTGGGACTGGATGAAGCGTCGTCTCACGCGGTCTGCACGTCCAGCACGAACGCTGGTCCAACTGAGGCGCCAGGTGGAAATGGCATGGCAAGCCGTTCCACAGGACTACATCCAGCATCTCTACGATCGTCTCCATGGGAGAATAGCAGCCTGCATTGCTGCGAAAGGTGGATATACACTGTACTAGTGCCGACATTGTGCATGCTATGTTGCCTGTGTCTATGTGCCTGTGGTTCTGTCAGTGTGATCATGTGATGTATCTGACCCCAGGAATGTGTCAATAAAGTTTCCCCTTCCTGGGACAATGAATTCACGGTGTTCTTATTTCAATTTCCAGGAGTGTATAATTACGAATTCTTTTTATCTGCAGTTCTCTCATCCCTCGACAGGGAATGGGTCGATATGTCGACGACAGCTCATCAGGGAATTCACCATAGTAATGCAACTGCTGAACGACAAAGAAATTTAAGTGATTTGCAACTACTTTAAGATCGGTATCATGTCATGGGGTGGCACGCACTGTCATCAGCCTGTCGGACGAGAAGCTGAACGAAGGAGCCATCTCGGCCCTTAACTAAGGACTGAAATTCGCACTGGACCTATCGGAAGTGGAGTGGAACAGGGGTGCGGCATCTCTCATAGGACGCCGCCGACGAGGTAAGACTTTCCACCACTCGCATTTTAGCCTCAGCCAAGTCGCTCCAACCTAACGTCAATATAGCAGAGAAAGAGGCGCCCGGTGCATTGGGGAAAGATGAAGATCTTGTGGTACTTCCGGCAGACAAGGGAAATGCCACCATTGTTCTTAATACCACTGAATATGACAGCGAAGTGGCATCGTTGTTGGAAGACCGCACGTACAAATGCCTGAAGTGGGACCCAAATCTGTCAGACAGTAGAGAAACGGTGGAGCTCCTGAAGAATTCTGGTCTACCAGAGGATGTCATCAGAAGCTTAGTGCACGAGCTTCTAAACCTAGTAGACTGTACAGATTAGCTAAAGTCCACAAGGAAGGTATTCCACTGAGGCCAACTGCTAGCGCTGTTGGTTCTCCTACCTGCAGGCTGGCCAAATATTTAACGATGTCTCTGATAGTTGGTCGCTGCGAACATCAAAAACTCATTGAAAAAAAAACAGATCAGAGTTGGTCTAAATGATATTTTAATCAGCCTGTATGTTGTCTCACTATTTACAAATGTTCCTGTGGAGGAGAAGTTAAAACTGTGGGAATTTTCCTCCTGAAACGGTCAACTTGTACCGACATGTTATGACGACCACGTACATCTTGTGCAGCGGTAAATTTTATGAAATGACGGACGGAAAGGCTATAGATTCTCTGCTGTCTCCAGCAACGGCCAGCTTCTTTATGGAACTTTTAAATTTGGCTGCCCTTCGTCCGTCTTCATTTTATCGTTATGTTGACGACACGTTTATGGTCTGGCAATAAGGCGTAGAAGCTCTTGCCCTCTTCCATTAACATAAGAACAGTACGTACCGAAACATCCAGATCATGTCGAGGCAGAGAAAGAGGAAGAACGGCTATGTTTCACATGATACGAAGTCAGTGTCCTCCAAGAAAAGGAAACGTGACAGTATTGAACATTCACGTGATGAGTCACCGATGGCATTCCTTCCTTTCTGCGGCGCTGCATCCACCAAAACAGGAAGAGTCCAAGGGAGACAAGGTGTACAAGACCTGTTTTACGACCTCCTAAGAAAGAGATGCTACGTCTTGTCAAGGACAGTCTCAACCTTATGATACCTGGGATTTACAACACCCCCTGTGAGGAAACAATAACATCAGTCAGTCCATCCACACTGTTTCCGACAACCGTGCAGAACATCAACGGCATATCAAAAATTGAGAACTTTAGGAATCTGCAGTTGCTGAGAATAGCCTCACAAACAAACATAAATATTGGTCGAATCGGCCCGTTGGACACTATGAACCGGCTGTACATCCGTGGACTCTTCGAGCAAGAAATACGCCGGGAGAAACTGGAGAATCAAAACATAAATATTAGTTCACGAAACAAATGTTTTGTCCTAGGCTTCTAAATACTGGGATTCTGTAACTAAAGAGGCTGTAGAAATAAGAATGTGTGATAAAATTTTCAATCGTGACAGCGGATATAATCTTAGCATGGATTCGAGCTCTCTATGTAGAGAAGAGCCAGAGATATTTGTCGTAATATCTCCGGCCACTGCCTGAATATTCCTCACCAGTGTGAGATTCGTACCAGACAGGGTTGATAAAAGACATAGAGAAGATCCAACGGAGAGCAGCACGCTTCATTACAGGATCTTTTAGTAATCGCGAAACTCCAGTGGAAGACTCTGCAGGAGAGACGCTCAGTAGCTCGGTACGGGCTTTTGTTGAAGTTTCGAGAACATACCTTCACCTAGGAGTCAAGCAGTATATTACTCTCTCCTACGTACATCTCGCGAAGACACCATGAGGATAAAATCAGAAAGATTAGAGCCCACACAGGGGCATACCGACAATCTTTCTTTCCACGAACAGTACGAGACTGGAATAGAACCGATAGAGGTACTCAAAGTACCCTCCGCCACACACCGTCAGGTGACTTGCCGAGTATGGATGTAGATGTAGATGCAGATGTAGATGCAGATGTAGAACCTACGGCTGGAGCAATGGTGCCACTAGCGCAGACGTTAACACCATCTGCTATGGCATTACAAAATTCATACGGCCAGCACATCATCAGTTTTCAGTCAGTTGCTCCTCACGAAGACGCTGGAGGTAATCGTTGAAAGCTCGACGTTTTTCCGTGTATTGACGCGGCAAGAAGTCGGAGAATGTTTTATACAACAATGCCGTTGCGAAACATTTCGTTCTCTGTCTTATTTATATTTGCTACTTTGAGGAAGCACGTATGCTTTGTAAATCGGTGACGTTCATTGAGAGCGATATGCTTACATATTTATAATACGAGAAAAAGTCTTTTTTTTTTACCACACGATTGGTTTCAGCAGCACATGACCGCCAACCTCTGTCCCCTCTTTTGGCAGGGGTGGGCCCTAAGAATGGCGGTAATGTGCCGCCGAAACTAGTCGTGTGATAGAATAAAGATCTTCTCGAGATACAGCTGTAGTGGTACTTCTTTTCATATATAGCATCAGCTGAAATCTCTCGTCCAAGCAAAAATATGGACATCCAACATTTATAATACCTACCTCTGCATTATTTCGTCCAAAGCAAGTCATTTCATATTGTTCCACAACAGAATAGTGAGTAAGCGCAGGAATAAAATTTTGTTAGAAACTGATTGAGACCTCTGCTGGCTACGGAACGATGTCTTAACCGAATGTCAACTTGGAAGGCACGAAGTACAAACAAGCTGGGAGCTTGTTCCACCAGACTATGTTAGAGGGAACTCAAGGATAACTGATACAGCACTTGGTCATCACCATCATTCGTGACAGTAGCTAGACTGGACCGTGTAAAAAATCCGATTGTGTCAAAATTGAGACTTCGTACGGGCGCTGATGACCGCTCAGTTGAGCGCCCCAAAACCAAACATCATCATCATGAACATCATGACAGCTCTTTGACAACAGTGCAGAGCAGACACAACGTTCAGCTGTAACGAGACCAAATGTAGTAGCTTCACCTGAGCTGTCATACGAATGCGCTTCAGGATACGACTTTCGCATAAAGGAATGCCCCGAAATCCTGAAATTAAACATTAGAGCAGCCGAGAGTGCTGACGGTATCAGAAAAAGAGAGCACATTCGGTCACCAGTGTGCCCTCCTGAAGCTCATTCTCAGTGAGGCTATTCCACCTGCATTATGCTTACCTACGGAAGACCCGCTCTATGGAACAGCCGTGTGGCTAGGGCCTCCCGTCGGGTAGACCGTTCGCCTGGTGCAAATCTTTCGAGCTGACGCCACTTCGGCGACCTGCGTGTCGATGGGGAAGAAATGATGATGGTATGGACAACACCCAGTTCCTGAACCAAGAAAATTTCCGACCCAGCCGGGAATCGAACCCGGACCGTTAGGTATGACATTCTGTCGCGCTGACCACTCAAGGGCGGGCATCAGCTCTATTAAGGGGCTCCGGAAAGGCTCAAAATCATGAAGAGTTCAATTTTTACTTTTTTGCGTTTACTGAATCTGCAGACTATTACCTTTTAATAGATACATAATTTATTCAATTCCGAAGACTACAACTATTTTTAATTTTTTTTTGAAATGTGTTCTACATGGGCGTGACCCACTGTGGTGCTGTTAAACTGCTGTCAAACGGTGTTATTATTAACGTCCGTGTTCTTCAGGTACATTTTAGTGATGTGAGATAAAGTATGTGTTGTGGCTAACCTGTGATGGTTCAATATATATCGCTGGTGTGATTATCGATTGTTTCATGTTTATTTACTCTGTCGTTATCTCGAAAATATTCGTAATTAATTCTGTTTCTTGAGTCTCTGTTTTGTTGAAGTATAATAATGAGTAAAAGTGAACTTATTAGAAATCCTCTGAAGGCTTTTAAGAAAAGGAGAAATGTTGGAAAGCCAAAGGTATTTAGAAATATGGGAATGAAGATAGGTTCTAACATGGTACGAGCGATGCTTGCTTTAGACAAGGAACGCCCTCGGGCTGCAGACAGGGCTGTAAAGAGTCTAGAAATACAAGCAAGAGTAAACAGGAGGAGGAACAAGAGGAAGCTGGAGGAGGAGTTTGCAGAGGATGAAGATAATCCATCCGATGGACCTGGAATGCACTAAAAAGTTAATCCAATCTTTGTCGCTCGATTCCCAAAACTTTTATTTTCTCATACTAATTACATGTTTTCCAAAGATCTTCCAAACATATTTGTTTCAAACTTTCAGTAAATGTTACACAGTACCTTCTGCATAATTTGACACAGCCTTTTTCCAAAAAACTGTCTATTTTTGAATATATAAATAAAAAATTGCAAAAAAATGTTGTGAATTTTCATTACAATTGAAAAAAAATAATCTTTAATAAGTGAACTAAAATTTTGTAAAATCCCTGTGTTAAGTTGTAGCCCATATTCCAATAAATAACCTGTAAAAAGTTCAAATTCCTACCTCAAATACTTTGTGAGGAAAGATGTAATTTATAACCGTTATTTTAACATTGCAAGTATAGGGCGTTCCGGAGCCCCTTAAGGTGCAGGATGCTCTGGAGACATTTGTTGAAGTGTCTACAAGCTGCCTCCAAATTGGAGTCCACTGCTGCAAATCAATAGCCGTCCAGCAATGGAGGGGACTTCCGACCTACAAGACGCAGTCCTGTCGGTCAGTGGTGACAAAATGAGGATGGGGGCCTGGCTCATCTACCGTGGATGAAGAACTGATCGGCCCAAGTTGTCTAGCTTTGGTCCTGGGCGCCTGTGTCGGGCAGTTCAAATGGTTCAAATGGCTCTGAGCACTATGGGACTGAACATCTGTGGTCATCAGTCCCCTAGAACTTAGAACTACTTAAACCTAACTAACCTAAGGACATCACACACATCCATGCCCGAGGCAGGATTCGAAGCTGCGACCGTAGCGGTCACGCGGTTCCAAACTGAAGCGCCTAGAACCACACGGCCACGCCGGCCGGCTTTGGGCAGTAAAAGTACTGCATAACCGGCTGCATGCTGGGTTAGCCACTCGGGCTATTCCTCGTGTTGCTGTTGAGTCTCCATTCCATCTCGACAACCGACTATGCGCGTATGCAGTAATGTGGGTTCGCGTCTAAGCTTAGCATGTTCGGTGCTAGGCAATGCCAGAAAGAAAACGGAGTGATTGTAAAACTCATGGAGATATGTTCCGTCTATGCGACTAAATGAAAGGCAGTTTGTTTTCTGTCATAAGCGTTTCGCCTCTTTTATCTATGTAGCTTCTTCAGTGGCCTGTAATACATGTCTCTTTTTATACATATAATAAACGTACTATAGTTACAGTATGTTGCTATGCTACATTTTGTCTTATTTTTTTCTAGTTTTTCAGATAGAGAACAACTTTTGTAGCACAAAATTCGCGAGGTTAAATTACGTTTGGTGTTATTTACGATTTTAAGGGTTCTTAGTCGATATGTATGGTTCTGGAGATGTGTTCATTAGGTCCCATACTCCATCTGGCCGATTTCTGTCGTTTTTTTCATCCAGATTTTTCACAACACATCACTTGCGCTTCTTGTTTTGTGTTCAACACGTGTATGTTTGAGAGCAGTGTGCTGATCACACGCCCCTCCTATCCGCATCCTCAACTGAGGATGACACGGCGGTCGGATGGTCCCGTTGGGCCACTTGTGGCCTGAAGACGGAGTGCGTGTATGTTTACAATGTGTCGTGCTGCCAACTGCTGCTGTGTGTTTATCTTTCGTCTTTTGTTTCTGTTTGTGTGTGTGTGTGTGTGTGTGTGTGTGTGTGTGGTTTCATGTTGTTCATTTTGTGTGTATGTATGTGTATTTTATTATGTGTGAATCTGTCGTTTCTTGTCAGACTGTTTATTTTTTTATTATTTTTTCAGTGGGTATATTTGTGTGTTAGTAGCTAAAGTAATCAGAAATCTGAAACATAACTAGAATAGATAATTAATGACTCTTCCTCTCCTCACTCTCTCTCTTTCTCTCTCTCTCACACACATACAAACACACACACACACACACACACACACACACACACACACTGAAAGGCGAGCTCGCGCGCGCACCCTTGCGCTTGTTACAACTTATTTCAGTGTCTGAACATTGCAGGAAGCAGTTTAAAGGGAACTCTATTGCCCATAAAAGTGAAAACAAGGCCTATTGCGTCTCTGAAGTTTGTGGCGTGATTCTCTAGCTTCTTAATATAGTGTGTCCGGAGGCTGTATATTCAAAGCATTGTCGCTATGGGCATTATATGAATGGCTTATTTCAATAGTGGTGAAAGTCCATTTTTGTTCATTCTGAGATACAGAGTGCTACAGTTAAATGAGCGCTAAAAAATCGGCAGTTGAGATACCCGAAATACTTGAATATTTCTGGTATCTCAACTCCAGATGTTTCAGTGGTCATTTAACTTTAGGACTTTGTATCTCAGAATCAACAAAAATGGACTTGTACCACTATTGAAATAAGCCATTCATACTTGATTGAACCATCGCTCTGCGTAACTATAGCATTCCGAGTGTTTTTTCTCCATTATTATACGCCAAACACTACGTTAAACTGTCAGCATACATCGGTCCACGTTACCGTGATAAAGAAGAGCTACTACAAAGCGTTTCCACGCTACCCGTATCCGTCAAAATAGCCTCTCACTGGTAAATGCGTGCACATAAAATGCGATATGACAGACACAGAGGATATTTTACAAGAAAAGACGGGACGCCATCAAACGGTCTGAAAAATGTGGTCAGAGGTGTTAAAGACAGTTAATACCTTTGCATTAAATGAGAACCTGCATTTCGTTAAATATTTCAGTTACTCTATTTGCCTTTAGAAACATCCTGATCAGGAAGAAATCTCTCAAGTTGCCGACACAAATAACGACTTTTATGTTGCTCTTATAAGGTTTATATAAAGGGAATCTCTGCCAAAGAACTCCAGTAAAGTTCCCTATTGCTTTACCTTTAATAAGAGGTCGTATCAATAACTTCTAATTTATTTCCAATTATACCATAATTAGGTTTAATGTTTTCTTCCGTTAGAATGGGGCAGTGTACGGATGTTCGTCATCAACCGTATCTCTTACTGCGAGCTAAACAGTTTCAAATCTTTTTATCATGCAATTAATTTTATCAGATGACCATATCATTCCTTGCTTTAGTAGTTATCTTACCTCGCGTTTCCCTTTCCTTTACTACTTTTCTTTTCTCCATCTTGCTTCCCGGCCGCCCCCGTCTCTCCATCTTACTTCGAGGCCGCCCCCGTCTCTCTGATAATAGACATTTATTTTCGGTGACACCTTCTTTTAGCCTAGGATTTACGCCCATATATTCTTTCTCTTTTCCGTGGCCTCAGCAGGTGTCTTCACAGGGTCGGCATATTAATGTGGATTTGGTGGTGATAGTCCCAGAGAATGGCCATAAAACCTTCATGTCACCAGTTTATCCCCAGATGATGATTCACACATAAATCTGCTAGAGTTGATCATAGCGGTTGCATTGGACAGGGCTATCCATAAGTGCCTACAGCGCTTCTGAAATCGACTGCGCTAAAACTACAAGATATGCGGAAAATACAAGTTGCACATGTTGCTGGGTGCGATTAGATATTTGGTGATAAGAATTTTTTACAGCCAAGATCGCTTGTTGAAGTATTTCAATTTTCTATATTTTTTCTATATTTTTTCTATATTTCTACAAAGTTTACCTGTCATCTTCGGATCTACAATATGCCAGAAGAGAAATATTAATAAGACAATCTGCATAACTGTACGACCAGTATAAACGTGGTAAACAAATAATCAGATCACAATATTTTTACATGCCTTCTGGGAATAGTAGCGATACGACATTCCGTTTACAAAACACAAAATAAATAAAAAGTCCACAGCACCAAGAATTTGCCTCGGACTGAAGGCAAGTTTGTCTGGGGAGCCATTATAGCTTCAGGCCATTAGAAAGGCTGAGCGGGCTTGCAGCGGAAGCATTGATAAGCGGTTACGCGCTTGGTCAACAGATGGCGTGAGTGAAAGATTACATCGATTGATAAACGTTCTATAAAACACAACATTTACTCTCTCAAAACACAAACATAGGAATGGTTTAAGCGTAATGGAAAAATTATCTATCGGTGTAAGCGAAAACCATCGTAGCATTCATCTAATTACCCATCATAAGGCACAGACGGTCAGTTCACCTGAATCACCAATACAGTTGTATCATGTACTGCTAGATTTATAGCTTATGCAGATGAATTTTCCTGTTGAAGATATCAAAACATGCATACCTAGTTCCTACACTTACAAGACCACTCACGAACTGTACTGGGGCACTGTCATACAGACATTCTAAGTGTAGTCTCAGAAAGTAACAGTTGGCTATATACTTGCAGGCCAGTCTATCTTAGGATTACACCTCCAATATTCAAACATTGTTGGAAAAATAATATTGACAATAAAAATAAAAATAAAATGTTCTCCAAAACAGTGGGATGCTAGTATGAAGCACCTATGGGTAGGATACTACAGATATGAAAGGACTCTTATTGTGACCTATGACCTGTATGTTGACGCCTTGATAATCCAGAGTTGCATTCCTGCACCTGATAGTCCTGAATAATAGTGGCTGTACAGTGCTTGTGAAACTGATGTATGAAAATGTCCAGGCCACCTTTGACACCCATAGGTTGAGTTACTTCTCTACAGGCGTGAGCTAATTCGATGTGAGAATACCTGGCAGACGATTTGTCCACATGTTGTGATACGACTGCCCTCTAGTGCAAATGTGCCACTGTGGTTATTACGAATTGAAACTTGCCCAGTCCACTCATATGTCATTTTCTGTATGTCTTCTAGATTTTTGCGTCGTCGTCTTCTCGGAAAACTAGAGGTGCTAATGAAAAACCCTATACAAGTAGGTGTAGTAACTTCTTGAGATTTCAGCTTCTAATCCAAGGGGATAATAAGATAATGTCGAAAATTTGGGTTAGGAAGTACGCTTTTTAACTTCAGCGACAAGTCACTGTGCCGCATTGCGATCTAAGAACAAAGAATATTCTTTCGATTGTGTCATGTTAGAACCGTCACGGACCGATTCGAAACGTGAAGCTGTTGTTTCCACTCTCTTTCCTTTTCTAGGTTCACTCAGCATCAGCTGCTTATCTTGCATAACGAACATCGTTAGTGAGACATTCTTGGCTATAGTCGATTTTTCTTAACTGTGATAAAACATACTATTCTTCACATTTGCTTTTTACTTTTCTTTATACTCAGAAGTACAGGGGACTGCAGATATACTATTCGCATGTACCTCCGCTTTCTATTTACATATGCTGTGGACGAGTTGTATACTAACAACAGCTTACCATGGCTTCCCATTGATCTAAAGCTTCTATCTGACCAAATGTTGCCAACTTGCTGGCGTCTGGCTTGTCATGTAACGCTCATCAGTGCTGACTATCTTTTTAAAAATTGCGAAATAATACAATAATACATTACTAAAACAATTAATCTGCAGGTTTCAATTCAATATTTACCTAACATATTTAATAATTTTTGTATATTCCGGCAACCTGTAATTTACATTTAGTTGCCCCACCCCCTGACATATTCAACTTCTAATCGTATATAAAAAGCGCATTCTATAGACCTTCGAAGTTAACATAGGTGAAATAAAATAACAGTAAATAAACAGTGAACTAATTACTCTTATCAATGATGTAATTAAAAAGTTATTTATTAATTCAGCATTCATGTTTTAATGTTTTTGGTAGTGTGTGTCAGACGTCACTCATATCAGTGTAATGGGTGGTGTTAAAAGTGATGCTGTATGATACACAAGATACTAGTATTGTTGAGAAGTATTTTTGGTGTCCGCTAAATCTCATTTAAACACCTAGGCTCCTGGAGGCTTATTGTAATAGCTGATTTTTACGGATAAAGTGTATTACAGATAATCTTAGTCAGTGTGTGCCAGTTGTAGAAATAAAAGTATTTACACCTCAAATATGTGCAGGTATTAATTATTTGCGATTTTATCAAGCAAAGACATGTGTAATATTAGCTGTCATTTCGCTTAGAAACCTAAAGTAGGTCGTCTGAATTGTATTCTTTTTCCATTTGGTTTAGCTGCATGAGACTAAAATTTTTAATACAGGATTGAAATTATGTGCCATTACAGTATCTAGCACATCGATTTCATGTTGACAAAAACGACCTTTCAAGATGTTACCAGACTATACTTTAAAGTTAAATATTTTACAAACGACGTAGTCGAATATAAGGTGCAGTTGTAGTATCGAGATTTTCGTTAGAGTTGAGGGCCATCGAAAAAAGTTTTTACACATCGGGTATTACCTGTATTTGTCAGACTTTAATAAAACTGTCAGACTGGTACTAGTACGGTATTACATTGAATATTTAACTAATGGTTAATAAGATAGCTTCCAAGCGCTCTCCAGCGCACGAATTTCGCACATCGTTTCAGTTAATGCAAAAATTTAAAAACCAACAAAATTTATAGAATCTATAAGGGTTTTTGTAAATAAACTTCCTAAATATCACGGAGTCGATGCGTGTGTGCTGGTATCTGTGGCTTCCGAAGTTAAATCTCCACGAAATATTGAATAAGTAACGATCACAACAGATTTTACAGATGGTTTTTAGGAAGTCTGGAACTGTCTGACTAATTTTTAAAAGAGAAAACGCTATTTGACTGTTTATTACTATGTATTTTCTACAATTAATATTTCAGCCTTTATGCTATTATCAAATACATTGCTGAAAATTGTCTTTCAGCACTGCCCTTAATATGGATTAAAAGAGATGTTTTTCAGCATTGTACCTAATAATGCCATAAAAGCCGAAATGTAGATAGCACAGAAGATAAATAAAGCAGTACACAGTCAAATTGTGGGTTACTCTTTTAAAAATTATCACATGACTGTGGCTCAACACCATCGAAAACTTTTTTTTTATTAATGGTTTAAATGTAGCGTGCCATGTTTCATATATTCATTCCTACTTTCATGAGCAACTCTTTACACTGGTGTTTTATGTGATGACTGCATGTGTGTTGTTCTACCTCTCTTGCCTGTTGCCGTCTTTTTAAGGCTTAACTGAAATAGCAAAACATATTTCTTCTAATTTTTAAACGATAATGTGAAAAAAGTAATATTTTTCTGTCTGCTTACCGATAATGTGCCTCCTTCATTGTGCAGAAATTCACACACATGCACACTTTCACTCACACCACTTATTTACTTGAAGTAAAATATGGCACAAATATGTTACAATAGTATGGTTTTTAAACAGTCTGGATAAAATCAGAAGTGTTAGATTTTTCGTGGATTAGTTATAACTATTGTAACATATTTGTGCCATATTTTTATTTCAAGTAAATAAGTGGTATGAGTGAAAGTGTGCATGTGTGTGAATTTCTGCACAATGAAGGAGGCACATTATCGGTAAGCAGACAGAAAAATATTACTTTTTTCACATTATCGAATAAAAATTAGAAGAAATATGTTTTGCTATTTCAGTTAAGCCATAAAAAGACGACAACAGGCAAGGGAGGAACAAGACTTCTGGTCAGGTGACTACAGGGTTATAAACACAAAGTCAAATAGGGGTAATGCAGGAGTAGGTTTAATAATGAATAGGAAAATAGGAATGTGGGTAAGCTACTACAAACAGCATAGTGAACGCATTATTGTGGCCAAGATAGGTACGAAGCCCACACCTACTACAGTAGTACAAGTTTATATGCCAACTAGCTCTGCAGATGACGAAGAAATTGAAGAAATGTATGATGAAATAAAAGAAATTATTCAGATAGTGAAGGGAGACGAAGAGACGGAAACGTAGTAGGTGAATATGGATTGGGGCTAAGAAATGAAAGAGGAAGCCGCCTGGTAGAATTTTGCACAGAGCACAACTTAATCATAGCTAACACTTGGTTTAAGAATCATGATAGAAGGTTGTATACATGGAAGAACCCTGGAGATACTAAAAGGTATCAGATAGATTATATAATGGTAAGACAGAGATTTAGGAACCAGGTTTTAAATTGTAAGACATTTCCAGGGGCAGATGTGAACTCTGACCACAACCTAGGTAAAAAGTAGGTAAAAAGACGAGGGCTAGTAGAAATCCTTGGGTAACAGAAGAAATATTGAATTTAATTGATGAATGGAGAAAATATAAAAATGCAGTAAATGAAGCAGGCAAAAAGGAATACAAACGTCTCAAAAATGAGATCGACAGGAAGTGCAAAATGGCTAAGCAGGGATGGCTAGAGGACAAATGTAAGGAAGTAGAGGCTTGTCTCACTAGAGGTAAGATAGATACTGCCTACAGGAAAATTAAAGAGACCTTTGGAGATAAGAGAACCACTTGTATGAACATCAAGAGCTCAGATGGAAACCCAGTTCTAAGCAAAGAAGGGAAAGCAGAAAGGTGGAAGGAGTATATAGAGGGTCTATACAAGGGCGATGTACTTGAGGACAGTATTATGGAAATGGAAGAGGATGTAGCAGATGAAGATGAAATGGGAGATACGATACTGCGTGAAGAGTTTGACAGAGCACTGAAAGACCTGAGTCGAAACAAGGCCCCCGGAGTAGACAACATTCCATTGGAACTACTGACGGCCTTGGGAGAGCCAGTCCTGACAAAACTCTACCATCTGGTGAGCAAGATGTATGAAACAGGTGAAATACCCTCAGACTTCAAGAAGAATATAATAATTCCAATCCCAAAGAAAGCAGGTGCTGACAGATGTGAAAATTACCGAACAATCAGTTTAATAAGCCACAGCTGCAAAATACTAACGCGAATTCTTTACAGACGAATGGAAAAACTAGTAGAAGCCGACCTCGGGGAAGATCAGTTTGGATTCCGTAGAAAAATGGGAACACGTGAGGCAATACTGACCTTACGACTTATCTTAGAAGAAAGATTAAGGAAAGGCAAACCTACGTTTCTAGCATTTGTAGACTTAGAGAAAGCTTTTGACAATGTTGACTGGAATACTCTCTTTCAAATTATAAAGGTGGCAGGGGTAAAATACAGGGAGCGAAAGGCTATTTACAATTTGTACAGAAACCAGATGGCAGTTATAAGAGTCGAGGGACATGAAAGGGAAGCAGCGGTTGGGAAGGGAGTAAGACAGGGTTGTAGCCTCTCCCCGATGTTATTCAATCTGTATATTGAGCAAGCAGTAAAGGAAACAAAAGAAAAATTTGGAGTAGGTATTAAAATCCATGGAGAAGAAATAAAAACTTTGAGGTTCGCCGATGACACTGTAATTCTGTCAGAGACAGCAAAGGACTTGGAAGAGCAGTTGAACGGAATGGATGGTATCTTGAAGGGAGGATATAAGATGAACATCAACAAAAGCGAAACGAGGATAATGGAATGTAGTCGAATTAAGTCGGGTGATGCTGAGGGAATTAGATTAGGAAATGAGACACTTAAAGTAGTAAAGGAATTTTGCTATTTGGGGAGCAAAATAACTGATGATGGTCGAAGTAGAGAGGATATAAAATGTAGACTGGCAATGGCAAGGAAAGCGTTTCTGAAGAAGAGAAATTTGTTAACATCGAGTATAGATTTAAGTGTCAGGAAGTCATTTCTGAAAGTATTTGTATGGAGTGTAGCCATGTATGGAAGTGAAACATGGACGGTAAATAGTTTGGACAAGAAGAGAATAGAAGCTTTTGAAATGTGGTGCTACAGAAGAATGCTGAAGATTATATGGGTAGATCACATAACTAATGAGGAAGTATTGAATAGGATTGGGGAGAAGAGAAGTTTGTGGCACAACTTGACCAGAAGAAGGGATCGGTTGGTAGGACATGTTCTGAGGCATCAAGGGATCACCAATTTAGTATTGGAGGGCAGCGTGGAGGGTAAAATTCGTAGGGGGAGACCAAGAGATGAATACACTAAGCAGATTCTGAAGGATGTAGGTTGCAGTAGGTACTGGGAGATGAAGAAGCTTGCACAGGATAGAGTAGCATGGAGAGCTGCATCAAACCAGTCTCAGGACTGAAGACCGCAACAACAACAACAGTTATAACTTCAATCACTGACACAGCTGGCTTCTTAAATTATCAAAGATGTATGTAATCTGTTTTATACGATACGTATAACGAACGCTGAGTGGCGTGCCTGAAGGAATAAGCATTATAGATTTAGTACAGTTATTACGAACAGGAGAACTTAATTAATTCACAGAAGAAATTAATCGATTCACTATCAAGCTTTTCGCTGAGAATGTTTTGTTCCTGACTGTGTGGTGTAGAAATATTTCTCACTCCTGCGTTAAATCCAAGTGATTTCTGGAGGGAATTAAGTATCCTAAGCTCTTCTGTGTTAGTGAATGGGTCTCCAGCGCCCTTATATGTGTTGATATAGCTGGCTTTGTGAATTGTTTATGCATGTAACGGTTGATGTGTTTGGTGTATCTAGTATGAGGGTTTTTGTCTTGTCCTGTGTAGCAACTTGAACAAGTTCTATGTGTCATATTATGTATTACTGAATCCACAAATTTTTCGTTTTCAATGTTTGGAGGTATGACCTATCTTATTTTGTAGTTTGCTGTTTTTGGAGTCAGCTACTTTCATTTCATGTGTTAAGAGTAGGCTTGCTGTTTTTTTTTTTTGGAAAGGCATGCTGACCACACATCTCTTTGTGTTATTGATTTCTTCCATATATCCTGAGATTTTTTCCTTGTTTGTTATTTGTTACTGTATTTTGTCTATAACAGAGCTGAGAAAGGCATTAACTAACACATTCTCCTGAATTACATCTAATTCATTCTTCCTGTTCTCTTTGTTTATAAGAATTTTGTTTTCTCTGTGCACTGCCGTCTTTTCTACAATCTTGTGTACATCTAGGCGACAGGATGTGGAATGAACAGTGCATGAACTATTATTTTTGTGTATCTAGAAATTGTGCATGTTCTGATTTTCTGTGTATAACGTTAGAAAAGCAGCGCTATTATTTTCCTGAAATTCAGCTGTGAAATAGTATAGTTTTATTAAATAAATTTGTGATGTTAGTCTTGTCTTTGGTATATCTTCGAAAGAAATTAAGGTATCACCTATGTACTGTGACAGGGTGTGGTAGGAATAGTGCATGAACTAGTTTTCTTGTGCATCTAGAAATTATGCGTGTTCTGATTTTCTGTGTATAACTTTAGAAAAGCAATGCTATTATTTTCCTGAAATTCAGCTGTGAAATAGTATAGTTTTATTAAATAAATTTATGATGTTAGTCTTTTCTTTGGTATATCTTCGAAAGAAATTAAGGTATCACCTATGTACGTTCTGTAGTACACTATGTTTCAGACAGACTTCTAGGATGTTGACTAATTCTTTTTCTATGTGTATAATGAAAATGTACTGCATATGTCTGAGCTCATGGCTAGTCCATTGTAAGCCAAGTAATTGTAGTAGAGAATTAGGTCTGTAGTTCTATTCATTCAAGAACTTTGACTAAAGTACTTGTGCTGTAATAAATTGTTCCTCATTAGTGCAGTGTTTTAAGAGGGAAATGGAAGTACAGTTATTGATTGATGTCTAGTTATATAAAATGAGCACCATCTGGAATGTTCATTTATCTTCTTTCATTATATAGCGTGGTACTGTTCTTTACACTACGTGTTGATTCGTATGTGAAATAGGATTTTAGAAACAGGTGCAGTTTGCGAGATTTTTATGCAAAGCTGTAAATACCATTTACTACTAGTCTGGCAGTGTGTATTTCCTTGTGTGTATGAGGATGGGAATGGGGGCCTTACAGTTCATGCAGGCGATGTATTTCTTTTCATATTCTGTCAACAAGAAATCTGTCTTCTTTGCCTGAGTTTTGATCTTGTTGCGGAAGCGTCTTCTTGGCTGATTGTTGAGTATGCTACGCCGTTTTCTGTGTAAAATATACTGAGTTTTTTCAGTGAATTCATTTTCTTTCCTATTGAGTACTGTGTGGTCTTTATTTGCTTTTATAGTTATTACATAATTGCCTCTTAGGTTTTTGTTTAAACTGATTATTCGATATGAATCATTTCCTATGTGTTTATGCATAATTGTAATTCCTTGTCTAGCAGATTATTTTGTTTGTGACTCATAGGAGATTATTCCGTACTGTTCAGTTTTGCTACGTCTGTTATACTGTTTGCTTACACAATCTGTAGATTTAGTGTATTACCTGATTATTTCACTTTATTTGAGGTTATTGAATGAAAGTATTACTAAAGGAGCACAAAGAAGTGAAGTGTAAAACCCACACTTTCTCTCAACTAGCTTATTGTGTTTCAGTAATGAAATTATAGCTGTTATGGAAAGAAAACAATATAATAAAGCAATGAAGAGTGGAATAAAAATCTTTCAAACTTATATACATTCATAAGACAGCATGAAAATTAAAATAATGAACAGATATTGAGCATTTCTTTTATTATTACACTCTTGAATAATCTGGAACTGTTTCATTAAATAAAGTAAAATCTGTTAATAATTTGATTAAATTCATGTCCCTTTATGAATCATACAATAAAGAAACTAAACAGTTTCTGTAATGAAGAATAACTAATAACTCTTATAACAATTGTCACAAAAGATGTAAATGGAAGGTACAGGTGGGAGAAAGGAAAGGTAAGGGATTAATGATGTCAGCCGTATCGGGACATTAAGCGGAACCAACGGCGACGAGTGAAAATTTGTGCCGGGCCGGGATACGAACCTGGGATCGCCCATCTAGTCGAATAAATTATGTGACTGCGAGATGTCTGTTCTTTCGGACATCTCCGAAAGAATATATGTAAAAAGATAATAGCCCTCTTAGGCATGAGTCCTGTTAGAAATATACTTTCGGACATGTCCAAAAGAACAGACACCACGTATTTATATAATTATTTCGCCTAGATGGGCAATGGATCCACCTTCTTCAGAGCGGATGCGTTAACTACGTCCGACCTCGTGCAGGAATCTCAGAGTAACGAGCATGGACGAACTGGACAGAGACTGTGGATAGGTGGTGCTCGAAGGGTATATGGGTTGGCTGGTAGGTTTCCCTAGATAGTCTCTGCAGATGTGAGAAACACTATATCCCTAGCGGTGCAGTGGTTAACACAACCGCCTAATAGGAGATCTCAGTTTGCCTGTAATTCTGCGCAATGTGCCAATGATGCTGATACCAGTAATCCCTTTCCGTTTCTCTCTTTCCTCTCCCAGTCTACCTTCCATATACATATAGTGTACCACAGCTACAGATTCCATGTGGTGTCTATTCTTTCAGACCGAGCGAGGTGGCGCAGTGGTTAGCACACTGGACTCGCATTCGGGAGGACGACGGTTCAATCCCGTCTCCGGCCATCCTGATTTAGGTTTTCCGTGATTTCCCTAAATCGCTTCAGGCAAATGCCGGGATGGTTCCTTTGAAAGGGCACGGCCGATTTCCTTCCCCATCCTTCCCTCACCCGAGCTAGTGCTCCGTCTCTAATGACCTCGTTGTCGACGGGACGTTAAACACTAATATCCTCCTCCTCTATTCTTTCAGACATGTCTAAAAGAACAGACACCAAGGATTCATACAATTGTCACAATATTCGTGCATTGACAAAAACAAAAATTCTAATAGCTTTGCAAAAGTTACACATTTCACTCCAAAGTCACTAATTGAGCTCCACTTCTAAGGTGCGCAAAATATGTGAGTTTTAATTCCAATTATTAGCACTTTTCCTATCCAGGGTGGTCCACTGATCGTGACTGGGCCAAATATCTCAGGAAATAAGCGTCAAACGAAAAAACTACAAACAACAAAATTTGTCTAGCTTGAAGGGGGAAACCAGATGGCGCTATGGTTGGCCCGCTAAATGGCACTGCCATAGGTCAAACGAATATCAATTGCGTTTTTTAAATAGGAACCCCCATTTTTTATTACATATTCGTGTAGTACGTAAAGGAATATGAATGTTTTAGTTGGACCACTTTTTTCGCTTTGTGATAGATGGCGCTGTAATTCTCACTAACGAATAAGTACGTGGTATGACGTAGCATTCCGACAGTGCGGACGGTATTTGCTTCGTTTGCTTCGTTTGTTAAAACGGACCGTTTACCGATTGCGGAAAAGGTCGATATGGTGTTGATGTATGGCTATTGTGATCAAAATGCTCAACGGGCGTGTGCTATGTATGCTGCTCGGCATCCTGGACGACATCATCCAAGTGTCCGGACCATTCGCCGGATAGTTACGTTATTTAAGGAAACAGGACGTGTTCAGCCACATGTGAAACGTCAACCATGACCTGCAACAAATGAAAGTGCCCATGTAGGTGTTTTAGCTGCTGTCGCGACTAATCCACACATCAGCAGCAGACAAATTGTGAGAGAATCGCGAATCTCAAAAACGTCTGTGTTGAGAATGCTACATAAACATCGATTGCAACCTACCATATTTCTGTGCACCAGGAATTGCATAGCGACGACTTTGAACGTCGTGTACAGCTCTGCCACCGGGCACAAGAGAAATTACGGGACGGTAACAGATTTTTTTGCACGCGTTCTATTTCGCGACGAATCTTCATTCACCAACAGCGGTAACGTAAACAGGCATAATATGCACTATTGGGCAACGGAAAACCTACGATGGCTGCGACAAGTGGAACTCAGCGACCTTGGCGGGTTAATGCGTGGTGCGACATTATGGGAGGAAGAATAATTGGCCCCCATTTTATCGATGGCATTCTAAATGGTGCAATGTATGCTGATTTACTACGTAATGTTCTACCGATGTTAGTACAAGATGTTTCAGTGCATGACAGAATGGCGATGTACTTCCAACATGATGGATGTCCGGCACATAGCTCGCGTGCGGTTGAGGCGGTATTGAATAGCATATTAGATGACAGGTGGATTGGTCGTCGAGGCAACATTCCATGGCCCGCACATTCACCGGATCTGACGTCCCCAGATTTCTTTCTGTGGGGAAAGTTGAGGATATTTGCTATCGTGATCCACCGACAACGCCTGACAACATGCGTCAGCGCATTGTCAATGCATGTGCGAACATTACAGAAGTCGAACTACTCGCTGTTGAGAGGAATGTCGTTACACGTATTGCCAAATGCATTGAGGCTGACCGACATTATTTTGAGCATCTATTGCATTAATGTGGTATTTACAGGTAATCAGGCTGTAACAGCATGTGTTCTCAGAAATGATAAGTTCACAAAGGTACATGTATCACATAGGAACAAGCGAAATAAAATTTTCAAACGTACCTACGTTCTGTATTTTAATTTAAAAAACCTACCTGTTACCAACTGTTCGTCTAAAATTGTGAGCCGTGTGTTTCTGACTATTACAGCGCCATCTATCACAAAGCGAAAATTTTACGTACTACACGAATATGTAATAAAAATGGGGGTTCCTCTTTAAAAAAACGCAATTGATATCCGTTTGACCTATGGCAGTGCCATCTAGCGGGCCAACCATAGCGCCATCTGGTTTCGCCCTTCAAGCTAGACAAATTTTGTTGTTTGTAGTTTTTTCGTTTGCCGCTTATTTCGTGAGATATTTGGCCCGGTCACGATCAATGGACCACCCTGTTTATGTGCTGGTTTTCCAACACTAATGTCATCTCTGATCAAATGTGCAGTGTTATTATGTTGTTGGATCCGTTATGGAGTGGAAACCAAAAGTTGAGGTAATACAATACTGATTGCGGAAATAGAACACACAAAAATTGTTCAAATGGATCTGAGCACTATGGGACTCAACTGCTGAGGTCATCAGTCCCCTAGAACTTAGTACCCATTAAACCTAACTAACCTAAGGACATCACACACATCCATGCCCGAGGCAGGATTCGAACCTGCGACCATAGCAGTCGCGCGGTTCCAGACTGTAGCACCTAGAACCGCTCGGCCACTCAGACCGGCCTAGAAGACACAAATCATCCCGTTTCAGATGTATTGTGTCCCGTCCTGTTAAACAGCACACAAAGAATACGAACTGGCTAGCAAAATTGAGATATCAGACGGTGATGTTTTTTCGTCACTTTCTTAGTAGAGGTTGGATGCGCTGTAGAGTCCACATATTTTGATCTTTTTGGACAATGTTCCAACTATATCTTTTGAGTTGCGTTGCCAAATTCGTGATACTGAGGTTATGTGGAGTGGGGTGGAACGTTATTTATGTACCTACACAGGTGCAGTAACTGCAAAACTTCACATGCTTTACGATAATTAGTAAGCATCGAACCTGATAGCAATAACAAATGTGTTTGTAACAGCTGCCGGTGGAATAACAGGGTTTCCCATGAACATTCTATAATATTTTTTAGGTGCAGTGTACTATTTCCGCTGGTAGTGTCTCCTCATTAATGAGCACATACTGTTTGACTACCATCAGATGATCCATCGCGGAGTGGCTGTCGGGAACGTCTTGGGGTGTGCCTTATGGCGCGTTATTGCTGTCGTGGGGTAGAAGTGGCGAGGGGAAGGTAGTGACGATTCCCTCCTGCAGTGTTGGCTCATTATCCGTGGTCTGTGTTTATGATAAACCAGAGGTAGCATAAGCGGAAATATTTTCAGCGCTTGGGGACAAATAGACATCTTCCAGCTGATGGTGATTTTACCCGCTACTGGCAGCGAACTTATCGAGACAATACTGTACTGGTTTCTCTTAGCTATACATCCTTCAATACTAATATCGATATTTATCGTCGCAATGCTGTGCTGGTGTGTGTGTGTGTGTGTGTGTGTGTGTGTGTGTGTGTGTGTGTGTGTGTTTGTGTGAGACGGCAGAGTCACACGTACCTACTAAGCATAGCAATGTAAACACAGATATTTGAAAGAAAGGATTTTTGTGTTCATGAAGACTATCGAACTGCCAGTGTGTATACAGAAAGATTTTTAGATGTTTGTGGAAGTGTCGTCTGCACATAGTATACATAATTTGCAGTTGAAAATTCCACTCTATTGCCTTGCTTGGCCGGTGTTTTACTCAATAATGCCAAACTTGTTTGATTACAGGACTGCCCATCCTATATCACCTGTGACCGGAGTTGGTAGACAGGGTGGTTGCGTGACCTAGCAGCTATCCAGGAGACTTCCTGGTTCATGTTGGCAACATATGGCGGATGTGTAGCGGGGAAACCATGTCATATTTATTCGACATTTCCGAACTAGTGCTTGAGCTAAGATAGTTCTCTATTTCTCTTTCGTTTCATTCAGGATGCAACATTTCACGTATTTGCAAGCAACATGCTTCATTAGGATGAAACAGCTCATTGAAAGTTCTATAGCGTGTCAATTTCATGTACGAAATTGTCTGTGTTTATACGATAAACTGTACCGAAATTTTCTGTTACATTCAGCATTTTTTGTGAAACGCTTCGTTTCTCCGTTCGCAGCGAAAACTCACAGTGCACTGTTACAAATCAATAAGGGCTGCTCAAAGTGGGCTTCGACTTAAGTAGTCGTCATGTTTTATCAGTTGCCAATTAATAAAAAAGTCAAGATCACCGTATTCATTTATTTAAAAAAGATCGCTTATTTCGGCATTTATCCTGGCCGTCTTCAGGTCTAATGCGCTGAAAAATTCTAACGAATGCCCAATTCAATAGGGAAGTCAAACAAATACATAGCGTGTGAGAAAAGAAAAGAAGGAGCAAATACAGGTGAAATAACGTATCATTTATCGACATGGTTACAACAGACTGTGCGTGAAATGACAGTCTTTCACTGCTGTTGCTGGCGGCTAATCCGCCCCGTCTTAAGTAGAGTGTAAAAAGTGCGCTTATGCCTCAGAGCGTCAGCATGTCAGCCTCAGTGGGCAATGACTGAAGTAAGATGCGCTCATCTCTACATCTACATCTACATCCATACTCCGCAAGCCACCTGACAGTGCGTGGCGGAGGTTACCTTGAGTCCCTCTATCGGTTCTCCCTTCTATTCCAGTCTCGTATAGTTCGTGGAAAGAAGGATTGTCGGTATGCCTCTGTGTGGGCTCTAATCGCTCTGATTTTATCCTCATGATCTCTTCGCGAGATATACGTAGGAGGGAGCAATAAACTGCTTGACTGCTCGATGAAGGTATGTTCTCGAAACTTCAACAAAAGCCCGTACCGAGCTACTGAGCGTCTCTCGTGCAGAGTCTTCCACTGGAGTTTATCATCTCCGTAACGCTTTCGCGACTACCAAATAATCCTGTAACGAAGCGCGCTGCTCTCCTTTGGATCTTCTCTATCTCTTCTATCAACCCTATCTGGTACGGATCCCACACTGCTGACCAGTATTCAAGCAGTGGGCGAACAAACGTACTGTAACCTACTTCCTTTGTTTTCGGATTGCATTTCCTTAGGATTCTTCCAATGAATCTCAGTCTGGCATCTGCTTTACCGATGATCAACTTTATATGATCATTCCATTTTAAATCACTCCTAATGCGTACTCCCAAACAATTAACTGTTTCCAGTTGCTGACCTGCTATATTGTAGGTAAATGATACGGGATCTTTCTTTCTATGTATTTGCAGCACATTACACTTATCTACATTGAGATTGTAAATAACTTTTGCTCCATGTATTTTACCCCTGCCACCTTCAGAATTTGAAAGAGAGTATTCCAGTCAACATTGTCAAAAGCTTTCTCTAAGTCTACAAATTCTAGAAACGTAGGTTTGCCTTTCCTTAATCTAGCTTCTATGATAAGTCGTAGGGTCAGTATTGCCTCACGTGTTCCAATATTTCTACGGAATCCAAACTGATCTTCCCCGAGGTCGGCTTCTACTAGTTTTTCCATTCGTCTGTAAAGAATTCGCGTTAGTATTTTGCAGCCGTGACTTATTAAACTGATAGTTCGGTAACTTTCACATCTGTCAACACCTGCTTTCTTTGGGACTGGAATTATTATATTCTTCTTGAAGTCTGAGGGTATTTCGCCTGTCTCATATATCTTGCTCATCAGATGGTAGAGTTTTGTCAGGACTGGCTCTCCCAAGGCTGTCAGTAGTTCTAATGGAATGTTGTCTACGCCCGGGGCTTTGTTTCGACTCAGGTCTTTCAGTGCTCTGTCAACTCTTCACGCAGTATCATATCTCCCATTTCATCTTCATTTACATATTCTTCCATTTCCATAATATTGTCCTCAAGTACATCGCCCTTGTATAGACCCTCTATATACTCCTTCCACCTTTCTGCTTTCCCTTCTTTGCTTAGAACTGGGTTTCCATCTGAGCTCTTGATATTCATGCAAGTGGTTCTCTTTTCTCCAAAGGTCTCTTTAATTTTCCTGTAGGCAGTATCTATATTACCCCTGGTGAGACAAGCCTCTACATCCCTACACTTGTCCTCTAGCCATCCCTGCTTAGCCATTTTGCACTTCCTGTCGATCTCATTTTTGAGACGTTTGTATTCCTTTTTGCCTGCTTCATTTGCTGCATTTTTATATTTTCTCCTTTCATCAATTAAGTTCAATATTTCTTTTGTTACCCAAGGATTTCTACTAGCCCTCGTCTTTTTACCTACTTGATCCTCTGCTGCCTTCACTACTTCATCCCTGAAAGCTACCCATTCTTCTTCTACTGTATTTCTTTCCCCCATTCCTGTCAATTGTTCCCTTATGCTCTCCCTGAAACTCTGTACAACCTCTGTTTCTTTCAGTTTATCCAGGTCCCATCTCCTTAAATTCCAACCTTTTTGCAGTTTCTTCAGTTTTAATCTACAGTTCATAAACAATATATTGTGGTCAGATTCAACATCTGCCCCTGGAAATGTCTTACAATTTAAAACCTGGTTCCTCAATCTCTGTATTACCATTATATATAAACTATCTGAAACCTGTCAGTATCTCCAGGCTTCTTCCATGTATACAGTCTTCTGTTATGATTCTTGAACCAAGTGTTAGCTATGATTAAGTTGTGCTCTGTGCAAAATTCTACCAGACGGCTTCCTCTTTTATTTCTTCCCCCCATTCCATATTAACCTACTACGTTTCCTTCTCTCTCTTTTCCTACTACCGAATTCCAGTCACCCACGACTATTAAATTTTCGTCTCCCTTCACTATCTGAATAATTTCTTTTATTTCATCATACATTTCTTCAATTTCTTCGTCATCTGCAGAGTTAGTTGGCATATAAACTTGTACTACTGTGGAAGGCGTGGGCTTCGTGTCTATCTTAGCCACAATAATGCGTTCACTATGCTGTTTGTAGTAGCTTACCCGCACTTCTACTTTTTTATTCATTATTAAACCTACTCCCGCATTACCCCTATTTGATTTTGTATTTATAACCCTGTATTCGCCTGACCAAAAGTCTTGTTCCTCCTGCCACCGAACTTCACTAATTCCCACTATATCTAATATTAACCTATCCATTTCCCCATTTTAAATTTTCTAACCTACCTGTCCGATTAAGGGATCTGACATTCCACGCTCCGATCCGTAGAACGCCAGTTTTCTTTCTCCTGATAACGACGTCCTCCTGAGTAGTCCCCGCCCGGAGATCCGAATGGGGGACAATTTTACCCCCGAAATATTTTACCCAACAGGTCACCATCATCGATTAACCATACAGTAAAGCTGTATGCCCTCGGTAAAAAACCACGGCCGTAGTTTCCCCTTGCTTTCAGCCGTTCGCAGTACCAGCACAGCAAGGCCGTTTTGGTTATGTTACAAGGCCAGATCAGTCAATCATCCAGACTGTTGCCCCTGTAACTACTGGAAAGGCTGCTGCCACTCTTCAGGAACCACACGTTTGTCTGGCCTCTCAACAGATACCCCTCCGTTGTGGTTGCACCTACGGTACGGCTATCTGTATCGTTGAGGCACGCAAGCCTCCCCACCAACGGCAAGGTCCGTGGTTCATGGGAGGGAGTGAAGTGAAGCATGGACGATAAATAGTTTGGACAAGAAGAGAATAGAAGCTTTTGAAATGCGGTGCTACAGAAGAATGCTGAAGATTAGATGGGTAGATCACATAACTAATGAGGAGGTACTGAATAGGATTGGGGAGAAGAGAAATTTGTGACACATCTTGACTAGAAGAAGGGATCAGTTGGTAGGACATGTTCTGAGGCATCAAGGGATCACCAATTTAGTATTGGAGGGCAGCGTGGAGGGTAAAAATCGTAGAGGGAGACCAAGAGATGAATTTCCTAAGCAGATTCAGAAGGATGTAGGTTACAGTAGTTACTGGGAGATGAAGAAGCTTGCACAGGATAGGGTAGCATGGAGAGCTGCATCAAACCAGTCTCAGGGCTGAAGACCACAACAACAACAACACATTGAGATTTAAATGAGCGAATGAAATACGAAAGAAAATATAGCAGTATTTGTACATCATATGAAAACATTTCAAACTGAAAGAGCAAATGTGGTAGGGTATATGGTAATCGATCGCCACTTGGCGGCATTGGTTGGTAGTTTTAGGGACGCTGTTTACATAGAGACGTCGTCGTCAAAATGGCTGCTAGTAGTCAAAGATGGCGTGCCGTTGTCGATGTGCACCAGCGACGATGAAGCAGAATGGCACCACAGACTATATTGGTAGCAGTGTGCTGGTATGATGTCGCCAGCATGAAAACGTTTGTTGAATGTTCATAAAAGAAGCCAGGAGGTCAATCATTATAACGAGGGAATCATAGAATGAAAAATAAATAGTAATAAAATCAATGCCTAAAAATGTAATACCATAATGAATAATAGTATATACGAAAGCACTAAGAACTACGGCTATCTGAAGTTTGATGGCCCATTACAAAATAATTTTTTTTTTTTCAATTTTAAATCGTGTTCGTGTTGATATGATAAAATCAGTAAATATAAACCCGAGTAACTCAAAAATCATAGTAAAAATGCAATAAAAGTAGATTAAAAAATTGTCGCGTATAAAATATTTGAAATTAAAAATACAAGCAGAAAAGTTAATAATGTAAGAATTTTCGTAATAGTACTTGAAAACTCATAAGTTAAGATCATTGTCCGTGGTAAAGTTCTGCCATCATACCAACGTCACTTTAAAAGATACACTCCTGGAAATGGAAAAAAGAACACATTGACACCGGTGTGTCAGACCCACTATACTTGCTCCGGACACTGCGAGAGGGCTGTACAAGCAATGATCACACGCACGGCACAGCGGACACATCAGGAACCGCGGTGTTGGCCGTCGAATGGCGCTAGCTGCGCAGCATTTGTGCACCGCCGCCGTCAGTGTCAGCCAGTTTGCCGTGGCATACGGAGCTCCATCGCAGTCTTTAACACTGGTAGCATGCCGCGACAGCGTGGACGTGAACCGTATGTGCAGTTGACGGACTTTGAGCGAGGGCGTATAGTGGGCATGCGGGAGGCCGGGTGGACGTACCGCCGAATTGCTCAACACGTGGGGCGTGAGGTCTCCACAGTACATCGATGTTGTCGCCAGTGGTCGGCGGAAGGTGCACGTGCTCGTCGACCTGGGACCGGACCGCAGCGACGCACGGATGCACGCCAAGACCGTAGGATCCTACGCAGTGTCGTAGGGGACCGCACCGCCACTTCCCAGCAAATTAGGGACACTGTTGCTCCTGGGGTATCGGTGAGGACCATTCGCAACCGTCTCCATGAAGCTGGGCTACGGTCCCGCACACCGTTAGGCCGTCTTCCGCTCACGCCCCAACATCGTGCAGCCCGCCTCCAGTAGCGTCGCGACAGGCGTGAATGGAGGGACGAATGGAGACGTGTCGTCTTCAGCGATGAGAGTCGCTTCTGCGTTGGTGCCAATGATGGTCGTATGCGTGTTTGGCGCCGTGCAGGTGAGCGCCACAATCAGGACTGCATACGACCGAGGCACACAGGGCCAACACCCGGCATCATGGTGTGGGGAGCGATCTCCTACACTGACCGTACACCACTGGTGAACGTCGAGGGGACACTGAATAGTGCACGGTACATCAAAACCGTCATTGAACCCATCGTTCTACCATTCCTAGACCGGCAAGGGAGCTTGCTGTTCCAACAGGACAATGCACGTCCGCATGTATCCCGTGCCACCCAACGTGCTCTAGAAGGTGTAAGTCAACTACCCTGGCCAGCAAGATCTCCGGATCTGTCCCCCATTGAGCATGTTTGGGACTGGATGAAGCGTCGTCTCACGCGGTCTGCACGTCCAGCACGAACGCTGGTCCAACTGAGGCGCCAGGTGGAAATGGCATGGCAAGCCGTTCCACAGGACTACATCCAGCATCTCTACGATCGTCTCCATGGGAGAATAGCAGCCTGCATTGCTGCGAAAGGTGGATATACACTGTACTAGTGCCGACATTGTGCGTGCTCTGTTGCCTGTGTCTATGTGCCTGTGGTTCTGTCAGTGTGATCATGTGATGTATCTGACCCCAGGAATGTGTCAATAAAGTTTCCCCTTCCTGGGACAATGAATTCACGGTGTTCTTATTTCAATTTCCAGGAGTGTATGTTGTCAATGCTGAGAGACGCCTGAAGAGGTGCAAAAAGCGATGCCACTGGAGAATGGATGACCGGGAACGAGTGATCTGGAGTCATGATCACCCAATACTCTTTGGAAATCCTATACAGGATTTGGGATTGATGACTGCCTGGTGAAGGTTACCTGCAACCATCTGCAGTGCCAATAGTGAAGTACGGTCGAGGCGGTGTTAAGGTGTGGCGGCGTTTATCGTGGTCAGAGTGTGCTCCTCTTACAAGGACGGAAGGATATGAACACATTTTATATACTAGACCATGGGCGGGCAAACGTTGCACGCGGCTCATGAGCGCAAAGCGCTGCACGTGTGCTGCTCGCGTGCAGGCGTCGACCGGGGCTGTGGCGACAGCCGGCAGGTTGCGGCAGTGTAGTGCCAGGCTAAGCTGCGGACGTTGATGCGAAGCGAGCACTATGTAGTGAACGTTATATTTCAAGAATCGGAGAAGTGGAGATTTGCTATCTCTTAAAAAGTAATGGGAGAATCATTTTTTCTTTGTGCAAAAACGTGAAAATTCGAAATGTTTAATATATTTCACAAGGACGAGTACAATTTATTGTCGGATTCTGAGCGGATGGGGAATTGACTGAGCTTAAGAAGAGCGATCTGACGATACCAGATGAATCTGTCGTAGTTGGCCGGCCGGAGTGGCCAAACGGTTCTAGGGACTACAGTCTGGAACCGAGCGACCGCTATGGTCGCAGGTTCGAATCCTGCCTCGGGCATGGATGTGTGTGATGTCCATAGGTTAGTTAGGTTTAAGTAGTGCTAAGTTCTAGGGGACTTATAACCACAGCAGTTCAGTCCCATAGTGCTCAGAGCCATTTGAATTTGTCGTAGTTGTTGTTGTCACGAGAGATCTGCGACTTTCTCTCGTTATGTCTCTCATCTAACTGATCTAACATTTTATGGAGCACTGTTTTCAAGTTTTCAGGACGACAACAATAATAGCCCAGCGGTATGTGCAAGTTATAAGACTGCGCTTAATATAGCGAGAGCTGGAAAGCCATTTGCTAAATTAATAAGCCTCGGTTAAGAGCAAACATGAGTGATGAAAATTTACGTAACTGTTTGTGTTTGTCTGTATGTAGAAATTTTGTCTCAGATATTAAACGTATTGTAAACTCCACCTGTGATAATTAAATAAAACGTATCGTAGGTAATAGCTACTCTTTCAGACCATGATTTCTTTCAAGCACTCCTACTAACCTTATGCATTCACTCAATAAAGCAAGCTAGGAAACAAAACGCATTACAGAGGAGGGAGCGGACAGAAGGTATGGTGGGGATGGGAGATAAGCGGGTGGCCAGTTTGCCCCTGTGTGCGCGCGGAACACCTGTTAACTGCACGCCTGCAAGTGCACCGCACACGTGCAGGATTCCTGCCCGCCCCTGTTCTAGACGAACAGATCGGAGACGGCGACAGTACCACTATGACAGTGCATCTTGTCAATAACGTGTGTGAGGCAATTCTTCATGACATTATCACTCCTCAATTCGATTGGCCTGCCCAGAGTCCCGTGCTGAATGGAAAAACTTAGGAATAAGTCAGAACGTCAACTTCTTCCAGAACCCAGCATCGAAAACCACTACTTTCTCCGGTTTCAGCTCCTGAGGAGAGAATGGATACCATTTATGTACAGACCATCAGGGATTTAGTTGAAAGCCGTTCCCAGCAGAATTCAAGGAGTCAGAAAGGCGAAAAGCGGACGCACCGTGTGCTAATGTCCCCTAATAGGTGCCTGGATAATTTTGGTAATACAGTTTATATCACATACCGTACGTAATCATCTCATCTCAGAAGATATAGTTGCTGAACAGTTCAAAGAAAACTTGAGTCTCATTTTAAATAAGTACCCCGCTCATACAATTATAGTCGGTTGTGACTTTAAACTACCCTCGAACTGTTGGAAAAATTATACATTTAAAGATGGTGGCAGGCATAAAACGTCATCCGAAACTGTACTGAATGCTTTCTCAGAAAATTATTTTGAACAATTAGTTAATGAGCCCACTCGAAGCGAATATGGTTGCGAAGGCATACTTGACCTTTTAGCAACAAATAATCCTGGACAAATAGTGAGTATTGTGAAGTATACAGGGATTAGCGACCACAAGGCAGTTGCTGCTAGGTTGAATACCGTAACACCTACAACCATCAAAAACAAACGCAATGTATATCTATTTAAAAAAGCTGATAAAAATGCTCTTAACGGCTTTTAAAGAGGCAGTCTTCACTACTTCCGATATGATCATGTAAGTGCAGAAAAGTTGTGGAATGTTTTCAAAGAGATAGTATCGACAGCAATTGAGAGATATATACCGCATAAATTAATAAGTGATGGTACTGATCCCCCATGGTACACAAAACGGGTCAGATCGTTGTTGCAGAAGCAATGAAAAAAAGCATTTCAAATATAAAATAACGCAAAATCCCTTAAATTGGCAAAGTTTTACGGAAGTTCGAAATATGGCACCTACTTTAAAGCGAGATACTTTTAATGATTTCCACAACGAAATTTTGTCTCCAAATCTGACAGAAAACCCAAAGAGATTCTGGTCATACATAATGTGGTGTCACCGCGAGACACCACACTTGCTAGGTGGTAGCCTTTAAATCGGCCGCGGTCCGCTAGTATACGTCGGACCCGCGTGTCGCCACTGTCGGTGATTGCAGACCGAGCGCCGCCACACGGCAGGTCTAGAGAGACTTCCTAGCACTCTCCCCAGTTGTACAGCCGACTTTGCTAGAGATGGTTCACTGACAAATTACGCTCTCATTTGCCGAGACGATAGTTAGCATAGCCTTCAGCTACGTCATTTGCCACGACCTAGCAAGGCGCCATTATCATTTGCTATTTATCTGTGATGCATGTACCGTCAGACCGATGTTCACTAATTATGGATTAAAGTTAAGTATTCCAACAGCTACGACCTTTTTTGCCAAAGTCTAACTTCCTTAAATGCTCCAGACCTCACGCCAGCCTGCGTGAGCTTAACGCGTGCCTTTCGGCTTCCTCCGAGTGGCTTGGTTGTCTTGCCAAGTCACAACACATAAAGCACACCAGTGGCCAGACGTAATCAATACCTTCACTGCGCGATAACAACGGGGAAGTCACTGATGACAGTGGCACTAAAGCAGAGATATTAAACACGGTTTTCCGAAACTACTTCACCAAAGAAGCAGAAGTAAATATTCCTCAGTTCAAATCAAGAACTGCCAAGATGAGAAACATAGAAGTAGATATCCTCGGCGTAACAAAGCAGCTTAAATCAATAAAGACAAGGCCTCCGGTCCAGATTGTATACTAGTCAGGTTCCTCTCAGAGTATGGTGATAAAATAGCTCCATATTTAGTGATTATACACAACCACTCGCCCACAGAAAGATCCTTACCTAAAGACTGGAAAATTAATCAAATCACACCGATACCCAAAAGGGTAAGTAGTAGTATTCCGCTGAATTACATGCCTATATCACTAACGTCGACTTGCAGTAGCGTTTTGGAACGTATACTGTATTCGAGCACTATGAAGTACCTCCAAGAAACCCGATTCAGAAAATATCGTTCTTGTGAAACGCAACTAGCTCTTTATACTCATCAAGTAATAAGTGCTATCGACAGGGGATGTCAAATTGATTCCATTTTTTTAGATTTCCGGAAGGCTTTCGACACCGTTCCTCACAAGCGTCTTCCAACCAAACTGCGTGCCTACGGAGTATCGCCTCAGCGTCCGCAGCTCGTGGTCTTGCGGTAGCGTTCTCGCTTCCTGCGCACGGGGTCCCGGTTTCGATTCCCGGCGGGCCGGCGGCGTCAGGGATTTTCTCTGCCTCGTGATGACTGGGTGTTGTGTGTTTTTCATCATCATTTCATCTTCATTGACTCGCAAGTCGCCGAAGTGGCGTCAACTAAAGAGGACTTGCAATACGGCGGCCGAACGTCCCCGCATGGGGCCACCCGGCCAACAATGCCAAACGGTCATTTCATTTCATCGCCTCAGTTGTGCGACTGGATTCGTGATTTCCTGTCAGAAAGGTCACAGTTCGTATTAAGGGGCTCCGGAACGCCCTATACTTGCAATGTTAAAATAACGCTTATAAATTACATCTTTCCTCACAAAGTATTTGAGGTAGGAAGTTGAACTTTTTACAGATTATTTATTGGAATATGGGCTACAACTTAACACAGGGATTTTACAAAATTTTAGTTCAGTTATTAAAGATGATTTTTTTTTCAATTGTAATGAAAATTCACAACATTTTTTTGCAATTTTTTATTTATATATTCAAAAATATACAGTTTTTTGGAAAAAAGGCTGTGTTAAATTATGCAGAAGGTACTGTGTAACATTTACTGAAAGTTTGAAACAAATATGTTTGGAAGATCCTTAGAAAACACGTAATTAGTATGAGAAAATAAAAGTTTTGGGAATCGAGCGACAAAGATTGGATTAACTTTTTAGTGCATTCCAGGTCCATAGGATGGATTATCTTCATCCTCTGCAAACTCCTCCTCCAGCTTCCTCTTGTTCCTCCTCCTGTTTACTCTTGCTTGTATTTCTAGACTCTTTACAGCCCTGTCTGCAGCCCGAAGGCGTTCCTTGTCTAAGGCAAGCATCGCTCGTACCATGTTAGAACCTATCTTCATTCTCATATTTCTAAATACCTTGCACCTTACAATGTTGCCATCATTGAAAGTCGCAACAGCAACTTTACTTTTACTCATTATTATACTTCAACAAAACAGAGACTCAAGAAACAGAATTAATTACGAATATTTTCGAGATAACGACAGAGTAAATAAACATGAAACAATCGACAATCACACCAGCGATATATATTGAACCATCACAGGTTTGCCACAACACATACTTTATCTCACATCACTAAAATGTACCTGATGAACACGGAAGTTAATTATAACACCATTTGACAGCAGTTTAACAGCGCCACATTGGGTCACGCCCATGTAGAACACATTTCAAAAAAAATTTAAAAATAGTTGTAGTCTTCGGAATTGAATAAATTATATATCTATTAAAAGGTAATAGTCTGCAGATTCAGAAAACGCAAAAAAGTAAAAATTGAACTTTTCATGATTTTGAGCCTTTCCGGAGCCCCTTAATAGACGAAAAGTCATCGAGCAAAACAGATGTAATATCCGGTGTTCCCAAAGGAAGTGTTATAGGCCCTCTATTGTTCCTTATCTATATTAACGACATAGGAGACAATCTGAGTAGACGTCTTAGATTGTTTGCAAATGATGCTGTCATTTACCGTCTTGTAAAGTCATCAGTTGATCAAAACGACTTGCAAAATGATTTAGATAAGATATCTGTATGGTGCGAAAAGTGGCAATTGACTCTAAATAAAGAAAAGTGTGAAGTTATGCACATGAGTAGTAAAGGAAATCAGCTAAATTTTGATTTCGCGATAAATCACACAAATCTTAGGGCTCTAAATTCAACTAAATACTTAGGGATTACAATTACAAATAACCTAAATTGGAATGATCACATAGATAATATTGTGGGTAGAGCAAACCAAAGACTGCGATTCATTGGCAGAACACTTAGAAGGTGCAACAGGTCTACCAAAGAGACTGCTTACACTACGCTTGACTGCCCTATTCTGGAGTACTGCTGTGCGGTGAGGGATCCGCATCAGTGTGGGACTGACGGATGACACCGAAAAAGTACAAAGGAGGGCAGCTCGTTTTGTATTATCGCTACGCGAATTAGGGGAGGTAGTGTCACGGACATGATACGTGAATTGGAGTGGCAATCATTAAAACAAAGGCGATTTTCGTTGCGACGGGATCTTCTCATGAAATTTCAATCACCAGTTTTCTCCTCCGATTGCGGAAACATTCTTTTGCGACCCACCTACATGGGAAGAAATGATCATCACGATAAAATAAGAGAAATCAGGGCTCGCACAGAAAAATTTAAGTGCTCGTTTTTCCCGCGTGCCGTTCGAGAGTGGAACGGTAGAGAGACAGCATGAAGGTGGTTCATCGAACCAGGCAATTTATTGTGAATAGCAGAGTCATCACGTAGATGGAGATGTAGATGAATTCAAGTCGTCAGGAAGGCGAACAGCGGACGCACCCTGTACTAATGTCCACGAATAGGTGTCCGGATAATTTTGGTCATACAGTTTATATCACAGACCGTACGTAATAATCTCATTAAGAGTGAAAAAGGACACAATAACACTTGAAGAACGAAGGAAGCAGAATGTAATAAGCTGACTACCAGCTTGCTCCTCGCCAAATAAATCTTTACTGCTGTAGGCAGTTATTAGACTACAAGACATGAAGGGGCTGTCCATGTAACTTGTCTGAACAAGGACCTTCACGTTAAGATATCAGGAAACATATTGTATGACACAATACGGAAACTTAGACGGCAAGAGTTATAGGTAAAACAGATAGCAAAATATACGTACAGAAGGTGTACATCGAGGACGATGGATGTAACCGTTATTCCGACATGAAGAAATTAGCACAGCCCTTCTTTTAAAGCTCGGAGGCAGCTCCTGTGGGCTACGTATGTTAAACTCTAGCGTTCAGGGGAACAACAGAAATATTATTACCTCAATAGAATTGAAACCAGCTCTTAAGCTCATGATACTTCGCAGTCTCTACTATGTAAAGCGACTACTGATAAATCGACGATGATTATCAATCACTGTAGAAGACACATAAAACTATAGCTTGTAGACTACTTCATCAAGAATACAGCATAGAGAACTTTAGATTTGGCCTGTAGCTGTTGTCGAATAGACGAAAATAAATTCCAGTTTTCTACTGTGAAATTTCCAGTACGTTATTTGACGTCTTCAGCCTTAATTCTCCCTCGAATCAATGTTTTCCCATCAATGAGCGGCGGGAGAGGCTGGTAGCAAAAGTCGATCAGAGAGATAAACACGAGAGAGAAATAGTGCAAAATGTGTAATTCAAATGGTGTAATTTATATAAAAGCTTGAGCCATAATAACAGGAATCAACATTTCAGATTAGGAATTTATGTATCATGTAAATTAAAAATATTTCAAATATTTGTTCGTACTATGCCGTCATTTTTCATACTTTCAGTCAGTCAGAGACCAACAGGGACGTGTGGGCGATTATTATTAATTGCGTTGCCTCCCCCCTCTTCCTCCTCCCAGCGTGATTAAAAGGATTACAGGTTTGGAATATGCATGCAGAGTCTGCTTGATAGGGATATATACAGAGTACAGTTCCCTAGGGATGTTTATCAGTTTGTTTCCAAATGTAATGAAAACCTGTTCTGACAGAGACTATTTATTTGTTTTGTGAGTAATTCCTCAGAGAATGGTAAGTCGACAGACTAAGTATATAGATAAGGCGTTATCTTTCCTGTCTCTTAGAAAATCTAAGAAGTTTTTTCTGACGATTTATTCATATCATACTTGAAGCGCACACGGACGTGTTATGGTGCTTACTAATATTTCTTTATGGGAATTTGTCAGAACAAATAAATAAGTGAAGTGAGCGATGTATTCTGTATTCCTTCTCATTTATTATTTTCTTTATATTAGGTGCAACAGTCGTGTAGAATTGTTCAGCTGGCGACGAATCTACAAATTATTTATTTTTTTCACTTTTGGCCTATTTCTACGGCATGCCATTTTCAAGTGGTCACTTACTGCTTGGATGCAGTGTGTTAATTATGTATTGTACGTCAGTGAGTCTATTAGATTTCGAATAGATGTTTATGTTACAGAACATTGAAAAATCCGTTAAAGTGAGTGTACATGCATTTATAATTCTTCACTTTTTTGGCCTCTATTTATTAAAGTTCACCTACTTTGTTTCCTCTCAATAGAATCACTAAGGCGATTATTTGGGTATTAATTAAGATCATTTTGGCGATGAATTCTAATGCCTTCGAAATACATTCATTAACGCACAACAAAAGTAATGGGTTTTCTTTGTCACCTTTCAGATTAATGATGTTACGTGCCTCCAAATTTGTATTACTATCTTGTATTGCATTAAAATCTCTACTTGCGCTATTTCTCCGTGTTGTGGATCTTTTAATGTTCTCGTACAATCTGTGCAACTGTACATGTAATAGAATTATGTACACGTGATGGCAATAGTATCATGACAAGAACGACTTCCGTGTCAGCAATGAAACTTTTAATAAAACTGTTCTTTGCTTACGGTGCGATATTGATCTTTAGTCCCCTCTAACAAATACGATATTGCTTGCATTTTCAGTAATCGCTTCCAAGTTCGAAACAAGATGTCATTAAACATGGGGTCTTAATGTCTTTGCTCATCACTGTATGACAGAACAGAAATAAATACAAGGCAAAAATAAAAATTCAACTTAATAAAAAAAAGTGGTTGAGTAGGACAGAAAGCACAGTATGTGATATGATGAGAAGCAGCATTAGAGAGTAAGAAACCTTTGAGAGAGGAAAGATGTTGGATTTAATAATTAAATATTAAGTGAGGACTTTGTGCCAGATGTTATTGACCAACAAAGTTTCGAATAGGGCTAGCTTCTGCCACGTATTTAGCCAATGGAGCGATTTCAAGTAGACCTGGGACTGCTCTTGTCTACTCCTTGGATGTTGAAGCTGTGATAAACAAAGTTAACCATAACTGCATGATGCCTGCAACAATTACAGCCCAACATAGTACATAGAAGACGCTCTATCTGGAACAATTGCATATATAGCTCACTACCTGGAAAATATGTTGCGTTTTAGGACACTAATTACGCCGCCAGGGATGAAAATGGTGCTGGAAAGGTGCAGATATGTGAAAAGTACCGAAAACTACCGACTCTAGCGACGAAGGTGTTATATTTAGCATAACAGAGATCTATATATCCTTCCAAACGGAAATCACAGTCCCATGCCATGAAAAATTTGAATAAATGCAGTAACTGGTCAACTGCGAGTTAAGGTAATAATTTCATGAGCATTATTAAAATGTTTAGCACTTTCGGAGTGCTGAAATTTTGACAATAGCCACTGTCTTCCTCCCATCACTTCTCTCTCTCTCTCTCTCTCTCTCTCTCTCTCTCTCTCACGCACACACACACACACACACACACACACACACACACACACACAAACCCCAATCAACGGGTTCGCAACACTAATTCACGTACCACCGTTTTCTAACGCACAAGAGGATTAATTCTAGTAAAATCTGCAGTGATAAGATGAAAAGAGGCTGTCTAAAAATAATACAACATTGATAATGGATTTCTGTGCCAGTATGGGCTTAGTAATCACAAACTCCTTTTTTAAACATAAGAACATTCACCGGTATACTTGGGAAGGCAGGGGAACCAGATCTGTCATTGACTATATAATAACAGATCAGGAATTCAGGAAGGCTGTGAGGGACACACGTGTATTCAGGGGATTCTTTGATGACACTGATCATTATTTAATCTGCAGTGAAATTGGGATTGTGAGGCCGAAAGTGCAGGAGGTCAGGTCCATATGTAGGAGAATAAGAGTGGAGAAACTTCAGGATAAGGAAATGAGGCACAAGTACATAACAGCGATCTCAGAAAGGTACCAGTTAGTTGAATGTAGTCAATTACAGTCATTGGCAAAAGAATGGACACGGTACAGGGACACAGTACTAGAAGTGGCTAAAGAATGTCTTGGAACAGTAGTGTGTAAAAGTAGGATGAAGCAAACAGCTTGGTGGAATGATACAGTCAAGGCAGCCTGTAAAAGGAAAAAGAAGGCGTATCAAAAATGGCTACATACCAGAACCCAGGTAGACAGAGAAAGTTATGTTGAAGAAAGAAACAAAGCCAAACAGATAATTGCAGCATCCAAGAAGAAATCGTGGGAAGACTTTGGAAACAGGTTGGAGACTATGGGTCAAGCTGCTGGAAAACCATTCTGGAGTGTAATTAGCAGTCTTCGAAAGGGAGGTAAGAAGGAAATGACAAGTATTTTGGACAGGTCAGGAAAACTGCTGGTGAATCCTGTGGATGCCTTGGGCAGATGGAGGGAATATTTTGAAGAGTTGCTCAATGTAGGTGAAAATGCGATCAGTAATGGTTCAGATTTCGAGGTAGAATGGGATAGGAATGATGATGGATCACATTTGAGGAAGTGGTAAAAATGGTCAATAGATTGCAGTGCAATAAAGCGGCTGGGGTGGATGAAATTAAGTCGGAACTCATCAAATACAGTGGAATGTCAGGTCTTAAATGGCTACACAGGATAATTGAAATGGCCTGGGAGTCGGGACAGGTTCCATCAGACTGGACAAAAGCAGTAATCACACCAATCTTTAAACATGGAAACAGAAAAGATTGTAACAACTACAGAGGTATCTCTTTAATCAGCGTTGTGGGTAAAATCTTCTCAGGTATTGTTGAAAGGAAAGTGCGAGTATTAGTTGAGGACCAATTAGATGAAAATCAGTGTGGGTTTAGGCCTCTTAGAGGTTGTCAGGACCAGATCTTTAGCTTACGGCAAATAATGGAGAAGTGTTATGAGTGGAACAGGGAATTGTATCTATGCTTTATAGATCTAGAAAAGGCATATGACCGGGTTCCTAGGAGGAAGTTATTGTCTGTTCTACAAGATTATGGAGTAGGAGGCAAACTTTTGCAAGCAATTAAAGGTCTTTACATGGATACTCAGGCAGCAGTTAGAGTTGACGGTAAATTGAGTTCATGGTTCAGAGTAGTTTCAGGGGTAAGACAAGGCTGCAACCTGTCTCCACTGTTGTTCATATTATTTATGGATCATATGTTGAAAACAATAGACTGGCTGGGTGTGATTAAGATACGTGAACACAAAATAAGCAGTCTTGCATATGCGGATGACTTAGTTGTGACGGCAGAGTCGATTGAAAGTTTGCAAAGTAATATTTCAGAGCTAGATCAGAAATGTAAGGACTATGGTATGAAGATTAGCATCTCCAAAACGAAAGTAATGTCAGTGGGAAAGAAATATAAACGGATTGAGTGCCAAATAGGAGGAACAAAGTTAGAATAGGTGGACGGTTTCAAGTACTTAGGATGCATATTCTCACAGGATGGCAACATAGTGAAAGAACTGGAAGCGAGGTGTAGCAAAGCTAATGCAGTGAGCGCTCAGCTACGATCTACTCTCTTCTGCAAGAAGGAAGTCAGTACTAAGACTAAGTTATCTGTACACCGTTCAATCTTTCGACCAACTTTGTTGTATGGGAGCGAAAAAAAAATGGTTCAAATGGCTCTGAGCACTATGGGACTTAACATCTATGGTCATCAGTCCCCTAGAACTGAGAACTACTTAAACCTAACTAACCTAAGGACATCACACACATCCATGCCCGAGGCAGGATTCGAACCTGCGACCGTAGCAGTCGCGCGGTTCGTGACTGAGCGCCTGAACCGCTAGACCACCGCGGCCGGCTGGGAGCGAAAGCTGGGTGAATTCAGGTTACCTTATCAACAAGGTTGAGGTTACGGATATGAAAGTAGCTAGGATGATTGCAGGTACTAGTAGATGGGAACAATGGCAGGAGGGTGTCCACAATGAGGAAATCAAAGAAAAACTGGGAATGAACTCTATAGATGTAGCAGTCAGGGCGAACAGGCTTAGATGGTGGGGTCATGTTACACGCATGGGAGAAGCAAAGTTACCCAAGAGACTCATGGATTCAGCAGTAGAGGGTAGGAGGAGTCGGGGCAGACCGAGGAGAAGGTACCTGGATTCGGTTAAAAATGATTTTGAAGTAATAGGTTTAACATCAGAAGAGGCACCAATGTTAGCACTGAATAGGGGATCATGGAGGAACTGTATAAGGGGGGCTATGCTCCAGACTGAACGCTGAAAGGCATAATCAGTCTTAAATGATGATGATGATGATGATGATGATAATAGCGGTTTAGCAGAAACAGAAAGCGCTTGACCACAACGGACACAGTCTGAAAATAATTTATATACCAGTAATCTCATTGTTAATCCACAGGCAGTATTCAGCATAATAGAATTCTGTGTTTTTTTACTTTTTTTTTTTTTTTTTTTTTTTTTTGCAGATGACAAACTGTTTTCCAACATCACATAAGAAAGCAGCACAATCGAACAAATGTGCTCCTAGCGAACGTGTTTTAGAAAATTATCAGTGTACTTGTTTCTCTAATATCACTTTTCTCAGTATAGGATGATGAACAGCATCGCAGAAGAATAATCAGAAAGACATTTTCTTTAGCTCAGGATTAATTCGTGAAGCAGGTACGTTTTAGTTGCCCTAGTAACTCCTCTACGAGGTACCTCGAATTTCTTTTTTGACGTCACACACCTACGTAAGCATTTCTTTTACGCATTTATCATTTTACCAGTACCTTGCGTCATGGGGTGTATCTTCAGAGAAACTGCGCGCTAGTACTCAAGTCTACGTGCGAGAAGAAAACTTTTTAGAGGGATCTGCTTCACACCTGAGCCAACTCAGCGTTTGTGCCCGTAACCTAAGGGCGCCCTTCTATGTTTCCCACGCGGCAACAACATCTTCCTCCGAATATTAAGGCAAAAAGTGGGAAAAAGCACCGTATAAATTTAAACTTCATTATATCCTATGGTTCCCACACGACATTTTCCGCCGAATATTGAGGATATGAAGTGGCAGAAAATAACAGTACAAATAAAAATTTCATTATAGGTTAAAACTGATTGAGAATCCTTCTTCCGGAGAAGACGCCTATGTATTATAATTTCTCCTATGTTTGTGCACTAATGTTGATGAGAGACATGATGTGTTAAATTAGGAACGCAACATGTGTTGATTAAATTGACCCATAAATAATTGAACTGCAGCATTTTAACTAAACCTAACCTATTATTATGAAAAAAGCGAATTAGTGACGTCATCTGTACAATAGTATGCTTATTGTATACCGGTTTAGATTATTACAATCATTGTTACAGGGAAGAAATGTGAGGTACAAAAAAGACGAATAGCAGTAGGATATATACAAGCACAATAGAAAATTAAAAAAGTCATTTTAAAAGCGTAGTACCATTGGTTTACATATGAGACAGTTATGCTAACGTATGAAATTTACTCATTGTTTATTACCGAGTTTCACCAAAATACCTACAAATAAATGTCATCCCAATTAATGAAAATCTTAGACCTTGTAATGTAATGCCTAATTAACAACCTTCAGTGCTAGGTTCCGTAGATTGTGTTATTAACTTTTGTATTGCTACTTCACTCGTAATCTATTACCTGAAGCGATTCAATGTTTTTATTGTACTACTACCCCCAGGTCAGCCTTCATTTTTCTGTGATTGGTAAATCAGAGAAATATGATGTATTACCTTAGCCGTTATTCTTTTCCTATATGGTTGTAATTGTTACTCACCTTCTTCACTCCCAAATAGTTTACTTATGGCTGATCATCTATTGTTTGCTGTAGCAGTCATAAGCTACCTACATCAGCTTGAAACGTTTCGTTATTGATAATTACGCATTCAAACATTAATGACCTATCAGTTAATACTACCTTGCTATCATTCTGCAGCCACTGTATTACAGCCATAAGCTATGATTTCAAACAATTTTGTCAATATGTTTGTATAGTTGTGAATTATTTAAGAATAAACATTTCAGAATAATAATTAGTGTATTAAGAACTTCTATGCGTAGGAAGTTACAGTTAAGTAAGCTTTTGTTTTGGGTAAGCCTCTAAATAATCGAGAAAATAGCGTCTCGCTCTCCTTTTGACATTCTGTCTCAGTTCATCTTGTCTCACATTGCCTGTATTGTGTTAGCTCGTGTGAGCGATTAATCGAAAAAAATATCTAGTGAAAGTATTCAAAACCTTAGTTTCAGAGGTACCTTCCGCTTTCTCTGAACTTAATTATCTTTGTGTGACGGAAAAGCTGTTCTTATAAAGAATTGATAATTAAAATTTTTTTAAATGAATCAGGGAAAGTGAGATAGGGAGTTTCAGTGAACAGAAATTGATTCAAAGATGGAACTGTGAGAACTTTTAACTATTTTCGATTGCTACATTACGCAGCACAGCGATCGTCATTTTCTCGTAAGATCGAATGTAGTTAACTTAGGCGTAGGATCTTTGACTGCCAGAATTTATGTACATTGACTTTATAATAACTCGTAAAAATAAATTTTGACGTGAATTTAACTGATTTACAAGAGTGTACAATTAATCTGGACAGAACATTCTTAAAGATTATCGTCTTTATTCATCGATTCATCCATCAAAGTTAAAGAGAAAGATACTACGAAATAGGTATTCAGTTCCACTACGAACACTGTTTTGGAACGAATTTGAAAGACAATAAACTATGACGTGTTTTCACAAAGATAATTAACAATTACCATGTCCTGAGGTCAGAAAGAAAGCGATATTAGCGGAGACTAACCACTGTCAGCTAGTCAAGAAATATCAAGATTACTACAACCGCCAAAACTGCTCCAGCTTAATACTGACGTTAAGGTGCGACCGAGAAATAACAATAGCATATGGTGTCGTACTTATGCTAAAACTGTTATTAAGACGTGAACGTATCCTACAAAGAAGTAGGTCATAAGGCCACATTATTTCCATTGCTCGCAATTGCAACTGCAACGCTATGATGATGGCATGAAACGTATTATACACTCCTGGAAATGGAAAAAAGAACAAATTGACACCGGTGTGTCAGACCCACCATACTTGCTCCGGACACTGCGAGAGGGCTGTACAAGCAATGATCACACGCACGGCACAGCGGACACACCAGGAACCGCGGTGTTGGCCGTCGAATGGCGCTAGCTGCGCAGCATTTGTGCACCGCCGCCGTCAGTGTCAGCCAGTTTGCCGTGGCATACGGAGCTCCATCGCAGTCTTTAACACTGGTAGCATGCCGCGACAGCGTGGACGTGAACCGTATGTGCAGTTGACGGACTTTGAGCGAGGGCGTATAGTGGGCATGCGGGAGGCCGGGTGGACGTACCGCCGAATTGCTCAACACGTGGGGCGTGAGGTCTCCACAGTACATCGATGTTGTCGCCAGTGGTCGGCGGAAGGTGCACGTGCCCGTCGACCTGGGACCGGACCGCAGCGACGCACGGATGCACGCCAAGACCGTAGGATCCTACGCAGTGCCGTAGGGGACCGCACCGCCACTTCCCAGCAAATTAGGGACACTGTTGCTCCTGGGGTATCGGCGAGGACCATTCGCAACCGTCTCCATGAAGCTGGGCTACGGTCCCGCACACCGTTAGGCCGTCTTCCGCTCACGCCCCAACATCGTGCAGCCCGCCTCCAGTGGTGTCGCGACAGGCGTTAATGGAGCGACGAATGGAGACGTGTCGTCTTCAGCGATGAGAGTCGCTTCTGCCTTGGTGCCAATGATGGTCGTATGCGTGTTTGGCGCCGTGCAGGTGAGCGCCACAATCAGGACTGCATACGACCGAGGCACACAGGGCCAACACCCGGCATCATGGTGTGGGGAGCAATCTCCTACACTGGCCGCACACCACTGGTTATCGTCGAGGAGACACTGAATAGTGCACGGTACATCCAAACCTGCAAGGGAACTTGCTGTTCCAACAGGACAATGCACGTCCGCATGTATCCCGTGCCACCCAACGTGCTCTAGAAGGTGTAAGTCAACTACCCTGGCCAGCAAGATCTCCGGATCTGTCCCCCATTGAGCATGTTTGGGACTGGATGAAGCGTCGTCTCACGTGGTCTGCACGTCCAGCACGAACGCTGGTCCAACTGAGGCGCCAGGTGGAAATGGCATGGCAAGCCGTTCCACAGGACTACATCCAGCATCTCTACGATCGTCTCCATGGGAGAATAGCAGCCTGCATTGCTGCGAAAGGTGGATATACACTGTACTAGTGCCGACATTGTGCATGCTCAGTTGCCTGTGTCTATGTGCCTGTGGTTCTGTCAGTGTGATCATGTGATGTATCTGACCCCAGGAATGTGTCAATAAAGTTTCCCCTTCCTGGGACAATGAATTCACGGTGTTCTTATTTCAATTTCCAGGAGTGTATGTTTAGTAATGCAACTGATTAGCTTTTCAGTGTAAACACACAAAGGAGGTGGGGGTAAAGCTTTCTGCTTTATGTGTACAGGGAATGAAAGCGCACACGCTTTCTCGTACACGAATCTCATTTAAATCTTGATTGTTTGTGAGAAGCTCGTGTGCTGCCCCCCGTGGGAAGCAGAAAAGTCTACCAGAGTGTGTAGCTATTCTACAGTGACAGAATCATGGCCTATCGATACTGTGATTTATCGATACACGATACTGCTGCTGGCGTTGATCTGGATTCGCGACGGTCATGCAAATATGGAGTCTATGAGTTCAGTAAGACCATACTAGACAACAGTGCGCTTCCTGCGGCTCCACGGGAGCCAGAGAGTACTGTGCCGTGACCTCCAACGATGCTCTTGCTTTCGTGTGGTTTTGTCTTCCTGAACGATACGCTTTGCGGCTCGCTGGTTGGCGAGCGGCCCCGTGATGTGCGAGACACGGTGCCCCGCAGGAGGGAGGAGTAAAGCCATCGGCACATGGACCGTGCTATGGAACGTTAACGTTGAGCGTGCCAAATTCAACGTGCTGCTGAACGCTCAGGAACGAAGCGACATGTGCATACGGTACTTGGGCCCCAACGTGGCATACGCGATCGCAACGCGCTGCAGCGGCAATTGAGGGATGTTTCTATATTCCATTCACCGAAACAAGAGACGTACTGTAAACACGGCAAGGCGCGTAACCACAGTGCTGCCGTCGAGGGGTGTACAAGGCTGGGGCGTCAGAAATTAAAAAATGAAAGTCGTGTTTTTTATAATTTGGCACCTGAACATGATAAAGTGATCCGAGAACTACCTTCCGACACCTTTATTTATATTACATTAAATTTTATTGTCACTCAAAAAGAGAAATATTTAAGCTTTCAGGAAAAGTTGTTTTTCGCGTTACTCTATATTTATCACGCCATATCTCCTAAACTGTGTGTCGCACAGCAAAATAATTTAATAATTGCCTTCAGTGCTATATGTTGATGACGTCTGCAAATTTTCTGCCCAATAGTGTCAGTAATAGTGAAGCAATGAATTAAAATCTCACGTCTGATATAGAACTTTTACCAAATCATCACCCGAAATATAGTAAGCGACAAACTTTTTCCCTTTAAATTCTTTTGTGGGAGTGTAAGCGAGAAAAGTTTCAGAAAGGTATTAATTTAATTTTGTAGTTTGTTCGAATGTGATGGGTGCAACCGTTTGTCCTTTATGGGCGATGCATTGTGCGGTTTGCAGGCGCGGCGCTCAGTCACTGTGGCCGCCTCAGTTGCAGGTGTGAGCTCGTTAGTGGGTGTTGTACAGCGGCGATCTGTAAAGACACTTGAAAGACTGGTTGTTGATTATTAGAGTAAGTATATGTGTTTGTAGTCACGCTGAGCATTCACTGTTTATGTGTGCATCCAATAGCATCACATGGTTTCTTATTTTATATATTCACTTATTTCATTAGCATCACATACGGCTGTCCTTATTATGTCATCCACGGATTCAGCGAGCGGGGTCGACGTGTCAGTTTTGAGTCCACCAAAGAAGCGAGCAAAAAAGAAATCATTAAGTTCTTCTGAGAAGCACATGGTGCTTAATGTGTATAAAACGGAACTTTTACATCCAGAGCAGTCGATGAGTGATATTGTTTCTAAAACAGCTGCAGCTACAGCTGTTGGACGTTCGTCAGTGTATCGTGTGATAAGTGAGTACAAGGCCACACACTCTTTGAAGTCTACCAAGAAAGGAAAATTACGACAATCTTTCTGAAAATGTTGATGACTTCGATAGAAAAGCGATACGAAGGAAAGTACACGAATTTTTTTTTCGTAACGAATTGCCATCAATTGACAAAGTGGTTACAGTCGTGAACGAAGATGCAGATCTGGCCAATTTTCAGAGAACTACATTTTATAAGTTATTGAGAGAAATGAATTTCATATATGTCCGGCGTACGCGCGATAGCATGCTAATAGACAGGGATGACATCTTTTTATGGAGGTGGCGTTATCTTCGAACCATTAAACGGTTGAGAGATGAAGGCAGACCCATTTACTATTTGGACGAGACGTGGGTGAACGCAGGACATACCCGCAGTTACGTGTGGGTAGATGACACTATAAATTCCTCAAAACGAGTGTTTCTGTCCGGGTTATCCACCGGAAGCAAAAGCCCATCAGGTAAAGGGAAACGTCTGATTATCGCACACATTGGCAGCAAAGCAGGGTTCGTTGAAGGATGTTTGTGGACTTTCGAATCCAAGAAAAGTGGAGATTATCATGAGAAGATGTGCGCCGAAACCTTCGAGAGGTGGTTTCAAGATGTTCTTCCTCGGCTTCAGGAAAGTGCAGTTATTGTTCTTGATAATGCGCCGTACCAATCTCGGAGAAAAGAAAAAGTTCCCAATGCGAATTCCAATAAGCACGAAATATCAGAGTGGCTAAAATCTAAAAACATCGATTTCGAAGACGGTATGTTGAAGAAAGAACTTTTAGATATAGTTAAAAATCACAGAACAGCGCACAACGAATACGCAATAGATGAAATGGCGAATAATGCAGGGAAAACAGTTCTCATAATTCCTCCGTGCCACTGTGAATTAAACACCATCGCGTTAGTGTGGGCCAGAATCAAAGGCTATGTTGCAGCGAAAAGGAAAACATACAAAATGCCGGAAGTTAAAGTACTGCTAGAAGAAGCAGTAAGAACAGTGACGGCAGAAGATTGGAACAAGTGCGTCCTCTATGTCGTAGAAAAAGTGGAAACTCAAATGTGGAAATTAGACTGCATTATAGAAGAGAGAGAGGAGTGGTTTGTTATAAATCTCAATGAAAACAGTTCAAGTTATACAGAGTGAACCTTGTTTCGTCATTTCTCATTATTATTACTGGTATTGTTATTAAAATTAACAATTGTGTTTTAATGGAGCGCTTTGTTAGCAACCTGAATGAAAATAAATCTGCTTCGACAGAATGAACTCAGTTCAACATTATTTTAACATTATTGTTAAATTTATTTCGTACATTGTTGCCCAGGTTTCTCACGGTCCGCTGTGACAGCTCGGCAGCCAGCCGAACGCCGCCAGCTGCAAAGTGTGCGCCAAGGATTTTCCACACCCCTACGTATCACGTGAACACCGAATGCTTTCTCTGGAAACGAGCGTAGTCGCTCACGTGACACTGTTTATGTTTCGTCCGAGCTCTCGGTGAATAGACTTTAGTTCGTAAATCACATTGTTTACTCAACGGCCGCGTGTGAAATTCCCACGTTAGCTCTATTAAAACGCACATTTCCTTCATCGTCCACGACAAGGAAAGTACCATGTCCAATCAATAAGGACACAGGCTTATAAAAGTTCCATTACAAACAGTGCGGTAGAAATTTGGAATACTCCTCCGCATAAGATAAACATTATTTCATCATTCCCACATTTTAATAAAACCCCAAGGTCAGCCTTACTCGATCACCATTCCTACCCAGTAGCAGAATCTTTGCAACATGTGAATTACGAAGCGTAAAAGAAAAAGGAGCAAAATATCTTTATACAAGTAGCTGTCCTGTATATTAAGCCAATCGAACAGTCACCCCTCAAAAAAGGTGAACTTATATTTACATAACCTTAAATATTATATTATATACTTATATTAAACTAATAATAAAGTATCAGAACCTATTAAAAGCGCGAAGGTTAGGGAAAAAAAACTCGGTAGCGGCAAAACGCGAATCACCACCCCAACGCATATCGCACCAGCGATCAGTGACGCTAGTCATTACGCTACACTATCAACTACACATCTTTGTCAACAATAGTATCTTCCCCTTGCTGGAAACCGTAATCGTACATATGTTACTAATTGAAGTTTAATTATAACAAATTGTACCAAGAACACTGCGTCTTGGGTGGACCTTCAGTGTGTCACTGCCTTCAAATAGCCTACTCTCATAATACGAAAGTTACAATAATTCTTCTGCCACGAAAATGATATTCCTCATTATTTTATTGGAACGAATCGCACAGTTAACAACGGGTTTTCCAGTGATTCTCAGTCTGCTGGTGCTCAGAAACGGCATATATACGTATATGCTTGAAATGAATGCCATTATGGCGCCTGTGTACCGAAGGGAGACAGCGTGCGTGTGACGTAGGTGCGGTTGTGCCATCTCATTGGTCAACGCTCAGAGGCACGCTCAGAATACCTGACATGCCAGATATTGCTCTGCACGTTCGGAAAGACCCCGAACGTGCTATTCCACGCTATGACGTCAGAAACTCGGCACGGCCAACGCTCAACGTTCGGATGCACGGTCCGTGTGCCGACGGCTGAAGGAGCGAGTGTGTACGAGACAACGCAGGGAGTCAGTCGGTGCGTGTGTACTGCTGTGCCACAGTGGTGTCATGGCGTCGTCGCGTTTCCACCGCGGCGAGACCCCCGGAGTTTGGCCTGGCTTGTACATCTACGGCAGCCACCTGGATTAATTTCCAAATAGTAAGCTGTTTGCCCGGTGGATTGTTTTCAAACCGTGATTGCTCCATGTGGCCACTCTGTTTCTTCGAGGTAATGTTCTTCTAAATCGTTTGAGTGTCGAGTCAGCATCCCTGTTAATCTCAAGTGGAATTAATTGCCTTGCACCATGGTTGATTTTCCTATCAGTTCTTGAGTACTGTCACTTGTGGCCGATATTCGGCAAAATTCGGTCTTATCCGAGTGAATTGCTGCTTACACGATTTGTCAGTGAATTCCTCGCCTGCGTGCGTAAGGTTAACTTTAAACTTAAGGTTGATTTTGCTGTGCCACTTCTTGCCTGTGGGCGGTTATAGTTTTTTGAAAACCTTGTGCGTTTAAAGGGCGGTATTCCTCCTAGATAAAACTGTGTGCAGGCTTCGTTCTTGTCAAAGTCAAAGTCCTCAGTGGCTCTGCAGATTACGTTTTATAAATGTTAAGTCAAGCTGTCTTAATGGCAGAATTAACGTCAACCTTAGCTGCAGTTTATTACACAATACTGAATCTTACCTTCATTTGTTTTCTATCATGATGATCCTGTATTTTGCCGTTTTGGTAATTTTGTTTAAATGAACTGTATGTTAATGGTGGTTTTTTGTGTATTACAGAAGCCGTTATCAGAGTACAGCCTTTGCTGGTTGTTGTTTGGGGTCGGGTCTCGTGCTAATTTGTCTTTATTCAGCCTGCTGCATTATGTAATGATAATCTGATACTTGTTGTTATTTTTTCCCCTGTCAGCTGCAGATTCTTTGGTTATCAGCCAGGTTGCTCAATTGTGATACAGACTTTTGCTGTTAAGACAGTTTACACTTCAATAGCTTGAAATCTTGGTTGCTATAAACTGTGTTACCGGCAATTGTTGTTATGCTTTCTCTTTAAGCTGCAGATTTTGTGGTTACTAATCAGGTTGCTCAACTGTGATATGCTTTTGCTGTTAAGACATTTTAAATTTCAGTAGTTTGAAATTTTGCATGCTATATAGTGTGTTACCGTATTGACATTCATAATGGACTATCATCTTGCCTGGGTTAAAATTCGTTCATCCAGATTACATCAGTAGCTCAGATTTTTTTATTGTAGTTGTGAAGATAATATGTGTAATAGTAACGCTGTTTCTATTAACAGTATGGGCCATAATGATGTTTATCTTGGACACCTTTGAAAACTGTTTGCTTAAGTGGGTGGCTCTTTTGTAATTTTGTTCTAATTAATTCTGTAACCAGCAACATACCACTGGCTGCTTATGATAATGTTATCATATAGCTCCGTTGTCAAATAAATCTCTTCTTTTCTTTCTGTATCCTCAGGTTTTAGCTCAGCATTCTACATTCCACTCCAGCAGCCTTGTGCCCTGCTCCATACTATATCAAGTACTACTCCCATATCTTTCTCTTAAGTACTAGATCGTACTACCATAACGCGTTCTTTGAATGAGGAAATAGATTTGCATACAGAAAGACAAGGATTCACACTGGCAAAGGAATAATGTCTGTAGCAACATGGATAGTCAACAAAACTGAAGCTTCTGGAATGTGCTGCTGCAGAAGTAGATTAGATTGGTGAACCAGATAACGGCATATCGTTAGGGAGAAAAGTGGCTCTTTTTTCACACAAGGTAATGATGCTATCAACATCTCAAGTGGGTGGCATGCGCCGATTGTACTGCCAGGCTATTGGTTCCATTTTCTGCATCGTATTTCCACAACTGTTCCCGTGACCTACTTCAGGGGGCATGAGTTCCGATGTTATGTCTACTCGTTGCCTAAACTCTTCTGAAAAAGTGCTTTTGAAGTAACATCTAGCATCCATAGGATGTTACGAGTTGTCTCTCTTATTAGAGCTAGGCTTGCAAGGTGCATAATCCTATTTGCCGCTGATGTCGAGATTGGCAAGTTGTACATATGTTCGCTGAAATCAAACGTCAGATTATCACACCAGCAGAAAATAGGATTGTGCCCTGTGCAAGCCCGGCTCCGGTATGAGAGACAATACTTCGTCTTTACATGTTTGCTAAACTTTCTGCAGATTGACAATACGACACGGTCACAAGCAGAGCCAATGCAGCTAAAAACTTCTGCAGGCTACTAAAGCAAAACTAGATCACTTGCACAAGAACAGAAGATGCAGGGAGCCATACTGTAAAACCTGTAGTAAACATCTGGGTGATGATACGATGAAACTCCTTACTATAGGGTGAAATATAGTGGCCATTCAAATATGATACCGAAAACAGATTACAATGAGGTGACAAGAGTCATGAGAACTTCCTAGAATCGTGTCGGATGTCCTTTTCCTGGCGTAATGGAGCAATTCAACATGGCATGGACTCGAAGTCTTTGCAAGTTCCCTGCAGATATACTGAGCCAAGCTACTTCTACAGCCGGTCATAGCGGCGAAAGTGTTGCGAGAGCAGTATTTTGTGCACGACCTGACCTCTCAATTACATCCCATAAATGTTCGAGCAGATTCTTGTCTGGCCATCTGGACAGCCAGATCGTTCACTCTAATTGTCCATATGGTTCGTCAAACAAATCGCGAACATTTGTTTGAGAACATGGTCTCCAAATAGTCGAACATAACCACTGCAGTCAAACACAGCCCACACCATTATGGAGCCATCACCAGCTTAGTGCTTTGTTGACAACTTGGCTCCATAGCTTCGTGGGGTCTGCGGAAAAATCGAACCCTGCTATCAGCTCTGACCAGATGGAATCGGGACTCTTGTGACCAGGCCACAGTTTTGCAGTTTATGTGGGCAACAATACAGTCACGAGTCCAGCAGACACACTACAGACTACGTCGTCATCTCCAAGCATTCACCGCGGAACACAAGGTTACTGAGCACATTTTGTTGGAATTTAAAGGTATTGTCCACCATGTGCTAGACAAGTATGTGTCTAGCAAAAATGTAGGGGAGGGAAAGGATCCACCTTCGTACAACAAACATATTAGGAAGTTGCTGAGAAAGCAGAGAATTTTGCCCACTCGTTTTAAACGTAGTCACTGCCCCGCTGACAAACAGAAATTATGCGAAATGAAGGCAGCTGTCAGAAGGTCGATGAGAGATTCTTTTAACGAATTTGAAAGCAATATTTTATCTGCCGATTCTAAAAATAAGCCCAAAAAATTTGGGTTGTACAGAAAATCTATGAACGTTACAAACAATTCAATACCTTCTATCGCAGACAGTATGGGTAATGAAACGGATGGTGATAAACAGAAGGCCGAAATTATAAACCTAGCTTTCAAAAAATCGTTTACGGTAGAGAACTGCAGCACCATTCCGCCTTTCAATTATCGAACAAACGCAAAGATTGTAAAACAGTTAAGATCCTTAGACGCATCCCCCTAAGATTATACACTCCTGGAAATGGAAAAAAGAACACATTGACACCGGTGTGTCAGACCCACCATACTTGCTCCGGACACTGCGAGAGGGCTGTACAAGCAATGATCACACGCACGGCACAGCGGACACACCAGGAACCGCGGTGTTGGCCGTCGAATGGCGCTAGCTGCGCAGCATTTGTGCACCACCGCCGTCAGTGTCAGCCAGTTTGCCGTGGCATACGGAGCTCCATCGCAGTCTTTAACACTGGTAGCATGCCGCGACAGCGTGGACGTGAACCGTATGTGCAGTTGACGGACTTTGAGCGGGAGGCCGGGTGGACGTACCGCCGAATTGCTCAACACGTGGGGCGTGAGGTCTCCACAGTACATCGATGTTGTCGCCAGTGGTCGGCGGAAGGTGCACGTGCCCGTCGACCTGGGACCGGATCGCAGCGACGCACGGATGCACGCCAAGACCGTAGGATCCTACGCAGTGCCGTAGGGGACCGCACTGCCATTTCCCAGCAAATTAAGGACACTGTTGCTCCTGGGGTATCGGCGAGGACCATTCGCAACCGTCTCCATGAAGCTGGGCCACGGTCCCGCACACCGTTAGGTCGTCTTCCGCTCACGCCCCAACATTGGGCAGCCCGCCTCCAGTGGTGCCGCGACAGGCGTGAATGGAGGGACGAATGGGGACGTGTCGTCTTCAGCGATGAGAGTCGCTTCTGCCTTGGTGCCAATGATGGTCCTATGCGTGTTTGGCGCCGTGCAGGTGAGCGCCACAATCAGGACTGCATACGACCGAGGCACACAGGGCCAACACCCGGCATCATGGTGTGGGGAGCGATCTCCTACACTGGCCGTACACCACTGGTGATCGTCGAGGGGACACTGAATAGTGCACGGTACATCCAAACCGTCATCGAACCCATCGTTCTACCATTCCTAGACCGGCAAGGGAACTTGCTGTTCCAACAGGACAATGCACGTCCGCATGTATCCCGTGCCACCCAACGTGCTCTAGAAGGTGTAAGTCAACTACCCTGGCCAGCAAGATCTCCGGATCTGTCCCCCATTGAGCATGTTTGGGACTGGATGAAGCGTCGTCTCACGCGGTCTGCACGTCCAGCACGAACGCTGGTCCAACTGAGGCGCCAGGTGGAAATGGCATGGCAAGCCGTTCCACAGGACTACATCCAGCATCTCTACGATCGTCTCCATGGGAGAATAGCAGCCTGCATTGCTGCGAAAGGTGGATATACACTGTACTAGTGCCGACATTGTGCATGCTCTGTTGCCTGTGTCTATGTGCCTGTGGTTCTGTCAGTGTGATCATGTGATGTATCTGACCCCAGGAATGTGTCAATAAAGTTTCCCGTTCCTGGGACAATGAATTCACGGTGTTCTTATTTCAATTTCCAGGAGTGTATGTTGACTGTGCTACAAATATAGCAGCATTCTTATCCATCATCTGTCAGAGATCATTGGAACAGCGGAAAGTTCCACGGAACTGGAAGAAGGCGCAGGTCATAGCAACCTATAGAAAGGGTAGAAAATCGAAAGCACGTAATTACCGGCCAATTTCACTGACATCGATTTGTTGTAGAGCATGCAACATACTTCGTGTTCAGGCATAATGGCTTTTCTAGACTCTAAGAAGCTCATCTGCAGAAACCAGCACGGTTTTAGGAAACAGCGGTCATGCGAGACACAGCTGGCCCTCTTTGTGCATGATATACAACAGGCTCTAGATACCGGCTCCCAGGTTGATGCCATATTTCTCTACTTTCGAAAGGCGTTCGACTCAGTTCCGCACTGCGCTTGCTACAAAAAGTGGGCGCTTACAGTCTGTCCGATGACACACGAGGTTGGATAGAAAGTTTTCTAACAGACAAGGAGGAGTATGTCGTCCTGAATGGGGTGACTTCAACAGAAACAAGTGTAACTTCAGGTGTGCCCCAGGGCAGCGTAATAGGTCCTCTGCTTTTTACGATTTACATAAACGATCTGGTTGATGGTATTGATAGCGGCATTAGACTGTGGTCTACAGGAAAGTAGTATCACACGAATGTTGTTAACAAATCAATGAGGATTTGCAGAAAATAAATGCGTTATGTAATGACTGGCAGTTATATCTCAATATTAGTAAGCGTAACCTACAGCGTATAACAAGGCGAAAATCCCCATTAATGTACGAGTACAAAATAAATGCCCAGTCTTTGGCAGCGGTAACATCCGTCAAGTATCTGGGAGTGACTATTTGAAATGATCTCAAATGGAACGATCAGTTTACACAAGTAACGGGCAAGGCGAACTCTAGATTGCGGTTTATTGGTAGAATCCTGAAGCGATGTAGTCCTTCAACAAAGGAAATTGCTTGCAATACGTTAGTTCGTCCAGTCTTAGAGTATTTTTCGTCTGTATTGGACCATTACTAGTTGGGTCTGATTCAAGACATTGAGAAGGTCCAAAGAAGAGCGGCAAGATTCGTGACTGGTACATATAGCCATCGCGACAGCGTTACAGATCTAGAAAGTTTGAAGTGAGACACACTTGCAGATAGACGATGTGCTAAACGGAAGGAGCTGCTTACTAAATTCCAAAATCCGATCTTCGCCGAGGATGTAGAGCATATATTATTACTACCAACTTTCAGATCACGCAATGATCACCATTCAAAGGTGAGGAAAATTTGAGCTCGTACTTAGGCGGTCAGACAGTTCTATTTCCCTCGCGCGATCCGCGAGTGAAACAGTTGGGAGGAGGGGGGGGGGGAATATGACTTTGGCGCGAATTGCGCCCTCCGCCACACACCGCTTGGTGGCTATCGTAGTATGTAGATGTGGATGTCGTGCTGTTAGAAAAGGCACTCGCGTCAGTCGTCTGCTGGTACAGCCCATTAACACCAGAATTCGAGCAGTATCCTAACGTATACGTTCGTCGCACGTCCCACATTGATTTCTGCGGTTATTTCATGCAGTGCTGAGTGTCTGTTAGCATCTGCGACTCGAAGCAAACGCCGCTGCTCTCGGCCGTTAAGTGAAGTGGTCCGTGGTGAGAGACAATGCCTGAAATTTGGTATTCTCGGCATTCTCCTGACACTGGCGATCTCGGATGACTGTAGTCTGTAACGATTTACGAAATGGAATGTCCCATGCGTCCAGCTCCACCATTCCGCGTTCAAAGTCTGTTAATGCCCGACGTGCGGCCATAATCACGTCGGACATCTTTTCACATCAATCATCTAAGTACCAATGACAGCTCCGCCAGTGTACTGCTCTTTTGTACTTTGTATGAGCAATGCTACCGCCATCTGTATATGTGTGTATTGCTATCCCATGACTTTTGTCATGTCAGTGTATATCGCGTCCGTGGAACATGTTGTAGTCTGTATCCCACCAGAAGTAGCAGAAGAGATTCACCGTGCAACCACAAAGTACTTACCAACGCAACTATACGAATATCCAAAAACTTCAAGGAGAACGAGAACCACTGAGATATCTGCGAGAGGACAAGGAAACTGTACTTTTGCCAGCCGACAACAACAGTGCTGCGGTCCTCATGTCACGTTTGGATTACAGTAACATTAAGTGTCTTAAAACACGGGCAATACTATATGGTGTTCTAAGGTACACAACGGCATGGAGGGGGACGGCACATTCAACAACGTGAGGGAGGCAGCCACATCCGCCAGTTCGTTTCCCCTAATACCCACGTGCCGCGGCACCCAGCAGAAAGAAACCTCCTTCCCCTGCCGTTGCAGGTGGAGTAGGGAATCATGGATGATCTGGACGACCGTATCCGATGGGCACAAGTGTTGCGTAATCTCAAGGGCACTCAGAACAGATGAGAAACTTAAGACTGGGAACACATCTCATCTGCTCCAATGCCCGCAAGATCGCAAACAATTCGGCCTCAAAGATGGTAAACGCCGCAGGAATCCGATTCGATCAGGGAAAACAACAGCACAACCAACAGAGTCCCCCTGTTTAGAGCCATCCGTAAATACTGGTACATGGTCGGGATGCTGGTTTAAAATGTCGTAAAATAAGGAGGTAAAAACAAACGCAGGAGTGCAGCTCCTCCGGTACTCTGACAAGTCTAAAAGGACGCTGGGCCTCTGGAGCAACCAGGGAGGCAGGCGGGTAAAACCCTGGAGTTGGGGTGCCACATGCTCCACGCCAAGGGACTCAAGCAAATGCTTGGCACGAATCCCAAATGGTCTCGTTGCCCTGGGACGACTGGAAAAGAGACGTTCCATAGGTGGTCGGGCAACAGTAGGGTACGCAGGGGAGGTAGGACAGGCAAGGAATTGACACACCCGTCGCACCATGAGGAGATTCCGCCGGATGGCGAGCGGCGGTTCCCCTGCCTCAGCACTCAGGCTGGGGATGGGACTGGTACGGAAGCCACAAGTGGACAGCCTGATACCCTCATGGTGTACTGCGTTAAGAATCTTCAGATACAAAGGCCTTGCTGACCCATACACGGTGCATCCATAGTCAAGACACGATCGGACGAAAGCCCTGTGAAACTGCAGCAGACGCGCCTGATCTGCTCCCCAGGACCGATGGCTCAGACACTTCAAAATATTCAGCGCCTTCAGGGCCCGCACCTTGAGGTCTTTAAGGTGCGGCAACCACGACAACTTGTAATCAAAAGTGAGGCCCAGGAAACTAACAGTGTCGCTAAAAGGAAGAATGGTGTCCCTCAGACGCAATTCAGGGGAGGTAAAAAGACGTCGAGAACGATTAAAATGCGCACACACACATTTGTCTGCAGAAAAGGTAAAACCCGTCTTCGCAGTCCATGCCTCTAATCGCTTTATCGTAAGCTGCAACTGCCAACTAGCAGTGACAAGACCGGAGGAAGAACAGAAAACAGCGAAATCGTCCACAAACAAGGAGCATTGGGCAGGACTCCGGATAGTGGACGTGATACTATTAATGGCGACGGCAAAGAGGGTGACACTTAAAACGCTTCCCTGAGGAACACCATTCTCCTGCACGCACAAATCAGAGAGCACATTACCAACCCGATATCGAAAGAGGCGGTGGGAAAGAAAGGACCGAATGAAGATGGGCAGATGGCCACGAAAGCCCCACTGATGGAGTTGATTGAGAATAAGGCGGCGCCAAGTAGTGTCATACGCCTTATTAATGTCAAAGAATACACCTAGACAATGCTGTTTACGTAGGAAGGCCTGCTGGATGTCCGCCTCAAGCAGGGTCAAGTTGTCTATAGATGAACGACATCTCCGAAAGCCACACTGAGAGTGACTAAGGAGCTGCCTGGTCTCGAGCAGCCAAACCAGGCGACGGTTGACCATGCGTTCCAACGTCTTCCAGACACAGCTCGTCAAAGCAATACTCCGATAACTACTGGGATGCGTTCGGTTCTTCCCCGGTTTGAGGAGGGGAATCAGAATCGCCTCCCTCCACGAGTCAGGGAACGTGCCGGATGACCATATCATATTAAAACAACTCAGGAGAACTTCCTTGGATGGCAGCAACAAGTGCTGCCGCATACTGTACTGGATTTCATCATGACCGGGCACAGTATCATGAGCCACAGACAGCGCCGAATCCAATTCCCACATTGTGAAGGGGCAGTTGTAGGGTTCAGAATTTCGAGACCGGAAGTGACCCCTCTCGATGGCAGTGCGGTAGCGGCAAAAATCTGTATCACAGTTAATAGTGGCGACTGGCGGATGTGGCTGCCAAAGATGCATGTTTCCTCCCTCACGTTGTTGAATGTGCCGTCCCCCTCCATGCTGTTACCTCCATTTTGCGTTTTCGTGTTATGCGTCAATGGGAAGAGGAGTGGCTGGCAGTCGGTGAAAATAAGCTGCCTCTGGTCAAGGCCACCACGCGGCCATGGCGTACGTCCTACCAGTCCTGCAGGCGGGATGAGGTTCTCCTCACTGGCCTCTGCATTGGACACAGTCCCTTAACGTATGGTTTTTTACTCCGGCGTCCAGATTACTTTCCGCCACATTTTACTTGACTGTCTTTTATTCTCTGCGCAGAGGGCGGTGGTTTCCTTGCCACCGGATTTGCCCTCTATTTTGCAAGACGACGCAACGATTGTCGTTAAGGTCTTGTGTCTTGTCCAATTTGTTGCTTCGGATTTTAGAGAGAGGATTTTACTGTGCTGCTGGGTGACTGGCTCACCCAGGTTTTAGGTAAGAGGTCCGCCAGTCAAGATTATCTACTTGTTTCACTTCGATTTCTGTTCCCTTTCCCTTGTGTTTCTTTTCCATTTTTAGTGCGCTTCTTCTCCTCTTGTTTTGCCTTTGTATGTGAGGATTTGGAACTGCGTCAGGTCTGTGTCTTTCAGCCGTTCTCCTTGTTCGCTGTCCGTCTTCGTCCCTTCACTGCATGTGTTCCTGTTTCTATGCGTTTGGACGCTGATGACCACGCTGTTTAGCGCCCGAAAACCTCAAACCACACACACACACAGACACGAGAGATTTGCTCTTGCACCCATAGTAATATTGATGCACCCACGTACTAGATGGAAAAGTACCTGGAACGCATTCTCAACGAGTTTGTGGGAAAGTGTGAACACCACATTCGCAACTCACACTCCAGGGTACCAAGTCAGTTTAGACGTTGTCTGCCTCCCTAGTGGAGTTTCTTGCAACGATCCTCTCACTGAACTTTTTAGGTACGTTCTGACTTAACCCTTCGGTGGGCGCTGCGTTCATATTTCCATGAGTGGGCCGTTGCGGCTTTTGCACCGCAATTACTTTTTCATTTTTAACCTAAGGAAAAATAATCATCCCATCAGTAATAAATAGGTATAATGCATCAATTTCTTTTTCCGTAATTTCAGAACTTGCTTTTGGACCTGGCAAAACTTTTAGGATGTTCTTGGCCTTGGTTTTAGGAGAAGAAGGAAGTGGTTTCACTTATCCAAAGAGTGGGTAATCCTCTGTTTGTTGTCTCCCATCTTCAACCAGGTGTCCTCAGGTTAGTTGGGTTTAAGTAGTTCTAAGACTAGGGGACTGATAACCTCATATGTTAAGTCCCATAGTGCTCAGAGCCATTTCCAGCTTTTGTTGGTCTCTGAGCGCTATTTATAGCCGAGTTCGACTCCCGACGCTGGCTATTCACTTTCAAGTTCTTTTATTTTTTCGGAGCTTGCACTGATATTCCGTGACACTCGAAGCAATTTGCTGCTCTGGTGCATGTGATGGCCGGCGGGATTTCATTAAATGGAGTGCAGGACCCCAATAGTTATTTAAACTGAAATCTGCGTCCCGATTTATTAGGTTTTCTGACATCTTTATTTCGATAGACTCCTTAAATGGAAAGTTTCCGTTCGCACCACTGTACTGCTCTCATAGAATTTAATTTCATGGTTATACTCGTGACAATGCTCTGTGACAGCTGGCTTGATTGGTTGTTCCAGTTGGATGGGTTGCTGATGTTCCTCTTCACAACTCTTCTGAGAGTCTGACCCAACCAAGTAAGAAATTCCACAGACTGCAGACTGATTCGTCGAAACACTATCACCACCCCCAACCGCGACGCTGGATGCTGCCTGGTGGCATTGCAGGCACATAGTACGGTAACGGGAGTATGTAAGCGGGGCAGATATGGCGTTGTAAACGTGAAATCCATTGAGGTAGGAGACTTTTACAAAGGGCAGATTATTACACTCCTGGAAATTGAAATAAGAACACCGTGAATTCATTGTCCCAGGAAGGGGAAACTTTATTGACACATTCCTGGGGTCAGATACATCACATGATCACACTGACAGAACCACAGGCACATAGACACAAGCAACAGAGCATGCACAATGTCAGCACTAGTACAGTGTATATCCACCTTTCGCAGCAATGCAGGCTGCTATTCTCCCATGGAGACGATCGTAGAGATGCTGGATGTAGTCCTGTGGAACGGCTTGGCATGCCATTTCCACCTGGCGCCTCAGTTGGACCAGCGTTCGTGCTGGACGTGCAGACCGCGTGAGACGACGCTTCATCCAGTCCCAAACATGCTCAATGGGGGACAGATCCGGAGATCTTGCTGGCCAGGGTAGTTGACTTACACCTTCTAGAGCACGTTGGGTGGCACGGGATACATGCGGACGTGCATTGTCCTGTTGGAACAGCAAGTTCCCTTGCCGGTCTAGGAATGGTAGAACGATGGGTTCGATGACGGTTTGGATGTACCGTGCACTATTCAGTGTCCCCTCGACGATCACCAGTGGTGTACGGCCAGTGTAGGAGATCGCTCCCCACACCATGATGCCGGGTGTTGGCCCTGTGTGCCTCGGTCGTATGCAGTCCTGATTGTGGCGCTCACCTGCACGGTGCCAAACACGCCTACGACCATCATTGGCACCAAGGCAGAAGCGACTCTCACCGCTGAAGACGACACGTCTCCATTCGTCCCTCCATTCACGCCTGTCGCGACACCACTGGAGGCGGGCTGCACGATGTTGGGGCGTGAGCGGAAGACGGCCTAACGGTGTGCGGAACCGTAGCCCAGCTTCATGGAGACGGTTGCGAATGGTCCTCGCCGATACCCCAGGAGCAACAGTGTCCCTAATTTGCTGGGAAGTGGCGGTGCGGTCCCCTACGGCACTGCGTAGGATCCTACGGTCTTGGCGTGCATCCGTGCGTCGCTGCGGTCCGGTCCCAGGTCGACGGGCACGTGCACCTTCCGCCGACCACTGGCGACAACATCGATGTACTGTGGAGACCTCACGCCCCACGTGTTGAGCAATTCGGCGGTACGTCCACCCGGCCTCCCGCATGCCCACTATACGCCCTCGCTCAAAGTCCGTCAACTGCACATACGGTTCACGTCCACGCTGTCGCGGCATGCTACCAGTGTTAAAGACTGCGATGGAGCTCCGTATGCCACGGCAAACTGGCTGACACTGACGGCGGCGGTGCACAAATGCTGCGCAGCTAGCGCCATTCGACGGCCAACACCGCGGTTCCTGGTGTGTCCGCTGTGCCGTGCGTGTGATCATTGCTTGTACAGCCCTCTCGCAGTGTCCGGAGCAAGTATGGTGGGTCTGAGACACCGGTGTCAATGTGTTCTTTTTTCCATTTCCAGGAGTGTATTACCCAGAGCCTGTGAACGAGTATCTCGAAAACGAATGTTCAAGTGCTGTTGTCGTGAGTATCTACAGAAAGATCTACAAGGACAGTGGAAGTACTACCAGGCGCCAAATGGTTGGACGACCACTGCTCTCCACAGAACATGGCATTCGGAGGCTTGTCCGCTCTGTAAAGTAGGATAGATGGTGATGTGTGGCATCCCTGCCGCAAGAACACAATGCTGGCGCACCCAGAAGTGTTGCGCAGAACACTGTTTATCATCCATTGTTGAACATGGAGCTCCGCAGCAGACCACCACTACGTGCTTACATGTTGACCCAACGACATCGTCAATTACCATTGCAGTGGCACGGGAACATCGGGATTCGACTATCGGTCAATGGAAACGTGTCGGCTCTCCGAGTGAATCACATTTTTGCTACACTAGGTCGACGGTCGTCTCCACAAAGACGAGGTGAACGGTGGCTCCAAACGTGCAGCACACCATGGGCGCATGTGGCGTGAGGACCATTATGTTATGGAAGACATTCTTCTGCGCCTGCGTGGGCCGTGTGGTAGTAATTGTAGACACGCTTACAGCTGCAAACCCCTGCATCCCTTCATGCTTGATGTCTTCCCCGACGACTGTATCATCGTTCAGCAGTAGATAGTAACTGTCCTTCTCTTCGAGCCGGAAACATGCTTCCGTGGTTTAAGGAGCATTACAGTGAACTTACGTTGGTGACTCAGTGACCAAATTCGCCTGATGTAAATCTTGTGGGACCCACTGGGTCGCTATCTGCCGCCATCACCGTTTGCCCAGATCAGCGGTCCATTATTTACAAGAATTAGGTGAACTGTGATTAGACAACTAACGCCATATACCTCCACAAACCTACCAACGAACTTCCGGATCCCTGATACACAGAAACAGTGATGTATTTCGTTCCGAAGACGGATAAACAAGCCATCAAGCAGGTGATCATAAAGTTTTGGCTCATCAGTGTATACAGACACTGACATCTGTCTCTGGGCCTTGAACCATCACCATCCGCGACAGAAAAAGTCGCTGGTGAACACTCTAGTCCATAAGTCTCTAAAGTTTTCAGAGAACAATAGCCTTGCCAAGGATTTACAAAACCTAAAAATAGTGTTCCGAAGAAACGATATTAAGATCACGAAATTAAATGGGCGATTTAGCAAAAGTCAAGGACTCGAGAGAAAGAGGTTCAGACTGACACCGAGAAAGAGAAGCCTAAAAAGCGCTTACCTGCCTTATACAGCCCCGATGCCCGGCATTACCGGTATATACACTCCTGGAAATGGAAAAAAGAACACATTGACACCGGTGTGTCAGACCCACCATACTTGCTCCGGACACTGCGAGAGGGCTGTACAAGCAATGATCACACGCACGGCACAGCGGACACACCAGGAACCGCGGTGTTGGCCGTCGAATGGCGCTAGCTGCACAGCATTTGTGCACCGCCGCCGTCAGTGTCAGCCAGTTTGCCGTGGCATACGGAGCTCCATCGCAGTCTTTAACACTGATAGCATGCCGCGACAGCGTGGACGTGAACCGTATGTGCAGTTCACGGACTTTGAGCGAGGGCGTATAGTGGGCATGCGGGAGGCCGGGTGGACGTACCGCCGAATTGCTCAACACGTGGGGCGTGAGGTCTCCACAGTACATCGATGTTGTCGCCAGTGGTCGGCGGAAGGTGCACGTGCCCGTCGACCTGGGACCGGACCGCAGCGACGCACGGATGCACGCCAAGACCGTAGGATCCTACGCAGTGCCGTAGGGGACCGCACCGCCACTTCCCAGCAAATTAGGGACACTGTTGCTCCTGGGGTATCGGCGAGGACCATTCGCAACCGTCTCCATGAAGCTGGGCTACGGTCCCGCACACCGTTAGGCCGTCTTCCGCTCACGCCCCAACATCGTGCAGCCTGCCTCCAGTGGTGTCGCGACAGGCGTGAATGGAGGGACGAATGGAGACGTGTCGTCTTCAGCGATGAGAGTCGCTTCTGCCTTGGTGCCAATGATGGTCGTAGGCGTGTTTGGCGCCGTGCAGGTGAGCGCCACAATCAGGACTGCATACGACCGAGGCACACAGGGCCAACACCCGGCATCATGGTGTGGGGAGCGATCTCCTACACTGGCCGTACACCACTGGTGATCGTCGAGGGGACACTGAATAGTGCACGGTACATCCAAACCGTCATCGAACCCATCGTTCTACCATTCCTAGACCAGCAAGGGAACTTGCTGTTCCAACAGGACAATGCACGTCCGCATGTATCCCGTGCCACCCAACGTGCTCTAGAAGGTGTAAGTCAACTACCCTGGCCAGCAAGCTCTCCGGATCTGTCCCCCATTGAGCATGTTTGGGACTGGATGAAGCGTCGTCTCACGCGGTCTGCACGACCAGCACGAACGCTGGTCAAACTGAGACGCCAGGTGGAAATGGCATGGCAAGCCGTTCCACAGGACTACATCCAGCATCTCTACGATCGTCTCCATGGGAGAATAGCAGCCTGCATTGCTGCGAAAGGTGGATATACACTGTACTAGTGCCGACATTGTGCATGCTCTGTGGCCTGTGTCTATGTGCCTGTGGTTCTGTCAGTGTGATCATGTGATGTATTCACGGTGTTCTTATTTCAATTTCCAGGAGTGTATATATATATATATATAATACGGAAACACGGCATCCAGTGTATTTCTTTTCCTTCAGCTACAATAAAAAGAATTCTTTGCAGTGTTAGTGTCTTAAGTTAGACAGTCCATCAGAACACTCAAGATGAGACGCAAGGAACGTCAGCGACGAACAACAAAGCAAATCAGCTGTCGCAGAGCACTGCCTCGTATGTAAGCATGAAATTTAATTCTATGTCGTGTTGCAAACGGCAGCTTGATGGGGCAGCATAGTTAAGGAGTCAGTCGAAATAAAGGTGTCAGAAAACGTAATAAACAGGGATGTAGCTTTCAGCTGAAATAGTGCTTGGGGGTCCTGCACTCAATTTATTGAAAGCTCGCCTGCCATCTCATCAACCAGAGCAGGAAAAATGCTGAAAGACGTTGCGAAATATCAGTGAAAACCCTAAAAAAACAAAAGAACATCTGAGTGCATAATTGGCGTCGAGACTCGAACTCCGATACAAATAGCGGCCCGAGACGAACAAAAGTTCACAGTCCGGATGAAATTCAGGCTGCGTGTACACATAACAGCAAAATACACAGCACCTGAGAAAGACGACTAGGTACGTCAACGAAGTACGTTACATAAAATGGCAACAATAATGCGGCAAACCCTTCCCGCTTCCCTCCATGAAGCACACCATTAACCAATCACGCCGAGAAAAGCTGAAAGATCTCAAGCTCATTCCATATTTATTGACTTTCGGAAGGCTTATGATACCGTTCCTCCAAGTGACTTGTAGTCAAATTGCATGCCTATGGAGGAGTGTTGTAGTCCTGCGACTGTATTTGTGACTGCCTATCAGAAATGTCACCGTTCGTAGTAATTGATGGGAACTCATCGAGTGAAACAGATTGGTACCTGGCGATCCCATATTATGTGTTTTAGGCCGCCTACTATTTTTAATCTATATAAACGGTTTATTAGACTATCTGAGTAGTCCTCTTAGATTGCTTGCAGAAGATGCTGGTGTTTTCCATCTAGTAAAGATACTGGCAGAAGTAAAGCTGTGAGTACCGGGCGTGAGTCGTGCTCCGGTAGCTCAGATGGTAGAGCACTTGCCCGCGAAAGGCAAAGGTCCCGAGTTCGAGTCTCGGTCGGGCACACAGTTTTAATCTGCCAGGAAGTTTCATATCAGCGCACACTCCGCTGCATAGTGAAAATCTCATTCTAGTAAAGTCTCCATTACCCCAAACAACAAAAATTGATACGTCCACGTAAGCACCAAAGAAATTCATGATATTACTATTACTCGATAAATTACATAAAATTCAAAGGCTTTTGACTCATCTAAATACCTAGCGATTATAATCTCGAATAACTTAAATTGAAACCATCATGTAGAAAATGTAGTGGGGAATGCAAACCAAAGATTGCTGTTTTATTAGTGGAACAGTAACTGGAAAATTATAGAAAAGAGACTGCCTTCATTACGCTTATCCGTTCTCTTCTGGAGTATTAGTGAGCGGCACACGTTCCTCATTAAATAGAAGTGGCGGAGGACATCATAAAAGTTCCATGAATGCCGGTCGTTTAATATTATCGCGAAATAGGATTCAGAGTTTCACGGATGGGCTGGTAGTCATTGCAACCCAGTCATTCCTTGCGAGAGCGAGTGCTTTCCACGGGATTTCAGTCATTAAGTTCCTCTTCCGGAAGCGAAAATATTTTGTCCTATCAGCTTAGGGAGAAATCACCGCCATAATGAAATAAGGGAAATCATAGCTCGCTGGGCGAGATTTAGCTGTTTACTTTCCCAACATTCTATTAGAAAGCAGAATGGTCAAGAAATAGTCTGAAATTGGTGTATTGTAGAGTAGTCTTGTACGTACATGTAGCTTCCCTCGACGCGCCGGCAGAAATATGTGCGTCCAACCATAACACCAAGTTGTCAAATCAGACGAACATTGCTACATTGCGTTCGTCATCGCCAGATGGCATCAGCACATGATGTAATGATATGGTGTGCCACTGGGTGGACGATTCCCTTTTACATCTCAAAGCTGGTAACTTGACAGCAGACATTACGTCTGTGATGTGTTAAGGCCGGTGACTCTGCCTCTTCTAAGAGGTCTTCATCACGTCACTGTTCAGGAAGATAACACACGACCGAACGATGTAAGACGGAAAGTTGTACTGTCAGCTTCTTCGATGCTAGGAATGTTTCACTGTTGTCTTGATCAGCAGGTTCTGCGTATCTTTCACCCAGTGAAAACATTTGGCCGTAGATTCCCGAAAGTTCTGCGCCCCACTACTCGCCATGCAGTGAGGCTGTTGAGCTCTCTCATATATATATATATATATATATATATATATATATATATATATATATATATACACACACTCCTGGAAATTGAAATAAGAACACCGTGAATTCATTGTCCCAGGAAGGGGAAACTTTATTGACACATTCCTGGGGTCAGATACATCACATGATCACACTGACAGAACCACAGGCACATAGACACAGGCAACAGAGCATGCACAATGTCGGCACTAGTACAGTGTATATCCACCTTTCGCAGCAATGCAGGCTGCTATTCTCCCATGGAGACGATCGTAGAGATGCTGGATGTAGTCCTGTGGAACGGCTTGCCATGCCATTTCCACCTGGCGCCTCAGTTGGACCAGTGTTCGTGCTGGACGTGCAGACCGCGTGAGACGACGCTTCATCCAGTCCCAAACATGCTCAATGGGGGACAGATCCGGAGATCTTGCTGGCCAGCGTAGTTGACTTACACCTTCTAGAGCACGTTGGGTGGCACGGGATACATGCGGACGTGCATTGTCCTGTTGGAACAGCAAGTTCCCTTGCCGGTCTAGGAATGATAGAACGATGGGTTCGATGACGGTTTGGATGTACTGTGCACTATTCAGTGTCCCCTCGACGATCACCAGTGGTGTACAGCCAGTGTAGGAGATCGCTCCCCACACCATGATGCCGAGTGTTGCCCCTGTGTGCTTCGGTCGTATGCAGTCCTGATTGTGGCGCTCACCTGCACGGCGCCAAACACGCATACGACCATCATTGGCACCAAGGCAGAAGCGACTCTCATCGCTGAACACGACACGTCTCCATTCGTCCCTCCATTCACGCCTGTCGCGACACCACTGAAGGCGGGCTGCACGATGTTGGGGCGTGAGCGGAAGACGGCCTAACGGTGTGCGGGACCGTAGCCCAGCTTCATGGAGACGGTTGCGAATGGTCCTCGCCGATACCCCAGGAGCAACAGTGTCCCTAATTTGCTGGGAAGTGGCGGTGCGGTCCCCTACGGCACTGCGTAGGATCCTACGGTCTCGGCGTGCATCCGTGCGTCGCTGCGGTCCGGTCCCAGGTCGACGGGCACGTGCACCTTCCGCCGACCACTGGCGACAACATCGATGTACTGTGGAGACCTCACGCCCCACGTGTTGAGCAATTCGGCGGTACGTTTACCCGGCCTCCCGCATGCCCACTATACGCCCTCGCTCAAAGTCCGTCAACTGCACACACGGTTCACGTCCACGCTGTCGCGGCATGCTACCAGTGTTAAAGACTGCGATGGAGCTCCGTATGCCACGGCAAACTGGCTGACACTGACGGCGGCGGTGCACAAATGCTGCGCAGCTAGCGCCATTCGACGGCCAACACCGCGGTTCCTGGTGTGTCCGCTGTGCCGTGCGTGTGATCATTGCTTGTACAGCCCTCTCGCAGTGTCCGGAGCAAGTATGGTGGGTCTGACACACCGGTGTCAATGTGTTCTTTTTTCCATTTCCAGGAGTGTATATATATATGAAGCAGCATTGAATAAGGTATCCCCATACCATCACCCAAATTCAGTTCCACTCAGTCATCAGCCAGTTCGGAAACGTTCTTACTGCCTGAAGTGACAGTTCGTGTGCTCAATTTTTTCCCTGTGTATACTCACAAATACGAGGATCATTTCAGACGTCCTGCACACTGCTCATGCGGGACCGTTGCGGTGGCGTGATCAAGCTGAGCGACATTTCAGGCGTGACGGTCGCATGTCTGTTTGATGGGCCGCTTGACTGCGCCGTAATTCAGTTTTAAAATGGAAGCTGAAATCGAGTTCGGTCGGATTACATGTAGCGATCAGCGTTCATCCAACAAAATCGGGACATTAGGTGGAAACAACTCAACGAAAATTTACAACACCTTGAGAGTGATATGTGGAAATAGAGTAGTGGATCATAGCACAGTATAAAGATGATCTGCTCGTTTGCGTGAAGAAAGGGTAAGTCTTGAGGACAACGCGAGAAATGGGAGGCCGTCAACTGCAACAGTCTACATCTCTTATGTTATTGTCACTGAGGTTTTGCGAGAGAATCGACGAAAAATATGAGCGGCAACTCCATATGGGGCGTGGATGTCTGTCACTTCAGTTTGTTGTTGTGGCCTTCAGTCGAGAGACTGTTTGATGCACCTTTCCATGCTACTCTATCCTGTGCAAGCTTCTTCATCTCCCAGTACCTACTGTAACCTACATACTTCTGAATCTACTTAGTGTATTCATCTCTTTGTCTCCCTCCACGCTGCCCTCCAATACTAAATTGCTGATCCCTTGATGCCTCAGAACATGTCTAACCAACCGATCCCTTCTCCTAGTCAACTTGGGCCAAAAATCTCTTCTCCCCAATTCTATTCAATACCTCCTCTATATTTTGCGGTCTTCCCATCTAATCTTCAGCATTCTTCTGTAGCACCACATTTCGAAAGCTTCTATTCTCTTCTTGTCTAAACTATTTATCATCCATGTTTCACTTCCATACATGGCTACACTCCATACAAATACATTCAGAAACGACTTCCTGACAAATCAATACTCGATGTTAACAAATTTCTTTTCTTCAGAAACGTTTTCCTTGGCATTGTCAGTCTACATTTTATATCCGCTCTACTTCGACCATCATCAGTTATTTTGCTCCCCAAATAGCAAAATTCATTTACTACTTTACGTGTCTCATTTCCTAACCTAATTCCCTCAGCATCACCTGATATCATTCGACTACATTCCATTATCCTCGTTTTGCTTTTGTTGATGTTCATCTTATATCCTCCTTTCAAGACACTGTCCATTCCGTTCAACTGCTCTTCCATGTCCTTTGCTGTCACTGGCAGAATTACAATGTCATCGGCGAACCTCAAAGTTTTTATTTCTTCTCAATGTATTTTAATTCCTACTCCGATTTTTTCTTTTGTTTCCTGCTTGCTCAATACACAGATTGAACAACATCAGGGATAGACTACAACTTTGTGTCACTCCCTTCCCAACCACTGCTTCCCTTTCATGGGCCTCGACTCTTATAATTGCCATCTGGTTTCTGTACAAATTGTAAATATCCTTTCCCCTCTGTATTTGATCCCTGACACTTTCAGAATTTGACTTTCTCTAAGTCTAAAAATGCTAGAAACGTAGGTTTGACTTCCCTTAATCTATCTTAAACTTCAGTTTACAGTATCATAACTGAAAAGTTTAAGATGAGAAAATGTGCTGCCAGGTTGGTTCCGGTTAGACACTGGACTCGCATTCGGGAGGATGACGGTTCAATTCCGCGTCCGACCATCCTGATTTAGGTTTTCCGTGATTTCCCTAAATCCCCCCAGGCAAATGCCGGGATGGTTCCATTCAAAGGGCACGGCCGACTTCCTTCCCTGTCTTTCCCTAATCCGATGAGACCGATGACCTCGCTGTCTGGTCTCCTTCCCCAAAACCAACCAAGCAACCAGATTGGTTCCGCGTGATGTGAAGAGCAGAAAGCAGCTCGTAAATTTATCGCAGAAGATTTGCTTCGACGTTATCGAACAAAAGGACTACAGTTTCGGGAAATGATTGTTGCACTTGATGAAACCTGGATACGATATTCTCTGCCAGAACTGTAGTCTCAGTCATCACAGCGAGAAAATTACGACTCTCTTCGCCCGCAAAAACTGCGCCGTCAACAATCAAAGCTGTGGTTCATCTTTGCGTATGACACGAATAGAGTTATAGCTACAAATAGAGTGCCCCAGTGGACCTCTGTAAAAGGCGCTTACTACAAGCTGTTTCTGCGAAATGTTTTGCTCCTGAAAATTCGTCAAACACGGCTGACACGCTTGTAACTGGTGTCCTCATTTTGCAAGACAGTGGAAGACCGCACATTTCCCTCCCAGTGCGAGAAATGCTCAACTATGGATGGGAAATACCTCGCCACCCACCATAAAATCCTGATATAAGCTCACAAGACTCTGATTTGTTTTCCAAATTTAAGGAAAACATCTTTGAGAAACTGAAGAAGCTTCTAGTGAGGTGATCCAAGTAATCAGACAACAAGAAAGGTGTCTTATGCGGAATAGAAAAGTTTCCAATACGTTGGAAAGGTCTCGTAAACAAGATTGGAGATTATACGAAGGTCAGTGTGCAGAACTTCTGAAATGACCCTTGTAATCTACAAATTTAATCATCCATTCGTACTATTATACTATATACACAGAAGAAGTAAAATTTCGTTATTTGCTGTCTTTTCTGAAATTGTAATTTTACCGACCAGCAGTGTATCTTCCAGTATGCACTGAGACCACTTAAGCACAATCGTAAATGTAAGTTAAACTCCTACGGGCATTATTAATGTAATGACTCATGCTCTCTATTTGCTATGTTGCAAGTGGAACATGATTTACCGCCGAACAACGGAGGTCTCATCCAATATGATGAGATAACGGACGTTTCCATCCTTTGTCAGTAACTTGACCAGGATGACGTAAGTCACAACAGATTCTATCAGCAAATGACTTTCTACTCAGTTACATGATCGAATGTTAGACGTTTCTTCCACTGTCAGATTGAAAATGCTCTTCAAGTAGATTTCATCTAGTTCCAGATTCACATTCCTTTCGTGATTATTGTGGACGAATATCTGACACTTTTTTAAAATTTCGTGGACACTTGTAAAAGTTCTATTTTTCCCTGGAAGAACCGATTGAAGAGAGGTAAAAACTATCTCACAGCAGATATACACTTAGTAAGCAATAATTCTTGAAATGGGATTTACAATAGACGGCATTGAAACTGAAAAGAACTACTTAAACAATACCTATATGTTTGAAATAAGTCAATTAGCTACATTAATTACCGAAACTTCCTACCAACAAATCACCAAATCTAAAAATCGACATCCGTTTAGCAACCTCTGTCATGTTTCCTGCAAAAATAACGTTATCGAAACCGCTTTCAGTGTCGGGTGAATGTGAGTCACAAAATAATTCGATGGCACATGCCACCATCTGCTGAGATGCACAGTACACCAAAATTTTTAACGAAAGAGATCGGATGTTAAGCGCATTTGCATTACTTGCTAGCATGTTAAAACAACGACGTACATTATCAAGCGTTGTTTTAGATAAATGATAATCCAGAAAGTTCTGCCACCTCAGCTTCTGGTAATTATAATTCACCTCTCTGTGGAACGATTACGATCAAGCAAGTCATGTAAATTACTTGTATTTCCAATGTATACACCAATGATAGCTTCATAGTAAGTCATTGTGTAGTTATTATGTTTTACACTCCTGGAAATGGAAAAAAAGAACACATTGACACCAGTGTGTCAGACCCACCATACTTGCTCCGGACACTGCGAGAGGGCTGTACAAGCAATGATCACACGCACGGCACAGCGGACACACCAGGAACCGCGGTGTTGGCCGTCGAATGGCGCTAGCTGCGCAGCATTTGTGCACCGCCGCCGTCAGTGTCAGCCAGTTTGCCGTGGCATACGGAGCTCCATCGCAGTCTTTAACACTGGTAGCATGCCGCGACAGCGTGGACGTGAACCGTATGTGCAGTTGACGGACTTTGAGCGAGGGAGTATAGTGGGCATGCGGGGGGCCGGGTGGACGTACCGCCGAATTGCTCAACACGTGGGGCGTGAGGTCTCCACAGTACATCGATGTTGTCGCCAGTGGTCGGCGGAAGCTGCACGTGCCCGTCGACCTGGGACCGGACCGCAGCGACGCACGGATGCACGCCAAGACCGTAGGATCCTACGCAGTGCCGTAGGGGACCGCACCGCCACTTCCCAGCAAATTAGGGACACTGTTGCTCCTGGGGTATCGGCGGGGACCATTCGCAACCGTCTCCATGAAGCTGGGCTACGGTCCCGCACACCGTTAGGCCGTCTTCCGCTCACGCCCCAACATCGTGCAGCCCGCCTCCAGTGGTGTCGCCACAGGCGTGAATGGAGGGACGAATGGAGACGTGTCGTCTTCAGCGATGAGAGTCGCTTCTGCCTTGGTGCCAATGATGGTCGTATGCGTGTTTGGCGCCGTGCAGGTGAGCGCCACAATCAGGACTGCATACGACCGAGGCACACAGGGCCAACACCCGGCATCATGGTGTGGGGAGCGATCTCCTACACTGGCCGTACACCACTGGTGATCGTCGAGGGGACACTCAATAGTGCACGGTACATCCAAACCGTCATCGAACCCATCGTTCTACCATTCCTAGACCGGCAAGGGAACTTGCTGTTCCAACAGGACAATGCACGTCCGCATGTATCCCGTGCCACCCAACGTGCTCTAGAAGGTGTAAGTCAACTACCCTGGCCAGCAAGATCTCCGGATCTGTCCCCCATTGAGCATGTTTGGGACTGGATGAAGCGTCGTCTCACGCGGTCTGCACGTCCAGCACGAACGCTGGTCCAACTGAGGCGCCAGGTGGAAATGGCATGGCAAGCCGTTCCACAGGACTACATCCAGCATCTCTACGATCGTCTCCATGGGAGAATAGCAGCCTGCATTGCTGCGAAAGGTGGATATACACTGTACTAGTGCCGACATTGTGCATGCTCTGTTGCCTGTGTCTATGTGCCTGTGGTTCTGTCAGTGTGATCATGTGATGTATCTGACCCCAGGAATGTGTCAATAAAGTTTCCCCTTCCTGGGACAATGAATTCACGGTGTTCTTATTTCATTTTCCAGGAGTGTATATCACAAACAGATAAACAAAACATCATTTTCAGTGACTTAAGTGTGTCTTCTTTGTGAAAATTTGTAATTATTACATACGAAAACGCGTTTTTGTATACGTTACGCAACCCCGCCGTCTTTTTCATCTAGTGCAAGCTAAAGTTCCGAATCTGATTCATGAGTATTATCGCTAATCTTTAGTTTCTCAATTCCTTTTCTTTCCAATACGTTTTACTGTGCAGGCTTCAGTTCCATAGGTCTGTGATCGCTAATGCTGCGCTACCGGTCATTGTTACTGTTTTAAATACCCATAGTGTCATTAAGATGATTGTCTGCATGTACAATGAAAGTTCTATTTATGACAGATATCCGTATTAAATGATGGCAAGGCTTTACGTGGTCTATGTCTGTCCCTGCATTGATTCAGTGAACGAATAACTCTACGTAGCAGGTCAGAAACCTCCGGAATAAGAAGTTTGTGAAGAACATTTTTCTGTAATTGCCCACTTAAATAACTAGCTCTTCATTTTATTGCTGTAAAGGCAATAAGATGTCCTGAATAAAAGCGAGAGCAAATGAGATACGGGCGCAGTGACAACATATATGTGAATTTATTTGCTCCGTTTGTGTCGCTCAAATCATGCGAATGCGTCTGAAGAATAATTTTGTTTTACCAGCATCGCTGCGGCATTTTCTGTCTCTTTGAGAAACGTGATTTCGAAGGCATAACTGCACTGACTATTTACCTTGGGTATGTGAAAGTTAGTTTCATTGTATGATCTTATCACGGTGATGCCTGTTCTCTAGTCCTTTCCTTTGTTACATAGTTCTCTTTCTCTTACTCACTTCTTCAGAGATGAAGTTTGTACATGTATTTAGCTGAAAATACGGCGCAAAGGAGATAATGTATGCAACTGACAGACACGAAGCTGTTAACCTAGTGAACGAAAACTCACACACTCGGATGGCACAGCATGATTCCGTGTGTGCTAACAGCACAAAAATGTCTATGACAAAATTTCGTCCCATATGTATTTTTCGTAGAAAAATGACGTCAAAGTGAATGTGACTACGCTGTAATTATATCTACGAGGTTTATCTTCATTCAGTACTCTCTAGATGTGCTGCACAATTAGTGCAGTGGGTATAGCTTCTGCGCTAGAGTTCTCGAGCTCGATTCCAGGTCAAGGTGTCTTTCTATCTCTCTCTCTCTCTCTCTCTCTCTCTCTCTCTCTCTCTAAATGCAACATCTATAAACCAGCTAACGCACTATAAAAACGAGCGTAGCATGTAGGCTTAAAGACCAAGTCATCCAAAGTGAAATTGCTGCTGGTTGGTCATTCTAAACTCATTTGCCCGAAATATCAGGAGACCCTATCATCCTTAACCCTAAATGGGACGAATGTCAACTTCTTCAGCAAAGAGTTTAGGAGTAATAATAGATGAAAATCTAAATTGTACTGAGCACGTGACTATAATGGGCAAGAAGGCATCGGCATATATCCATGCTCTACAAAAATATTTAAATCTCTTCCCTCTTGACATGGAGAGGAAACTTGTACAAACATTTATTCTTGCGATTATTGATTACATCAAAGTTATCCTTTCTCGGGAAAGCTCACGCCGCATGGAACTGGTTATGAAATTCTGTGTTCGTTGTGTCTGTGATGTTCGAATCTTTGATTATATTTCATCATCATATACACAGCTATCCTGACTGCGTGCAGACAAGCGTAGAGATTTCCATACACTCTGTCTTCTCTACTGTCTCATAAATGTTCACTGTCCTTCAGATTTCTCCTCGACCTTAACGCTGTCGCCTGAGCAACACGGCAGATGCACCCGTTCCCATCAGAGCAAAATATTGGCTGTCCCACTCCATCGTTCAGCCGCCTACATTTAGTTCTTCTCAGTAGCAGGAACCCGACTCTGAACTAGCTTTCTCCAGCTTTAGGAGACAGTTCATGACATATCAACTAAAGCAACAAAAAGTCCCTGTGTTGTTGTTGTTGTGGTCTTCAGTCAGAGACTGGTTTGATGCAGCTCTCAATGCCACTCTATCCTGTGCAATCTGCTATATCTCCCAGTACCTACTGCAAACTACAGCCTTTTGAATCTGGTTAGTGTATTCATCTCTTGGTCTCCCTCTACGATTTTTACCCTCCACGTTGCCCTCCTATACTAAATTGGTAATCCCTTGATGCCTCATGACATGTCCTACCAACCGATCCCTTCTTCTATTCAAGTTTTGCCACAAATTACTCTTCTCCCCAATTCAATTAGTACCTCCTCATCAGTTATGTGATCTACCCATCTAACCTTCAGCATTTTTCTGTAGAACCACATCTCGAAAGCTTCTATTCTCTTCTTGTCTAAACTATTTATCGTCCATGTTTCACTTCCATACATGGCTACACTCCATACAAATACTTTCAGAAACGACTTCCTGACATTTAAATCTACACTCGATGTTAACAAATTCTCTTCTTCAGAAACGCTTTCCTTGCCATTACTAGTCTACATTTTATATCCTCTCTACTTCGACCATCATCAGTTATCTTGCTCCCCAAATAGCAAAACTCATTTACTACTTTACGTGTCTCACTTCCTAATCTAATTCCCTCAGCATCCCCCGATTTAACTCGACTACATCCCATTAGCCTCGTTTTGCATTTGTTGATGTTCATCTTATATCCTTCTTTCAAGACACTGTCCGTTCCGTTCAGCCGCTCTTCCAGATCCTTTGTTGTCTCTGACAGAACTACAATGTCATCGGCGAACCTCGAAGTTTTTATGTCTTCTCCATGGATTTTAATTCCTACTCCGAATTTCTCTTTTTTCCTTCACTGCTTGCTCAATATACAGATTGAATAACATCGGGGAGAGGCTACAACCCTGTCTCACTCCCTTCCCAACCTCTACTTACCTTTCATGCCCTTCGACTCTTATAACTGCCATCTGGTTTCTGTACAAATTGTAAATACACTTTCCTCTCTGGATTTGATCCCTGCCACCCTCAGAATTTGAAAGAGGGTATTCCAGTCAACATTGTCAAAAGTATTCTCTAAGTCTATAAATGCTAGAAACTTAATCTCTCTTCTAAGATATGTTGTAGGATCAGTTTTGCCTCAAGTGTTCCATTTCTACGGAATCCAACCTAATCGTCCCCGACGTCGGCTTCAACCAGTTTTTCCATTCGTCTGTAAAGAATTTGCGTTAGTATTTTGCAGTTGTGACTTATTAAACTGATTGTTCGGTAATTTTCACATCTGTCAACACCTGCTTTGTTTGGGATTGGTATTTCGCCTGTCTCATACATCTTGCTCACCAGATGGTAGAGTTTCGTCAGGACTGGCTCTCCCAAGGCTATCAGTAGTTCTAATGTAATGTTGTCTACTCCCGGGGCCCTGTTTCGTTTTAGGTCTTTCAGTGCTCTGTCAAACTTTTCATGCGGTATCATATCTCCCATTTCATCTTCATCTACGTCCCCTTCCATTTCCATAATATTGCCCTCAAGTACATCGCCCTTGTATAGACCCCCTATATACCCCTTCCACCTTCCTGCTTTTCCTTCTTTGCTTAGAACTGGGTTTCCATCTGAGCTCTTGATATTCATGCAAGTGATTCTCTTTTCTCCAAAGCTCTCTTTAAATTTCCTGTAGGGAGAATCTATCTTATCCGTGGTGATATATGCCTGTAGACAGTCTTAACCCCTTGTATAACCTTCTCTCCAACCCCATCTTCCTCGTTTCCCAGTATTATTAGCCGATAAAGATTCCTTAAACTTCCTTCACCCACAAAGCGCTGTATCGAAAACATCTGGTTTGTAGATTTACAAATTCTTCTTTTGTCTGCCACCATCATTGTTACTGATGTCACAATTACTTATACCACTTTAATACCACTTGTCGTATTAAACATTATTATTTTCTTAGGTGACTATGATGTAATATATACTGCACTTGTGAAACCCTGGTCGTATGTGAGTGAACACCTGATGGACCTAATCAGATCAAAGTAAATAAATAAATAAGTATACAGCAATTACAGCAGGACTCATACAACACAAGTACAATTACTTCACACTAAAGCAGAAATGAGAGTGCAATCGTTTTTATTACTTCACTTTTAAAGACGTAGTTTACCTTTAAATGTTAACGCCGTGACTCCTTTCTCTTCCCCACGCATCTGACGCAATGAGAAACAATTTATGTACCCACGTGGGAGGGAAAGACATCCGTAAAATCTTACTACTTAACGTTTCTTGTGGTCGTCCTGAATCTCCGTTCCTTCAATATGTCAGCGCCTGATTCCCGTGGCTATTCTTATCCAATAGAGCCAATACTTCGTAACACAATGACGTTAATTAAGACGCGTCCTTGAACACTGATTCTTCTTTCAGACCGAAGTACACTCAGTTTTCAAATAACTTTCCTCATACCTACGCTCACGTGTTGTCTTGTAGTCGTAATTAACTGTGAGTTTTATTCTGGCAGTTGTAACGGAACCTTCATCGTTAAATAATTCAAAAACTTTTTAATGACCATTTCCACTGCTCTTCATAACAACGCAAGTTAGAAAATACGCTTTATGAAGTTGAGGATGTAACGAGAGTGAACTGGAACCTGAAAACTACGAACAATAGCCGAAACTGGTAATTAAAAACTCGCTGTTGCGCCAAAGACTTTGAATGAGTATGGTACACAATTTAAAACATGATCCTTGTGACTCTTCAGCATGTGTAAAAATATATTTCACGCAAACTGTAAACAGGACAGATCTTTGGCAGAGATACATTTTTTTTTTTGGAACACGTATTGTGTTCGAGTATAATGACTTTTCTGGAGACTAGAAATCTACTCTGTAGGAATCAGCATGGGTTTCGAAAAAGACGGTCATGTGAAACCCAGTTCGCGCTATTCGTCCACGAGACTCAGAGGGCCATAGACACGGGTTCACAGGTAGATGCCGTGTTTCTTGACTTCCGCGAGGCGTTCGATACAGTTCCCCACAGTCGTTTAGTGAACAAAGTAAGAGCATATGGACTACCAGACCAATTGTGTGATTGGATTGAGGAGTTCCTAGATAACAGGACGCAGCATGTCATTCTCAATGGAAAGAAGTCTTCCGAAGTAAGAGTGATATCAGGTGTGCCGCAGGGGAGTGTTATAGGACCGTTGCTATTCACAATATACATAAATGACCTGGTGTATGACATCGGAAGTTCACTGAGGCTTTTTGCAGATGATGCTGTGGTGTATCGAGAGGTTGTAACAATGGAAAATTGTACTGAAATGCAGGAGGATCTGTAGCAAATTGACGCATGGTGCAGGGAATGGCAATTGAATCTCAATGTAGACAAGTGTAATGTGCTGCGAATACACAGAAAGATAGATCCTTTATCATTTAGCTACAAAATAGCAGGTCAGCAACTGGAAACAGTTAATACCATAAATTATCTGGGAGTACGCATTAGCAGTGATTTAAAATGGAATGATCATACAATGTTGATCGTCGGTAAAGCAGATGCCAGACTGAGATTCATTGGAAGAATCCTAAGGAAATGCAATCCGAAAACAAAGGAAGTAGGTTACAGTACCCTTGTTCGCCCACTGCTTGAATACTGCTCAGCAGTGTGGGATCCGTCCCAGATAGGGTTGATAGAAGATATAGAGAAGATCCAACGGAGAGCAGCGCGCTTCGTTACAGGATCATTTAGTAATCGCGAAAGCGTTACGGAGATGATAGATAAACTCCAGTGGAAGACTCTGCAGGAGAGACGCTCAGTAGCTCGGCACGGGCTTTTGTCAAAGTTTCGAGAACATACCTTCACCGAAGAGTCGAGCAGTATATTGCTCCCTCCTACGTATATCTCGCGAAGAGACCATGAGGATAAAATCAGAGAGATTAGAGCCCACACAGAGGCATACCGACAATCCTTCTTTCCACGAACAATGCGAGACTGGAATAGAAGGGAGAACCGATAGAGGTACTCAAGGTACCCTCCGCCACACACCGTCAGGTGGTTTGCTGAGTATGGATGTAGATGTAGATGTAGATACATATGAACGCACCCTCGCACCTCGTTGATTCATTCAATACTCGTATCATGTCCCTACTCTGCTCTATTAGCGTTATTGGTTCAAATGGCTCTGAGCACTATGGGACTTAACATCTATGGTCATCAGTACCCTAGAACTTAGAACTACTTAAACGTAACTAACCTAAGGACAGCACACAACACCCGGCCATTACGAGGCAGAGAAAATTCCTGACCCCGCCAGGAATCGAACCCGGGAACCCGGGCGTGGGAAGCGAGAACGCTACCGCACGACCACGAGATGCGGGCTATTATTAGCGTTATTGCTTTAGCCCGTCGGCAGTACTGAATATCGATCCGCGACAGCCTTTTGAGTTTCTAGATTCGGGATTCGTCACTCAGGTATTAAAGTGATCCTCCCACGGTGTGCTTCTATGGCTATCGGTAGGTATTGAAGTCATTCTTAGATCTCGGTAAGCCAGTCGAACACGACCGAGCTTACGAAAGCTGGGTGTCTTTGTTCAGCGCAAAAAAGTTCTTTTGTTCCTTCTCCCACTTTGAGCCGGGCCGGAAGGGATTGCTTCTTTTGTGAAGATGGAAACGACAGTTCGCTTGTGAGGCTACAAGACTGCTTTCCTCTGCAGAGTGGAAAAGCACCACGCGGAAACGCACGCCTTTACCGCGACAGTCTCCCGCCTTCTGGTACTGCAGTACTGTGTCGGCACAGCCATCGCATCACTGAAGTCACGTCACTGACGCCGTTCCGCTGCGATCTGTGCTTTCATCAATAATTCCGAAATTGATCACACCAAAGATATCATTTGGCTTTTCATTCCGTTCACCGGAACAGGTTACTGTAATTTACTTGTTTCATTGCCGACTACCGAAATCGGGAGTGGCGAATTTATGAAATTTGATAATGCTGTATCGCTATCTCCCCTCATCAATAGAAGCTGTTGCTGTCTTATGTGATAGTTCGTATTATCACACTGAATTCTCGTCTGGCTCATAGGGCGCATCACATTGAAGCGGTTGGTTTCGAATTGGAAATGGTTGCACACAGAGCTAATTTGAAACTGGTACACAAATTCAGTATGAAATGTAATTTCCTAGTTGCTGATTTTACTGTAGGGAGGTTGAAAACCATATCTCAGAAATGAACATATTTATTGTAAGAACTATACATCGTTTGGAGAGAGCTTCCGTACAGTTCATCTTGGTGGAACCATAATTACTATACCCCGTATGGTTCCGGCAATGTTGAAGCTGATCAGCTGAATCGTTCCACGCGTATGAAGTTTTTCGAGTGCTGAGAGATGATCACATCATTTTATTTATTTTTTATGCGGGAATTACATATTATAACCCATTGGTTGTGGGTAGCACGGATGAGTGAATCGTAACTGAAATTGTACATAGCACGTAGCAGACTACTTGTTCGTTCTTGTTCTCTTTCTGAGCGTGCGGTGCACCTTGCAAGGTGTTAGTGACTTACTGCGAGGTTATGAGTGTAGTATGAACTTAGAATTGCTTGAGAAACTTGACGTAATTACGTGTTAGGGCAGGGTGATGGACAAGTGGTTCAGACATTTCATTTTGGATAATTGTTTTAACCATAAGGCCAAGATGCTGCTACACTGTTTATCTTTCTTGGTCACCATTACGTAAGAAAATAAAGTCACAAACACCCGTTTCTTTCATCGATTGATTGAAAATTTCATTAGCTGCAGCGGCCCCCATCCCCCCCCCCCCACTTGTTCCTTCGTAGATGCTATCACAGATATTTCCAACTTGATTTTCTGATTTAAATTGATGACACTGTTTTATTAGAAAGTGGAGGTCTATTACCTTTCCAGTACCCACACCGGCTACCATAGCAGCAGAATTCTTCGAACCACTGCATGCAGTGTATGAAATACTGCGATATTTTTGTGACAGTGCTACTAATGGAAAGAATGTAATTTCGCGTTTGTAATACTGCAGTCTTCAGATTTCATTATAAAAGTTGTCGACTTTACTTGAACATGAAGTAATGCATGCAACATGCAACATTTGCAACACTTTAAACAAGAGCAGACGATATTTTACATAAATAAAATACTACCCATGCGAATTTGTGAACGGTTTACGTAACATTCTTTAAGGAAATTGTAAATATTACAATGGGATAAAAAACCGAAATTGCGAAATCTTAATTGTTAAAATGGTTTCCTTCTGATCAAGAATTAATTTTAGGTTAACATCAGGAATCGAGGTCGCAATAACACTTCTTTATTGACTGATCGTGGGCACGTGAAAAACCGAGGAGCCACCAGCACCTGCCATAGGGGGCCCAAAGGTTCTGTGGATGGCTTTAATATTTGCCGAAACCGGTAAATAAACAAATGTGAATGCGATCTCGACGGTTGATTTTAAGTGTAGCACCAGGTCGCTGCAGTCCATAAACAATGTTAAACGAATTTTATCCATAGTGGATGCTGTTGAACTCTGTGACTGTACCTTTAGAGGATATAGAAAAATTTCCGCTACTAGTCACAATAAAAGGTTATTTATTCGTCACACGACCGGTTTCTGGCTTGCGCCAATCCATACATGTACATGTACATGTTTATGTTGCTGGAGATCACTGTATAAATACAAAACAAAATATTTGCTGGTGACTAAACAGATATAAGTGGGAGAATTGTAAGTGGCAAGGTAGCATCTGTGGAAAATACTTTCGACAAATGCTGCCTTGCCACTTACAATTGCCCACTTTTATCTGTTCAGTCACCAGGAAATACTTCTTTTGTATTTATACAGTGATCTCCAGTAATATAAACATGTAAATGAATGTATGAACACCTGAGGATTGGCGCAAGCCGGAAACCGGTCGTGTGATAAGTAAATAACCTTTTATTGTGACTGGTAGCGGAAATTTTTCTACACCCTATAAACAATGTTGTCTAAGTTTATCAAGAACTAATTTCTGGACATTTCGAGAAGGGAATATGCTAGGAAAGCAAATGAGGTGTCAATGAGATCACGTTTTATGAACAAAACCTGAAAATAGAAGAAAGTTGAAAAGAAACATTAAAGTGCTTTTCGAAATGATTCATGTAAAAGTAACAAACAAAATAAATTACAAAAAGACTTGACAAGCCTTCGAATGATGCTCACAACCACGTATAACAAATTAAACCAACATGTCCGAAAGAACTGACACACACACACACAATTATATGTGTATATACAGGGTGTTTCAAAAATGATCGGTATATTTGAAACGGCAATAAAAACTAAACGAGCAGCGATAGAAATACACCGTTTGTTGCAATATGCTTGGGACAACAGCACATTTTCAGGCAGACAAACTTTCGAAATTACAGTAGTTACAATTTTCAACAACAGATGGCGCTGCGGTCTGGGAAACTCTATAGTACGGTATTTTCCACATATCCACCATGCGTAGCAATAATATGGCGTAGTCTCTGAATGAAATTACCCGAAACCTTTGACAACGTGTCTGGCGGAATGGCTTCACATGCAGATGAGATGTACTGCTTCAGCTGTTCAATTGTTTCTGGATTCTGGCGGTACACCTGGTCTTTCAAGTGTCCCCACAGAAAGAAGTCACAAGGGTTCATGTCTGGCGAATAGGGAGGCCAATCCACGCCGCCTCCTGTATGTTTCGGATAGCCCAAAGCAATCACACGATCATCGAAATATTCATTCAGGAAATTAAAGACGTCGGCCGTGCGATGTGACCAGCACCATCTTGCATAAACCACGAGGTGTTCGCAGTGTCGTCTAAGGCAGTTTGTACCGCCACAAATTCACGAAGAATGTCCAGATAGCGTGATGCAGTAATCGTTTCGGATCTGAAAAATTGGCCAATGATTCCTCTGGAAGAAATGGTGGCCCAGACCAGTACTTTTTGAGGATGCAGGGACGATGGGACTGCAACATGGGGCTTTTCGGTTCCCCATATGCGCCAGTTCTGTTTATTGACGAAGCCGTCCAGGTAAAAATAAGCATCGTCAGTAAACCAAATGCTGCCCACATGCATATCGCCGTCATCAATCCTGTGCACTATATCGTTAGCGAATGTCTCTCGTGCAGCAATGGTAGCAGCGCTGAATGGTTGCCGCGTTTGAATTTTGTATGGATAGAGGTGTAAACTCTGGTGCATGAGACGATACGTGGACGTTGGCGTCATTTGGACCGCAGCTGCAACACAGCGAACGGAAACCCGAGGCCGCTGTTGGATCACCTGCTGCACTAGCTGTGCGTTGCCCTCTGTGGTTGCCGTACGCGGTCGCCTTACCTTTCCAGCACGTTCATCCGTCACGTTCCCAGTCCGTTGAAATTTTTCAAACAGATCCTTTATTGCATCGCTTTTCGGTCCTTTGGTTACATTAAACCTCCGTTGAAAACTTCGTCTTGTTGCAACAACACTGTGTTCTAGGTGGTGGAATTCCAACACCAGAAAAATCCTCTGTTCTAAGGAATAAACCATGTTGTCTACAGCACACTTGCACATTGTGAACAGCACACGCTTACAGCAGAAAGACAACGTACAGAATGGCGCACCCACAGACTGCGTTGTTTTCTATATCTTTCACATCACTTGCAGCGCCATCTGTTTGTCCGCCTGAAAATGTACTGTTGTCCCAAGCATATTGCAACAAACGGTGTTTTTCTATCGCTGCTCGTTTAGTTTTTATTGCCGTTTCAAATATACCGGTAATTTTTGAAACACCCTGTAGGTATTACACACAACAAATTACATGCTCCAAGCGTTGGTCTTATACGTTTCATTTTTTTGCCTTTAGACAAATCGTTCACAAAATATTTGATCGATTTTTTTCAGTTATTTTATTCGAGTATTTTGTTGTCGGTGCGTACCGTATATTGAGCTCCAGTTCTAGGAACTCTGAGTGCTGGGAGGTAGCTCCCGTTTTAATTATTCCGCACAGTCGACGGAGGCTGGCAGCGACCTCTAGTTAACGCAGCCACTGAATATAAAGGGAAGCCCTGTGCTCAGGGCGTCCTTTGAAGACACAACGTTGCCGAGAGTCCCACCAGCAAAGGCATAATCTGTGGCGGGTGGAAGGTCAGCGAAAGTTTCGCAGCCTCTTCAAAAATTAACACGTCACCGCGTCAACAACGTTCGCTGAATTCTGATTTTTTAAAAAAAAAAGAAGAAAAAGAGGTGAACGATAGTGTAAATAAAAAAGCTAATTTACAGCGAATGACTAACTACTGTGCAGAAGAAAAGAGGTTAACCGATTGCCTTTTTAAATTCTGTTGAAAGCTTGTAGAAAGTGGGACATGCATGACAGAGTACGATTTTTTGCAGGAGGTATAACAAAGTATTACCCAACTGATGATTTCCTGTCTAGCGTTCGCTGTGCGAATGTTGGAAGTACTTCGACTTAGTCAACTTTTCTTCCACCTTTGGCCATCAATCTTCTCGCTGGCTTGGTGCTGCCCGCCACAGCTTTCTCTTTTGCGCCAGCCTCTTCATCTCAAACACAAACACGCAACTTTCTCGATTATTTGTTGGATATTTTCCAATAGCTGCCTTCCTTCCTGCACTTCTTGCCTCTGCGGATCACTGTACTACCATGGTAGCTACTCTGTCTCAACACACCCCTATCAGTTGGTCCTTCTTCCAGTCAGTGTTTTCTACATATTTATTTCGTCGACAATTCTGTGGAGGACATCATTATTTTTTGTCTACTTAATTTTGTGCATCCTTGTGTAACACACAACTCAGACGCATCGGTTCTCTCCTTTACCGATTTTTCCACAGTCTATATTTCACTATTATGCAATATTGTGCACAAAACGTACATTCTCAGAAATTTCTTCGTCAAATTAAGGCCTATGTTTGATACTAGTAGACGTCTCTTGGCCAAGAATGTCCTTTTCTGCCAGTGCCTTTCTGTTTTTTATATCCTCCTAGAAACTGGAAATGCCAATATTGAAGTATTCCAACGGAAAGGATAGCAACTGACGAGGTAAATGCAACCAAACTTTTGGCAGCGGTAACAGCCGATGTAGTCACTAAGAGGCTGCCTGAACAGTAAGTGGTGTCAGTTGAAGGAGTGTTCTGTAAACTTCATTCCAAAGCATTTACATTTCGCTCCATCAGTAGCTTCATTACAATAACTTTGCAAGCAGCGTAGTGTTCTCTGAACGTTGTCTATGAAACTTGCAAAGTGATGCGTTTCTACATAAGATTTCGCTGGCAGAGGAAGAGTTGTTTACTAACTATAGACAAACGAATCTTCGCACTGACTCTGCTCACTTGAACACCCTACGTTTATCGGTGAAGGTATTTTGTGGGATTATCAAGAACCTTATGAATGAGCGTTGATTTGTTGATGGGAGGTATCTTTACTTCGTAACAACTATTGCAGTAAGTTACCTAAAGGCATCCCCATAGGAGGAGGGTAATCCATGTGGTACCAACGTCACAGATATTTTGCCCATTGGGCAGAAAATAGCTATAAAGATTCCCAAGTGAAATATGGAGATCCTTAACATCTTTGGACTCTCGTTAGTGTGGAAAACAAAACAAGATGCCTACATGGAGTCATCAACTACACCAGAAGACATGAAATGCCACATAACGCTTATGACGTGATAAACCCAAACAATATGCTAACTATCCAGAGTATCTTTATTGCATGTATAAGTGACTAACATTTTGAGCGCTTCACATAAAAGGCAAAATAATAAGCACAACAGCCTACCTGTATCACGTGTTTGCTTACATTTGCAGTAGCAGAGCAGACGCTTGTGGAACTTCTTCAGTTGAGAGCAGGATTGTGGTTTGCGGGGCTGTTATCTTATTTGATCAAGTTTCACAAATTTTACGTGGAAGTGCTTTTCCAACGAAATTTTTAGTGCAATAGAGAAACGTATATATCTCCACAAAAAGACAGTGGTTGTAGTGGTGGTGAAAATTCGACAGCTATAAAAGTTGAAAATTGTGTACATCATAAATTTCATCGTACTGTCCACTAAAACTGCACTACAACTGTACCTGCACATATTTGCTAGTTCTGGTTACTTTTGAGGTGGCTGGCCTTAGCCGTGTCATCTCATACGTGCGTAGATACCTTCTAGATTCTGTTTGAATCGCACACAGGTAGACAAATTATGACAGGGCCAAAGAGTGCTTCAGTATTACTATATCGATTGGACGGGTTATTGTTCGCTCCCACTGATGAGGGAAAGGTGATCAAGGAATCTTAGCATTGATATCCTTACACTTTGAATTTTAATCCCATTTCTGAAAATTCATTTTCGTCATTGCATCTTCGATGTACAGGTTGTAGCGGATCTATCTATAGACGTGTGTTTTTGTCACGGTAAGACAGAGACAAAGATTAACATAAGCTTGTAATTCAGTCAAACAGAGCTTACCCATAAACGTGTCCATTATCGTGGTCAGACACCAACAGACCTTAGCAACAAACGTGTCCATATCTGGGTCAGACAGCAACAGAGCTCAGCGACAATCACCTCGAGGTCACGGTCACACAACACTACAGCTCAACAACAAAGGTGTTGCTATTATTGTCAGACAGCAGCAAAGCTCAGCAACAAACATGTAGATATCATGACAACAACATAGCTTGGCATAGCTTAGCAACAATTGTTTTGCTATTATGGTCGGAGAGCATCAAAGCTTAGTGACAAAGTTGTCGCTGTCTCGATTGGTCTGCAACAGAGCTCAGCAACAATAATGTCGATATCTGAGACAGACAGCAACGGAGCTCAACAACAAACGTGTCGTTATCATGCACTCCGTCTTCAGGCCACGAATGGCCTGACCGCCGTGTCATCCTCAGAGGAGAATGCAGATAGAAGGGTGTGGGGTCAGCACACCGATATCCCGGTCGTTATGATGGTATTCTTGACCGAAGCCGCTACTATTCGGTTGGTCGAGTAGCTCGGCAGTTGGCATCACGAGGCTGAGTGCACCCCGAAAATGGCAACAGCGCATGGTGACCTGGATGGTCACCCATCCAAGTGCCGACCACGCCAGACAGCGCTTAACTTCGGTGATCTCACGGGAACCGGTGTATCCACTGCGGCAAGGCCGTTGCCCGTCGTTATCACGGTCATAGAAAAATACAGGGTGATTCAAAAAGAATACCACAACTTTAGGAATTTAAAACTCTGCAACGACAAAAGGCAGAGCTAAGCACTATCTGTCGGCGAATTAAGGGAGCTATAAAGTTTCATTTAGTTGTACATTTGTTCGCTTGAGGCGCTGTTGACTAGGCGTCAGCGTCAGTTGATGCTAAGATGGCGACCGCTCAACAGAAAGCTTTTTTTGTTATTGAGTACGGCAGAAGTGAATCGACGACAGTTGTTCAGCGTGCATTTCGAACGAAGTATGGTGTTAAACCTCCTGATAGGTGGTGTGTTAAACGTTGGTATAAACAGTTTACAGAGAATGGGTGTTTGTGCAAAGGGAAAAGTTCTGGACGGCCGAGAACGAGTGATGAAAATGTAGCACGCATCCAGCAAGCATTTGTTCGCAGCCCAGGAAAATCGACTCGCAGCGCTAGCAGAGAGCTGCAAATTCCACAATCGACTGTATGGAGAGTCCTACGAAAAAGGTTAGTTATGAAACCTGAACGTCAACTACCCGAGGCGATGGATCGGCCGCCAGGCAGCCCGTGACAGAGCACTTCATCACTGGCCTCCAAGAAGCCCTGATCTTACCCCCTGCGAATTTTTTCTTATGGGGGTATGTTAAGGATATGGTGTTTCGGCCACCTCTCCCAGCCACCATTGATGATTTGAAACGAGAAATAACAGCAGCTATCCAAACTGTTACGCCTGATATGCTACAGAGAGTGTGGAACGAGTTGAAGTCTTCGACCATAGATACTAGTAGACTGGCCTTGCTGTGCAGAAGCTATAGGGCTGGTGTGGCTCCAACATAAACCACGTGACTGTTGGCAAAACTTGGCGGGATTTCAAATGAGCGGTTTGCCATCCTGTGTTTGTATCGTATTTTACCCACATTTCTCAATTGACTGCCAAACGCTTCCAACAAAAATTACTTTTTTATTTGCGAAAAATTATGTCAGAACTACATTTGACCTGGATTTGTTCACAGTATCATCTATAAAATCTAAAAAATGTATCGAAGGCCCCTCTGGTGGGCAGCGGGACTAAATTACTATAAACTATCAGTTAAAGTAAAACGTCGTTAAAATTCTTTTAAACAATAAGAGTGGGCTCGTGTCAAAACTTTAAATATTGGATTCGCCACGTTTTGAGCTCTAGTCACTTATAAAAGAAAATGGGATATGGGAATTATGTCAACTATAGGTCCCAAAATTGTCGACTTTAGGAGCAGGTCCATTTTAGAGTATTAGTTTTAGGTGCACTTCAAAGGTTCAGTTCCTACTATTTTTACAAAAGTTTAAACAATCAGTTTAAAAAAATATTTTACATGAAAGGTGAGACTCTGAAGTTTCAGAAAATAATTTTGGAGCCTACATTTATTTAATAGTATTAGAAGGTAGAAAAAAATGCTCTTCATGTGTCGACTATAAGTGCTCTTACCTTATTATAATCTCACTTGTATATACAAAAAGGCGCCTATGTGCAGATGGCTTAAAGTTTTTCCGTTTCAGGACCTGTATCCAAAGCTGTCTTCGGTTTTCATCCTTAGGGAACCTATAGGTAGGAACGAGAAACACTTATACTTACTTCTGTAACGGAATTATCACAGATACTTTCCAAAATGTAATATGAGTCTGACTCTACAGGCATCACTTTCAACGCTTTAATTTACGTGACACTCTATTTCAAGTGTAAAAAACAAATAAAAGTCACTTCAGCAGATTTCAATAAACACATCTGCATTATCATAGAAACACACGTGAAATGTAATGCCATTTCCCCCGAAAAAACGCTGAGTACAGCCATAAGCGCAACACGAAACAACCATGTTTTGCCAACATTCACGTGACTTTAGCCCAGAGATGTTGGAGCCACGAAAATGACGTCAGGGCCAGTCTATTATATTTATGGTCGAAGGTTGGAGTATCGGGTTGATATTGCTCGAGTGTCTGGAGGGGGCCATATTGAACATCTCTGAACTTGTTTTTGAGTGAAAAAAAAACCTTTTTAAATACTCTTTGTAATGATGTATAACAGAAGGTTATATTATGTTTCTTTCATTAAATACACATTTTTAAAGTTGTGGTATTCTTTTTGAATCACCCTGTACATCTCAGCGAAAAACGTGATGATATCACGGTGAGACGAAAAACGCTGCTCAGCGTCGATCGTGTAGATACCACGGCGAGACAGTAAACAGAGCCGGGCGCAGACGCACCTTTACTGCGGTGAGGCAAAGAGGGCGAGAGCTGAGCGGTACCTGTATCATGGGCAGGCAGTAGCAGAGGGCGCGGCCCAGCACCCAGGGCTGCAGCAGCAGCACCAGCAGCGTGGCGGGCAGGACGACGGCCGCCTGCACCAGGTTGCAGGCCGCCAGGTTGCACACCAGGCCCGTGTCCTCCATGCCTGCAACGGTACAGCGCCTCTAATAGCAGCGGTGCAGCATTCGCAGTCACAGACGGCGTACAAAGAAGGACTGCAGGTATTTTAAAAATCACACTGAGGGACAGCTTCAGAAAATATACAGGGTGTTACAAAAAGGTGCGGCCAAACTTTCAGGAAACATTCCTCATACACAAAGAAAGAAAATATGTATTGTGGACATGTGTCCGGAAACGCTTACTTTCCATTTTAGAGCTCATTTTATTACTTCTCTTCAAATCACATTAATCATGGAATGGAAACACATAGCAACAGAACGTACCAGCGTGACTTGAAACACTTTGTTACAGGAAATGTTCAAAATGTCCTCCGTTAGCGAGGATACATGCATCCACACTCCGTCGCATGGAATCCCTGATGCGCTGATGCAGCCCTGGAGAATGGCGTATTGTATCACAGCCGTCCACAAGACCAGCACGAAGAGTCTCTACATTTGGTACCGAGGTTGCGTAGACAAGAGCTTTCAAATGCCCCCATAAATGAAAGCCAAGAGGGTTGAGGTCAGGAGAGCGTGGAGACCATGGAATTGGTCCGCCTCTACCAATCCATCGGTCACCGAATCTGTTGTTGAGAAGCGTCGAACACTTTGACTCAAATGTGCAGGAGCTCCATCGTGCATGAACCACATGTTGTGTCGTACTTGTAAACGCAGATGTTCTAGCAGCACAGGTAGAGTATCCCGTATGAAATCGTGATAACGTGCTCCATTGAGCGTAGGTGGACGAAACAAAAATGAGCTCTAACATGGAAATTAAGCGTTTCCGGACACATGTCCACATAACATCTTTTCTTTATTTGTGTGTGAGGAATGTTTCCTGAAAGTTTGGCCGTACCTTTTTGTAACACCCTGCATAAGGTAAGGCAAGCCTACGTTTCTAGCATTTGTAGACTTAGAGAAAGCGTTTGAAAATGTTGATTGGAATACTCTCTTTCATATTATGAAGGTGGCAGAGGTAAAATACAGGGAACGAAAGGCTATTTACAATTTGTACAGAAACCAGATGGTAGTTATAAGAGTCGAGGCCCATGAAAGGGAAGCAATGGTTGGGATGGGAGTGAGACAGGGTTGTAGCCTATCCCTGATGTTATTCAATCTGTATATTAAGCAAGCAGTGAAGGAAACAAAAGAAAAATTCGGAGTACGAATTAAAATACAATGAGAAGAAATAAAAACTTTGAGGTTCGCCGATGACATAGTAATTCTGCCAGAGACAGCAAAGGATCTGGAAGAGCAGTTGAACGGAATGGACAGTGTCTTGAAAGGAGGATATAAGATGAACATCAACAAAAGCAAAACGAGGATAATGGAATGTAGTCGAATGATATCAGGTAATGCTGAGGGAATTAGATTAGGAAATGAGACGCTTAAAGTAGTACAATGACTTTTGCTATTTGGGGAGCAAAATAACTCACGATGGTCGAAGTAGAGAGGATATAATATGTAGACGGGCAATAGCAAAGAAAGCGTTTCTGAAGAAGAGAAATACGTTAACATCGAGTATAGATGTAAGTGTCAGAAAGTCGTTTGTGAAAGTATTTGTATGGTGTGTAGCCATGTATGAAACGTGGACGATAAATAGTTTAGACAAGAAGAGAATAGAAGCTTTCGAAATGTGGTGCTACAGAAGAATGCTGAAGATTACATGGGTAGATCACATAACTAATGAGGATGTATTGAATTGCGGAGAAGAGAAATTTGTGGCACAACTTGACTAGAAGTAGGGATCGGTTGGTAGGACATATTCTGAGGCATCAAGGGATCACCATTTTAGTATTTGAGGGCAGTGAGGAGGGTCAAAATTATAGAGGGAGGTCAAGAGATGAATACACTAAACAGATTTAGCAGGATGTAGGTTGCAGTAGGTACTGGAAGATGAAGAAGCTTCCACAGGATAGAGTAGCATGGAGAGCTGCATCAAACCAATCTCAGACCCCAACAACAATATATATATATATATGAGAATGCAGTAATTATTCCAGCAGATACATGAACTTTTGCTTTATCCACAGAGTTTCTTGCAGTGGATGCACTGTCTTATTTCAAGTCTTTTTCTACCTCAAATGATTTAGAAATTTTGCTAGTGAGTAGAAGCAATGATTCAATAAGAATGCCCTTCGGGTTTTACAAAAGAGTAAGAATGATTATATGTTTTTTACTTTATACGGAAGACTATTGTAAATTTGTATAGTGCTGTTTACTGTGGAGGTTTTATAGGATGATGTCCTTATTGACAGAACATGAAACATTTCCTTTTGTGTTTTATTATGTTCAAGGATAGTGAAATTTTCATATACATCTTTTAAATTCTTTCTAATATATGTACAGATTTCTAATACATACAGACAGGGAAGAGGGAGAATTGATGACTTTTGAAAGAGTTCTTTGCAAAAATCTGTTTGTCGAGAATGTGACATTGCTCTTAGAGTTCTTTTCTGAGTTAAGAAGATGACTGAACTAGGTGTTATATTAAACCAGAAAATAACTCCGTACAGTAGGATGCTGTGGACATGGACAAAGTAGGCCGTTCGGACAGTGTTATAACTTGCTTTGGCAGAGAATAAACACAGACTGTAACGTATATTGTTTAGTGTTCCATTAATTTTGTTTATATGCGTGTGCCATTTGAAATTATTTTAAACCCATGAAATTTTGTTGGAGTTTATTGTCACACTGGTGCAGCACCTTTTAAACAGAAATTTAGGAATATTATTTGTTTTTTGGTGTTTATAATAAGTTTATTCCCATCAAAGCATCAATTTACCTGTTCTATAGTTTTATTAACAGCTGTTTCAAGGTGACTTGGGATTATTTCCTGTAATTAGGATACTTGTGTCACCTGCAAAAAAAGTGTTTGTTTGTGACTCAATGTTCAGGTTTAGATCGTTTATATAGAGGAGAAACAGGATTGGCCAATGAATGGATCCCTGAGGGACTCCTTTATTTAGAACTTCTGCATCTGAGAAGCATGTCCTGGTGTTTTCCTTTACTTCAGGTTTGATTTGAATTTTTTGTTTCCTGTTCGTCAAGAACAAAGTGAACCATTTTAATGCAATGCCTTTAATGTCATATACTTGGAGCTTCTGCAACGGTATTTTGTGGTCCATACGTCAAAGGCTTTGCTAGAGTCTAAAAAATGCCAGTGGCTTTTTGTCTTTTGTCTTTTGCTTGCAGTGCATTTTCTATAAAATCATAGATTGCACAGGTTGTTGATTTATTTTTCCTGTATCCATGCTGGCACATCAGAATGACGGAGAGAAATCTTCAGATGTAAACTTACTGCAAGAGATCGTAACCGCTCAAAATATACGCTGTATATCATAATTATTACTGAAAATGATATGCTTGATACGATAATAAAAGGAAAAACGTTCTACTAAGCGGTTCCACAAACGTGTGCCGTTTGCAAACAATTGCGAAGTAAATAAGGAAGGAAGATTAGGTTCAACTTCTCGTCGACATCGAGGTCATTAGAGACGGAGCACAAACTCGTACTGTGTCATGGATGGGCAAGGAAATCTGCCGTGCCGTATATGAGGAACGATCCCGGCATTTGCCTGAAGCGGTTTAGCGAAACCCGGGAAAATCTAAATCGGGATGGCCGGACGAGGGGTTTGAACCATCGCCCTCCAGAATGCGAGCTCAGTGTGCTACATATAATTACCAATAAGCGTAGATGAGCTGCCACTGACTTCAGTGTGAAACATCGTTCTAGATAATACAAGTGTATATGAAACGTAAACTTTCCGATTTTCCGATTATTTTAAGCTCAGATATGTGGGCAGGCACATATGATGAATATTTGTGATTGATAGGCCTGGATGCGAAACGGGATTGGAAAGAGACAGGAAGGAAATAATGAGTTCCAGGCGCACAGCGGAGTTGCTGTAATGGAACAGCGAGAGTTGAAAATTTGTGCCAGTTTAGAAATCGAACCCGGATGCCCCGCTTCACTAAAACGGTTACCTCAACTGTCTCCTGCCATCCCGGCCCGCTTTTTGTCAGCTCCAAATTCCCCATTTCTCGCTGACCACACGGCTACGACCCCAGTTCCAGCTCAAGAATTGGAGCAGCGAGTCATGCAGTCTTGCCAAGATCTACGAGATAAATTCGAAAGAATTGGACATGTGCTTTAGAACAGACACCATACATACCTACAACACCAAGAAGGAGTTATGCGACAGAAAAGAAAGTTGGTAGCTATTTCTATAACTGAAAGATTATGCCTTTGAGGATTCAAGGCAGGTTTGCTTTAAATATACACTGTAACGGTGATAAGTGTTAGTTACCTTTGACATTAGTCGTTGTGAGTTGTTGTTATCCAAGAATGCCTTCAAGGCGAAAATGATGACATTACCAACACCTCACTGAGTTGGCCTTGTGTAATAGAGCTACTGTAAGTGCCTTGTGCAATGTTGCAGAAAGACTTGGCAGGAGTGTAGACACTCCACATGATTGTTGGCAGCGGTCTTTACAGGAATGTTAAGTCGCAAGAAGACGGCGCTCCAGACAGGTACCTGACACTACCAATAGGGAAAAACATCATGCCTATGGCGCTGGCGCATCGTACTGCATCTACAGCAGCAACACGAGGAACAGTTGGCACCACTGTGGCAGGAAGGACTGTTGCAATTCGGTAACTTCAATGACAGCTCCGAGCCAATCCCGCGAGCATGCATTCCACTGACCCAAAACCAACGCCATTTGGGACTTCAATGTTGTCAAGCGAGAGCTCGTTGCAGAACAAGTTGGAGGTTGTTGTGTTTTCTGATGAAAGCTCGTTCTGCTTCGGTGGCAGTGATGGCCGTGTGTTGATTAGAAGGAAGCCAGTTAAGGGCCTGCAACCAAACTACCAGCATTGTAGGCGCACTGGATCTACACTTGGAGTTATCGTGTGGGGTGCGATTTCGTATGACAGGAGGAGCACCCTCGCGGTTATCCCACGCTCTCTGACTGCAAATTTATACGTCAGCCTGGTTATTCGACATTCCTGAATATCATTGGAACACGTGAGGCAATACTGACCTTACGACTTATCTTAGAAGAAAAATTAAGGATAGGCAAACCTACGTTTCTAGCATTTGTAGACTTAGAGAAAGCTTTTGACAATGTTGACTGGAATACTCTCTTTCAAATTCTAAAGGTGGCAGGGGTAAAATACAGGGAGCAAAAAGCTATTTACAATTTGTACAGAAACCAGATGGCAGTTATAAGAGTCGAGGGGCACGAAAGGGAAGCAGTGGTTGGGAAGGGAGTGAGACAGGGTTGTAGCCTCTCCCCGATGTTATTCACTCTGTATATTGAGCAAGCAGTAAAGGAAACAAAAGAAAAATTCGGAGTAGGTATTAAAATCCATGGAGAAGAAATAAAAACTTTGAGGTTCGCCGATGACATTGTAATTCTGTCAGAGACAGCAAAGGACTTGGAAGAGCAGTTGAATGGAATGGATGGTGTCTTGAAGGGAGGATATAAGATGAACATCAACAAAAGCAAAACGAGGATAATGGAATGTAGTCGGATGAAGTCGGGTGATGTTGAGGGTATTAGATTAGGAAACGAGACACTTAAAGTAGTAAAGGAGTTTTGCTATTTGGGGAGCAAAATAACAAATGATGGTCGAAGTAGAGAGGATATAAAATGTAGACTGGCAATGGCAAAGATAGCGTTTCTGAAGAAGAGAAATTTGTTAACATCGAGTATAGATTTAAGTGTCAGGAAGTCATTTCTGAAAGTATTTGTATGGAGTGTAGCATTGTATGGAAGTGAAACATGGACGGTAAATAGTTTGGACAAGAAGAGAATATAAGATTTTGAAATGTGGTGCTACAGAAGAATGCTGAAGATTAGATGGGTAGATCACATAACTAATGAGGAAGTATTGAATAGGATTGGGGAGAAGAGAAGTTTGTGGCACAACTTGACCAGAAGAAGGGATCGGTTGGTAGGACAAATCCTGAGGCATCAAGGGATCACCAATTTAGTATTGGAGGGCAGCGTGGAGGGTAAAAATCGTAGGGGGAGACCAAGAGATGAATACACTAAGCAGATTCAGAAGGATGTAGGTTGCAGTAGGTACTGGGAGATGAAGAAGCTTGCACAGGATAGAGTAGCATGGAGAGCTGCATCAAACCAGTCTCAGGACTGAAGACCACAACAACAACAACATGCTGCCATTCCTGAATATCATTTGCTGGTAAGTTCCTCTGGGACCAAACTGCTGAGGTCATCTAACCCTAGGCGTGCACACTACTTTATTTAGCTTAAACTAACTTACGCTAAGGACAATACACACACCCATGTGTGAAGAACGACTCGAGACTCTTCTGGGAGGGGGGAGGGGGGTTGGGAGGGCGTGCGAACCGATGCGGCTACCCCGCGCGGCCATGAATATGTTTTCCAACAGGATAACGCTCGTCCTCATACTGCTATTATTGTAACATAACGTGGTCTACAGAGTGTTGACATGTTTCCTTGGTCTGCTCTGTCACTACATCTGTCTACAATCGAGCACATATGGGTGTATAGAGTGAGCCAGTCATTAGGAAAATTTTAATTTATTTTATTAGCTCCCAGAGGTAGCTTCGTTTTTCCATTACGGCCAAGGTACAGCCGGCAGTGTTGGCTGCCTGTAAATTCTTTCGGCCCACGGTCTAGTAACAGGAAGTCAGCACCAAGGAAGGGCACCTCGCTCATGTGCCTCCCTCATGCGCTGACTAAGTAACGCCGTCCCAGGTGTTGCTGACCTAGCCACGCTCTGGAAAGTTCCATTGCCACCCCTGCGGGTTTTTCAGTCCTAACCAATCAGGGCACAGAAAGCTGCGTGGTGCATCGAATATACCCGGCTGCCCATCGCCGGGCCCCCCTCTTGTTTTTTTGCTCTGCTGGGAGTCTGACGCAAGCCCTGTAGCAGTGTAGATCTTCCCGCTTCTCCCCGTGCTGGGGCACTGTGGACTTAGTTTTCGCTGACACTAACCTCCGCCATACTTTACCTTCCGGCTCACCCTCACCTCCCTTGGCCCGACAGTGTATTCCCAATAGCATAGCTTTTGCCAATAAATGGCCTTAGAAAAGAAACTTTGTGCTGCTCTTTCGAAAACGCCCACCGTCGTCCCATCCGCCCATCCTGTACATAGGACATCATCGGATGGTAACTCCAGCATCAGCCACAAACAGCATTAACCGTCCCAATATTGACCGACTAAGTGCAACTGACATGGAATTCCATCCCCCAAAGTGACATACGGCACCTACAAAACGCAAGACATACACGTTTGTGTGGTTGCATTCAACGTTGCATTTGATGAAGCACCAACATTTCACATTTGCAGTGGCTTGCCTCGCACTGTGGTGCTTCAATGTTGATTGTTTAAATATGTTACCTAGACAAATGTATTCCAGAAATATCATTACTCTATATTAATTTTTTTGTGTTTTGATTATTTTTCTGTCAGTCACATAAACCGGGTATGAATCAGCACATCAGCGACGTTTAAAAGCCGCGCAGGATTAGCCGAGCGGTCTTAGGCGTTGCAGTGATGGACTGTGCAGCTGGTCCCGGCTGAGGTTCGAGTCCTCCCTCGGGCATGGGTGTGTGTGTTAGGATAATTTAGGACTGATGACCTTAGCAGTTAAGTCCCATAAGATGTCACACACATTTGAACATTTTTAGACGTTTAAATATTAAATAAGTTCTTAGGGGTACTATATATACGTCTCGTTATTCCTCACGTCCTTTCAAGAAAAAAAAATACGTTTGTACCCTGGATTCCTATGTTGAAATCTTTTGGAATTGCTTGACAATATTCGCCTTATCCGATCTTGTGGATGAGGTACATGCTTGATAGTGTACTGGCATATTCCTGAGCGGATGTAAAATATGTACCACTTGCCCATATAAGTCTAGCAGAGTCTCTACTTTGGCCTGCAAGATCAGCTAACTTCAGTGCGCTGCATTTTTTGGTGAGGTCAACTCGTTGTTCTAGTGTTAAATGTTAGAGAAATAGCTTGTAGGTGATTTGATGAACACTCTGCCAGGTACTTAACTGTTAACTACAGAGAAATCGTGTAGATGTAGCTGTACATGTATATGGTGAGCTATAAGTCAGTTCTCACTAGCAATCCTTACACTTTAATTTGCCTAGTGTAGTGGTAGACAGTTCCGAATTTGACTAGCACGTAGCACCCATAAGTCAGCTGTCACTAGCAGTTTGAGCTAATATTGTGTTTTGTCTGCCGAGAAACCAGGAATAGAAGGTTAATTACACAACAGCGTGTATTTGGTTTGCAGACATGTTGACAGTAATTGCTGTGTTGCTCGTAATTTGTTCGTGAAACGTATTCCAAACATCCATCCTGCATTTTGGCAAGGTATTCGCAAATTAAATTCATTATTTGAGGAGATTCTATCGGCAGGGGAGCTTCCTCGTTCAGGTAGGCCAAAGTCTGTCACTACAGAAGTGACTCTCAATGTTGTCGCACAGTGTTTTGTGCAGCTACCGACTAAATCTCAAAGAAAAGCACCAAAGGCCTAGATGAATATGATCTGGACAGGCGTATGGAATTTTACTGGCTGTACACAATCCGACAGGAAACCAGTCCCAGGTTTTACGAAGGAATTCTTTGAAGCGACGAAGCGACATTTAAAGTGAGTTTCAAAGAGAACTGACACAAATGTGTCTAAATTCTCACGTGGCAATGGAGACAGAACTAAGCTCTCCTGGTGGATAATCGGCCATTAGTTTTTAACGCTACTGTCAAGTTTGTAAATTATCTAGATATGCTTCAAGAAGTGTTTTTACGAATCGAACATAAACCTTTTTTTAACATCAGCCGGTTAAGGAAAAGTTGAGATTGCAACAAGATGGAGCATCCCCATGAAGTTACTGAGAGAGACTTTCTAAATGAAAAGTTTGGTAAATGTATTGATAGACGAGGACTACTAAAAGACTTCTACGATCGCGACATATCACACTCACTGATTTTTCGTGTGACATACCAGAAAATGAGATTCATCCCGTCAAGATTCGTGATATTGAGAATTGGAAAGAAAGAATCCAATCAGAATCTGAAAACTTATAGTCCTGGTAGATCTACGACAAAATTTGTAAAACAGAGTTAAAAAGACGCAATGTTCGCTTAGAACAGCTTGGACACCACTTTGGATATCATGTAGAGTGTGATATTATTGCATTTCAGACATTTTGCATATGAGAAAAGGACAGCCATCGAGCTGTAGTTTGTAATGATACTAAGCATGACAACGCGAGAGTAAAGAAACGAAATCTGTTTATAACGTGCGCCTATACCAAGACGCGCGGCCAGCGTTTAAAAGGTACTTTTAAACACTATGACTCGCTGGGCGCAGATATTTTAAATCATTGCCGCAGCGCTTGATAGCAAGAAGCTGCGAAACAGAAGAAAGAACAATTTATCATTTGTTACGAAAATTCTAGTCTTTATAGTTAGTTGTACTCCTGGTCGCCGATATGTTAACATGTACTTCATTACCCTTGATGTTTCGTCGCCGACTTGTTAAGACGTGTTGTGTAGCACCGCTACAAGATATTTTCCATTTAGTGTGAAAAACCAAGAAAGAAAAACGCTTTTGTAAACTTTGTGCCGATAAAAAAATACTTACGCGCATGCCAGGACATTTAATTCTTACAAAATATCATACATACAAAAGCAGCGATTGTTGGACTGCTCCATGTATGAGAAAAACATAAAAATGTAAGTTTTCTATTCATTGTAAATTTGTTAATGTTTATAGTTTAACGCCTTTGTTCTTTGAGAATATGTTGATGCTTCACTGTACAGAAAATCTATGCTTATTCTTTTCTTTAAATTAACCACAAATAATGTTTATGTTTAAATGAACTTTGTTACAGGTTCGCTCTTTATCGCGGTGTCTCGATTGTATTTGGGAGACCATTAACGTGTTCAATTTCCGATCTGACAACTTTTTTTTACAAAATTTCACTGTTTTGCATTCATTTCCAATTTTTTTATTATTCAAATAGGTCCCTTAGGTAATTTCATTGAAGAGTCTGATTGCGTGAAAGCAATCCGGGTTAAGAGTTCATTTGAGAAACTATTTTCGCGCAATCAATCTGTACGTCTCCTGAACACAATCGAGAACCGACGCATCGGCGATCATTCATTAATTTTTCTCTCTTTCCAAGTCGTACCAAAAAACGGCCAAGGAGAACTGCCGAGAGTACACAATCTAGTGTTAAAGGTTGCATTTTTTTATCTTGTCGGCAAACATTGCCATAAATTATCATCATCAATGTTATATTTGGTTAAATGTGAAAACCCAAAAAAAAAAACCTTTTAACGCTAGAAGAGGTTCATTCAACTCTAGATGCATATCTGTTGTGACACTAAATTTGTATTTTCATTAGTTTCATGTTAATGCACCAAACGCATTTGTGACAAATGTTTCAAGCCCACCCTGTATTTAAATTCATTGCCCTTACCGTGCGTTTCAGGGCTGTGAGTAGTACACCATTCCACGACGATACGCCGACAAACCAAGCAGCATTCACACAGTGGAAATGGGCACTGTCCCACGTCGACACACCGTCCATCACTGACTGGGAATTGGAATTTGTGGTAAGTTCCTATGAGACCAAACTGCTAAGGTCATCGGTCCCTAGGCTTACACACTACTTAACCTAACTTAAACTAACTTACACTAAGGACAACACACACACACCCATGCCCGAGCGAGGGAGGACTCGAACCTCCGACAGGGGGTGGGGAAGGGTGGAGTGGGGGGGGGGGGGGGAGCCGCACGAACCGTGGCAAGGCTCCCTTAGACCGCACGATTACCCCGTGCGGCCTTCACTGAGTCCATACACCGGCTGGCATGGATGCACCACTTCCCCTGCGTGGCATGTCTGAGCGCTGAAGGCTCCTATGACTGTGGTCACCAGTTTTACAGCATCTACAGCGCTCGAAAGCGACCACTGTTTTTCTTGAAGGGCGTGACTAATATTTTGTGGGATGAGCTTTCCATCTGGTTCATTCTAGTCCACCGCAAGCTGACATCAACAGCCAGTGACAAAAAAAACGCGCTAAGCTATATTTGTGTCTTTCGTCTTTATAGCCTGCAATTGTTTTATACTCCGTGGAGAAAACTTTGCGTAAGTCTGTTCCAACCAAGACAGTATCGCAGAGTAGTTCTGTCGCATCCGCTGCAGATTCATTCTTCTCCGGACGTCTTGGGATTGCCACTTTTCTTCACTGTCGCACGTGGAGACACGCTTCTAAATCGCGAACAACGCTTCTAGTGGGAGTAAATCCACGTCGTCTGGCGCCATCAATCTTGCCTCTCGAGGATTCTGCAGCGCAGACTTGAGGACAGAGGCGAACGCTTTCACGCTCCCTCGTCGCCTCACTGTTTCTCCGAAAGAGAACAAGCGAGAAGTATTCCACTAAACGTTCTGTTCTGTCAAGCTATTTATTTGTACCGAAAACTCCGTTCTTACTTTCTTTTCATACCTGTATTATCGAAAAAAACGGTGACTTGCTGTCGCGAATTACATGCTACCTTCGAGCCGAAAATGTGTTGTGAACTGAACTCTGCTAAATACGTCTTAATTTACTTAATTCGTGGCCAATATTTTGCACTGAAAATGTTTATATGTAACCTGTAAACTTGTCATGTATTAGATGGTACTCAACTAATGCTATATTCAATCTGCTAATGTTCTCACAGTATTGTTCAAGACCTTGTTAAGTTGTGAATTAACTTCCTAGAGGAGTGCGGATTTCTTGTTTCAGAATGTACAAGAGGGAATGACTAACATCTTTGTTAAATACAATTCTATAAAAATGTATCGTTATAAATTTTAATTTACATTAAATAACAAAAAGTTGTATCGTTAAAACCATTTACTTATTAAAAACTCTAAAGTATCTTAAATTTAACATGTCAGTTAATTTTTTGATTCAGATTTGATAGGCACAGTAACATAATTAGGACTATCAAAAATGTTCCAAGGACTTCGAACATTTATCACGCAGTCAACACCGCTTTCGTTCATTTTTCGCTTGTTCGAGATTTTGAGGGAAAGTAAAAGCCTTGAGGAAATAACCTCTTTATTGGAAAAACGTAGGCTCAAGGGACGTTTTATTTTGTAAATAAAGAGTACTGCCATTTATGTTCTGCAGCTGAATTTTATTTCGTTTCTTATCCAAAGTTACTGGTGAGTGATTTTTATATGTCCCATCTTCAACACATCTGGATCACAGCAAGATCTTACAGCAAAGCAAAGGAGAGCTCTCTGCAGTACCGTACAGTGGAAAAAACATTTTGTTTTTGAACATAAAGGAAGCTGAACCTCTGATGAATCCATGTTCCAGGTACAGGGATAAAACTATGGGAAATGCCTAAAAGAATTAGATGAAACGGCTTGAAATTACCATGAGAAGAAGAGTATACGGAGCTACGTAACGAACTAGGATAAGCTGCTACTCGATTAAAAACTATTATTAAAATTCCGATCACTCAGTTAGTCATTAGCTCGATCTCTCTGGTCCGAAATGTTCGTCACACAGTACTTCTCAGAAATGATCAACAGCACATACATAATGCTAAAGACTGAAGTATTACTGTTCAAAATTTCAGTAATTATTGTACTGGGATTGTCTCGAAAGGAAAACAGCCCACAGTTGCACTAAATTACATTCATGGTTTCTGCTATAATAATATAGCCTTCTTCAGAAGTCATACACACTAATAAATGAAAAATGTCTTAGGCCAGCGGCTGCGTCAAGACCAATAAAATAACTTCAACAAACATAACAGAGGTAGAGGCGGAGGACATATGGTGCCATATGTAATTTTACTTATTTTCGAAACAGGCTTACGTCTACCGAAGTGATTTTATTGGTCTTGACGCAGGCGGTGCACTAAGACATTTTTCATTTATTAATGTGTATGACTCCTGAAGAAGGCTATATTATTATAGCAGAAACCATGGTCAAGGTTTAAAATAAATGTAATTTAGTGAAACTGTGGGCTCCTTTAATTCGAGACAATTTCGTAACAGTTGCTGTTGACGCTGCCACGATGAAAATAATTGTAATGGGACCTACAGTAGCTTGAGCAATGTGTGCACATTACTTTGTGCGGTGAGGTATTCATATAATTCGACTGGAAAATTAATACATTGAATTTAATCTCATTCTATACAGTTTTTTCTAAGCAACTCCATACACAGTAGGATACTGCGGTTGAATGAGATACGAAGGGCATGAAATGAAATGTAGCTGGTCCATCACATTAGAACAAGATATTTTGTTGACGGCCTTCCTATGGATAAAATAAACAGGGCTTCCATCATGTCGAACTAACATGTCAAAACTTGTGTTTAAAGATACCTCTTCCAGCAACCGACCACTGATAGGGACTTCAGGTACATAGGTACACAGTAACTCTAAGCTCGTTTCTTAAGACAACAGCCAACATATTTCATTTGGAATGTAACCCCCATGTACAAAAAACAAATATTAAGGAGTGTATTTTACAATACGTGTTGTCGAAAAAACGGCTGGAAGACGGTTATTGAGTGAATGGATCGATGACTGTCATACACGAGTATTAATCGAAAAATCATTATTTCACCATATCAAGTTTCGTACAAATATTGCACTACCAACGTAACAATGGAATTTGATGATAAGCGCTCTGCCACAAATTCCCCTATTGTTTTGTATCCTGCATGTCTTCCTATGCGCAGTTTTTCCTGTGGTTTTCATATAGTAGTATACATGGTGGACAATGTTTTGTGCTGAATCCATACTTTTCTTCCTTTGCGTGCGCAGAATAAATGTGCTTGTTGCGCACTGTGTCACAGATATGGAGCGTAGATACTCCTTAATTCAGGTAGGTAATCATCTTAGTAAATAAATTCGTGTCGTGTTAATGGCTGTGTGACCCCGTGGGGGAGGCGCAGCCGCATACTTAAAAAGGTATCCATTTTCATCACAGAATGGCAACTTTCATTCGCGATGTGGGAGCTTTGTGGCTTGCATATTAGATTGTTGCATAAGTTCGAAGTTCAGACAGAACAGATACACATAACAGAGACTTTAATCAATAATATATTCTCCTTCACTATTACCTAAGGTGAGGTAACTTTTCGATTCACCACTGTAGAAATCAAGTGGTAGTGGTTTTGAGACGTATAGAACTCGTTCGGAGTGCATTTTCATCTGGAAAGAAAGTTCCTTGAAGGTTGTTCGATAGAGAGCGGAAAAGATGAAAATCTGGTCAGGTGAACAAGGTGGGTGTGGAATGACTTCTCAACCCAACTCCTGTATTGTGTTTCTTGTCAGTCTAGCAGAATGAGGGCGGGCGTTATCGTAGAGCACAGTCGCTTCAGGCAGTCTTCCTGATCGTTGTTATTGGACTCAGTCTGCAAGACGTATCAGTTGTTGATAGTAAATGTCAGAAGTGATGGTTGTACCTTGGAAAGCAGTTCGTGGTACATCACACCGTCGCTGTTCCGCTGGATGCGTAACATTACCTTGTCGGATCACGAAAGTCTCTGTACAGGGGGTCGCTGCTTTGTTTCGACGTAGCCACTCCTTTCTTTTCCTTGTGTTATCATAAAGACGCCATTTCTTGCCACCAGTAACGGTACAGGACAGGAATGCTCGGCGTCGTTCACGAGCCAGTTGATGTCGAGCAAGTAGAGATGCATATATGGCCACCCGCTGATTTTTGTGATTTCAGCTGAGAGCAGGGGCGGGCAGGAATCCTGCACGTGTGCGGTGCACTTACACATGTGCAGTTAATACACTCCTGGAAATGGAAAAAAAGAACACATTGACACCGGTGTGTCAGACCCACCATACTTGCTCCGGACACTGCGAGAGGGCTATACAAGCAATGATCACACGCACGGCACAGCGGACACACCAGGAACCGCGGTGTTGGCCGTCGAATGGCGCTAGCTGCGCAGCATTTGTGCACCGCCGCCGTCAGTGTCAGCCAGTTTGCCGTGGCATACGGAGCTCCATCGCAGTCTTTAACACTGGTAGCATGCCGCGACAGCGTGGACATGAACCGTATGTGCAGTTGACGGACTTTGAGCGAGGGCGTATAGTGGCCATGCGGGAGGCCGGGTGGACGTACCGCTGAATTGCTCAACACGTGGGGCGTGAGGTCTCCACAGTACATCGATGTTGTCGCCAGTGGTCGGCGGAAGGTGCACGTGCCCGTCGACCTGGGACCGGACCGCAGCGACGCACGGATGCACGCCAAGACCGTAGGATCCTACGTAGTGCCGTAGGGGACCGCACCGCCACTGCCCAGCAAATTAGGGACACTGTTGCTCCTGGGGTATCGGCGAGGACCATTCGCAACCGTCTCCATGAAGCTGGGCTACGGTCCCGCACACCGTTAGGCCGTCTTCCGCTCACGCCCCAACATCGTGCAGCCCGCCTCCAGTGGTGTCGCGACAGGCGTGAATGGAGGGACGAATGGAGACGTGTCGTCTTCAGCGATGAGAGTCGCTTCTGCCTTGGTGCCAATGATGGTCGTATGCGTGTTTGGCGCCGTGCAGGTGAGCGCCACAATCAGGACTGCATACGACTGAGGCACACAGGGCCAACACCCGGCATCATGGTGTGGGGAGCGATCTCCTACACTGGCCGTACACCACTGGTGATTGTCGAGGGGACACTGAATAGTGCACGGTACATCCAAACCGTCATCGAACCCATCGTTCTACCATTCCTAGACCGGCAAGGGAACTTGCTGTTCCAACAGGACAATGCACGTCCTCATGTATCCCGTGCCACCCAACGTGCCCTAGAAGGTGTAAGTCAACTACCCTGGCCAGCAAGATCTCCGGATCTGTCCCCCATTGAGCATGTTTGGGACTGGATGAAGCGTCGTCTCACGCGGTCTGCACGTCCAGCACGAACGCTGGTCCAACTGAGGCGCCAGGTGGAAATGGCATGGCAAGCCGTTCCACAGGACTACATCCAGCATCTCTACGATCGTCTCCATGGGAGAATAGCAGCCTGCATTGCTGCGAAAGGTGGATATACACTGTACTAGTGCCGACATTGTGCATGCTCTGTTGCCTGTGTCTATGTGCCTGTGGTTCTGTCAGTGTGATCATGTGATGTATCTGACCCCAGGAATGTGTCAATAAAGTTTCCCCTTTCTGGGACAATGAATTCACGGTGTTCTTATTTCAATTTCCAGGAGTGTAGGTGTTCTGTGTGCACACAGGGGCAAGTTGGCCGCCCGCTTGTCTCCTCTCCCCACGATACCGTCTCTCCGCTGTTTCCTCTGTAATGCGTTTTGTTTCCTAGCTTGCTTTATTGAGTGAATGAATAAGGTTAGTAAGAGTGCTCGAAAGAAATCATGGTTTGAAAGAGTACCTATTACCTAGATACGTTTTATTTAATTATCACAGGTGGAGTATACAATACGTTTAATGTCTGGAACAAAATTTCTACATACAGACAAACGCAAACATTTACGTACATTTTCATCACTGATGTTTGCTCTTAACCGAGACTCATTAATCTTCATAACAGAAAACAATCTCTCACAAAAGTATGTCGATTCAAACATTGACATTATTTCCGCGGCTTCACGATGGAAAAGAGGAAACTCTCGGTGTGGAAAGTCGTGATAAAAGTCTATTACACGTCTTGCGAAAGGAACTTGTCTCTCAGACGAGATTTACACTGTAGATTAATTAATTCCATTTGTAAATTGGGATGAATATCATCTACAGCAACAGCAAATGGTCTCGAGAACCATTCAAAAGCTTGGGATAAATGTGATATATCCCCAAATCGCTTGAGAAATTCCTCTTTTATTGCACTAAGTACGCAAACATGTTCTTTGCAATTCTGTTCTCGCACAGTAGACAGAGTAGGGAAATGCACTGCGATCCCTGACGAGAGTTGTCGTCCCCACAGCTCAAGATTGCTAGTGAAAGCTAGCACCTTTTCAGCCATGTAACAAATTAGCTGATTTTCTCCTTGCAAACTTGTGTTCAATGCTTTCATGTGTCCGGTAATGTCCACTAAAAATTCAAGGTCGGCAACCCACTCTGGATCTAACTTGGGATAGTACCTTCCTTTGTCCTTTAAAAAGTGATTTATTGGTATTCTCAGCTCAAAAAATCTTTTGAGTACATTACCGCGGCTAAGCCAGCGGACTTCACTGTGGTATGGTATGTCACCGTACTCTTCCCCAATTTCAGCTAAATAAGTGTGAAACTGTCTATGTTTAAGCCCGTAGGATATCAAATAATTAACTGCCCGAATAACCACTTGCATGACGTCCCCCAGTTTTGCTGCTTTTGCACAGAGTACTAATTGGTGCAAAATGCAGTGGATGCTGTACAATGATTCTTCTGTACGCTGTAGCTTTTTTCTTAGTAATCCAACAAATCCCATTTGTTCCCCTTTCATTGCAGGTGCCCCGTATGTTGTCACTGACACCACACGTTCCCAGTTTAGGCCAGCTGAATCGACAGCTTCTTCAACGGCTTTTAGAATGTCCGCACCGATGGTCGTGCTTTTTAAAGATATCATATCTAAAAAATCCTCTGTTATGTGAAGAGCAGTGTCCGCCCCGCGGACATAAATCACTAATTGCGCGGTGTCTGAAATATCTGTGGACTTATCAAGTGCGATGGAAAACGCAATAAACTCTTGCACTGCATTCCTTAATTGACGGTAAACGTCACCTGCCATGGCATTTATACGACGACTTACAGTCCGCCGAGAAAGAGTGATAGCTCGAAAGCGATTTGCATTCAGTGGGTAAAGTAAATCAGCAGCGTCATTGATGCACTCCTTTATAAAATCACCTTCAGCAATTGGATTTCAAGCTCTCCCTATATTAAGCGCAATCTTATAACTTGCACGTACCACTGGGCTATCATTGTCGTTGTCCTGAAAAATTGAAAACAGTACTCCATAAAATGTTAAATCAATTAGATGAGAGATATGGCGAAAGAATGTCGCAGATCTCTAGTGACAACAGCAACTTATGTCAGGTTCATCTAGTATCGTCAGATCGCTCTTCTTAAGCTCAGTCAATTTCCCCATCCGCTCAGAAAACGACAAAAAATTGTACCTGTCCTTGTGAAATTTATTATAATGGCGTTCAATACTAAACTTCCGCTACCAGCGAGAATACTGCCACATATTAAACATTTCGTATTTTCACTTTTTTGCGCAAAGAAAAAATGATTGTCCCATTCCTTTTTAAAAGATAGCAAATCTCCACTTCTCAGTTTCCTTTATTCACTCTGCATTTTCCGCAGCTTAGCCAGGTACTACACTGCCGCAACCTGCCGGCTGTCGCCACTGCCCCGGTCGACGATTGCACACGAGCAGCACACGTGCAGCGCTGTGCGCTCAAGAGCCACGTGCAACGTTTACCCGCCCTTGGCTTGCAGCGTTCGGGGCCCATAATCCGATTTTTGAACCTCACCCATTGCATGCGAATGTCGAACGATGATGGATACTGCATAGTGGAAAAACCACAGTTCATCACATCTGCCAGTTCTCGTATACACAGACGTGGATAATTGTGGATTAATGTGGGTAAACGACCTTCAGCAAACCCCGCAGGTCTTCCTGAACGTTTTTAATACTGTGGCCAACTTTTAACCTGTGCATGCGCATTCAGTGTCTTCTCTTTGTTTCAAGAATCGCCAACTGTGTTTTTCTAACTTTCTGATGAGTTTTTTAACTGTCCCCCATGAACGTCTACATGTCAATGTATTTTTACCTCCATATTCTCCCTTTACTCTGTTTTATGTTCCCCTTTTTTATCTCCTCATTTTGTTCTTGTTTTAGTTGTCGTGTCACTCGGCTGAAGAGCGGCGGATTGTGCCGCTGACAGCCCTCCCCTGCCCATATGGGGCAGGGGAATGAAATCACAATAAAGAAAAAAAAAACTTCCTGAACGTGGAGAGTCACTAATTTCAAAACAATCCTCGTCAGAACGAGAAAACTATTTGCTCGGTCCAATGGCTCTATCTCCATATATGGCGCAAATGTTTCTGGCTGTCTTCGCTGCTGCCACCTCTCAACTAAATTCAAACAGAAGAATATGTCGGATGTGTTACGATTTCGCCACTTGCCAGCCCATTTTATAACGTCCTCAGCACCAGTCATTATCTCCAAATGACAAAATGACAATATGCAACTCAAATAGCAACAGTGAACTACAAATATAAAAAATGATAATCGATAAAGAAAGGGATACAACCGAAATACCAACACGCAAAACGAAAATGCTACGAATTTACGCAGTAACCTAACATACCTGTTAAATGAAGTGGTTTTGAAGAGGGACATTTTAGTTTTAGTGTCTTGTTTGTCATCATGAGGACGAAGACTGGGATGGATGCTGATGCAAGCAAATAGACCACTCCCCTGAAATAGCATGAAGTGGGGGGTCGCAATAACTTCTCCATTCGACGTTCGGATCACCATTAGCAGTGTCACATCAGTTTACTCCATGAGACGCTACAGAGGTATTAGCGATTTAGTGCAGAGCACTGGCGGAACGTTTGGTGTTCAGAAACCTTGTACATCAAGAGTTCTCCAATGTTTGTTATAGAATTACTGGAGGTGTAAACTCCTTCCATTATCTGGAGGATTCAAACCTGAAAACTCTGGTACCTCTCATGAATAGGGATTTCCTTATGTTAAATCGGCAACCCTAAACTTTGCCTCAATATTTAAAAATGTTTAGGAGAGCTATTTTAAGTTTGCTGTATGTTATTTTATCATTCTGTGCTAACCTTCCTATTTTATCGTAATAGTGTGAAATATTATTCCTCTTCACTTCACTCCATTGTCCCAGTTAAATCATAGCACAAATTTTAGTGCACAGCTTCTAGCAAACAAGTTTTCAATAACGAACAATACCCGTGACTTCTTTCATCATTTCCACAATTTAATGTACGTATGATGATTGTAATAGTCACATGAAAATTATTAATAGGCAGTGGCTATGGCCGCGGCGTAGGCCCCCTGTCAGTACGTGTGTATAATAAAAAGCTGCCTGCCAGATTTGCCACACATACCCTTAATTTTGCTTAGTAAACGTCGAATCAACTTATTTTCTTCGAATGATTTTTTTCGTTTTCTTTAGTTGATCTGCGTAACCGCCACACTTTGTTTCGTAACAACATTTGTAACTTTTACACACATGGGCATTCGATTATCTTGAATTTTTGTGTTTTACGTTCAACTATTGCTACCTCAATATATTTTATTTTAGCTTTGTGTGAGTTCAGTGTTGATTCTGAATTTCTCAGGCTAATCTTAACTCCTACGGGTACCTACAACTAGACTGGTAAGATCACTGTAGCTCTGACCATGGGTTATACAGTACTTGCTATTTCTTAATTATCCTGTCGATTGTATTTAATATACATGCTATTTAGAGGTATACATGCTATTTAAAGATAATACTTCGGACCCTAATACGCTAAATATCCAGTTGTAATTGTATATCTTAGTAAATACTTTAATAACTTTAAAAAAGTTCGAATCACTGCTGTGGGACTTTAGAGCCCAAGTTAGGTTTTTACCTTAAACTTTCAGGCTTAATTCGTATTACTGTTACAGATTGAATTCTCACATTATAAGACCAGTTCCATATTGTTGTTGTTGTTGTGCTCTTCAGTCCTGAGACTGGTTTGATGCAGCTCTCCATGCTACTCTATCCTGTGCAAGCTTCTTCATCTCCCAGTACCTACTGCAACCTACGTCCTTCTGAGTCTGTTTAGTGTATTCATCTATTGGTCTCCCTCTACGATGTTTACCCTCCACGCTGCCCTCCAATACTAAATTGGTGATCCCTCGATGTCTCAGAACATGTCCTACCAACAGATCTCTTCTTCTAGTCAAGTTGTGCCACAAGCTCCTCTTCTCCCCTATTCTATTTAATACCTCTTCATTAGTTATGTGATCAACCCATCTAATCTTCAGCATTCTTCTGTAGCATCACATTTCGAAAGCTTCTATTATCTTCTTGTCTAAGCTACTTATCGTCCACGTTTCACTTCCATACATGGCTACACTCCATACAAATACTTTCAGAAACGATTTCCTGACACTTAAATCAATACTCGATGTTAACAAATTACTCTTCTTAAAAAACGCTTTCCTTGCCATTGCCAGTCTACATTTTATATCCTCTCTACATCGACCATCATCAGTTATTTTCCTTCCCAAATAGCGAAATTCCTTTACTACTTTAAGTGTCTCATTTAGTAATCTAATCCCCTCAGCATCACCCGACTTAATTCGACTACATTCCATTATCCTCGTTTTGTTTTTGTTCATGTTCATCTTATACCCTCCATTCAAGACGCTGTCCATTCCGTTCAACTACTCTTCCAAGTCCTTTGCTGTCTCTGACAGAATTACAATGTCATCGGCGAACCTCAAAGTTTTTATTTCTTCTCCATGGATTTTAATATCTACCCCAAACTTTTCTTTTGTTTCCTCTATTGCTTGCTCAATATACAGATTGAATAACATCGGGGAGAGGCTACAACCCTGTCTCACTCATTTCCCAACCACTGCTTCCCTTTCATACCCCTCGACTCTTATAACTGCCATCTGGTTTCTGTACAAATTGTAAATAGCCTTTCGCTCTCTGTATTTTAACCCTGCCACCTTCAGAATTTAAAGAGAGTATTCCAATCAACATTGTCAAAAGCTTTCTCTAAGTTTACAAATGTTAGAAACGTAGGTTTGCCTTTCCTTAATCTTTCTTCTAAGATAAGTCGTAGGGTCAGTATTGCCTCACGTGTTCCAACATTTCTACGGAATCCAAACTGATCTTCCCCGAGGTCAGCTTCCACTAGTTTTTCCATTCGTCTGTAAAGAATTCGCGTTAATATTTTGCAGCTGTGACTTATTAAACTGATAGTTCGGTAATTTTCACATCTGTCAACATCTTCTTTCTTTGGGAAATTGGATTATTATATTCTTCTTGAAGTCTGAGGGTATTTCGCCTGTGTCATACATCTTATTTATCAGATGGTAGAGTTTTGACAGGACTGGCTCTCCCAAGGTTGTCAGTAGTTCTAATGGAATGTTGTCTACTCCGGGGGCCTTGTTTCGACTCAGGTCTTTCAGTGCTCTGTCAAACTCTTCATGCAATATCATATCTCCCATTTCATCTTCATCTACATCCTCTTCCATTTCCATAATATTGTCCTCAAGTACATCGCCCTTGTATAGGCCCTCTATATACTCCTTCCACCTTTCTGCTTTCCTTTCTTTGCTTAGAACTGGGTTTCCATCAGAGCTCTTGATATTCATGCAAGTGGTTCTCCTTTCTCAAAATGTCTCTTTAATTTTCCTGTAGGCAGTATCTATCTTACCCCTAGTAAGATAAGCCTCTACATCCTTACATTTGGACTTTAGCCATCCCTGCTTAGCCATTTTGCACTTACTGTCGGTATCATTTTTGAGAAGTTTGTATTCCTTTTTGCCTGCTTCATTTACTGCATTTTTATATTTTCTCCTTTCATCAATTAAATTCAATATTTCTTCTGTTACCCAAGGGTTTGTACCAGCCCTCGTCTTTTTACCTATTTGATCCTCTGATGCCTTCAGTATTTCATCCCTCAAAGCTACCCATTCTTCTTGTACTGTATTTCTTTCCCCCATTCTTGTCAATTGTTCCCTTATGCTCTCCCTGAAACTCTGTACAATCTCTGGTTCTTTCAGTTTATCCAGGTCCCATCTCCTTAAATTCCCACCTTTTTGCAGTTTCTTCAGTTTTAATCTACAGTTCATAACCAATAGATTGTGGTCAGAGTCCACATCTGCCCCTGGAAATGTCTTACAATTTAAAACCTGGTTCCTAAATCTCTGTCTTACCATTATATAATCTACCTGATACCTTTTAGTATCTCCAGGGTTCTTCCATGTATACAACCTTCTTTTATTATTCTTAAACCAAGTATTAGCTATGATTAAGTTATGCTCTGCGCAGAATTCTACCAGGCGGCTTCCTCTTTCATTTCTTAGCCTCAATCCATATTCACCTACTATGTTTCGTTCTCTTCCTTTTGCTACTGATGAATTCCAGTCACCCATGACTATTTAATTTTCGCCTCCCTTCACTATCTGAATAATTTCTTTTATCTCATCATACATTTCATCAATTTCTTCATCTGCAGAGCTAGTTGGCATATAAACTTGTACTACTGTAGTAGGTGTGGGCTTCGTGTCTATCTTGGCCACCAGTTCCATGAATATTGTTATACAATATTGTGCCAACTTGTGCTACATTTAATCTGAGTACTGAGTTAATACTGTAGTGGGTTATGAGGAACTGACCACAATGGTCTGAATTCTCTATTTTATGCTAAGATTACGAATAAACGAATTCTGTTTTCTTGTTACATTTTTGGAGAGTCATTACATGAACCATTTTGTTATGGCAGTCAGAATTCTTCCAAAATTAGCAACTGATTGGTACTAATAGCGAAGTTGATCCACTGGCAACTTTCTGCGACTGGTCTGTTATATTAAGTTTTTAGGAAGTAATAAGAACAACACGTTTAGGTTTAGTCCACCAAAAGCGAAGATTTCAACAACAACAATTACGTCGCTGCCTAGGCCTTTCGTGTATAGTAATTCCTGGCACATTTGCCGAATTTTCTGCCGGAACATGAAACCTCATCTTCAGATTTCAAGCTAAAATGCTGGGATTCTTGTCAAACTGTGGTTCAACGATCTGCTTAAGGGAAAATACATATGTCTCTGTTAATGAGATTACTTGATGATTTCATCCAATATATCGTTTCCTTAAGAGCAGAACCCCAGTGCTGAGACATACCAGCAGGTGTTTGCATGTTCTCGTACTTCTTCTAGAGTGCCTTGTTTCTCAGCCATTGAGGACTTTTTTGTTTATTGAGGTCTTTTATGGCAACGATGTTCTGTATGTCTGCCCTGGAGTGCACAAACTTCCAGGAGAATGTAAGTACTGCCATAAGAACAATGGAATTATATATTTCCGTAGTCCCAAATTGTCCCTTACAGAATCAAGGTGCGCTATAGTCTTGGATGGTGGGTGGAATGGTCTTGGAGTTGAATCTTTTGAAAATTCTCCGAGTTTTTGAGAATAGCAAGGAAAACAACCGGCTTACATCTGTCTTCCTGAGCTTCCAGCTGTGGTGTCGTACAGTGTCGATGCCACATCACGAAGAACGCATCCCGAGGGTGACGGTAAACTATGTGACGGCCTCGTGAATCGGTGGCCAGCCACACCTCTGGCTGTACGCGCACGTAACACCCACACAGACGGATAAGAAGACGCCAAAACAGTGCCAGCCGAGTCTATGACCAGTCTAAGAACAGAGTCAGTCGAATACTTAGCAGTTTATAGAAGCTATCTGTGAGGATGATTATGTATGATAACTATGATTAACGCACACTCTCTGACTTGCTGTTCAAGTTACGTAAAATTATTGTGTCCCTCAGATTAAATGTATTTGCTAATCATTTCTGATTTCTGTCGAAACACCCGTCTATTCCTCGGTAGCTCTGGTGGATCCAACACTAGCTATGGTCCAAACTCCAAGGTGTGGCAAATCTTCTTCTCAGAATAACTGATCTCACGGAACACAGACTTTGGGCGTACAAATCTTTCATCAACCTGTTAACTTCTGAGATGGCATATGCTATGACAACATGCTAAGGACCTATCTACATTGATACTCTTTGCATAACGATACTGGTCAGAGTGTATGGGTTTTCAGTGAACCATGTGTTCTAGAGTTCCACAATTCCTTTTATAAACCGACGGACTGAAGAAAGGGGTCATTACTTTCAGCTACTTTATGCTGGGATGGAATGGGTTTATGTGTTACAGGAACTGTCTAGGAGCATGCACTCCTTGTGAACTGGTCATGAATGTGCCTTCCACATATCTATTGTTCATACAGGCCAGACTTCAACGCATTATGGAGATAGGTTTGTAATGGGTTATAAATGTCTCTTTATAGCCAATCTGTCAGTTTGTTCAAAAAGCTGCTCATTAAGTGACAAAAAAGTTGAAACTAACCGCAACATGGCAGAGTTTCATCATTTCGACATCCATCTTTTCACTGATTGAGTTAAAGGACTCATCTAGTGGACTGTACATAGATATAGACACAACAACAAAGCCTCTCAGGTGATCTGATTAACCCAACCTTCATATTAGTCACCATCTGAATTTCAGAGACTTTGAAATATCGTGATCAACTTTTTGACGAAAGAACAAAGAAATCCCAAATTTTTGGTGGGTGCACCAAGGGTACTGACAATTAGACTAATGGTATAGTTCTTTGTGGATTTTTGGTACGCTGTATAATCTTGATGGAACATCCATTTCCAGAGGAATGTTTTTAATCATAGCTTCAGGCAGAAAGCACTGTATGACTATACGCAGATCTGTACATGGCTCTGACATTTCAACGGTTTGGATTTGTGTGAAATACTTCACTTTACTTTTAGGATCAGGGAGGAAACCCGATAAACATACCAGCAGCAATGTCTTGCAAGGAGGGAAGAAGCATGAAGCTAGTTTATCCAATCCACTTCTACATGGTGAAAGCATAAATTTGAATTTGTTACAGTTAGAAATGGCTGTAATTGTATTCGCAAATAAATCTATTACGCTAGAGCATTTGCTACTTTCGTAAGTGTATGCACATGGGAGAAGACATCCATTGTAGTTTTGGTGAGGTTTGTAACAGTTTATTTCAGAGCTTCACTGGGCAAGTCAATAGACAGGTGGAATTTGGTGGCAAGCAAGCACTTGATTCTAGGGCACCACCTGCAATGGACTGACTACTGCCAGTGATCAGGCTGCCCTCTGCTTGCTGAATTTAATGGAGTATACGGGCGCTTTTGTGCACACTGCGATGTCAAATTTTTGTAATATGAATAGGGCAAAGTTACTCTTCTCATATCAGATTCTTGATTAGAAAATAAATGGCTTTCTAGCTACTTCATGGTACGTACGTCGACCTAAGCATTAAGTTGGGTATGTCTATTTGGGCCTTAGCTCGATTTCATATAAGAGCTTATTCTGATGATTGTTACTTGGAGGCAGACTGTCATTCAGAGTACTCAAAGATGTGGTTTGGTGTGTTCAAACAGTGGACACGTGAAAAGGACTTAACGTAGTTTAAGTTAGCAGATGACCAGTGATTTCTCACCCTTCACATGTTTAGTATGTTCTTGTCTCATTCCCTTTCTTCTCAGAGTGTGCTCACGTAGAAATCTTTCGGTGAATATGTGTGAAGTTGTATTAGCATAGTTTCTGTATTTCATACTTGCATTTCTGGGGTTTCAACTGACAAACTTGTCTAAAGAAGCATGTACTGGGAATTTGAAATGTAAATTCAACTTCTTACCCACGTATTTCATTTTCTTGTTTGAATTTAAATGTTGGAATGAAGAAAATTTTGATCCACGTTACCTTACGATTCCACACTTCGTCTGTTCCAAGCATTTCTACTACGTTTTTTTTTCCTATTTGATCCTCTGTTGACTTCACCATTTCATCTTTCAAAACTCTCCATTCATCTTTTGCTGTCTTCCCTGTTTCAGTCAATCAATGCCTAATGCTCTCTATGAAACTCTCAACAGCCTGGGGTTCTTTCATTTTATCCAGGTCAGATCCCCTAAATTTCATACCCCTTTACAATGTCTTCAGTTTTTACCTTGTTACACCTACTCTCCCTCCCCCTCCTCTCCCTACCGGACGACATCTCTCCATATGTCACAGTGTCTCCTGGGGCCTAACTCTCAGGCGTGGCTATTCAGCAAGGCAGTCATCGCCAGCAGCTTACAAAGGGACTGAAGACGGGAGACACTACTTTTCCACACCATACTCGGAAGCCATTGAAGCGTCCAATGTCATCACGTCGTCCAGCGAGCCAACTAGTAAGCAGCTCGTCATCGTAATTGTGCTACGCAGTCATGGTGTGGGTATCTCTCTGCGTGATATTAACAACCAGTCCCGCCTGGAATCTAATCTTGAACAAACCTACAGCCAGAGTTACAGAAAGTGTCACCTCCGAGGATCTTAAGACGTCTGCTCGGAAGTCTGCTTAGTAGCTTCATATTTAATGTGGCACTATCTCGGAAGTTTCAGCATGTAAGTGTTTGTTTTGCATGCTAGGAGGGACCAATATCGTTAACATCGGTTTGTTGCAAGATTCTCGAACATATTCTCAGTTCGAATATAATGAATTTCCTTGAGACAGAGAAGTTGCTGTCCATGCAGCAGCACGGCTTCACAAAGCATCGCTCCTGCGAAACGCAACTCGCTGTTTTTTCACATGATATCTTGCGAACCATAGATGAAGAGTATCAGACGGATGCCATATTCCTGGACTTCTGGAAAGCGTTTGACTCGGTGCCCCACTGCAGACTCCTAACTAAGATACGAGCATATGGGTTTGGTTCCCAAATATGTGAGTGGCTCGAAGACTTCTTAAGTAATAGAACCCAGTACATTGTCCTCGATGGTGGGTGTTCATCGGAGGTGAGGGTATCATCTGGAGTGCCCCAGGGAAATGTGGTAGGTCCGCTGTTGTTTTCTATCTACATAAATGATCTTTTCGGTAGGGTGGATAGCAATGTGCGGCTGTTTGCTGATGATGCTGTGGTGTACGGGAAGGTGTCGTCGTTGAGTGACTGTAGGAGGATACAAGATGACTTGGACAGAATTTATCATTGGTGTAAAGAATGGCAGCTAACGCTAAATATAGATAAATGTAAATTAATGCAGATGAATAGGAAAAAGAATCCCCTAATGTTTGAATACTCCATTAGTAGTGTAGCGCTTTACACAGTCACGTCGATTAAATATTTGGGAGTAACATTGCAGAGCAATATGAAGTGGAACAAGCATGTAATGGAAGTTGTGGGGAAGGCGGATAGTCGTATTCTGTTCATTGGTAGATTTTTGGGAAGATGTGGTTCACCTGTAAAGGAGACCGCTTATAAAACACTAATACGGCCTACTCTTGAGTAGTGCTCGAGCGTTTGGGATCCCTATCAGGTCGGATTGAGGGATGACATAGAAGCAATTCAGAAGCGGGCTGCTAGATTTGTTACTGGTAGGTTTGATCATCACGCTACGGAAATGCTTCAGGAACTCGGGTGGGAGTCTCTGGAGGAAAAGAGGCGTTATTTTAGTGAATCGCTACTGAGAAAATTTAGAGAACCAGCATTTGAGGCTGACTGCAGTACAATTTTACTGCCGCCAACTTATATTTCGCTGAAAGACGACAAAGATAAGAGAGATTAGGGCTCGTACAGAGGCATATAGGCAGTAATTTTTCCCTCGTTCTGTTTGGGAGTGGAACAGGGAGAGAAGATGCTAGTTGTGGTACGAGGTACCCTCCGCCACGCACCGTATGGTAGATTGCAGAGTATGTATGTAGATGTAGACCTGTTCCAGGAAGGTTCATTGTAATCAGTTCTCATGAGATTCTGAGCGTGCGAATAAACAGTTCTCGAACTTGGACTCCTTCTCTGTGTAACTGCTCCTGAAACAACACCGACGGACGTGCTACTGCAGTTCATAACCAACAAATTGGTGTGAGATTTTATTCAAAGAAAAGGGATAAAAGAGGAAAACACATGGTGGAATTTTGCACAGAGCGTAGCTTAATCACAGCTAACACGTTGAATGACAATGATTATGAACTGAGAGTAACAGTTCAAGTAAAGGTTTTTAGGACTGGTGTCCCAAATATTAAACTTTAGTAGAAGGAAGTTGTCAATTAACTTAATAAACGGGAACGAGCAGTCAAGCATCATCACTTTCGATTAACCGACGTTTGTCAGTCGGTGGCGTGCTGTAGAGTGCACGCAGCCGGGCTCACCTTTGGCGATGAGCCAGAGGACGGCGGCGTTGGCGGCGGCGCCCGCGGCGCCCAGACAGCCGTAGAGGGCGGCCAGTGCGGGCCACGCGCCGGACAGCGACTGGCGCAGGTGCGGCGCCGCCGCCTCGCCCGCCAGGCTCGCGTTGCCCGACAGCAGCAGCGTCGCCGCCTCCAGCAGCAGCGAGTGCTCCGCCTCGGACATCTGCAACACAACAGACACGAGTGGTGTGCGGGTCTGCCTGTATGTCAGGGGATAGCAGGTGTCTGACGAGGAAAGCTTGCTCGTGTACTGTAGGCGCTTGGTCTCCACGTCTACGTCTACGCGTATGTTCAACAAGTGACATGGTGGTATGTGGTGGAGAGTACTTCTCGTACCTCTTACTGATTTCTTCTTCCCTGCTCCATTTGCGAATGGCGAGTGGAAAAGTGATACTTGCTAAACCTCTGTATTCAAGTTCTGGAATTTAATAAATTCAGTCATTTTACTAGACATATGTACTAGGAAATAATACGTTGTTTGATTCTTCCTGAAAAGTACTCTCTCGGGATTTAAATTGTAAATCTCTCTGTGACGAACATCGCCTTTCTTTCAATGTCAGCCACGAGTTTGTTGAGCATTTCTCCATCGTCCTCGCACTCCCTAAACGATCCCGTAACGAAATCCACCACTCTTCATTGCATCTTGTCTATCTCTCCTATTAATCCAGTCTGTAAAAGGTCCAAGGTTGATGAGCAGTGCTGAAGATACAGTCGGAGAAGTGTTTTGTAAACCGCTTCCTCTGTGGATGAATTACATTTCCTTAGACTTAAGGATATCAATATTAACCTGGCATGTGCTTTTCCTATTATTTTTTTGTGGTCATTCCACTGTTAAACGAGGAGGACAGAGCAGATAGGTGGAAGTAGTACTATGAAGGCATCTATGAGAGGGACTATTAGTCTGATTACATAATAGATGCAATTGGAGTTGATGTGGAAGACATAGCGGATCCAGTATTAGAGTCAGGAACGAAAAAAGTGAAAAAGAATAAAGCTATGGAACACTAGCGATCAAATGAGGCGGAATAGATGGATAACATTCCATCGCAATTTCTAAAATCTTCGTCGAAAATATCAAGGAAACGACTATTCAAGTCTGTGTGTCGAGACTTTGAGACATGCGACATACCACCGTAAATTCGGAAAATATCATCCACAATATTCCGAAGGTAGAGCCACTGGAGAGGCAGTTCTGACGTTGTACTTGATAACGGAAGCAAGACTGAAGAAACATCGATAGGTTCAGGATCTATCAATGTGGGAAAATCGTGCGAAAACGTAAAATTGTGCAAGACGTTTGAAGTTTGGAGGAAAATGAGAATATACAATACGCACGAGATCCAAGAAGGAATAATAAGATTATAAGAGCAAGAAACAGGTGATCAGATTAAAAAGGGTGTAAGAGAGGTTCAAAAAATGGCTCAAATGGCTCTGAGCACTATGGGGCTTAACTTCTGAGGTCAACAGTCCCCTAGAACTTAGAACTACTTCCTAACTAACCTAAAGACATCACATACATCCATGCCCGAGGCAGGATTCGAATCTGCGACCGTAGCGGTCGCGCGGTTCCAGACAATAGCGCCTAGAACTGCTCGGCCACTCCGGCCGGTCTACTGTAAGAGAGGGATGAAGTCTTTCACCCCTATTGTTTAATCTATACATCGATGAAATGTATATGTCGTGTGGCTACGGCCTCCCGTAGGGTAGACCATTCACCTGGTGCAGTCTTTCGAGTTGACGCCACTTCGGCGACTTGCGTGTCGTTGGGGATGAAATGATGATGATGAGGACAATACAAAGCCCAGTCCTCGAGCGGAGAAAATTTCCGACCCACCCGGTAATGGAACCCGGGCCGTTAGGTATGACATTCCGTCGCGCTGACCACTCAGCTACATCTACATCTACATCTACATCTACATACATAATCCGCAAGCCACCTAACGGTGTGTGGCGGATTGTACCTTGAGTACCTCTATCGGTTCTCCCTTGTATTCTAGTCTCGTATTGTTCGTGGAAAGAAGGATTGTCGGTATGCGTCTGTGTGGGCTCTAATCTCTCTGATTTTATCCTCATGGTCTCTTCGCGAGATATACGTAGGAGGGAGCAATATACTGCTCGACTCTTCGGTGAAGGTATGTTCTCGAAACTTCAACAAAAGCCCGTACCGAGCTACTGAGCGTCTCTCCTGCAGAGTCTTCCACTGGAGTTTATCTATCATCTCCGTAACGCTTTCGCGATTACTAAATGATCCTGTAACGAAGCGCGCTGCTCTCCGTTGGATCTTCTCTATATCTTCTATCAACCCTATCTGGTACGGATCCCACACTGCTGAGCAGTATTCAAGCAGTGGGCGAACAAGCGTACTGTAACCTACTTCCTTTGTTTTCGGATTGCATTTCCTTAGGATTCTTCCAATGAATCTCAGTCTGGCATCTGCTTCACCGACGATCAACATTATATGATCATTCCATTTTAAATCACTCCTAATGCGTACTCCCAGATAATTTATGGTATTAACTGCTTCCAGTTGCTGACCTGCTATTTTGTAGCTAAATGATAAAGGATCTATCTTTCTGTGTATTCGCAGCACATTACACTTGTCTACATTGAGATTCAATTGCCATTCCCTGCAGCATGCGTCAATTTGCTGCAGATCCTCCTGCATTTCAGGACAATTTTCCATTGTTACAACCTCTCAATACCTCACAGCATCATCTGCAAAAAGGCCTCAGTGAACTTCCGATGTCATACACCAGGTCATTTATGTATATTGTGAATAGCAACGGTCCTATAACACTCCCCTGCGGCACACCTGATATCACTCTTACTTCGGAAGACTTTTCTCCATTGAGAATGACATACTACATTCTGTTATCTAGGAACTCTTCAATCCAATCAGACAATTGGTCTGATAGTCCATATGCTCTTACTTTGTTCATTAAACGACTGTGGGGAACTGTATCGAACGCCTTGCGGAAGTCAAGAAACACGCCATCCACCTGTCAACCCGTGTCTATGGCCCTCTGAGTCTCGTGGACGAATAGCGCGAGCTGGGTTTCACATGACCGTCTTTTTCGAAACCCATGCTGATTCGTACAGAGTAGATTTGTAGTCTCCAGTGTTCCAAAATTCTACAGCTGATCGACGTTAGAGATATAGGTCTATAGTTCTGCACGTCTGTTCGACGTCCCTTCTTGAAAACGGGGATGACCTGTGGCCTTTTCCAATCCTTTGGATCGCTACGCTCTTCTAGAGACCTACGGTACACCGCTGCAAGAAGGGGGGCAAGCTACCAGGGGCGGTCTACATCGATGAAACAATAACGGAAATAAATGAATGATTCAAGAATGCGAGTCAAATTCATGGTTAAGGCATACACTGATCAGCCAGAACATTATGAACACCGACCTGCTATCGATATAAGCCCGTCCAGGAGATAGCAGCGTCACTTGGCGGGGAATGACTCCTAGTCACATATCCGCACCGTGGATGTAGTGTTAGTGAGCGTGCTATCTGTGTATAGAATGGGGAAGGCGCGCATCTATTTGAGGTTTACGGAGGGCAGTTTGTGATGGACCGGAGGATCGGCACGAGCATTTCGGTAACTGCACGACTTGTCGGATGCTGGAAGAATACTCTGGTGTGTGTCTTCAAAACGTAGCGAAACCAAGGTGAAACCAAGTCCCGTCTTCGTGGGTTTAGGTGGCCACGCCTCATTACAGATGTCGGACGTCGAAGGGTGGTAGGCTGGTAAAACAGGACAGGTAGTAAACTGTGGTGCAACTTGTGGTGTCACCGCCAGACACCACACTTGGTAGGTGGTAGCCTTTAAATCGGCCGCGGTCCGTTACTATACGCCGGACCCGCGTGTCGCCACTATCAGTGATTGCACACCGTGAGATCGCCGAAATTAAGCGCTGTCGCGGGTGGCCGGCACTTGGATGGGTGACCACCCAGGCCGGCATGCGGTGTTGCCATTTTGCGGGGTGCACTCAGCCTCGTGATGCCAATTGAGGAGCTACTCTACCAAATAGTAGCGGCTTCGGTCAAAAATACCGTCAAACGGACCGGGAGAGCGGTGTGCTGACCCCACGCCCCTCCCATCCACGTCCTCCACAGAGGATGACACGGCGGTCGGATGGTAACCGGTAGGCCACTCGTGGCCTGAAGACGGAGTGCTTATGTATGTAAGAGGGGTAAAAGAACAACCCGCAAAATTACAGAGCAACCTCTTTATCATCAGTTTTCAGTGTAATGTTTTAACATATTTTAGCGTCTGGGGGTAGCGTTCTAATTAGTAATCAATACGTCTCGAGTTGCTATTGCTTAAATTGAAATTAAAAATCATCAGATATGGTGGTCGAAGACTTCCGGCTATCCCATTCGGATAACGGCCTTGTCAAAGAGGACGGAGAAGCGGACAGAAACTCGGGGCACTCTCTTGTCTTTTGGATGCGAAACTGACTTTGAGAGGCGGAATAGATAGCAATGATGAACGGCATGTCGAGGCAGAAGGCAATGGAAACCACCAGAATAAAGACATGTGGGATGTATCACCAGATCATGTGGCCTGTAATGGAAACGAAGTGTCATGATGATCTCCCTATTAGCAAAAGATTTCCCATTAGTCCATCACTGGACCTCCCAGAAGGTACTGCCAAGGGACAGTTGACGACGAGAAAGAGAGGGAACAACCAACCAAAGGTAACATTCTACGAGTCGGCGAGGGGAATATGAGAAGTTTGAACGTGGTAGGTAGGCTAGAAAACTCAAAAGGGACATGCTGCACTTCAATTCAGACAGAGTTGTGGTCATTGAAGCGAAATCAGAAGAAGACAAGGACATCTCATCAGACGAATATCAACAGCAGCAGTGGATGGTTTAACTGAAATAGGGTTTGCTATGAATAGGAAAGTAGGGCTGATTCTGAGTCGCTGTGAACAGTTCAATTATCAGTGATAGGGTCGTTTTCATCAGAACAGACTGGAAGTCAATGCCGGCAATATTATCTCAGGTACTCGTACCGACGCCTCAAGCTGAAGATGAAGAGAGAGAAAAAGTATATAAAGATATTGAATGGGTAAATCAGTGGTGTACTGTTGTACCGAGGAAGGAACAGACGCGTTGGAAGTTTGCTAACTATGTGGATACATATTACGATAAAATGAACCATAGTACGCATTAAAGCTGAAGAGAAGTGAACGTCTCTAGAAGGAAAAATTACAGATGTAGGAAAAGCAGACATAAGTACTAGGAAGGTAACTGCGAAGAACCTTTTGGTAACAGAATAAATAAAGTATCGTCGAAATAAAGAAGTGCAAGAATGTTCAAGGAAAAATTGGATTCCGTACTGTGGTGTCACCGCCAGACACCACACTTGCAAGGTGGTAGCCTTTAAATCGGCCGCGGTCCGTTAGTACACGTCGGACCCGCGTGTCGTAACTATCAGTGATTGCAGACCGAGCGCCGCCACACGGCAGGTCTAGAGAGACTTCCTAGCACTCGCCCCAGTTGTACAGCCGACTTTGCTAGCGATGGTTCACTGACAAATTACGCTCTCATTTGCCGAGACGATAGTTAGCATAGCCTTCAGCTACGTCATTTGCTACGACCTAGCAAGGCGCCATTACCATTTACTATTGATGCTGTAAAACATGTACCGTCAAGAGCGATGTTCACCAATTATGGATTAAAGTTAAGTATTCCAGAAGCTACGTACGTTTTTTGCTAGTCTCATTTCCTTGTCCTGTTCCAGACCTCACGCCAGCCTGCGTGAGATTAAACGCGTGCCTTTCGGCTTCCTCATAGTGGATTGGCTGTCTTGCCAATCCACAACACAACTAACATCAGACTTTAATGCTGGGCAGGGTGCAGTGCAACGAACACTCCTAAAGATGGGACACCGATGGTAACAGCTCTAACGAGGGGATCTTCTGGGAGGTGCATCGAGTTATGAGCTCCCACTGCGCCTGCTTATAGTGTGGGTAGGCACCTATCACACCATAAAATTGTAGCTGCCAGTGCGGACTCGTTTTTAAAATATTGCTTGTTAAAGTTCGGGCAGCTCTTTACATACAGAAAAGTTTCACTGTTGCCGCAAGTGTCCGAGACTCCCGTCGAGGCGGCCCTGGTTCGAGAACCGTCTATGCTACTTTTGTTTCTTTTTTTTTCAAATGCTTGTTTTAATTTATAATTAATCATGAAAATTCCGCAAGGAATTGATTTATAAGAATTAAAAACCCTATGAATCAAACTTACACATTGAATGTCCAACTATGTTTCAATCTTTTGCGTTTTTTTAACAGGAAAGTAACCGTATTGTAATTTCTTCAAATATTTTATTATTATCTTCTGGTAAGCCTTCCGGGATGTAAGGTCGTGGTCCATGAAACTCTTCAGCTCCCAACGTTTCGTCCAGAGCTGCGCTGGACATCTTCTGAGGTGTGTTTCTCCTCCGGTGAGTCTTGCCGACTGACGGGTTGTACGTCTGAGAGCGGCTTATATATAGTAGAAAGTGGGCGTGGCCAGAATTATACATGATATGCAGAGATAATCTTTGTCAGAGATAAAACTTAACTACGGGGAGCAACTACGGGGAGCAAGTCTCAAAATCAGTCAGACGCCTGGAAATTTTACGTAAGAAGAGAGCGCATTTAATTTGCACTTTAACTTTCTTGTTGCGTTGTAGGGATTCGTCTACCATACCGAATTTTCTAAAGTTGAAGAGGATGTTCCAGACAGCCCGTGTTCATCGGTTATTTGATTATACAGAAGCAGCACTACTTCGAGAGAGGATACATTATGCAAGACGAGAGATGGATTCTGTTGACCGTAAGTTACTGCAGCTGCATTTATTCCTTGCTAGTAAGATACAGATAGACCTATGGAATAAAATAGATTGCCTTACATTTCGATCTATGGAAACCATGACGGAAACGACTACTAGAAGGCATAAGAAGAAGTTCTTACGCAGAATCTACAAATAATACAGTGATGTCCGAAACTGTTATTAACAAGAAAGACAGAGTTTTATCTCAAGACGAAATCTCAGTTCTTGCAAAAGGAGGAAACTACGCTATAACACCTCCGAAAGTTCCTGTTGAGGATATTATTGCAAATGTAGAAGCAGGTATACGTACTCTCCCAAAAGAAACTGCAAATGCAATACGGATCGAAACCACCAGAGTATTATACCGCAATAAACCTCTGGAAAGTAATTTAACCAACGGCGAAAGAAAGACTCTGAGAGATTTAAATGCAGATGAAGACATAGTGATTGTTCCTGCTGATAAAGGGAATGCTACTGTCGTTTTAAATACAGAAGACTATCAAATTAAAATTTTGAATCTTTTAACGTCAGGACAATACAAAAAACTTAAGAAAGGTCCCACAGCCAGCGTACTACAGAAAACAAATAATCTGATAAAATCGGCCACTTCTATTCAAAAAGAAGAAAAAAAGAGCTTCATTGAAGACTGAAGCTATGTGTCCTAGCCTCTATGGCCTATCCAAGGTACATAAAAGGGACCTTCTTCAGAGACCGATTGTTAGTGCTATCAATTCTCCTACGTATGAAATAGCAAGATATCTAGCAACTCGTTTACAACCATATATTGGAAAAACTGACTCATATATAAAGGACTCACGTCATTTTATAGAGAAAATTAAAGGTTTAATTCTGACTCCTGAAGATATTTTAGTAAGTTTTGATATAGTATCTTTATTTACTATTATCCCTGTTAACGAAGTTATGGATTTTATAACGGATATTTTTCCATAAGATCTGACTGCTCTTTTCAGACATTGTCTTACTTCCAGTCAGTTCCAGTGGAATAATGAATTTTATGAGCAACTTAATGGCGTAACAATGGGTAACCCATTGGGTCCTGCAGTAGCTAATTTCTACATGGAGAAATTCGAACAGTCGGCCTTGGAAAAAGCAGATAAGAAACCATCTCGCTGGTATCGATATGTAGACGATACATTTGTGGTCTGGCCACATGGTAGAGAAGCCTTAGACGAATTTTTTGATTACCTTAATAATATAAATCCAAGAATCCAGTTTACCATGGGGAGAGAAAATGACAACAAATTACCGTTTTTGGATGTTTTAGTTATGAGACAGACAGATGGAAGATTGAAACAACAGATTTTTAGAAAAATAACGCACACAGACAGATACTTACATAAAAACTCTAACCACCATCCACAACAAAAGTGAGGTGTGATTAAAAGTCTCGTTGACAGAGCCAGACGGATTTGCACGCCGGAGTATCTAGACGACGAATTAAAACATCTGAAGCACGCTTTTGAGAAAAACGGCTACTCAAAGAAAGAAGTAAGCAGAATTCTGCACCCAAACAACAAAAAGCCTAAGGACAAGCCCGAAAAACGATGGAAGAATACAGTCTCTCTCCCTTTTATAAAGAAAGTAACGGATCATATTGGAAAGATTTTAAGTAAACATGATATTAGACCTGTTTATAGACCAACGAAGAAACTTTGTCATGTTCTCCGGTCTGTAAAAGATAAACGCGCTCCTCTATCAGCCAGTGGCGTATATAAAATTCCGTGTACATGTGGAAAAGTTTATATGCTAACAACGAAAAGAAGTGTAAATACACGGTTAAAAGTACACAGAAGTCTTTGCCGATTAGGAAAAACAGATAAATCGGCTGTAGCAGAACACGCTTTTCAGTCAGGAAATCATCAAGTGAAGTTTTCCGAAACAAAAATTTTATCTACGACGACGAACTATTACCCACGGCTTTGTAGAGAAGCAATTGAAATATATAAACATAGGGATAATTTTAATCGGAATGAAGAGACCATGAAACTTAGTTATATTTGGACAGTACCACTACAGAATTGCTAGACAGTTTTATCCGTGACGAGATCACGATCGATAGTTAAGTTTTATCTCTGACAAAGATTATCTCTGCATATCACGTGTAACTCTGGCCACGCCCACCTTCTACGATATATAAGCCGCTCTCAGACGTCCGATCCGTCAGTCGGCAAGACTCACCGGAGGAGAAACAACCCTCTGAAGATGTCCAGCGCAGCTCTGGACGAAACGTTGGGAGCTGAAGAGTTTCATGGACCACGACCTTACATCCCGGAAGGTTTACCAGAAGATATGTCATCCGGTCGCGAAAGCCCTCATACTATTTTATTATTGTTCTATTTTTTGTTTTTTTAAATGTTGTTCCGTTGAGGTAGGGAATATTAAAAAAATAGCAAAGAAAGAGGGAATAAAAATATGAAACGTCCTGGCAGATTAAAACTGTGTGCCGGGCCGAGACTCGAACTCGGGATCTTTGCCTTTCGCGGGCAAGTGCTCTACCAACTGAGCTACCCAAGCACGACTCACGCCCCGTCCTCACAGCTTACTTCAGCGCACACTCCGCTGCAGAGTGAAAATCTCATTCTGGAAACATCCCCCAGGCTGTGGGTATGCCATGTCATCCTTTCTTTCAGGAGTGCTAGTTCTGCAAGGTTCGCAGGAGAGCTTCTGTAAAGTTTGGATGGTAGGAGACGAGTTACTGGCAGAAGTAAAGCTGTGAGGACGAGGCGTGAGTTGTGCGTGGGTAGCTTAGTTGGTAGAGCACTTGCCCGCGAAAGGCAATGGTCCCGAGTTCGAGTCTCGGCCCGGCACACAGTTTTCATCTGCCAGGAAGTTTCATTTCAGCGCACACTCCGCTGCAGAGTGAAAATATCATTCTGCATTAAAAATATGTTTCATTTAATGGAAAGTTAATCGATATTTCCTATATTTTGACGAATACCGTACTTGAGACAAAAATCACAATCTGAAAACAACAGAACAATGGTGCTCAGAAACGTTCCAAGGGTCGGCCTGAGGAGGTAACTCTAACGTAAGATTAGGTGACATAGACCCAGCGAGGGCTGGAGTACCGAACAAAAACCTGATCAATTCCGCTGCGCCGACCAACGGCACGACAACGGAAAATATCAGCCGAGGACGAAGATACCAGCAGCACTACGTCCTAAAAATTGGCGTCTAAAAACAGCCAAGGCACAAAAACCACTCAAAAATACGAACGACACCAAAATCTGTCAAACTACACGCGGTACAGACAGCATCAACACGGCGAGGGAAAACGCACCGCGGAACACTACGCTAATGCCCTCACCGCGGAGACTTCCTCGCTGCACCGTCCCAGCCGACCGACTGCCTACTCCAGTACGCAGACAGAATTAACATAACTGCTCAGTCAAAATTACACAAGCTACACACAGTTCCACGGAAACACTTCCACAAGAACTCGAACAGTCGTAAAAGCAATCACTGTGGAACAACCAGGACGATTGACAAGTAGACACACACAGAGAACCCGAAGCGGTGCCGGCCGGAGTGGCCGAGCGGTTCTAGGCGCTACGGTCTTCAATCGCGCGACCGCTATGGTCGCAGGTTCGAATCCTACCTCGGGCATGGATGTGTGTGATATTCTTAGTTTAGTTAGGTTTAAGTAGTGATGGTATGGGGTGCCATTCGTTACACGTCTCGGTCACCTCTTGTTCGCATTGACGGCACTTTGAACAGTGGTCGTTACATTTCAGATGTGTTACGGCCCGTGGTTCTACACTTCATTCGATCCCTGCGAAACCCTACATTTCAGCAGGATAATGCACGACCGCATGTTGCAGGTCCTGTACGGACCTTTCTGGATACAAAAAATGTTCGACTGCTGCCCTGGGAATCACATTCTCCAGATTTCTCACCAATTGAAAACGTCTGGTCAATGGTGGCCGAGCAACTAGTTCTAAGTCTAGGGGACTGATGACCTCAGTTGCTAAGTCCCATAGTGCTTGAAGCCATTTTGAACCCGAAGCGGTCGGCGACCAAATATACGTCGTCCGAGGAGACGACCGACCGAACGACCAACCACGGTCGTTCCCCCTCCATTCTCTTTCCGTCGGACAGTGCATGTGTGTCGCAAGTGGTCGGCGAGTACTGGCTGTCTGGACCTCACTGGCGCTGCGTTCCCGACTGAACCCCCGACCCACGACGAGCCGGAAATACTAGCGGTCGCTTCAAAGATAATACGACAGTGATTTTATCGATACGCGCTGCTGCCACTCACGGGCAGGTAAGCCAGCAACTTAGTGACGCCAGTAAATCGGATAAGAAGAGAGGCGACTGTTCCGTAAAGAAGCTGTCACGCAAGAAACGGCATAAACACGAGCCACGCAAGGCTCAGTAACAAATATAAATAATAAAAACTATACTGCGCAAGTACGTTGCATGTGTAGGATAATAAATAGCTTGTTCTACATCAACATTCATCTACATCTACATTTATACTCCGCCAGCCACCCAACGGTGTGTGGCGGAGGGCACTTTACGTGCCACTGTCATTACCTCCCTTTCCTGTTCCAGTCGCGTATGGTTCGCGGGAAAAACGACTGTCTGAAAGCCTCCGTGAGCGCGTTTTATCTCTCTAATTTCACATTCGTGATCTCCTCGGGAGGTATAAGTAGGGGGAAGCAATTTATTCGATACCTCATTCAGGAACGCACCCTCTCGAAACCTGGCGAGCAAGCTACACCGCGATGCAGAGCGCCTCTCTTGCAGAGTCTGCCACTTAAGTTTGTTAAACATCTCCGTAACGCTATCACGGTTACCAAATAACCCTGTGACGAAACGCGCCGCTCTTATTTGGATCTTCTCTATCTCCTCCGTCAACCCGATGTGGTGCGGATACCACACTGATGAGCAATACTCAAGTATAGGTCAAACGAGTGTTTTGTGAGCCACCTCCTTTGTTGATGGACTACATTTTCTAAGGACTCTCCCAATGAATCTCAACCTGGTACCCTCCTTACCAACAATTAATTTTTTATAATCATTCCACTTCAAATCGTTCCGCACGCATACGCCCAGATATTTTACAGAAGTAACTGCTACCAGTGTTTGTTCCGCTATCATATAATCATAAAATAAAGGATTCTTCTTTCTATGTATTCGCAATACATTATATTTGTCTATGTTAAGGGTCAGTTGCCACTCCCTGCACCAAGTGCCTATCCGCTGCAGATCTTCCTGCATTTCGCTACAATTTTCTATTGCTGCAACTTATCTGTATATTACACCATCATCCGCGAAAAGCCGCATGGAACTTCGGACGCTATCTACTAGGTCATTTATATATATTGTGAAAAGCAATGGTCCCATAACACTCCCCTGTGGCACGCCAGAGGTTACTTTAACGTCTGTAGACGTCTCTCCATTGATAACAACATGCTGTGTTCTGTTTGGTAAAAACTCTTCAATCCAGCCACACAGCTGGTCTGATATTCCGTAGGCTCTTACTTTGTTTATCAGGCGACAGTGCGGAACTGTATTGAGCGCCTTCCGGAAGTCAAGAAAAGTAGCATCTACCTGGGAGCCTGTATCTAATATTTTCTGGGTCTCATGAACAAATAAAGCGAGTTGGGTCTCACACGATCGCTGTTTCCGGAATCCATGTTGATTCCTACATAGTAGATTCTGGGTTTCCAAGAACGACATGATACTCGAGCAAAAAACATGTTCTAAAATCCTACAACAGATCGACGTCAGAGATATAGGTCTATAGTTTTGCGGATCTGCTCGACGACCCATCTTGAAGACTGGGACTACCTGTGCTCTTTTCCAATCATTTGGAACCTTCCGTTCCTCTAGAGACTTGCGGTACACGGCTGTTAGAAGGGGGGCAAGTTCTTTCGCGTACTCTGTGTAGAATCGAATTGGTATCCCGTCAGGTCCAGTGGACATTCCTCTGTTGAGTGATTCCAGTTGCTTTTCTATTCCTTGGACACTTATTTCGATGTCAGCCATTTTTTCGTTTGTGCGAGGATTTAGAGAAGGAACTGCAGTGCGGTCCTCCTCTGTGAAACAGCTTTGGAAAAAGGTGTTTAGTATTTCAGCTTTACGCGTGTCATCCTCTGTTTAATGTTAACAGAAATTTCGTATTATTTTGATAAAGAACTGGTCAAATAATCTATGGAACGAGTAGTCATCTGACTAACTTGATAACTAATTTCTGATGAAAAGTCAAACCTCTCGAAAAAGAGCATAGCTAGAAGCTGTAAAATGGCTCTGAGCACCATGGGACTTAACTTCTGAGGTCATCAGTCCCCTAGAAATTAGAACTACTTAAACCTAACTAACCTAAGGACATCACACACATCCATGCCCGAGGCAAGATTCGAACCTGCGAGCGGAAGCTGTAAAATAGCATTGTACCTTCCTCTTGTCTAAACTACTTGTCAGCCACGTATAGCTTCCACACAAGAACACCCACCAGACAAAAGCCTTCAGGGAAAGCAAAATTGATTCGTACATTAACAAATTGGTCTTTTGGCTGTGGTAATCGTCGCACTCTTCAAGTGGTGCCAAATCAGCTGGCAATTTCTCTGCTGCGGGAGAGAGGGCTCTGGAAACTAGAGATGGGCAAAACTGTTCTTTTCAGAGATCGGATCAGAACTGTTCACTCCCTGAAATGAATTAGCTCTTTTCATGACTCACCACTCATTTACAATAGAAAATAAATGGAAGGCACATTGTCCTTTAAACTTGGTTTATTCCCGTACTATACCTGTATTTTGATCTTATTTGATCCTATTTTGAAGTAACACAGATAATGAGTAAGAATTTTGTATTGTTTATTGAAATTTCCACGATATGACAAAGTTTTTGATTATTGATTTATTTTGCACTATCGTGGTCTTTGGGTGATCGGAAGATGTTGTAACTTGAGATTTACATTAACAATATATTTGGCTATAATGTATTAAAATTTCATTAACCTCATACAAATACATCGCAAACCTTATATTTTTAAAGTGAACGTTTCCTTCCGAAGACGCCTAAAATCGCAAAATCCGTACCAGAATAAGAAAAAAATATATAAATTTGACTGTAAAACGAAAGTGCTGCATATAGCCTTACGCAGAATAAAACAAGGAAAATATTGGTGTATCACATTTTGCGATACGTTTATCGGTTCGCTCGTAATTAAAGCGTAAATTCGAGTGTCCATAATAAAAATCCTATAGTAAGAGGAGTCGTCAGGAACCTAATCTGATCAGTTTAAACAAATAAAAATAAAATAAAAACAAATGATGTATACATAACATAATAATGTAATATACATAGCGGTATTACTACGAAGAACAATATCCAGTAGAGACGAACTCTGATGCAGGAGCACTGAGTCGAGCAGGTCGAGCCGCGAGCTGTATTACTGTGTGAGCTAAGACCGCAGAGACCAGAGTGACACCTGAGTTGCTTTGCTTTGCTCAACGCTCTGGCTAGAGTCGAGAATGGTGGGGTGAGCGTTGAGCATTGAGCGTGCGAGTTCCGATGGTGGGGGGAGCGGTGAACGGCCACCACTCCGAGACAAATCGTCCGTTCCCTTGTGAGCAGGTTGTTGCAAGTAGTTCCTATGTTATCCGCTAGGTGCTCTTTCCTGTTGCTCGCATCAACTGCCCAGAGGGCAGGACGTGCGACTGAAACGATCGCCGAAAGAGTGCGATGCGAAGTTAAGCTGCGCCAGACACTGCACGCGGCAGATGACGCACAGAGACAGCACGGCATATGTGAAACACAAAATCCAATGGGGCACTGCACAATGCAGGCAGCCAAGGTAGAAGCAGGGCAGAGGCCGGCGCTGGCTGTGTTGTGTGGCGTGCACTGTGCTGTGACCAGCAGAGGCGCTGCTGATATGCTCCGTCTCTTTCTCTCTCTCTCTGCCGTGGGAAACGTTTGGAGCTACCGTTCTTTTTTTTTTAATCACTGATTGTTCACTCCTTTGAAAGATTCAACTCTATGAATCAGTTCAAGAGCGGATCCCCCATCTCTATTGGAAACAGTAAAAGTGGCCACATCTAGCGCCGGCAGTGTCCGGGAGATTGCGCCAGTGCGACCGTGTGGAATCACGCCTAGAGGAATAGCGGAAAACCTGGCCTGTGGCTGGAGAAGACGCTTGGCAGTTGGCGACTTAGCAGCAGCACAGACCAGGAATGGGGGTAGCGCGGAGGTCGTCGAGATGGGACAACACAGGCACAGCGGCGCAGAGAAGTGCGTATGCAAGTTTTCTGGTCACTTAGTTCCTCGTACTCCGGATTCTTAAGGTTCGAGTTCGAATGAAGTGCTGTGGCTTGGCCTGTGTGATGTGTACTTGAGATTCCCCAAGAGAATTGTTTCTAATTATTTGAGAATCCTCTGCTCCGTCGAAGGTTACAATTGGCTGCATGTGCCATCCATCAGCGCTTAAAGTGGAATGATTACGTACTTTAGTTCATGTATTGTATATTGTAGTGTCTAGTGGATTGGGGCTAAGAAATGAAAGAGGAAGCCGTCTGGTAGAATTTTGCACAGAGCACAACTTAATCATAGCTAACACTTGGTTTAGGAATCATGATAGAAGGTTGTATACATGGAAGAACCCTGGAGATACTAAAAGGTATCAGATAGATTATATAATGGTAAGACAGAGATTTAGGAACCAGGTTTTAAATTGTAAGACATTTCCAGGGGCAGATGTGGACTCTGACCACAATTTATTGGTTATGACCTGTAGATTAAAACTGAAGAAACTGCAAAAAGGTGGGAATCTAAGGATATGGGACCTGGATAAACTGAAAGAACCGGAGGTTGTAGAGAGTTTCAGGGAGAGCATAAGGGAACAATTGACAGGCATGGGGGAAAGAAATACAGTAGAAGAAGAATGGGTAGCTTTGAGGGATGAAGTAGTGAAGGCAGCAGAGGATCAAGTAGGTAAAAATAAGAGGGCTAGTAGAAATCCTTGGGTAACAGAAGAAGAATTTAATTGATGAAAGGAGAAAGTATAAAAATGCAGTAAGTGAAGCAGGCGAAAAGGAATATAAACGTCTCAAAAATGAGATCGGCAGGAAGTGCAAAATGGCTAAGCAGGCATGGCTAGAGGACAAATGTAAGGATGTAGAGGCTTATCTCACTAGGGGTAAGATACATACTGCCTACAGGAAAATTAAAGAGATCTTTGGAGAAAAGAGAGCCACTTATATGAATATCAAGAGCTCAGGTGGAAACCCAGTTCTAAGCAAAGAAGGGAAAGCAGAAAGGTGGAAGGAGTATATAGAGGGTCTATACAAGGGCGATGCACTTGAGGACAATATTATGGAAATGGAAGAGGATGTAGATGAAGATGAAATGGGAGATACGATACTGCGTGAAGAGTTTGACAGAGCACTCAAAGACCTGAGTCGAAACAAGACCCCCGGAGTAGACAACATTCCATTGGAACTACTGACGGCCTTGGGAGAGCCAGTCCTGACAAAACTCTACCATCTGGTGAGCAAGATGTATGAAACAGACGAAATACCCTCAGACTTCAAGAAGAATATAATAATTCCAATCCCAAAGAAAGCAGGTGTGGACAGATGTGAAAATTACCGAACAATCAGTTTAATAAGCCACAGCTGCGAAATACTAACACGAATTCTTTACAGACGAATGGAAAAACTAGTAGAAGCCGATCTCGGGGAAGATCAGTTTGGATTCCGTAGAAATACTGGAACACTTGAGGCAATACTGACCTTACGACTTATCTTAGAAGAAAGATTAAGGAAAGGCAAACCTACATTCCTAGCATTTGTAGACTTAGAGAAAGCTTTTGACAATGTTGAATGGAATACTCTCTTCCAAATTCTAAAGGTGGCAGGGGTAAAATACAGGGAGCGAAAGGCTATTTACAATTTGTATAGAAACCAGATGGCAGTTATAAGAGTCGAGGGGCATGAAAGAGGAGCAGTGGTTGGGAAGGGAGTAAGACAGGGTTGTAGCCTCTCCCCGATGCTATTCAATCTGTATATTGAGCAAGCAGTAAAGGAAACAAAAGAAAAATTCGGAGTAGGTATTAAAATCCATGGAGAAGAAATAAAAACGTTGAGGTTCGCCGATGACATTGTAATTCTGTCAGAGACAGCAAAGGACTTGGAAGAGCATTGAACGGAATGGATAGTGTCTTGAAGGGAGGATATAAGATGAACATCAACAAAAGCAAAACGAGGATAATGGAATGTAGTCGAATTAAGTCGGGTGATGTTGAGGGCATTAGATTAGGAAATGAGACACTTAAAGTAGTAAAGGAGTTTTGCTATTTGGGGAGCAAAATAACTGATGGTGGTCGAAGTAGAGAGGATATAAAATGTAGACTGGCAATGGCAAGGAAAGCGTTTCTGAAGAAGAGAAATTTCTTAACATCGAGTATAGATTTAAGTGTCAGGAAGTCGTTTCTGAAAGTATTTGTATGGAGTGTAGCCATGTATGGAAGTGAAACATGGACGGTAAATAGTTTGGACAAGAAGAGAATAGAAGCTTTCGAAATGTGGTGCTATAGAAGAATGTTGAATATTAGATGGGTAGATCACATAACTAATGAGGAAGTATTGAATAGGATTGGGGAGAAGAGAAGTTTGTGGCACAACTTGACCAGAAGAAGGGATCGGTTGGTAGGACATGTTCTGAGGCATCAAGTGATCACAAATTTAGTATTGGAGGGCAGCGTGGAGGGTAAAAATCGTAGGGGGAGACCAAGAGATGAATACACCAAGCAGATTCAGAAAGATGTAGGTTGCAGTAGGTACTGGGAGATGAAGAAGCTTGCACAGGATAGAGTAGCATGGAGAGCTGCATCAAACCAGTCTCAGGACTGAAGACCACAACAACAACAGTGATTTGATGGTGAAATACAGTTAATGAAGGTGTATTTGATAGTAATTTAATTTAGTTAATTTAACCCAGATTGGCGATGAGATGTCTACGCATCACCCGTCGCTCTCATTATTGATTATTCTATTAAAATTTCTTAAGGTAGCTCCAATTTAGATGAGGTACAGATTTTCGGTTGGCGTTAGTTACAGAACAAAAAAGCTTTTCTTTTTTTTTGTAATGTGCCGCACCTCCATTGTTAAAACCGTAATCCTTATAGGACCAGTTTGTTGTCTGTCTGTTTGTCTGTGTGTCTGTATGTTAAGACACCTTTTTCTCAGGAACAGTAAGAGATATCAATCTCATCTCAGTTATTAAGGTCTAAGGTCTCTTGGTGGCGTAAAAAATGTAGGCTTCTAAGCCAATTTAACCAAAAGATACGGCCATTTATGTTAAATATTTTGATATTCACAAACCTTATCAAAACCTATAGGTGAAATATCTGCATACATAATTAGCTGATTCGAGGCATGCTGCTTCTGAATGGTAGGTTCGTAAACTTAGTTAAAACTTACATTCAGTATTTTAAAAGGAAAATGGGTGAAGAGCGGAGAGACTCTTCTCTGAGTTCATGCATTCGCCGCATTTAGGAAACAAAAGTACGAAATACCCAAACAATGCGAGTTACGAAATTTACGAACATGAACTGAAGAAGGTCCCTAAAGACGAAATCCCACTTTCTGCTACAATAGCGCACGCAACTGTATAGCCTGATATTACCTTTTTTAGCATGTACCAAACTGCAGCAACAGCATTTCGAACTGAGTCCTCCTCACCAGCACAAATCTACATCAGCCAACACTCGCCCCCAATGTGCTTGCCGACGTTGGCAATAAATACACTCCTGGAAATTGAAATAAGAACACCGTGAATTCATTGTCCCAGGAAGGGGAAACTTTATTGACACATTCCTGGGGTCAGATACATCACATGATCACACTGACAGAACCACAGGCACATAGACACAGGCAACAGAGCATGCACAACGTCGGCACTAGTACAGTGTATATCCACCTTTCGAAGCAATGCAGGCTGCTATTCTCCCTTGGAGACGATCGTAGAGATGCTGGATGTAGTCCTGTGGAACGGCTTGCCATGCCATTTCCACCTGGCGCCTCAGTTGGACCAGCGTTCGTGCTGGACGTGCAGACCGCGTGAGACGACGCTTCATCCAGTCCCAAACATGCTCAATGGGGGACAGATCCGGAGGTCTTGCTGGCCAGGGTAGTTGACTTACACCTTCTAGAGCACGTTGGGTGGCACGGGATACATGCGGACGTGCATTGTCCTGTTGGAACAGCAAGTTCCCTTGCCGGTCTAGGAATGGTAGAACGATGGGTTCGATGACGGTTTGGATGTACCGTGCACTATTCAGTGTCCCCTCGACGATCACCAGTAGTGTACGGCCAGTGTAGGAGATCGCTCCCCACACCATGATGCCGGGTGTTGGCCCTGTGTGCCTCGGTCGTATGCAGTCCTGATTGTGGCGCTCACCTGCACGGCGCCAAACACGCATACGACCATCATTGGCACCAAGGCAGAAGCGACTCTCATCGTTGAAGACGACACGTCTCCATTCGTCCCTCCATTCACGCCTGTCGCGACACCACTGGAGGCGGGCTGCACGATGTTGGGGCGTGAGCGGAAGACGGCCTAACGGTGTGCGGGACCGTAGCCCAGCTTCATGGAGACGGTTGCGAATGGTCCTCGCCGATACCCCAGGAGCAACAGTGTCCCTAATTTGCTGGGAAGTGGCGGTGCGGTCCCCTACGGCACTGCGTAGGATCCTACGGTCTTGGCATGCATCCGTGCGTCGCTGCGGTCCGGTCCCAGGTCGACGGGCACGTGCACCTTCCGCCGACCACTGGCGACAACATCGATGTACTGTGGAGACCTCACGCCCCACGTGTTGAGCAATTCGGCGGTACGTCCACCCGGCCTCCCGCATGCCCACTATACGCCCTCGCTCAAAGTCCGTCAACTGCACATACGGTTCACGTCCACGCTGTCGCGGCATGCTACCAGTGTTAAAGACTGCGATGGAGCTCCGTATGCCACGGCAAACTGGCTGACACTGACGGCGGCGGTGCACAAATGCTGCGCAGCTAGCGCCATTCGACGGCCAACACCGCGGTTCCTGGTGTGTCCGCTGTGCCGTGCGTGTGATCATTGCTTGTACAGCCCTCTCGCAGTGTCCGGAGCAAGTATGGTGGGTCTGACACACCGGTGTCAATGTGTTCTTTCTTCCATTTCCAGGAGTGTATAAACTTAGGAATCAAGAGAGTCTCTCCTTTATATATTCCTCAGTAAAGATTTTACCGTGGCAGATTTAACAAACAAAGCTGCCACTTCGTATAATGTAACAATATTTCATTGCCCCCTTGACTTATTTTCCAAAAGTGCTAGTTCAGCAGGTGTACCATTCTCACGGTAACTGCTAAAAAATAACTCAATTATAGGGATCGACTGTACTCTGTATTTCTTTAAAATACTTATTTTAAAATTTATACTTACAACCTCACCATGAAATGGATATCATCCTCACGTCAAACTTTTTTCTTTGTCATCAGATCAGTCCTCTGACTGGTTTGATGCAGTCCGCTACGAATTCTTCATCTGTGTCAACCTCCTCCTCTCAGAGTAGCACTTTCAACCTACGTCCTCAATTAATTGATGTATGTATTTCAGTCTCTGTCTTCCTCTACATTTTTCCCTCTACAGCTCTCTCTAGTACCATAGAAGTCATTCCCCGATGTCTTAACGTATGTCCTATCATCCTGTCCCTTCTCCTTGTCAGTGTTTTCCAAATATTCCTTTCCTCTCCGATTTTTCGCAGAACCACCTCATTCCTTACCTTATCAGTCCATCTATTTTCCACATTCGTCTGTAGCACCACATCTCATATGCTTCGATTCTCTTCTGTTCCGATCTTCCCACAGTCCATGTTTCACAACCATACGATTTAGTGCTCCAAATGTACATTCTCTCCCTATAGCTTACCCTTTCTATTCTGAGAATTTCAAAGATCTTGCACCATTTTACATTGTCGAACGCGTTTTTCGGGGCGACAAATACTATGAACTTGTCTTGATTTTTCTTTAGTCTCGCTTCTCTTATCAACCACAACGCCAGAACTGCCTCCCTGATCCCTTTACCTTTCCTGAAGCCAAACTGAGCATCATCTAAAACGTTCTCCATTTTCTTTTTCATTCTTCTGTATATTATTCTTCTCAGCAACTTGGGTGCATTAGCTGTTAAGTTAATTGCGCGACTGTCAGCTCTTCCGGTCTTCGGAATTGTGTGGATGATATTTTCTGAAAGTCAGATGGTATTTGGCCAGACTCAAACATTCCACACACCAATATGAATGGTCGTTTCGTTTCCATTTCCGCGAATGATTTTAGAAATTCTGATGGAATGGTATCTCTCCCTTCTGCCTTATTTGATCGTAAGTACTGCAAAGCTCTTTCAAATTTTAATGCTAATACTGAATCCCCTATCTCTTCTAAAGGACTGCTGTTTCTTCTTCAATCAAATTTCCCTGTCATAGAGGCCTTCAATGTACTCTTTCCACATATCCACTCTCTCCTCTGCATTTAACAGTGGAATTCTCGTTGCACTCTTAATGTTATCACCCTTGCTTTAATTTCACCGAATGTTGTTTTGCCTTTCCTATATGCTGAGTCACTCCTTCCGGCAATCATTTTCTTTTCGATTTCTTGACATTTCTTATGCAGCCATTTCGTCTTAGCATCCTTGCACTTCCATTTTACAAATATTTCATTCCTCATTAGGCATAAACTTTTTTGGTAGGGTCCCTTTACATTTCTTCATAGTTTAGCTTCAACATTCTCAATTAGGAGAGTGTTGCATTGTTAAAGATGATGTTTGCTCTGTTTATGCATCTAACTATTCATGCATCTTACTTTTTCAGTTATGTTCTCCAGTACTTTTTTTACAGAAATCAATTTTACTTGAATGTTTGCATTGTAACCCGAAAAAATAAACTAAATAATTAATGCTGGTAGTACCTGTTAAAACATTCCTTTAAAAAGGAAATGTAACACTAGAGTTCAATTTTTTTTATAGCAATTGTATGTTGTGCCAGTTTCCACTTGACACTGGAACACGTGATGGAATCACAGTTGCGAAATAAGTAAAGCTTGTAATAATTCAAATGGAACATGCTGGCGCTTCTGAATAGCGATACGGTCGCTTTCGGGGATCTAAAGGGCAGTTCCTTGTGGCAAGCAGACAGTTCGTTCATGTTATGTACGTTACACGCTAGGAGCTTACGTAATGCAGATGCCTTCAGCTGTGTGGGTAGGAGATCATAGCTAACGTTCCTCGGCTACGGAATCCACGAGGCATTGCCGTCAAGTCAGGGAGCCGAAATGCTGATAGCCTACGTGGAGGAAAACACTGAGAATGTTCTACAGGGTGTTAAACGTTTTGCGTTGGCATGAGTGTGCGGAACATATCACAAGAAGCACGAAAGAGATAAACGCTTTTAATTCTAGCATCAAGGCTCACATGTTGTACGTGCTGAGTGCTTATGTGTGAGATCACCTTTCCTCTTCTCTGTTTGCACGTTGTCTCGTCAGGGAATAACAGGCTTCGGGTTTCCTATTTTACCGCGGGTATTCCCAATGAATGTGTTATATTTTTTTAAATGTGCACTAAACATTAAGGAAATAAATAACAGTTTAAGAACATGTAGCGTTAAAAAAATTTTGCTTTTCTGACCCCATCTCGCAATAACATTCGTGGAGACGTGGACTGGTTGCGGTGCGCCATATGATTCGGCGTCAGCGTTCTCGAATCAGACTTTTGGACTGTATCTTGTGGATCTATATGAGAACTTTTTCATTCATATATTTATCTCAGTTTTTAAAAGTCCAGAGAATAAAAGTTATTCAGTGATCAACATTCTCAGGCATGGAATAATATATACAAGGGAAGTTTGCAAGAGTGTCGTAGAGCAGGTTGCGCTGAGATGTAATAGTTAAGAAATAAATTCGATTCGATGTGCCGTTCCCGGATTGATTGGCGTTGAAGTTAGCCTGTTAGCCCGTTGCGCGAACAGATTCAAGCCGTCCGTCGGAGACGGTGTCACCAAACGTGTTCTTCGTTTGTTTTGCTAAAATCGAACAAGAGAGCGATACGAAAGTTGATCGTGGTATCCAAAGACAGTACCGTACGTTATCCGCTGTGAGAACCAGTACCGCTAATTTTTCTTTTGGGGCTGGCTATCTTCAGTACTAATTAGCTCGGAAACGGCCCAACGATCGGATTTTTTCCTTAACGATTATTTCTCACCTTTCGACTCTTGCAACACTCTTACAAGCTTTACACAATGTTTCTGACAAACCTGCAAAAGACACAAAGGAGCAGACTACTGCATCGCAAATCAGAGTATTGTTTACGAGACACAACATTTCGAGAAAGAACCACTTTTACGATGATGGGTGCTCTAAAAACATCAGTTTTTTCACTTGCTTTAACATAAGTTACTGTTTCTCCAAGTAACATGGAGGACATATTGAACAGTGTTTTTACTTAAGCGCAGACCTACGTCACCCTGTTAGCACGAAAGCTAAAACGCGATCAATTTATTTTATCTGTCCGGGCATGTCTGAGTATGTAACACCATAAACTGAGCCTTCTCCGTAACTCGCTAAATACACACAAAAAACATTAACAACATCTGATAATACAATACATTTAGCAGCAGCTTGTTGACAGAACGTGCATTTGAACCACCCTCCTCCAGAATGTGTGTCCAGTATCTGATGTCACCAACGAAGAGAGCCACGTGCTACATCTCCGACGGGGAGGTGCTTGATAAGCAGTAATAAGACACAGGTAAGCAAAAACAGGGGTTTATTGCGACCACAGTAAAGGGATGTAATAACATAGGAAACATTCTTCTTAATACAAAATAATACAACTTCTCAGATACTAACAGTGAAGTGCCACAGATAATCCCGAAAGAAGGAAGTTGAGCGTTCGGCGTAGTAAGCCAACAGATAAGTCTAGGGATATCACTGGCAAGTTGTACGTCCTGCTGCAATGGCTTCCGACGAGGTTCTGAGTGATTAGCTGCTAAGAGCCGGTGCATGAATTGGCCCAGAGCTTTGGTGGAGCGAACTGCCTACGTGTTGGCTTGCACCTCCCTAGACAGCCGCGCGTGGTGTAATTCATGTCGATCGAGTTCCACACACGTGACACGGCGGAGGAAGTAGGTCCCTGGCTCGGAGGACCTTTGGTGGCGCTTGTCCTGCCGTTTGTCCTCCTTATAGTGACCGACGGATGCGGGGAGGCAGCGCCTTGTACATATGCAGCCCGTGATGCTTTATTGTCTGAAGGGTTGCCGGTACCTCTAGGCGAACGTCGGGTACAAGGTACGATGTACCCGACCCAGGCAATGATCGAATATCAGTTATGATTTGGCAGCCGATCCATGATCCAGTGCTGGTCCACCTTCTCTTATAACCTGATATGCAGGTTCAATTTACTGTTATAGAACGATTACACGACCCGTCCAGAGAGCCGTGAGTGTTGAAACGCCACTTCTGTAACGGTTTGGTGCGGCATCCTCGGATAGAGTCTCCCCAGCTGATTAACGACGAGTGCTGGTGTGGTGGCCAACCTGCCTGGGGTTTTTAGGCGTTTCTCCACATCCTACAAGGTGAATACTGGGGTGGTACCCAAGTCCCACCACACCAACGCTAATCGCAAACATTTATAAAACTTTCTCTCAATTTATTGTGCACAATACACACAGAGAGTCGATGGTGCAGATATTCGATCCTGGAGGGGTGGGGGGGGGGGCAACGAGTGGCAACGGGGAGGATATTTAGCCACCCCTTAAATTAACCAAGCCACATCTGTTAATAACCGTGCCGATCCTGCTCCGCTGTGGGGGCAAAGGCGCAGGAAAATGATGATGACAACATTTATACAATACGTGATGCGTTCTCTCCTTGCAGTCTTAGAGTGGAAGGATTTCATGTTAGATTCTAATCTCGTTTGAAATGATAATGAAATCAAGACCCTAAGCTGTCGACAGGCATTGATGTACCCCTGCCAATTACACTACGAATGTAGTGTGTGGACATTCAGTTGGAGAATGTGGGTCTCATGGGGAGCGTGAGAGGGATAAATCCCTGCAGTCGCACTATCCGCTGTGCCCTTCTTGGCTCAGATGGATAGAGCGTCTGCCATGTAAGCAGGAGATCCCGGGTTCGAGTCCCAGGCGGGGCACTCATTTCCAATTGTCCCCGTTGATGTTATATCAACGCTTGTCGACAGCTAAGGGTCTTGTTTTCATTATCATTTCATTCTAAGATACCGACTGTATCTGTTCTTTCGGACGTGTCCGAAAGAACAGTTATCACCTTCATATATCTAATCTCGTAGGTTTTCGAGTGAATATCATTACACTTAACATACAAGTCGACACAGGAGGTCGCATCACCTGGAGAATGCATAACACACACACACACACCGTTGATTTTGAACATTTACGCTCATCCAAGAACCGCCTGTCTGCTCCGCAGAAGCATATGTTATTCGCGAAGCACCGATATGTGGTAGAGTTCACCTATGAACCTCCTAATCGTATCAGACAGCAAGTCGTTGCAGTCTTCCAGTATGATGCAGACATCTAATAATCTTGTTCCGGATACCATGCAAGAAGTCGAGAAAAAGAGATCTAATACAGTTTCCTACAGTTATACGAGTAATATGAGCGTAAGGATAATGGAGAAATAATATGTATTTAACGGGCATGTGGACATGTAGTCAACGAAAATCTGAAAGTGCTTCGTTCAGTAATAATAAAAATGGGATTTGACCAGAGTTTATTTCTTTGTTATATGCACTGATGGAAAATCCCCATGTCGTGAGTGTGATTGGACATCAGTTGGAGATTTGAGTTGCGTGTTTTTTCCCATGGGTGGTACTTCAGTCACCAATGAGATCTACTGAACATTTTAGTAACATCTGGTCAACAGCTACCATCTACTGCCAACTGTTTGCTATTTTAGACGGCTGTGTATAAAGGATTGATAGCAAACAGGAAACACTTTTCTAATGTTAAGTAAAATTATTTTAATTTGCTTATTACACCGTCGCGTGTCGCAAAACAGATAAAACGATGTGCGATTTAAGGAGATATTACTTTTACAGAAGATACGAAATGATCATATGTAGCGAATTTACAAAGTGAAGTGTTAAGTTTTTGCGTCACGAAGAAACGACTAAATTTAACTAAGATGGAAAAAGATAAAGTTCTGTGGATATCGTTACATTTAACAAAAGATAAAAAGTAATGTTGCGTTTACAACTGTAATCTAATTTTTATATGACTAATACCGGATTTAACAGAGTGGGAAAACGAAGCAGTTTGGTCATTTTATAACAAACCGGCATTTTTACTTTAAACGTCTGTTGTTAACTGTTACAATATCAAATAAAAAGTTTTTAAATTTTTATTATATGTAAGTATTTCTTCGTGACACAAATATTTAATAACTTCTTTCTAAAGACTGTGCATGTCATCTTTCTGTATCTTGCGTGCGAGAAACATCTGTGTAAGTAGCCCGTCATTTTATCTGTGATGCGTTATTCATTTGTCGCCTGACGATTGTTTAAAACAAAAACGAAAGCCGGTTCGTGACCAAATAAAAATAATTAATCAGAACAATTGCAAATGTATCTTTTTTAAACTCATTGTCACGTTCTGTTAAGTACCGGCGGAAAATTAAATTCGATTACTGTTGTAAAATAGGAGCTAAATTATGTACGAGCTTTTGAGGGCTTCAGCGTAATAAGTGATGAAAGTTTTGTTTCAGTTCATCAGAAGTTTTCTTTTATTTCAACAACCGGAAACCACACTGACAAGAATTCCCGCCGACATTGGTGGAAAAAGTACGTACGCTTCCCGCGGGTAAATTCCGTGAGGAAATTTTTATTTCGACATAAAACGTTGGGACGAGGAAGACTTTTACGGGAAGTTTTAGGTAGGCTCCAGCAGTGGAAGGAGCGGAAAATAAAACTCCGGAAGTGGCGAGTGCTGTGATAGCGCAATTACTGAAATATGTGTCCCGGTTCCACTCCTTCACTGGCACAGATAATTATCTCGTGCAAGTACAATCTTCTTGTGCATAGGTAGGAATAAATACTTTAGTATCGAAAGGAAGCTGACTTCTGCGAGCCGGTGGAAATTTGCGAAGCTTAAGAGGAGGTATTGTTAACACTTCATAGCCCTAAGATTAAAAGGAGGTATTATTAACACTTCATAGCCAGAATTACAGTTAACTCAGGTTTCATGTTTGCTGAACAGTTACTAACTCAAAATGGTGCTGAATTCAAATTATTATTATAAATTAATCTCACAGAAAGGAATGTAAAGTAGCGCGGCAGAGGGAAGAGTAGGGCACACACACACACACACACACACACACACACACACACACACACACACACACACGGACACGGACACAAGTCAGCACACACCCACGCACGACTAGCTGTAGGGTGGACTAAAATACGAGTATTGTGTTCTACGAAGGGAGTAGTAAATATGCCGTTTTCACATGCAAGCAGGTACGATCATTTTCTCACAATACATTAGGTTGAATTTAATTTCATTAACTTTTGCCAATTTTCCAAAAAACAATGATTTTCGTAATAACAAAGAACAACCGGCTTCAGCCACAAATCGTGATTTTTTTTTTAATGGACGTTGCATTTCTAGCCCTTGGGGGATCATCTTCAGTTGCTTTGACATCCTGCATTAACTTTATATTTCGTTTATTTCTGGGCTGTAGTGTTTATGTACAAATACACTCTTTCTGTTAAACAGCACATTTGACGAAACATTCTGTCACAGCTCATTTTCTAACTCAATTCAAACGTTTTGAAGTGTGTTTGAGAATGTGCTGTGTCAAAATGTTTCTGTAAATCCACTATTTAATAGAAAGTGTATATTTGTACATAAACATTCTCCAGAACAATGCACCTACTACTACAAACAACACACAATTAAACGAAATGAATAGTTGATATAGACTGTCAAAGTACCTGAAGATGAGCCCCTAGGGCTCGAAATGCACCGTGCACTGAAATAAAATCGAGATTTTCGGCCGAAGGCGGTTGTTGTTTATTATTACGAAAGTAATACAGTCACTAAAGAAACGCTACGAACAATGCAAAAAATTAAGACAGTGAGTTTACTGCAGATGACAGGCTAGCCACCTGAAACCAACTAATGTTCTGCAAATCAAATAGGCTAGCAATGAGCATAAAATACAGAAACCCCAATGTTAACAACAGTAACAAGAAAGATGTTTAAGCTTAATTTGTTATCCTCACAGCTCGTCTATTAAACAAATATAATGAAACTATATGGGTCCGGAGACCTTTCGCCGTCTCAAACGCCTATGATGTGCAGTACGTATGATGACTGAAACGACGAATGAAAATTTGTATCACGCCCAGGATTTGAATCCGGGTTTCCGGCTCACTACGCGAATGCCCAAATCAGTATTCCATGTCGGTACAGTGTTGTTGCACAAGTGCACAGACTACCTTCTCACGCGTCCTTCCTCAGTCCAATTTTCCATTCATTCAACTGTATTCAACTGTATTGGATAGCACGTCAGCATTGAACGAAGGGAGCAGTAGATCCGGTTTCAATATACATAAAATCACACACAGATGTTTCATACTTGAAAAGAAAAGATCTCTGAAACCATACACTGTAATTTGATTAAAGCAATTATGCTTGGGTTTCAGGCAGGAGCTCCCGTATCGTTCAGGCTGATGTACTATTCCAGTGCAGTTGGAGAACCTCTGCAGTGCTGTTAGAGTTTATGGAAATACCAAGTAGAATGAGGCGTGAATGGAAGTTTGTGCTGAGGAAGGAGGAGTGCTAGGGCAGTCAAAACTACTGTGCCAAGGTGGCGTAGTGCGTGATGCATATGCCTTATACGGAGAAGATCCGGGTTCGAATCCCGGCCTTAGTACCTTCATTTATCGCTTCACTCTGCGCTTCAGCCTGCTCGCTGTTGATTGTGCAGATGTGCAGTAATATGTCTGTGAAAAGAAGTGCAAATTCTTACGGGAGTCAGTTCTATACATCTCTATGAAAACAGATGCTTCAGATGACTGAAAACCAAAACTTGATAACATAGAGGCTGTATAGAACAGATATTTATCCTGAAGTAGCTGATAGAACATAGGGCTTTAAAAAACAAAAAAAAACAGTAATAACCTTCGTGGACTTCACAGAGGCATATAACTCCATCGACAGACAGACTCTTGTTAGGATACTGAAGAACAGAGGACTTGATGGAACTACACACGAACTCATAAAAGAAATTCTGACAGACACAAAAGCAAGGATGAAATTCAGAGGAGCACTGTCAGAAGAATTTGAGATCAAGACTGGTGTTAAACAGGGAGATGGATTGTCACCATTGTTGTTCAATATAGCACTGGACGAAGTGATCAGGCAGTGGAGAGCAATAAACGAGGAAATGGGAATACCAAAGACCCATGTGGGAGACAAAAAGGACGACAGGGCTCAAGTGGACTGCCTAGTCTTTGCACAAGACACAGCAATAGTAAGTGAGACGGAAGAAGACGCCAAGACACATCTTGACAACTTAAGTAGGTAGCTAGAAAGGTGGGACTGAGGATCGCCTATAACAAGACAAAGACATTAAATACCACTGCAGACTGGGAAACACCGGAAGGCACTGTGCAAATGGTGGACAAATTTAAATATCTGGGAGAATTTATAACAGGAAGGAACAGGAGAAAGGAGGGAATAACAGAGAAGATAAAGAAGATGAGGTCAGCCCTCTGCATGACGAGAGACATATATAATAAAAAGAATATATCCACAGAGGCAAAGTTACGCCACTACAAGGCAACGGTGAGGAATGCAGTATTATATGCTGCTGAGATCATAACACTAGGAAGAAATGGGGCAGAACAACTAGAGAAAGAAGAGAGAGGTGGAGAGAGGTGGATGCGATGACCTAGGGAAGAATTGTACCGGAACATGAGAACAATATTCGGGGGAATCAGACTCAAAAGGGCTAGGTTTGCTGGACATGTAGTTAGGATGAGTATGGACAGAATGACGAAGAGAGTGTGCGAAACAACAGGGAGGACAAGAGGAAAGACAGGAACCAAGTGAGTTGTTGAACTTCGGAAGGACTGGTTGGAAGTGGGGATCAAGGTTGAAGGAAAGGAAAATTGGAGGAACAAGTATACACCGATCAATATGCCGTCGATCAATGACAGTGAAGAATATAGGAAAAGATTGTCACCAGTGGAGCCGACAGGAGAAACGGAAACTGAAGATCTCGGAAGAGGAACGGGAGAGTAGAAGACAAAGAATGAAGAAGTTCTGGGAGCAGAAGAGGAAAATGCAGTCCACGAAGGGGCTACCCGTGGTCCTACAGAGGCCGTAACGTAAGAAGAAGAATAAGAAGATAGAACCTCTTACCCATATTAGATTAGATTTACTGTGACAGTTCTGTAGAAGGAGATTACTATTATCTGCTGCGTTATCTGTATTACGTCACGTATACGACATTTGTTTTTCCAATAGAGGGTGTTTATTATGCCGATCAGGTACACAGGCAGTATGAATTAAATCAAACTGCGGAATTCATGTCAATCGCTCCAAAGAATAACACTGGAATAGCGAATGAATCACCGTAATTAGAATGATATTTGATCCTCATTATTTCGATGCGTGACATTCATTCCGAGAGCTTTTCAGCTTATTTGTCGTCAAATTACGTCGCGTAACAGTTTCGTATTAATCACAGTTATGCGGAACTGGTATTCAGGACAGACACACACTTCGGAACCAGGAAGAACAGTTACTGTACGTTTGCGGCTGTTCGCAAAGATAAACACATTCTAGAGGTAATACGGTCTGTGTTCAACCGGTAACGCACTGCAGCGTTACGTGGATCGGCGGTTTATTTGTTGCAGTACAACGATCGGTGCAAAGCAAACAATTGCCAATAAACGCTGTCAATTTAACTGCACTGCGCTGTTGTGATTCTGTCATTTATTAAGGCTGTCCAATGATAAAAGCTAATTGGAACACCTACGCCGACGATAATAATTTAGCTCTACTGCTTCTCTGAATAGCAGCACCTAGTTATTCCCATATGAACAATTCAAACAAAGTGTGTTATTCAGCGTAGTGGTGTGAAAAAAAAATTGGTAAGATTGAAACGTCCCCTTTTGAACACTTATACATGACTGTGCTTAAACTGACACACAATATTTTTTTAGCGCAACGCAATCTGACTTTCAGAAATCCCTACAAAAGAATGGCCCTGACTAACATTAACCTGTACCTTTCACAAATCACTTACCTCACCAAAAATCTTCGTTACACGAACTACTGCAATACAGCGAGCGCCACTACTGCCAGCTAAATAAAAGATTCAAACTACTGAAGGCACTAACTACTGATAGGCATAGTTAGCAAATGAAAGATTTTAATAGAGAACAAACAATGTATTTACCTTAATAATCATAATATATATAGCAGTTCATGCCATCCAATCTTACAAATTTCAAATCTGCACCATTTCTCTCCCCACATCCACCACTGCTGGCGGCTCACCTCCTACTGCGCAACGCTACGCGCTGTTCACATCCAGCTGCCCAACACTACAATGGCAGACAACAATGCTAACTAGCCACAGACTGCACACAGCACAGCCAGTGATTTTCATACAGAGCGCTACGTAACGTTGCCAATAAGAAAATATAAACAGCCTACTTACATAGCCCCCATGCTCCCCACAAAAAATTTTACAAATTGTTTTGGGCAGTGGCCAATAATGATTTGATAAAATTTTTCATAATTACAATAGCAAAGATATCAAATGCACACACTTATTGATAAAATGTTGGTCAAAAGCTAAAATTTTCTCACAGTCCATAAAGACAGTCCTGATCGTTCATCACAGTAAAATTGCAGTGTTTTTCTCAAAGTCTGAGCAGTAAAAGAAAATGCACACGGAAGTAGTGGATTTCCATGCAGTCTTGAAGAAGTAGTGTTGTCCTTCCAACGGAAAGACTGTGCTGACTCTTGACATGCAGACAGGTAATGGGCCACAACAGAGCAAACCCACCGCAGAGTCATTCGAAGTTTTGAAGAATATTGGCAGGTAGGTCATCAAAGAGCAGACCACTGTAGTCCTGGTAGAGAGTATGGTATTGGTGGGCCACCTGAGGTGCAGACCCACTGCAGTCCTTGTAGAAATAATGGTATTGGTGGGTCATCAAAGATGCAGATCCACTGTAGTCCTTGTAGAGATGGCCAGCAGCCATCTGTTGCGACTGTGCAGGTGCACAATCACCATTGAAGAGTCTTGCAGATAATATAGCAAGTCCTGAAACGTCCCATTAGAACAATTATACAAGACTGTGCTTAAACTGACACACAATATTTTTTTAGCGCAACGCAATCTGACTTTCAGAAATCCCTACAAAAGAATGGCCCTGACTAACATTAACCTGTACCTTTCACAAATCACTTACCTCACCAAAAATCTTCGTTACACGAACTACTGCAATACAGCGAGCGCCACTACTGCCAGCTAAATAAAAGATTCAAACTACTGAAGGCACTAACTACTGATAGGCATAGTTAGCAAATGAAAGATTTTAATAGAGAACAAACAATGTATTTACCTTAATAATCATAATATATATAGCAGTTCATGCCATCCAATCTTACAAATTTCAAATCTGCACCATTTCTCTCCCCACATCCACCACTGCTGGCGGCTCACCTCCTACTGCGCAACGCTACGCGCTGTTCACATCCAGCTGCCCAACACTACAATGGCAGACAACAATGCTAACTAGCCACAGACTGCACAAAGCACAGTCAGTGATTTTCATACAGAGCGCTACGTAACGTTGCCAATAAGAAAATATAAACAGCCTACTTACAAGATCTTATGCGACCAACCTGCTTTCGTCATCGGTTCCTAACTTTACACACTACTAACTGAAATTAGCTTACGCTATGGACAACACACACACCCATGCCTGAGGGAGGACTCGAACCTCCGACGGGAAGTAGCTGCGTAGTGGCGTGAAAGATACTGGAAAAAAAAGTTTCACCTGGACTACTATTAATATTTATTTATTTACGATTGCAATTTCAACTATAACGTCATTACGAAGTAAATGTCGACAATGAACTGTGTCAATCCACATTCGTTATTGTTAAGAGGACATCATTACCATGTCAACTATATTAATATGTTGCATGTAAAATGTGTAACAAAACAGTATTAGAAGTCATCTGGATAAAAGATTGTAGTACTTAATGTGAAATTGTCTGCCAAATTCCCGTAAATATCTATCAGCGTGCCTGCACCATGTGGGGTATTTCTAAGGCATAGAAAACTCGTCCAAAATGAAATAAATCTTATCGACTGCATCGGAAGGGAACCTCTTGACACCACTTAGATTTTAGAAACGTAACTATCCATCATGAGTGAAGTGAATTATGTATTCACAAGAAAAACAAGAGGTTAGGTACATTGTTCTAGAATGAGGAAAAACACAATGTTCTGAAAGTAAGTTACAATTCTGATATAACTATCGTAGCACAACATCAAGGATCTGAGACTCACAATTACTTAAGAGTCCTTACTTTCTCGATAATAGAATGTTGTCGAATTAAGTCGGGTGATGCTGAGTAAATTAGATTAGGAAATGAGGCACTTAAAGTAGTAGATGAGTTTTGCTATTTGGGGAGCAAAATAACTGATGATGGTCGAAGCAGAGAGGATATAAAATGTAGACTGGCTATAGCAAGGAAAGCGTTTCTGAAGAAGAGAAATTTGTTAACATTGAGTATAGATTTAAGTGTCAGGAAGGCGTTTCTGGAAGTATTTGTATGGAGTGTAGCCATGTATGGAAGTGAAACACGAACGATAAAAGGTTTGGACAAGAAGAGAATATAGGCTTTTGAAATGTGGTACTGCCAGAAGAATGCAGAAGATGAAATGGTAGATCACATAACTATTGAGGAAGTATTGAATAGAATTGGGGAGAAGAGAAATTTGTGGCATAACTTGACTAGAAGAAGGGATCGGTTGGTAGGACATGTTCTGAGGCATCAAGGGATCACCAATTTAATATTGGAGGGGAACCTGGAGGGTAAAAATCGTAGAGGGAGACCAAGAGATGAATACACTAAGCAAATTGAGAAGGATGTAGGTTACAGTAGGTGCTGGGAGATGAAGAGGCTTGCACAGGATAGAGTAGCATGGAGAGCTGCATCAAACCAGTCTCAGGACTGAAGACCACAAAAACAACAACAACACTATCTCGACCTTAGAAAAATGCAAGTTTTGTTAGCAGAGAACAGCCTAATCAGAAATGGAATTTCTGTGTTAGCATAGTAATTCATCACCCTGGAAACAGATGCAGTAAGTTTCGAACAAGTGCGTTCACGTGATGTCCCTTAACCTCTAACGTTTTGGTAAAGTTAATATTTTAGTGTCATATCTGTAACGTGCTACATAGGCTATTTCTACTTCTAAAAACAACAGAGTTGACAAGTGAAATCAAAATTCTATGGGGACAGTTAAGTATACAGGATTGTTGAAGAAATATAAAAAGTGGAAACTTACGTAAATGAAAATATGCAGACACGGAGACACAAGCGCGATCGCACGTGCACACACACACACACACACACACACACACACACACACACAAGCGCGCGCGTGACGACAAGTTTCGTAAGTGTGCAAGAGCGCCATGTGTCAGTTTTCTGTTTTAAAACTACACCTAATCGACCTCTATGCTGCGCAAGCCACGTTACGGTGTTTGCCGGAGGATACTTTGTGTACTTCTGTCTCTTCCGTCTTTTCCTGTTCCAGTCGTGAATGTTTCGCAGGAAGAACGGGTGCTGTTAATCCTCCCTGTGAGATCCAATACCTCTAATTTTACCTTCGTGATTCTTCCAGGAACGCACCCTCTCGAAATTTTAACGGTAAAGTATACAGTGATGTATAATGGTCATCTTACACCATCTGCAGGTGGAGCTGTGTGAAGATCTCCATTTCGCTTTCACGTTTAGTAAATAAACCTGTAACAAAACATTCGGCTCTTGTTTGGACCTTCTACATTTCCTTTATCAATACAATCTGGTACTGATCCCACACTGCCGAGCAGTATTCAAGTATTGGCAGAACGAGGGTTTTGTAAGCAACCTCTTTTGAGGGTGTACTGGATTTCCTGAGACTTCTCCCAGTGAATCTCAGTCTGGCATCTGCCTTACCTACGACTAGTTTAGTGTGTTCGTTTGTCTTTAAATCGCACTGTACGAACACATTTTGATATTTCATGGCCATAACTTCTTGCAGTGATCGTTCTGTAGTCTTGTAATTCTACAATAATGAGAGGAAAAGTGCTCCTATCAGAGCTCAAAAAAGGCGAATATATTCCTTTTTAAAAGAATCGCAGAGAAAAGTGGGGAAACAGCTGCCTCGTCCTCATTCTGCCTTCCTCAACAAAAGTTTTTGCGCGCGAACGTATTCGCACTCTTTTAACAAAGATCGTCCTCAATCCTTTTTACCCAATCTCTCGCATACTCAGCATTTCCCTCTTATTGCCATTTTCTATAATTATGTATCTCTAACCCACTGTCTCCTTTCCTTACGATGGATTTACAGTACATCCCATTGCCAACGTCTCCTGTATTATTTACACTGTCTCCTTTTGTCATTCTTTCCCACTGCCACTGTCTCCACCATACAATAGAAGCTTAAAAACTCTGGGTGTCCAACTTATTTTTCCCCTTACCCATTTGTTTGAAGTTTCATTCCAAAATTCACCCTCCCCTACAGCTACATGTCAAAGTTCGCCGGTCTGGATAGGGGGCAGAAAGGGAGAGTCCAGACCCTCTGTACTCATCTGCATTTTATATTTCCACCATCTCCTCTCCCTTTTGCCCCCACTGCTTCCATCCATCTTTCTCTTTTACTGCTATTGTGACCACCAGTATTTACTCTCTCTTTGGTTTCTACTGCTATCGGAGATGCGAAATGTAAAATACGAGGGTTATTCCAAAAGTAAGGTCCGATTGATTGCCAAATTGAAACCACAGTGAACATCAGAAATGTTTTACTTGTAACAATTAGCTACACCTTTCAGCTACTTCTCTACGTAGTCGCCGTTCTGACTTAGACTTTTGTCATAGCGTTGTACCAACTTTTCAATAGCCTCATCATAGAAGGCAGCCGCCAGTGCTTTCCGCCAATTCTCCACGCTGGCCTACACCTCGTTGTCTGTGTCACAATGTTGTCTTCAAAGACAGCGGTTCATGTGACCAGAGATGAAACTCAGGGGGAGACAATTGCGGACTGTATTGTGGGTAATCTAACATTTCCATTTGAAAACGATGCAGGAGTATCTTCATTGCCCCTGCAGAATGCGGCTGAGAATTGTCGTGAAGACGAAACAGCACGACAGTTATGTAATGTTGGCTGCATAGCTTCAGGCGAAATTTCTCACCAGGCCCTCGTACTTGGCGGCAGACACTATTTTCTAGACATCTTTACGCGCTCACTGCGAGCTCAGAAATGAGAAGAGCGACGTGATGCTAACTGGGGTTATACTAGAGACACTACCCAACACATCTGTGCAAAGCTTTATCGGATTTTCATAGTCGTTTCCATTTCGCGACCGATCGGACCTCACTTTTGGAATAACCCTCGTAATTTGGTTGAAGGTCACGGTTAAAGCAGACTCAGACATGGTAATTGGATGTCTCTATAGGCCCCCTATCTCAGCAGCTGTTGTGGCAGAACATCTGAAGGAAAATTTGGAAAAAATGTCGAGTAGATTTCCCGACCATTTTATAGTGTTGGGTGGAGATTTTAATTTATTAGATAGAGGCTGGGGGACTCTGACGTTTATAACGGGTGGTAGGGACAAAGAATCCAGTGAAATTTTTTAAATGCATTATCTGGAAACTACCCTGAGCAGTTAAACAGAGAATCGACTCGTGGCGATAACATATTAGACCTTCTGGTGACAAACAGCCCCGAACTATTTGAAACAGTTAACGCAGAACAGGGAATCAGCGATCATAAAGCGGTTACAGCATCGGTGATTTCAGAGGGATAGAAAAACAAAAAAGCTCAAAAGAGGAAAGGCCGCTGGACCTGAAGGGATAACAGTTCGATTTTACACAGAGTACGCGAAGGAACTTGCCCCCCTTCTTGCAGCGGTGTACCGTAGGTCTCTAGAGAAGCGTAGCGTTCCAAAAGGTTGGAAAAGGGCACAGGTCACCCCTGTTTTAAAGAAGGGACGTGGTACAGATGTGCAGAACTGTAGACCTATATCTCTAACGTCGACCAGTTGTAGAATTTTGGAATACGTATTATGTTCGAGTATAATGACTTTCCTGGAGACTAGAAATCTACTCTGTAGGAATCAGCACGGGTTTCGAAAAAGAGGATCGTGTGAAACCCAGTCCGCGATATTCGTCCACCAGACTCAGACGGCCATAGACACGGGTTCCCAGGTAGATGCTGAGTTTATTGACTTCCGCAAGGTTCAAAAATGGTTCAAATGGCTCTGAGCACTATGGGACTCAACATCTTAGGTCATAAGTCCCCTAGAATTTAGAACTACTTAAACCTAACCAACCTAAGGACTTCACACACACCCATGCCCGAGGCAGGATTCGAACCTGCGTTCGTAGCAGTCCCGCGGTTCCGGACTGCAGCGCCAGAACCACACGGCCACCGCGGCCGGCCTTCCGCAAGGCGTTTGATACAGTTCCACACAGTCGTTTAATGAACAAAGTAAGAGCATATGGACTACCAGACCAATTGTGTGATTGGATTGACGAGTTCCTAGATAACAGAACGCAGCATATCATTCTCAATGGAGAGAAGTCTTCCGAAGTAAGAGTGATTTCTGGTGTGCCGCAGGGGAGTGTCGTAGGACCGTTGCTATTCACAATATATACTATAAATGACCTTGTGGATAACATCGGAAGTTCACTGAGGCTTTTTGCGGATGATGCTGTACTACATCGAGAGGTTGTAACAACGGAAAATTGTACTGAAATGCAGGAGGGTCTTCAACGAATTGACGCATGGTGCAGGGGATGGTAATTGAATCTCAATGTAAACAAGTGTAATGTGCTGCGAATACACAGAAAGAAATATCCTTTATAATTTAGCTACAGTATAGCAGGTCAGCAAATGGAAGCAGTTAATTCCATAAATTATCTGGGAGTAGGCATTAGGAATGATTTAAAATGGAATGACCATATAAAATTAATCGGTAAAGCAGATGCCAGACTGAGATTCATTGGAAGAATCCTAAGGAAATACAGTCCGAAAACAAAGGATGTAGGTTACAGTACACTTGTTCGCCCACTGCTTGAATACTGCTCACCGGTGTGGGATCCGTTCCAGATAGGATTGATAGAAGAGATAGAGAAGATCCAACGGAGAGTAGCGCGCTTCGTTACAGGATCATTTAGTAATCGCGAAAGCGTTACGGAAATGATAGATAAACTCCAGTGGAAGACTCTGCAAGAGAGACGCTCAGTAGCTCGGTACGGGCTTTTGTTGAAGTTTCGAGAACATACCTTCACCGAGGTGTCAAGCAGTATATTGCTCCCTCCTACGTATATTTCGCGAAGAGACCATGGGGATAAAATCACAGAGATTAGAGCCCACACGGAGGCATACCGACAATCATTCTTTCCACGAACAATACGAGACTGGAACAGAAGGGAGAACCGATAGAGGTATTCAAAGTACCCTCCGCAACACACCATCAGGCGGCTTGCGGAGTATGGATGTAGATATAGATATTGTCTTCATATGATTCTCTTTCACTACCATTTTCTGTCCCCCACCATCACTGCCTCCTCATTTTCTCTCCCACTGGCACCGTCTCTTCTCTCTTGCACCATCACTGTCTTTCAGCACAAAAATCGCGAAAAATTTCGCATGCTAAATTTTTCCTAAGGAAGTCGGAATGAGGCTTTTAAACAGAAACACATTCGCCGAGAGGAGCATTTTTCGCTGGTTCAAATCTTTTCTCTGCTACAGCAGGATGTGCTGCTTGTATAGAACGAATTCTGTAGGTCAGTAAAGTTTTGACAGTTCATTTACGCACTTCGACACATTTGTTTACGTTGACACATGTAGACAACAAATAACTACTCATAATGTTATGGTTAACACCAAATTGTTTGCTTTATATGTTTTGTGGATGCTATGCTTATCGATCGCAGTCCATCGAAAACGCCCGGCTTGTGATTTACATACTAAAAGATTAAAAATTAGTTAGAAATATTGTACTGACTTTGTAGTCTTTCCAGTTCTACATGATTTTTGGGAGTCATTTTACGTCGTTTTAAGGCATGTTAACACCAGTTTTAGCCCAATTTTTTCTCACTGCAGTACCATTTGGGGCATATTTTTATGGGCGTTAAGTGCCTGTTATAAAGAGGCAGCGCAACATAAACTTTTACTGATAGAAAAATACCGACTAGAAACGTCGTTTGATGGCCCCCGGAACCCTAGAGCACTAGAACTCTTGTCACGTGTTCACTACATCACTTAAAACTACATTTACTCTTCAGATCGGATATTACGTGCAGAAGTACTGTAATTTTGAATGTTTGGATCTGGGTAACATATTATGATATAGATAAAAGTTTCAGGATTCCCCAAGAACACCTTCTTAAAAACGTATGGCAAAAATTTCGACGATTTTCTATTAACAGGAATGTTAGAAGGGGCCATTCCCGCAATTACTACTTTTTGTACCCAAAAAACCATCGTTTTTCGGCTGTATCTTCATAACGGATACAGGTTTGCGAAAACTGGAAAATGGCATTTGTATACAACGTCTAGAGGATGTGCAGGTAAAATTTGATTCATATGCTGTGATTATGTATGCAAGTAATTGCGAGCCACAGTGCAAAAAACGAGTAAAACTGGTTGAAACATGGGACTTAGGGAAAATCAGGATTCTGTGTGGCCGGCCAGTGTGGCCGTGCGGTTCTAGGCGCTTCAGTTTGGAACCGCGTGACCGCTACGGTCGCAGGTTCGAATCCTGCCTCGGGCGTGGACTGATGACCACAGATGTTAAGTCCCATAGAGCTCAGAGCGATTAGAACCATTTGATTCTGTGTGGACGGGGCTGTACTCAGTTACAGTTGGTTGCTCAGTTTTTTTTAAATGACGTACACTTTATTTGGAAACAATTTGTCCCTCTCTGGAAGGCTCCAGACGCTGCCGTTACATCTATATAAGAGGAACACGCGACAGCTCCAGCAGTCAGTGATTTTATCTGTCGATGACGATGACGGAGACAGCTATTAAAATCTCGAGTGTCTCATTCGAAATGACACCACTTGTTAACTGGGAAGATTTTACTGAAGCATGTCACTGCCAGAGACTCCGAGGAAAGTATTAATGATCATTTTGGATGTTTCGAATGTATACTGGGGTGTTCTGGGAAGGCAAGTATGGCTTTCTGGTTTGATGCGACCCCCCACGAGTTCCTCTTCTATGCCAACCTCTTGACTTCAGACTGGCACTGAGACCGAACACCCTAAATTACCTGCTGGATGTGAACCGCCTTTTTTTTCCCCTGCAGTTTTTATTCTGGAGTATAGAAACAGTTTCACCCTTCAGGTGCCATGAAACATACTCGTTGATGTCTCGACACATGTCCTATCATCCTATTCCATCCTCTAGTCTATGAGTTCCACAATGTCCTTTCTTCGCCGATTCTGCTCGTTTCTAATCTTACTCATGCATGTGATCTTCAGCACAGCTCTCTCAGCACCACATCTCACACTCTTCGATTATCATAATGTTCTATTTTCCCACAGTCGATGATCCCCTTCCATACTATGCTATACTACAAATTCCTTCTTCACATTAATGCCCTCTTCGTCTGTGCAAACCTGCTTTTTATGTCCTCCTTTCTCCGTCCATCGTGTGTTCCTTCCAAAATAGCAGACTTTCTTAACATCGTCCGGGAATTTTGATAAATTTATAGCTAATGTCTTCTTTGCTACTCCTTATTTCTCTTGTCTTTCTTCCCGTCTATTCCCAGTCCATAATGAGTGCTCATTAGACTTCATTCCCTTTAATAGGATCTGAAGATCCTTCTCACTGTCACTGAGAGTAGAAATGACGTAATGAAATTTTGTCATTGATTTCCTTTTATCCTGAATTTTAATAACACCCTTGAATCTTTCTTTTACACTCTCTGTATGTCCATCTTTTTAGCGATGGTTGCGGGATTCAGCTGTTCGATAGAGGATGTGAAATTAAACGACCTTCAGCTGTTAATTTTCAACCTTATTTTATTAGGCAACCAGTTTCAGTGTAGGAATAATCGACTTCATTGTGATCAAGACAGGCGCTAGCAATGCCGGTATTAGTAGATATTTGTTGCAGTGACCACTTCAGCCATCACCTACCGACTGCTCAGTGGTGGATGAAGTGGTCACTGCAACAAATATCTACTAATACCAGTATTGCTAGCCCTTGTTTTGATCACGTCGATCAGGGGCCTGAAGATGGCGTGGTAAAACGCTGAAACTGGTTGCCCAATAGAATACGGTTGAAAATAGACGGCTGAAAGGCGTTTAATGTAACATCCCCTTTCTTTCCCACTGTCCAGTCACATTGATATTCTCACCTGTCAAAAGCTTGAATAACGATCTTTTGCAGCGCTGATCGCTGCGAGAGGGGCAGTAGAGAGTCAGTGCTTCTCTGGAAGCTACCGACAGCGATGTGGAGCCATTCCGATTTCAGGGCTGTGGCCAGCTGCGCTAAGTTTCTCAATTGAGGATCAATGGCACGGAAAGCTTCCTCGGGGTGGACCTACAGATTCTCTACTGGTTTTATATCCTGGGACTTTGGTGGACACGAGAGTACCTCATCCTGGTGCTCTTAGAATCACACCCTGAGAGCTGTGGCAGAGGTTGCATTTTTCTGTTGGTAGATACCATCGTGACGAGGAAAAACAATTCTGGTACTGCTGGTCCCTCCAGAAAACTCTGGAGTACACCACTGGTGACTCAGTATTTTCCTGGAATGTGTTAATCAGTTACTTCGATAGGACCATGACTTCCTAAAATCATGCCCTGAGATGAGATCCATTCTGTCTTAAGTCTTTCCCGCACGCCAAGAATAGTTTTCCGTTGCCTTCCCAACCTCCACAACAATCAGACCCTACGCTGCTTCTGTACCCATCTCCCAACCCAGTGGCTCCTACTCCTGTGACCGTCCCCGGTTCAATACTTGCCCTATGCACCGTCCTACCATCACCTACAGCAGCCCTGTATCTGGAAAAACATGTACTATTCAAGGAAGAGCCACCAGTGAAACGACACACGTCATATACCAGCTGTTATGTAAACACTGTGTGGCCTTCTACATCGACATTAGCCGGCCGGGATGGCCGAGCGGTTCTAGGCACTACAGTCTGGAACCGCGTGACCGCTACGGTCGCAGGTTCGAATCCTGCCTCGGGCATGGATGTGTGTGATGTCCTTAGGTTAGTTAGGTTTAAGTAGTTCTAGGTTCTAGGGGACTGATGACCTTAGAAGTTGAGTCCCATAGTGCTCAGAGCCATTGGAACCATTTTGAACATCGACATTACTAGCACCAAATTATCAAAAATGGCTCTGAGCACTACGTGACTTAACGTCTGAGGTCATCAGTCCCCTACAACTGAGAACTACTTAAACTTAACTAACCTAAGGACATCACACACATTCATGCCCGAGGTAGGATTCGAACTTGCGACCGTAGCGGTCGCGCGGTTCCAGACTGTAGAGCGTAAAACCGCTCAGACACTTCGGCCGGCACCAAATTATCAATTATGATGAATGGTCACTGGCAGATCACAATGTCCTGTTGCAGAATGCTCTTACAACATGACAATCTTGGCCTTAGTGCATGTTTCACCACACATGCCATCTGGGTCTTTCCCCAACACCAGGTTCTCAAAAATCTGCAGGTGCGAACTAGCACTACCACATGTCCTTGGTTCTTGCCACCCACCTGGCCTTAATTTACGTTAATATTACTACTCTTTGCTTCATTCCATTTTAGTTTTTTCTACATTGTTTTACCCGCCTTTTTTTCACCGTCGCCCTCCCATCTCTGTCACGTACAATGCACTTAGCTTTTCAGTCTTATTAACTCATGCCGATGGTAGGCAGTAATCTCTGTCTGCATATTATCCTTTCTTCCACCTTTAAGCTTTCAGGTTTTCAAATCTTGTCCGATGCATTCCCCAAGAGTCAGTCTTTCCTTTTCATCGAGTGCGGTACGTCTCCCATGATTCGCAGTTCTGGCTGACTTTCCCGAAATCTACCCCTTTTCCTAGGCGTCTTTAATCCGTTTCCTTCACCCCTTTTCCTTCCCCTTCGGTCCTTCTGCCGGAAGAAAGAGCTTGCCAATTACAACCGTCTTTTATGTGTGTCTTCTGCTGCCACTTGGGGAGTGGACTGAGCCGTGCGCAGCCCATGTTCATGCCGTTTCTTACTTGACAACTTCTCTTGACGGAAATGTCGCCTCGTTTCTTTATTCGATTTACTGGCGTCACTAAGTTGCTGGCTTGCTGCCCGTGAGTGGCAGCAGGAGCGCGTATCGATAAGAGCACTGTCTTACTATCTTTGATATGACTGCTACGAGGGCAGTTCAATAAGTAATGCAACACATTTTTTTTCTCGGCCAATTTTGGTTGAAAAAACCGGAAATTTCTTGTGGAATATTTTCAAACATTCCCGCTTTGTCTCGTATAGTTTCATTGACTTCCGACAGGTGGCAGCGCTGTACGGAGCTGTTAAAATGGCATCTGTAACGGATGTGCGTTGCAAACAACGGGCAGTGATCGAGTTTCTTTTGGCGGAAACGCAGGGCATCTCAGATATTCATAGGCACTTGTAGAATGTCTACGGTGATCTGGCAGTGGACAAAAGCACGGTGAGTCGTTGGGCAAAGCGTGTGTCATCATCGCCGCAAGGTCAAGCAAGACTGTCTGATCTCCCGCGTGCGGGCCGGCCGTGCACAGCTGTGACTCCTGCAATGGCGGAGCGTGCGAACACACTCGTTCGAGATGATCGACAGATCACCATCAAACAACTCAGTGCTCAACTTGACATCTCTGTTGGTAGTGCTGTCACAATTGTTCACCAGTTGGGATATTCAAAGGTTTGTTCCCGCTGGGTCCCTCGTTGTCTAACCGAACACCATAAAGAGCAAAGGAGAACCATCTGTGCGGAATTGCTTGCTCGTCATGTGGCTGAGGGTGACAATTTCTTGTCAAAGATTGTTACAGGCGATGAAACATGGGTTCATCACTTCGAACCTGAAACAAAACGGCAGTCAATGGAGTGGCGCCACACCCACTCCCCTACCAAGAAAAAGTTTAAAGCCATACCCTCAGCCAGTAAAGTCACGGTTACAGTCTTCTGGGACGCTGAAGGGGTTATTCTGTTCGATGTCCTTCCCCATGGTCAAACGATCAACTCTGAAGTGTATTGTGCTACTCTTCAGAAATTGAAGAAACGACTTCAGCGTGTTCGTAGGCACAAAAATCTGAACGAACTTCTCCTTCTTCATGGTAACGCAAGACCTCACACAAGTCTTCGCACCTGAGAGGAGCTCACAAAACTTCAGTGGACTGTTCTTCCTCATGCACCCTACAGCCCTGATCTCGCACCGTCGGATTCCCATATGTTTGGCCCAATGAAGTACGCAATCCGTGGGAGGCACTACGCAGATGATGAAGTTATTGATGCAGTACGACGTTGGCTCCGACATCGACCAGTGGAATGGTACCGTGCAGGCATACAGGCCCTCATTTCAAGGTGGCGTAAGGCCGTAGCATTGAATGGAGATTATGTTGAAAAATAGTGTTGTGTAGCTAAAAGATTGGGGAATAACCTGGTGTATTTCAATGCTGAATAAAACGAGCCCTGTTTCAGAAAAAAATGTGTTGCAATACTTATTGAACTGCCCTCGTAGTATTTCCGGCTCGTCGTGTGTCACGGGACAGGTCGGGACGTAGCGCCAGTGAGGTCCCGACACCCAGTACTCGCCGACCGCTGGCGACCCACATGCGCTGTCCGACAGGAGACTGGAGCGGGAAAGACTGCTGGTTGGTCGTTCGGTCGGCCGTCTCACCAGGCGACGTGTATTTGGCCTTTTGACCGTTTCTGGGCTTCGTCAGTTGGTCATCTTGCCGTACATGGGTCGGTTCCTTCCTTGTGCACAGATGTCGGGTGGCCAATGGGCAACTGTTACCTCTGCATGGTCCGACCGAGCGAGGTGGCGCAGTGGTTAGACACTGGACTCGCATTCGGGAGGACGACGGTTCAATCCCGCGTCCGGCCATCCTGATTTAGGTTTTCCGTGATTTCCCTAAATCGCTCCAGGCAAATGCCGGGATGGTTCCTTTCAAAGGGCACGGCCGACTTCCTTCCCCATCCTTCCCTAATCTGATGAGACCGATGACCTCGCTGTCTGGTCTCTTTCCCCCCAGCAAACCAACCATGGTCCGAGCCATTGTGCCCGGGTCGCCGTGTCTTCGAATTCTGGATGGACATGGAGTTAAGTCTGGATGGAGCTGCAGTGAGGTCCGGACCGCCAAGACTCGCCCGATTCTTGCTGACACACATGACTTGAGTGGGGACGACCTTGGTTGGTCGTTCGGTCGGTCGTCTCATCGGCCGACATGTATTTGACCTTTTTACCGTTTCTGGGCCTCGTCAGTTGGTCATCTTGCCGAACGTGGGTTGGTTCCTTCCTTGTGCACAGATGTCGGGTGGCCAATGGGCAACTGTTACCTCTGCATGGTCCGACCGAGCGAGGTGGCGCAGTGGTTAGTCACTGGACTCGCATTCGGGAGGACGACGGTTCAATCCCGCGTCCGGCAATCCTGATTTAGGTTTTCCGTGATTTCCCTAAATCGCTCCAGGCAAGTGCCGGGATGGTTCCTTTCAAAGGGCATGGCCGACTTCCTTCCCCATCCTTCCCTAATCTGATGAGACCAATGACCTCGCTGTCTGGTCTCTTTCCCCCAACAAACCAACCATGGTCCGAGCCATTGTGCCCGGGTAGCCGTGTCTTCGAATTCTGAACGGACATGGAGTTAAGTCTGGATGGAGCTGCAGTGAGGTCCGGACAGCCAAGACTCGCCCGATTCTTGCTGACACACATGACTTGAGTAGGGTCGACCTTGGTTGGTCGTTCGGTCGGTCGTCTCATTGGGCGACGTGTATTTGGCCTTTTGACCATTTCTGGGCCTCGTCGGTTGGTCATCTTGCCGGACGTGGGTCTGTTCCTTCCTTGTGCACAGATGTCGGGTGGCCAATGGGCAACTGTTACCTCTGCATGGTCCGACCGAGCGAGGTGGCGCAGTGGTTAGACACTGGACTCGCATTCGGGAGGACGACAGTCCAATCCCGCGTCCGGCAATCCTGATTTAGGTTTTCCGTGATTTCCCTAAATCGCTCCAGGCAAATGCCGGGATGGTTCCTTTCAAAGGGCACGGCCGACTTCCTTCCCCATCCTTCTCTAATCTGATGAGACCGATGACGTCGCTGTCTGGTCTCTTTCCCCCAACAAACCAACCACGGTCCGAGCCATTGTGCCCGGGTCGCCGTGTCTTCGAATTATGAACGGACATGGAGTTAGGTCGGGATGGAGCTGCAGTGAGGTCCGGACCGCCAAGACTCGCCCGATTCTTGCTGACACACATGACTTGAGTAGGGTCGACCTTGGTTGGTCGTTCGGTCGGTAGCCTCATCGGACAACGTATATTTGGTCGCCGACCGCTTCGGTTCTCTGTGTGTGTCATTCGTCCTGGTTGTTCCACAGTCATTGCTTTTACGATTGTTTGATTTCTTGTGGAAGTGTTTTCGTGGAACTGTGTCTAGCTTGTGTAATCTCGACTGAGCAATTATGTTAATGCTGTCTGCGTACTGGAGTAGGCAGTCGGCGTGACAAAGCAGCGACTAGGTCTCTGCGGCGAGGGCATAACTGTAGTGTTTCACTGTGTGCTTTTCCTCGCCGTGTTGATGCTGTCCGTACCGCGTGTAGTTTGACAGGTTTTGGTGTCGTTCGTATTTTTGAGTGGTTACTGTCCCTTGGCTGTTTTTAGACGCAAATTTTGAAGACGTAGTGCTGCTGGTACCTTTGTCCTCGGCTGATATTTTCCGTTGTCGTGCCGTTGGTCAGCACAGCGGAATTGATTAGGTTGTTGGTCGGTCCTTCAGCCGTCCGTGGGTGTGGTTGCCATCTGATTGCTTAATCTTATTCTTGGCTGCCTATCTCACCTAACCTTATGTTGGAGCTACCTCCTCAGACCGACCATTGGAGCACCACTGTTCTGTTGTTCCAGATTCTGATTTTCTTCTACTCTCAAGTACTGTGCGAGGCCTTCAGCCGTTTATTAATTCAGTTTGTTTTAATGTTTAGATAAGGCCTTCAGCCATCTTAAATTAAAATTTGAAAAATCACTTGTTTAAAACCTTTTAAAATTTTCTTCTCTATCTGAAATTCTTGTTATTCAGGCCTTCAGCTCTCAGTTCTTCTATCTGCAGGGTTTGGCCTTCAGCCGAGTTTTTATGTTAAATTTTGTAACTAAGGCCTTCAGCCGTATATATTCCTTAAGACAATTTTAGTAACTTGTGTCCGGGCCTTCAGCAGTATTGGTTTTGAATGGTTTAAAGGGCATGTGTGATTAAGTGTTTTAGGAAAATAAAAACTGTATGTTTTGTGCAACTGACAGTAACTGATTTTGGCCCCTTTCTACAACTATAACCTGATCCGCTCTGTGTTGCGAAACCGATTCCATAGATGCTTTTATCTATTCAGTTACATTAAACTGGGTGTAGAGGTGGACATGGTTCCCAAGCAATACAAACACACTTGCGCTGATCCAGTGTGCCTTCCAGAGTGACGAGATCGCCCAGTGAATGGCACGAAAATTTTCGCCAGAGCATAACGTTCCCTCCTCCAGCCAGGTGTTCGCTTTCAGAGCATAAAGCATGATTCATACCAAAAGGCCATCTGTCACCTGTCAGTGGACTCATGTCTGCGGTAATGACATGCAAATTCCGGCCTACGTCTCCGATGAATAGCAGTCGGCATGAGTGCATGAACCAGGCACCTACTGCGGAGGCTCATATTCAGCAACGTTCGATGAACAATCGTTGAGGAGACACTGTTGGTAGCCCGTTGCTTCATCTGGGCTGAAGATGCAAGTGTATTGGCCCGTACACCCTGTCATCTGTGGCGTTTGGTGTACCACAGCTTACTCGCCATCGGTTTTTGATATGGACAACTTGCCAGACACAGTACGCTTCAACCACGGGGGCACGCGAACAGTTTACAAACTTAGCCTTTTCGGAAAGTGTTTGCAACCATGGTCCGAAAGCTGTGGCCGAGCGGTTCTAGGCACTTCAGTCCGGAACCGCGCTGCTGCTACGGTCGCAGGTTCGAATCCTGCCTCGGGCATGGATGTGTGTGTTGTCCTTAGATTAGATAGGTTTAAGTAGTTCTAGGGGACTGATGACCTCAGATGTTAAGTCCCATAGCGCTTAGAGCCATGGTCTGAAAGCCATTGACTATACCCTGTTGGACGTCAGACAAACCGCTCCACTTCCGCATTATGACAGCGATTGCACTATACGCCGCAAACCACTGGCAGGCTTTATATACCCTCTCATGTTAGTGTTGCCACATGCCGTGTGTGAGCAGATATTGCACATTGCCATAGAACATAAGCGGTCGCCACAATAATGTGATCGGACAGTGTATATCGTTTACTGCTTATTCGATGTATAGATTCAGCCGTATATCTGTACTGCACCATTTGTAGTCCGAGATCTCAGTTATTGGTCTTCCATTCTTATTCTACCCTATTGAGTCTTGTAAACATTCTAAGTTACCAATCTGTCACTACACCTAACAAGAATTTTCATGATAACGTTGAACATCTTGCGCCATTTTACATTGTCGAATGGTTTTTCTAGGTCGACAAATGCTATCAGTATTTTTCTTCAGTCTTGCAAAGTCAGAGTTGCTGCTCTGGTGTCTTTAACTTCCCTGAAGCCAAACATTGTAATACAAGGGTTCATCAGAAATTAATGCACCACATTTTTTTCTTCAACTATTCTTTTTTGCACATAATGAGAATTACACAATCGAAAGAATGGTGTTTTATCTACACACCCTATTTTTCCACGTAATCTCCATCCCATTCTACGGCCTTCCTCCAGCGCGAAACAAGGGCATGTATGCCCTGTCGGTGATACCAGTCTTCGTCCAAGTGGCGAAACCAGTGCTTCACTGTGTGAATCACTTCGACAGATGCAGCGCCATTTGCCGAGTCTTAATGTGTGTAGCGTCGCGAACGACAACATTAGGTCGCTGCAACATGTCAGGTGTGACAGCCGTGGATGGTCTCCCGACCGCTGCAAATCGTGGAGCTCCGCCAAAGCGCCTTCTGATGACCTCCCACTCCGTGCCCAGCGACTAACTGTACTTCTGTCTACAGTAGATGCTCCATAGACTTTGCATAAGTGTTTGTGAATACTCCCCACACTTTCTTTCTCTGCAGTAAGAAATGTAGTGACGGCATGTTGCTTGTAACATACATCACCCACAGACGACCTTTTGAAACTGTACTGCAGCTACGCTATCTGTCAGAACTTGCGGAAACTTGGAGCGCTCACTCAGCAGGCTTCAAATACACTCGTGCTCATAAATAATTGCAGAATGTGGTGCCACACAAAGTGGAACTACACAAAACTGGCTAAAAAATGGTTCAAATGGCTCTGAGCACTATGGGACTCAACTGCTGTGGTCATAAGTCCCCTAGAACTTAGAACTACTTAAACCTAACTAACCTAAGGACAGCACACAACACCCAGCCATCACGAGGCAGAGAAAATCCCTGACCCCGCCGGGAATCGAACCCGGGAACCCGGGCGTGGGAAGCAAGAACCCTACCGCACGACCACGAGATGCGGGCCACAAAACTGGCGCTAATAGCATTGACACATAGGAAAAACACACGACACAGATCTGTAAGTCCATGGTATTGGTGATAAGTTCCCAAAACCGTCCCGAAACACACGTGCTACAAAGCGTCACTGTTTCCTGCGCATATACCTCGACATCAATATGGGATATGATCAGCATGCACACGTACACAGGCCGCACAACGGGTTGGATCCGGTGGTCGAGCAGCTGCTGGGGTATAGCCTCCCATTCTTGCACCAGTGCCTGTCGGAGCTTCTGAAGTGTCGTAGGGGTTTGTAGACGTGCAGCGACACGTCGACCGAGAGCATCCCAGACGTGCTCGATGGGGTTAGGTCAGGATAACAGGCAAGCCACTCCATTCGCCTGATATCTTCTGTTTCAAGGACTCCTCCACGATGGCTGCTCGGCGGGGCCGTGCGTTATCATCCATCAGGAGGAAGGTGGGACCCACCGCACCCTTGAAAAGGCGGAAATACTGGTGCAAAACGACGTCCCGGTACACCTGACCTGTTACAGTTCCTCTGTCAAAGACATGCAGGGGTGTACGGGCACCAATCATAATCCCACCCTACACCACCAAACCACGACCTCCATACAGGTCCCTTTCAAGGACATTAAGAGGTTGGTATCTGGTTCCTGGTTGACGCCAGATGAAAACCCGGCGAAAATCAGTGTTCAGACTATACCTGGACTCGTCCGTGACCATAACCTGGGACCACTGTTCCAATGTCCATGTACTGTGTTCTTGACACCAGGTTTTCCGGGCTCTTCTGTGACCAGGGGTCAGTGGAATGCACCTTAAAGGTCTTCAGGTGAATAAACCATGTTTGTTCAGTCGTATGTAGTCTGTGTGTCTGGAGACAACTGTTCCAGTGGCTTTGGTAAGGTCCCGAGCAAGGCTACCTGCAATACTCCGTGGCTATCTGCGGGCACTGATGGTCTTCTTGTGGTGTTGTACACTGTGGACGTCACGTACTGTAGCGCCTGGACACGTTTCCTGTCTGCTGGAATCGTTGCCATAATCTTGAGATCAGACTTTGTGGCACACGGAGGGCCAATGCTACGACGTGCTGTATTTGATCAGCCTCCAGTCGCCCTAGTATTCTACCCCGCCCCCCCCCCCCCCACAACGTCATCAATATGTGTTCTTTGAGCCATTTTCAACACACAGTCACCATTAGCACGTCTGAAAACGTCTTCACACTTACTCGCAGCACCGTACTCTGACATGCACCAACACACCTCTACGTATGTGGACTGCTGCCAGCGCCACCGTTCGACGACCGCAGGTCATACCCCGAGATGGTGTAAACCCGCAAACCACCCACCAGAGCGTTGTTTCACCATGTATCAGCATTATCCTTAATTTATGAGCATGAGTGTAATACAAACGTAACGTTTCGCATTCGTAGCATTGTTTTCGGCTGAGAAAAAAAAATGCGGTGCACTACTTTCTTGGCAACCCTCGTGTTATAACGGATCGCCAATTGTCTTGTTCATTCTTCTGTATATTTTTCTTGTCAGCAACTTCGACTCACAAGTAGTTAGGGTGTTGTGCGATAGTTTTCACATTATTTTGCCCTCACTGTTTTCTGAATTGTGTAAGGGATATTTTCCCGGAAGTCTGATGTAACTCCAGACTCATAAATGTTAGAAAACAGCTTGAATAGTCAGTCGTTTGGTTGTCACTTCTCAGAATAATTTATGAAATTCGTTTGTCTTTCACTACATAACTGAATTAAAAAACACACAATTGTTTTCGATTTGGCTCAGTTACTCCAAAATGTGTAGCATATGTAAGCTAATGATGAACATGAATGTTCCATCGAAATGAACGAGCCACGAAATCGAAATTAATTGCACTGCGGAGAGTACTGTGGCGCGAATGCCGCGTGGGTGGACACGGTGCATGCCGCGCTTGATGTGACCTTCACACCTGTTGCTTCCCACTGACAGTACAGCTGCCCCATGCAGCCACCGTGGCAGTGGCAAGAGGGTCGCTCCTCTTTAAAGCGATGGCCGTGTAGCGGGCCGCAGTTAGCTGACGCCTCTGCTTGCGTCTAGATGGCAAACGCCATTAGGAGCTACGGCGTTCCTTTGATGTCAGCGTTCGTGCCTCAGCGCCACTGCCGCATATCTCTGCGACACTGTCAGTCTGTGAGTGCGTCACAGAGAAGGAGAAACATACATCTTTTTTCCGTTTATTTCATCACCTGTCGGGAGTCTATGATCCAACCTGAGGATACGTACAAGCCATCAATTTAAATTTGAATTTTGACTGTTTCAGATTCCGCCACTGAAACTTTGTACGTGAAATACAGGGTGTTTCAAAAATGACCGGTATATTTGAAACGGCAATAAAAACTAAACGAGCAGCGATAGAAATACACCGTTTGTTGCAATATGCTTGGGACAACAGTACATTTTCAGGCGGACAAACTTTCGAAATTACGGTAGTTACAATTTTCAACAACAGATGGCGCTGCAAGTGATGTCAAAGATATAGAAGACAACGCAGTCTGTGGGTGCGCCATTCTGTACGTCGTCTTTCTGCTGTAAGCGTGTGCTGTTCACAACGTGCAAGTGTGCTGTAGACAACATGGTTTATTCCTTAGAACAGAGGATTTTTCTGGTGTTGGAATCCCACCGCCTAGAACACAGTGTTGTTGCAACAAGACGAAGTCTTCAACGGAGGTTTAATGTAACCAAAGGACCGAAAAGCGATGCAATAAAGGATCTGTTTGAAAAATTTCAACGGACTGGGAACGTGACGGATGAACGTGCTGGAAAGGTAGGGCGACCGCGTACGGCAACCACAGAGGGCAACGCGCAGCTAGTGCAGCAGGTGATCCGACAGCGGCATCGGGTTTCCGTTCGCCGTGTTGCAGCTGCGGTCCAAATGACGCCAACGTCCACGTATCGTCTCATGCGCCAGAGTTTACACCTCTATCCATACAAAATTCAAACGGGGCAACCCCTCAGCGCCGCTACCATTGCTGCACGAGAGACATTCGCTATCGATATAGTGCACAGGATCGATGACGGCGATATGCATGTGGGCAGCATTTGGTTTACTGACGAAGCTTATTTTTACCTGGACGGCTTCGTCAATAAACAGAACTGGCGCATATGGGGAACCGAAAAGCCCCATGTTGCAGTCCCATCGTCCCTGCATCCTCAAAAAGTACTGGTCTGGGCCGCCATTTCTTCCAAAGGAATCATTGGCCCATTTTTCAGATCCGAAACGATTACTGCATCACGCTATCTGGACATTCTTCGTGAATTTGTGGCGGTACAAACTGCCTTAGACGACACTGCGAACACCTCGTGGTTTATGCAAGATCGTGCCCGGCCACATCGCACGGCCGACGTCTTTAATTCCCTGAAAGAATATTTCGATGATTGTGTGATTGCTTTGGGCTATCCGAAACATACAGGAGGCGGCGTGGATTGGCCTCCCTATTCGCCAGACATGAACCCCTGTGACTTCTTTCTGTGGGGACACTTGAAAGACCAGGTGTACCGCCAGAATCCAGAAACAATTGAACAGCTGAAGCAGTACATCTCATCTGCATGTGAAGCCATTCCGCCAGACACGTTGTCAAAGGTTTCGGGTAATTTCATTCAGAGACTACGCCATATTATTGCTACGCATGGTGGATATGTGGAAAATATCGTACTATAGAGTTTCCCAGACTGCAGCGCCATCTGTTGTTGACAATTGTAACTACTGTAATTTCGAAAGTTTGTCCGCCTGAAAATGTACTGTTGTCCCAAGCATAATGCAACAAACGGTGTATTTCTATCGCTGCTCGTTTAGTTTTTATTGCCGTTTCAAATATACCGGTCATTTTTTAAACACCCTGTATGTCTCTTACATTAATGTGACAGCTAATCTTCGGAAGGATAATAATATTTTTATCAGCACCCGATGACCCAGAAACTTCCGTGACAGTAACGTTAGTAAAATCCTTATACATGTTGTGGTACATTTTTGGCTGATTTTACATTGTCTGCGATTGATCACGCGATGATATTACACCAGACGTGCAACGGTTGTGTATAGGCACCAGCAACCCGGCGATCAATCGCAGTTTCTTAATATGATCAGAAATTGGCTTATTTAAAGTCACCAGTCTCTGAACTGGATTGATGCCACCCGGCACGAATTCCTCTCCTGTGCAAACTTCTTCATCTCAGAGAGCCACTTGCAGCCTACATACATTATTTGATGTATGTATTCCAATCTGTGCCTTCCTCTAAATTTTCTTCCCTCTACTGCTGTCTCTAGTACCATAGAACTCATTCCCGGATGTCTTAACAGATGTCCTATCAATATGTGTTTCCCACATATTTCTATCCTCTGCGCGGAACCTCCTCATTCCTTACCTTATCAGTCACCTAATTTTCAACATTCGTCTGCAGAACCACATCTCAAATGCGTCGATTGTCTTCTGTTCAGTTTTTCCCACAGTACATGTTTCACTACCGTACAATGCTATGCTCCAGACGTACATTGTTAGAAATCTCTTCCTCAAATTAAGGCCTAAGTTTGATACTAGTAGACTTCTATTGGCCAAGAACGCCCTATTTGCCAGAGCTAGTTTGCTTTTTTATAGACTGCTGGCTCCGTCTGCCATGGATTATTTTGCTGCCTAGGTAACATAATTCCTTAACTTCATCTGCTTTGTGATCACCAACACCGATGTGAAGTTTCACACTGTCCACACTTCTGCTACTTCTCATTACTTTCGTCTTTCTTCGATTTACTCGCAGTTCATATCCTGTACTCATTAGACTGTCCATTCCATTCAGCAGATCCTGTAATTCTTCTTCACTTTCACTGAGGATAACGATGTCATCAGCGGATCTTAGAACTGATATCCTTTCACCTTGAATCTTAATTCCACTTTTATTCAAATTATTGCTCCTTCAACGTGTAATTGAACGGCAGGGGTGAAAGACTGCACCCTTCTTACCTCCTTTTTAATTGGAGAACTTTGTTCGTTGTCATCCATGTCTTCCATTCTTAATGATCCCTCTTGGTTCTTCTACATACTATACACGGTGAGTCACTAACTATTGCCGTCAAGAACAACTCCGAAAGTATGATAGTAGGTGAAAAGATTGTGGGACAAAAGTTGCATGGGACAACAGGGGTTATAATATGAAGTTGGGTTTTCGTTGCTAGGTGGGGTCGCTTCAGAGATATGAAGATCAACTTGATTTTTTGAGTGGGATGTTATAGTTTAGTACCTATATTCTGATAGCGGCTATCGAGACGAATCCAATGATATGTAACAGTAAGGTCTTTGAAGGTAAACGAAGGTAAATGAACGTCCATCTACAGAAGTTGTTCAAAGTTATGACCATTGGTATCAATTCAGTGCAGCAATCTTCTTAACATGGATCGAGTGGTATTCCTTATCACTGCAACACTTACCGAAGCAAATTCTCTGGCAATTCTCCCTCGCATATCTTCAGGTGTAGTAGGAACGTCTTTATAAACAATGACTTTTACGAATCCCCACAAGAAAATCTTCCAGACGCGTCAAGTCTGGCGAACGAGCCGGCCACCACACATCTCCTCCGCGTCCAATCCAACGATTTGGGAATTGTCTCTGCAACTAACTTCCAGCCATCAGCGAAAAATGTGCCGTACACCCATAGTGCTGATACCACGTTCTGTTCCTTGTTCCTAAAGATATTTTTTCCAATAACAGACCTAATGTTTCTTGCAGGACTGTGATGTACTCCCTAACATTAAGATGTCATTCGACGAAATATGGGCCTATAATTCTGTCCTCCAGAATTCTACACCATACATTGACCGACCACGGTTTTAGGTGTGCAACTTGCCGCAGGCAACATGGATTTTCAGTTGCCCAATAATGCATGTTATGCAAATTAACATTTCCATGGTTCGTGAATGTAGCCTCGTAAGTCAATAAAATCAAATTAATAAATATGTCATCCCTCTGAATCTGGAGTTGAGCCCATCCGCAGAATTCAATGCAACGCATACAATCCGTACCATTTAATTCTTGGTGGAGACTGATGTGGTAAGGATGATATTTATAGCGATGCAGAACACGAACAACACTACTCTGGCACATGCCAAATTCCCTTGCGATTTGAAGCGAACTCTGGATTAACCGGGCGGTCTAAGGTGCTGCAGTCATGGACTGTGCGGCTGGTCCCGGCATAGGTTCGAGTCCTCCCTCGGGCATGGGTGTTTGTGTTTCTCCTTAGGATAATTTAGGTTAAGTAGTGTGTAAGCTTAGGGGTTGATGACCTTAGCAGTTAACTCCCATAAGATTTCACACACATTTGAACATTTTTTTGAGCGAACTAACATAAGAATGTTGAATTACAGTGGCAAGAGTACCAATTTCCGTTTCCTCGTCAGTAACTTTCCTTTGCAGGATATGGTTGCGATGCGTTAAAGATCCAGTTGTTCTCAATGGATCATAAACATATTTTAATCTACGACGTGCAGGGTGAGTACGTTGAGGATATCTTTCAGCGTATAAGTCTCTAGCTCTCACTTTATTTCGTTGGCATTCTCTGTAAATGAGAAGCATATCTACTTGTTCTTCGAAGGAATTGATCATTCACATTCGCTTGATTTGAAGATACTAGTCTTACCGCACCTATTAGTATTGTGTTGTGAAACAATCGAATGTTCTTTACATGTTAATGGCATGTTAGATCGATACGCCGTATTTGGCGAATATTTACTATTTGCACGACATACGAGAGAGAATTGTCACAGCAGGTACTTTGATTAGTGCCGATGGGATAAGGAATACCATTCAATACGTGATAAGAAGATTGCAGTAGTGCATTGACACCAATGGTCATCACTTCGAACAACTTCTGTAATTAGACGTTCATGCCAACTTTGTGACCTTCGTTGACCTTCAAAGACCTTACTATTACACAGCACTGGTTTCGTCTCTATAGCCGCTATCAGAAAATATGTACCAAACTATAGCATCCCACTTAAAAAAAACAAAGTTGACCATATCTCTGACTCGACTCTGTATATTACCCGTCTTTCGCTACAGCTTACCACTATTTTACTCAGAATTACGTAAATCTTGCACCATTTGACACTGTCGAACATTTTTTGCACGTCGATAGGTCTTTAGTCTTGCTTCCATTACCAACCACAAAATCAGAACTACTTCTCTGGTGCCTTTACCTTTCCTAAAGGCACACTGATTGTGCTCTAACATATCCTCAATTTTCTTTTCGAGTCTTCTGCATATTATCCTCGTTAGCAACATGGATACATGTACGGTACGGTAATTTTCGCACTTGCTGGCGCTTGCAAAGTCAGACGGTATATTGACCGACCCAGACATTCTACATGTCAAAGTGAATAGTAGTTCTGTTGCCGCGTCCCCCATTGATTTTAGAAATCCTGATGCAATTGTATGTTTTCGTTCTACCTTATTGTATCTTAACTTTCCATATGCTCTTTCATGTACTGATTCTAATACTGGGTCATATATAAATTGAAGGAGGAGACGGGAAGAAAGGAAAGGAAAAGAAAGGGAGGAGATCACTGGTGTTGACTGCATCGTGACATTACGCGGAATCAGCGGTTACGAGTGAAAATGCGTACCGGACTAGGATTCGAACCCTTGATCTCTCGCTTCCTAGGCAGGTGTGTTGACCACTGCGCCATCCGGGATACGACGTCACCGCAACTGCGCGGACTATCTCGGGACGTCCCAAGGCTGATTCACATTATTATATTTATATTATATTATATTGTACTGTATTACATTATATTATATTATATTTATATTTCAACCGTAAATTTTTGTTATTTTGAGAAGTATCATTCTTTGTAAATTCTGTAGATAAAACAAAAGAAAAGAAAACTTTAAAAAGATGAAAAAAAGAAAATTGTAAGATATACGACCTGTTCTAAACATCAGGTAACAGGTCTGTAATTTGGCAATAAATAAGTAAAAAAATAAAATCGAGGGCCACCTATCTGAAGTGCCAGTCCATTTCCTCCATGCTAGCTCTCATCAGTTTCCCACAGGAGGTCGGGCGTATTTGTGAGTCGGCACTGAAGAAGGTGGATCCATTGCCCAGCTGGGCCCATCAAATTTGAGCCGTGAGTTCCAGAGATGCTCTTGGCAGGATAGATTCTCTGTTGAAATTGTTACGGCGGTCTGGTTGGCTACCGCCCTCTATTTAGGACGTCCGCGGCTCGCGAGAGGAGACTCGGACAGGGCAGTGACGGAGACACAGCTGGCGGCAGTGACAGAGGGAGGATAGCGTACGCGCATCGCGAATAGCGAGTCGGCGCTCGGTGTACTGCGAGGACGCGCGGTGTCGACATTGCGCCGCCTGGGTCTGGCGACGAGTGGAACTGGAGTGCGGAAGCAGCCACCGGTCAACATAGGCCCTGTTGGAGAGTCGCGTCTGTATCGAATCCTGAGGCCGGTATTACACTACCAAATTTCTTTGTCAAAGATTTGATCAAAGATGTGATCCAATATTCCGTCCAATATATTTGACAAAGATCTTTGACGTAGCGCTAGAGGGGGTATTACACTGTCATCAACTTTTTCGTCAAAGTTCAAGATGGCTGACAACAACTTGTTATTAACCGCAGCAGTTCTACGTACTCCAATTGCATTGTGTGCACATGCGAAAAAGAAGTGGGGGGAAAAATGGAACCATACATACGAGGTTGACAGTCTTAAAAGTCCTTGGATTACAACTTGATAATAAATTCAGTTGGGAGGAGCACACCACAGAACTGCAGAAAGGCCTTAACAAATCTGTATTTGCAATTCGAGTGTTAGCAGACATAGGCAACATAAAAATGAAAAAGCTTGCATACTTTCATTCCATAATGTCATATGGGATAATATTTTGGGGTAAATCTTGAAGTCAAACAATTTTTCAAGGTCCAAAAGCGTATAATACGTATTATTTGTGGAGTAAATTCACGGACCTCCTGCAGAAACCCCTTCAAAGAACTGGGTAAACTAACTACTGCCTCTCAGTATATTTACTTCTTAATGAAATTTGTCATAAATAATATATCTCTTTTTCCAACAAACAACTCAGTTCATACATACAATACCAGGAACAAAAATGATCTGCACAAGGACTTAAAAGCACTTACTTTAGTTCAAAAAGGGGTCCACTACTCAGGAACACTCATCTTCAATAATTTGCCAGGAAACATAAAAAATTTAGTTAGAAATAAAGATCAGTTTAAAAGGAGCCTGAAAGACATACTACTGGCTAACTCCTTCTACTCCATTGGCGAAATTTTTAATAGAAACAAATGATGTATTTATTCATACTATTAGTATTGTTATTTCAGCTTTAAAAAAATCGACATGTTCCACATCCACGAGGCTCTCCCCAGCACGGATCTATGGAACGAAAAACTAATCTAATCCGGGTGAAGCCGTGGGTTTTACGACGACACGATAAAAGCATTCAACAAAACTTGTTACGTGAGCTTACAGTGGATGAAGTCAAGTCGTACATCAGTTACTTAAGAATGGATGAGCATACACTTCTGTATGTGCTCAATGAAATGTATCCTCATATCACATAGCACACTATTCACTTAAGAACTGCTACATCTTCAGAAGACAGGCTCACTATAACACTCCGATTCCTTGCTACAGGAGAGGGTTATTTTAGGTTAGGTTAGGTTAGGTTAGGTCAGGTTAGGTCTCCAATCTTCTTAATCTATTTTTGTATTCAGGGTGCCTCACGTTGTAAAGCGCCCCAATCAGCTTTAGACATATCTATTAATTTTGTAGTTGTCGGCACACACCAATTGTATTTACCAGCAATGGTTATAAAAACACTACAGACGAAGTACGCTCCACCGATGCTAGCGCTCCATGTGGTAACATGTCACATTGCAGTGAACAGAAGACAAGCGGTTTCTTTGATCAAATATACAGTGAAGTCCTAGATTTGATCAAATATTGGACGACATTTGACAAAGTCCCTATTACACTATCAAATATCTTTGACAAAGATATTGGACAAAGATATTGGACAAAGAAATTTGATAGTGTAATACCGGCCTGAGGAGAGCGCGGGAGTTTACCCTGACGTGCATGTTAACGGCGAGCTTCTGGACTAACTTTACATGGTGAGCCACTTTGTGGTGGAACTTTTGGATGTGATTTCTCCGTGTAGCCTGTTTGTTTTTCGCTAGTCACTCCTTAAACCACTTGGACGTGGGTCCGGGATACTCGGTATTGCAAGTCCATGTCACTGCGCTGTTCCCTGGTTCCGTTGCATTTATCTTGAGCTACAAGTATGGCCGATATTCGGCGATTCCTTTTTTATTATTATTGTTAATATGTTAAGTGGTAAATTTTACGAATAAAAATTTATTCCCTATATTAAAGTTCAGCCGCAAATTTAAATTGGAGCTGCCAACTTCCTTTCTGTTGGCAGCTATAATAGTAACAATTTAGCGCCGTCAAACGGTGCTTTCGCATTTAAGGTAGTGTGCGCATTGTCTGTTCATTATGACCTTGAACTAATTCTGGTTTATAAATTTATCAAGTAAATGGAAATGAGAGTTTGCCGTCTTTGACCGGGAGGCCCCTAGCGGAGCAGGTTCGGCCGCCTTGGTGCAGGTCTTATTACATTCGACGCCACATTGAGCGACCGGCGGGACGAAATGACGATGAAGACAACACCCAGTCCCTGAGCGGAGAGAATCTCCGACCCAGCCGGGAATCGAACCTGGGCCCATAGGACGGCAATCCGTCACACTGACCACTTTTTTTTTAAAAAAATTTATTTGTGTGCGCCGACCGGGACTCGAACCCGGGATCTCCTGCTTACATGGCAGATGCTCTATCTATCTTTTTTTTCGTTGTTTTTTAAAAATTTTTCTTTTCCTTTTTTTTCCCTTTTTTCCTTTATTTTCTCCCTGACCACTTTTTTGTGTTAGGAAAAAGGCATCCATATCAATAACAAAACAAGAGTACCTTCGAAACTATGAAATAGAATTTGAAACTAATAGTAAAATGATAAATAGAAAAAGAAATGTAAGCAAATCTTGCACGCCATTCCATGTGCATGGCCACCGAGCGAGGTGGCGCAGTGGTAGCACACTGGACTCGTATTCGGGAGGACGACGGTTCAATCCCGCGTCCGGCCATCCTGATTTAGGTTTTCCGTGATTTCCCTAAATCGCTCCAGGCAAATGCTTGGATGGTTCCTTTGAAAGGGCACGGCCGACTTCCTTCCCCATCCTTCCCTAATCCGATGAGACCGATGTCCTCGCTGTTTGGTCTCTTCCCACAATAAACCAACCAACCAACCATGTGCATGGCCCTTCTGCGTACAGGTTCCATGTTCCAAATTGATAAACATTTCGCAGCGTTGGAACTTCATGACGGCGGTCATCCACTGCGCGGCTCTCCCCAACTGTGAGGGGGGTTATCGAAGACACTGCGCAAATAGTTCGCAAATAGCTGACGGTATCGGGGAGTAGGCTCAAGTGTGCTATGACTGTCCTGGAGAAATTGCCAGTAACCAAGGACCATCTTCTCATCATCTCGAAAGAGGTAGTTTATGGACATGTCTTTAAACCATGTAAGAGCGTGTGTCTTCGCAGGCGGGAAATAAGTATCCTCCGGACAAAGGAGGAGCCGTGGCTCTATTGTGCGAGGCGCGATACGTAGGTAGCAGGCGAGGATCTTCTGCACTAGCAGCCATACCTCTAACGCCGATCCACATGTTAAACGGTGTTCGTCAATATCCACGAGATGGCAACGTGGGCAAAGGGAGGAATCCGTCATCCCAATAGCGTGCAGCCTTTGTCGAGTTACAACTTTCCCGTTCACAATCTGGTACCACGTGGCTCGTACCCGCGTGGGGAGGAACGGCTTCTACACCGCTCTCCACACTGCAGGCCATAGAGTGGTCGGGCTTTTCTTCTCAATGGGATGGACCTTAGCAGCAACCTGTAAATATCGCTCGCCTTCGGAGTGCGAGTGTTGTGAAGGTCTGGGTGTACGTAACTATACTCAGGAATAAGTGCCGAGAGGTGGGAGGGTGAGGGAGTAATATGCGCAATCGTGACAGGTGGCAGAAGAGACGCCGACAGGAATTCCTCTAACAGACGTCCCTTAAGGGAAGCACCTTGATGGGTCCACAATTTCAGCATTGTGCACAAGCATAACGCTGTAGCTGTCGCTCGTACATGTACAAGTCCCACTCCACCGTCACGCGGAGGGAGGGTGAGTGTTTCGTAGCGGACTTTGAATAGGATGGGCGGTAAGGTAATATCCAAACGCTGTTTGCAGTCTGTGTGCCATCGCTGTCGATATTGGTAGAACCTGAGGCATGTGGATCATCTTAGTCGCCACGTGTAGGTTGAGGTATTCCACACGCTGTAGAAGATCCATCCGTCGAAGTAGGTTCCGGCGAACTTTTGTGCGTATCGTCTGTAGTAATCGTTTATAGTTCATGGTAGCTGTGCGGCGTACATCCTGTGTAAATGTTATGCCCAAGAAACGGATCTTTTTGACTAGTGGGAGTGGGGCTAAAGCGCCCTCCTGTAGACCTCTCCCAATAGGCATCGCTGCCGATTTGGCCACATTCATGAGGCGCCCCACTGCCAATCCGTATCGATTGATCCATTGTATCACCGAGCGTACCTCCTCACGAGGTCGTACACCACCCAGCTATCGGGGCGGACAATTTATCAAGTGAAATTTCACGTCATTGAAGATTGTTTAATGAACTGTTGCTTTAATAGTAACTGCGGTTGTCACTCTATAACGTTTAACACCTCTTCCTGCATTTGGCGCTACCCAGTGCTTGGCTGTTGGTTTTAATATTTTAGTGAACTGTGTATTAATACTGGGTTTGTGTGTTCTAGAAGCCGTTATTGGTGTGCGCAGGCCTTCTTCCTGTTGTCACTTGAGCCCTCTAGCACGGAATTCAGACGCGCGGCCGATGTGAACGCCAAACATCGAAAAAGTGCTAAATGCTGTGTAAATCATCGTAGCATCATATTGCCATAGTAGTTAATTCACGTACTTAGGAGAGCTTGCTATTTGAATATTTTTCTGAAACCTAATAGTTTTTACAAATTGCTATTTTTCGTATTCACAAGGCCTGATAATTGATTAGTGAGCTCAGATCTGTAGTTACGTTACAGTTATACTTGTATAAAGTATTTTTTTGAGCTTAAAGTTGGGGGCCATAAGGCTGTTTTCCTTTTAAACACGTTTGAATAATCGGTGAAGATCACCGCAATTTGCAAATACTAATTAATAATTGTGTTATTACCAGTGCTCTGTTTTAATTAACGTGGAGACAATAAATTTTTATATCCTCAAACAGCTTCAGCATTCTACTCCAGCAGCCCATGTGCCCTGCTTGCCAGTCCTATACCTTACCAAAGTTATACGAATTCTTCGGCGTCACAAGGCCACAGTCATGTAGCAGTGGTTTCGGGAACATAATAGTGAACACATATTGATGTCGCGGAAACAAAATTCTCCTCATATGATCCTGTAGGAAAACGTATGGAACGCTATTGGACGCCAGATCCGCTTCCACAAACCACTGGTCATTAAATAACGGGATTGTGTACCTGCGTGTAGGCATCTGGTATCACGTACCTTCGGGTACCTAATAAAGACATATCGTTGTATGCCACGCAGCTGCTGTATTCCGTTCTAAAAGTGTACCAACACACTATGAACACGCTGCTCCCATCACGACTATCGCGGTCAGGTGTAGCGATCATGCTGGCCACTGGAATACCTCAACATCACGCAAACAGTTCATAAAGACACATGACAAAAGTGACAAGCTTTAACCTGTCGAAAACGGCAACACGATACTGTCCCACGAGGACGCAGGATGTATCTGACGTATCTTTGCGCTCTCAGAATATCCCGAGCTACTATCTGAAGTCACATCCAGTGGCCCCCACACCGCAGGAGTAACACCACCATATCTCTCCAAAACACTGAAAGGTTGGGACCTCTTCCCATGTCGTCGACATAGTCGAAGACCAATGTCATCTGTGGTGGTGCAGAACCTCCACTGGACACAATGCGTCGCCATTTACCAGCAGCCCATACTTTCAGTCACAGTACCACTCCAAACGCACCCGTCTGTGGTACAGAAGTTCATAGCATCCCACACATGGAACAGTAATTGTCAAGTCCAGGTGCAGCTAGGCTCCCATCAGACGGATGACTGGCTCGAGGAGTAATAGAAGCACTCCGTCTTCAGGCCACAAGTGGCCAATGCGGACCATCCGACCGCCGTGTCATCCTCACTGGTGATGTACACTTTCACTCTGTAGGAATCAGCATGGGTTTCGAAAAAGACGGTCATGTGAAACCCAGCTCGCGCTATTCGTCCACGAGACTCAGAGGGCCATAGACACGGGTTCACTGGTAGATGCCGTGTTTCTTGACTTCCGCGAGGTGTTCGATACAGTTCCCCACAGTCGTTTAACGAACAAAGTAAGAGCATGTGGACTATCAGACCAATTGTGTGATTGGATTGAGGAGTTCCTAGATAACAGGACGCAGCATGTCATTCTCAATGGAGAGAAGTCTTCCGAAGTAAGAGTGATTTCAGGTGTGCCGCAGGGGAGTGTCATAGGACCGTTGCTATTCACAATATACATAAATGACCTGGTGGATGACATCGGAAGTTCACTGAGGCTTTTGCAGATGATGCTGTGGTGTATCGAGAGGTTGTAACAATGGAAAATTGTACTGAAATGCAGGAGGATCTGCAGCGAATTGACGCATGGTGCAGGGAATGGCAATTGAATCTCAATGTAGACAAGTGTAATGTGCTGGGAATACACAGAAAGATAGATCCTTTATCATTTAGCTACAAAATAGCAGGTCAGCAACTGGAAGCAGTTAATACCATAAATTATCTGGGAGTACGCATTAGGAGTGATTTAAAATGGAATGATCATATAATGTTGATCGTCGGTAAAGCAGATGCCACACTGAGATTCATTGGAATAATCCTAAGGAAATGCAATCCGAAAACAAAGGAAGTAGGTTACAGTACGCTTGTTCGCCCACTGCTTGAATACTGCTCAGCAGTGTGGGATCCGTACCAGATAGGATTGATAGAAGATATAGAGAAGATCCAACGGAGAGCAGCGCGCTTCGTTACAGGATCATTTAGTAATCGCGAAAGCGTTACGGAGATGATAGATAAACTCCAGTGGAAGACTCTACAGGAGAGACGCTCAGCAGCTCGGTACGGGCTTTTGTCAAAGTTTCGAGAACATACCTTCACCGAAGAGTCAAGCAGTATATTGCTCCCTCCTACGTATATCTCGCGAAGATACCATGAGGATAAAATCAGAGAGATTAGAGCCCACACAGAGGCATACCGACAATCCTTCTTTCCACGAACAATACGAGACTGGAATAGGAGGGAGAACCGATAGAGGTACTCAAGGTACCCTCCGCCACACACCGTCAGGTGGCTTGTGGAGTATGGATGTAGATGTAGATGTAGATCGTTATGATGGTCTTCTTTGACTGGAGCCGCTACTATTCGTTGGAGTAGCTCCTCAATTGGCATCACGAGGCTGAGTGCACCCCGAAAAATGGCAAGAGTGCATGGCGGCCTGGATGGTCACCCATCCAAGTGGCGGCCACTCCCGACAGCTCTTAACTTCGGTGATCTGACGGGATCTGGTGTATCCACTGCGTTAAGGCCGTCGCCTTCGAGTTTTAATAGAACTCAGTATGTTGTCTTCGACGGCTAGTGTCCATCATAGACAAGGGTGTCGTGAGGAGTGCCTCAGTGAAGTGTGACATGACTGCTGCTATTATCTATATACGTAAATAATTTGGCGGACAGGGAGGGCAGCAACCTGTACTTGTTTGTTCCATAAACACGGGAGAACTGCCGTAAGTCAGTAACGTCTTGCCACGATATTTCGGCACAAAGTCATTTGGCCATCTTCAGGTGAGTACAGCTGTAGAAGTACTGGCGAATACGCGCTGAGCTCTGCTATTTAAAGCCAAAGGGGCTGCATTGCGCATGCGCTGCGCATGTACTGTTTAGCGTGCGCGTTCACAACTCCGTGCGCTGTGCCTGGCGCCCTCCGTGGTGAAAACTTGGCATTTCGATATCAGATCGATCTTCATCTTTATACCGATAACTACGTTGACTACGAAGTTTCTCTACAGTGGGATTCCAAGCGGAATTTAACTGGTAACCGCTATCTCGATTAAAAAGAGTCTCGCTGTCTGACAATTTTATTTCTATGGCTTCATTTATAATTGAACTCCAGAAATTTGATGTTTGAGCCACAATTTTTTGTATCATTGTAATTCATAGAATGGGCAGTAGAAATGCAATGCTCAGCGATTGCGGACTTGGTGGGTTGGAGAAGGCGAGTATGCCGTTGGTGTTCCACAATACCTGCACCGTTCTTGTTGTCTGCCCTATATGTGACTTGCCGCAAACACATGAAATCTTGTAGACACCTGATTTACGTAGGCCCAGGTCATCCTTAACGGATCCCACCAGTGATGATATTTTAAGAGGAGGGCGAAAGATTAACTTGATGCTTCCTCAATATTCTACCTATCTGTGGCGAGATGTTCTCAATAAAAGGTAGATAAGCCGTTGACCTGAAGACCTCTTCTTCTTCCTTGTTGCGTCGTTTGTAGGACTGCATAGCTCTGTTCACTTGCTTAGTTGAAAAGCCATTCATCAGGAATACTTTTTGCGGGTGTTTCAGTTCCGCTTCAAGACTGTCGACGTCAGAAATAGTATGGGCACGGTGGAGTAAAGTTTTAAGGACACCCATTGTTTGTGCCGGATGGTGGCAACTGGTAGCTTGCAGATACAAATCTGTATGGGTCGGTTTCCTATACACCGAATGACTTGTTTGTTCGCGAGCCTGCGGTGTGCGATAAGGTGTCGAAGCTTACTGCAGGGAGACGACCTACACAAAATTTCTAGTTGGTGTGATGAGAGGTAGCTAGCTCTAAATGTGGAAAAAATCTTACTTAATGCGGATGAGTAGGAAGGACAAACCTGTAAGATTCGGCTACAATATTACTAGTGTCCGACATGACACAGTCAAGACTCTTGAATATCTGGACTTACATTACAAAGCGATATGAAATGGAGCGAAAATGTGGGAACTGTGGTAGGGAAGGTGGTCGGCTTCAGTTTATTGGAAGAATTGTAGCAAATAGTGGTTCACCTGTAAAGGAGGCCGCATGTAGGTCCCTGGTGCGACCTACTCTTGGGAACTACTTGAGTGTTTGGGATCCGTACCGGGTCGAGTTGAAGGAAGACATTGAAGCAATTCCGAGACGGGCTGCTAGATTTGCTACCGGTAGGTCCGAACAACCCGTAAATATTACGAAGATGCTTCGGGACTCAAATCGGAATCCCTGGAGGGAAGGCAACGTTCTTTTCAAGGAATACTATTGAGAAAATTTAGAGAACCGTCACTGAAGCTGACTGCCACACAATTCTACTGTCACCAACATACGTTGCGCGTAAGACCACGAATATACGAGAAATTAGTTGTTTTTCCCTCGCTCTATTTGCGAGTGGAACAGGAAAGGAAATGACTGGCAGTGGTACAGGGCACCCTCCGCCACGCACCGTGGCGAGAATTCAATCACGTCCCAGATGTGTTCCATCGGATTCACATCTGATGAGTTGGGCGGCCAGCACCTCAAATGGACTCGCCACCAGCTTGTCTCCGACCCAGTACAAGTGTCAAGGAGTTGGTCCCCCGAAGAACGACGAATTCGCGCCCTCCTATCAGCACGATCAAGATGGTATCGGGATTCATCAGACCACGCAACGATCTGCCACTGTACCAACGTCCAGTGCAGATGGTTACGGTCCTATTTCAGTCGTAGTTGTCGATGTTGTGCTGTTAACATAGGCACATGCATGCGTCGTCAGCTGTGGAGGCCCATCGTTAGGCCGGTATTACACTATCAAATTTCTTTGTCAAAGATTTGATCAAAGATGTGATCCAGTATTCCGTCCAATATACACTGCTGGAAATTGAAATAAGAACACCGTGAATTCATTATCCCAGGAAGGGGAAACTTTATTGACACATTCCTGGGGTCAGATACATCACATGATCACACTGACAGAACCACAGGCACATAGACACAGGCAACGGAGCATGCACAATGTCGGCACTAGTACAGTGTATATCCACCTTTCGCAGCAATGCAGGCTGCTATTCTCCCATGATCGTAGAGATGCTGGATGTAGTCCTGTGGAACGGCTTGCCATGCCATTTCCACCTGGCGCCTCAGTTGGACCAGCGTTCGTGCTGGACGTGCAGACCGCGTGAGACGACGCTTCATCCAGTCCCAAACATGCTCAATGGGGGACAGATCCGGAGATCTTGCTGGCCAGGGTAGTTGACTTACACCTTCTAGAGCACGTTGGGTGGCACGGGATACATGCGGACGTGCATTGTCCTGTTGGAACAGCAAGTTCCCTTGCCGGTCTAGGAATGGTAGAACGACGGGTTCGATGACGGTTTGGATGTACCGTGCACTATTCAGTGTCCCCTCGACGATCACCAGTGGTTTACGGCCAGTGTAGGAGATCGCTCCCCACACCATGATGCCGGGTGTTGGCCCTGTGTGCCTCAGTCGTATGCAGTCCTGATTGTGGCGCTCACCTGCACGGCACTAAACACGCATACGTCCATCATTGGCACCAAGGCAGAAGCGACTCTCATCGCTGAAGACGACACGTCTCCATTCGTCCCTCCATTCACGCCTGTCGCGACACCACTGGAGGCGGGCTGCACGATGTTGGGGCGTGAGCGGAAGACGGCCGAACGGTGTGTACGACCGTAGCCCAGCTTCATGGAGACGGTTGCGAATGGTCCTCGCCGATACCCCAGGAACAACAGTGTCCCTAATTTTCTGGGAAGTGGCAGTGCGGTCCCCTACGGCACTGCGTAGAATCCTACGGTCTTGGCGTGCATCCGTGCGTCGCTGCAGTCCGGTCCCAGGTCGACGGGCAGGTGCACCTCCCGCCGACCACTGGCGACAACATCGATGTATTGTGGAGACCTCACGCCCCACGTGTTGAGCAATTCGGCGGTACGTCCACCCGGCCACCCGCATGCCCACTATACGCCCTCGCTCAAAGTCCGTCAACTGCACATACGGTTCACGTCCACGCTGTCGCGGCATGCTACCAGTGTTAAAGACTGCGATGGAGCTCCGTATGCCACGGCAAACTGGCTGACACTGACGGCGGCGGTGCACAAATGCTGCGCAGCTAGCGCCATTTGACGGCCAACACCGCGGTTCCTGGTGTGTCCACTGTGCCGTGCGTGTGATCATTGCTTGTACAGCTCTCTCGCAGTGTCCGGAGCAAGTATGGTGGGTCTGACACACCGGTGTCAATGTGTTCTTTTTTCCATTTCAAGGAGTGTATTTGACAAAGATCTTTGACGTAGGGCTAGAGGGGGTATTACACTGTCAACAAATTTTTCGTCAAAGTTCAAGATGGCTGACAACAACTTGTTATTAACCGCAGCTGTTCTACGTACTCCAATTGCATTGTGTGCACATGCGGAAAAGAAGTGGGGGAAAAAATGGAACCATACATACGAGGTTGACAGTCTTAAAAGTCCTGGGATTACAACTTGATAAAAAATTCAGTTGGGAGGAGCACACCACAGAACTGCAGAAAGGCCTTAACAAATCTGTATTTGCAATTCCAGTGTTAGCAGACATAGACAACATAAAAATGAAGAAGCTTGCATACTTTCATTCCATAATGTCATATGGGACAATATTTTGGGGTAAATCTTGAAGTCAAACAAGTTTTCAAGGTCCAAAAGCGTGTAATACGTATTATTTGTGGAGTAAATTCACGGACCTCCTGCGGAAACCTCTTCAAAGAACTGGGTACACTAACTACTGCCTCTCAGTATATTTACTGCTTAATGAAATTTGTCATAAATAATATATCTCTTTTTCCAACAAACAACTCAGTTCATACATACAATACCAAGAACAAAAATGATCTGCACAAGGACTTAAAAGCACTTACTTTAGTTCAAAAAGGGGTCCACTACTCAGGAACACTCATCTTCAATAATTTGCCAGGAAACATAAAAAATTTAGTTAGAAATAAAGATCAGTTTAAAAGGAGCCTGAAAGACTTACTACTCCTTCTACTCCATTGGCGAAATTTTTAATAGAAACAAATGATGTATTGTATTTATTCATACTATTAGTATTGTTATTTCAGCTTAAAAAAAATCGACATGTTCTACATCCACGAGGCTCTCCCCAGCACGGATCTATGGAACGAAAAAGTAATCTAATCTGGGTGAAGCCGTGGGTTTCACTACGACACGATAAAAGCATTCAACAAAACTTGTTACGTGAGCTTACAGTGGAAGACGTCAAGTCGTACATCAATTACTTAGGAATGGATGAGCATACATTTCTGTATGTGCCCAATGAAGTGTATCCTCATATCACAAAGCACAATATTCACTTAAGAACTGCTACATCTGCAGAAGACAGGCTCACTATAACACTCCGATTCCTTGCTACAGGAGAGGGTTATGTTAGGTTAGGTTAGGTTAGGTTAGGTCAGGTTAGGTCTCCAATCTTCTTAATCTATTTTTGTATTCAGGGTGCCTCACGTTGTAAAGCGCCTCATCAGCTTTAGACATCTCTATTAATTTTGTAGTTGTCGGCACACACCAATTGTATTTACCGGCAATGGTTATAAAAACACTACAGACGACAGTACGCTGCAGCGATGCTAGCGCTCCATGTGGTAACATGTCACATTGCAGTGAACAGAAGACAAGCGGTTTCTTTGATCAAATATACAGCGAGGCCCTAGATTTGATCAAATATTGGACGACATTTGACAAAGTCCCTATTACACTATCAAATATCTTTGACAAAGATATTGGACAAAGATATTGGACAAAGAAATTTGATAGTGTAATACCGGCCTTAGAAATGTTCGCTGCACTGCGTGTTAAAACAGACTTGTACATTGCCCAGCATTATTGTCTGACATTAGTTCCGCCACATTTAGCCACTTTTCCTATTTTACTAGTCTGCCCAGCCTATGACGTCCGACGTCTCTACCGAGTAGTGGGCGCTGAGCCCCATGACGTGTGGACATGGTATGGCCTTGATTTTACCGTGCGTGGAACACAATGACCATTGCACTCCTCGAACACCGACAAATCATGCAGTTTCCGAAATGCTCGTGCCGATCCTCCGGACCGTAACAACCTGTGCGTGGTCAAACTCAGATACATCGCGTGCCTCCCCCTTTCTACACACGGACAGCACGCTCACCGTGCGTGTGTCTGTTATTCCTCACCAGGTGAAGCTGCTATCTCCTGGACGGGTTTATGTCGACTGTAGGTCGGTGGCTATAATGTGCTCGATGATCAGTGCATAAGTAGATTATGTCAGCATTTTAAATTTTTAAATTCGTTCAGCTTATACACACATCAAAGAAAGTTTTGTATCACTTCGGTTCCAAAAGTTCCGGAACCTGTGCAGAAAATTGGAATAGAGATCAAAATAAACATCATATCCGCTCTTTCTATTGCTGATGAAAACTGCAGATTGCATGTTGTACCACCATACAGCGAGACCTTCAGGTGTGGTGGTCCAGATTGCTATACATACCAGTACCTCTAATACCCAGTAGCACGTCCTCTTACATTGAAGCATGCCTGTATTCGTAGTGGCATACTATCCACAAGCTCAACAAGCCACTGTTGGTCCAGATTGTCCCAACCCTCAAGGGCGATTCGGCGTAGATCCCTCAGAGTGGTTGGTGGGTCACGTCGTCCACAAACAGCCCCTTTCAATCTATTTCAGGCATGTTCGATAGGGTTCATGTCTGGAGAACATGCTGGCCACTGTAGTCGAGCGATGTCGTTATCGTGAAGGAAGTCATTCACAATATGTGCACGATGGGGGCGCGAATTGTCGTCCATGAAGACGAATGCCTCGCCAATATGCTGACAATATGGTTGCACCATCGGTCGGAGGATGACATTCACGTATCGTACAGCCGTTACGGCGCCTTCCATGACCACCAGCGACGTACGTCTGCTCCACATAATGCCACCCCAAAACAGAAGGGAACCTCCACCTTGCTGCACTCACCAGACGGTGTGTCTAAGGGGTTGAGCCTGACCGGGTTGCCTCCAAACACGTCTCCGACGATTGTCTGGTTGTATGCGACAGTCATCGGTGAAGAGAACGTTATGCCAATCCTCAGCGTTCAATTCGACATTTTATTCGTCCCATCTGTACCGCGCTACATGGTGTCGTGGTTGCAAAGATAAGAGGCAGACCTCTTAAGCTGGAGTTCCACAGGCCCAGTAGACAAGACGCGGAATGTGTCCCAGCTGACAGCAGGACACCGCTCTGTTGCCACTACTAGTCAAAATTAGCAATTCTCGAAAAACATCAGAAACCAGTTGGGGTAAAATACCTCTTGTTCATTCAAAATTGTTTGTGGATCTCTGTTTCTCTGGGTAAATATTTGTAGGACTTCCAGCGTGTTTAATGCATGTCCCTTCGGGGCTTCATCAATACTTCCATGCTTTCACTCATCTCTCCTATACTTATACCTTATACTCTTGCGTGTATAAGTGCATCATCAGTGCATTACTGTTTCCATCGTAGGAGTGTTCCCTAAATCTTGTTATGAGCCAAAGAAACAGATACACCTGTCTAATATCGTGTAGCAGTCCCCCCCCACCTCCCCCACCAGTACGTAGAAGTGTTTCAACACGACGTGACATGGGTTCGACTGATATCTGAAGTAGTGCTGGAGGGAACTGACACCAAGAATCCTGCAGCGCTGTCCATAAACCTGTAGGAGTACGAGGGGGTGGAGATCTCTTCTGAACAGCACGTTGACAGGCATCCCAGATTTGGTAAATAATATTCATTTATGGGGAGTTTCGTGGCCAGCGGAAGTGTTCACACTCAAAATACTGTCTCTGCAGCCACTCCGCAGACATGTGGGGTGTCGCATTGTCCTGATGCAATTTCCCTAGTCCGTGGGAAAGCACAATGGACACGAATAGATGAAGATGATCAAAAAGGATGCTTACGTGTCACCTGTCAGAGTTGTATCTAGATGTATCAGGGGGCCCGTATCACTCCAACCACACACGCCTCACACCGTTACGGAGTCTTCATCCCTGCTGACATGTAAGGTCCATGAACCTATGAGGTTGTCTCCATGCCCGTACACGCCGATCCCATCGATACAATTTTAAACGAGACTCGTTCAAACAGGCAACAAGTTTCCAAACTTTCTGGCAGATTAAAACTGCGAAAGGCAAAGGTCCCGAGTTCGTGTCTCGGTCGGGCACACAGTTTTAATCTGCCAGAAAGTTTCATATCAGCGCACACTCCGCTGCAGAGTGAAAATCTCATTCTGGAAACATGTTTCCAGTCATCAACAGTCCAGTGTCGCTCTTGACGCTCCCAGGCGAGGCGTAAAGTTATCTGTAGTGCAGTCATGAAGGGTACACGAAAGGCTTTCGGCTCCGAAAGATTGTATCGATAATGTTTCGTTGAATGGTTCGCTCGCTGACAGTTGTTGATGGCCCAGCACTGAAATCTGCAGCAATTTGCTTAAGGGTTGCACTTCTGTCATGTTGAAAGATTCTCTTCAGTCGTCCTTGGTCCCATTCTTGCAGAATCCTTTTCCTGGCGTAGCGATGTCCGAGATTTGATGTTTTATCGGATTCCTAATATTCACGTTACACTCGTGAAATGGTCGTACGGAAAAATCCCCACTTCATCGCTACCTGAGCGATGCTGTGTCCCATGGCTCGTGCGTAGACTATAACACCACGTTCAGCCTCATTTAAATCTTGATAGCCTACCATTGTAGCAGAAGTATCCGGCCTGACAACTACGCCATACACTTGCGGTCTTATATAGGCGTTGCCTACCGCAGCACCGTATTCTGCCTGTTTACGTATCTCTGCTGATTATTTTATACATTCGCAAACCACCTCTATTTGTCATGGCTGTTTTCAACTTAGTGACGTAATTTCCAGAATCCGTCTTCTTTGGAAGCCTATACTGTTATTAGGTTTCTGGGCGCTGTGAGCTTTCTGAATGTGAACCACTAAATGCTAAAGGTACATACCTTTTATTATTCTGATGGCTTCTGATCGAGTGCATCTGTACTTAATTTTCTCATATATTTTATTGATGTCTCTATTGCTGTTCCAATCTGCATGAACTATTTGCATAATTATTTGAAGCTCTTTCCCGAACTCGTTCTTATCCAAAGATAATTTCAAGTTTCTGTTTACCATAGGTACATACAGGGTGATTTAGCTCCCCTGCCGATGTCGTTTATGGAACCCACAATGTTTTATCTGGCCAACCAAAACAAAGTGCCAGATTATTCAAATTCCCTCGCTCGCTATGCGCTGTTAATCCGATAGAAAAAGGTAAACAGGGCATTGTTGTAGAAAATTTAATATAGTTTAATTTTGCACTGGGATGTGTTTTCATCGTTAGAGTTATTCAAGAAAAAGGGATCTTCAAACGCACTTCCACCCACCCACCAACACACACACACACACACACACACACACACACACACACACACACACCCTACCGGTCAGGATTTCTAGTATGTTGTTGATAGGACTCCCTCCTACCAAGGTACAAAAATTTTCAAGTGAATTGATTATTTCCCACATTCGACGTGTTTTTACTCTTCATTGACTGTCCTTATTACGTCATTGGCTTAGTTCAGCACAGACAAATTGCAAAATTAACGTTTGCGTAAATTTTCATAACAATTTTGTGATTTTAACTGCATAAAATAAACAGTTACACCGTTTTATTTGTCAGGCCTTCTGATAACGAAACTACACTACTGGCCATTAAAATTGCTACACCAAGAAGAAATGCAGATGATAAACGGGTATTCATTGGACAAATATATTATACTAGAACTGACATGTGATTACATTTTCACGCGATTTGGGTGCGTAGATCCTTTGAAATCAGTACCCAGAACAACCCCCTCTGGCCGTAATAACGGCCTTGATACGCCTGGGCATTGAGCCAATCACAGCTTGGATGGCGTGTACAGGTACAGCTGCTCATACAACTTCAACACGATACCACAGTTCATCAAGAGTAGTGACTGGCGTATTGTGACGAGCCAGTTGCTCGGCCACCACTGACCAGACGTTTTCAATTGGTGAGAGATCTGGAAAATGTGCTGGCCAGGGAAGCAGTCGTACATTTTGTGTATCCAGAAAGGCCCGTACAGGACCTGCAACACGCGGTCGTGCATTATCCTGCTGAAATGTAGGGTTTCGCAGGGATCGAATGTAACGTCCACTGTTCAAAGCGCCGTCAATGCGAACAATTGGTGACCGAGACGTGTAACCAATGGCACCCCATACCATCACGCCAGGTGATACGCCAATATAGCGATGACTAATACACGCTTCCAATGTGCGTTCACCGCGATGTCGCCAAACACGGACGCAACCATCATCATGCTGTAAACAGAACCTGGATTCATCCGAAAAAATGACGTTTCGCCATTCGTGCAGCCAGGTTCGTTGCTGAGTACACCATCGGAGGCGCTCCTGTCTCTGATGCAGTCTTGGCCTCCGAGCTGATAGTCCATGCTGCTGCAAACGTCGTCGAACTGTTCGTGCAGATGGTGGTTGTGTTGCAAACGTCCCCATCTGTTGACTCAAGGATCGAGACGTGGCTGCACGATCCGTTACAGCTATGCGGATAAGATGCCTGTCATCTCGACTGCTAGTGATACGAGGCCGTTGGGATCCAGCACGGCGTTCCGTATTACCCTCCTGAACCCACCGATTCCATATTCTGCTGACAGTCATTGGATCTCGACCAACGCGAGCAGCAATGTCGCGATACGATAAACCGCAATCGCGATAGGCTACAATCTGACCTTTATCAAAGTCGGAAACGTGATGATACGCGTTTCTCCTCCTTACACGGGGCATCACAACAACGTTTCACCAGGCAATGCCGGTCAACTGCCGTTTGTGTATGAGAAATCGGTTGGAAACTTTCCTCATGTCAGCACGTTGTAGGTGTCGCCACCGGCGCCAACCTTGTGTGAATGCTTTGAAAAGCTAATCATTTGCATATCACAGCATCTTCTTCCTGTTGGTTAAATTTCGCTTATGTAGCACGTCATCTTCGTGGTGTAGCAATTTTAATGGCCAGTAGAGTACAATGACTTTAACAGTTAAGTTTGGCTCGAACTGTTGACGCAGTTAGTTGTAACATTTAAAAAATGGCTTTTCTTTCATTACTCTCACGGGCATGTTAAATTCAATATGTTAACGAAACATCCGAACAGCTGGTGGCGTAATAGCTCAGTCAGTAGACAATAATACAGTTCGAATACTGGAAATCATTCGTTCACACGGAAATTTTTGTGCTGTGGCAGCAGGGATTGCCATCAACAACATACGACAAATCCTAATTTGTGGGGAAGAAGTTCGGTTAGGAGGCGCATTTGAAGATCACTTTAGTACGTTTTTCTTGAATAACTCAGAAATCGTGGAGTCCAGTGAAAACGTATATTAGTACAATGTTTAACTACATAAAATTTCCTACAAAAAATTCCTATAAATTTTTTCAATAGGACTAATCTTTTGCGAGTAGCGTGTGTCAAAATATGAAAATATCGCGCTTGGTTTCTGAGCGACAGATATTACCCCATTAAGTCCGAAATTAATTTTTTTTAAAACTGTATTTTTTATTCCTTAATTATTATGTACATAGTGTATGAACCACAATAAGTACAAAAACAACCAAATAATATTTATACATACTGTTATAATGGCCGTCCTCAGAATAGGACACTGGGATCTAACAGTATCGTATACCATACTGAACTGTATTCAAGTCTTAACTATTTATTTCTTGTGAAATGGTACAAAACACTTCACACACAGTGTTACACGGCATTTAACACAGTATGTTTTTGGTTTCCCGTTGCATTTAGCTCTTACACATCTTCTTTGCGTGCTTCTTTTGTCAATCATATGACCAATTCCATCAAACCTGATGTCTGGTATCATTCTCAACTGACTTGATGGGTATTCCATTGGACGTCCAATATTCGGTCTTCCAGTGTCCAATTTCAGGTATGTAACCGTAACAGCACGTCTGAAATCCAGTAAATACTGTGCATTTTTCCCATGTACTAGTCTGTAGAAGAGTCACGCATTTACGAGGGCCATTTCTAGCAAACGTGTAATAGGACCTAGTACCATTTTTTCCCTCTAATTACCGCCGCATGTCTTACAACTAACCAGTCATGGTGGTCAACACCTCCCATGTACGCGTTATACAACTTCAAAACGGCAGGTAGTTACACTTGTGTCTTCTTACTTGCTTGTCTACTGTACTGCGTAGCTCCTCCCAAAGGTTCAACTTGGTCAAAATTTGTACCAATTGAAACGCATCTGTTGTCGTGCCATCGAACAAGTAAGACTTCACCATTCCTGTCGAACTGGTAGTCATAGTTTCCTCGAACTGCCTTTTTCAGTTCGTTGCTCCTCAGTAGTGGACAGCCATCAACTCGATTCAATCTGACAGTCCCAGTTGCTCGAAAACCCATATTTCTCAGATGAATCAGAAGATCTCTACTAGTGAAGAAATTGTCAAAGTACACACAATGATTCACTGTTTTTTCAATGCAGTCCAACATGTTTAGCACTACTCTTGATCACAATAGTAGGTCATCCCTTGCAGTATCTTCTGGATCCTTTCCACAGTATAAATCAAATTTGAAACAGTAGCCACTTGCTACACAAAGAGACCACAACTTATAGCCAAATCTAATAGGCTTGCCTCGGATAAACTGTCCATCTGGAACTGTATTATTTACTAATGAGTAACATATTCAAAATATACTTACATAATACACTGTAAATTTCAAAGTAACTTCATATCCTCAAAATCTGGGAAAATTACCACGTTCTAAAAAGAAAATACATCAGCAGTAGCAGAGTTTCATATTGCAACGTGCAGCAATACAAATAACTGAAATGATAACATCGAGTCCCAGTGTCCTATTTCGAGTATACCAAATTTTATAGCAATGGAAAACAATGAATATAGCTCCAATTGAGCTAACAATGCAAGTAGTTTAAAAGACACATTGTTGACTACAAATAATCGCAAAAAGATCTTTGCCACATATTATAAATATTACTAAATTGTCGATAAAGTAAATACCTGTAATAACGAAAAGTGTGCCTTAGTATTCAATAATCAATTAATGGTAGAATTTATGGCTTTTAATTTCCTCTTAGATACATTTGTTATAAAAAGCATCAACAAATGACGTAGAACAGTAATAGATGCAAATTAATAATTTATTGTGTATTTATGAATAAATATGTGCTCTGTCCTCAAAATAGGACACTGGTAGTTAATGGGTTACACTGCAGGTTGCATAAAACGACATCGGTAGGGTCAACTGGATCACTCTGCAAGTACTTTCGGAGTCGATATAAATTCTCGTTTATCATCACGTTGGTGCTGATTGCTTTCCTGTGTATATCTATTTTGGACATCCCATCGTTGTTTGTAATTAGAAGGTGCAGGATGGTTATGCCTTCTTCTTTGCATTACCTGTGCATAACAAAATAAAGTCATGAAACGTATCTCCCATAACATACCAATCTCTATTTTGTATCTGTTTTGTTTCTCTCTGTAATTGGAGACATGTTTTCGATGAGCTGTTCCTCTGTTTTCAGTACGCTGCACAACTTGTCCGTTAAGACAATTTTCAGAGAATGCGAATTAACGCGATATTTCCCATTTCCGAGTTGTACTCTACAGTATCGTGGAAAATTCCAAAATATACGCTGACGTCCGAGGACATTCATAAATACACTCCTGGAAATTGAAATAAGAACACAGTGAATTCATTGGCCCAGGAAGGGGAAACTTTATTGACACATTCCTGGGGTCAGATACATCACATGATCACACTGACAGAACCACAGGCACATAGACAAAGGCAACAGAGCATGCACAATGTCGGCACTAGTACAGTGTATATCCACCTTTCGCAGCAATGCAGGCTGCCATTCTCCCATGGAGACGATCGTAGAGATGCTGGATGTAGTCCTGTGGAACGGCTTGCCATGCCATTTCCACCTGGCGCCTCAGTTGGACCAGCGTTCGTGCTGGACGTGCAGACCGCGTGAGACGACGCTTCATCCAGTCCCAAACATGCTCAATGGGGGACAGATCCGGAGATCTTGCTGGCCAGGGTAGTTGACTTACACCTTCTAGAGCACGTTGGGTGGCACGGGATACATGCGGACGTGCATTGTCCTGTTGGAACAGCAAGTTCCCTTGCCGGTCTAGGAATGGTAGAACGATTGGGTCGATGACGGTTTGGATGTACCGTGCACTATTCAGTGTCCCCTCGACGATCACCAGTGGTGTACGGCCAGTGTAGGAGATCGCTCCCCACACCATGATGCCGGGTGTTGGCCCTGTGTGCCTCGGTCGTATGCAGTCCTGATTGTGGCGCTCACGTGCACGGCGCCAAACACGCATACGACCATCATTGGCACCAAGGCAGAAGCGACTCTCATCGCTGAAGACGACACGTCTCCAGTCGTCCCTCCATTCACGCCTGTCGCGACACCACTGGAGGCGGGCTGCACGATGTTGGGGCGTGAGCGGAAGACCGCCTAACGGTGTGCGGGACCGTAGCCCAGCTTCATGGAGACGGTTGCGAATGGTCCTCGCCGATACCCCAGGAGTAACAGTGTCCCTAATTTGCTGGGAAGTGGCGGTGCGGTCCCCTACGGCACTGCGTAGGATCCTACGGTCTTGGCGTGCATCCGTGCGTCGCTGCGGTCCGGTCCCAGGTCGACGGGCACGTGCACCTTCCGCCGACCACTGGCGACAACATCGATGTACTGTGGAGACCTCACGCCCCACGTGTTGAGCAATTCGGCGGTACGTCCACCCGGCCTCCCGCATGCCCACTATACGCCCTCGCTCAAAGTCCGTCAACTGCACATACGGTTCACGTCCACGCTGTCGCGGCATGCTACGAGTGTTAAAGACTGCGATGGACCTCCGTATGCCACGGCAAACTGGCTGACACTGACGGCGGCGGTGCACAAATGCTGCGCAGCTAGCGCCATTCGACGGCCAACACCGCGGTTCCTGGTGTGTCCGCTGTGCCGTGCGTGTGATCATTGCTTGTACAGCCCTCTCGCAGTGTCCGGAGAAAGTATGGTGGGCCTGACACACCGGTGTCAATGTGTTCTTTTTTCCATTTCCAGGAGTGTACTTGAGAAAATTGTAGAACCAGTCGCTTAACCCGTGAAAAAGAAAGTAATGAAAAGGAGACAGAAGAAGTATTGGTGAACACCCGATGTGATGGCGGCCAAATCGGTCGTACCTCACAATCACAACTGCAACCAAATCACAACTACTATAGTGCACAACCGCAGAAAAATGCGGCGCCAGGCACAGAAACCATTCGTTGACGGAGGATGGTTTCGGCGGTATCATCACCTTTACCCACAGACGCATTAATATGTATCTTTTTATAAAAACAGTGAATGAAAGCGTCCATTGAGATTCTGGAGACAGATAGTGTTGCCTAACATTCTTATAAGCACAGCTACTCAATTAATAATGAACAAACGGTTTATCCATAGTTCTGTCACATTTCTGTAAACGAGAAGAGGGAAGTTTGTACAAGTAGGTAGGCACTTTCGCCTCAAGCCAGCCCATTAAGGGAATTTTAATATATTTTTTTATTCCATTTTTAAATAATGTCGATCACTTTATTCGCTAAAGTCTTTCTGAAATCACAAAAATTACTGCAGAAAATGAAGGTTCTTGCAATTCTGAAAAGATGTACCAAGGCGCAACATGATCAAGTTTCGAGGAACAAGTATTCGATTGAAATTTAAAAGCAAATATTGAAAACTAACAAAAATTTCCATTTTCAAGACAGGCAAAATTGTTAAGGCATTAAGGAAACTCATGTGCAAGTATCTCATTTTCCATGGTAAAAGACATTCAGATTAGAGTGCTGCAACGCTCCATGTTTGACCGGTCACGGCTCGCCTGTTGACGGGGGGACCGAGTCGCTCGTGTCCGGTCCCACACGACTCGGCTCGGTCACGTACTCGCCCCATGTCTGTTGTCCGGATTCCGGACACGCGGATAACCGAGCATGACCGGTCACCGCTGACGCCTCACCTCGCCTCGCCCCGGCTCGCTGCTCTGTACTTTACTGTACAAATCCAACGCCTCTCTCTCTCTCTCTCTTATTTCTATGTCTCTCTCTCTCTCTCTCTTTCTTTTAATACAAAAGTAACGTTTCCAAGAACGGGTACGTTACACAGTTAAATTCATAGAGCACTTTCTTTTATAATATTTACTCCCGTCTTCCTAACGTCCGGGAATTTTGTTGTAAATAAAACATTGATCAGAAGAGACCAATCTGTGTTAATGTAATGAGATGTAAGCGTCAAATAGTGCACCTGATTATACGAATCAGTCCACATATCAACCATCGCAGCACATGTTTTATTAATAACTTCCGCAATAACAGAAGGCATTGTACTGTTTCGTATTGCATCAGCTTGTTCTTTGACATGTCTGCTTATAGTAGAGGGATGTGGCATGCATCTGCCTCGTTAACTTTTCCATAATGCGCACCTAGATGTATTAATTCTTGGCCTAGTTCTCTGAAACCTTCACCGCAAACAGCATTAAGAGGTCTCATATGTTTAGCACACATTGCAACACACTTTGCTGTAATACTATTTTTTATTACTGCCGGTATTCCTGAAGGATCTGTATCTTTGTGAGATTTCTTGCAACTGTGTTTCTTTAAAAGAGTGGTTCCCGATTGGAAACACAATAATGTGGAGCAGTTTATGTACTATACGTATCCAGTAGACGCACTGTTTTCGTCTACAACCACCAAAAATATGCTCCGTACTTGGCTTTTTAGACCTTCCCGTCTCTTCAATGTGTAAACATTGATGTCAATCTTACGTCTTACTGCACTGGTTTCCTCGCACTGCATGATTGCAGAGAGAGAGACACCACAAATGAGAAGCCCGTACTGGCTGCAGTCTCACTCGGATAATGACATGTGTAATGTGTTTGAAGTTGCGTGCTACGTATTCGGTCACGGCTACTATGCTCGGTCACAAGTGCTAGTGCGGGTAGCCTATCCAGTTAGGGTGTGCTCGCGCCATCTCGTATTTTGTGCTCGCTTACTCGGTCATGCAGGACTCTAATTCAGATATCTTTAATGTATTATAAAGCACCAAAGTGGGCAGAAGGCGTAATGTTTACAAATTCTGCGCAAAACACAACCTCGTGTTTAAACTGTCCTCTAAGTGCAACCCTTTCCCCAATATATAAGTAAATTTCATGGAGAGAAATGTATCTACGTATGTACACGCATCTACAAGCAAGTTTTTAACGACGCAAATTCATGACATTGAGTTTACTAAGAACGGTCCGTAGAGTGGCTGCGGTGACTTTGTTTATGGTAAGGGAAGTTCAATGGCCTCACTGGCCTTGTGGTGAAAAGGAGGCAAGTAACCGGGATTGACGTCACGAAGAGCTTGGGGCGACCACGTGCCCGACGCCAGAAATAGATACTGACGCTCTGGAGACAAGCGATAATTCGACGGCCAGAGAGAGAAGTATTAGGACGCAAATGAGGTAATTAAACAGATTGCCAGATAAAACTATTGAAATGCACTTTGTTTGTATATGAATTAGGATACAACAAAACTCTATCCATTCAGTCGGCCTGTAGGATTGTGCCAGTTACGTGGCATAGAAAAGAATCTCTGTCTGTCTCTGTTCTACGAAACATCTCGTTCCTGTAGGCCATAATCGGTTTAAGCATCTATACCTACCTACGGTATGGTATTTTTCCGTGTCTTACAAAGTGTAGTTAAACATCGTGTTCTGCTATACGGTATGAGTGATATTTTTGCGTTTAGTGTCGGTTTCGACAGCTAATGATGAATCAGATCGAATACGTGAATGTGTGTGTTGCGTAAGTGTGACTAATCCCTCGGAAGTAAAAGAATGAGTCGTATACCCTAAGTTTCAGTCGCCATGGGAATCCTAAAAGCAGCCAACAATATCCGTCCATCTGTCAACCCATATATCGTCTGCGTGTATGGTTTATGAACCTGGTTTGCTTCTCCCGCGATATTAGCAATGTGCAAAATCTATTTCATAGTATGTAATGTTATTTACTTCGATTAACTTCATACGTCTTAGGGCCAACGTCAACTAGTAGGATCCGAAATTTCTAAACTCTCTACTTTCTCCTGTGTGTGAATGTATGTATGCCTTTATAGAGGTTGCATCTTCATATTTGACTGTTAAAATTATTTTTCTAGGAAGCCCACAATTGAAATGTCGACCTTCAGCCATTTTCCGTTTAGTTATTTTTATTGTTTGGATTTATTTCGAAGCGATTAATTGTTCATCTTTAGCTACCACACTAGAGGGTGCTGAGGTACAGTAGCATGCCATACTTGCGCTGGTATATCAAATCGATCACAGTGCTGAACCTCAGTTGCTTCGAAATTAAGTACAAGTAAATGATAATAAACACGGTCGAGTGGGAGAAAAGCCTTTGTTCTCCATAGTAGTGTATTTTACATTGACGCTGCCAATTGCCAACACTAAGGAAGCAAGATCATTTTTTACTGCCCTTGTTTAGAGAAACTCATGGGATTCGGCGGGTATCAAGAAGTGACATTCATGAATTATGATTTTATGTTGGTCTTGTCAAATTATTTATTGCGAGGAATTTGCCAACATAGAAGCAGGCCTCACAAAGCAAAGCGGGTATCACCGAACCTTGATGTTAACCAGTATTCCGGTGTAAACCTAAATGTTTCTGTAAGGTAAATGTTGTGATAGTAGCAGCACAACAGGTATGTTCTCTGACCTTTGAATATGAGGCGTTCATGAAACTATCTGTCGTAAATTAGAAGTTTATTGGTGGCTGATTACAGAAAATTTGTGTCCGATTTCCAAATTAAGTTAGTGGCGCGACTCAGCTCCAAGGTTTATCATCCTTGTGCATATCAGTGTTTTCCCAATCCATTTACTGTACATAAGAAGACGAACTTCAGAGACCACTGTTTCTTCGACATCAATATGCAGCGCAGTTGGGTACGGTTGAAGTAGAGATCCAACTTTGCCCATTTGAAAGCAATCACGACAGTATTTACTGCGTGTGCCTGAAGAAAGCCATGGAAATCCTAAACACGGATTCTAGAACAGATATTTGAACACAATTATACTGCCATACGAGTCTTCAAATCCTTGAAATTTGCAGTGAAAATATGACTTTCAATCGCAATATATTTTGAGAAAGTGGTATCCCACAGGTCGTAAACATTTGAAAAACGTTGTGATTAACCACCATGAGCTGGCGATAAAAATATATTTATCATACTATCAGTTCAGTCTTCATACCGCCAGGTATCATAATTTTCGGAATTCATCTGCAGCACTACAGGCCAAGATTTGTCGTACACGATGAACTCTCCCTATGTAAATTCATCCATACTGCATGACTGCACACATACAGCTAACGCTGTCGAAAAGCGGAAACGCAGAAAATTCTGCACATTAATATGGAACAAGAGCATACGACCAAAATCCGTAACTTCTAACAATATGGTCAGAACCATATACACTTAAAATCGATAGATGCGATTACCCCAAACCTAATATTAGTATCAGAAAGTTTTCGCGTCGCGTCTGATCTGTTTCCATTTTCGAAAATGTCACGAAGTTCTACCGAACTGTACCATAACAGTACGTCTGATATACAGAATGTGGTTGAATGATAAAGGCATCGAGAACACGTTGTTCTGAAGCCTTTAGTGTAGTGCAAATTGGGGGAATCATATGAAAAAAATGAGACAAAAAATAGAAATCTAACAACACGTCTGAAAATCTGGTTTACTAATAGCTTTGGTTCAATTAATTCAAAATAGAAATCATTTTTCAGAAAGTAATCTGAGCACCTTCCATTTTGACAGCGTTCTGAAAATGTTCTGATAACTTATACTGTTCGGTAACAAAGCATTACATCTGAAAACTGTTGTACATTATAAAATAATTTGTCGAGATGTAGAAAAAATTGGTAAACAAATTCATTGCAGGACTGTACCAATCAGAAAACCTTTCGATACTCAAAAATCATTAAAAATCGTATTTAGGCTTATGAAAGACTATGTTGAAACCCAATGAATAATTTCTGAGAGGTTAAAGAAGAGCTTGGTCTAAACCGCTGTACAGAAGTTGCGGGTTTTTTTAAGTAATTTGCACAAAAGGAAACCGAGATTATCGTCATCATCAAAATTTCTCTCAAACGCACTACCAAGATCTTAAGTGTGTTGTTCTGGAAAACAAACAAAGTTGGTCAAACCATAAGACAAATGACAAACATAGCTTTACTTCCTGATTTCTCCGCACCAACGCTTCACTGTAGCCGAAGACCTTTCTGTCTCCAAACAGTAGTCTGTGGGCTGTCTGAGTCTCGTTACAACGATCAAAATAGCTTGCTGACCTACCGACGGACGACAGCGTAACACGTAAATAGCAATTCTCAACATGCGGGCCCAACAAACACCTGAACGATATTTTCCTTTTTGGAAGTACAGGTTACATCGAAAATGTCTGAAAACAGTATTTTGGCAGTGCTGGTAGGCATTCAAAAGATTGTTAAAATAGTTAACCGGGTGGCTAAAATACTGTTCGGCAAAATTTCCTAACATTTTCGAAAAAGTGCTCACGCCACATGCTACCGGCAAAATGTCTGAAAGCAAACATTTTCCTATTGAAATGACAAAAATCTACGTAAATTTTTAATTTCAGACATGTTGTTGCAATACTATCTGCTTATTTTTCCTTGACACTGTGGAAATGGACCCACACTATCCTGTGATGTTTTTGATCATTACTGCCCACCTAGTCGGGTTCAGGATCATCTAACCTTACTGTTTTATATAGTTTTGGCCGTAAAACGGCGAGACATGATCGTTTCGTGGGCTCTTGTACAACTACATGTAAGTGTGTAGTCTACAGTAAATACCATAAGAGATGGAAATATTTTTCTGAAGAAACACGATACATATCTATTTTCTTCATTTATTTAGTGTTTGTATACAGCCGTCTCGTTCGTTTGATGTAGCCCCCCAGTCTCTTATTCTCAAAGCAGCACTTAGGCCAAAGTCCCTAAACATTTGTTCTATAAATTATGTTCCAATACTGGTCTTCCTGCAAAACTCTATCTTCCAGCGCTCCTTCTTTTACCATGGAAACCTGGAAGTATCTTCAGATCCTTTCTCATAGGTGCAGTAAACTGGTCAAAAAGGAACAAAAGATAACTATTCTGAAATAATAAAATCATCTGGCAATAGAGGGAAAGTAAGTATCCCACTGTGCAAAACTAATGGACCAAAGTATAGATAGTTCATGTGATGAGTTACTCCCAAGTAACAAAGCTCGATGAAACTTGGACCATACATAAAAACAACTCCTATTGTCTAGTACAGAAGGCAAATGTAAAACTTTTTCCCTTTATTGAATTCCGTCCCCCCCCCCCCAACAAAAGAAGGGGTGGGTAGCTGGCAGAAGCTTAATATGTCGCCCTGCAGCGTAAAGAGTTAAAAAACGTAATAAGAAAATAACAAACTATAAAAACAGGTGATAAAACGTTGACTTTTTAAAAACTATAAAATGTTGTGGAGGTTAAAATATAGAAACACAGGACTGACGATACTAATGAAGACACACAGTAAGTAGACAGGCAAAATTTAAAAAAAAGACGACGGCAGTCTGGTTTCTGTTTGCAACACTTATAAAGGGGATGCACAACACTGAATACTCATTTATACACTGTACTGTAGATTAGACATGAAGATGCCACACGATAGCCAGATGGGGATGGGGAGGGGGGGGGAGTTCCCAGAGAAGATGAGGGGGAGAAAGGGGGTAGCAGAGGAAAAGCAAAAAAGGGAGGAGTGATGGAGGGACAGGACACAAGAAAAGTGGAGGGCAGGGAAGACCCAAGAAGGAGTGCGGAAGGCAGAGGAGGGGAAAACAAAGGACTTGGGGGGAGAGAACGAAGGCAAAGAGAGGGCAGGCGGGGAGAAACACGTTGGAAAGGGGGGGGGGGGGGGAAGAGGGAGCCTGGGAAAAGAACAGAGGCAGAGAGAGGGAGGCGTGGATCACAGGAGGGATAAATGGAGGTTCAGAGGGCATCATCTGGGAGGGGGAATTGACAGAAGCCACCGTGGGCAAGGAGATAAAGGGTGTAGATGTGGAGGGAGAGGAGAGGAGCAACTAGGGGGTGCAGGGTCCAAGTATGTGGGAGGTGTAGAGGACGGAGCACATGGGGGAATGGAGTCAGGTCATAGAGGATCTTCATGGGGGATGGGAGGCGTATACAGAAGTCATGGTGGAGTGCGTGGTGCTAGAGGATCTGGAGGGACTTATAGAATTTGGGGCGACTGGTATAACAGAGAATGGGACGGATCAAGGATTTATAGGAGTGGAGAATGGTAGACGGGTTCAAACAACCATGTCCGGCCGGAGAGGAGGGTAACTGAAAGAAACACATAAACAGACAGTATTCATACCGAAATCACTGCGATTCATGATGGTCCCCTGGACATTACAAAGCGCTGGACATAGTTCTTAACCCATTGGCTTATACAGCGTGCTGACGGGCGGTCGCTGGTATCTAGTCCTCTGTTACATTGCATGCTGTGAAATGGGCTGAGTAGTTCTAGCTTCTTCTTAGTGTTTCTTCTTCTCTGTTAATACATGACACTACATGCAATATACCATTGTAAAGCTGAGAAATCACACCATTGGTTGGTGCACAACACAGTCGAATTCTTTCGAAATTTTGCGGAATATAAGCTATCGTTTCAGGTTCTGCTAGGTTTATTCCACCCTCCAACCCCCCCCCCCCTCCCCCTTGATCCTATAAGGAAAACAACCACCAGTGGTGTGCAAAGCAAGGTAGAAGAAAAGTGATACCCTACACGATATGGGTTCGAGAAATGTCTAGTGGTCTTGCACACACCTGTACTTTTTCTGGTATACCACACCAACAAAAACATCTAAAACAGTATTAGTTTGGCTCTTCATCAGTCCAACAAATACACTACTGGCCATTAAATTTGCTACACCACGAAGATGTCGTGCTACAGACGCGAAATTTAACCGACAGAAAGAAGATGCTGTGATATGCAAATGATTAGCTTTTCAGAGCATTCACACAAGGTTGGCACCGGTGGCGACACCTACAACGTGCTGACATGAGGAAAGTTTCCAACCGATTTCTCATACACAAACAGCAGTTGACCGTCGTTGCCTGCTGAAACGTTGTTGTGATGTCTCGTGTAAGAAGGAGAAATGCGTACCATCACGTTTCCGATTTTGATAAATAACCTATGCTGATTGCAGTTTATCGTATCGCGACATTGCTGCTCGTGTTGGTCGAGATCCAATGACTGTTAGCAGAATATGGAATCAGTGGGTTCAGGAGGGTAATACGGAACGCCGTGGTGGATGCCAACGGCCTCGGATCACTAGCAATCGAGATGACAGCCATCTTATCCGCATAGCTGTAACGGATCGTGCAGCCACGTCTCGATCCTTGAGTCAGAAGATGGGGATGTTTGCAAGACAACAACCATCTGCACGAACAGTTCGACGACGTTTGCAGCAGCATGGACTATCAACTCGGAGACCATGGCTGCGGTTACCCTTGACGCTGCATCATAGACAGGAGCGCCTGCGATGATGTACTCAACGACGACCCTAGGTGCACGAATGGCAAAACGTCATTTTTTCGGATGAATCCGGGTTCTGTTTACAGCATCATGATGGTCGCATCCGCGTTTGGCGACATCGAGGTGAACGCACACTGGAAGCGTGTATTCCTCATCGCCATACTGGCGTGTCACCCGGCGTGATGGTATGGGGTGCCATTGGTTACACGTCTCAGTCTCCTCTTGTTCGCATTGACGGCGCTTTGAACAGTGAACGTTACATTTCACATGTGTTACGATCCGTGGCTCTACCCTTTATTCAATCCCTGCGAAACCCTAGATTTCAGCAGGATAATGCACGACCGCATGTTGCAGGTCCTGTACGGACCTTTCTGGATACAGAAAATATTCGACTGCTGCCTGGCCAGCACGTTCTCCAGATCTCTCATCAACTGAAAACATCTGCTCAATGGTGGCCGAGCAACTGGCTCGTCACAATACGCCAGTCACTACTGTTGACGAACTGTGGTATCATGTTGAAGCTGCATGGGCAGCTGTACCTGTACACGCCAACCAAGCTGTGATTGACTCAACGCCCAGGCGTATCAAGGCCGTTATTACGGCCAGAGGCGGGTGTTCTGGATACTGATTTCTCAGGATCTATGCCCCCAAATTGCGTGAAAATGTAATAACATGTCAGTTCTAGTATAATATATTTGTCCAATGAATGCCCGTTTATCATCTGCATTTCTTCTTGATGTAGCAGTTTTAATGGCCAGAAGTGTAGTAAGAATAGATTTATAAATGATTAGTATTAAAAATACTATATAAATTTGCGAGGTCTGTAAGACAAAATAGGCTGTTTGTAAATTTATATAGCAGGTATAGGCGCGAATATGTGGAAGTATATTAGTAAGTGAGTGGGTTAATAGGGTGTGTGATCAACACAGACGGCAGACGACAACGTGTAGTCCACGAGCTGCTCCCAATGCTAGGCACAAAACTGGGAAGGAGGTTTTGTGGTAAGGAGCTCCATTCCTCAAGCAGCGTGGCTGACAACTCCCGGATGTTCGTTGGCGCATATGGACGTGGCGCATTACGTCTCCGCAAAGATCCCACATGCACTTGTTGGGATTGGTGTCGGGGGAACTGTCAAGCTAGGCCATTGGTTGTGAGACATTTTTGGTCAAGAATAAGTGCTGACAAGGTGGGGCGGCACCTTGGGGGGCATGCATATCGATCTTATTATTAATTAGTAATCTTCATAAATTAGTATATTATATACCCCGAATACACTAGCTGTAGTAACACCGCCATTTGCAGGCCACAGGTCACGAGGCACTGATCGTAAAATGTCGGTTTCATTCGGAAAACTTCGAGTCGACTGTTTTCTGTTGATCACTGCCACCCGCAGCATTACCATAGTGGTGATACTGTAATTGCCGGACCAAATGTTGTTTTGTTGTCTGTGTGAGCGGACGTTTGACTGATTGATAACAGCAATTTTTCAAAATGTTTTAAATGTTACTTTTCACCTACTCAATGCGCTGTTTTACAACGGCCTTGATTTTATCTTACATGCCTTGCAACAAAAAAGTACCGCATTTGAGGATGAACAAGTTAAAACTTGTACTATAGCAGCTGTTGCAAAGGTCGCGCACGCCCAGGAGTTGTCGCCGTTGGTAGACAAACAATAAAACGCCTTCCCCCCCCCCTCTCACATCTTCTAACACCGCTGTGGCCGCGCTGCTTATACCTCTGGCCGTGAGGTATGTGGTCAACTTTACTTACGTCAAGGTCGAATTTACCGAGTTCAAAGAAAATGAAGCCTAAAATATTACTGTCCCTATAGGCATTTCTGTCTATTTGTTAGCAGGAAAAGTACTCTCTTATGAAGCTTTTAACGTTACTTGGCCGCTTTAGATTCTTCTGTTAGTTGAAACACGTATGTTATAATAAAATTATAAAACAAAGTACGGCTGAGAATCCCGGACAGCAAAAACACTTGGAACGAAAGGATATTAGGCGAACGGACTGGCTGCCTTCTCCTCGACTGAAATCTCATCGAGTTCATGTTGAATTTGTTGGGAAGAGGTACTGCAGCACATCCGCGTCACCATCGACCATGCATCACTTGTCAACGGCGCAGATATAGGAATGGAACGCCCTGTTATGTTCTTGTAGAACTCCTTCCCAGCGTTGTGACAAGCATGGAAGCAGTTAGCAGAGGATGCTTTGCTGTCTGTGATGATCACACACACTATTAAGAACTATGTCCCGCCTTTTTTTTAACACCCCGGAATGAACTGCGTTTTAGTTAATTATCGTCTTTGAATGAATGTTTTATTTCTGTTCGTCTCATTGCGTATTTCTTTCAGTTACCTTCTTCGCTAAATTGTAGCAGTTCTTTCTACGTATGGCACAAGTTTAATCAAGCTCTGTTCCCTAGCAGTGACACAGCATGTGAAACCTATTTCCGGTGTTGCGTTTTGCACACAAATATTTTTGTATTCCAGAATGTGTTAACACATTGCCTATCATCAGGTATCTTCACGACCTGACCTCGCCGACTCATATTCAATGAATATCCGATCGGAGCACACTATTTTCCATGTGTATATCCACATCTCAGATGCATCAATTGTCTTCCGATTTCCTTGCACTCCATCTAATTAAGACCTATCTTTTACAACTGTAGAATTCATTTAGCAAAGAATGCTCATTTTAGCACGTGCTCTGAATCCTGATTCTACACTCAGTGGACTGTTCATTCTGTAGCACGTCTCCAGTGATTCTTGATAATGCAATGTCGTTAGCGAGTCTTCTCACTGACATCCTTTCACCATGAATTCTGTTCTGTCTAGAAGTTTCTTTTATTTCCTCCACTTTTTCTTCGATTCGCATATTTCGCTCTAAATGAGAAATACTACTTACTTGCCTTACGACTTTTTAATCCATTCGCCGGCTGCGGTGGACGAGCGGCTCAAGGCGCTTCAGTCCGGAACGGCGCGACTGCTACGATCGCAGGTTCGAATCCTGCCTAGGGCATGGATGTGTGTGATGTCCTTAGGTTAGTTAGGTTTAAGTAGTTCTAAGTTCTAGGGGACTGATGACCTCAGATGTTAAGTCCCATAGTGCTCAGAGCCATTTGAACCATTTTTTAATCCATTACCTCTCTTCTTGATTACCATTACTGTTTTCCCCTACGATTCCTCTGTACTGTATTTTGTACGTTACCCGTCTTCCTCTACATATTTTCCGAAGTTTCCATACATCTTGCATTTGATTTTGCAGCACCAATTCAAGATCGATAAACTCTTCGAAACCGGCACAACTTCTCCTAACTCTTCTTTCCATTATCAAAAATAGCGCATAACTTACTCTCTGATGTCTTTACGTTTCGTAAAGTTAAACTTATTTTTATCTAATACACCTCCAATTTTGTTTTCCATTGTTCTGTATAATTTTTGGTCAGCAACTTGGACATATGACACTCGCTTTTGCACCAGCGCACACAGTTTGTTACACAAGTATTCACACTAATGAAGTGCTCTGCAATGAGTTATTCGAAAGCAAGGACACCTAACATCGAAACACTCTGCATATGTACGTCATCTAAGCTTTCAAAGAGTCTAATATGGGCAGTCTTTATAACGGAGTTGTTGTGTATTTCGCTAGCAAATATTTTCTTGTCGACTTGCTTGTCTGCAGCTTGTCGGTCGTACTTGGCCATTAGCAATAGAAGCTTATACGTACTGGTTTCTTGGCAGACACAGATTATAGTTATTTAATTATACGACCAAGGTAATAAACATGTATATTTTATACTGAGTTATTCTCGATGACGAATGGATGAATTTAATACTTGTTACAATTAATGGGTATACGTCAGGGAATTAAATCGGAAAGAATGTCGTCCATATCTTGAGCGTCGAGCTTAGCAAGTACACTATATTCTAGGTCGCATAAAATGTGTCGCTGACGACCTAAGGGCGATCTGGAACGGACGTGGAGCGCCCGTTGAAGAGTAGTCGTGCACTCAGACGGGAGATACACGAGAGTTTCATGCTGGCCATTAGTTTTTCCGCCAGCTCCAGCTTTGTTCCGCGCCATTTGATCGCACTCGGCGTCTGTGTCACGTGACACCGGTGCTAGCGCGCTCGCTCCGCTGCAGTCACCTAGCAGTCCATTTGTAGGCGCCATTTGCCGCTGACGACGTCGTGGTGGACAGCCGGTTTCACACAACACGAGCTCTATCGCCGGCTTTATTGCCCTATGCGATCGGTCGAGATTTATCATTAAAACGTGCCCCCTCGGAAACCATAAGAAGAAACTGCAAGAACTAAACTTGGTGCTGCCGCAGAATTTTAAAATTAAATCAGCAGGCAAAGCAGGAATATAAAAAGGGCTAAAAAGAGTAGCTAACGAAAGAATATCGCTAGATGAAGGGATAGGTTAGTGAGACAACCGCAATGTCGTTCGTCAGTTGTTACCGTGGTGTTATTAGGAGCAGTAGAAGCGAAATACACTCCTGGAAATGGAAAAAAGAACACATTGACACCGGTGTGTCAGACCCACCATACTTGCTCCGGACACTGCGAGAGGGCTGTACAAGCAATGATCACACGCACGGCACAGCGGACACACCAGGAACCGCGGTGTTGGCCGTCGAATGACGCTAGCTGCGCAGCATTTGTGCACCGCCGCCGTCAGTGTCAGCCGGTTTGCCGTGGCATACGGAGCTCCATCGCAGTCTTTAACACTGGTAGCATGCCGCGACAGCGTGGACGTGAACCGTATGTGCAGTTGACGGACTTTGAGCGAGGGCGTATAGTGGGCATGCGGGAGGCCGGGTGGACGTACCGCCGAATTGCTCAACACGTGGGGCGTGAGGTCTCCACAGTACATCGATGTTGTCGCCAGTGGTCGGCGGAAGGTGCACGTGCCCGTCGACCTGGGACCGGACCGCAGCGACGCACGGATGCACGCCAAGACCGTAGGATCCTACGCAGTGCCGTAGGGGACCGCACCGCCACTTCCCAGCAAATTGGGGACACTGTTGCTCCTGGGGTATCGGCGAGGACCATTCGCAACCGTCTCCACGAAGCTGGGCTACGGTCCCGCACACCGTTAGGCCGTCTTCCGCTCACGCCCCAACATCGTGCAGCTCGCCTCCAGTGGTGTCGCGACAGGCGTGAATGGAGGGACGTATGGAGACGTGTCGTCTTCAGCGTTGAGAGTCGCTTCTGCCTTGGTGCCAATGATGGTCGTATGCGTGTTTGGCGCCGTGCAGGTGAGCTCCACAATCAGGACTGCATACGACCGAGGCACACAGGGCCAACACCCGGCATCATGGTGTGGCGAGCGATCTCCTACACTGGCCGTACACCACTGGTGATCGTCGAGGGGACACTGAATAGTGCACGGTACATCCAAACCGTCATCGAACCCATCGTTCTACCATTCCTAGACCGGCAAGGGAACTTGCTGTTCCAACAGGACAATGCACGTCCGCATGTATCCCGTGCCACCCAACGTGCTCTAGAAGGTGTAAGTCAACTACCCTGGCCAGCAAGATCTCCGGATCTGTCCCCCATTGAGCATGTTTGGGACTGGATGAAGCGTCGTCTCACGCGGTCTGCACGTCCAGCACGAACGCTGGTCCAACTGAGGCGCCTGGTGGAAATGGCATGGCAAGCCGTTCCACAGGACTACATCCAGCATCTCTACGATCGTCTCCATGGGAGAATAGCAGCCTGCATTGCTGCGAAAGGTGGATATACACTGTACTAGTGCCGACATTGTGCATGCTCTGTTGCCTGTGTCTATGTGCCTGTGGTTCTGTCAGTGTGATCATGTGATGTATCTGACCCCAGGAATGTGTCAATAAAGTTTCCCCTTCCTGGGACAATGAATTCACGGTGTTGTTATTTCAATTTCCAGGAGTGTATATATGGTGTCTCATAAGTGTCGAACCTCCCATCTAAACCCAAAAATACGCAGATAGCGAAATATTTAAAGCCAAAGTGTGTGACTTAGGAAAACAAGAACCTCTTACCGGAGATCGCTATGAGAAACTTTATCGTAGGTAATCGGTCTCGGTAAAACTAAGTTACCATCTTCAAATATGTAATAATATTACAAGTAGTGGTACAAACTAAACTGTTGTATAAATAATGCAACTTTAACTCATAGAAGAGCCAAATGACAACATAACTTCATAAAAGTTGCTACAAACTTCTTGTGCCAGCTACACACAAAATCTTTCCATCGAATTTAGCGATGTGTTGCAACATCAAAATTAAAATTACTAAGAACATCAAATTTGCCAAAAATATCGCTCCCGTGACGTAACACGACTTGTTTACCAGGGCACCACAAGACTAATTGTCATATCCATAGCATGAGACGAACGGACCACAAGTGCAACATGTGTCGCTGCAGTACATAGATCCTATTGGTAATTGTCAAATACGTAATTTGAAAACAACCGTGATTCCAAATTTACATATACAAGAAATTCTGAAATGTATGTAAAATATTTTCGTGATTTCTTCATGATAGAATACTGCTAAGAAACCCTACAACCATATTTAAGATTCTTAGATTACGTCATTACATACTGCAAGTACCTCTTTTAACAGCATTGCTAAGTAAGCGACAAATATAGTTAAAAAAGAAAAAGAAGTTTCTATTTAAAAATTATTCTAAGGAACAGAAGTTAGACCGTATTTGCTAAAAAAAATTTAATAAATTATTAAAATCAAAATAGAACGGTACAGTTATAGCGCAACGCATCATTTTTGGTGCACCGATAAGAATTAGGCGATGTGATAGCCTATGTCAGGACCACGATACTCAGTAGTACACCAACGGAAAACTGTCAAAAATAAATACAGTTCTCGTCTTAGACTGCGTGTGTGGATGTCTGCAGCCAAAGAACGCTGAACGTGAGAAGCCAAAACGAAATCCTGACTCACAAACCTACGAAAGTTCATTCATCACCCTGTATATTAGTATACTAAGTTACGGACTAATATACAGGGTGATTCAAAAAGAATACCACAACTTTAGGAACATAAAAGTCTGCAACGACAAAAGGCAGAGTTAAGCACTATCTGTCGGCGAATTAAGGGAGCTATAAAGTTTCATTTAGTTGTACATTTGTTCGCTTGAGGCGCTGTTGACTAGGCGTCAGCGTCAGTTGATGCTAAGATGGCGACCGCTCAACAGAAAGCTTTTTGTGTTATTGAGTACGGCAGAAGTGAATCGACGACAGTTGTTCAGCGTGCACTGAGAATCCGCGGGAAACAACTCAGTATGAACGTGACTCGCCTAAGGTGAACGTTTTCTGTGCCATTTCAGCCAATAAGGTTTTTGGTCCCTTTTTCTTCGAAGGTGCTACTGTAACTGGACTACAGTATCTGGGGATGTTAGAGAATTGGCTGTTCCCTCAGCTCGAACAAGAAGCACAACAATTCATATTTCAGCAGGATGGAGCGCCACCACATTGGCACTTATCTGTCTGTAACTACCTGAACGTCAACTACCCGAGGCGATGGATCGGCCGCCAGGCAGCCCGTGACAGAGCACTTCATCACTCGCCTCCAAGAAGCCCTGATCTTACCTCCTGCGATTTTTTCTTATGGGGGTATGTTAAGGATATGGTGTTTCGGCCACCTCTCCCAGCCACCATTGATGATTTGAAACGAGAAATAACAGCAGCTATCCAAACTGTTACGCCTAATATGCTACAGAGAGTGTGGAACGAGTTGGAGTATCGGGTTGATATTGCTCGAGTGTCTGGAGGGGGCCATATTGAACATCTCTGAACTTGTTTTTGAGTGAAAAAAAAACCTTTTTAAATACTCTTTGTAATGATGTATAACAGAAGGTTATATTATGTTTCTTTCATTAAATACACATTTTTAAAGTTGTGGTATTCTTTTTGAATCACCCTGTATAATCTAATGCCAAGGACTATAGTAATTTAGCCAAGCATCAACCTTCAAAAATGCTACCCAGTGCGGTTGTAAGCCAACGGCCTTGCCGCAGTGGTAACACCGGTTCCCGTCAGATCACTGGAGTTAAGCGCTGTCGGGCTGGGCTAGCACTTGGATGGGTGACCATCCGGTCCGCCGAGCGCTGTTGGCAATCGGGGTGCACTCAGCCCTTGCGAGGCAAACTGAGGAGCTACTTGACTGAGAAGTGGCGGCTCCGGTCTCGGAAACCGACATACGGACGGGAGAGCGGCGTGCTGGCCACATTCCCCTACGTATCCGCTTCCAGTGGCGCCTATGAGCTAAGAAGGATGACGCGGCCGCCGATCAGTGCCATTGGGCTTTCATGGCCTGTTCGGGTGGAGTTCAGTTTAGTTTTAGTTTAGTTGGAAACTTGAATAATCCATACGATACCTCACAGACCCGCCAAAATAATTAATTGAATAATACTTAGAGGTTTCCCTTATTAAATCGTTTTATTGCACCGACGTAGCCCGAAGTGTATGTGCAGCGGCATACAGGTGAAAGTATTGAAGAACTAAGCACACCAGACCTAGCAAAGGGGTAATACCACCTACTGAAGAATAGAAGACCGTGACTTTGCTAGGTATCTACAGGGTGTTTCAAAAATGACCGGTATATTTGAAACGGCAATAAAAACTAAACGAGCAGCGATAGAAATACACCGTTTGTTGCAATTTGCTTGGGACGACAGTACATTTTCAGGCGGATAAACTTTCGAAATTACAGTAGTTACAATTTTCAACAACAGATGGCGCTGCAAGTGATGTGAACGATATAGAAGACAACGCAGTCTGTGGGTGCGCCATTCTGTACCTCGTCTTTCTGCTGTAAGCGTGTGCTGTTCACAACGTGCAAGTGTGCTGTGTACAACACGGTTTATGCCTTAGAACAGAGGATTTTTCTGGTGTTGGAATTCCACCGCCTAGAACACAGTGTTGTTGCAACAAGACGAAGTTTTCAACGGAGGTTTAATGTAACCAAAGGACCGAAAAGCGATACAATAAAGGATCTGTTTGAAATATTTCAACGGACTGGGAACGTGACAGATGAACGTGCTGGAAAGGTAGGGCGACCGCGTACGGCAACCACAGAGGGCAACTCGCAGCTAGTGCAGCAGGTGATCCGACAGCGGCCTCGGGTTTCCGTTCGCCGTGTTGCAGCTGCGGTCCAAATGACGCCAACGTCCACGTATCGTCTCATGCGCCAGAGTTTACACCTCTATCCGTAAAAAATACAAACGCGGCAACCCCTCAGCGCCGCTACCATTGCTGCACGAGAGACATTCGCTAACGATATAGTGCACAGGATTGATGACGGCGATATGCATGTGGCCAGCATTTGGTTTACTGACGAAGCTTATTTTTACCTGGACGGCTTCGTCAATAAACAGAACTGGCGCATATGGGGAACCGAAAAGCCCCATATTGCAGTCCCATCGTCCGTGCATCCGCAAAAAGTACTGGTCTGGGCCGCCATTTCTTCCAAAGGAATCATTGGCCCATTTTTCAGATCCCAAACGATTACTGCATCACGCTATCTGGACATTCTTCGTGAATTTGTGGCGGTACAAACTGCCTTAGACGACACTGCGAACACCTCGTGGTTTATGCAAGATGGTGCCCGGCCACATCGCATAGCCGACGTCTTTAATTTCCTGAATGAATATTTCGATGATCGTGTGATTTCTTTGGGCTATCCGAAACATACAGGAGGCGGCGTGGATTGGCCTCCCTATTCGCCAGACATGAACCCCTGTGACTTCTTTCTGTGGGAACACTTGAAAGACCAGGTGTACCGCCAGAATCCAGAAACAATTGAACAGCTGAAGCAGTACATCTCATCTGCATGTGAAGCCATTCCGTGAGACACGTTGTCAAAGGTTTCGGGTAATTTCATTCAGAGACTACGCCATATTATTGCTACGCATGGTGGATATGTGGAAAATATCGTACTATAGAGTTTCCCAGACCGCAGCGCCATCTGTTGTTGAAAATTGTAACTACTGTAATTTCGAAAGTTTGTCTGCCTGAAAATGTACTGTTGTCGCAAGCATATTGCAACAAACGGTGTATTTCTATCGCTGCTCGTTTAGTTTTTATTGCCGTTTCAAATATACCTGTCATTTTTGAAACACCCTGTACATATGAAATACATCATTTATGCGACGTATATACCGCTACGTAGCTCGTCTTCCACGTTCAAACCATTCAACAGCCTGTATGAGATGAAAGACAGATAAAACCCACGACGCTAAGCTACGAATTTGGTGGTATTTTTATTTGTAATCGTCTTGGATGCAACTCATGATTTTGTAACGGAAAGGGTATCCTGTATCGTATTACACGAGAGAAACAACAGTGAAATTCGTTTGAGCTTTATTCGTTCTTGATCCATGTCGCTTTTTGTAGAGAACCAGGTAAATGCTAGTGATGACACATAACTGCTACAGGATGAGCGTGACCTATTGTGCAGCCCGGTGTAAGATCGTTATTATCAGCTTCACCTATTCCTCATGGACTTTAACCAACTTTTATATAGGAATGCGAGAACAAGCATCAACAGCCCTCTCCCAGTGGTTGCAAGGTTTCTGTGCTTCAACGCATATACAACTGCCGTCACAAGTCCCCACACGTAGGCATCTAACGGACTTAAATCCGGGGAAATTGGCGGTCCTCCACCAGGCCTCTACGAACTATCAGTCTCCGAGGAAACTGGATATCCAGAGTAGATGAGCTACCATCAGTGGCTGGAAATATCCCTTCTTAAGGGAGTAGCGGACGCAGCACGTCTTCTAACGGCTTCAGTTAAGTGTATCCTGGTTGAAGAAGAGGCAAACAGTGCAGAACCTCATATTCCACACAAAACCAACCCTTTCGATGTACCTACTACCTTCGATAGATCCATCTCTTCAGGGATGGCACCTAAGCAGTATCTGCGAATCTACACTCCTGGAAATTGAAATAAGAACACCGTGAATTCATTGTCCCAGGAAGGGGAAACTTTATTGACACATTCCTGGGGTCAGATACATCACATGATCACACTGACAGAACCACAGGCACATAGACACAGGCAACAGAGCATGCACAATGTCGGCACTAGTACAGTGTATATCCACCTTTCGCAGCAATGCAGGCTGCTATTCTCCCATGGAGACGATCGTAGAGATGCTGGATGTAGTCCTGTGGAACGGCTTGCCATGCCATTTCCACCTCGCGCCTCAGTTGGACCAGCGTTCGTGCTGGACGTGCAGACCGCGTGAGACGACGCTTCATCCAGTCCCAAACATGCTCAATGGGGGACAGATCCGGAGACCTTGCTGGCCAGGGTAGTTGACTTACACCTTCTAGAGCACGTTGGGTGGCACGGGATACATGCGGACGTGCATTGTCCTGTTGGAACAGCAAGTTCCCTTGCCGGTCTAGGAATGGTAGAACGATGGGTTCGATGACGGTTTGGATGTACCGTGCACTATTCAGTGTCCCCTCGACGATCACCAGTGGTGTACGGCCAGTGTAGGAGATCGCTCCCCACACCATGATGCCGGGTGTTCGCCCTGTGTGCCTCGGTCGTATGCAGTCCTGATTGTGGCGCTCACCTGCACGGCGCCAAACACGCATACGACCATCATTGGCACCAAGGCAGAAGCGACTCTCATCGCTGAAGACGACACGTCTCCATTCGTCCCTCCATTCACGCCTGTCGCGACACCACTGGAGGCGGGCTGCACGATGTTGGGGCGTGAGCGGAAGACCGTAGCCCAGCTTCATGGAGACGGTTGCGAATGGTCCTCGACGATACCCCAATAGCAACAGTGTCCCTAATTTGCTGGGAAGTGGCGGTGCGGTCCCCTACGGCACTGCGTAGGATCCTACGGTCTTGGCGTGCATCCGTGCGTCGCTGCGGTCCGGTCCCAGGTCGACGGGCACGTGCACCTTCCACCGACCACTGGCGACAACATCGATGTACTGTAGAGACCTCACGCCCCACGTGTTGAGCAATTCGGCGGTACGTCCACCCGGCCTCCCGCATGCCCACTATACGCCCTCGCTCAAAGTCCGTCAACTGCACATACGGTTCACGTCCACGCTGTCGCGGCATGCTACCAGTGTTAAAGACTGCGATGGAGCTCCGTATGCCACGGCAAACTGGCTGACACTGACGGCGGCGGTGCACAAATGCTGCGCAGCTAGCGCCATTCGACGGCCAACACCGCGATTCCTGGTGTGTCCGCTGTGCCGTGCGTGTGATCATTGCTTGTACAGCCCTCTCGCAGTGTCCGGAGCAAGTATGGTGGGTCTGACACACCGGTGTCAATGTGTTCTTTTTTCCATTTCCAGGAGTGTATTTATTTACATCTCTGTTCACGCTGATATTAGCCTCGTCTGCGAACAGTACGTCGTAGGAGAAAGACAGGTTTCGTCCAGTCTCGGTAAGCTATGTCATTACTGATGGACGGCTAACTCCAGTTTTTCTCAACAGAGAGTCACGAAATGCATCGCAGACGACGGTTTCCAAAATAGTGTCCATGTTAGTCACGTAGCTTCACAGGTTCTCTCCCCCGCTCCCACCTCGCACCACTTTAAATTATGTATACACCTGTTTTTGTTGTATAATAGTGATTCCACACGCATGGACCATCCTGTAGTAAAATTCTGTAGGTATGAAAAGTTTTCTCCGAGACGGGAAAACTTTTTAAATGATGTTATATTCGTCATCGACTGCACTGTACGCATTTTATTATACTATTCACTTTTCCAGATAGACTTTTGGTCTCTTTCATGTGGTTACAGGTGCTGAGAACACAGCACTAGTCAACATTAACAAAGAGAGTGAAACTGATGTAACCCTATGTGAGTCATGTCAGCCTCATGTTGACTACCGCTTTGCTTTCATCATCTGTAACCACTTGAAAAACACTTAGGGTAGATCTGGAATAGCGGATAATATAAGAAAATGTGTACAACATTGTCGATATCGTCAAAAAGAATTCTATCAAACTATGAACCCACAACAAAAACAGTTGTGGAAGATAGGAAAATATGGAAAAAACCATAAATCGAGATGTAAGGCTGATTGCTCAGAAATTGTTCCTTGGTGGTTCACCATTCTATCTTCAACTGCGTCATTATTTTATTTCTTCTGCGTTTGTCTGAATGACATACCGATTACAATGTGAATAAACCAAACCAAAGTTAAAGGTTTTCGGCTGGAAACAAAGATGACATTGGTAGTAACGAAATTTTGTTTTTATTGTGTTGGTAAATATTTCTCAGAGCAGCAGTTGCACTCTACGCTGTTATTTATCTGTTAAATGTATTCCAAACTCTGTCTCCCTCTACAGTTTTAACTGTCTACAGCCCCGTCTATTACCATGGAAGGTATTCCCCTTGTCTTCACACATGTATTATCATCCTGTCCCTACTTCATGTCATTGTTTTCCATTTGATCCTTCCTTCACCGATTCTGCGGAGAATCTCCTCATTCTTTATCTTATCAGTCCACGTGATCTTCAACGTTCCTCAATAGCATCACATGTGAGACGCTTCGATTCTCATCTGTTGCGGTTTTCTCACTGGCCATATTTCCCTACCATACAATTCCATGCTCGAGACGTACCTTCTCAGAAATTTCTTCCTTAAATTGAGGCCAATTTTTCATACTAATAGATTTCTCTTTCCCAGGAATGCCCTTTTTATCATAGCTAGTCGTCTTTTGATGTCTTGCTTGCTCCGTTCGTCACGGGCTATTTTGCTACCTAGTTAGCAAAATAGCTTAACGTCGTCCACTAAGTGATCACCAGTTTTGATGTTAAATACCTCGCTATTCTTATTCCTGGCACTTTTCATTACTTCAGTATTTCTTTAGTTTTACTCTCAATACGTAATCTGTACTCACTAGACTGTTCATTCCATTCAACAGATCGTGTGATTCTTCTTCGCTTTCACTGAGTACAGCAATGTCATCAGCAAATCGTATCATTGCTATCCTTTCAGCTGAATGTTAATCCCACTGTTGAGTCTTGCTGCCGGCCGCGGTGGTCTAGCGGTTCTGGCGCTGCAGTCCGGAACCGCGGGACTGCTACGGTCGCAGGTTCGAATCCTGCCTCGGGCATGGGTGTGTGTGATGTCCTTAGGTTAATTAGGTTTAAGTAGTTCTAAGTTCTAGGGGACTTATGACCTAAGATGTTGAGTCCCATAGTGCTCAGAGCCATTTTTTTTTTTTTGAGTCTTCCTTCTATTTCCGTCATTGATTGTCCTCTCTCTCTCTACACACACACATATCCAAAAAAGTGTTGCATCCCCCGGTTCCCAGAACTCCCGAAAATAGACGTTGACTGTGGACATTGCGTCACAGACACAGTCCCTTTGACTGTTCAGAGATATCACTAAACCCGCCCAAAGATGTAAACAACCATGCATGAGCAGCGCGGAGGGGGTCCGACAGCCGATCAGTTCCAGTCGTTCCACCAGGAAGGCGGTACACGACTCGTGTTGTCTGTAGTTCAACCATGCCTGGACGGTCAATACCGTGGTTCGACAGCGTTTGCATTGTTACTTTCTGCTAGGAAGGGTTCTCAACAAGGGAAGTGTCCAGGCGTCCCGGGGTAAACCAAAGCGATGTTGTTCGGACATGGAGGAGATACAGAAAGACAGGAACTATCGACGACATGCCTCGCTCAGGCGCCCAAAGGCTACTACCGCAGTGGGTGACCGCTATCTACGGATTATGGCTCGGAGGAATGCTGACAGGAACGCCACCATGTTGAATAATGCTTTACGTGCAGCCACAGGACGTCGTGTTACGATTCAAACTATGCACAAAAGGCTGCATGATGTGCAACTTCACTCACAACGTCCAATGCAAGGTCTGTCTTTGCAACCAGGACACGATGCAGCGCGGTACAGATGGGCCCAACAACATGCCGAATGGACAGCTCAGGATTGGCATCACGTTCTCTTCACCGATGAGTGTCGCACGTGCCTTCAACCAGACAACCGCCAGGGGCGTGTTTGGCGGCAGCCGAACGCCTTAGACACACTGTCCAGCGAGTGCAGTAAGGTCGAGGTTCCCTGCTGTTTTGTAGTGGCATTATATGGGGCAGACGTACGCCGCTGGTGATCATGGGAGACGCCGTAACGGCTGTACGATACGTGAATGTCATCCTCCGACCAATAGTTGCTACCATATGGGCAGGATATTTGCGAGACATTCATCTTCAAGGACGACAATTCGCGCCCCCATCGTGCACATCTTGTGAATGACTTCCTTCAAGATAACGTCATCGCTCGACAGGAGTGGCCAGCATGTTCCCCAGTCATGAATGCTATCGAACATGCCTGGGATAGATCGAAAAGGGCTGTTTATGGACGATGTGACCAACCAACCACTCTGAGGGATCTTCGCCGAATCGCCGTTGAGGAGTGGGACAATCTGGCCCAAAAGTGCCTTGATGAACATGTGGATAGCATGCCACGACGAATACAGGCATGCATCAATGCAAGAGGACGTGCTACTGGGTATTAGAGGTACCGGTGTGTACAGTCTACATCTACATCTACATTTATACTCCGCAAGCCACCCAACGGTGTGTGGCGGAGGGCACTTTACGTGCCACTATCATTATCTCCCTTTCCTGTTCCAGTCGCGTATGGTTCGCGGGAAGAACGACTGTCTGAAAGCCTCTGTGCGCGCTCTAATCTCTCTAATTTTACATTCGTGATCTCCTCTGGAGGTATAAGTAGGGGGAAGCAATATATTCGATACTTCATCCAGAAACGCACCCTCACGAAAACTGGCGAGCAAGCTACACCGCGATGCAGAGCGCCTCTCTTGCAGAGTCTGCCACTTGAGTTTGTTAAACATCTCCGTAACGCTATCACGGTTACCAAATAACCCTGTGACGAAACGCGCCGCTCTTCTTTGGATCTTCTCTATCTCCTCCGTCAACCCGATCTGGTACGGATCCCACACTGATGAGCAATACTCAAGTATAGGTCGAACGAGTGTTTTGTAAGGCATCTCCTTTGTTGATGGACTCTCCCAATGAATCTCAACCTGGTACCGCCTTACCAACAATTAATTTTATATGATCATTCCACTTCAAATAGTTCCGCACGCATACTCCCAGATATTTTACAGAAGTAACTGCTACGAGTCTTTGTTCCGCTATCATATAATCATACAATAAAGGATCCTTCTTTCTATGTATTCGCAATACATTACATTTGTCTATGTTAAGGGTCAGTTGCCACTCCCTGCACCAAGTGCCTATCCGCTGCAGATCTTCCTGCATTTCGCGACAATTTTATAATGCTGCAACTTCTCTGTATACTACAGCATCATCCGCGAAAAGCCGCATGGACCTTCCGACACTATCTACTAGGTCATTTATATATATTGTGAAAAGCAATGGTCCCATAACACTCCCCTGTGGCACGCCAGAGGTTACTTTAATGTCTGTAGACGTCTCTCCGTTGATAACAACATGCTGTGTTCTGTTTGCTAAAAACTCTTCAATCCAGCCACACAGCTGGTCTGATATTCCGTAGGCTCTTACTTTGTTTATCAGGCGACAGTGCGGAACTGTATCGAACGCCTTCCGGAAGTCAAGAAAAATAGCATCTACCTGGGAGCCTGTATCTAATATTTTCTGGGTCTCATGAACAAATAAAGCGAGTTGGGTTTCACACGATCGCTGTTTCCGGAATCCATGTTGATTCCTACATAGTATATTCTGAGTTTCCAAAAACGACATGATACTCGAGCAAAACACATGTTCTAAAATTCTACAACAGATCGACGTCAGAGATATAGGTCTATAGTTTTGCGCATCTGCTCGACGACCCTTCTTGAAGACTGGGACTACCTGTGCTCTTTTCCAATCATTTGGAACCTTCTGTTCCTCTAGAGACTTGCGGTACACGGCTGTTAGAAGGGGGGGCAAGTTCTTTCGCGTACTCTGTGTAGAATCGAATTGGTATCCCGTCAGGTCCAGTGGACTTTCCTCTGTTGAGTGATTCCAGTTGCTTTTCTATTCCTTGGACACTTATTTCGATGTCAGCCATTTTTTCGTTTGTGCGAGGATTTAGAGAAGGAACTGCAGTGCGGTCTTCCTCTGTGAAACAGCTTTGGAAAAAGGTGTTTAGTTTTTCAGCTTTACGCTTGTCATCCTCTGTTTCCATGCCATCATCATCCCGGAGTGTCTGGACATGATGTTTCGAGCCACTTACTGATTTAACGTAAGACCAGAACTTCCACCGAGCGAGGTGGCGCAGTGGTTCGACACTGGACTCGCATTCGGGAGGACAACGGTTCACTCCCGCGTCCGGCCATCCTGATTTAGGTTTTCCGTGATTTCCCTAAATCGCTCCAAGCAAATGCCGGGATGGTTCCTTTCAAAGGGCACGGCCGACTTCCTTCCCTGTCCTTCCCTAATCCGATGAGACCGATGACCTCGCTGTCTGGTCTTCCCCACAACAACCAACCAACAACCAACAACAACAACAACCAGAACTTCCTAGGATTTTCTGTCATGTCGGTACCTAGTATTTTACTTTCGAATTCACTGAACGCTTCACGCATAGCCCTCCTTACGCTAACTTTGACATCGTTTAGCTTCTGTTTGTCTGAGGGGTTTTGGCTGCGTTTAAACTTGGAGTGAAGCTCTCTTTGCTTTCGCAGTAGTTTCCTAACTTTGTTGTTGTACCACGGTGGGTTTTTTCCGTCCCTCACAGTTTTACTCGGCATGTACCTGTCTAAAACGCATTTTACGATTGCCTTGAACTTTTTCCATAAACACTCAACATTGTCAGTGTAGGAACAGAAATTTTCGTTTTGATCTGTTAGGTAGTCTGAAATCTGCCTTCTATTACTCTTGCTAAACAGATAAACCTTCCTCCCTTTTTTTATATTCCTATTAACTTCCATATTCAGGGATGCTGCAACGGCCTTATGATCACTGATTCCCTGTTCTGCACTTACAGAGTCGAAAAGTTCGGGTCTGTTTGTTATCAGTAGGTCCAAGATGTTATCTCCACGAGTCGGTTCTCTGTTTAATTGCTCGAGGTAATTTTCGGATAGTGCACTCAGTATAATGTCACTCGATGCTCTGTCCCTACCACCCGTCCTAAACATCTGAGTGTCCCAGTAATCTGGACCACCACCCCTGAAGGTCTCGCTGTATGGTGGTACAACATGCAATGTGTAGTTTTCATGAGCAACAAAAAGGGCGGAAATTATGTTTATGTTGATCTCTATTACAATTTTCTGTACAGGTTGCGGAACTCTCGGAACCGAATTGATTCAAAACTTTTTTTTGTGTATATATGGAGCAGCACGGCCGAAAGATTGGATCCCTGCCTTACACCATTTTTTACCCGAGATCTTCGTTCTTGCTCTTCCGCTCTTATTGTACCCTTTTGGTTCATGTACATATTGTATATTACCCGTTTTTCCATATAGCTTATCCCTATTTTTCTCAGAATTTCGAACATCTTGGACCATTTTACATTTTCGAACAGTTTTTCCTGGTCGACAAATAGTATGAACGTGTTTGATTTTTCTTCAGTTGTGCTTCCATTCTCAACCGCAACGTCATGATTTCCTCTCTGGTGGCTTTACTTTCCCTAAAACCAAGCAGATCGCCATCAAACAGATCCTCAGTTATCTTTTATTCTGTGTGTTATTCTCGTCAGCGCTTTGGATGCATGAATTGATAAACTGGTTGTGTGATAGTTCTTGAACTTGTCTGCCCTTGATAACTTTGCGATTTTGTGTTTTCCCACGTGTCTGGTGGTATATCGCCAGTCTCATACTTTGTACGAAGCAACTTGAACAGTGATTCGGTTGGTAGTTGTCCCACTGATTTTAGTAATTCTGATTCAGTTATCTCTAGTAATACGCCAAACGACTTCAGTTCTAACTGCTGCTACTCCTTTTATGACTTCCTCGCTGTGAGGAGGTTCGGTTGGAAGTTTGTTGCCTGTTGGCCTTTACTCCCCTGGGAATCTTGACGAATCTTCTTTCTGTACTGGTAGGTATTTCTGGACTGGCAAGGAGTGCCGGTGACCTATTTCCTGTACTTGTCGGTGTGACGATTTTTCTTCTTCTTCTTGGCCGTTGCTGAGGGCTCTTCCTCGGTTGGGATATTGTGCAAAATGCATCCCGCTTTATCGCATTCTCCGTTGACCAGAGCGATGATGATACAGCGCATTTGCCATTCTGTGAAGATAGGGTAGGAGTCAATCAGATTGAACTCCTCCCTAGAAAGACCAAGAAGGCCTTCTGGATACCCATCTGGGCGATGTGGGTGTTGAGGTTTAGGATGGTTAGGTGGAACGAAAGGATATGGGTTGTCGTGGTGGGGGTATGTACCATCGCGAAGCGATGCAGCGATCTTCTGCGTTACAGCGCTTGCGCTGTACATATCTGGAAGCGGGAGGAATGGGACTTCTTCCCACTCTTGTTCTTGCGCTGCTGCTTCGGTGTCCGTCATGTGCTGTGTTGCCTCCCCTTCGGCAGGCTCGTCTGTCTGCGTGGCCACCGTCGCGAACTCCGCGCGTGGAGGAGTCGCCTGGGTGGCGGTGTCGACTGTTGTGGCGGAAGCTGCTTTGGCTGAGCGAAGCTCCTGCATCAGCTCAGCAATCTGACGCCGAGCCTCGCCCAGTTCCGCCAGCATGGCCGCCCTCTCTTCCGCCATGGCGGATTTGAAGGCGGACGTGGCTTCTTGTACGGCGTCGTTAAGGCGCCTGGTGACGACGTCTTCTGTGCAAGTGACCACCTCTTCGTGTGTGGTGGTCACTTGCTTCTGCGTCTTCTTCTCCGGTCCGTGCCAATTTCTTCTGTAGGCGCAGGAACGGGCGTTGGCCGCGTGTGCGCCACCGCAGTTGGCGCAGGTGCAGGGGGCGTCCTTCTGCTTCTTGCAGTCACGTGTGTCGTGTGCTTGCGCACACTTTAAGCACGCAACTGCACCGCTGCAGTGCTTGGCGACGTGGCCAAGCTTTTGGCAGCGAAAGCACTGCGCTGCAGTCTTCCTCTTCTTCTTGCCGGAAGTCCCTGCTATCGTGAGCAGCAACTCCGCCAAGGCAGCAGCTTTGCGTCCACTTCCGCGTCCAGGCATCTCCAGTAGCAACAGCGACGATCTGCTATGCGTACCTCACCGCAGCGTGAGCGGGAATGTTCTAAAAAGCGCATCACTTGTTAATACCGGCTCAACTTACTACCGACTATAATGTTTTGAGTGAACATGGAGTTTGTTAAGAGGTCTGTAAAGTTTTCTTATATTTTTTGTGTTAAAATGTTGTAGATATGTGACACCTAGAGTTCGAGAAAAGCTGTGTCCTGTTAAGTCAGCGAGTTTCCAACGCCCAGCCTACTAGCGAATCAAGGCTAGCGGCAAAGATGACAACTAAGCAGCTGCTGGCCACTATAAACCTTTGCCGACGCTGATAAGATACACTTATTGTGAAAGAGAGGATTAACGTGGTATGTTTGTTCGCAGAGAATTGTTATTGGCTTGTCCTTCTAGAATTTCAGTTTAGTGTCCGAGTATTGTTCAAGTAGCGAGCCTCGAGAGAGATCATCTCAAGAGTGCGATGAGATCCGCTCACACGTACGATACGTGAATTAGACTGCAAAGGGGATAGAACTCAAGAGTGTTCAAAGCAGCTCTAAGTCGTTTACGTGGATATTTTGAGAAGATTATCGGCTTGTGTAGAAACTGATTATTTCACCTCTTTTGGTAGATTGTAGACTCGCCAGGTATACGCCTGAGATTAGCTTTCTCTGTTTGTGATTAATGGTGCGTTGTGCTGCTTCATAGCTACGCGTTTCGTGGCGAATCGTATTTGAATATTTTATCGAGAATTTTCGTTGGATAGTGGGTGTGAAGAGACGTGTTCACGCGAAGTTGTTTAGTTATTTTGTGGGTGAGGATTAAGGCACGCACTAAGGGATTGTAGCGTTGAATTGTGTTATTGTGGTTGTATAGATGTACACAAACACTGAGGAATATTGTCTTAACGACATTTGCTTAGGATTTATTGTGTGAATTAGGTGTGAGTGTCGTAATATAGTAAATTCCGGAAATCTTGTTCGATGCACTGAACTTGTGGTTTATATTAAAGAAAACGATCGTCCCCCGTAATAGTCATTCATTGAGAAACAATCCGAAGTTTATTGCGAATCTGACAGCTTTTTCCCTTGTCCCTAAACGACAAATCAAGAACCATTTGTTAGAAACCAGCCTAACTCTCTCTAAAACATATCATCAGGTGTTTTTTTTTTTTTTTTTTTTTTTTTTTTTAAATGTTAGTGGGTCGCGGGAAGTCAGCGCCTGAAGTCGTTGCGCTTTGTTTGATTATTTAAAATTCATATAGTTGAAAAGTGGCGGTGACATTTTATTTTTTATTACATTTCCGCTTAGTAGGGTTTTGAATAGAGAACTAGCATTCGTATAGTATACAGCCGACTTGTACCTGTAAATGGATTAATGGCAGGAAATAAATAATTAACTGCTTTAAACTGAAAAAGTCTACCGGCCCCATCCTTTATCCATAAACTATTTTATAAGGAAAATATTAAAATGTTTATTTCAAAGCAAACTAATATCTCGAATATGTCCTTTTGTATCAAAGTAAATCCGGGGCCCAATAAATTAAAAGACTGGCATGTTGGTAAAAGCGAAGTTCAAAGAAAACAAAACCCTAAAGAGAAGTTCAAAAATGGTTAAAATGGCTCCGAGCACTATTGGACTTAACATCTGTGGTCATCAGTCCCCTAAAACTCAGAACTACTTAAACCTAACTAACCTAAGACATAACACACATCCATGCCCGAGGCAGGATTCGAATCTGCGACCGTAGCAGTCCCGCGGTTCCGGACTGAGCACCTAGAACCGCTAGACCACCACGGCCGGCCTAAAGAGAAGAATAGCGTTTTTTAGTTAATACGTAGCAACGAAAATGTAGATAATTAATATTTATTTAGACAGGGAAAGCAAGTTTGCTTCTTATTGAAAAGTGATTAATTGTAAATGAAAAGTTATTCCATTTAGTTCTGAAAGTGTGAGATTGACGAAACAGTTTATTACGATACAATTTCAATTGGATCAAGAATTCATTTTAGCATCGCGTTATTTATAGAAGTTTCCGCTGAGTGACAAGAAAAGATGAACAATATTGAATTATATTTGCCTTGTGAACGTATTCTCGAATTTACGTAAAAATTATTGTTCACACAGATTGCTTGTATATACGATGATTCGTTGAACCTTTAAAAGAGGGACGACTACAAGAGGCAACGGATGCACGTGACCCTTTCATAAGTTATACAGGGTGGTCCATCTGAAGTTTCGCATGAGATTATCCAGTAAACTATACATCGGGTAAAAATAGTGGGTAAGACAAGTTCGTAATCTCAAAGGGTGACATCAAATGATACTACAGGTGGGGCGGGGGGGAAACTTTAAAATCTTAAATGAAAACGCCCATTTTTATTGCAGATTCGGATTCTCCATAAAAAAGTAATCATGTTTTGTCCGAAACATTTTCGTAAACCAATGACACAGATGGCGCTGAAATCGGGAAAAATTAAAATTGGGGAAGAACTCCGATTTATTTAGAATGATCCGAGAAGGATGCACCAAATCGATAAAAAATGTGCACGACTTCTTTCATTACGCCAAATTAAGCTATCTTTTTTTTACAAAATATATGCTACCCACCACAGTTTTTGATGGAGGGAGGCGGAATGGTATTAAAATCTCGTTAGGGAACTCTTCACAATTGCATTACTCACCCGACTGTGGCGCTACCGTGGCCAAAATGCGAACTATGGCTCAGTATAAAGATCGATGCAATGCGATCAGACGTCACTTCACTTTCAGATTGTTAACCGCGAACATCAACTGACGAAAATAAATTATTCTTTCGCGAAACATGGCTCACTATCCTCCTACAGAGATTGTTGTTACGATGTTAATTTTAAGTGAATGCTATAAGAATTACGCTGCAACTGCGCAATTGTATGCGGATCGTTTCCCAAACAGACGACAACCAAGCGAAAACATTATTCGAAATGGATGCATGCACCGTCCATCCCATCATTGCGAATACAATGAAAATGACGCACGTATCCATACTGTTCTCGCCTGTGTTCAACTGGATCCCGAGAATAGTAGTCGTGCGATTCAGAGATAAAGTGGAATACCGAAATAAACTGTTTCGAGGATTTTGAAGGCACATAAATATCAAGCGTATAATTTCACACTGACAGAGGCATTAACGCCGAATGATATGCAAATACGTGTGCATTTCTGCCAATGGGCCTTGGAAATTATAAGAGGTGACAATGATTTTTATAGATACACTATGTTCACCGATGAAGCCACATTTAAAAACAATGGTGAATTAAATCGTCATGATTGTCATTATTGGTCCCCTGTCAATCCACACTGGCACAGACCCGTTGACAATCAACACAAATGGTCTTTAATGGTCTGGTGAGGAATTTTAAGCGGTTATTTGATAGGACCGCAGTTTTTTGACCGAAGTGTTACTGGGGAATCTTATTTATAACTTATCCGCGATGATTTGTTGGAGCTAATGGAAGATGTTGATTTAGAAACTAGGCAACGAATGTGGTTCCAACAGGACGGAGCAGCTCCCCAATATGCTAAAAATGTGCGGAACGTTTTAAATTTACAGTACCCTGGTCGGTGGATAGGATGTAGCGGACCAATTCAGGGGCCTCCACGTTTACCAGACCTAACAGCTCCTGATTTTTTCTTGTGGGGTTATTAAAAAAATTTTGTTTATGAGAGACTGACCACGACCCGAATCGATATCGAACAACGCATTCGAAGAGCGTGTGCAGCCATACCACGGGATGTGCTGCTCAAAACCATGGATAACTTTCGCAGACGATTGACTTTATGCACGGAAGCTAATGGGGATAATTTTGAACAATATCTTCGTGGATAATTTCATTAATTAAGCACCCCAAACTGTGAGACGAAAGGGAACTCACTCTAATGAATCAGCCCATGGGAACATCATTCTACTAAGTCCATGTCGTTGTTCCTTGGTAACGCTAAAAGTAGGATACAGTACATTTTGTAAAATAATAGCTTAACTTGGCGTAATGAAAGAAGTGGTGCACATTTGTTATCGATTTGATGCATCCTTCTCGGATCATTCTAAATAAATCGGAGTTCTTCCCCAAGTTTAATTTTTCTCAATTTCAGCGCCATCTGTCAATGGTTTAAGAAAATGTTTCGGACAAAACTTGATTACTTTTTTATGGAGAATCCGAATCTGTAATAAAAAATGGGGGTTTCTATTTAAGATTTAAAAGTTGCCCACCGCCCCATCTAAGAGGGCAGGAGCTGGAGGTCCCTTTAAGCTTACGAACTTGTCTTGCCCACTAATTTTACCCGATATATAGTTTTCGAGATAATCTCATCCGAAACTTCAGATGGACCACACTGTACAAGAAATACATGGTACCAACGTTGTGAGAAAGTGTTTATTTGTGTTGTCAGAGTAAGCTCCACTATACTATAGGTTGCCATTATAGGTAAAATAAATGTATCATTTCTACTCCCCATAGAGTCCCGCATTTATTATTTTTCCGGTGACTGACACAACCTTTGGTGGTAATTTATCTTTAGAACCTAGCGAATCCAGATAGTCAGATGCGTTGTTATAATTAATATCCATATAGGTACTACTGACCCCATTATACCACAAAAGTGTCATTGTGGCCACCCTTTTGTGTATAGCGATATAGTTGGGAGCTGTAGCGTGATTTACAGCGTGAAAAGCTGAATATCAAATCTTACGTGACGTTATGTTAGTACAGACGATCGTTTCAAGTCACACAGATTACGTCATCGAGTGTTGGCATGTTCTTGTCAGTACAAGTTATTGTAGTAATCTGAGAGTGAGCTACACTGCCCGACGTTCCTTTTCACCAATGTATTGCAGTACTGTTAGAGCCTGTTCATACAGTAATATCCTACGAGTGAGTGGTATCTAAAGGATGGATGAGCACACTATCGATTCTGCCTTGTTTGACTTCAAGTCCGCTGAAGCTCTTTTACATTCTTACACCCGACCCGTGTGACTTCCATATCGATTGCTGTTTCTTCTTCTATCACGTCATCAGGAAATGCCTACCCAAATATACACACACACGCACATGTATGAATAGATACACACCTACAATTTTTATAATATGTATGTGTTGTGGATTGGCAAGACAGCCAAGCCACTATGACAGGAAGCCGAAAGGCACGCGTTTAAGCTCACGCAGGCTGGCGTGAGGTCTGGAACAGGACACGGAGATGAGACTAGTAAGTAAACGTACGTAGTTGCTGGAATACTTAACTTTAATCCATAATTGGTGAACATCGCTCTTGACGGTACATGTTTTACAGCATTAATAGTAACTGGTAATGGCGCCTTGCTACGTCGTAGCAAATGACGTAACTGAAGGCTATGCTAACTATCGTCTCGGCAAATGAGAGCGTATTTTGTCAGTGAATCATCGCTAGAAAAGTCGGCTGTACCACTGGGGCGAGTGCTAGGAAGTGTCTCTAGACCTGCCGTGTGGCGGCGCTCGGTCTGCAATCACTGATAGTGGCGTCACGGGGGTCCGACGTATACTAACGGACCGCGGCCGATTTAAAGGCTACCACCTAGCAAGTGTGGTGTCTGGTGGTGACACCACAGTATGGAATCCTATTTTTCCTTGAACATTCTTGCACTTCTTTATTTCGACGATCCTTTGAAGTATTTATTCTGTTACCCAAAGGTTCTTCGCAGTTACCTTCCTAATACTTATGTCTGCTTTTCCTACATCTGTAATTTTTCCTTCTAGAGACGTCCACTTCTCTTCAGCTTTAATGCGTACTATGGTTCTTTTTATCGTAATATGTATCCACATAGTTAGCAAACTTCCAACGCGTCTGTTCCTTCCTCGGTACAACAGTACACCACTGATTTACCCATTCAATATCTTTATATACTTTTTCTCTCTCTTCATGTTCTGCTTGAGGCGTCGGTATGAGTACCTGAGATAATATTGCCGGCATTGACTTCCAGTCTGTTCTGATGAAAACGACCCTATCACTGATAATTGAACTGTTCACAGCGACTCAGTATCAGCCCTATTTTCCTATTCATAGCAAACCCTATTTCAGTTAAACCATCTACTGCTGCTGTTGATATTCGTCTGATGAGATGTCCTTGTCTTCTTCTGATTTCGCTTCAATGACCACAACTCTATCTGAATTGAAGTGCAGCATGTCCCTTTCGAGTTTTCTAGCTTACCTACCACGTTCAAACTTCTCATATTCCCCTCGCCGACTCGTAGAATGTTACCTTTCGTTGGTTGTTCCCTCTCTTTCTCGTGGTCAACTGTCCCTTGGCAGTACCTTCTGGGAGGTCCAGTGATGGACTAATGGGAAATCTTTTGCTAATGGAGAGTGAAGCGTCGGCAGACGTGCCAACACTGTTTTGTTGGAGGAGACCGAAATGCACGCTATAAGCTCACGCAGGCTGGCGTGAGGTCTGAAACAGGATACGTAATGAATGCTATAAAGAAAAGTACGTAGCTTCTGAAATACTTAACTTTAATCCACATTTGTAGAACATCGCTCTTGCTGATACATTAATAGAATCTCAATACAAATTGAATACGGCGCCTTGCTAGGTCGTAGCAAATGTAGCTGAAGGCTATGCTAACTATCGTCTCGGCAAATGAGAGCGTAGTTGTCAGTGAACCATGGCTAACAACGTCGGCTGTACAACTGGGGCGAGAGCTAGTACGTCTCTCTAGACCTGCCGTGTGGTGGCGCTCGGTCTGCAATTACTGACAGTGGCGACACGCGATTCCGTCGTATACTAGCGGACCGAAGCCGATTTAAAAGCTACCACCTAGCAAGTGTGGTGTCTAGCGGTGACACCACAGAGAGATCATCATGACACTTTGTTTCCATTACAGGCCACATGTCCTGGTGATACATCCCACATGTCTTTATTCTGGTGGTTTCCATTGCCTTCTGCCTCGACATGCCGTTCATCATTGCTATTTATTCCGCCTCTTAAAGTCAGTTTCGCATCCAAAAGACAAGAGAGTGCCCCGACTCTCTGTTCGCTTCTCCGCCCTCTTTGACAAGGCCGTTATCTGAATGGGATAGCTGGAAGTCTTCGACCACCGTATCTGATGATTTTTAATTTCAATTTAAGCAATGGCAACTCGAGACGTATTGATTACTAATTAGAACGCTACCCCCAGATGCTAAAATACACTCCTGGAAATGGAAAAAAGAACACATTGACACCGGTGTGTCAGACCCACCATACTTGCTCCGGACACTGCGAGAGGGCTGTACAAGCAATGATCACACGCACGGCACAGCGGACACACCAGGAACCGCGGTGTTGACCGTCGAATGGCGCTAGCTGCGCAGCATTTGTGCACCGCCGCCGTCAGTGTCAGCCAGTTTGCCGTGGCATACGGAGCTCCATCGCAGTCTTTAACACTGGTAGCATGCCGCGACAGCGTGGACGTGAACCGTATGTGCAGTTGACGGACTTTGAGCGAGGGCGTATAGTGGGCATGCGGGAGACCGGGTGGACGTACCGCCGAATTGCTCAACACGTGGGGCGTGAGGTCTCCACAGTACATCGATGTTGTCGCCAGTGGTCGGCGGAAGGTGCACGTGCCCGTCGACCTGGGACCGGACCGCAGCGACGCACGGATGCACGCCAAGACCGTAGGATCCTACGTAGTGCCGTAGGGGACCGCACCGCCACTTCCCAGCAAATTAGGGACACTGTTGCTCCTGGGGTATCGGCGAGGGCCATTCGCAACCGTCTCCATGAAGCTGGGCTACTGTCCCGCACACCGTTAGGCCGTCTTCCGCTCACGCCCCAACATCGTGCAGCCCGCCTCCAGTGGTGTCGCGACAGGCGTGAATGGAGGGACGAATGGAGACGTGTCGTCTTCAGCGATGAGAGTCGCTTCTGCCTTGGTGCCAATGATGGTCGTATGCGTGATTGGCGCCGTGCAGGTGAGCGCCACAATCAGGACTGCATACGACCGAGGCACACAGGGCCAACACCCGGCATCATGGTGTGGGGACCGATCTCCTACACTGTCCGCACACCACTGGTGATCGTCGAGGGGACACTGAATAGTGCACGGTACATCCAAACCGTCATCGTCATCCTAGACCGGCAAGGGAATTTGCTGTTCCAACAGGACAATGCACGTCCGCATGTATCCCGTGCGACCCAACGTGCTCTAGAAGGTGTAAGTCAACTACCCTGGCCAGCAAGATCTCCGGATCTGTCCCCATTGAGCATGTTTGGGACTGGATGAAGCGTCGTCTCACGCGGTCTGCACGTCCAGCACGAACGCTGGTCCAACTGAGGCGCCAGGTGGAAATGGCATGGCAAGCCGTTCCACAGGACTACATCCAGCATCTCTACGATCGTCTCCATGGGAGAATAGCTGCCTGCATTGCTGCGAAAGGTTGATATACACTGTACTAGTGCCGACATTGTGCATGCTCTGTTGCCTGTGTCTATGTGCCTGTGGTTCTGTCAGTGTGATCATGTGATGTATCTGACCCCAGGAATGTGTCAATAAAGTTTCCCCTTCCTGGGACAATGAATTCACGGTGTTCTTATTTCAATTTCCAGGAGTGTATGCTAAAACATCACACTGAAAACTGATGATAAAGATGTTGCTCTGTAATTTTGCGGGTCGTTCTTTTACCCCTCTTACGTACATAAGCACTCCGTCTTCAGGCCACGAGTGGCCTACCCGTTACCATCCGACCGCCGTGTCATCCTCTGTGGAGGATGTGGATAGGAGGGGCGTGGGGTTAGCACATCGCTCTCCCGGTCCGTTTGATGGTATTCTTGACCGAAGCCGCTACTATTTGGTCGAGTAGCTCCTCAATTGGCATCACGAGGCTGAGTGCACCCCGCAAAATGGCAACAGCGCATGGCGGCCTGGATGGTCACCCATTCAAGTGCCGGCCACGCGCGACAGCGCTTAATTTCGGTGATCTCACGGGAACCGGTGTATCCACTGCGGCAAGGCCGTTGCCTCTTATACACATAGGTAACCTGTAATTCTTTCCAGTCGCTTTGTGCGGGGTCAGAGATTTGGTATAAATAAAAGCTAAAAAAGGGCCACTGGCTCAGAGGTCTCAGAAAAACCGAACTGGGATTTCACCCCGACCTGGCGACTTATTTGTTTCCAGCTGCTTCTACTCGATCTCAACGCCATGGATGCCTATTTGTATGTTCTCGATACGGAAACTTTGCGACGGTCAAACGACGATCATTCGAAGAGCCTGCTACGTGAATGAGTTCTTAAACGGGAAATTTAAAACTTCTGCTTTCCTTTATGTGTCGATTTTGGGTGGTCAGATCCGTCCCATTGTACGTTGTTTGTTCCTTCAATGGCGACGCACACAGCTGGCATCATCCACAACTGGGTTTGTGAGGATGAGTTGTCGCGTCTCCCCTAGCGACAAGTCACCAGATCAGCATATTGTTGTGCCTTTGTGGTCTACTTTGGAGAGAAGAATGCGTGTTTCCTATTCACCTCCATCATCACTGCCCGAGCTAGTCATTATTGTACAGGAAGAATGGTATAAGATTCACTAGAAAATCGTACAACACATGTATTTAGTCACTCCGAGAAGTGTAACGTCTAGTAGAAAAAACCATATTATGTAGTAACGAGAAAATTATATGTATCATATTGTGTTATTGTATAAAATTATGTATTTTTTTTTATTATTTATTTTAGAGAATATCTGCGTCGGCGAGTAATGAAACCGCCACAGACGATAAATATCAAACAAAGATTAGAATATGTAACTAGTATATAATACATGACGAACATTAATTTCTCTGTCTTCTTCTTCTTGGAGTTAAGCGAGTAGGATATCCTGTGACGTTGTATTGTACGCTAGCGTAGCATTCTTTTGTCAAGACTGAAAGATGTACGCCATTACGTGCGCATTTTAAAGGTGTGTAACAGTAAAAGTATTTAAATGTTTGAATAGAGTTATTTAAATGAAAACTTGCATTATTAATTGTTATGGCTTGCTTGCATATTATCCCATCCTGGTGAGAGATTTTTCAGTTATTTAAATATTATCTGTGGTTCCGAGCTGCGCGGCGAACGAAAGAGCCGCTGCCGCGGCGTATTCAAACTACCTCAAATAGAATCTATCATACCGCAAGGAAGCGGGAAAGTAATAGTGAAATAATATTATTTCTTTTAGCTTCCGGACTTGCAGTGCAGAGCAGCAGATTTTATGATGTGTTGCAGGTTGACGCGGGCTGCTGATAATATATAACTAACAGTACAAAAAAGATAATGTACCTTCAAAATCTAATAGGAATCTTGCTGTGCTCGGTTCTGATCTGGCAAATTTTATAGTGAAAACGTATTTTTTCAATAAGAGTCTCATGTTCTTGTGCTAGTCGTGGTATTGAATGGTGTTTTACCGAGAAACAAAATCCACTGCAAAATCTTGTTGCTGAACAATCATACGAACTGTAACATCAGTATTCATAACGAAGTAATTTTCATTTTCAATAACTCTAAAATAGGAAAGATATGTTGATTTTTAGAATGAGTTACAGTCACGAAAAATGTTCCTTTAATAGAAGGCCAGTTACAGAACAATAAGAACTCAATATATTCTGTTTTGTTAAAAAGTAATGATGATAAAGAAATTCATAGCACAGCAATACTAAAAGATATTTCGCGGCTCTTTTCATATATGCGTTGTTACGCAAAAAATAATAATAGAAAAGAGTGACACGAACGAAGCTATTCTGAATGGTAACAGCTTTCCCATACAGCATTGAGCATTTTAGTATGTTGCGTTTTTGGTGGTTCCATACTTTTTCCACCCTTTGTTCGTGAAGCGGAACTGTGACCATAGTCTATGGATTGGTCCCAGCCGCAGGTTTTATACAGTATACAGTAAAAATAATCAACAATGGAGTCGGAAAATCTTAGAAATCACCCTCATTGTACGAGCGAGGTTGTCAAATACGGCGGAGGAGCCGTTACATGTTCAGGACACTCTCTTACGCTTGAAGCAGAAAACTGTCCCTAAAGGCAGAAGAATGAACAATGATGAGCTGAATATGATTGAGGATTCACCCACGTCGGAATTAATCCATAAGCAGAGGACGACCAGCAGCAGTGGATTTGTGACCAATAACACTGGAGCTGTGTGAGAATCAGAGAATGAGTGACAAGTTGTAAGAGACCAACATGGGTCTCTCAGCAAGAGGGGACTGTAGGGAGTGGTGTGGTGCGCCAGTTAACTCCCATTCGCAGACCCCATGATTTCGGCGATAGGGCACCTGTGGCCACGTCGGAGGACCTACTCGCGGTGTGTACGGGATTGCTTGGAGATGGTATGGGTATACTAGAAGTCCGGTTCTAGAAATTCGAAATGTTGTGAGTCGAGGACTCACTAGCATACACAGTGTGTCCCAGTTCCGATAGGAGTGCTTGCATGAAATACCCAGCTGCAGTTCTATCTCGTGGCGAGTTGTGGCTTTATCATCCTCGAAGTTTGAACAACTACAGTGTAGAAGATCAAATTGAGGCAGTCACCCTGACCGCAAATGTGACGGTACGTGTCTCAAAAAAAAAAAAAAAATGGTTCAAATGGCTCTGAGCACTATGGGACTCAACTGCTGTGGTCATAAGTCCCCTAGAACTTAAGCTACTTAAACCTAACTAACCTAAAGACGTCACACACATCCATGTCCGAGGCAGGATTCGAACCTGCGACCGTAGCGGTCGTGCGGTTCCAGACTGTAGCGCCTTTAACCGCTCGGCCACTCTGGCCGGCTATACGTGTCTCACACTTGTCGGAAATAGACGATCGAGCAGAGAGGCCACATCAAGTTCTCAGAGTCATCCATTGTCTGTGGGCGAGAATTCATCGAATTCGACCAGAGCACCGAGAGGCAGCTTTCTGGTCTGTCCTCCATGACAATGACCCAGCCCACAAAGTAAAAACACTGTGAAAATTTTTGGCTAGCAAATGGTTCCCAGTTCTGGACTGCCCGCTATATTCGCCGGACTCGGCCCCAAGCGGGTTCTAGTTGTTCCCTGCATTGAAGTTGTCAATAAAGGACGCAATTATGGTGCAACAAGAACACTGTACTGCAGTGATAAATGCAATTAAAAAAAGAACTATAGTATCTACACTACTGGCCATTAAAATTGCTACACCACGAAGATGACGTGCTGCAGACACGAAATTTAACCGACAGGAACAAGATGCTGTGATATGCAAATGATTACATTTTCCGAGCATTCACACAAGGTTGGCACCGGTGGCGACATCTACAACGTGCTGACATGAGGAAAGTTTCCAACCCATTTCTCATACACAAACAGCAGTTGACCGGCGTTGCCTGGTGAAACGTTGTTGTGATGGCTCGTGTAAGGAGGAGAACTGCGTACCATCACGTTTCCGACTTTGATAAAGGTCGGATTGTAGCCTATCGCGATTGCAGTTTATCGTATCGCTCGCGTTGGTCGAGATCCAATGACTGTTAGCAGAATCGGTGGGTTCAGGAGTATAATACGAAACGCCGTGCTGAATCCCAACGGCCTCGTATCACTAGCAGTCGAGATGACAGGCATCTTATCCGCATGGCTGTAACGGACCGTGCAGCCACGTCTCGATCTCTGAGTCAACACATGGGGACTTTGCAAGACAACAACCATATGCACGAACAGTTCGACGACGTTTCCAGCGGAATGGACTATCTGTGGTGTCACCGCCAGACACCACACTTGCTAGGTGGTAGCTTTAAATCGGCCGCGGTCCATTAGTACATGTCGGACCCGCGTGTCGCCACTGTCAGTAATTGCAGACCGAGCGCCACCACACGGCAGGTCTAGAGAGACGTACTAGGACTCGTCCCAGTTGTACGACGACTTTGCTAACGACTACACTGACGAAGCCTTTCTCTCATTAGCCGAGAGATAGATAGAATAGCCTTCAGCTAAGTCCATGGCTACGACCTAGCAAGGCGCCATTAACCATTTCTAGAGAGAGTCTCACTTGTATCATCAAGAATGCTGTATACAAATTATGGATTAAAGTTAAGTATTCCAGCAGCTACGTACTTATCTTTATAGCATTCATTACGTATCCTGTTTCAGACCTAACGCCAGCCGGCGTGTGTAAACGCGTTCCTTTTGGTTACCCGTCACTGTGGACTGGCTGTCTTGTCAGTCCACTACACTATCAGCTAGGAGACCATGGCTGCGGTTACCCTTGACGCTGCATCACAGACAGGAGCGCCTGCGATGATGTACTCAACGACGAACCTCGTTACACGAATGGCAAAACGTCATTTTTTCGGATGGATCCAGGTTCTGTTTACAGCATCATGATGGTCGCATCCGTGTTTGGCGACATCGCGGTGGACGCACATTGAGAGCGTGTCTTCGTCATCGCCATACTGGCGTATCACCCAGCGTGATGGTATGGGGTGTGGTGTGCCATTGGTTACACGTCTCGGTCACCTCTTGTTCGCATTGACGGCACTTTGAACACTGGACGTTACATTTCAGATGTGTTACGACCCATGGCTCTACCCTGCATTCGATCCCTGCGAAACTCTATAGTTCGGCAGTATAATGCACGACCGCATGTTGCAGGTCATGTACGGGCCTTTCTGGATACAGAAAATGTTCGACTGCTGCCCTGGCCAGCACATTCTCCATATCTCTCACTAATTGAAAACGTCTGGTCAATGGTGGCCGAGCAACTGGCTCGTCACAATACACCAGTCACTACTCTTCATGAACTGTGGTATCGTGTTGAAGCTGCATGGACAGCTGTACCTGTATACGCCATCCAAGCTCTGTTTGACTCAATGCCCAGGTGTATCAACGCCGTTATTACGGCCAGAGGTGGCTGTTCTGGGTACTGATTTCTCCGGATCTATGCACCCAAACTGCGTGAAAATGTAATAACATGTCAGTTCTAGTATAATATAAATTGTCCAACGAATACCCGTTTATCATCTGTATTTCTTCTTGGTGTAGTAATTTTGATGGCCAGTAGTGTATTTCAAAATTCTTTTAAAAGGATTTTAGTTGCTTAAAGATTGTTTTGAATAAGCACAGTGATTTTGTGTACGTAATACAGTACTATCATTTTTTATAGCCACATTCCTAACGGAACTGGGACATACTGTATAGAGGCAAGTAACGTAGGTCATAGAAATACTGTGTCCGCCCCTGGTAGCTGATTGACCAGCGCGACAGAATGTCAATCCTAAGAGCCAGGGTTCGATTTCCGGCTAGGTCGGAGATTTTCTCCGTTGAGGGTCTGGGTGTTGTGTTGTCCTAATCGTCATCATTTCGTTCCGGCGACGCGCAAGTCGCCGAAGTGGTGTCAAATCGAAAGACTTGCACCCGGCGAACGGTCTACCCGACGGGAGGTCTAGTCGCACATTTACATTAACAGACGTACAATTTTGCAACATGGGCTTGATGAAGAGAATAACTGCTGTGAAGATAGTATAACAAATATAGTATCATTGTTTTAGTTTTTTTTCCTTTTTAAATTATATATAATCTAAGTAATTATTGAAAATGCTTATTATAAAGCTAGAAGGGAATATTTAACTGCAGTTGTGTGAAACATTGTGTGAAGATGTTACGTGCATTGGATCCCTGGCGGCGAGCGTTGGGAGTATACACAATAATAAATAAAAAGAAAACAGGAATAACATCAAAATTTTCAGCACGAGCTGGCAGAGTGATATTGGTCGTGCTTATGCGCACATTAAAGTAGTAGAGTATTTGTGAGGAATGTGTAGCAGCCTCCAACTGATGCCGAATAGAATGATAACACAGCGTCACATAACTCGCTAATTCAGAAGCTAATGGCCACGAAATATTTAAAACATTCCTCGTCAGTTGCCAGTGTACTGGATATTAACTGCTCCTGGCCGTAATATTTGCAGGGTCCCCAGCTGAAAGTACAGTCGTTCTGGTTACTGGAAGAGAGTAATTTCTGCTGTATTTCCAGGATGTGAATAAATGGCACGATTGTGGGACTAATTACTGGCTTTCTGTGCGCCACGGAACACTCGTGTTTCTAACTCACGAGCGTGCACGCTTCCACTCGGCGTAAAATTTCAGCGCAGCTTTCAGCCGACGATAATGTCTCCTCTGAAGTGAAGGCTTGCTGAAAAAATAAAAAAAAGGAACGAAAATCCGTTTCGGAGGTAATATATTTTGGTCAATTAGCTATTGGAGCTATTTTGTCTGTAGGTAACACTTTGAGGATATTGTTTCTATGTATCAATAAATATTGGTGACGAAATTTTATGAGATGTTTATCATTAAAAAAAACACTAATTCAAGTCTTAGGTAACGTCTAATAACGGATCAAAAACCGTAATAAAGATGTTAAACTGCACAGATTCTATAATTCTGGTAATGTTTTGCAAATATTAATCTCAATGCGCTTCGAACGACGCATATATTCTGTAATTGTCAATGATGTCCATCAGATTATACTGCTTATGTTAATTTGCATTTCATAGACGTATTAGTATTGGTTTATGACGGTCAGTTCTATTACAAATTCCATTGCTAACAACACACGAATTTTACTGTTATCTCTGTCAGCCTGTATCTAATACCTCCGTAAATATCGTAAATATTTGGTCTGTAGTGATATTTGTAGCTTCATATGTATGGTGGAACATGTTATGGTAATGTGAGTCTTAGGTTTCCTTGTGTAACTGGTACAACACTCTGAGCTTTCACATGTACTGCCAGAAGCAGTTTTTGCAGGAAGAACGGACCCAATGTCAGATTCTGTCCTACGTTGAAAAGTAAAATTTTCAAGAAAAATATTCAAAGAACACACGGAATCCATTTGTTTTAAAACAGATTGACCTATTTGACTCAACGCCATTTTCAGTGACACTCATTATAATCTTTTTCTTTTCTGGAAGGAGCGAAGGCTCTTTAGAACTAGAGATGATCAGCTAGTCAGCTCAGGTATGTACTGTACAGCACGTTTCACTCTAAATCAGCAGTGGCAAGGAACATCTAATGATTTATGTGTACATACCCATTGGCTGTGGACAGTATACAGGGTGAGTCACGTAACGTTACCGCTGGATATATTTCGTAAACCACATCAAATACTGACGAACCGATTCCACAGACCGAACGTGAGGAGAGGGGCTAGTGTAATTGTTTAATACAAACCATACAAAAATGCACGGAATTATGTTTTTTAACACAAACCTACGTTTTTTTAAATGGAACCACGTTAGTTTTGTTAGCACATCTAAACATATAAACAAATACGTAATCAGTGCCGTTTGTTGCATTGTAAAATGTTAATTACATCCGGAGATATTGTAACCTAAAGTTGACGCTTGAAACATTGTCCTCACTTCATTGCAGGGGCCCAAACAGCTGCAACATACATCGCGTTTCTACAGAATGATCTGCCAACGTTGCTCGAAAATGTCCCACTGGAAACGCGTCGACGTACGTGGTATCAGCATGATGGTGCACCTGTGCATTCCGCAATTAACACTAGGCTGACCCTTGACAGGATGTTCGACGGGCGTTTCATAGGACGTGGAGGACGCATAAATTGGCCAGCCCGTTCTCCTGATCTTACACCTGTGGACTTCTTTCTGTCGGGTACGTCAAAGGAGAATGTGTACCGTGATGTGCCTACAACCCCAGAGGATATGAAACAACGTATTGTGGCAGCCTGCGGCGACATTACACCAGATGTACTGCGGCGTGCACGACATTCATTACGCCAGAGATTGCAATTGTGTGCAGCAAATGATGGCCACCACATTGAACATCTATTGGCCTGACATGTCGGGACACACTCTATTCCACTCCGTAATTGAAAACGGAAACCACGAGTGTACGTGTACCTCACCCCTCATGGTAATGTACATATGCGTCAGTGAAAAAGACCAATGAAAAGGTGTTAGCATTTGGACGTAATGTGCTGTTCCAGTCTCTTCTGTACCTAAGGACCATCACCGTTCCCTTTGGATCCCTACGTAATTCGGTGCTCTCCGATACACACGATCGAACAGGGGAGTGGTACTCAAGCGTCAACTTTAGGTTACAATATCTCCGGATGTAATTAACTTTTTACAGTGCAACAAACGGCATAGATTACGTGTTTGTTTATATGTTCAGATGTGCTAAGAAAACTAACGGGGTTCCATTAAAAAAAACGTAGGTTTGTGTTAAAAAACATACTTCGGTGCATTTTTTTTATGGTTTGTAGTAACCAATTACACTAGCCCCTCTCCTCACGTTCGGTCTGTGGAATCGATTCGTCAGTATTTGATCTGGTTTACGAAATATATGCAGCGGTAATGTTAGGTGACTCACCCTGTACAATACATTATACAAGCGGAAGTTACTTTTGGTGTTTTTCCACTCTTTAACGTCTTTTAATTCCTCGATATACACACAAAAAGAAAGTCCAGTATGTGGAAATATGTGGAAGGGAGAAATAAACTGCAGCAAAACTGGTGAAGGAGAAATCAAAAGCGTCTGGATTGTTATCCTACAGGCGTACGTTGAACATTGAAATGGATAATTAAAATTATGAAGCTTAGTCTAGGAATTAGTTTTTTGAGTACTCTTACGAAGATATGGGAGCAGAAATTTGGTGAAGGGTTAATAAATTATGTGGCACAGCAACAGAGATCATCTAAAATATACATTATATACATATATGGATGACGTTATTAAGCTAGCTGAGGTGCAAATGATTGAAATACATTCTCTTGTTGTGAAAATTTGGTTTAAAGAATCTTCTCGTATTCCCTCGCCTTTCTTGAAAGAAATTGAAGTACGTACTTACTTTGAAAGTCGGCGTATATTTCAGAATAAAAGAAAGTCTTCAGAGTACTATTGTACCATGTTACTACTATACTACGCCATAGATAGCGTACATTGTTTTCCGTTGAAAAATCAGGTAGGGGACTTTTGCTGCTACAGGGTGAACCACAATTCCACAGAAAAATTTTCAGAGATGGTGGTATGGACAAAAACAAATCAAAAATGTCTAGTATTGAAAAATGATACGTTTAAAGGCGGCGGCAGCGATAAAACGTCATCTGAAATTGTACTGAATGCGTTCTCATAAAATTATTTTGAACAATTAGTTCATGAGAACACTCGAAGCGTAAATGGTTGCGAAAGCATACTTGACCTTTTAGCAACAAATAATCCTGGACTAATAGTGAGTATTAAGACGAATACAGAGATTAGCGACCACAAGCCAGTTGCTGCTAGGCAGAATACCATAACAGCTACAACCATAAAAAAGAAACGCAAAGTATATCTATTTAAAAAAACTGATAAAGATGCTCTTAACGCCTTTTTATGTCTTCACTCCTTCCGATCTGATCATGTAAGTGTAGAAAAGTTGTGGAATGTTTTCAAAAAGATAGTATCGACAGCAATTGAGAGATATATATACCACATAAATTAATAACTGATGGTACAGAGCCCCCATGGTACACAAAATGGGTCATATCTTTGTTGCAGAAGCAACGAAAAAAATATGCCAAACTTAAAAGAACGCAAAATCCACAATAATGGCAAAGATTTACAGAAGTTCGAAATATGGCGCGTACTTCAGTACGAGATGTTTTTAATAATTTCCACAACGAAATTCTGTCTCGAAATCTGGCAGGAAACACAAAGAGATTCTGTTCATACATAAAGCACACCAGTGGCAAGACGCAATCAATACCTTCACTGCGCGATAACAACGGTGAAGTCACTGATGACAGTGCCACTAAAGAAGAGTTATTAAACACGGTTTTCCGAAAATCCTTCACCCGAGAAGACGAAGTAAATATTCCTGATTTCCAATCAAGAACAACTGCCAAGGTTAGAAACATAGAAGTAGATATCCTTAATAAAGGGATTTTATACCAGTCAGGTTCGTCTCAAAGTATGCTGATAAAATAGCTCTCTATTTAGCAGTTATATACAACCACTCGCTCACAGAAAGATCCGTAACTAAAGACTGAAAAATTGCTCAGATCACACCAGTACCCAAAAAGGGAAGTCCGAGTAATCCGCTGAATTACAGGCCGATGTCAGTAGCGTCGAACTGCAGTAGGGGTTTGGAACATATACAGTATTCGAACATTATGAAGAACCTCGAAGAAAACGATTTAGTGACACATAGTCAGCTCTTTATAATCATGAAGTAATAAGTGCTATCGACAGGAGATGTCAAAATGATTCCATATTTTTAGATTTCCAGAAGGCTTTCGACACCGTTCCTCAAAAGCGTCTTCTAACCAAACTGCGTGCCTACGGAGTATCGCTTCAGTTGTGCTACTGGATTCGTAATTTCCAGTCAGAAAGGTCACAGTTCGTAGTAATAGACGGAATGTCATCGAGTAAAACAGCAGTAATATCCGGCGTTCCCCAAAGAAGTGTTATAGGCCCTCTATTGTTTCTGATCTATACAGGGCTATTACAAATGATTGAAGCGATTTCATAAATTCACTGTAGCTCCATTCATTCACATATGGTCACGACACACTACAGATACGTAGAAAAACACATAAAGTTTTGTTCGGCTGAAGCCGCACTTGTCAGTGAGACAAAATGGCGGCAGGAGCCGAGAAAGCGTATGTCGTGCTTGAAATGCACTCACATCAGTCACTCATAACAGTGCAACGACACTTCGGGACGAAGTTCACCAAAGATCCACCAACTGCTAACTCCATTCGGCGATGGTATGCGCAGTTTAAAGCTTCTGGATGCCTCTGTAAGGGGAAATCAACGGGTCGGTCTGCAGTGAGCGAAGAAACGGTTGAACGCGTGCGGGCAAGTTTCACGCGTAGCCCGCGGAAAATTGGCTCATGCCAAAACTGGAGACCGACAGCGCCGACTTCATCTTTCAACAGGATGGTGCTCCACCGCACTTCCATCATGATGTTCAGCATTTCTTTAACAGGAGATTGGAAAACCGATGGATCGTTCGTGGTGGAGATCATGATCAGCGATTCATGTCATGGCCTCTACGTTCTTCCGACTTAACCCCATGCGATTTCTTTCTGTGGGGTTATGTGAAAGATTCAGTGTTTAAACCTCCTCTACCAAGAAACGTGCCAGAACTGCGAGCTCGCATCAACGATGCTTTCGAACTCATTGATGGGGACATGCTGCGCCGAGTGTGGGAGCAACTTGATTATCGGCTTGATTTCTGCCGAATCACTAAAGGGGCACATATCGAACATTTGTGAATGCCTAAAAGAAACTTTTTGAGTTTTTGTATGTGTGTGCAAAGCATTGTGAAAATATCTCAAATAATAAAGTTATTGTAGAGCTGTGAAATCGCTTCAATCATTTGTAATAACCATGTACTAACGGCGTAGGAGACAATCTGAGTAGCCGTCTTAGATTGTTTGCAGATGATGCCGTCATTTACCGTGTTGTAAGGTCTAGGGGTGGCGTCTTTGCTTCATAATCAAAACGTCTTCGGTCCCGGGTTCGATCCCCGCCACTGCCTAAATATTGATAAATAATCAGCATTGGCGGCCGAAGACTTCCGGCATAAGAAGTCAGCCTCATTCTGCCAACGGCCTTGTCAAAGAGGGCGGAGGTGCGGATGGAGGTTCAGTGCACTCTCTTGTCCTAGGGGTGGGAAATTGCCCCTATAGGCGGAAGAATCAGCAATGATCAACGACATGAGGATGCAAGGGGCAATGGAAACCACTGCATTAAAGACACGTAACGTGTATCCACAGGACATGTGGCCTGTATTTGAAGAAGTGTCATGATGATCTTTCCATTGGCAAAAGATTCCGGAATAGTCCCCCATTCGGATCCCCGAGAGGGGACTGCCAAGGGGGAGGTTACCATGAGAAAAAGATTGAATAATCAACGAAAGGATAACGTTCTACGAGTCGGGGCGTGGAATGTCAGAAGCTTGAACGTGGTAGGGAAACTAGAAAACCTGAAAAGGGAAATGCAAAGGCTCAGTCTAGATATAATATGGGTCAGTGAAGTGAAGTGGAAGGAAGACAAGGATTTCTGGTCAGATGAGTATCGGGTAATATCAACAGCAGCAGAAAATGGTATAACAGGTGTAGGATTCGTTATGAATAGGAAGGTAGGGCAGAGGGTGTGTTACTGTGAACAGTTCAGTGACCGGGTTGTTCTAATCAGAATCGACAGCAGACCAACACCGACAACGATAGTTCAGGTATACATGCCGACGTCGCAAGCTGAAGATGAACAGATAGAGAAATTGTATGAGGATATTGAAAGGGTAATGCAGCATGTAAAGGGGGACGAAAATCTAATAGTCATGGGCGACTGGAATGCAGTTGTAGGGGAAGGAGTAGAAGAAATTGTTACAGGAGAATATGGGCTTGGGACAAGGAATGAAAGAGGAGAAAGACTAATTGAGTTCTGTAACACGTTTCAGCTAGTAATAGCGAATACCCTGTTCAAGAATCACAAGAGTAGGAGGTATACTTGGAAAAGGCCGGGAGATACAGGAAGATTTCAATTAGATTACATCATGGTCAGACAGAGATTCCGAAATCAGATACTGGATTGTAAGGCGTACCCAGGAGCAGATATAGACTCAGATCACAATATAGTAGTGATGAAGAGTAGGCTGAAGTTCAAGACATTAGTCAGGAAGAATCAATACGCAAAGAAGTGGGATACGGAAGTACTAAGCAATGACGAGATACGTTTGAAGTTCTCTGACCATATAGATACAGCAATAAGGAATAGCGCAGTAGGCAGTACAGTTGAAGAGGAATGGACATCTCTAAAAAGGTCCATCACAGAAGTTGGGAAGGAAAACATAGGTACAAAGAAGGTAGCTGCGAAGAAACCATGGGTAACAGAAGAAATACTTCAGTTGATTGGTGAAAGGAGGAAGCACAAATATGTTCCGGGAAAATCAGGAATACAGAAATACAAGTCGCTGAGGAATGAAATAAATAGGAAGTGCAGGGAAGCTAAGACGAAATGGCTGCAAGGAAAAATGTGAAGACATCGAAATGATATGATTGTCGGAAGGACAGTCTCAGCATACAGGAAAGTCAAAACAACCTTTGGTGACATTAAAAGCAACGGTGGTAACATTAAGAGTGCAACGGGAATTCCACTGTTTAAGGCAGAGGAGAGAGCAGATAGGTGGACAGAATACATTGAAAGCCTCTATGAGGGTGAAGATTTGTCTGATGTGATAGAAGAAGAAACAGGAGTCGATTTAGAAGAGATAGGGGATCCAGTATTAGAATCGGAATTTGAAAGAGCTTAGGAGGACTTACAGTCAAATGAGGCAGAAGGGATAGATAACATTCCATCAGAATTTCTAAAATCATTGGGGGAAGTGGCAACAAAACGACTATTCACGTTGGTGTGTAGAATATATGAGTCTGGTGATATACCATCCGACTTTCGGAAAAGCATCATCCACACAATTCCGAAGACGGCAAGAGGTGACAAGTGCGAGAATTATCGCACAATCAGCTTAACAGCTCATGCATCGAAGCTGCTTACAAGAATAATATACAGAAGAATGGAAAAGAAAATTGAGAATGCGCTAGATGACGATCAGTTTGGCTTTAGGAAAAGTAAAGGTACGAGAGAGGCAATTCTGACGTTACGGCTAATAATGGAAGGAAGGCTAAAGAAAAATCAAGACACTTTCATAGGATTTGTCGACCTGGAAAAAGCGTTCGACAATATAAAATGGTGCAAGCTGTTCGAGATTCTGAAAAAAGTAGGGGTAAGCTATAGGGAGAGACGGGTCATATACAATATGTACAACAACCAAGAGGGCGATCAAGAACGAAGTGCTCGTATTAAGAAGGGTGTAAGACAAGGCTGTAGCCTTTCGCCCCTACTCTTCAATCTGTACATCGAGGAAGTAATGATGGAAATAAAAGAAAGGTTCAGGAGTGGAATTAAAATACAAGGTGAAAGGATATTAATGATACGATTCGCTGATGACATTGCTATCCTGAGTGAAAGTGAAGAAGAATTAAACGATCTGCTGAACGGAATGAACAGTCTAATGAGTACACAGTATGGTTTGAGAGTAAATCGGAGAAAGACGAAGGTAATGAAAAGTAGTAGAAATGAGAACAGCGAGAAAACATCAGGATTGATGGTCACGAAGTCAATGAAGTTAAGGAACTCTGCTACCTAGGCAGTAAAATAACCAATGACGGACGGAGCAAGGAGGTCATTAAAAAGCAGACTCGCTATGTCAAAAAAGGCATTTCTGGCCAAGAGAAGTCTACTAATATCAAATACCGGCCTTAATTTGAGGAAGAAATTTCTGAGGATGTACGTCTGGAGTACAGCATTGTATGGTAGTGAAACATGGACTGTGGGAAAACCGGAACAGAGGAGAATCGAAGTATTTGAGATGTGGTGCTATAGACGAATGTTGAAAATTAGGTGGACTGATAAGGTAAGGAATGAGGAGGTTCTACGCAGAATCGGAGAGGAAAGGAATATGTGGAAAACACTGATAAGGAGAAGGGACAGGATGATAGGACATCTGCTAAGACATGACGGAATGACTTCCATGGTACTAGAGGGAGCTGTAGAGGGCAAAAACTGTAGAGGAAGACAGAGATTGGAATACGTCAAGCAAATAATTGAGGACGTAGGTTGCAAGTGTTACTCTGAGGTGAAGAGGTTAGCACACGAAAGGAATTCGTGGCGGGCAGCATCAAACCAGTCAGTAGACTATGCCAAAAAAAAAGGTCATCAGATGATCGACTTGCAAAATGATTTAGATAAGATATCTGTATGGCGCGAAAAGTGGCAATTGACCCTGATAAGGAAAAGGGTGAAGTTATTTACATGAGAACTAAAAGAAATCAGCTAAATTTCGATTACGCGATAAGCCACACAAATCTGAAGGCAAAAAATTGAACTAAGTACTTAGGGATTACAATTACAAATAACCTAAATTGGAACGATCACATAGATAATATTGTGGGTAGAGCAACAGGTCTACTAAAGAGACTACTTACACCACGCTTGTCCGCCCTATTCTGGAGTACTGGTGTGCGGTGTGGGATATGCATCAGGTGGGACTGACGGATGACAATGAGAAAGTACAAGGAAGGGCAGCTCGTTTTGTACTATCACGAAATAGGGGAGATAGTATCAAAGACAAGATACGTGAATTGGAGTGGCAATCATTAAAACAACGGGGTTTTAGTTGCGACGGGATCTTCTCATGAAATATCAATCTCCAGTTTTCTTCTCCGATTGCGAAAACATTCTGTTGGCACCCACCTAGATAGGGAGAAATGATCATCACGATAAGATAAGAGAAATCTGGGCTCGCCCAGAAAACACTAAGTGCTCATTTTTCCCGCGTGCCGTTCGAGAGTGGAACGGTAGAGAGGCAGCTTGAAGGTGGTTCATTGAACCCTCTGCTAAGCACTTTATTGTGACACGTAGATTTAGACGTAGATGTAGATGTCCGTTTGACAATTGTTTGGTGTTTCATGCCATATAGTTATGAATACATGAAATGAAATGAAAGACATGCGATTATTTGTACATCGTCCGTCTGATTATTTGAGCCGGCCTGTGTGGCCGTGCGGTTCTAGGCGCTTCAGTCTGGAACCGCGTGACCGCTACGGTCGCAGGTTCGAATCCTGCCTCGGGCATGGATGTGTGTGATGTCCTTAGGTTAGTTAGGTTTAAGTAGTTCTAAGTTCTAGGGGACTGATGACCACAGATGTTAAGTCCCATAGTGCTCAGAGCCATTTGAACCATTTTGATTATTTGAAAAAAGTGCCGAGGAGTGAGTACGTATGCAGAACAAATTGTAAGGTATGTGGAAATTGGCTTTCTTGATGTGCAGTACACATGTGCTGTTGTTGTATTCAGACAGAAGATTGATTTGGAGCAACTCTACGTACTAGTCAGTACTGTGTGATCTCTTCATTTCTGCATAACTACTGAAACGAACCTGCCTCTGCAGTAAAATCTTTGTTTTCTCTACAATTTCTATCCTCGCTGTGGTTCCTTCGATTACCAATTCCTTGACGTTTCAAGATGTGTCCTATCAACCAGTCCTATCTTCTACTCAATTTGTGGTGTAAATTTCTACCCTTCACGATTCAATTCAGTGTCTCTGAATTAGTAATCCAAACTATTTCTCTAACCTACAGCATTGTTCTGTAGCACTCACATTTAAAGCTTATATTCTTCTCTTGACTGAACTGGTAAGTACAGACTCTCTTAGAATTACGGTATATTAACCTGTTCTGGAAGTATTAAGGATGAACAGTTAAAGTTTATTTCATATCTGAAGATGTAATCCCGCTGACAACGACCTGTCGAGTGCTATTTGTTATTCTCCAAACTCGTATTCTGTTCGTTAGTTGAAACTTCAGATCTCTGTGGAATACCTTCAGGGAAAGAACTCAGGATCGTTCGGGATGTCGCTGTCTGCTGGCTCTTGAACCTGAAGTACGGGCATGAGGAGCTGAGAATCACAAGGGCATTTTGAGGAATCCATATTGAATCATTTAGATGAAAGTTTTGGTCTCACGAAAGGTCATAAAATACGAACACAAAAATACTCCATAATTCTATTACAAATCGATATCAACTTTATGTGTGCATCTTTCAAGGCATCCTTTCTACAGTGACTCAACGGTAAAATTCTGCTAGAAGTGTAAAAGCTTTCACTTATGTGGTGAGTGTACTGTAAGACCTTCGGTACACACACCATCAGATTATTTGACTTGTCGCTCTAACGAAGTAGGCGAGTGTCTTATCGTGGCGTGTTTATCTTCTGCTGTTAGTTCAGACGATAGAAATGCCACTTGCACGCTTAGAGTAGCAGATTGACGGTGACCAACTTTAAACAGAACTTGATTAATTTTCACACACATTTATTAAAATAGTAACAAGCATAAACCTTACATAACTTTATTATGGATGCTATTTACAATTGTCAATCTGAAGTTCCTTTGGTCTTGGTACGTTAATCTTATTCTCACATGTCTCTGATACTTGACAAAAGTGTCTATGCATTTATCTTCATGGCTATGTACAGGAATATGATAATCTTATCAGGCGCAGACTGAAACTTGACTATAGACTGGTACAAACTAATGCAGAGTGGTACAGACTGGTGCAGACCAATGCAGACTGACTAATCGGAGGTCTGTACACTCGTTATAATACCTCGCCCGTTCAGGTGTCACTGCACGAGTGTGATCCGTGAGGAGAAAAGGTTCTACGTTAGCAGCAATCTCATTGGCTGCGTTACATATTAATACGCGGATCAGCGGTAGCAGAATTTGGTCTGTCTCTATGGCAGCGCCATCTCGTGGTGCAAAGACAGACGAGCGCTGCGCCTGCACTGTTTTGCTTAGCGGGGCGCGCTCTAGTGTGAAAGTTGTGTACGATCTGACTACACAGAACTATGTACACAACAACTTGTCTACATACAACGGTACAAGTGTCCATGCAAGTCCAGATTGTTTTGCATTGTTCCGATATTTTAATAGAATTTATATTCCGCGGTTACTTATCTCAGTAATATGGAAAAAAAGTGACACATTTGTTAATTAGTGGAAATGTGGTGCGGAACAGTGGAACACGAGCTGGATATTCAAAGTGTAAGGAGGCCTTTCTGTTGAAATTGTTTTGTGACTGCTACTTTCTAAAATTCTAATTTATATTTGACAAAATGACAGTTTCTGATTTTAAACTGTTGGGAAAGCCATTGTTTATCATCACAAGGGGATCAAATTATTAGTCCAGTCGACCGATTTAAATTATTGGCGCCAAAGATATGTGAAAATCTGTGATGGAAGGTTCATATTAAACACCTGCAGAAAGTAATTTGCTGCCATATTTATAATAATCTCCGTTGACTATGAGACTGAAACATGTTTGCTTGTCTACTTTTGTTAGAATCTCTGAGCACATATTATGGGCCAAATGTGTTCTTTGACAAAGAATACTGTTAACCCAGAATAGGCCACTCTGAACGATTTGTGGTGTCAATTTGCGAACTTCGTCGAGGCCATAATTCAAGCACATAGAACGTCTAGCTAAATTGTCCCTGATCACGTGCTCCTTCATAGGAACTTGTTTAACGGGAACTGCCACGTCCATTCAGTTAATTCTCAATGGAAAAACGACTTCCAGTTGTCTAACACTTCTTTTCTGTTTCATAGAAAGGTGTGCACTGTTCTTCAGGCATCATTTTCAATACAGTTCCAGCGTAAATGAAAAATCTCTACGATAAACCACAGATTTTTCAATCTAAGTCGGAAGGCTTCCGTGTGCCATTCCTTTTGTTCACTACAGGAGCTGCTCTCGGTAGTTTACCCTCTAACTATATTGTATGATTTACTACACTCCTGGAAATGGAAAAAAGAACACATTGACACCGGTGTGTCAGACCCACCATACTTGCTCCGGACACTGCGACAGGGCTGTACAAGCAATGATCACACGCACGGCACAGCGGACACACCAGGAACCGCGGTGTTGGCCGTCGAATGGCGCTAGCTGCGCAGCATTTGTGCACCGCCGCCGTCAGTGTCAGCCAGTTTGCCGTGGCATACGGAGCTCCATCGCAGTCTTTAACACTGGTAGCATGCCGCGACAGCGTGGACGTTAACCGTATGTGCAGTTGACGGACTTTGAGCGAGGGCGTATAGTGGGCATGCGGGAGGCCGGGTGGACGTACCGCCGAATTGCTCAACACGTGGGGCGTGAGGTCTCCACAGTGCATCGATGTTGTCGCCAGTGGTCGGCGGAAGGTGCACGTGCCCGTCGACCTGGGACCGGACCGCAGCGACGCACGGATGCACGCCAAGACCGTAGGATCCTACGCAGTGCCGTTGGGGACCGAACCGCCACTTCCCAGCAAATTAGGGACACTGTTGCTCCTGAGGTATCGGCGAGGACCATTCGCAACCGTCTCCATGAAGCTGGGCTACGGTCCCGCACACCGTTAGGCTGTCTTCCGCTCACGCCCCAACATCGTGCAGCCCGCCTCCAGTGGTGTCGCGACAGGCGTGAATCGAGGGACGAATGGAGACGTGTCGTCTTCAGCGATGAGAGTCGCTTCTGCCTTGGTGCCAATGATGGTCGTATGAGTGTTTGGCGCCGTGCAGGTGAGCGCCACAATCAGGACTGCATACGACCGAGGCACACAGGGCCAACACCCGGCATCATGGTGTGGGGAGCGATCTCCTACACTGGCCGTACACCACTGGTGATCGTCGAGGGGACACTGAATAGTGCACGGTACATCCAAACCGTCATCGAACCCATCGTTCTACCATTCCTAGACCGGCAAGGGAACTTGCTGTTCCAACAGGACAATGCACGTCCGCATGTATCCCGTGCCACCCAACGTGCTCTAGAAGGTGTAAGACAACTACCCTGGCCAGCAAGATCTCCGGATCTGTCCCCCATTGAGCATGTTTGGGACTGGATGAAGCGTCGTCTCACGCGGTCTGCACGTCCAGCACGAACGCTGGTCCAACTGAGGCGCCAGGTGGAAATGGCATGGCAAGCCGTTCCACAGGACTACATCCAGCATCTCTACGATCGTCTCCATGGGAGAATAGCAGCCTGCATTGCTGCGAAAGGTGGATATACACTGTACTAGTGCCGACATTTTGCATGCTCTGTTGCCTGTGTCTATGTGCCTGTGGTTCTGTCAGTGTGATCATGTGATGTATCTGACCCCAGGAATGTGTTAATAAAGTTTCCCCTTCCTGGGACAATGAATTCACGGTGTTCTTATTTCAATTTCCAGGAGTGTATATACACTATTGTAAATATTTTTTGTATTTTTAGTACCCATAGTCTTTTCTTCTTGATTTTTAAATTTCTTACCACTTTTGAGTGAATAATATAGTGACTTTTTCCATGGGTAAGCACCTTACGTAATCCCACCGAACATAATGACATAAAAAATTGGAACAGTAGAGAAGTATTGCTGCTTACTGTCAGTAGTGAAAAGAGCTATGCTGATGGAAAAAAGTATTCAATTAGAAATAGCAGCAGAAGTAGTTTCAGTTATTGCCTGCATCTAAGATATATATTTATTAAATGTAAGTAGTAATGGGACTAGTGTGAATAAAGAGAAATACATTTGGGTGTGAGGGAAACTTACTCCAAAGTAAGTAACAAAAAAATCTTTTTTCGATGTACCGAAGCCAATGCCTCTGAATATAGTACAAGCAAGATCACGAATGACGACTAGAGAGGGTAAACTTATCGAATAATTCTGTTACAGAATTGATCGTTACTATTTAATTATTATCTGTCGCTGAATTCCTGAGACATTAGACCAAAGGAACACGTATGGTGATTAATACATTGGACATGAATTGCGAAGATGTACGATTCAAAACCCCATCTGACCATGCAGATTGACAATCTCTGCAGTTGTTTTAACTCGATTAAAGTGAAGTGCTCCCTTTAAAAGATCTTCTGTCCATCCCAATTATTAGAACTGGTTACTATAGTTATTCATAGATACCAGGAGAAAGTTTCGTCTCTCGGTTACTGCAGCAAAATAAAAGGAAGATTAGGCATTAATGTCACCACAATGACGAGGTCATTAGAGATAGAACACAGGCTGTCACTGGACAAGTATTGTGAAGGTGTTCAGCCGTATGTTCAAGAGAGAGAATTAATCCGCTACTCTGAGATGAAGCGGTTGGCACAGGAGAGGAATCTGTGGCAGGTCGCATAAAATGAAGCAGAAGACTGACGACTCACAGAAGAAGACTAGCATCAACAGATTTATGGAAACCACAGAAGGCGTAAATCCTGTGAAACAGGAAATTGAAATTTCACGGCATGATTCTCTTCCCATTCGCTCTGTAGCATGTCGTGAGACAAACTGATGTTACCCTCTGAGAGGATTTATAATTTTGTCCGTGCATGTATGTCTAACGGATAAAGGTATTCGACAGTAATATTGAATACGGTGAATTTAACAGAAAAACTAAACAGGCCATAAACTTTGGGTTCAATGAAAGTAGTAAATTTCGTATACGAATGAAATAAATGAACGGTCGCCAGCCCAATTAGGTACATGAATTTTTGAACATATATTTAAGAAAATTGAATGTTTTTATTGAAGTTACTTTCATTCATATTTCCCTTTGATAGCATACAGGATACAAACGGACGCAGGGCACTCTGATGTGTGTCTAGCAGTAGTCACCAAAACTGCACGTAACAGTAATCATAGAAAGCAAAATTGTACCAAACTCACAGTAATAAGAGCTACACTCAATATTGTTACTTTAATCAGTACTGCAATGTTCCTGCAACTAGTGCAGCACTAAAATTGGCCAGGAGGCTCTTCTGACTTAACTGACATATAAGTACCACAATTAAAACAAATAACACCACAATCACACTGTTTATACTCTCATTTATAGAAATATATCAGATTTCCTTAGTAGTAATAATAGTACATTTATCTTTTTAATTTGAGAAGAATATGATGGGGGCCCATAAACTGGTATGGTGTCAATAGTCAAGCTCCTAGATTACTTGAGTAGCAAAGACTAATTCAGACAAAATTAACTCTTAACTTCACTTGGAATAGTTTATATATTTACTTTTCAAGGCAAATTATTCAATACAGAGCTCAGTTAACTTCAAAATTTTGTTCATGATAGTAATCAAAGCAAAATTACGTTTCAAATGAGTGAAGCAGGTATTTTAGACAGTAACGTTTTCACAGTCGGGCACTGAATGTTTGCAAAACGATACTTTGCAATACGTTGAGGGCACTTTAGCAACATTCTAACCAATTTCAACTCTTGCTAACCCTTGCACATTTGACAAACATAAATAAATGACTAGTTCATTAGAAATAGGATACTCAGTTTTCTGAACACCTAGGAGGGGATCCTGCATACGTTCATGATTAGGATAAAAGCTATGGTTCTAGACACTGGTTTATATCATTTGAATTATTATTAAATCACTCACACATATTAACTGGTCCATGCTCTGATACATATCTGTATGCATGAAGTTGGTGGAGCAGTGGCCAAATAGTGGTGGCAAGCGACGTGGTAGCTAACTGTACTCACGGCTCTTGGTGTTTGAATGCTCTATACAATTTCTTCACGGTGACGGATTTTTAATGTATTACAGCCACTCCTTATTGCTGAGAGTACCATGCAACAGCCAAATCCACATCCGAGGCCAAATTCCTTGCAAAGCGGCTTCCAATTGCTTCCTTTGGCACCGTCGATGTGTACCGTGCAACGGCTAGCCACTGACTGCATACCGTTCCCACCAAGTAGCCAGCCAGTTCGACCGGCAAAACCACCTTTTACATGGTGCCGAGCCACTTCTGTTGCGGAGGAACTTCCCTACATCTTTTAAATTTTACAATATAAGTGCCCTAAGCATGAACAAACTTCCATTATACAATGTTTTTCTTCTAAATCTACACGTATTATAAAATTTCATTATTTTAAACATCATTTAGCTTTTTCCATATATACATATATGGGAGGATATAAGATGAACATCAACAAAAGCAAAACGAGGATAATGGAATGTAGTCGAATTAAGTCGGGTGATGTTGAGGGTATTAGATTAGGAAATGAGACACTTAAAGTAGTAAAGGAGTTTTGCTATTTGGGGAGCAAAATAACTAATGATGGTCGAAGCAGAGAGGATATCAAATGTAGACTGGCAATGGCAAGGAAAGCGTTTCTGAAGAAGAGAAATTTGTTAACATCGAGTATAGATTTAAGTGTCAGGAAGTCATTTCTGAAAGTATTTGTATGGAGTGTAACCATGTATGGAAGTGAAACATGGACGGTAAATACACTCCTGGAAATTGAAATAAGAACACCGTGAATTCATTGTCCCAGGAAGGGGAAACTTTATTGACACATTCCTGGGGTCAGATACATCACATGATCACACTGACAGAACCACAGGCACATAGACACAGGCAACAGAGCATGCACAATGTCGGCACTAGTACAGTGTATATCCACCTTTCGCAGCAATGCAGGCTGCTATTCTCCCATGGAGACGATCGTAGAGATGCTGGATGTAGTCCTGTGGAACGGCTTGCCATGCCATTTCCACCTGGCGCCTCAGTTGGACCAGCGTTCGTGCTGGACGTGCAGACCGCGTGAGACGACGCTTCATCCAGTCCCAAACATGCTCAATGGGGGACAGATCCGGAGATCTTGCTGGCCAGGGTAGTTGACTTACACCTTCTAGAGCACGTTGGGTGGCACGGGATACATGCGGACGTGCATTGTCCTGTTGGAACAGCAAGTTCCCTTGCCGGTCTAGGAATGGTAGAACGATGGGTTCGATGACGGTTTGGATGTACCGTGCACTATTCAGTGTCCCCTCGACGATCACCAGTGGTGTACGGCCAGTGTAGGAGATCGCTGCCCACACCATGATGCCGGGTGTTGGCCCTGTGTGCCTCGGTAGTATGGAGTCCTGATTGTGGGGCTCACCTGCACGGCGCCAAACACGCATACGACCATCATTGGCACCAAGGCAGAAGCGACTCCCATCGCTGAAGACGACACGTCTCCATTCGTCCCTCGATTCACGCCTGTCGCGACACCACTGGAGGCGGGCTGCACGATGTTGGGGCGTGAGCGGAAGACGGCCTAACGGTATGTGGGACCGTAGCCCAGCTTCATGGAGACGGTTGCGAATGGTCCTCGCCGATACCCCAGGAGCAACAGTGTCCCTAATTTGCTGGGAAGTGGCGGTGCGGTCCCCTACGGCACTGCGTAGGATCCTACGGTCTTGGCGTGCATCCGTGCGTCGCTGCGGTCCGGTCCCAGGTCGACGGGCACGTGCACCTTCCGCCGACCACTGGCGACAACATCGATGTACTGTGGAGACCTCACGCCCCACGTGTTGAGCAATTCGGCGGTACGTCCACCCGGCCTCCCGCATGCCCACTATACGCCCTCGCTCAAAGTCCGTCAACTGCACATACGGTTAACGTCCACGCTGTCGCGGCATGCTACCAGTGTTAAAGACTGCGATGGAGCTCCGTATGCCACGGCAAACTGGCTGACACTGACGGCGGCGGTGCACAAATGCTGCGCAGCTAGCGCCATTCGACGGCCAACACCGCGGTTCCTGGTGTGTCCGCTGTGCCGTGCGTGTGATCATTGCTTGTACAGCCCTGTCGCAGTGTCCGGAGCAAGTATGGTGGGTCTGACACACCGGTGTCAATGTGTTCTTTTTTCCATTTCCAGGAGTGTAGTTTGGAGAAGAAGAGAATAGAAGCTTTCGAAATGTGGTGCTACAGAAGAATGCTGAAGATTAGATGGGTAGATCACATAACTAATGAGGAAGTACTGAATAGGATTGGGGAGAAGAGAAGTTTGTCGCACAACTTGATCAGAAGAAGGGATCGGTTGGTAGGACATGTTCTGAGGCATCAAGGGATCACCAATTTAGTATTGGAGGGCAGCGTGGAGGGTGAAAATCGTAGGTGGAGACCAAGAGATGAATACACTAAGCAGATTCAGAAGGATGTAGGTTGCAGCAGGTACTGGGAGATGAAGAAGCTTGCACAGGATAGAGTAGCATGAAGAGCTGCATCAAACCAGTCTCAGGACTGAAGACCACAACAACAACAACATATATACATTACAAACTTCAAATTTTCTTTCACAAATCAGTGGCCTTAACTAACAAATAATAAACACTTCATAATTACAGATACAGATTTACATAATATAAACCTACTTCTAATCGATATAAGTGTTACACTTGTTAGCGCGCCACCGTGTGTATAGCACGCGTAGCTCGACAGACGGTGCGTATGACTGGAATTTTGCAGAGGCAGTACCACCGTAAGGCCTGCTCTGAAGGCGTGACAGAACGGTGCTCAGTCTGCACTAACAAGAAGAAGCGCCATCGATTTGAGGCAGTGCCGGAAGACCAGTGGACTGTGTGTAACAAGTTGTGGCATGGCACTGGGGCCTTATGTGACATGCCGGCCCCTCTTGTTTGCATGGGCGTGACTGGCGCGAAAACCGGTGGTGGGAAACAGTGACAACCTAAAGTGGGAGATCAGTAAGTAGCGGAAGCAGCGACGTCTACATTTGCCAGCATCGGAGAGCGTTGTGGGCAGCGGTAGACTATAGTTGCAGCCAAGAACGACGTCGGACGAGGTTAGGCCCACTCCGCACAACTGACGTGACGTCATCCTCCGACAAACAATGAACGTTCAGTAATTTACTCGGCGTTCTGCTGTTGACGTCTTGGTCAATGCGAGTGTTAAACGTGTTTGTTGCAGATATTCGGTGAATTTATATTTTGCTGCGACTTGTCACGGCTGATGATGGTGGTGGTAAGCGACAAATTCTCCATAAACAAGCCATAGACATAATTTACGGGATAGACGCTATCTTTAAGCGCGAAGCAGAAAGCGGTGAACCTATCACAGATGTTGCCAGATCTCAGGAACGCACAGCAGAAGCGATTGGTGTCAGCTTGAGACTAACGGGTGATCAAAAAGTCAGTATAAATTTGAAAACTGAATAAATCACGGAATAATGTAGATAGAGAGGTACCAACTGACACACATGCTTGGAATGTCATGGGGTTTTATTAGAACCAAAATAATACAAAAGTTCAAAAAATTTCCGACAGATGGCGCTTCATCTGATCAGAATAGCAATAATTAGCATAACAAAGTAAGACATAGCAAAGATGATGTTCTTTACAGGAAATGCTCAATATGTCCACCATAAGTCCTCAACAATTGCTGTAGTCGAGGAATAATGTTGTGAACAGCACTGTAAAGCATGTCCGGAGTTACGGTGAGGCATTGGCGTCGGATGTTGTCTTTCAGCATCCCTAGAGATGTCGGTCGACCACGATACACTTGCGACGTCAGATAACCCCAAAGCCAATAATCGCACGGACTGAGGTCTGGGGACCTGGGAGGCCAAGCATGACGAAAGTGGCGGCTGAGCACACGATCATCACCAAACGACGCGCGCAACAGACCTTTCACGCGTCTAGCAATACTTTTTTTTTGTTCTAATAAAACACCAGGTCATTCCAAGCATGTGTGTCAATTTTTACCTCTATATCTACATTATTCCGTGGTTTATTAAGTTTTCAAATTTATACTGACTTTTTGATGACCCGGTAGTTCAGCGGATTGCCTTTGACAAATTTATCTGTCCACATAAGGGAAAGCCCAGTTTTGAGATCGCCAGGAAAACTACACGTTGTCAGAAGCTTGCGACGAATTTAGACGATTTTGACAAAGATGTTCTAAAGCGACTTGTGCTGAATGTGTACAAGACAGGCGAGTTTCCTACTGTAAAAAGAAGAAATACATTAGAAATGCGTGAAAAAATTTTTAATGGAAAGTTGTGATGTAGCTGCTTCAAGGGGACAGTTTTTAAGAAGTATTCTTAAAATAAGAATATCTGGCACTCAGAACATTTTTCACTTCGACTAAACATGGGTAAACCAGAATCGTGCAAGGAAAGCGTGTTGGAAATTTAGTGACGCTTCGGATGGTTTTAAGGTACCACTTGTTAAAGGGGGGCAAATAATTGTGCTTGAAGCTGGTTCTGCTTCCGGATTCATCCCAGAAAGCAAATTAGTGTTCCCGACAAAAAAGGCAATTCAGATGATTCTCATTCTGAAATGAATTACATTACGGTTTAGGAAACAGTTTCTTGCCTACTTGCCTGCAGACTCAGTAACTGTTATGAACAATGCGAGTTATCACTCAGTTGTTAAAGCCCGCTCAAGAAGTACAAAAAAAGCAGATATCATGGTGTGGCTTGCAAGTAAGAAGATTCCGCACGCTGCCAGTCAAACTAGGGCTGAATAGTTAATCTTGTTGGGCTTCATAAGTCTCGTGTCAAAGTGTGTGAAATCTGTTGTACTGCATAGGAATATGCACTTATAGTTTTGCGTTTGCCACCATATCATTGTCAGTATAATCCAATAGAACTCATATGGGCATAAGTGAAAGGATATGTTTCAGAACGAAACACGACATTTAAACCTGCTGAAAAATAGAGACTTTTGCACAAAGCACTTGGCAGCATAAGACCTTCAACATGGGCTGACTGTGTTCGGTAGGCAGAACGGCTACAGGAGGAGGACATGGAGAGGGAAATATTTATTGATAATATGCTCGATCACAATAAGCCCAGATGAGTGAGACACAGGCACGGCTTGCAGCGATGTAGATTTACGACTGTCGCAGCGACTGAAAACAACCGAAGGAGAATCCCACATACAGCATTCACTTTGTCCTTTCTTTTTCTATAGCTTCTCTTCCGCAGTTGCAGTTTAACCAGTAATATTGAGATATATTCTGTCTTTCGTGACTGTAATAGGAGTCTTATTTATACCAGTCGCGATATACTTCATTTTGAAGCATCTTAAGTGGACAGTATTTTGGCTTCTGTACTGCCACTTGATTACCAGTCGTTGTTTTGTGCATCGCTGCGGCTGTAAGATCACATTCAACGTCTGTCTCGACTGATCAATATTTCAGCAAATAATTGCTGTTTGTATATCATAGACACAAACAAGTAATTTCGTTTTTTGGCAAATTGCACCTCACTAACAGTCAATAAATTTTAGTCTTCAAGTTTTTGTGAGTACGCTACTGACTTTGCATACTTTCGTTTAAGCAAGGTGTTATAAAAAAAGTAAAATGTGTCTGGTGTAAATACGACGTTCGTCATAGTCGCAAAAGACGGATAGTTTTCCAATATTGATGCAATATTTTTGTGGTAATAAAATTATTTCATTCATGATGTTATATAACATCTAATTTGTGGTAGGCTGTGTTAGTGTTGGAAATAGTTGAGCACTGTACATTACAACATTTTTTTTATTTCTTACGAAAGAAATTATTTGTAAACCTTAATGTTGTCAACGGACTCAAGCATTCGTACTTCCCTGTGAGTAGATGCTTGGTACAAAGCATCGTAACTCGCTGTGCCAGAGGACATTGCGTGTCTCATTCCTTTCGATACGACTTTCTCCATCTGGTAAGTAAGATGTATGAGACCGGCGAAATACCCTCAGACTTCAAGAAGAATGTAATAATTATAGTTCCTAAGAAAGAAGGTTTGACAAGTGTGAAAATTACCGAACTATCATTTTAATAAGTCATTATTGCAAAATACTGACAGGAATTCTTTACAGACGAATGGAAAAACTGGTAGAAACCGAAGAATTGTTGGAACACTCGAGGAAATACTGACTCTAAGACTTATTTTACAAGATAGGTTAAAGAAAGGCAAACCTACGTTTCTAGCATTTGCAGACTTAGAGAAAGCTTTTGACAATGTTGCCTGGAGTACTCTCTTTCAAATTCTGAAGGTGGCAGGGGTAAAATACAGGGGGCGTAAGGCTATATACAATTTGTACAGATACCAGATGGCAGTCATAATAGTCGAAGGGCATGAAAGGGAAGCAGTGGTTGCGAAGGGAGTGAGACAGGTTTGTAGCCTATCCCCGATTTTATTCAATCTGTATATTGAGCAAGCAATAAAGGAAACAAAAGAAAAATTTGAATAAGAAATTAAAATCCATGGAGAAGTAATTAAAATTTTGAGGTTTGCCGACGACATTGTCATTCTGTTACAGACAGACTGGAGTGAAGCGTAGAGGGTAAAAATCGTAGATGGAAACCAAGAGACAAATACGCTAAGCAGATTCAGAAGGTTGTAGGTTGCAATAGTTATTCGGAGATGAAGATGCTTTCACAGGATAAAGTAGCATGGAGAGCTGCATCAAACCAGTCTCTGGACTGAAGACAACAACAACAACAACAACAAAAACAAAACAACAACAATCTCACATTGGTAGTCATGTGGTGGTTGGAGCTTAACTCTCTGACAAATCGGAACAGTCTGAATAAAAATTCACCGAGTAACTGTGTCGCTGCTCCCTACCGCTTAAACACAAGGTTACGAACTCTACATTTCTACGCGCGTACCGCAGGTGTTGTTTGCAACCGGCAACGCTGCGATCCGCATCTGTGACTCTCACTACACTGGGCGCAACTGCGCGATCCACCATCGTTCATGGATTCAACTGTAGTCATGAAGCACTGTTGGGATCTTGTTAACATGACAGCTGGGCCTATCCTTGCATCAGCGTGGCTGACCGAAGGACTGGCTGCTCACAGTTACTCTCTAAAGTCATGACAGAGTGCGTTGGCAGTTCGCTGGCGGCCGTTGAGAAAAACAGACCCTAAAGAGGCTACGAGCGTCACGAAAACAGCAGCACTGAAGTACAACCGTCAGCGCGGAGCACGGCTGGCTGTAACGTGGACATCATCGATATTGGGTAGTGGATGGTGTCTCGCTGCCGGCGTCCAGGAGAAGACGGCAGCTCATAGTCAGCGAGAAAATTAGATGGTGGGTCTGGCTACGGCGAGACACAGCAGAGGATAGAGTACATGTGCCTTTGTCTGCCGCATGTTCTACTGGAAAGCAAAGCATTGGTAGTTGTCAGAGTTGGCGGTTGTGTGCGGTGGTGTGCTGTGGGATAGTTGAGAAAAGCTTGGTTCAATTTGCATGTAAAGAAGCACAATGAGGCCGCGATGAATTTGATCGTGCCAAAATGTTGTTAGATGTATTTGCCCAACAGGTCCGTGGTGTCATATAGTGTACCATTTTGGTTGTGAATTTGGAAAGACAGTGAGGCTGTTGGACAATGATTGTTTATTGGTGATCAGTTGATGTATTTTGCATTTTCCTTGCGGATGGTGTAGTTATGTACTTCCATGTGGTTATATGGTTTACATGAGTTTGTGTAGGATATGGTGAATGTTGGAAGTAGTAGGTAGTAGTTAATTATAGTGAGTCACTGCGCTTGTCCGATTTTATTTTCGTGCTCCCCCCATATTAAGCCATTGGAAGGCAGAAGGAAGTCCTCATTTTATTTTTGTGCCGTTTGGTAAAGTATTTCAAAAATGGTTCAAATGGCTCTGAGCACTATGGGACTCAACTGCTGTGGTCATCAGTCCCTTAGAACTTAGAACTACTTAAACCTAACTAACCTAAGGACATCACACACATTCATGCCCGAGGCAGGATTCGAAACTGCGACCGTAGCGGTCATGCGGGTAAAGTATTTGTGTATGGAAGTAATATTATTTCTTTTTACGTACGTGATGTAATTACAGTATCTTGTGAGGCATACTATTGTTGCCCAATTCTGATGTAAGGTTATTGTATTACTGCTGATGTGAAGTATTGCTGTCTGTTCTTGTGTTACGGAAAGATCACCGAAGTTAAGCCAATTGAGGAGCTACTTGAATGAGAAGTGGCGGCTCCTGTCACGACACTGGAAACGGCCGAGAGAGCGGTGTGCTTACCACGTGACCCTCGAAATTCGCATGCCATGCCTATTAGCTGAGGATGTCACAGTGGTCTATTTGGACGGGGCTATTCTTGTGTCATCACATTGATGAAATGTTTATTGGAAATGTTTAGCACAAAAGCTTTGGTATTCATATGTGCTTATTTAGTAAATTATAGTTTGACTGCTCACAAAACCCTCAGGCAAACATCACTCCTATCCACTTTCTGCGCCATCATCTGCATGGACGGACTCGTCCTTGAGCTGAGTTCCTCCTGAGCCCAGAGCCTTAACTACTGTGTTACCTGACTTAGACATGCCACAATATTTTAGTGTCCCGTTTCACATTAAGAAGCATGCTGCAGCAGGGAGTTCGGCGGACGAAATTGTGCCATACTGTGGCTCCCGTTGGTGCCGTGTGTAGGTTTCTCCCAGACCGTATCGTTTAGTTGGCAAGGTGGTTGCGTTGTTTGTCTTTTTCTCGTGTTCACTGGCACCACTAGGTTTCGTTAGCGTTGCCTGTCCGCTAGTGGCAGCAGCGGCGCTTATCGATATGTAATTCTGCTGCCCAATGTTTGGGGCGACCTCGTGCTTCTTCCTTGTGGTGTGAGTGAAGTGTTCGGTTTTGGATAGAGGAGCAGAGGGTCCCCGCAGAGCAGCGAAACGCCGGGACTGCTGGCGGCGTGTATGGACTGCCGCATCGAAGGGCAGTGGTCACGAGGACACACGACCTCGTCGAAACGGGATCCTGCATGTTTGACAGCATTGTAATTCGCGTAGAGAAACCTCCACCATTGTGAAATCTCGCGATTATCCAGTGACTTTGTTTCGTGTTGCTCCTCGGAGTCGAGGCGAAAAGCAGCGAGTGGAGTACCTGGGGAAGGCGGATCTGATTGGCCATCCTGAGCTTCTAATTACTATTTACTATTTTCAGCTTCTTACATTGTTAACGTCAACCAGCGGTATCTTTCTGTCTTGTGGCTACTAACGCACCGGATTCCTGCCCTGGAGATTAGTGTGTGTAACGGCAGTGTACATTTCCTAGCCTTGCCGCCGCTATCCGATGAGGTGCGTAAATTTGACAGCTTCTTGATTGTCGGTGGGGTGGCGTTCTTCTAGCTTAGTGATAGTCATTCGTTGTTGTTCCGGGCGCTCTAAGCACAGTATTCTGCGGGCGGAGCCCAGACCACTGGTTCCGGCTTTGGCTTAATTTTACATCTTGTGTTTGTTTTGTTGGATGTCCGGCAGCCTCACCAAGATTATCATAAGTCGATCGTTAGACTGCCACTAGTCAGAGTTACCATCTTGTGATCTGAATGCAACTCTTGGCTGCCTTTCTCTTCGCTCGCGAAAGTGTTTTTGGTGTCACCTACTCATAGGTCCATTCCTGGAGCACTGTCTGTCACTGACCCATATGTTTTATATGATTATTATATTATCAGGTTACCATAATTTATCTCATATGTTTGGTGATCTGTTGTTTGTTTTTTAAATTAAATTTTGCAGTGCCATTCGCCGTTTGTCAGTATTTTTGTTGAACTTTTTATAATTCCCATTTTGGCGTTAAAGACCTTCAGCCGTGATTGTCGTTACTTGCCTTAAAATCCTGATTGCGACCACATTGACCTATCTTCAAAATTATTAGCTGTCTGCATTTTATGTATTTGTTAAATTTTAAATAATTGCCATTTTTCGCGTTAAAGGCCTTCAACCGTGATTGTAGTTACTTGCCTTAAAATTCTGATTGTAATCACATTGGTTTGTCTTCGACAGTATTGGCTGTCTCTATTTTGTGTATTTGTTAAATTTTAAATAATTACCCGTTTACGCGTTGAAGGCCTTCAATTGTGATTGTGGTTACGTGCTTTAGAAGTCTGATTCCGACTTCATTGGCTTGTTTCCGAAAAGTATTTATTTCAATAAATGAGTGAAATTGCAAACCAAACCAATAGTAATTGACTCGGGCGTCGTCTACAATCATAACCCAATCCTGCCTTCCTTAATTACCGGGTTTTAGAAATTCCAAACGGCCACACCTCCAAAAGGAGATCCTACTGGAGACAGACCATGCCTTTCGGAACTCTCGATTCTGTTACGACAAGACGTCGCAACCGGCGTTTGGTGTGACAGCGTCTTCTATCGAACTAAGGAGTCTAGGAAGCGAGAAGACCCACGGCCGATCAACGCACCGCTTCAGTCCGCAACCGCAACAGAGTTCACTCCGCCTCGCACCGCCCCCAAAGTGCTACTCCACACCCGTCGTCTCGCTGAACGGCTCCGCGCACCAGAATTTTTGCCACAGAGATGAACATCGAATGACTGACAGATCGAGACACAGCTCAATTCGCTTTCTAATTCCAAATTGAACTCCGAAATTAACTTCTATATTTCGCGAGACTGTCAGCCCAACAGACTTACTGTGCCGTTCAAGTACAGGTCTGCTTTAGCAAGGTGATTTGAGTTCAAGTTCTAGGCGCGCAGTCCGGAACCGCGCGACTGCTACGGTCGCAGGTTCGAATCCTGCCTCGGGCATGGATGTGTTTGATGTCCTTAGGTTAGTTAGGTTTAAGTAGTTGTAAGTTCTCGGGGACTGATGACCTCAGTAGTTAAGTCCCATAGTGCTCAGAGTCATTTGAACCTTTTTTTTTGAGTTCAAGTGTTTACTAACAAACTTGTTGTACATTGTTTAACTGGGCTGTGATACATATTCGCGGATTACGTGCCGTCACAAGACGTCAAGCAGCCACCGCACATTAACACCCGAACCATTGTGCGACACACATGGTTGAACAGCTAGGTGGTGGCGCTGCGCCACGTGCATCGCAACACAGCCACCACCGAGGGAATCTTCGCAGAACAGGTAGCAGCACGGGTATCTGCTTTTGGACTGTCTGCCAGGATCAGAGCTAAGTAGTGGAAACGGCCGTTGGATTTAACTACAAGTCGCGGCTGCTGCGGTGGACGGCAACAAGAAGTAGGAAGAGGATGTTGGCCAGAGACTTGCGCCACGGCGAGTCTGGGCGCAGTTTGCTTCACGGCCGCCTGGATGGCTGTTACGGAAGCGGAATTTCTTGTGTGAGTGTGTTAGTAGACTGGTATCTTCTCTTGTGTTGGAGGTGGGCAGATGTTGTTAATTGGTGTGCGCTGGTAGTGTGTACTGAGTGAATTTAGCCTGTTAAGGGGCTCCGGAACGCCCTATACTTGCAATATTAAAATAACGCTTATAAATTACATCTTTCCTCACAAAGTATTTGAGGTAGGAAGTTGAACTTTTTACAGATTATTTATTGGAATATGGGCTACAACTTAACACAGGGATTTTACAAAATTTTAGTTCAGTTATTAAAGATGATTTTTTTCAATTGTAATGAAAATTCACAACATTTTTTTGCAATTTTTTTATTTATATATTCAAAAATATACAGGTTTTTGGAAAAAGGCTGTGTTAAATTATGCAGAAGGTACTGTCGAACATTTACTGAAAGTTTGAAACAAATATGTTTGGAAGATCCTTAGAAAACATGTAATTAGTATGAGAAAATAAAAGTTTTGGGAATCGAGCGACAAAGATTGGATTAACTTTTTAGTGCATTCCAGGTCCATCGGATGGATTATCTTCATCCTCTGCAAACTCCTCCTCCAGCTTTCTCTTGTTCCTCCTCCTATTTACTCTTGCTTGTATTTCTAGACTCTTTACAGCCCTGTCTGCAGCCCGAAGGCGTTCCTTGTCTAAAGCAAGCATCGCTCGTACCATGTTAGAATGTTATTATTTACAGTAATAACACATACCTTTGGCTTTCCAACATTTCTCCTTTTCTTAAAAGCCTTCAGAGGATTCCTAATAACTTTACTTTTACTCATTATTATACTTCAACAAAACAGAGACTCAAGAAACAGAATTAATTACGAATATTTTCTAGATAACGACAGAGTAAATAAACATGAAACAATCGACAATCACACCAGCGATATATATTGAACCATCACAGGTTAGCCACAACACATACTTTATCTCACATCACTAAAATGTACCTGATGAACACGGACGTTAATAATAACACCATTTGACAGTAGTTTAACAGCGCCATAGTGGGTCACGCCCATGTAGAACACATTTAAAAAAAAATTTAAAAATAGTTGTAGTCTTCGGAATTGAATAAATTATATATCTATTAAAAGGTAATAGTCTGCAGATTCAGAAAACGCGAAAAAGTAAAAATTGAACTTATCATGATTTTGAGCCTTTCCGGAGCCCCTTAATTGGTGTGCGCTGGTAGTGTGTACTGAGTGAATTTAGACCTTTAAGGTGAGCTTTTCTATCTTTTGGTTCAAAAAATCGATTTTTCAATTGCATTTTTGGATCCATAAAAGTGTTTAGAATCCACCCTTGAAAATGTTTTTTTCGAATATGGAACGGAAATGTTTGTTATTCGCCGTTGAATAAAAAATGCACCTGCCTGAAATCGGCCATTTTCACGCACCAGTTTTTTTTTTTTCTTTCGGAAGACGAGTTATTGTACCAGTGCTTGGGAGGAAACAAACAAAAAATTCAAATGAAAGTTTGAACGCGTGTGTTTGGAAGTTAGTCCCCAAGCATTTGCATTCTGGTGCGAAGAATGTGGTGATTGCGACTTTCCTGTGAGTGAGCAGCTTAAGCGAAGAGTATTCAGCAATTCTGAAGACCGTGACAACGACGGGCCTCACCCCGGAACTCTATCCGACGCAGTTCGCCAAGCATTCGGACGACCGTCGGAGATTCAAGCGGCCAAAAACCGCTCGTCACCGACCGTACGAGCGGCTCTGGAGAAGCGCACGATGGCCCACATCGAGCAGAACGCCCTCTATGAGGAAGAGGAAGGACTAATCTATGGACCCGGAATATCAGATTGAACGTAAGTTGCATAATATTGCATTTATAAGTAGACAAAGCTTCAAACGCGTTTTTCTCGAAATGACTCATTTTTTTTATCGCGCGGTATGGTAACTTCAAATGTACTGAACCGATTACCATGATTCTTTGTTTCCGACGAAGCTAACTAAATTGTCTAGGGGTAGTACTACTTTTATTGCTATCCATCAACTGTAAATATTTTTACTTGGCCTACGAAGTCGAAAAATCGATGAAAAAATCCCAATTTTTTTCAAATGGCGCCCTTTTTGTTTCCTGTGGTCCAAATAACTTAAGCGAGGTACAACTCCTAAAGGATCTTATATACTTCGCTAAAATCAATTTTGATTTCAGACGAGCCGGCTGACCTGTGACAAACCGCGCGTGGATAACATCGAAACTTCGTTTCGTTCCGACGGCCCTTCCTCCTATAATCTTCCACATTTCCGGGCAAAGAAAATCCATTGTGTAGAAGAAATACACTCCTGGAAATGGAAAAAAGAACACATTGACACCGGTGTGTCAGACCCACCATACTTGCTCCGGACACTGCGAGAGGGCTGTACAAGCAATGATCACACGCGCGGCACAGCGGACACACCAGGAACCGCGGTGTTGGCCGTCAAATGGCGCTAGCTGCGCAGCATTTGTGCACCGCCGCCGTCAGTGTCAGCCAGTTTGCCGTGGCATACGGAGCTCCATCGCAGTCATTAACACTGGTACCATGCCGCGACAGCGTGGACGTGAACCGTATGTGCAGTTGACGGACTTTGAGCGAGGGCGTATAGTGGGCATGCGGGAGGCCGGGTGGACGTACTGCCGAATTGCTCAACACGTGGGGCGTGAGGTCTCCACAGTACATCGATGTTGTCGCCAGTGGTCGGCGGAAGGTGCATGTGCCCGTCGACCTGGGACCGGACCGCAGCGACGCACGGATGCACGCCAAGACCGTAGGATCCTACGCAGTGCCGTAGGGGACCGCACCGCTACTTCCCAGCAAATTAGGGACACTGTTGCTCCTGGGGTATCGGCGAGGACCATTCGCAACCGTCTCCATGAAACTGGGCTACGGTCCCGCACACCGTTAGGTAGTCTTCCGCTCACGCCCCAACATCGTGCAGCCCGCCTCCAGTGGTGTCGTGACAGGCGTGAATGGAGGGACGAATGGAGACGTGTCGTCTTCAGCGATGAGAGTCGCTTCTGCCTTGGTGCCAATGATGGTCGTATGCGTGTTTGGCGCCGTGCAGGTGAGCGCCACAACCAGGACTGCATACTACCGAGGCACACAGGGGCAACACCCGGCATCATGGTGTGGGGAGCGATCTCCTACACTGGCCGTACACCACTGGTGATCGTCGAGGGGACACTGAATAATGCACGGTACATCCAAACCGTCATCGAACCCATCGTTCTACCATTCCTAGACCGGCAAGGGAACTTGCTGTTCCAACAGGACAATGCACGTCCGCATGTATCCCGTGCCACCCAACGTACTCTAGAAGGTGTAAGTCAACTACCCTAGCCAGCAAGATCTCCGGATCTGTCCCCCATTGAGTATGTTTGGGACTCGATGAAGCGTCGTCTCACGCGGTCTGCACGTCCAGCACGAACGCTGGTCCAACTGAGGCGCCAGGTGGAAATGGCATGGCAAGCCGTTCCACAGGACTACATCCAGCATCTCTACGATCGTCTCCATGGGAGAATAGCAGCCTGCATTGCTGCGAAAGGTGGATATACACTGTACTAGTGCCGACATTGTGCATGCTCTGTTGCCTGTGTCTATGTGCCTGTGGTTCTGTCAGTGTGATCATGTGATGTATCTGACCCCAGGAATGTGTCAATAAAGTTTCCCCTTCCTGGGACAATGAATTCACGGTGTCCTTATTTCAATTTCCAGGAGTGTATTAATAAACATTTGGACCTAATTTGACATTGATATCTATAACACAACCCGATAAAAAAATTCTCAAAAAACATCCTTTTTTGGGCCAATGATAGTAAACCTCTTCTTAAGCACACACACGTTACAAAACCACGTGACCCTCCTAAATGCGCTTCACATCTGTCAATTCTCTATTCCCTAAGCTTTCTGTTGCGTATTCTTTTGGCCACTGGATTGGATGTCATTTCCTTTTTCGTTATGTTCTACGCAATCAACCCGCTCCTTATTTAGCTGTCACGTGGCAGGTGACGATTATTTGGATTGTAGTTTTATTATAAAAATTGTAGAATTTGCTCCTTGCGTAATGGTCTTGTGTGTAACTTTTAATACGTGCATATTTTAAATCAATTTTTTTAACACGAAACAGCATTGGTAATTCGTGTGTTTTCACTGTAGTGGATTTTCATATTGTTACGTGAGCATTTTGGTGTTGAGTAAATTCTTATTGTTGAGTTGCTACGAAGCTGATATTTTTGCCCATACCGTAAGTTTCGGTCTGGAAAATTAATTGTCTTTTACATATCTAAATTGTGCTATTTCTCATGAGAAAGTAAATATTCAGAACTTGTTTCAATAAAATAAAAATTATATTAGGAAGGAGCAAGAACCACTCACAGCTCAATCCAGTCCAACCACTTTCTTAAACTGAAATCTGCCATAAACAGAAATCTGGAAACAGATGCCCATGTAGGGTAACCAGGGACGTACGTCGCAGGGAACGGCACTTCCCTGGCGGAGAACAGGAGGCAGACCGCGGGTAACGTAAAATCCATCTTCCGACGTAGAATGTCTCAATAAAAATCTCCGGCGCAGGGAGAGACAGGGACTTCGCAGCGCCTCGGCCCTATTTTTCCTTCGCTCCGGATCTGTGCCGCTCCATTTCTCCGCAATCGCTGCTGGCCCCCCGGCAACGCCGCTTATACCTCGGCTAACCTGCTCTGGAGTCGTCGCAGTGAAACACTACCGCTGGAGAACAATATCGTCTTTTTTATGGGTTTTTGTGCAGAGTTCTATTCCTCTTTTGCATGTGTGTGCATGAAATAATCGAAGCTGCTCGCATACAAGGAACGTCCATATGTTTGAACAGGTTACGAATTTTGACATTTCAACTTCCGGTTCTATCACATTATTTTGCATTTTTCTCGAGATAATAATCATTTCCATTTATTTCGTTGTGTACAAGCATAATACCTCACCAGGAGTTACAGCACTCCGTCGTCAGGCCACAAGTGGCCCATAGGGACCATCCGACCGCCGTGTCATCCTCGGTTGACGATGCAAACAGGGGGTGTGAGTGACCAGCACTCAGCTCTCCCGGTCGTTATGATGGTTATCTTTGACCGGAGCCGCTACTGTTCGGTCGAGTAGCTCCTCAATTGGCATCATGAGGCTGACTACATCCCGAAAAATGGCAACAGCGCATGGCCGCCCGGATGGTCACCCATCTAAGAGACAGCCACGCGCGACAGCCCTTCGGTGATCTGACGGGAACAGGTGTATCCACTGCGGCACGGCCGTAGGAGATGCAAGTGAATGCTATTTTCAGGCTCCATTCTTCAGTTCGAAAAAAGGACTCTTATTGAATTATTCTGTTGTCCTTCTCTCTATCTGTCTGTTAGCAACCCTTTTTCTCAGGAACGCGTAAGCGTATCAAGATGAAATTTATGTCACATACTGAGGTCTATGTCGGCTTGTCAGTATAATAACGTAAGTCAATGCAGTCAAAGATGAGTCCATTTGTCACATACGTTGAAAGTCGCAGGGTCACTCATTAAAACTTATAGGTTACTTCCTGTTAGCCTGTTGTTGTGGTCTTCAGTCCAGAGACTCGTTTGATGCAGCTCTCCATGCTACGCTATCCTGTGCAAGCTTCTTCATCTCCCAGCACCTACTCCAACCTACATCCTTCTGAATCTGCTTAGTGTGTTTATCTCTTGGTCTCCCTCTACGACTTTTACCCTTCACGCTGCCCTCCAAAACTAAATTGGTGATCCCTTGATGCCTCAGAACTAGTCCTACCAACTGATCCCTTCTTCTGCTCAAGTTGTGCCACAAATTTCTCTTGTCTCTAATGTGTATTACTAATTACCTTAGGAGGTGCATGCAGTGACTGCGCTGCCGAAAGTGGAAGAAGAACAAATAATTCAGTATCAGATTTGGCCTCTTATCTGGTAACAAACAATTCCGAACAAACTGTGACGATTTCGATTAGACGTGTCAGTGACATTCCAGAGCTGTATTAGTGAATAAAGATTGACTTTGATTTTTCACTTGTTTCTGTACTTAAATTTGATATTTACCGTGTTATGATACTAAAGAGAAGTATAACAAGTGGATAGCAACGTCCTTTCATGTTCACAAATATTTTCTGTCTGATAGAAACCTTTCGTGGAATTAGTAAATTACTCAATAAGGCATTTGAATATTACGTTCATTCACTCAACGGATTGTGTTTCAGTAGTTGCATTTCTAATCATCAGTCGCATTATTCTACAGAATGCTGTCTACTGATAAGACAACTTTATTCAGCTTGCAACTAATACCAGTATCCTACGGAGTACATCTATGCTTTCTACTTTGTAAACTTGGAGCTGGAGATTAAAGCGCGTAACGTAACTACCTCAATAATATAGAGTAGTCAAGGGGAAGAAATAAAATACGCCTGCATATCTCTGAACAATGCCACACCCTTTTGCATTACGTAACAGAGAGACACTGGAACAGAACGTTGTGCCATAAAATCTGGCTGTCCCGTGGGTTAACATTTGCAATGCACTTTTATGTGTCCCTCGTCGTGTGTAGCTACTTCAGTATTTAGTTGCTCCCCTCCACAGACCGGACTTTTACATCCTGAATACGATTGTTGCTGGCGCTTTTTATACAGGAGATGCAACTGAACACTATGTGCTGTACCCTGCGGAAATTACAAGAAACTCAGAAGTCATAAAGCACCCACGTGGTCATTAAATCTCATAACCGTATCGAAACAATGCGAAATGTATCGTTCAGTGACGTTTGACGTGTGTAAAATGCTAATAGAATGAATTTATGATTCACATGCAGACGTGGTTGCTTTCGACACCATGTCAGTCCTAAATGTCTTCTACCCTATTGTTCTGAATTTCGCTAACACTTCCTCACCGTAAAAATTATGTTTTGCTCTGATGTTTGAATTATGTACCAAACCAGTTTTGAACCAATTGCAAAAAGATAGGACTAATATCATAACATGGTGTTTGCATATTCCTGTCCCATCATATTGTCCTGTAAAATCACCTTTTGCGGAACGGTCAGCTGAGAGACAGAGTGGACCAGTGAGATTCTGGAAGACACCGACGCGGATGTACGGCCCCAGCGATTCCAGTGCCTCAGCCAGCTGCGCTAGATTTCTCTGTTGAGCATCCATGGCATGAAGTGATCGATCAAGGTGATCACACAAATTCTCGGTTTGGTTTAAATACGGGGTGTTTGGTGGCCAAGGGAGTACTGTAAACTGATCCTGGTGCTCTTCGATCCAAGCACGTACACTATGAGCTGTGTGACTTGTTGCATTGTTCTGCTGGTACATGCCATCGTGCTGAGGAAAAAAACTAACTGCATATAGGCGTGGATACGGTCCAGAAGTATCCAACTAACTACAGGGAAATTTCACTGCTCCCTGTAATATACGAAATTCTTTCAAAGGCCCTGTTAAACAGACTAGAAGAACAAGCGGACCAGTTAATAGGGGAGTGTCAGGCAGGGTTTCGCAAAGATCGATCTTGCATCGAACAGATATGGAACTTAAAAACTATTTTGCAAATGAGGAGATGTAGAAATACTGTGGTAACTTTTGTCGATTTTAATAAGGCTTACTATTCAATAGATGAACAAACATTATTTCACGCTTTAGAGGAGTTCAGGATTGACAGGAAAACAAGGTCAATTATTCAACAGGCATTAACAGATACAACTTCCAAAATTAAATTCGTGTGAGAAACATCAGAAGCATTTCATATCCATACTGGTGTTCGCCAAGGAGATGGAATATCCCCCCTTCTGTTTAACATGGTTCTTGAAAAAAATTGTGACGACATGGAAAAGCTGCATGGTCATCAACGGTAACTGTTCTTTTGGAACAGATACTACCGTCATGTATAGTGAAAATATGGCTTCCCGGCCATTGACCTTCTTGTGCGAACGCACACTCTATGCCCGAACTCGTGCGGGACTTGACAGATTAATCTGCCACGAGTAATGAGTATGATGGGCAAACATCTATTAGGCGCACTATAAATGTAGTGGTGTGGACATGTTGGGAATGTGGGTCTCACGAGGAGTGTGCAAGGGATAAAGGGATAAGTCTCTGCAGGTGCACTATCCTCTGTGCCCTTGGTGGCTCAGATGGATATGCGCTGTTGCTAAAAAAAAAAAAAAAAAAAAAAAAAAAAATAAGCCGTAACGGTAGCTCAGCGTGTTTGGTCAGAGGGTTAGCTGCCCTCTGTAATAAAAAAACTGAGTTAACGGATCAAGGACGAACTGAAACGGATGTTTTGTCCGCCCCGAGCAGATCCAACGAACGAAACCGAACGAAATGAGATAAAAAAAATCCTTGGTTCAAGATTTAAAAAAAAAAAGATTGATAGAGCGTGTGACATGTAAGCAGGAGATCCCGGGTTCGAGTCCCGGTCGGGGTACACATTTTCAATATGTCCCCGATGAACTATATCAACACCTGTTTGCAGCTAGGATGTCCATTTAATTATCATTTCAAAAGGAATTCTGCCTGGGATTAAAAAAGAGCAGACAATTAGGTTGAAGTGTCTGTCTTTCGCGGACGATCTTGCCATTCTAACGAAGAATTGTGAGGAAGCCATACTTGCATTGGAAAAACTACACGAAACCTCACGGAAAATTGGGCTACAAATCTCCTAGGAGAAACACAGTATGTGGAAAACAAACCTTAAGATAATCTCCCCATTACTACTCAGTACGGGAAAGTGGCACAAATTGCCCATTTCAGGTATCTGGGAGAGATAATCCAACCATCAAGACTGAACTCAATAGCCAATAAAAGTAGAATCCCCAGATTACAAAAAGCAAATAAGCTCACTTTTAATCACTATAATAAGAAATTATTTCTGTCAATGGGAAACTAAGGCATTACAGCACAGTAGTCCTACCAGAAGCACTTTATGCTGTAGAAACTACAGTGACTCATGGCCATAAGAAGGTCAGAGAGATTGAAAAGCAGGAAAGAAAAATTCTGAGGAAAATATATGGACCAGCGTTACGGGAAGAATTTGGATGAAGAAGCCAACTAGAGAAATTTAGAGAGACATGGAAACAATAACAGACAGCATTAAAAAGAGAAGGATGAAATTTTACGGACATATCAGCAGGATGAATAAAAGCAGGCTCACAAGACAAATCTTCGAGATACTAAACAAGAGCCAAAACAAGACAAAATACACTCCTGGAAAATGAAATAAGAACACCGTGAATTCATTGTCCCAGGAAGGGGAAACTTTATTGACACATTCCTGGGGTCAGATACATCACATGATCACACTGACAGAACCACAGGCACATAGACACAGGCAACAGAGCATGCACAATGTCGGCACTAGTACAGTGTATATCCACCTTTCGCAGCAATGCAGGCTGCTATTCTCCCATGGAGACGATCGTAGAGATGCTGGATGTAGTCCTGTGGAACGGCTTGCCATGCCATTTCCACCTGGCGCCTCAGTTGGACCAGCGTTCGTGCTGGACGTGCAGACCGCGTGAGACGACGCTTCATCCAGTCCCAAACATGCTCAATGGGGGACAGATCCGGAGATCTTGCTGGCCAGGGTAGTTGACTTACACCTTCTAGAGCACGTTGGGTGGCACGGGATACATGCGGACGTGCATTGTCCTGTTGGAACAGCAAGTTCCCTTGCCGGTCTAGGAATGGTAGAACGATGGGTTCGATGACGGTTTGGATGTACCGTGCACTATTCAGTGTCCCCTCGACGATCACCAGTGGTGTACGGCCAGTTTAGGAGATCGCTCCCCACACCATGATGCCGGGTGTTGGCCCTGTGTGCCTCGGTCGTATGCAGTCCTGATTGTGGCGCTCACCTGCACGGCGCCAAACACGCATACGGCCATCATTGGCACCAAGGCAGAAGCGACTCTCATCGCTGAAGACGACACGTCTCCATTCGTCCCTCCATTCACGCCTGTCGCGGCACCACTGGAGGCGGGCTGCACGATGTTGGGGCGTGAGCGGAAGACGGCCTAACGGTGTGCGGGACCGTAGCTCAGCTTCATGGAGACGGTTGCGAATGGTCGTCGCCGATATCCCAGGAGCAACAGTGTCCCTAGTTTGCTGGTAAGTGAGGTGCGGTCCCCTACGGCACTGCATAGGATCCTACGGTCTTGGCGTGCATCCGTGCGTCGCTGCGGTCCGGTCCCAGGTCGACGGGCACGTGCACCTTCCGCCGACCACTGGCGACAACATCGATGTACTGTGGAGACCTCACGCCCCACGTGTTGAGCAATTCGGCGGTACGTCCACCCGGCCTCCCGCATGCCCACTATACGCCCTCGCTCAAAGTCCGTCAACTGCACATACGGTTCACGTCCACGCTGTCGCGGCATGCTACCAGTGTTAAAGACTGCGATGGAGCTCCGTATGCCACGGCAAACTGGCTGACACTGACGGCGGCGGTGCACAAATGCTGCGCAGCTAGCGCCATTCGACGGCCAACACCGCGGTTCCTGGTGTGTCCGCTGTGCCGTGCGTGTGATCATTGCTTGTACAGCCCTCTCGCAGTGTGCGGAGCAAGTATGGTGGGTCTGACACACCGGTGTCAATGTGTTCTTTTTTCCATTTCCAGGAGTGTATAAAAGAATAAGAATTCACCTTTTGTGAAATTTACGTGTGAAGCTGATTTTTAGAACAACTGGACTTGAAAGATACGTGGGAATCAGTGAGACCGCTTTCCTGACTTAAATAAAGGGGAAACAGTGTAATAGTAATTCGTGTAGCCATGCTGTGCACACTATACACGAACTGTAAGCATTCTGAAAAGTTTTGTGTGCGTGTTTATGTATCTTTTGGAGGGGAGGTTTTGGATGGTATATTATTTAATGGTGCCGAGATATAATTAGTAAATCAATCTAAGTAACTTGTGGAGTTTTTTTTCAGTTGAAATAACGTGCCGTGCACGAATATGAAGGCAACGTAAATTTCAGTATCGCAACCGCGCGAACTTTCCAACCACCGGAGACTTAGTTAACGTCGAGGCACGTCAATAAGTGAGAAGTGTTTCTGGGATCAGACAGTGATTGAAGAAGTTACAGAATATTTCTAATACTTGTCCGCGTGGAGATACGATAATTGCTTTGGCCAATGGTATTAAGAGTGATAGTGTGTTTCTGTGACGTTATGAATCAAGCAGTGTGGGCTATCCTTCATTCCTTCTCGTGGGTGAGAAAAAGGTTATCTTCGTAAGAGACCATAGGAAGTAGAAATATCTTTATATGTGCTGTTACTAGATCAGCTGTTAGGCAATTTAATCCTGTATGTTACTGGTAATACCGTTATTATGTTTTAAGAGATGAAAGTAAGACAAAATGAAAAGAAATAGCTTACAGAACGGAGAAGGAGTTATTATGCAGGTCCAGTTACGATTCCGGTTACTTACGCATCAGGACCAGAATGAGAGAGAAATAGATGCTTAACATAAGTAAAACGAAGAACAGCGCTAGCAAACCATTTATGTTTACGAATAATTTTCTTGGAAGTAAACATACAAGTCACAGAAATACAGAAACACATTGCAAAATGGATTATGTAGAGTACTCTTTTCTTTGTAAGTGAAAGATGGGATCTGGAAAAATGAAGTATGGCCCGCCTACAGGTAACAGGATACTGAATGTAGTGGAAAATGACCAAAACAAGGTAGAAGGAGATAGAAACGAATCGCAGAGTCGTATAATAAGTAACTGTGGAAATAAGCCTAAGAAGAGAAAAGGTAAGTAGAAAAATGAAATTTATATATATCAGTTATTTATACACGGCGTCTTCCTTCCACATACAATTGTGGAACGAGGCACTAAGGAAGAAACTAAGATGATGCCCGGGAAAGCTGTATTTCACGGCGATAAATATCAAAGCAAGTTGGAGAAATCAAAATTATACAACTGACAAAGTAGAGCAGACCCTTCGATAAGAAGTAGAGCTTATCAAAGTAATGAATAAATCGTAGGAAAAACCGCAAATACTCTTAACTGTTCCACACGTCCACTGTTCATACCTGCATAAGATATATTTCACAGTCTGGGTAGCGCATTTCATTCAGTATGTTAATGTAGGTCTCTCCGTTGAGAATTCCCTCTGTTCTCCAGAGAGGACCTGCCTCATGAGCCGAAATATAGCTCCATACAGTTACAGAGAACCGTCCACTTCTTTGTCTTTCGTTAAGATACATTGGCTGGAAGCGTTGTCCTCGTCGGCGGTATACCTGACGCAAAAAACATTTGCGTGTTAATGCAAATATTCACAAATTCAGTGGTCATATTCGCTTATCAGATTAGGGATGAACTACTAAAATCATGATATAGGGAACTGTTTATATTTATTATTTTGTGCCTACTACAAATGTAAATTCACTAACAGCATAAACTAATAAATTTATGAAAATATTTTAGAGTCTCCCTTGAACAGGGGCGTCGCTACAGAAAGAAAATATTTTTTCATCCGAAAAGATGACTCTACTCCACTCAAAGTCGATATATTGTGCTGCAAAAGCCATGCGGTCAATCCTCTGATAGTCGGTCAATGGCTGCTTTACAGCAGCTCTCCGACAACATAATCCGGCGTCTTTCAGTCTCCTCGCAACAGTCTTTCAGCTGCCGGGAAACTGAGATATCTCTTTCAGGCCTCGGCAGCTGAGGAATGGATTAGCACGTATATTTTCCAAAACACGTTGATCATCTGCTGCAGTAGACACACGGGGCCGGCCACTTCCTCTTTTCCGCCCTATATAGCCCCTTTCGTGGTATTCTTTCCACGAGCGTCTAGCTGTTCTTGCCGGTACTCCACACTTTTCTCCAGCTTCTGATGCCGAGTAGTTGCCATGCTCAACCAGTGCAAACCACACGCACCCTACTCTCTCGATTCCACTGCGACTGCATTGCGACTGTCGCCCTTGTGAGGTTACCACGCGTTTAATAAACAGAACCATTTACAGATCAGTGGAGAAACAAAGACTGACAAAGTAAAATAATATCTTTTTTCAGTTACCTGACACACAAAAATATGTTTTGTTGTTGTTGTTGTTGTGGTCTTCAGTCCTGAGACTGGTTTGATGCAGCTCTCCATGCTACTCTATCCTGTGCAAGCTTCTTCATCTCCCAGTACCTACTGCAGCCTACATCCTTCTGAATCTGCTTAGTGTATTCATCTCTTGGCCTCCTCCTACGATTTTTACCCTCCAAACTGCCCTCCAATACTAAACTGGTGATCCCTTGATGCCTCAGAACATGTCCTACCAACCGATCCCTTGTTGTGGTCAAGTTGTGCCACGAACTTCTCTTCTCCCCAATCCTATTCAATACTTCCTCATTAGTTATGCGATCTACCCATCTAATCTTCAGCATTCTTCTGTAGCACCACATTTCGAAAGCTTCTATTCTCTTCTTGTCCAAACTATTTATCGTCCATGTTTCACTTCCATACATGGCTACACTCCATACAAATACTTTCAGAAATGACTTCCTGACACTTAAATCTATACTCGATGTTAACAAATTTCTGTTCTTCAGAAACGCTTTCCTTGCCATTGCCAGTCTACATTTTATACCCTCTCTACGTCGACCATCATCAGTTATTTTGCTCCCCAAATAGCAAAACTCCTTTACTACTTTAAGTGTCTCATTTCCTAATCTAATTCCCTCAGCATCACCCGACTTAATTCGACTACATTCCATTATCCTCGTTTTGCTTTTGTTGATGTTCATCTTATATCCTCCTTTCAAGAAATTTCCCATTCCATTCAACTGCTCTTCCAGGTCCTTTGCTGTCTGTGACAGAATTACAATGTCATCGGCAAACCTCAGAGTTTTTATTTCTTCTCCATGGATTTTAATACCTACTCCGAATTTTTCTTTTGTTTCCTTTACTGCTTGCTCAATCTACAGATTGAATAACATCGGGGAGAGGCTACAACCCTGTCTTACTCCCTTCCCAACCACTGCTTCCCTTTCTTGTCCCTCGACTCTTATAACTGCCATCTGGTTTCTGTACAAATTGTAAATAGCCTTTCGCTCCCTGTATTTTACCCCTGCCACCTTTAGAATTTGAAAGAGAGTATTCCAGTCAACATTGTCAAAAGCTTTCTCTAAGTCTACAAATGCTAGAAATGTAGGTTTGCCTTTCCTTAATCTTTCTTCTAAGATAAGTCGTAAGGTCAGTATTGCCTCACGTGTTCCAGTATTTCTACGGAATCCAAACTGATCTTCCCCGAGGTCGGCTTCTACTAGTTTTTCCATTCGTCTGTAAAGAATTCGTGTTAGTATTTTGCAGCTGTGGCTTATTAAACTGATTGTTCGGTAATTTTCACATCTGTCAACACCTGCTTTCTTTGGGATTGGAATATAAAATATAAACTTCGTTAAAATGCTTTGTCAAGAATCACTGGTAAGAAAGAAACGATAACCATTAGGGAAGATATTAAACGATGCTGTTGTTCATTTAGGTCAGACCACAACTAAGCAACGAAAGGTAAATGAAGGTTTCTGTCCCATTCATGTAATCCATTTGACTTATTACTTGAGTAACATACTGAAAAAACACTGCGCGCTCTTGACCCTGCCACTCGCAGCATGTGACGTGATGAGCAGTGTGCCCAGACACGTGGTGTTTGTGTTGACGAAAAGGGGACGCTGCGGCAGCCACTGTGATGTAGAAACAGCACTCGGGCTTCACCATGATCACATCACTCCACTACCCAAAAACTGATTCCCATTCTCAAACCCAACGGAACTAGTGAAATCTGCGTCACCCGACTTTTTATCATCACAAAAACACCCTTCCCATACACCACCAGACTCGAAAGCATTCATGATATGAGTTTTTCGAAAAGTATATAAATCACTTCTGCATCTTGTGACGTAAAGCATGGGTATTGTTACTGTTGTGTCTAGACAAGACAGCCTAGACACAAGGAGAGGAAGTCGAAAGGCACGCGCTTAAACTCACGCAGGCTGGCGTGAGGTCTGAAACAGGATACGTAATGAATGCTATAAAGAAAAGTACGTAGCTTCTGGAATACTTAACTTTAATCCACATTTGTAGAACATCGCTCTAGATGATACATTAACAGAATCTCAATATCGATTGAATACGGCGTCTTGCTAGGTCGTAGCAAATGTAGCTGAAGGCTATGCTAACTATCGTCTCGGCAAATGAGAGCGTAGTTCTCAGTGAACCATGGCTAGCAACGTCGGCTGTACAACTGGGGCTGAGTGCTAGGATCTGTCTCTAGACCTGCCGTGTGGCGGCGCTCGGTCTGCAATTACTGACAGTGGCGACACGCGGGTCCGACGTATACTAGCGGACCGCGGCCGATTTAAAAGCTACCTGTGGTGTCACTGCCAGACACCACACTTGCTAGGTGGTAGCCTAAATCGGCCGCGGTCCATTAGTACATGTCGGACCCGCGTGTCGCCACTGTCAGTACTTGCAGACCTAGCGCCACCACATGGCAGGTCTAGAAAGACGGACTAGCACTCGCCCCATTTGTACGGACGACATTGCTAGCGACTAGACGTACGAAGCCTTGCTCTCATTTGCCGAGAGACAGTTAGAATAGCCTTCAGCTAAGTCCATAGCTACGACCTAGCAAGGCGCCATTAGCCTTACAGTGATTGTAATTAACCGTATCTGGAGATAGACTCATTTGTATCGTCAATAGCGATGTACCACAAGGATGGATTAAAGTTAAGTATTCCCAAAGCAACGTACTTTTCTTATTAGCATTCATTGAGCATCCTATTTCAGACTTCACGATATTCTGGGTGAGCTTATAGCGTGCCTATTCGGCCCCTTCAAAATAACACTGTGTCGGCACTTCTTTCGACACATAACACTACCACCTAGCAAGTGTGGTGTCTGGCGGTGACACCACAGTTACTGCCCACAGTGTTGTATTCCAGGACCTGCTGACAGCAAGCCCTTCTTCAGAAATGGTCTTCTGTATTTTCGAATCGCTGCTCAAATGATTTGATGCTCTAAAGCAAGTCAGAGCTTTATGGGTGTCTAACTTACGGTGTGACTAACACTCGATATAACGCTTTAAGAAATCTCTAAGGCCGGAAACAATGAGAAAAGTTCGAAAACATTTCCGTGCGTCATCAAGGAATGGTCTGAAATTAAAATTAATGATGGCCGCAAGCGAAACGCTACCTAACATGACAAGGTATTCTTTCAATTACACGTTGGAAGTAGTTCCCATATGAGTACATTGATGCTTTTGTATCAAGATCATATTTTGGTCTATCAGGAACTAAATTCGACTGAAACTGGCCCAACTTCGAGGCACTACATCAAACCCTCCCCACGCTCGCTATGGTCAACTTGCTCCTCTTAATATTATTTTCTTTCATTCGGTCTGGTGTGTGCTGCAAATTGAAAGGCTCGTTCAGACGTTCTGAGCGCTTTTATAAGCACAATTTTATGATTTCATCACGGTAAACATTACATATAGATGTTATTTCTCTTTCCTTGGTTGTATAGCCTTTAATAAAACGGTAATGAGCAGCAGTAAAATTAAGTAAGGCTACGCAGAGGGTATTAGGGCAGGAAATGAGACGATGGTAGTCTTAGGCGTGGTTTCCAACGTGGGCAGCAAAGTAACTGCTGCGGCAGAAGTAAGAATGATATTAAATGTTATCTGGAAATAGAAACAATAGCTTTATTGAAAAAGGAAATCTGCTACTTCCAAAAATGAATTCAAATATCAAGGCGTATACTCCGAAAGTATTTCTCCCCGTTTCTGCTGTTATTTGATGATGTAGGTAAGCACGAACAGTGGTAATACATGGGCTATAACCATGATACGAGTCACAGACGTGGGAATATTACTCAAAGGGTTAACAATTTGGTTTTCTGCTCTTTTTAGACTTGTAGGCATACCGCCATATCTGTCATTCTGACTGCATTGTATCCGCATCCATTCGTGAAGAATTCCTGCTAAGGAAACGGAATCTTCTTGCCACTAACGTAGTCAAGGACTCACAACGTCGTACGCCTTTCTTGGCAACTGTGTTGGTATGAGAATTATTTGCGGTTGTGGGACTACATTGTATCTGCTACATCCATTTAATATTTTCTTTTCATCTCGATCAAATATTGTCAATAATTATCACAGAAGGAGTGGTTTTTAGTTAGGAAACGTATTTCAGTTCAAAATGATCGCTTCATGCAAAAGGTGGTCGTACTCTTCATGTTTCACGTTGGGAGCTGTATACGTCAGCTACAATTATGGTAAGGGCAGTATTTACTACTGGGCGATCAAGGCACTGCTGAGATAAAGTGCTCAAATTATGTAACTATAGCTGTTTTTTTTTCAATAGTTCCAGTTTTCCTGCAGAAGCTTGATCTTATCAATTCCTTCCACTACTGCTCTTTTTTAAGTTCTAATGCCTAAGGGACCAAACTGCTAGGGTCATCAGTCCTTCTAAAGGTCAAAACTGAGAGACTATTCTTAACCCTCTGAATCATATGTGTTTCGAAAACCTCTCAGGACTTGCAACAATAGTATTCTTCGCGAATGCCAATTTACAACAACAACAAAACAAGACTAAGTCCCTGAAGAGACTATAATTATCTATCAGGGACCCAAATTTGTGTTGCTTCCATTATCTCGGTGTCAAACAAGACGGTAACAGTCACTGAAGCAATAAACGAGGTTATTGTTGATGTATTCACTACGGCAGCTATATCCTAGTGATGAATAAAAAATTTCACTGAAGCTGATGAGTATACACAATTCATTGGTAGATTTCAGCGGTGTAATGTGCTATCGGGTTGGCGTCTGGCAGCGCAGCTTCACTAAGGCTGACAGAAACAGGCTGTGGATAGCTGTGAGGCCTTTCTGATCTGTCCAATGCCTTACTCATATTGCTACTGTTTTTGGTACTTGGCAGACGTTTTGAAAGAGTTTGGCACGCCTGTGGTCATTCACTCGCTTTCAGAACTGGTGCCGAAGGACCATGCTCAATTCCCAAAATATTGTCTTTTTATATTGACGAGTAATCTGGATAGTCGTATCAAGTTCATGTCCCATCTACATCGCAAATTTAATATTACGATCCTAGGACCTAACCTGCAATACGTTTTGTATTTCATAATCGGAACTATCTGCATTAACCGTCATCAGACCAATGTCAAGGGAACAGAATGCAGCAGTGCCTTGGTAGTTACTTGGGGACCTGCTTGAGTCGTGTACTAAGGAAAGGGTAGTTGCTGGTTCACATTCTGTTACACTAGCGAGAAGTAACGACTTTTCCTTTTTCTCTGCAAACATGCAGAACTAAATTCAGTAACTAAATGCTAAGAATATATTTGCATTGTCCAACTCAAAGATCAACCTATTATTATAGATTTTTATAGTCACAGCCATTCTCGTTCTGCATTGCAATAAACTTGATTCATTATTTGCTTGTTCTTGTCATGATTATTATTGTCATTCTCTCACTTTCAAGAGTTTTCACAGCCCTATTTAGTATCGATGCACATAAAGAGTAGCAATGAAAGAAGGGTCTGCTTCAGGATTTCCAAGCAATAAAACTCAAAAAACAACGCAGGAAGGGATTCTTGAGTTTCTCCCGGCGTATTTGATAATCAAAATATCCACGGGTGTGCTGCCGGTCTGTAGTGTCCAACGGGCACAATATTTCGGCGATCATACATGTCGCCATCATCAGGTGAACTGACGGACTGAGCTCCTGTGAACGTGCCGGCACGGAGATCCGTACGCTATGGCTGCTCAGAGGGAACTGGGTTCGGTCGCGGCAGCGGCCGATTTAAATACCCTCCGCCCGCGGCGCGCTCCCTCCGCCGTCCGCGCCCCGCGCCACGGTCGCGCGGTGGAACAGATTGCGACGGCGTCTGAGATGACGTCGGAGTGATGACTCTGTCCGCCGTGGTCGTCACAACTATACGTTTGCTAGATTTACTCTTGATTAACCCAATCGCTGGTTCCCAAGCCTTGCTAAGATTATAGCCATAGTCACGGTTTATGAGGTCGTCATTGGTGCGAATTTCGATGGCCTCTCTAACAACGCTGTCCCAGTATCTTGACGTCTGTACCAGAATCCTCGTGCGGTCATACTCCATGGCGTGATTTTCCGACAAACAATGATAAGCGACCGCCGACTTGCTCGGATACATCAGTCGAGTGTGCCTCTGGTGTTCACGGCATCGATCCTCGACGGTACGCATCGTCTGAGCAATATACGACTTGCCACATTGACACGGAATCTGGTACACGCCGGCCTTCCTCAAACCGAGGTCATCTTTGGCGCTCTCCACCAGTGCACGAGTTTTTTTTGGAGGACAAAACACAGTTCCGACCTGGTGTTTCTTCAGAATGCGGGCGATTTCCCCCGAGAGTGCGCCTCTGTATGGAATAAATGCAGTGCCTACCTCCTCCCTCGTGACTTCATCCATCTCAACAGGTTGTGCTGCAGTGGTTGGGAGGAGAGCACGTTGAATCTGCCACTCTGAGAACCCATTTTTTCGAAATACAGTTCTCAGGTTTTCCAATTCCTGGGGTAGACTCTCTGCGTCAGAGATAGTGCGCGCCCTATGTACTAGAGTTTTAAGTACCCCGTTCCTCTGTGAAGGGTGGTGGCAGCTGTCTGCGTGCAAATACAGATCAGTATGCGTTGTCTTCCGATACACCCCATGACCTAGGGTGCCGTCAGCCCTTCTCTTGACCAAGACGTCAAGGAAAGGTAATTTATCCTCCGTTTCAGACTCCATTGTGAATTTGATGTTGGGGTGTATGGAGTTTAGATGTGTAAGGAAGTCAATGAGTTTATCAATACCATGTGGCCAGATGACAAACGTGTCGTCCACGTAACGGAAAAAGCAAGTAGGTTTCCATACGGATGACGACAGGGCTTCCTCCTCGAAGTTCTCCATGTACAAATTCGCTACCACTGGTGAGAGTGGGCTACCCATGGCGACCCCCTCCGTTTGTTCGTAGTATTCTCCATTAAAAAGAATATACGTGGAAGTCAAGACATGCCTAAAAAGTTCAGTGGTCTTCTCGTCAAACTAGTGACTCTCGAAGGGGTATCCTCGTAAACAAGGAAACGACGTCAAAACTCACCACGATATCTGACTCATCCAACCTGAAGCTATCAAGGCGTTTAACAAAATCCACGGAATTACGGATGTGATGGGGGCATTTACCCACATAAGGACTTAATATTCCCGTCAGGTATTTGGCCAACAAATATGTAGGTGCCCTGATGTTGCTGACAATGGGGCGTAATGGTACCCCCTCTCTGTGAACCTTCGGGAGTCCATATAGTCTAGGCGGTACCGGATCTTGGGGTAACAATTTCTTAGCGTCACCCTCCGGTAAATCTGCGTCCTTGAGAAGCGCCCTCATCTTGTTCTCCACCTTCTTTGTAGGGTCAACGCTGATCTTCCGGTAGGAATCGTCATTTAGCAGGCTCTGCATCTTATCAGTGTAGTCCTTATGGGAGACAACAACTGTAGCATTTCCTTTGTCAGCCGGTAAGACAACAATTTCAGAGCACTCCGTCAGTTCACCTGATGATGGCGACATGTATGATCGCCGAAATATTGTGCCCGTTGGACACTATAGACCGGCAGCACACCCGTGGATATTTTGATTAACGCAGGAAGGGTTCGAACAACTACTTTCATGCTTAGACATGCATTTGGAATCTGCTCATCGTTACAGGGTCAAACAAGAGGGTAACATCACTGAAACAATGATCAGGCTACTTAGTATATAATAGAGCATACAGATTTCAAGGAGGAAACGTATGAAGACGCAGCCTTCCTCGTTATCAATATGTGCAGCATACCTTTCGTGTTAACGAAAGTAATATCCCGCTTTACCTCTTCTTACATCTCAAATGAAACGAATGCCATGAGGAATCGAATATTTGTTGACTGCGTCTCTTCTTGCTTCCATCCTTACCGACATATTTCTTCATTCTCGTGGTAATCATGACATTCGATATGTATGCTGCAACAGATTGCACGTGGACACATTCGACATCGAGATGCAAAGCGTTTGGTATCTTAAGTTATATTCAATTCAAATAAGCTTCCGATGTATTTTTACTTCGTTTGTATTTTTAGATGATTATAACGTTACGGAAAATCATCTCACATTCTTTTTGCTGAATGAGAAACACTGAATCATCCGTTTTGCTTTCCCAACGTTGAAATGATATAATGTCGGCGTCAACAGCCTTCTTCCACGCCGGAAGCTGAAACTTGTATCATTCTGGATTAATAATAATCGAATGTCTCAAATGTCTACATAGCCCACAAGGCGACGTCAGAAACTATCAGAGAAGAACGCCGCATAAAAACCAGACGTGCGCGCGCGTCTCCACCCTGAAGAACCGTCTCGGACAATCACGACAAGCATTTCGCTGGAGAGCTGCCTCGTAAGAGAGCCGGGAATTGGCAGCATCGTAGCAAGTATTTGTCAACACTGTGATAGTGCGTTTACTTCCGGGTGTAGGCCGGCATTACCTCGCTAAATTCATTTGACATTCGTTTTCCACACCGAAGACTCAAACATCGCAGTGACTATAGTCCGCCTGCTGCCACCAGTGTGTCGTTAGCTCAGAGGTTTCCTTGTGCGCTGCGGTGCTCGTACTGTATGACATAGCAGTTACGATCTCGTTGGAAACCACTGAATACGACCTTTTATTTTCCATTTTAATTAATGGAGTTGCAAACTGTTAGTAAAAATTCCTTATACGAAATCTGAAGAATGGCTTTAAACATCAATCTTCGTCCGATTTCGACTTAGTAAATTATGTTAATATCATGGATGTCTGCTTTGCAAATGCCGAGGTGCTTCACTGTAAAATAGATCCTGAAAAGATTCAAACGCCGGCCGCGGTGGTCTAGCGGTTCTGGCGCTGCAGTCCGGAACCGCGGGACTGCTACGGTCGCAGGTTCGAATCCTGCCTCGGGCATGGGTGTGTGCAATGTCCTTAGGTTAGTTAGGTTTAAGTAGTTCTAAGTTCTAGGGGACTTATGACCTAAGATGTTGAGTCCCATAGCGCTCAGAGCCATTTGAACCATTTTTGAACCAAAGATTCAAACCGACTGTCAACGATATAAATTTGAGCTTTGTTCCTCATGTAGGTCTAGCATGTCAGGAGGTTGTTTATGAAGCGCACATGTTGATTAATATAGTTCCTCTCTTCTAAATCTTTGCAATAGCATTAAACTGTAGGCGTTTTCTGACACCGGCGTTAGCAATTCCTATCCGTTCTCTGAAACTTGCAAAACGATAAATTTTTTTGGTTTTAATCTGATGACCTTAACTATCACTTCCGATCAACGTTAAATACATCATGAATCCATACATGGAAGTCCAAATGCGCAGTGTTCCTGCACTGCTACAGAGCATGCATTGCAAGGTATTCACACAATTTACCGCTTAGACTTACCATAAGGAATGAAAGAAGAACTGTAATACTCTTTACACCACAGACGTTCACTCTGGCTTGACGAAAACATCTGAACATTGGCCAAAAGTTGCACAAATAATTGACTTTGAAAAGAAAACAAACGAGGTATGAAGCAATTATAAATTCGTCGATTGTAGTGAGGTGGTTTAATTTCGTCCCAGTCTATAAAATTAATTTCGGGCCATACTCAACTCTTGCCGATTAATGTAATACAATACCCGCCTACTAATCACGGTGTCCGTCTCCGTTGCTTTTGAGCGTGAATGGAAATCGTAGAAATTTTCTGTGGAGCAACATTTAATAATAACGCGTTTTAAATCATCAAAAGCGATGAGCGGTAGCAGGCGCTTTCGATAAAGAACGGGTGAGTCCGGCCCCTCTGCTGTCGCCACGGCCGCTGCCGGTAGCCAGCAAGTGAATCCCGGAGCTTTGCCGCATGCGGCGTCCAGAGGAGGACAGTCTGAAGGAAATCTGCCGCAAAATGGTTACTGGATAAAATTTTGATATCGGTGTGACAGAAAGCGAAATAGATTGAATCTGCGCTACCATTATATTCACGTCTTCAGCATTCAGACAGAAGAGGCTATAAAAATATTTTATGCCAGCTGCTCTCGATCCACTAACAGTATGAACAGAAACAACGCACGCTACCGCTTTTTGTTTTTTCAAAAATCAAAGACGCTACACCTTTTTTTTTTGGACCACTTTTTTTGCCTTAAAACGCCCCTTAGGAAAATGGAACTAAAAAAAAAAATAAATAAAAAACCTAAGTGCCACCGCCACTTGTCATCCTATAACAAAAAAATCTGATCCACTTCAGGCGTTGACTCCTGAGTAAACCCACCCCAGAGAGCTGCCTATAGACCAGGGAATGTATGGGAAATCAAGGTTAGGGCTATCCGTTGCCACTTTTTTTAATATATATATGATTACATTTAGGGAGCGTGTACAAATGAGAATTCTAGTAACTAAGTGTTACAAGTAAGTGTTACAACAACAAAGGTGGCGTAAAAGAGTAATCAAAAAATAAAAATATAAACCACTGATTAATTCTAACTAAAAGGTTCTTCAATAATGTAACTGGTTCCACTTGGAGCCTCGCCATCGTTATCTGAAATCTCCAATAGCGCCTTTGAAGGGCATCGGCAACGGAGCCATTCTGCTTCGCTAGTGCCTCAAGGAAAACAGTATCCTTGCAGCAGCTTGCCTCTTCCTTTGGTCATGGCTGACAAGGCAGAACGTTGAGCCGTTAGTGTGATGCGGCACAGCACATTAACCACAGCCTGGCACTCCCCAGCTGAGTGGGGGGTTAACGAAAACGCTGCATAAATAATTTGCGAAGAGCGTACGGTATTTCGGTGTGCGTTCGAGGGCATTGTGAGCATTTTGTAGGAACCACCAGTAATCAAGCTGCTCTTCCTCTCCGTCGCTAAAGATGTAGGCGACGGTAAGTCCTTTGAACCATGTAAGCGCATGATATTTTGCAGCCGGAAAGTAAGTTTCATCGGGACAGAGTAGGGTCTGCGGGTCAATCATATCAGGTGTGACCCGGAGGTAACAAGCCAATATCTTCTGTGTTAGTCGCCAATCTCCGGATGATGATGCGCAAGTAAAACGATGTTCATCGGTATCCAAAAGGTGACAATCTGGCAATAAGGGGAGTCTGCCAGTCCAATAGTGTGAAGTCGCTGGCGTGTGGCATATTTTTTGTTAGCGATCTGATACCACTTCGAACGCACCGTGGATGACAGAAAGTGGTGGTGTATCGTTTTCCACACTCTTGGCCAGTGAACCGTAGGGTACTTGTTTTCCACCACGTTATGGTGAACAGCCCGCAGAAGGGTGGTATAAAAATCTTTCGCCTTTGGTGGACGTGTGGCGGAGAGGTTCGAGCTGACATAGCTGTAATCAAGAATGAAGGTCGACACATGGGAGAGCTGTGGTGCGACGTGCGCAACCGACACCGGCGGGACGTTAGAGGCTGGCATCAGAACCTGTAGTAAACGACCCGTGAGAGAGGTGTATTGACTTTTCCATCGTTTCCTCATGTTGCTCATGTAAAGGGCAGCTGCTCTCGCCCTGACGTTGACCAATCCCAGCCCTCCTTTGTGCACTGGGAGGGTAAGAGTGTCGTATCGTACTTTAAAGATATGACCTGCGGAAACGTAGTAACTGAAGGCCGCCTGAAGCCGGCGACCTATCTGCAGCAGTAGTGGGAGGACCTGTGCCACGTGGTTGAGTTTTGATGCTACGTAGAGGTTCAGGTATTCAACACGTTGTAGCTGATTCAAGTCCCGAAGCAGGTTCTGTCGCACCATTGCGCGTATGATCTGTAATAACCGTCGGTAGTTTGCCGCAGCTGTTTTACGTACATCTTTCTTGAACGTGATTCCCAAATATCGCAGATCAGAAACTGGCGGGAGGGGAGCGAGGGCTTCCGGTCCGAGACCACGCCCAATGTCCAACGCCGCCGACTTGTTGATGTTCAGAAGACTGCCTGCGGCCTGTCCGTATCGCTCAATCCAGGTTAGTACGCTTTGAACTTCGTCATTGGAACGAACCAGCAGTAGCAGGTCGTCAGCGTATGTCCTATAGCGAAAGGTGACGTCCCGCAGCGTGATGCCAGATAGGCGGTGGTTAAGGCCCCCTAGGAGTGGCTCGAGTGCGATTGCATAAAGGTAGGTAGAAAGGGGACAACCCTGTCGTAGAGACCTCTTAACGGGTACTGGTCCTACCGTCCTTCCATTGACCTGGACGTGTGAGCTGGCTGCGGTCCAAAGACGCCGTAGGGTGTCGATGAGGCCCGGGGGGAATCCCATACAGTCCATCACTCGTAGGAGGAAGTAGTGGTGCACTCTATCAAAGGCGCGGTTGAAATCGACGGAGACGATCGCCGCTCTCAGACGGCACGCAGAAGCGATCGCTATTAAGTCCCTGCAGTCACCGGTGGCCATGTGTATGTTAGCTTCTCCCCCCTGCGACGTCTGTTCTGGAGCGAGGATCATCGGCAAAGTCGTCTTAATACGGCTCGCCATAATCCTGTTGAAAATCTTGTAATCGGCGTTCAGCATTGTAAGCGGCCGATAGTCGTTAATCGATAGCCCTCCACCTGGCTTGTGTACTGGTATGAGGAGACCTTCTACAAACGCTGGCGGCACAACACAGTCTGGAGACGTAAGTTCGCGGAACATTATAACCCAGCGAGGCATCATGATGTCACGGAAAGTCCGGTAGAATTCGATGGGTAATCCATCAGGTCCAGGAGATTTATTGGCCGCACCTTCGTCCACGGCGTCTTCGACTTCTTCGAGTGATATTTCCTCTGTTAGTGCATTCACGGTAGCCTCGTCGATAGTACGTGTTACCTGCTGTAACACTTCAGTAGTGGCCTCGTCATTGACGGTTCTTTCCTTGTAAAGATGACGAAAATGATCCTCCACCGCCTTTAATATGGTTGCTTGGGTCGTACAGAAGCGACCGTCGTGTGTCCTGAATTGTGTGATTAAATGTTGGCGTTGTCGGCGCTTATCCGCCACAACGTGGTGCATAGTGGGTTCCTCTGCAACCGTTCGGTCGTGCCGTCGCGAGCGGACTACTGCACCTTCTATTCGACGCTTCGTCAATGATAGTATGTGAGCCTTGATTCTGCTTTGGTCATGTTGTCTCTCCGGGGAAGGGGGTAAGGCGTCGAGGTCCCAGAGTGCCGCGTAGTAAAAATCGAGGGTCTGTCGATGCCACGCAGTCACGTCCTTGCCATATCGCATAAGTGTCCTACGGATTGCTGGTTTGGCACAGAGGAGCCACCACTCCAGGGTCGAGGTGTATCGTGGGTGGCGGCGTTCACAGTCAGTCCACGTTGCTGCAACTTGCCGACGGCAATCCAGGTCCTGGAGATGAGTTATGTTGAGCTTCCAAAAGCCATTGCTGCGCCAGACTTGTTGGGGGCGTAGGTGTATAGTGCAGATATAGGCACTGTGATCAGAATAGGCTTGAGGCCATAATTCGGCGTATACCACACCTTGTGTGAGATCTTGTGACACATATATGCGGTCAATTCGGCTGGCCGAATGACTGGTAAGATGAGTGTGGCCAGAGCGGTTACCGTGGACTTTTTCCCACGTGTCGCACAAGTGAAGTTCTTGGATCATCGCACCCAGTTCCGGACAAGGCATGTAATGTGGGATTTGGTCCTTGGGATAAAGTACGCAATTAAAATCGCCGGCGAAGACGCTGTGGTCGTATCGCCCAAGGAAAAGGGGAGCGACATCTGTGGAGTAGAATCTGGCGCGGTCGTGACGTCTTGTGGTACCCGACGGCGCGTAAACATTAATGAATCGGGTGTTGAGTGCCGTAAATGCTATGCCTCGCGCGGAGGGAAGAAACGTGACGTCGGTAACTTCAATACCTTCACGCACTAATATTGCCACTCCGGTGTCTGCAGGGCTACCGGGCGTCACATGTGTGGCGTAACCGTAAAAGTGCGGGACTGCAGTCGTTTTCACTTCTTGTAGGAAAGCAAAGTCAACTCCCATGGCTCGTATGGTTTCTTTCAAAAGTTGGATCTTGACAGGAGAACTGATCATGTTGATATTCATTGTCGCCAGGCGGTAAGCCTGGCAACGCGTTGTTTGAGCGAGGTTATCCGTGTTGAAGCTGGAGAGAAGCGAACATCGGAAGTGATGTCATCCCCCGCTAAACGCGGTCCTCCTTGTGCTGCTTATGCTGCATGATCCGGCGGTGCCTCAGCTGGACGCGGGTCGGGATCTTGTGTCTAGACGTCCTCGGCCCACGAAGCGGGCGCGGATGTCTGTTCATGTTCCATAGCCTCGGAATGTTTGGTAGTAAGGGACAGGGCGACTTCGCTGCCTGCACTGGTACCTTCCCGCTGCTCACTGTTTCTGTCAATGGGCTGATGTTCGAAAGCTGCATGTTTTTCTGTCTGTTCTGCAAGGTTGGAGTCAGTGGAAACAGCCTCAGCTTCGCGGCTGGCTTCTTGAGTGGTCAGTTGTTCTTCCCCGGCCGAATGCGAACCGCTGTGTTCCGACACGGTCCGACGACGGCGCTTTCGGCGTTTCGGTGATGGCTGTTTCCGTACATGGCCTTCATTGTCAGAAGACGGCACTGACTCACGCTCCGCCGGAACAAACGCTTCGGTCGGTACAATAAGGGAATCAATTGCCATCTTGCCGGCGTCAATGTCTGTCGCGTTCGGTAGCTCCAGAGTCGTAGTACTATTTTCCACCACTGGCCAGATCGGCGGATCATCCAGGTTTTTGTCCGTGGAAAGTGATTCTTGTACCGCTGAAACGGTCGGCCGTGTCTGTTGTGTGGAGAACGTCGTGAGCGCCGCCGCGTAAGTCACGGGTAGAATAGTCTTCGCCGCTGGTGGTGCAACGTCCTTCGGTGGGAGTTGTGTGATCCGACGCTGGAGGCACCCGGAACGAAGGTGTCCTTCTTTGCCGCATCCGGAACACGTCTTCGGCTGGCAGTCATAAATAACTATGGCCCGGCATCCTCCGGTCTGTAGATAGGATGGCACGTGTCGTTGGAGATCTATGCGCACTTGGCGTACTCCATTGAGTACTGGATACGTCTTAAACTGGGTCCATTTTTCAGCCACGTGTTCGTGTACCGTGCCGTAGGGGCGGAGCGCCGCTACAACTTCCGCCGCCGGGAGTTCAAATGGAAGTTCGAATATGCGGATAGTCCGCAGTCCCATTGCGGCATGGCCGACCTCGACGTTGCCAACATTGCCATCTGCGTGACAGAAGCGGAGTTCTTGTTTCATCTCACGAAGCACCTTGTCGCATGTAGTTTCGTTTATGAGCTTTACATAGACCGTGCTACTGACGATCGAAAAGTGAATGCTGACAATGTCGGCAGCCGGGATCTTGGCTTCCTCTTTTAAAAAGCGTTCGATTTCGAGCGCCTTTGGTCGGGTAAAGTCGTTCCGAAATGTGAATTTCAAGGTTGATCTTCTGTATTGGTTTGCCATGGTCTTGTAGCGCTACGGCGTCACGTTAGTGTCGGCCGAAGAAAGTAAACAAGGCGCGCGGGCCCTCTCTGACAGCGGAGAGCACACACCGCACGTCTGCCTCGCTCGGCTGCGAGAGCCGCACTTCCGCTAGACCACAGGCGTAATCAGCCTAGGGTTTCTCTACCTTGGGACAAGTTTTCCTCCAGGAAGTGCCGCAGTCTACAGTGTTGCCAGATTGTGCAGATAACCGGACTTAGAGAACTAGCGAGTTGGCCAGTTTATTTGTCCCATGTCGCGATCGGCGCGGACTTAGCCTCTGAAGCGGCCGGCCGCCGGTCGAGTTTTATGTCAAAGAGTGTGCATGTGCGTCAGTGAAAAACACCAATAAAAAGGTGTTAGCATGTGGACGTAATGTGCTGTTCCAGTCTCTTCTGTACCTAAGGTCCATCACCGTTCCCTTTGGATCCCTACGTAATTCGGTGCTCTCCGACACACACGATCGAACAGCGGAGGAGTGGTACTGAAGCGTCAACTTCAGGTTACAATATCTCCGGATGTAATTAACCTTTTACAATGCAACAAACGGCACTGATTACGTATTTGGTTATATATTCAGATGTGCTAACAAAACTAACGCGGTTCCATTTAAAAAAACGTAGCTTTGTGTTAAAAAACATACTTCCGTAGATTTTTGTATGTTTTGTAGTAAACAATTACACTAGCCCATCTCCTCACGTTCGGTCTGTGGAATCGGTTCGTCAGTATTTGACGTGGTTTACGAAATATATCCAGCGGTAACGTTAGGTGACTCACCCTGTATATATAGGGTGATCAGAAAATGTCTGAAACGCTTGTCGTGATGCTGTAGGGCAGGTTGTACTGAGACATAAATGTTAAGAAAAAAATGCGATACGTTGCTCCGTTTTTCATATTTGAACGCTTAGAACATTGACGGTGTGCATAAAATATCTGCATATCGTTCTACAACAAGTCTTCATGGAGGCACGTTCCGTCTTTGCAACTGAATGAAAGTTTGTTTTTTGTCATACGCTTTTCACTTCTTTATTTAGCATAGAATTTTTGACAATCAGGACGTCGCGCGCTCACATTCAAGCGGCCTGCCAGGGCGGTGTTGCCCAACGAGTGCTTTGTCTCGGTAGCTGAAACTTGAATTCATGCGCGCGAAGATCTGATTGGCTAACTTCAATACTAAACGGCGCAACGTATCGAATTTTTTTCTTAACATTTATGTCTCAGTACAACATTCCCTACAACATCACTACAAGCGTATTTCAGACATTTCCTGACACCCTATATATATATATATATATATATATATATATATATATATATATACAGGGTGTTTAAAAAATGACCGGTATATTTGAAACGGCAATAAAAACTAAACGAGCAGCGATAGAAATACACCGTTTGTTGCAATATGCTTGGGACAACAGTACATTTTCAGGCGGACAAACTTTCGAAATTACAGTAGTTACAATTTTCAACAACAGATGGCACTGCAAGTGATGTGAAAGATATAGAAGACAACGCAGTCTGTGGGTGCGCCATTCTGTTCGTCGTCTTTCTGCAGTAAGCGTGTGCTGTTCACAACGTGCAAGTGTGCTGTAGACAACATGGTTTATTCCTTAGAACAGAGGATTTTTCTGGTGTTGGAATTCCACCACCTAGAACACAGTGTTGTTGTAACAAGACGAAGTTTTCAACGGAGGTTTAATGTAACCAAAGGACCGAAAAGCGATACAATAAAGGATCTGTTTGAAAAATTTCAACGGACTGGGAACGTGACGGATGAACGTGCTGGAAAGGTAGGGCGACGCGCAGCTAGTGCAGCAGGTGATCCAACAGCGGCGTCGGGTTTCCGTTCGCCGTGTTGCAGCTGCGGTCCAAATGACGCCAACGTCCACGTATCGTCTCATGCGCCAGAGTTTACACCTCTATCCATACAAAATTCAAACGCGGCAACCCCTCAGCGCCGCTACCATTGCTGCACGAGAGACATTCGCTAACGATATAGTGCACAGGATTGATGACGGTGATATGCATGTGGGCAGCATTTGGTTTACTGACGAAGCTTATTTTTACCTGGACGGCTTCGTCAATAAACAGGACTGGCGCATATGGGGAACCGAAAAGCCCCATGTTGCAGTCCCATCGTCCCTGCATCCTCAAAAAGTACTGGTCTGGGCCGCCATTTCTTCCAAAGGAATCATTGGCCCATTTTTCAGATCCGAAACGATTACTGCATGACGCTATCTGGACATTCTTCGTGAATTTGTGGCGGTACAAACTGCCTTAGACGACACTGCGAACACCTCGTGGTTTATGCAAGATGGTGCCCGGCCACATCGCACGGCCGACGTCTTTAATTTCCTGAATGAATATTTCGATGATCGTGTGATTGCTTTGGGCTATCCGAAACATACAGGAGGCGACGTGGATTGGCCTCGCTATTCGCCAGACATGAACCCCTGTGACTTCTTTCTGTGGGGACACTTGAAAGACCAGCTGTACCGCCAGAATCCAGAAACAATTGAACAGCTGAAGCAGTACATCTCATCTGCATGTGAAGCCATTTCGCCAGACACGTTGTCAAAGGTTTCGGGTAATTTCATTCAGAGACTACGCCATATTATTGCTACGCATGGTGGATATGTGGAAAATATCGTACTATAGAGTTTCCCAGACCGCAGCGCCATCTGTTGTTGAAAATTGTAACTACTGTAATTTCGAAAGTTTGTCTGCCTGAAAATGTACTGTTGTCCCAAGCATACTGCAACAAACGGTGTATTTCTATCGCTGCTCGTTTAGTTTTTATTGCCGTTTCAAATATACCGGTCATTTTTGAAACACCCTGTATATATATAGGGTATGTGTGTGTGTTGATACATTGTGCCTTCCAGAATGATGAGATCGATGATTGTTTCAGGGCGTTTTCCTTCAGACGTTTCAAGCCATATACGACAACGGCCAGCTGTACGATGGAGCCTAAAATGTGATTCATATGAAAAGGCCTCCTGTCACCACTTAGTGGATGTTCAGATGCGGTACTGGCGTGCAAATTCCAGTTCTCGTCGCCGATAAGCAACATGGGTCCGTGAACCAGGCGCCTGTTGCGGAGGGTCGTACGCAGTAGCGTTCGCTGCACTGTCTTTGAGGACTTACTGTTGGTAGCGCCTTGTTTCATGCGGGTGGTCAGTTGCTCCGTGTATCTCCGCAGTCGTCGTTCGCCCCTGTCATCTGTTGCCCGTGGTGCTGGCACTGATTTCGGATAGCGCCATTTTGCCGTGACGATATACTTTAACCGCGGCAGCACGCGAACTGTTTACAAACTTAGCCGTACCGGAAATGCTTCACGCTTGGCGCGAAAGCCAATGATTATTCCCATTTGGATGCCAGATAAGTCGCTCTGTTTCCGCATTATGACGACAAATGCCGTGTTTTCCGAGTCCACTCGACAAGCTTTATGCGCCCTCCACTGCTAGTGTTGCCAACTGACACATGTGAGTCGTTACTGACGTCGAACATAGGCGGTAGTCACATATAATGTGAGTGATCCGTGTGTAACAGTAACCTGTTGGTACTTGTAAAACATACTGAACATGTTCTTCTACCAACACACTAGTGTTCAGGAGTGTTCACTAATTGAAATCCTATTGCGCAGTACAGAGCAGGTCAGGTTATAGTTGTGGAAAGGGGCCAAAATCAGTTACTGTCAGTTGCACAAAACATACAATCTTTATTTTCCTGAAACACTTAATCACACATGCCCTTAAAATCATTCAAAACAATAAATCTGGAGGCCCAAAAACAAGTTATTAAAATTGCGTTAAGGAATACACATGGCTGACGGCCTTAGTTACAAAATTTTACATAAAATTTCGGCTGAAGGCCACACACTGGGGGTAGAAAAACTTAGGGCTTAGGGCCTGGATAACGGGAATTTCAAATGGAGAAGAAGGTTTTAAACAAGTGACTTTTCAAATTTTAATTTAAGACGGATGAAAGCCTTATCTTAACATTAAAACAAACTAAACTAATAGACAACTGAAGGCCTCAAACAGAACTTGGGACTAAAACAAAAACACAGTCTTGAAGAACAGAACAGTGGTAGCCAGAAGTGCTCCAAGGGTCAGCCCGAGGAGGTAACTCTAACATAATTTTAGGTGAGACACGCCCCCTAGCGTAATACTACATAATCGGATGGCAACCCAACCCAGGGACGGCTGAAGGACAGACCGACAACCTATTCAATTCCCTTCCACCCGACCAACAGCACGACAACAGAAAAATCAGTGACGACGAAGATACCAGCAGCACTACATCTTGAAAATTGGCGTCTAAATACAGTCAAGGCACAATAACCACTCAAAATATGAACAACACGAAAGTCTGTCGAACTACACGCCATGCCCGACAGCATCAACGTGCCGAGGAAAAACACACTTCCGGAAAACTACACTAACGGCCAGGGCAGGTGGCGCAAAAAATGGCTCTGAGCACTATGGGACATAACATCTGAGGACATCAGTCGCCTAGAACTTAGAACTACTTAAACCTAACTAACCTAAGGACATCACACACATCCATGCCCGAGGCAGGATTTGAACCGGCGACCGTAGCGATAGCGCGGTTCCACACTGAAGCGCCTAGAACCGCTCGGCCACACCGGCCGGCCCAGGGCAGGTAACTCAAACATTGATGGCCACAAGGCAGAAGATACCGCTGGTGCACTTCACTAATAAGTATCAACCAATTCAATAGTTAAACACCATACAGGAAGATGGCTGCAAAATATCGCCGACTCCAACACACCATACATTGCTGCTTGAAGGAACGGCCCAGAAAGATCATACCTCACGGACAGGAGTTTCAACACCGACGTGCAGGGCAAACAATCGACACGACATGGTATACAGGCAGGAGTCCCCCAAGGAAGTATCCTGGGGACCTTACTGTTTAACCTCTACATTAACGACCTCCCAGCTACACATAACACGACGGTAGCAATCTACGCGGATGACACTGCCATCCTTTCTCAAGATTGGAAGCCGTCTAACATTAACTCACGACTACAGACTGCACTCAGAACGGCGGAGCCTTGGCTGGTGAAATGGCGTGTTAGAGTAAACGTCGACAAGTGCGAGGCCGTTCTGTTCACTAGCCGACCGAAGCAACTGCGCAAACATCAGCACTGCAACCCAATAACACTATACACACGCCCAATACGTTTCCGCGAGAAGGTCAAATACCTCGGTGTCTGGCTGGACAGGAAACTACTCTGGGGGGACCACATTCAACACGTGACCAACAAAGCTAACGCGAGGCTCAAACAACTCTACCCTATGCTTAACAGGCGTAGCACACTGAACAGGAGGGTGTCCGCGCTACACACGCATCGCGGACCTTCACCGGGAATACCGGCTAGATACTATCCTGCAGGTATTCCAAAAACTCTCCACGCGACTGTACAATAACACGAGACACTCGCGCAACCCGTTTATCCTTTCTCTGGGTAGCTACGACCACAACCATAGATGGAAGCATAACAGACCAAAGACATTACTGGCTAGGAACTAAACATCTATGGTCCATAGAACGCTAACACGACAGTACTGGCGAGCCCCTGCAACACAGATACTACTGGAAACCCAGATGTGCGACCAGCCGAAAAACAGGCAACCGCAGGGAAGCCGTACTCTACACAGCACGCAAACCAGCCACACACACCCCCTACACCGTCCGTGAGCCGATCTATGACCGATCGCCCACTAATCTACAACGACCTTGAACTGTTGCAGGGACGCAGCAACTGCAGCAAGCGCCGCAACAAGCTCCAGCAACGACAAAGGTAACGATGCACGATACCTCGAACTAACATAACCGCACCTTGCATGCTCTGTCGCAGCTAGCAAGCCGCTACTGCCCTTACTACCCGTCCTACTGTCGCAGAGGTTTTTTTTCCCTTGGCTCTTGCCTTGGCACTTTATTTTCCTCTGCCCTTACAATCGCTACCCTTCAATCGTTTTCGACCACTTCTATCTCCTGATGGACCACGTTAATGAGTAATCTTACTCAGACGCATGGATAACATCACAGCCCTCATCCTGTGACGCCTGATTCAAAAACTAACATGTTTACGGAGGTGACAGTAGAACTTTTGGTTTGGTCACCACGTTGGTGTGGGCGTGGAGGGGCCCCATCCTTTATTTGGCCCAGAAAGACACAACCGGCAATGAACGAAGAGATGGTTGAGGTTTCATAACAGGTTACGTCGTCACTCAACTTCAGTGTCCAGGTTCACAGCTAGCATCTCACAAATCCGACCGCGCATGCGCGCCACCAGCAGCCCCGGCCTGACCCCGCCACGCAGAGACTTCCTCGCTGCTCTGTCCTAACCGACCAACTGCCACACACACCACACGCGGAAGTACAGCGGTCACACCAAAAATGGTACAGTAGTACTAGTCACGATAAGCGCTGCTGCTGCCACTGACGGAGGCCAGTCATCAACTTGTTATGGCAGTAACTCAGGGAGAAATAAGACGCCACTCGTTTGTGACAAATGCCAACGAACAAGGCATCAACGCGAGCTGGCCGCAACTCACTTACCTTGACTGAAAACATCGTGTGGCTGATAGAATTCTCAGTATGAAAAATACTTCTGAATAAGGTACAGAACATAATGATGATGTTTTTACGCTGGTATAAAATAGTCCTATGACAGGATCAAAGGTATACTGTTATGATCTCTCACACAAATGCGACTATGAAACTCAAAGACGTCAAAGGTCTACAATTTTGACAATTAGCCTACAAAACTCTCCCATGAGCCACTGATCTCGCAGAGGCGGGATAACTTGAGTGCCTCAACGATAAATATGTACATACAACCACAACGGAGGGGTATGTGGAACAGCCATCCCCATCTATGGTTCCTGAACAGTGGCATCAGCCCTTCACTAGTTGCAGAGACAACTGTAAATGGACTGGATGACTGAGTGATACGGGCTTCTTAACAAAAGCCAACTTGGCCTTATTGTGCAGGTAATGCAAGCGGCTGAACGTTGTTATTTTTCCAGAGGACACGCATCTCTACTAAAAGGCTTTTACATAATGGGATCTTCATGTGTAATATGTTTTGTAGGTGAAATAGAGACTCATTTGTATCTCCAAGTGGGGAACATTCACAAGGACGCCGTTATTAGGAAAACCTGAACTGGCATTCTGTGAGCCGTAGTGTGGATTGTCAGTAGTCTTAATTTTGTGTCAACGTTAGGGAATGTGGAGAGAGAAATGGATAGGCTGATATTTACGGTGTGGTAGAAAAGAAACGGGAGCTGCGGTCAGATTAAAACAGGACTATCAACACAAAATCAAACAGTGGCAATGTGGGAGTAGGGCTAATAATGAATAAGAAAATAGGAATGTGGGCAAGCTTCAATGAACAGCATAATAAGTGTATTGCTGTATCAATGATAGTCATCCAACATCCACCAAAATAGTACAAGTTTATTTTTCAACTAGATCCGCAGATAATGAAAAGACTGTGTGATGAGATAAAAGAAATTATACACATAGTTGAGGGAAACGAATATTTAATTGTAATGGGCGTCTAGAATTCAATATCAGGGAAAGGAAGAGAAGGAAAACTAGAGGGAGTATACAGATAGGGGGAAAGGAGTGAAAATGAAAGCCATATGGCAGAACGTCGCACACACTATAATTTAATTGATGTTAACAGCTGGTTTAAAAATCATGGATGACACTGGTATACGTGGAAGAGACCTGGAGACACAGAAAGGTCTCAGACAGACGAAACGTAAGTAGGAAGAGTGAATTTAAGTTCATAGAGAAAAAATTAAATCTTCACAGTATGGTCAAATAAATTGTAATTATGTCTCCAAAGTACTTGGCCAGCCGCTGTGGCCGGGCGGTTCTAGGCACTTCAGTCCGAAACCGCGCTGCCGCTACGGTCGCAGGTTCGAATCCTGCCTCGAGCGTGGGTGTGTGTGATGTCCTTAGGTTAGTTAGGTTTAAGTAGTTCTAAGTCTAGGGAAGCGATGACCTCAGATGTTAAGTCCCATAGTGCTTAGAGACATTTGAACTTTTATTTATTTATTTATTTATTTTGCAAAGGACTTGGAAGAGCATCTCAACTGAATTATTATTGTCTCGAAAAGAGGCTGTAACATGAACATCAACAAATGTGAAACAAGGGTAAGACTGTTCCGTCGAATTAACTTAGGTGATGCTGGAGGAGTTGGTTTAGGAAATGAGAAGCAAAAAGTATTAGACGAGTTTAGATACTTGGGAAGTGAGATGGCAGAAGTAGGAAAAATATAAAAGACGGACTTGCTATGCTTGCTACAGCAGTTCGGTAAAAGAGGAATTTATTAGCATCGTCCTTTCTAAAAGTATTTGTACGGCATATAGCCTTTTAGGGAAACGAAACATGGAAGACAAATAGTTCAGACTAGAAGAAACTAGGAGCTTTTGAAATGTGTTGCTACACAAGAATGTTAAATATTAGATGGTAGATCGAGTAACTAATGAGAAGGTACCGAATCGAATTGGGGAAAAAGATGTTTATGGAAAAATTTGATTAAAAAAATCTGTTGATAGTACGCGTTCTGAGGCATGAATAAATCGTCAATTTGGTAATGGAAGAAAATGGGAGGAATAAAAATTTTAAAAGGAGACCAAGGGATGAATACTGTAAACAGCTTCAAATGGATGTAGTTTGTAGTAGTTACTCACAGACAGAAGAGGTTTGCATAGGATAGAGTATTTTGGCGAGCTGCGTCTAATTATTTATCGGACTGACGACCGCAACAATAATAGCCAACAAAATTCTGGTTACGCCTGAATCCAGTAATCACAAAATGAAAAAGATAGCTCCAGTACGAAAATGTAATGCGCAAATCATATACTGTAATGATTAGTTCACAAACGAAATAGAAAAACACATGTGGTGAACAGACATGTACTTATAGAACACAGACAGTACGAATGGCATTAGTAACCATTCTATAAAAAATAACATCAGATAAGGAAAACATAGTCAAGACGCTAAATGTCAAGAAAAAGAAGGAAAAGCAATGAAAGTAATTCAATAAGTTGTTACAGAATACTTCAGAATAAAATTCGTCAACTGTCTTTAACACCGTTTTTACTTCGCCAACGTACGTTCTGAAGTCACAGCTTCAACATGAGAGCTCCAGTTTTTATGTGAAATTCTTAACTGCAGTATCAACAAGCTAGATACTTGGACCTATGGAAATGAATTCCTAACTGCAATTTACGAAATTATGGTAGACTGCAGAGATAATTTCTTGAGAACATATGTAAATTTTTGCTATAATTTATCATATCGCTACGAATATTGTTGACTTCTTTTGTATATCACATCACAATGAAGCAACTCCCATATGTTCAACATACTTAGTTTACACAGATAACACTACATGTACCAAAAAACATGAGATATTACTTGGAAATTTTTATACCCCAAAGAAAATAAATAAATTGTGTGTAATAAAATACAACTTAATTTTTAAAGAAATGTTTCACTTGTATGTTCTGCTGAGGACGTATTAATATATATTCTTGCGAACGGTGAAATCAGACATGAAAATCAGTTGTAAAATTGTTTAGCCACATGCCTATAAAAATGAAGCTTTCGCAAGCTTAGATTTTTGTACTTGCCAGACCCAAGTTAACAGATTATATTTTGTTACAAAATGAGGCGAACACTAAAGACTTTTACACTTGACCGTAAGAGCCTTTTCCTCGTAACTGGTCATACTACGTCTTACTGAGCCACCCAGCATGTTTAAAGAAGAACAAGAGTAACGTAAAGCTGCCTAATTCTGTGCTATCCATAATACCCTGATATTTGGTATAGCAACTTGCCATTGTGTTAGGATCCATGAGTTACTCTTTCTGAAGTATCCATAAAATGCTGCAAGTCGTTTGCAATCTAGTTCTGCATGTCCCAGCGCTCTGTGGGAAGAGATATGACTACAGCATGTGTTGCGCAGTGAACATCCATGAAACGCTCGAGATTTTCGGCGCCTTGTGACCAGTTCAGAAGAGGTACTGAATTGAGAGGCAAATATGTCTACGCAAAAAGGCTAATAATGGTTGGTAACGTTCATAAACTTCAGAGCAATTAGTGCCTGTCATTATTGTAATAGTCCCGTGCTTAGGGAATTCTGGAACAGCTTTCCCGTTCAGTGCTTTATTTTCGCATTTTCAGCAACATTACTTAACCAGGATTACGATAGTAAATATGGGAAAAAGAGGTGTTTAAATAAAAAAGTTCATGAAAGGGATGCTACGCATACATATACATGGTTATTACAAATGATTGAAGCGATTTCACAGCTCTACAATAACTTTATTATTTGAGATATTTTCACAATGCTTTGCACACACATACAGAAACTCAAAAAGTTTTTTTAGGCATTCACAAATGTTCGATATGTGCCCCTTTAGTGATTCGGCAGACATCAAGCCGATAATCAAGTTCCTCCCACACTCGGCGCAGCATGTCCCCATCAATGAGTTCGAAAGCATCGTTGATGCGAGCTCGCAGTTCTGGCACGTTTCTCGGTAGAGGAGGTTTAAACACCGCATCTTTCACATAACCCCACAGAAAGAAATCGCATGGGGTTAAGTCGGGAGAGCGTGGAGGCCATGACATGAATTGCTGATCATGATCTCCACCACGACCGATCCATCGGTTTTCCAATCTCCTGTTTAAGAAATGCCGAACATCGTGATGGAAGTGCGGTGGAGCACCATCCTGTTGAAAGATGAAGTCGGCGCTGTCGGTCTCCAGTTGTGGCTTGAGCCAATTTTTCAGCATGTCCAGATACACGTGTCCTGTAATGTTTTTTTCGCAGAAGAAAAAGGGGCCGTAAACTTTAAACCGTGAGATTGCACAAAACACGTTAACTTTTGGTGAATTGCGAATTTGCTGCACGAATGCGTGAGGATTCTCTACCGCCCAGATTCGCACATTGTGTCTGTTCACTTCACCATTAAGAAAAAATGTTGCTTCATCACTGAAAACAAGTTTCGCACTGAACGCATCCTGTTCCATGAGCTGTGGCAACCGCACCGAAAATTCAAAGCGTTTGACTTTGTCATCGGGTGTCACGGCTTGTAGCAATTGTAAACGGTAAGGCTTCTGCTTTAGCCTTTTCCGTAAGATTTTCCAAACCGTCGGCTGTGGTACGTTTAGCTCCCTGCTTGCTTTATTCGTCGACTTCCGCGGGCTACGCGTGAAACTTGCCCGCACGCGTTCAACCGTTTCTTCGCTCACTGCAGGCCGACCCGTTGATTTCCCCTTACAGAGGCATCCAGAAGCTTTAAACTGCACATACCATCGCCGAATGGAGTTAGCAGTTGGTGGATTTTTGTTGAACTTCGTCCTGAAGTGTCGTTGCACTGTTATGACTGACTGATGTGAGTGCATTCCAAGCACGACATACGCTTTCTCGGCTCGTGTCGCCATTTTGTCTCACTGCGCTCTCGAGAGCTCTGGCGCCAGAAACCTGACGTGCGGCTTCAGCCGAACAAAACTTTATGAGTTTTTCTACGTATCTGTAGTGTGTCGTGACCATATGTCAATGAATGGAGCTACAGTGAATTTAAGAAATCGCTTCAATCATTTGTAATAGCCCTGTACACACTTTGAAGCATATAGACAAGTAAATTTTCATCAGTTAGCATAGTCCCAAAATGGCGGAAAGCCACAACGAATTTAACGACGGAATACACCAGTTTGACAGAGACGCAATTCCACCAGAGGCTGTGCCACCCCGTTCTTTATGGTAAACTAATTGCTGAACTTAATGAGACATCAAGGGAAGAAAAAACACTGTCCATTCCTGTATGTGAACCATTCCCAGCGAGGAACGCTGACAGAATATCGCAGTCTCCACAAGTTCATACCATACCCCAAAGTACACGCAATAGTTATCCTAAACCTGGCCCATCTTGTAAAAAATCACCGAGAAGAAATGGGAGAAGAAACGACATATCCCATGACAATACGTGTTCCATGGACAATTTGGATTAGGAATATGGTGTACAAAATCGCACTGGAGCATAGCGGGTGCAGTGTTGTCAGTGTTTTCAGTGGTACCACAACAAATGTGAGGGTGTAGGAAATGATTGTAACTAAGACGTTTATACATGTTCAGTATCTGCAGATGAATTTTTTTGCTTGAATAAAAAAAATGATATATGGTTTCTGTTTCTGTACGGGATTCAGTAACTGATTTACTTAGTAGTGTTTTTTTTTATTTTACATTTTGTACACCGTTATCCTTTTTTTCTTACATAATGTACGTTTTGCTTTAGGCCAAGTAAGTTTCTGTGGGCTTCACTACTTAGGCCTTTTACATCACATTGATATGTTAGCAATATTAACACAATATAGTGGGTCATAATGTAATGTTAAGAAGTGGTGGTTTTATTTTTTTTTCTGTCTCACGGAAATAGGATACCATCACGGAATTAGGATACCACTGTCCCGGATTTGAGAATTTCTCTCGCGTTTAGGAGCCATTGTCACAGAATTCATTTCTACGCCACATCACTATATTTTCAAAATTTAATTAAGCTCAATAAAACAAAACATATTTCTAGAACGTCTACCCTGTCTTGCTGAGTTTTTATTTAAATGACCTATTTTCTTTTGTAAATAAAAAACGCCTTCTCTTGCCGCACTCTATCTTATTCTGCCATTCTAGTATAGACAACATGAAAATGTCTGGCATGACGTCAATAACGAGTTTGTATGCGTGGCCATCCTGCGCAGCAAAAACATAAATACTTGTTTCATATATAAAAAAATTGCCTTCTCTTGCTGCACTGTATTTTATTTCCAGAGAATGGGAGGGTGAAATAGTGCAGCAACTGGAAGTGATTTTTATTTACAAAACGAAAATTTCAGTACTTGCTGCTGAGGATGGCCACGCATACAAACTCGTTGACCTATTTTAGTTTATTGAAGCCGCGCAGCAGTACCTGGAAAATGTCACTGAATTAAGCATCCTTACCTCATCTGTCCGATTATGGGTTTAAGAAGTCAACTCTTTCGGAATACTTGTGTTTAGGTCCCATAGAGCACATACAGTAAACAGTATCTTGGAAATGTACCGATCTTCAAGAGTATCGAAGACCTGCAGTGTACGAATTTACTAACCAATGAACTGGTACCAAGAGACGAGGCTATTCAGTTTCTACTAACAGCAAAGTGGTGACTTGATAACAGGAACCAGATTCTGTACTCGTCCTCCAAACATAGTTATGCTGAAGTAAGCGGAGCAACTATGTCACAGAGTAAGCGAGATCCACCCATCTACGCGTTGTGGGCTCAGAGCATTCACGCTCCTCTGATGCCCTTGTTAAAGTAATACGGCCGGAACTGAGGAGACGAATCAAATGAAACTCCACTCCAGCGCCTTGGAAAGCGTTTATTAGATCTTAGCTGCTCAAACAAGCTCATCCGGCAGTCGCCTCCAAGGACCTTCCTTCAATAAATGGATTTACAGAGACCAACAGGAACCTCTCTGGAACTCTCAAAGACTCTTCCTTATTACCCTTTATTACCGTTATTTCTTTAAAATAAACGGAACAAAATTACGCTTGGAGATCTCAATTTTTACACGCTAGAAAATGTAAGTTAGTAAAAACGAATTTGAGATTTTCATATTGTACATTTTGTACCATAAATTTACATCCGTTGAAAAGTTTCTTGTCCACTCTCTGAGATCAGTTTTCGAATTTCAGCCATTTACTCAACAATTTATTCTCGAATTTCTTCAAGAGTCTACTACGAGCATCTTGAACACTTCGTTGAACAGACGTTACAATTTCTCTGTTTCAGTTTGTTAACAAACAGTACAGCTAATCAATGACATAATTAGTTACTGGCAGGCCGGAGTGGCCGAGCGGTTCTAGGCGCTACAGTCTGGAACCGCGCGACCGCTACGGTCGCAGGTTCCAATCCTGCCTCGGGCATGGATGTGTGTGATGACCTTAGGTTAGTTAGGTTTAAGTAGTTCTAAGTTCTAGGGAACTGATGACCTCAGAAGTTAAGTCCATAGTGCTCAGAGCCATTTTTAATTAGTTACTGAGTTGTTGTTGTTGTGGTCTTCAGTCCTCAGACTGGTTTGATGCAGCTCTCCATGCTACCCTATCCTGTGCAAGCTTCATCTCCCAGTACCTACTGCAGCCTACATCCTTCTGAATCTGTTTAGTGTATTTATCTCTTGGTTTCCATCTACGATTTTTACCCTCTACGCTTCCCTCCAATACTAAATTGGTGATCCCTTGATGCCTCAGAACATGTCCTACCAACCGATCCCTTCTTCTAGTCAAGTTGTGCCACACACTTTTCCCCCCAATCGTATTCAGTACCTCCTCATTGGTTACATGATCTACCCATTTAATCTTCGGCATTCTTCTGTAGCACCACATTTCGAAAGCTTCTACTCTCTTTTTGTCCAAACCAGTTATCGTCCATGTTTCACTTCCATACATGGCTACGCTCCATACAAATACTTTCAGAAACGACTTCCTGACACTTAAATCTAAACTCGATGTTAATAAATTTCTCTTCTTCAGAAACGCTTTCCTTGCCAATGCCAGTCTACATTTTATATCCTCTCTACTTCGACCATCATCAATTATTTTTCTCCCCAAACAGCAAAACTCCTATACTACTTTAAGTGTCTTATTTCCTAGTCTAATTCCCTCAGCATCACCCGACTTAATTCGACTACATTCCATTATCCTCGTTTTGCTTTGGTTGATGTTCATCTTATATCCTCCTTTCAAGACGCTATCCATTCTGTTCAACTGCTCTTGTAAGTCCTTTGCTGTCTCTGACAGAATTACAGTGTCATCAGCGAACCTCAAAGTTTTTATTTCTTCTCCATGGATTTTAATACCTACTCCGAATTTTTCTTTTGTTTCCTTCATTGCTTGCTTGCTTGAATAACATCGTGGAGAGACTACAACCCTGTCTAACTCCCTTGCGAACCACTGCTTCCCTTTCATATCCCTCGACTCTTATAACTGCCATCTGGTTTCTGTACAAATTGTAAATAGCCTTTCGCTCCCTGTATTTTACCCCTGCCACCTTCAGAATTTAAAAGACAGCATTCCAGTCAACATTGTCAAGAGCTTTCTCTCTAAGTTTACAAATGCTAGAAACGTAGGTTTGCCTTTCCTTAATCTAACTTCTAAGATAAGTCGTAGGGTCAGTATTGGTTCACGTGTTCCAATATTTCTACGGAATCCAAATTGATCTTCCCCGAGGTCGGCTTCTACCAGTATTTCCCATTGAGCATACTTGGAATTTAGCAGTACCTTCCATCTTTGCAGGACATTCAGTACCGGCAGCTGTTTTCTGGATATGTAATAATCAGGCATACATAATATGATTATGACATTTCAAAACACTCTCACACAACTAGGTTTTATGATTTATATTTCATGAATTGGATTTACTGGCTATTATACAAGTTCCTGCTAAAGAGTTAAACTCAATCATTTTTGTTCCGTGTCCTCCTACAATGCTCTTGCTTTCGCGAAGTTTTCTCCGTCAAAACGATGTGTTTTACGGAGCCCTGGCTGGCGAGCGCACCCTTCATATGCGTGGCCTGGCGCTCTGCAGGGGGAAGGAGTACGGAGCGAGTCTCGACGGTGGATGCTGTCCGTTTTTTAAACACAACCTACGACCAGCTTAGAGACAGAAGTGATGACACTTTCTGCAGGACCAGACCATCATTTTGCAGGACAATGCTCAACCAGCACGTACAGTGCAAGCTGCTACTGATTTGTTTGACTGATAGGGCTGCTAAGTGCTATACAACCTACTGCACTCCCCTGACTGAAGGAAACACTTCACGGCATTCGCTTCAGAACTGCTACAAATTCGTCGGGCAATAGACCGCGCCGCTCGAACTGTCAGCACAACTGGCACTGGTAAGAGTATCCTACGACTTCCACATCGCTGGCAACGGGTTATACACAATGCTGGTGAATACTTTGAAATTCAGTAAAATCTTTTAACATGTATCTATTTTGTACGAGCTGTAAATAAATAGCTGCCACTATTAAAGATCCAACCCTCGTATTTCAAGGGTCTTATCAGTATCCCTACCAAACAACTGTATTAAAGTTGATAAGGTAGGGAGCACGGCACAAGCCTGCTGAAGTGGAATACTGAGACACAATTTGAGGACACATTAAAAAAAAGAGCTATTTGACAAGAACAAGTTTCAAAACTGATAACAAAGTTATAGAACAATACTTTTTAAGCTAGTTGTGAACAAATAATTAAAACAAAAGTGAAAAAGAAAACACCACCCTTTTAAGCAAACAATTCTTGAACGTGAGCAAGATAAACAGCCAAAACCTTTAATAAAAACAGTATTACTGCTACACGGAATTAATTTCACAACTAAAACAATAAAATCTTTACTATTGTTGTAAGTTGGATGGAAGAGTTTTGTTGCAGGCAAGAACATAGTCTCTTAAGGATGTCAATCTACGAGTGACACAATTTATAGCAAACTAGAACGTTTCAAACTATTCAAATGTAAATTGACTTACCATTAAAATTGTCTATTGTAGTGTCATGGAATAGTAAGAGTTGGAAACGTGGAATATATGGTGTCACCGCCAGACACCACACTTGCTAGGTGGTAGCTTTAAATCGGCCGCGGTCCATTAGTACATGTCGGACCCACGTGTCGCCACTGTCAGTAATTGCAGACCGAGCGCCACCACACGGCTGGTCTAGAGAGACGTACTAGGAATCGTCCCAGTTGTACGGACGACTTTGCTAGCGACTACGCTGATGAAGCCTTTCTCTCATTTGCCGAGAGATAGTTAGAATAGCCTTCAGCTAAGTCCATGGCTACGACCTAGCAAGTTCTAGAGAGAGTCTCACTTGTATCATAAAGAATGCTGTATACAAATGATGGATTAAAGTTGAGTATTCCAGCAGCTACGTACTTTTCTTTATAGCATTCATTACGTATCCTGTTTCAGATCTAACGCCAGCCGGCGTGTGTAAACGCGTGCCTTTCGGTTACCCGTCACTGTGGACTGGCTGTCTTGTCAGTCCACTACAGAATATTATCAAAGTTTCGTTGCCTATGCTGAGAGCCAGATGCAGTAGGTTAGCCAAGAGGTAAGAGGATTGCACATGAATCGGAATGTGTCGTCACGCAGGGGCAGTCGCTGGTTACACACAAAAGGCGAGAGAGAATTGCTTAGAACGCGGGTTTGTGTTAGACGGAGACTTGCGTAGAGTGTGAGACAGAAGTATAGCGTCAGCTGTACTGCATTTCATAACTTTGCGTAAGTCTGCCGTAACAACACGTAACTCTGTCACAAGAACACTTAAGGGGCGAGTACGACAGATAAATCAGCAGTTTAAGTGGAACGAATGCGTTCATTACAAACGAGCATGACATCAGGACCTCGCCCTGGCTTCCTTTAAATACGCCAGCTTTGATAGCAACAAGGCATTCGTAGTTAGACTTGCAGTTAGATGTGTACTGGGACGGTGCGTAGCGCTCAGCTCGGTGATCGACATGTTAATCTTTATTAAGGAGATGTTGCAGTAAGGGTGGCCCATCCAGCAGCAGACGTGAGGGGACAGTACCAGCTCTGGTCCTCTCTGCTGCCGCTGCCAATTATCAACCCAGGATTAAGCAGACATCGCGACAGACTCGTTCGTCGCCCATGCTGACCACATCAGTGAGCAGTCGTCGAGACCGTGCGGGGTCTAGTTCGTGTGCATCCGCCGTCACAACCGGGTGAGCCGACGACGCTGGGGGATTGCAGCCCGTTCCGATCGTCCACCACGCGCGAACCGCCAGGAGGAGCAGGGAAGAAGACGGGGTGGGATGGAGTACACTCCGCACTACGAGAACGCCTCTCGTGCCGACAGCGACGGGACTCCAACCCTGAGCCACCTGCTGTCCGCCGTCGAGCCGGCCACTCAGCCGAACGCCACCAGCCACGCGCGGCCGTAGTAAGGGCATTCCGCCACTACGTCACAGCACGCGGCGCTGCGCTAGCAAGACATGCGGCCCAGAGCTTGTGTCATCGCTACCAGTCAGCGAGGACTCGGGAACGTCGTTGATATCACCAACCCACATTGTGCAGGAATAAAGGTGTTATGATTTAAGGGGCTCCGGAAAGGCTCAAAATCATGAAAAGTTCAATTTTTACTTTTTTGCGTTTTCTGAATCTGCAGACTATTACCTTTTAATAGATATATAATTTATTCAATTCCGAAGACTACAACTATTTTTAAATTTTTTTTGAAATGTGTTCTACATGGGCGTGACTCACTGTGGCGCTGTTAAACTGCTGTCAAATGGTGTTATTATTAACGTCTGTGTTCATCAGGTACATTTTAGTGATGTGATATAAAGTATGTGTTATGGCTAACCTGTGATGGTTCAATATATATCGCTGGTGTGATTGTCGATTGTTTCATGTTTATTTACTCTGTCGTTAACTCGAAAATATTCGTAATTAATACTGTTTCTTGAGTCTCTGTTTTGTTGAAGTATAATAATGAGTAAAAGTAAAGTTGCTGTTGCGACTTTCAATGATGGCAACATTGTAAGGTGCAAGGTATTTAGAAATATGGGAATGAAGATAGGTTCTATCATGGTACGAGCGATGCTTGCTTTAGACAAGGAATGCCTTCGGGCTGCAGACAGGGCTGTAAAGAATCTAGAAATACAAGCAAGAGTAAATAGGAGGAACAAGAGGAAGCTGGAGGAGGAGTTTGCAGAGGATGAAGATAATCCATCCTATGGACCTGGAATGCACTAAAAAGTTAATCCAATCTTTGTCGCTCGATTCCCAAAACTTTTATTTTCTCATACTAATTACATGTTTTCTAAGGATCTTCCAAACATATTTGTTTCAAACTTTCAGTAAATGTTACACAGTACCTTCTGCATAATTTAACACAGCCTTTTTCGAAAAAACTTTATATTTTTGAATATATAAATAAAAAATTGCAAAAAAATGTTGTGAATTTTCATTACAATTGAAAAAAAAATCATCTTTAATAACTGAACTAAAATTTTGTAAAATCCCTGTGTTAAGTTGTAGCCCATATTCCAATAAATAATCTGTAAAAAGTTCAACTTCCTACCTCAAATACTTTGTGAGGAAAGATGTAATTTATAAGCGTTATTTTAACATTGCAAGTATAGGGCGTTCCGGAGCCCCTTAATACTGTTTCTTTGGCGTTTCTGACGCTTCTACAGCCATTTCCTAGCATCCTGACAACTGGAGAGGTCACCGCTCGGCCATCCAGTAGGCGACTGGGAGCACCGGGGCGCCTACAGATTTGGTGTCAGAAGTGGTCGCGCCCACTGCCTACACTGTCACAACTGAGCAAACTGATTAATAACCAAAGAATGTGCAGCTTACACAGAAAAGCATATGAAGATATATCAGGTCCTCATTACATAATGCAGTAGCCTTCAAAAGGAAACGCAAGTTAGCACACTATTGGCTGTTGGCATTCAACATCGGTGGTGCTTCTGAATTTCGTGCGCGAGACCCGACCGGGAACGACTAGCATGGGCTGTACGTTGACAACAGCTTCTGTGGGACTCATAAGAACAACATTACTGTCCAATTCACTTAAACCAATGAGCACAACTGTAAAATACAGGATAATCAAGGTAGAAAACAAGTGAGGATAAGATTCAGCTCAATGTTTCTTACAATCTGTATTGTGTAATAAACTACAGCTAGAATTGATATAATTCTGCCGTTAAGACAGACTGAATCAAATTAACATTCATAAAATTAATCTGCAGAACTACTTAGGACTTTGACCTCTTAAAGGAAGAAAACCTGCTCACAGTTTTAACCGCTAAGAATACGCCCCCATTGCCGGCACACAGTTACAACCGCCCATAGGCAGAAAAAGGCACAGAAAAATCCAGCGTAAGATGGAAGGTATCAAAACGGCCCAAAAATGGCTCTGAGCACTATGGGACTTAGCGTCTGAGGTCATCAGTCCCCTAGAACTTAGAACTACTTAAACCTAACTAACCTAAGGACATCACACACATCCATGCCTGAGGCAGGATTCGAACCTGCGACCGTAGCAGTCGCGCGGTTCCGGACTGAGCGCCTAGAACCGCACGGCCACCGCGGCCGGCTGGGAAGGTAACACTTAGCACCCAGGCGAGGAAGCCATTGAGAAATCTCGAAAGTAGCAGTTCACTCAGGTAGGATACAAATTCGCCGAATATTGGCCACAACTGACAGCAGTCAAGAAGTGACAGCAGAATCGACCAGGGTAAAAGTCAGTTAGTTCCACTCGGGATTGACGGTGATGCAGAGAACACTCTATCAACTAGAAGAATACCACTCGAACAGAAAGAGTGGCCACACGGAGCAATCACAGTGTGATAACGATCCACCAGATAAACAGCTAACCATTTGCAAATTAATCCAGGGAGCTGCCGTAGATGTACGGGCCAGGCCAAGCTCCGGGTGTCTCGTCACAGCGCAAACGCGGAAAGACTCTTGAACAAAGCCAATGTTTACTGGTCACTGCAGCTACACACCAGTTCCGCTCGCCAACAGCCATAGGCGCCGCAATGACAACACCACTGCGGCACAGCAGTACTCCACGCGTCGTCTCATCCCCTACGATGCCCCATGCAGACTCGCTCCGTACTCCTTGCCCCTGCAGTGCGCCGGGCCCTGCATATCAAGGGAGCCTCTGAAAGTGGCAAGTGAATGCGGCCAAGGAAGTTTCTGATCCCAGGGAAGGATACTGTTGTAAATAATTGCCATAATTGGAATGTTTTAGGAAGTTGTTGTATGTGGAATTGTTGTTAGTAAACTAAAGTGTATAAAATATTCTCGGTATTCTTGCCTCGTCAGTTGTAGATAAAATCTCGAGCTTTCGACGATTACCTCCATCGTCATCGTCAGGAGCTGCCTGTCTCCACTGCTGCTATGGTAGCCTCTATATAGCCCGAAGACGGCTTCTGATTGGTCGGCTTATGATTGGTCGGCGATTACGTGCTGCTGTCTCAGACGGTGTCACTGTGTGCGCCGGTGGCGCCACCGCTTCCGTTTGAACGTGAACCTTGGAAGAAACGTCTCTGCAGCTTCTCTGCATCAAGCGCTCGTTTCCACGCACAGCTCAGATGCTATCCGCTATCGCGGTTAAAGTTCTTTTGGCTCATTCTTATTTCAACAGCCTCCTTAATAACAGAATCCCAGTACGTGGAGGCATGGGACAGAATTTTAGTTTCATCGAACAATATTTTGTGTTTGTTCGTGAGGCTGTGCTCCGCAATTGCCGATTTCTCCAGCTCACTCTTACCAACGCCATATTAAAAATAGAGAGTCACCACATCAAGATCATCGATCACTTTGATGACGTTCGTACTTTTCAGCTATACTACCGGAGTTGTGTATTCAAATTTGCTTGCACTCAATAGCTTTATGCCCAGAAGGCAGATACGTAGCTGCTCCTATCTCGCATCACTTTGGTGGAGTAACGTGACAATAAAGAAAAAAAAAGAGATTTACTGTGTGGTGGAAGTGCAGCTGTGGTGTCACCGCCAGACACCACACTTGCTAGGTGGTAGCTTTTAAATCGGCCGCGGTCCGCTAGTATACGTCGGACCCGCGTGTCGCCACTGTCAGTGATTGCAGACCGAGCGCCGCCACACGGCAGGTCTAGAGAGACTTCCTAGCACTCGCCCCAGTTGTACAGCCGACTTTGCTAGCGAAGCTACACTGACAAATTCGCTCTCATTTGCCGAGACGATAGTTAGCATAGCCTTCAGCTACGTCATTTGCTACGACCTAGCCAGGCGCCATGACCAGTTTATATTGAGATTATATAATGTATCAACAAGAGCGATGTTCTCCAATTATGGATTAAAGTTAAGTATTACATCAACTCCGTACTTTATTTATTAGACTCAACTCCTTTATTCTGTTCCAGACCTCACGCCAGTCTGCGTGAGCTTAAACACGTGCTATTCGGCTACAAGTCATAGTGGATTGGCTGTCGGGTCAGTCCACTACAGCAACTATGATCGAAACGTCTGATTCCCGTTTTATGAATTACATTTCCTACACTGTTTATCAGAATGGGCACATAGGCCCATCCACGTGGAGACCTTAGGCATTCCAACACCTAGATCGGAAACACTGGATACAGTAACGTCTAAACAGTTAAAAATAACTACGGAGTAACGAATTTAAAGAAAATAACATACATCTTCCTAGTGGAAAGAACAAAGCGAAGTAACAATGAATTAGTTTCAATATAACATGTGTCTTTTATATAAACTACACAGAAAGAATCACCTAAAACTTGTACCGCAAATATTACTGAAATGGAAAGTACGACTGATGTACGGTTTTCACAGAATTGGTTGATAGTCACGAGTTCGCAATGTTAGCCAATATACAGATTGTAATAAAACACAGAAAGTGTATTTTTTGTGCAAACATACACTTTCTTAAATGGAACAATGCCTATTGACATTAGCAAACTAAAAATAGGGTAGATTACAATGTCAGTGGTGTTTGCTGCGGGAACAAGCTTCATTGAGCAAAAGCACCGATACTTGTTTGTGCCATTGAACCTGCGTAGTTGCGAGGTGCCGGCCGTGGTGACCGACCGGTTCTAGGCGCTTCAGTCCGGAACCACGCTGCTGCTACGGTCGCAGATTCGAATTCTGCTTCCGGCATGGATGTGTGTGATGTCCTTAGGTTACTTAGTTTTAAGTAGCTCTACGTTTAGAGGACTGATGACCTCAGCTGTTAAATCCCATAGTGCTTAGAGCCAGTCACTTGCTAGGTACGATGTTGTTATGTTTGTTTACAACGCGCTAGTGAGTTAGTGTGCGACAGTCCAGGTACAGAGTGACAAGTATTGAAGTATATGAAAAAACATAAATTAGTTACAAACTATAGCGTGCACACGTTTTATTCAACATGTAAACGTCACTACAGATATTCGGATTTAGGTTATGACATGTTCGATATGGCTGCCATAATTGGCAGTAATGTGGTGCAGACGAATTGCGAAATTCTGCATGACCCGCTAAAGTGTCAGAATGAATTCCTGAATGACTGCTTTCAGCTCAGCAATGGTTTTGGGTTTATTGCTGTACACTTTGTCTTTAATATAGTCCCACAAAAAGGAGTCGCATGTGTTCAGATCCGGAGAATACGGCGGCCAATCGAGACCCATGCCAGTGGCCTCTGGGTACCCCAGAGCCAGAACGCGATCCCCAAAATGCTGCTCCAGGCCTCCAAGCACTCTTGTTTTTACGGGGTCGAGCTTCGTATTGCAAGAACCACATCTTGTCCAAATCAGGTTCACTTTGGACAATGGTGCTGAAATCATCTTCCAAAACATTCACGCACCGATGGTTCCGTGACTGGACACTGTACACCACACAGTCACCCGTTGAGCGTGAAGAGACTTCTGAACCGCGAAATGCGGATTCTCAGTCCCCCAAATGCGCCAATTTTGCATATTGACGAACCCATCCAAATGAAAATGGGCTTCATCGCTAAACCAAACAACAATGCGCATATTACAGGGTGTTTCAAAAATGACCGGTATATTTGAAACGGCAATAATAACTAAACGATCAGCGATAGAAATACACCGTTTGTAGCAATATGCTTGGGACAACAGTACATTTTCAGGCAGACAAACTTTCGAAATTACAGTAGTTACAATTTTCAACAACAGATGGCGCTGCGGTCTGGGAAACTCTATAGTACGATATTTTCCACATATCCACCATGCGTAGCAATAATATGGCGTAGTCTCTGAATGAAATTACCCGAAACCTTTGACAACGTGTCTGGCGGAATGGCTTCACATGCAGATGAGATGTACTGCTTCAGCTGTTCAATTGTTTCTGGATTCTGGCGGTACACCTGGTCTTTCAAGTGTCCCCACAGAAAGAAGTCACAGGGGTTCATTTCTGGCGAATAGGGAGGCCAATCCACGCCGCCTCCTGTATGTTTCGGATAGCCCAAAGCAATCACACGATCATCGAAATATTCATTCAGGAAATTAAAGACGTCGGCCGTGCGATGTGGCCGGGCACCATGTTGCATAAACCACGAGGTGTTCGCAGTGTCGTCTAAGGCAGTTTGTACCGCCACAAATTCACGAAGAATGTCCAGATAGCGTGATGCAGTAATCGTTTCGGATCTGAAAAATGGGCCAATGATTCCTCTGGAAGAAATGGCGGCCCAGACCAGTACTTTTTGAGGATGCAGGGACGATGGGACTGCAACATGGGGCTTTTCGGTTCCCCATATGCGGCAGTTCTGTTTATTGACGAAGCCGTCCAGGTAAAAATAAGCTTCGTCAGTAAACCAAATGCTGCCCACATGCATATCGCCGTCATCAATCCTGTGCACTATATCGTTAGCGAATGTCTCTCGTGCAGCAATGGTAGCGGCGCTGAGGGATTGCCGTGTTTGAATTTTGTATGGATAGAGGTGTAAACTCTGGCGCACGAGACGATACGTGGACGTTGGCGTCATTTGGACCGCAACTGCAACACGGCGAACGGAAACCCGAGGCCGCTGTCGGATCACCTGCTGCACTAGCTGCGCGTTGCCCTCTGTGGTTGCCGTACGCGGTCGCCCTACCTTTCCAGCATGTTCATCCGTCACGTTCCCAGTCCGTTGAAATTTTTCAAACAGATCCTTTATTGTATCGCTTTTCGGTCGTTTGGTTACATTAAACCTCCGTTGAAAACTTCGTCTTGCTGCAACAACACTGTGTTCTAGGCGGTGGAATTCCAACACCAGAAAAATCCCCTGTTCTAAGGAATAAACCATGTTGTCTACAGCACACTTGCACGTTGTGAACAGCACACGCTTACAGCAGAAAGACGACGTACAGAATGGCGCACCCACAGACTGTGTTGTCTTCTACATCTTTCACATCACTTGCAGCGCCATCTGTTGTTGAAAATTGTAACTACTGTAATTTCGAAAGTTTGTCCGCCTGAAAATGTACTGTTGTCCCAAGCATATTGCAACAAACGGTGTATTTCTATCGCTGCTCGTTTAGTTTTTATTGCCGTTTCAAATATACCGGTCATTTTTGAAACACCCTGTAATTCCCGTCATGCCTGCTGCCAACCATGCAGTTTGACCGTCCTAAGGCAAGCCGTTCAGAAGTTGTGATGGTCGTATTTCATATAGTTCAATAATTGTCACCCTGTAGAAGGTCGTGAGCCGACGATGGGATTTATCAATGCGGAAAAAATCGAAGTGCGCATGGTGTATGGAGAATGTAGGAATAATGCAGTTCATTCATGTACCGTTTATGCAACAAGATATCCCAAAAGATGTCAACCATCTCGGCAATTATTTATCAACCTTGTAGGAGGTCCATGACTGAGGAATTTATTGCTAGCGCAGATGTAACTTCGATGGATTGCTCACGCGCTGGCTGCGATATGTAAGCTACAATAGAATCGCAGACCAGAGAGCAGTGCCGGCAGCAGCAGTAGTAGTAGTAGCTCGCAATGGGGTGGTTGGGTCAGGTCGCTCGCAGAGAGCAGTTGTCGAGTTGTCAGTAGCGATGTTTGTAGCTCGAGAAGAACAGTAGAATTTTGGAACTACCAAGGCCAGTCGTGGAGAACGATGGCGGTGTCTGAGCGATGTAGTATACGGTGAAAGCAAAGTAATTGTTATTTATTGCCGCGCGTATATGTTAATTGCTACAACTGATTTTGTACTATTGTTATATCAAAGTCACATGTAAATATTTTTCAATAATTTTTCGATAATAATTTTTCTTATAAAGATAACTTTTGGCAGTTCAAATGGCTCTGAGCACTATGCGACTTAACTTCTGAGGTCATCAGTCGCCTAGAACTTAGAACTAATTAAACCTAACTAACCTAAGGACATCACACACATCCATGCCCGAGGCAGGATTCGAACCTGCGACCGTAGCGGTCGCTCGGCTCCAGACTGTAGCGCCTAGAACCGCACGGCCACTCCGGCCGGCCTTTTGACAGTCATTCATCTGAATTGAAATATTTTACTAATTTCTCCTATTCATAGCCATGTCAACTATCGTAAATAAAGTCAGTTGTTTTTCATGTATAACAAAATCTAGTGGCCAACATTGCACTGGGCTGTGCCAGAAAAATTTCTTATAGGAGCTGATATATACGCGTTATTCGGCGACTTCATTGAGATAAGAATTTTCAATTTATTCAGCATGAATTTTCAGGGCCATGACGCACCATGCTGACGTCCAGATATACCAATTTAGATTGACAGTCAGTTAGTTATTGAAAGATTATATATGAGTCACATTTTTATTGAGAGGTTAGTCACCATTATTATTGCGAGGTTACGGAAATAATCTGTTGGGAGGTTACAACCTCTTCAACCAGCTACGTGAATGTGGTAGTGTAACACCCAGACAAAGTTACAAAAGGAAACAAATGACGGCAGGGGAAATTAACCTCCTTCCTGCTACATCTACATCTACATTTATACTCCGCAAGCCACCCAACGGTGTGTGGCGGAGGGCACTTTCCTGCTGTTTCAGTTATTCCGTACGTCAGCTTCCACGCAGTCGCACGATCAAGTGACCTGAGTCAGGAAACTGTCCTATGCATTCTCCATCGACAAAGGTTCCTTCCAGATCACAACCCTCTCGATCAAGAGCTGCATGGAGACGATTATGAAATCGTATTAACTTCTGTACATGGGTATTAAGACTTGATGCTCCAGATGATCAATTATCTAGTTTAGTGATGAAGCCACATTTGCCAATCATGGCCTGGTGAACCGTGTTATTGGTCTGTCGATAATCCCCAAAAATATGGTTCAAATGGCTCTGAGCACTATAGGACTCAACATCTTAGGTCATAAGTCCCCTAGAACTTAGAACCACTTAAACCTAACTAACCTAAGGACATCACACACACCCATGCCCGAGGCAGGATTCGAACCTGCGACCGTAGCAGTCCCGCGGTTCCGGACTGCAGCGCCAGAACCGCTAGACCACCGCGGCCGGCGATAATCCCCGTTGGCTTCGTCAAGTGCATCGTAAGGTGTGGGATAATGAACCATATGGAAAACTAATCATCAGCTCATAGGTCCATTTTTCATAGGCGGAACTCCGAACTCGCACAGGTATCGCAGCCCCCCAACAAATCATCTTCCACGAAGTCCCGGGTTCGATTCCCGGCGGGGTCAGGGATTTTCACCTACCTCGAGATGACTGGGTGTTTGTGTTGTCCTCATCATTTCATCATCATTCACGATAGTGGCGAGTACGGACTCAGCAATGTTTGGGAGTTTTGTACGGGCGCTGATAACAGAGCAGTTGAGCGCCCCATAAACCAGACATCATCACCATCATCATCATCTTTCACGGATGTTAGGAGACGTTCTGGTGCAAAGTAGGAGGAACCTGTGGTACCAACATAGTATTGTCCAGCCCATAGTACGCGAAATACTACAGCATGTCTTCACGAATTGTTCCCAAAACGTTGCATCGCACGTGAATGACCGATATCTTGGCCTCCTCGTTCCTCGAATTTGACACTCGTACACATTTTTCTGAATTTTTCTGTGGGGAAAACTGAAAGACGATGTATACAAGGAGATACCAACTGCAACCGATGGTATACAATAACGTATTACTGCAGTTTGTTCTGACATCTCCGCTGAAATGCTAACACGTGTGTAGCAGTTATTTGGAACACAACCTGTTATGGTCAGTTGTCTCGTTACTGGTCAGAATCCACAGAACTTGTGTAAGCACTTGTGTTCTTATTCTTCGTACATCCATAGTTGAAATGGAGGACAGTGGGACGTCAGCTGGTATAAATTTATATTAAAAATGAAGAAATTCCTCCAGCTGTATTTAAGGTGTCGATTTTATTTTGGTAACTAGTTTCAACGTTATAACAACATCATCTTCAGGCCCATATACTTGTTAACGTCAACAACGTGCGGCTGATACTAGAAGTCATTGGTGAGATATGGACGTTCTCCGTGTGGAAGGTGGGTAGTAACTAGTATGAAGTTTAGTTATTGGTGTGTGCTATCATAGCTGTCGTACAAGTGATGGTGCGGGAACTTTTCAAAAAACGATAGTTCGTAAAAGACTCGCACTAGAATCCTGCAACAAACACTACTGACATTCTAATTTATCCGACTTTTAGTCTGTTAATGTCAAGAGGCATTGTTGCATTTAGAAAGGTGTATGTTTGCACAAAAGTACACTTTCCAAGTATTATTACAATCTGTTGATTGGCTAACAGTACGAGCCCCCGACTACCAATCAGTGATAACCGCACGTAATTAGCACTTTCCATTTCCGCAGTATTTGCGGTGCAACTTTTGGGTGATTCACCACGCATAAAATTTCTTTAAGATAACAAATGCCTTTGGAAAGCGCTTAAATCTAATTGATTAAACGGCGTAACAGTTTGAGGAAGACAAAACTGTTACACAACTGCCTAAATGTGAAGCGTTTACTTATTCTTCGTTACTGCGGTTTCGTCAGCGAACAAGATTTCAAACGTTATGATTTCCGTAAACACGTTACTTCGAACAATACCACAGCGAAAATGCACTATTCCGTATGTACCAACCATGTCAAAGCTTCGTAATGGTTCATAAAAGAAAATTCTATCCAGAACCATAATTGCAGCATAAACAGGAACACAGCAAAGAACATTACAGCGATCCTACGGAACTGCCTGTTTTCACAGTGACCATTACAAGTGAACGGAGAATATTGGATTGGTGGTGTGTGTGTGTCGATATTTCAGTCATGAAGTTCTGTCTCCTTATAGAATTGCAAAATGACTGGCATGAAGTTAAAAATTATTATAAGGTGTAAAACTGCGCGTCCGCCGTTTTTTCCCCAACATTTGAGCCTTTAATGAAACAAATTAACCAATTTGTATCATTCAAAGTATTTGCATCGCTGGCCACTACTTTCTCCCATCTTTCGGGCAGTGTACGAATCCCGCGTCGAAAAAATTATTCAACTTTTGAAGCGATCCATGAATCGATCCAATTTGCGACTTCTTCATGAGATCGGAAGTGTTGATCAGCCAGGCCGTGCGCCATTGAGCTAAACAGGTGATAGTCAGAAGGAGCAATGGAGAATACGGCAAGTGGGGTAGGACTTCCCATTTTAACGTTTCCAAGTAGGTTTTGACCTCTTTTGCAACGTGGAGTCGAGCGATATCGTGCTGAAAAATCACTTTATCGCGTCTCTCGCCGTATTGCGGACGTTTGCATTTTAATGTTCTTCTCAAACGCATTAATTGCGTTCGATAACGAGCACCTTTTTTTTTTTTTTTTTTTTTTACTTGGTTTTAACACATCATAGTACACGACGCCGAGCCGGTCCCACCAAATGCAGAGCATGCTATTGGAGCCGTGAATATTTGGTTTGGCCGGGATATCCCCATGACTTTCTGCGTTTAGGGTTATCTTAATGAATCCACTTTTCGTCTCCGGCCACAATGAGATGCACAAATCCCTTCCGTTTTTGCCTCTGAAGCAACTGTTCACAAACACACAAACGTCGTTCAACATCTCTTGGTGTTAGCTCACATTGGACCCACGTTTCTTCTTTTTGAATCATGGCCATAGCCTTGAGACGTTTTGAAATGGCTTGCTGTGCCACTCCCAGTAATCGTGCCAATTCTTCTTGAGTTTGACGCGAGTCTTCACTCAGCAGTGTCTCCAATTCTGCATCTTCGAAAACAGTCTCTCTTCCACCTGTATGGCAGCCCACGACATTAAAATCACCGTTCTTGAAGCGTTGAAACCACTCATGACACGTTCTTTCACTAATAGCGTCCTTACCACACGTACTTGAGAGCACTGGACGAGACCCTGCCTTTTTTTTCTTCGTATTGAAACAAAACACTAACACCTCCCATAAATGACGAGAATTAGGCTCGTAAACTGACATTTTCAATCAAGAACAACTTTATGATGCAGACACAAATCGACTAATGTTTGAATGAGGTTATGTTGAACGAGGTCCAAGCTAACTGCCTGACGACTGCGATCTGTTTCTTTCGACTGGTACTTACCATTGTCACCACCTATCGGCAAACGGTGGAAGCGAAGTTGTACACCTTGTAATAAAACTCAAGTGTGTGGCTCATGAGGATGAGAGTGTACTAAAAGTTATTAAGTATTAATAAATCCGAAGTGTGTGGATTCTGAGGATCACAGTATACTGCCGAAACCTATCGACGTAATTAAATAGTTTATAGTGTTGACAAAGGTACTGTGTTTAATTTATCGTAATTTATTGACAAAAATGTTTTAGTGAAACTAGCCATTATAAGCGAGGCAACACAGGAGTGCTGTACTGACATTAATGTAGAACTGTTCGCTGACATGATGCCACAGGACACAGAAACGAGAGGCTTAGCCCTCTGGCAGTAGTTGCTCAATCGGATAACGAACCGCTGTTAATGCTTCGATTGTGTACCACAGGGGAAGAGATCATCCGCCGCCTCCTCCCACATTCTCTCTGTGGCATTCGATTCACCCAAACCGGGTCTAGCAATTACGTGTTCCATTAGCACAGTACAGTTCTGAGAAAGAGGCTCCTCGCAATGATACGCTGACCGATAAACGAAACGGAGCATCATCTGTATGTCAGTGCAGCGAACAGAAGCGACATAAGAAAAATACTAATGCAGGTAGACGATTAATATGGGACGGCCGTTTTTCCCGTGGGCGTCTCGAAAACGCGCTCTCTGCTACCACGTTGATGGAAATAGCGCAGTCGCTCTGCATCAGAACACCTTTTCATGTAGCATCTGTTTGGCACCGGAATGTCGAGGTCATTACATCTGGTGCGATACTTCAGGACGTTTTGGACGAATAACAACTTTTAATTTTAGAGGATTAGACTACTTAACAAAAGCTTCACACTAAAAACACAAGCCACTGTTGACACGTCACATGTGTTTATGGAGGATGACATGTGAACCAGCTTTGACAAGAATGTCCTTTATTATGCATTGCTGAAGGGCCCTGACAGGTTGTCTACTCTGACGGGAATGCAAAGTATTAAACTATGAACATTTTGACTGGTCATTACTAAACTCATCACTAGTTTGGAAACAGCTAGTAATTATAGACAATGTAAGGGAAATACAGTATAAAATGCATTTTGTTGTTTTACAAATGTTTATTAAGCTGAAATAATACACAGGAAGATTATATATGACGGTAGTATCTGTTCCTGAAAGAACAGTTACCGTCGATGACCATGCAGCTATGCTAGAAATGAAATGATAATTAAATTGACACCCTAGCTGCAAGCAGGCGTTGATACACTTCATTGGGGACATGTTGAAAATGTAAGCAGGAGATCCCGGGTTCGAGTCCCGGTCGGGTCACACATTTTCAACATGTTCCCAATGAAGTGTATGAACGCCTGCTTCCAGCTAGGGTGTCAATTTAATTATCATTTCATTTCTAGCATAGCTGCATGGTCATCGACGGTAACTGTTCTTTCGGGAACAGATACTACCGTCATATATAGTTAAAAATATGGGTTCCTGGCCTTTGACCTTCTTGTGCGAATGCACACGCTATGCCCGAACTCGTACGGGACTTGGTAGATTAATCTGCCACGAGTAATGAGTATGATGGGCAAACATCTAATAGGCGCACTACGAATGTAGTGTTGTGGACATGTTGGGAATGTGGATATCACGGGGGGCATGCAAGGGATAAGTCCCTGCAGACGCACTATCCTCTGTGCCCGCGGTGGCTCAGCTGGATAGAGCGTCTGCCATGTAAGCAGGAGATCCCGGGTTCGATTCCCGGTCCGGTCACACATTTTCAACATGTCCCCAATGAAGTGTATCAACGCCTGCTTGCAGCTAGGGTGTCAATTTAATTATCATTTCACACAGTAAGATGCTACAATTAAATTTTCGATTCCTCAAAATAGCCACCCTTTGCTTTCATCACTGCTTTGCACACTCTGGGCACGCGCTGCGTCAGTTTGCCAAGGTTTCAGTTGGAATTAATCTCTATTTTTGCTGCAGAACTTCCCACGATTGTGACCCACTCATAATTTCCCGTTTTCGGGTCCTCCTGTCCAATTCATGCCATAGCAGTTCGATTGGGTTACAATCAGGGGACCGAGGCGCCATTCCATGTTTTTCAATATTTTACGAACCTCTAGAGACTTCACATAGTTCTGACACAAGCGAGACGTGTGTTTCGGGTCGTTGTCTTGCTGCAAGACAAACCCTTTACCAATCACAGGCATAACCAGATGTCTAAACATGGTGCTGGAGAATGGCATGATAATCCTTTTTGTTCAGTGTTCCATCTATTTTCACCAAATCTCCGACTTTATTACCACCAAAGGACCCCCATACCATCACAGAACCCCCTCCATGCTTTACAGTTGGAATTGGGCACTGAGGATTCAAGCGTTCATGGGGTAAACGGCGTACAAATTGCCGGCGTTCACTTCCAAATATTTCGAACTTGAATTCATCAGTGAATAAGACTCTTTCCCAATCACCCGCTGTCCAATGTTGGTGTGTCTTAGCCCACTCAAGCGTTTTCTTCTTGTTAACAGGGAGCAACAGTGGTTTCCTTGTTGCTACATAACCTCGGAGGTTGTTGTGTGCCAGGCGTCGTCTCACTGTTGACTCCCTCACCGGTGTATCCCTCGTTTCGTTTAGTTCAGCAGTCAATTAACGGACAGTTTTTAATCTGTTACGTTTACTGCTCTCTACCAAATACTTTTCCTAGCGGTCTGATATTTTCCTGGGTGCTCCTGAGCGAGGACGATCTCCATAGGAGCCTGTTTCTCGATGCCGGTGTATGGTTTTGACGACTCCGCTGACTGAAATCATCAGTTTCTTTGCTATTTGTCGGACACTATTGCCTTCTTGGTGCAAAGTGATCATCATTACCCGTGATTCATAAGGAATCTGGCACTTTGGGGCCATTTTCAATTACTTCCGTGGCGTATTATATCTTTATGCTAACGCAACTACAAGTGAACAGAAATGTAAACATCGCACCTCTACATAGAAATGTTTGGACTGGTAACGTCGGTTTACATAAAACGGAGCAATACTAGTATGTTCCAGTATGTGTGTATATGTACAATAATTAACTGTACAATACTGTACAGGTCATTATTAACCGTTATTTGAGCTTGCTATTCCGTATTGTAACCAATAACTCGCATTGATCACTTCCATCTTGCTCCGTCGTAACACGCAGCATGATGTTTCCAAACTTATGGAGGGCAGTGTATGTGAGAGGAAGTAATACGTTGTTCCACTCGTCCCGGAATGTACTTTCTCGGAATTTCAATAGCGAATCTCTCCGTGATGCACAACGATTCTCGTGTAGCGTCTGCCAAAGGAGTTTGTTGAGCATGTCTGTAACGCTCTCGCGCCAACGGGACGATCCCATGACGAAACGGCTGCTCTTTTTTTGCATCTTATGTGTCTGTTCTGTTAATCGTACCTGCTGTGGCACCCATACTGATGAGAAATATTCAATAATCGGCTCAACAAGTGTTTTGTAAGCCACGTCTTCCGTGTGTGAGTAACACATTCTTGTTTTCCAGTGAATCTCGTCAAAAGGGACTTACGCGTCGTAATCAGAATAACACGGGCAGTGCAATATCCTATTTATCTGCCGATAACGGGCAATCGACTTTCAAGTACAACGTCTGACCTGTACGGAAATATTCATAATGGATGTACGAACACAGGTCGTAGACACATGATTGACGACATATGGAAGCATGGATAGCCAATTGGATTTTCCAGGGCTCATACCACTGGCCACTGGTTCTGTTAGTGATAGATAGTTTCAAGTGTCTTGGATAGCCTGTGGGCTAGGAACCATTTGTATACCCAATAAAAGGATCGTCAGACTCTATACTACACTATAGGGTCAAAAACTGAATATACACACTTCTTCTGGCTTAGGTAAATGTAGCTAGTCGGTTGCTTCACACGCCAAAATTTTTGGGAACATTTTAAAAGGTCCTGAGGGAGGTAGAAAGATGCAGATCGTACACTACTTCTCTCTCTGAGTTTTTTAAACAGGAGTATATTCGCTTTCTTTATGGTCCATTAGGAGCATTTTTCCTCTGGTTGAATATGACAGCTTCACTGATTTCTTGATTGGGGGCTGAATCCTCGTTAATCTGTGGCAAGAATGGCAAATCCTCTTGTCATATCCTTTATGACCAGGCTATCAAATGGTGCATTACAGCATGTTAGTGCAAGATCCAGAACTTCAGTTCACATACACAATTCTTGAGAAAGGTAAAGACTCCTTGATTGGTATACAAGGTCCACTGCTTTATCACTCATAAAGCATGGCGATTGGAAGACATATTTTCCTCGCGATGACATTCAGTTGCAGTTTCCTTCCACGTCACTAATAATAAAAGAGAATGTTCAAATGTGTGTGAAATACTGAGGGACCAAACAACACACACACCCATGCCCGAGGGAGGACTCTAACCTCCGGCGAGAGGGTCCGCGCAATCCGTGGCATGGCGCCTTAAACCGCACTGCCACTCCGCGCGGCAATAGAAGAGAGTATAATCTTGCCCGTTGGGCTCTAATTTTGAAGATGGACATTGTTTCCGAAAAGAAGGAAAGTGTAATCCTGTAGTATCTTCTAAGTGGTGAACATCTCTACGAAGTTTGAGAGATATCGAACTAGTGCTTTATGGTGTAACGGAAAAAAGCATGCGAAAGTCAGAAGAACGCAAAATACCCAAGACTGGTTAAGTTTCACGGAAGCTCGAAATTCAGTGCGGACGTCAATGCAAGATGCTTTTAATAGTTTCCACAATGAAATATTGTCTCAAAATATGGTAGAAAACCCAAGGAGAGTCTGGTCGTATGTAAAGTATACCAGTGGCAAAAAACAGTCAATACCGTCGATGCGCGATAGCGATGGAAATGTTAACGATGATGGTGCCACTAATACACAGTTAGTAAATACAGTTTTCCGCAATTCAAAAAATGGTTCAAATGGCTGTGAGCACTATGGGACTCAACTGCTGTGGTCATAAGTCCCCTAGAACTTAGAACTACTTAAACCTAACTAACCTAAGGACATCACACACATCCATGCCCGAGGCAGGATTCGAACCTGCGACCGTAGCGGTCGTGCGGTTCCAGACTGTAGCGCCTTTAACCGCTCGGCCACTCCGGCCGGCTTTCCGCAATTCCTTCACGAAATAAGACGAAGTAAATATTCCAGAATTCTAAACCAGAACAGCTGTTAGCACGAGTGACATAAAAGTAGAAATCTTAGGCGTTGCGAAACAGCTCAAATCACTTAAGAAAGGGAAGTCTTCCGGTCCAGAACGTATACCAATCAGAATCCTCCCAGAGTATGCAGACACAATAGCGCCTTGCTTGGCAATCGTATACAACCACTCACTTGACGAAAGGTCTGTTCCTAAAGACTGGAAAGTAGCACAGGTCACACGAATAGTCAAGAAAGGAAATAAGATTAAACCATTGAATTACAGACCCATATGACTGATCTCAATTTGGAGTGGGATTTTGGAGCACATACTGTACTCGAACATTATGAATCACCTTGAAGAAATTCACTTATTGATACATAGCCAACACAGATTCAGAAAAAATCGTTCTTGTGCAACACAGAAGTCTTTTGATACCGTTCCTCACAAGCAGCTATTAATCAAATTGCTTGCATATGGAGTATTGTCTCAGTTGTCTGAATGGATTCGTGATTTCCTCTCAGAGAGGTCACAGTTCGTAGTGATAGGCGGTAAATCATCGAGTAGGATGTAGTGTCATAGGCCCTCTGCTGTTCCTGACTTACATAAATGATGTGGGTGATAATCTGAGCAGCCCCCTTACATTGTTTGCAGATGACGCTGTAAGTTACCGTCCAGTAAAAGCATCAGACGATCAATTCCAATTACAAAATGATATAGAGAGAATTTCTGTATGGTTCGAAAATTGGCAACTGGCACTAAACAAAGAAATGTGCGAGGTCATCCACATGGATACTAAAAGGAACCGGATAAATTTTGTGTATACGATAAATCGCGCAAATTTAAGGGCTGTCAATTCGATTAAATACCTAGGAGTTACAATTACGAGCGACTTAAATTGGAAAGACCACATAGATAATATTGTGAGGAAGGCGAAACAAAGACTGTACTTTGATGGCAGAACAGATGCAGATGCAGATATACACTCCTGGAAATGGAAAAAAGAACACATTGACACCGGTGTGTCAGACCCACCATACTTGCTCCGGACACTGCGAGAGGGCTGTACAAGCAATGATCACACGCACGGCACAGCGGACACACCAGGAACCGCGGTGTTGGCCGTCGAATGGCGCTAGCTGCGCAGCATTTGTGCACCGCCGCCGTCAGTGTCAGCCAGTTTGCCGTGGCATACGGAGCTCCATCGCAGTCTTTAACACTGGTAGCATGCCGCGACAGCGTGGACGTGAACCGTATGTGCAGTTGACGGACTTTGAGCGAGGGCGTATAGTGGGCATGCGGGAGGCCGGGTGGACGTACCGCCGAATTGCTCAACACGTGGGGCGTGAGGTCTCCACAGAACATCGATGTTGTCGCCAGTGGTCGGCGGAAGGTGCACGTGCCCGTCGACCTGGGACCGGACCGCAGCGACGCACGGATGCACGCCAAGACCGTAGGATCCTACGCAGTGCCGTAGGGGACCGCACCGCCACTTCCCAGCAAATTAGGGACACTGTTGCTCCTGGGGTATCGGCGAGGACCATTCGCAACCGTCTCCATGAAGCTGGGCTACGGTCCCGCACACCGTTAGGCCGTCTTCCGCTCACGCCCCAACATCGTGCAGCCCGCCTCCAGTGGTGTCGCGACAGGCGTGAATGGAGGGACGAATGGAGACGTGTCGTCTTCAGCGATGAGAGTCGCTTCTGCCTTGGTGCCAATGATGGTCGTATGCGTGTTTGGCGCCGTGCAGGTGAGCGCCACAATCAGGACTGCATACGACCGAGGCACACAGGGCCAACACCCGGCATCATGGTGTGGGGAGCGATCTCCTACACTGGCCGTACACCACTGGTGATCGTCGAGGGGACACTGAATAGTGCACGGTACATCCAAACCGTCATCAAACCCATCGTTCTACCATTCCTAGACCGGCAAGGGAACTTGCTGTTCCAACAGGACAATGCACGTCCGCATGTATCCCAACGTGCTCTAGAAGGTGTAAGTCAACTACCCTGGCCAGCAAGATCTCCGGATCTGTCCCCGATTGAGCGTGTTTGGGACTGGATGAAGCGTCGTCTCACGCGGACTGCACGTCCAGCACGAACGCTGGTCCAACTGAGGCGCCAGGTGGAAATGGCATGGCAAGCCGTTGCACAGGACTACATCCAGCATCTCTACGATCGTCTCCATGGGAGAATAGCAGCCTGCATTGCTGCGAAAGGTGGATATACACTGTACTAGTGCCGACATTGTGCATGCTCTGTTGCCTGTGTCTATGTGCCTGTGGTTCTGTCAGTGTGATCATGTGATGTATCTGACCCCAGGAATGTGTCAATAAAGTTTCGCCTTCCTGGGACAATGAATTCACGGTGTTCTTATTTCAATTTCCAGGAGTGTAGGTGTAGACGTAGAAGGGATCTGAAAGAGTTTATTCATTTGAGGCGGTTATCAGAAACCAAAGACTAGCTTCAGAAGCTCACTGCTGCGCCGTTCACGACAACTCAAGGGTGCACACCGCAGTATACGCAAGTGTGTGGTCACGGGCGTGGGTGTGTATGACGCAACTGAAGTGGGAATTATGGGTCTTCCAGACTGTGAAACTTCAACTGAAACTGTATAATTATACAGTCATTGTTCATGTACTAGTTTTTATGCTTTGTAAAATATCTAGTATCTGACATAAAAATTTCTCCCAAGGTATATTATCGAAAAAGAGCAGGCTAACAGAGAGACAATTAAGGTTTAAAAGAAGCGGGGTTAGAGGACAAATACAGGGAAAAAACTGGAAGCATCTATTGCTGTTGTAGAAATGGAGAAGGCTTCTGATAATGTGCAGGGGAATAATATGGTACGCGGCAGAAGAGCAATCTATTTTCTTTATATGAAGCAGATTGTAGTATTCGGAACTGATGGAATCATATAAGAGGATAAAAATCAGCTAAACTATGAGGCAGTAATCCTCATTGTGAAAATCAATAATTTATTTGTATGTAGAAAAGTCTGTGATGGAATAGAGAACTACCTCCATGGGGCAATTATTTGTCACAGACAGGAAGGAGACACATTAGCAATGATTAAATAACGCAGTATGTCTTTATGACGAAAGAAACAGCTGCTAACTGTATGTGCGCAATATGGAAAGTAGAGGACACAGAAAGAGAACGAGTAAAGGCCTTTGAAACTGGTGTTAATGGACTACAGTTAAATAACTAATGGAGTCAAGGTGAAAAGAAATGGAGTCATTTAGCATTGAGTCAACAGGATAAATCCCTGATAAGGAACATTCACTGGAGAGACAGAAAAGTTGACCCAATATGCCTGCAGGGGTTGTTAATAAAAATTGAAATTGTAGCAGCGCAGAGCTAGATACGAATACACCAGATGGTCAGAAACAGAATGAAAAGCATTCAAGAGTGTTGCAGTATAGACCGTGTTGAAAAATAACTTTTAAAACAAAAATTCGGTACTTGCCCCTTCACAAGATAATTGGCACTGAATTTAGTCAATCATGCCTTTGAGCGTATTCAAGCTGCCCGCCAGAGACGGTGTCGCCAAACGCGTTCTTTGTTTTCTTTCACAAAACCGAACGAAAGAGCTATGCAAAAATTGGACATAGGACGGTAATAATGATCGAACACGATGCAAAGGCTGATCAGTCTTGTGCACTATCATCCACGCTATGAGAACAAACAACACCAATTGTATCTGGCGAGCCGCTTGAATTTTCGAGCGCAGGCGCCTGATTGGTTAATTTCAATGCTAGTCAACTCGCGCAACGTATCGAATTTTTTGAGCAATAATTTCGCAGCATAACCTAGCCTGCAACACTCTTACGTGCTCTTCAGGCTGTTTTTGACCATCCTGTATAACGTAGATCGTTGACGCATGATGCAGCAATTAAGTTTTCGACATTAACAACGATTTTTTTATGTTGTGCTGTTAACACTGGGTACGTTAACTACTATGTGACTGCACATCATTAAGTACTCGCTTATATATTCTTAAACACCTACAGTTTGATATATTCATGTTCACTATTCATCTTCATATACTTGTCGCTCTTTATTCACTTGTACACACATTATGGTAGAATTACAATTCTATATTTTATGGAATATGGAAAATTACGAGTCTTAATTAAGTTCCTGTATCACAGAAATTATCAAAGTTATGAAACTGAAATTAGAACGGCGAACTACTATCGCTATTTGGCAACGTTGTCTAAAATGTTATTACAGTCGGTGTTCTGGAACAGACGAAGTAAGGTAAGAGTTTAGTGTGTATTTTAGCGGCTTTATACGCGCTCACCCTGCATAACGGTAGATACCGCCTGCATTGAGACGTAAGAGACCTCGCGGACACACTGCAACACACGCAGCATACTACGGCGTCAACACAGCATACGATACAAATTATGCTGAAATCAAAAATGCTGCTCACATGTGTCACGGCACCTGCAGCAAACCCACCTTACGGTCCACGTCAGTAAAACAACAACTTTAAAAAGTGAGCATTCAGAATCAAAGTTTAGTTTTATTTTCTACTTCTCGTGGAATTACTGAATTCATTTTCATGTCATTGTCGGCCCGAAACTAACGTGGTGAGTAGGTATCCCTTCTTTTAAAGGCGCTATTCGCATTGCAGATACGTTTCGCAAAGAGTTTAGAACCGTGGAACGTCAGTGATAGATTGGAACTTCGAAAGCTTCCGACACGATTTTACCAAATTACAGAAAAATGATGGATAAAACGTTGTCCTCTGTTTCGGAAAACTGGCGACAGTGCCGTATCAACATTGCCCCTGTAAGGGTACAATACCATTACATAGTATCGATTGTGCACTAGGCAGCGATCATAAAATAAAGCAAACACTGCACTGCAGTAAACAATGTGCCAGTCGAGTGTTGGAGTCCGTGAGTGGATGTCGGGTGTGCGAGGGACTAGAGGCAGTTGCTCGGTAACGAGGCTGCAGGTAAGTGGCACAATGTAGACGTTATGGCACACAGTATTTGATTTCTGTTGAGTGTTTATAAATGTTAGTTTACAAAAAGGGTGTTTTAATTAATAAAAGCCAGTCTTTGTGAAAGGAGATATTATCATTTAGTAGTTTTCCTTAAACTTCCCAAGAACAGAAGGACACAACAATGAGTTTCATGAATATGAGCTATTATATACTATGCTAAATTAATTAAATATAACTACATCTTCAGCATATGCGAATAATAAAGTTCTGTGCGAAATTGGGGGTGGCTATATATGGCGACGCGTGTGTCGGCCTCGATTCCACACCAATCTTCGGAAACGACGGAGAAGACAACACAGCAAACGGTGAGTCCGCAGCATGTCAGCACAGCAGCGCTTCGAAATTAATTGAATTCAATGTTGTGTAGGAATGAACAAGAGTAGCAGCAATCAATAGTGTTACTGACTTTTAAGTTGCGAGTAAACTTTTCAGTTATGAGCAGGGATAAGTTGTAACAAACAGTGATTGTTGTGAGCAGTATTACCATGGCTAATTCAGAACAAAACGGTAGTGTTACTGAAGACGAGGGAGGACAGTTTAATAAAATGGTTGACGGAGAACAAATTAATGTGATGGAAAATACTACAGTTAATTCGGCAGAGGACTGTGGTATTGTTAGTTCTCATTTACCTAAAACAAGTTCAACATCGGTGGTTATCCAGCAAACAGCAACTGCTACTGTCAGTAAAGACTGTATGTCTCAATTTTTAGAAGCAATCAGCAATGTTCATGAGGAAAATAGACAGGCACGTGTAGTAACAAGAGCTTTTCATGAGGAAAATAAAAAGGCGCGTAGTGTTACTGAAGATGAGGGAGGACAGTTTAATAAAATGGTTGACGGAGAACAAATTAATAATGTGATGGAAAATACTACAGTTAATTCGGCAGAGGACTGTGGTATTGTTAGTTCTCATTTACCTAAAACAAGTTCAACATCGGTGGTTATCCAGCAACTGCTACTGTCAGTAAAGACTGTATGTCTCAATTGTTAGAAGCAATCAGCAATGTTCATGAGGAAAATAGACATGCGCGTGTAGAAACAAGAGCTTTTCATGAGGAAAATAAAAAGGCGCGTAGTGTTACTGAAGACGAGGGAGGACAGTTTAATAAAATGGTTGACGGAGAACAAATTAATGTGATGGAAAATACTACAGTTAATTCGGCAGAGGACTGTGGTATTGTTAGTTCTCATTTACCTAAAACAAGTTCAACATCGGTGGTTATCCAGCAAACAGCAACTGCTACTGTCAGTAAAGACTGTATGTCCCAATTGTTAGAAGCAATCAGCAATGTTCATGAGGAAAATAGACAGGCGCGTGTAGAAACAAGAGCTTTTCATGAGGAAAATAAAAAGGCGCGTAGTGTTACTGAAGACGAGGGAGGACAGTTTAATAAAATGGTTGACGGAGAACAAATTAATGTGATGGAAAATACTACAGTTAATTCGGCAGAGGACTGTGGTATTGTTAGTTATCATTTACCTAAAACAAGTTCAACATCGGTGGTTATCCAGCAACTGCTACTGTCAGTAAAGACTGTATGTCTCAATTGTTAGAAGCAATCAGCAATGTTCATGAGCAAAATAGACAGGCGCGTGTAGAAACAAGAGCTTTTCATGAGGAAAATAAAAAGGTGCATAGTGTTACTGAAGACGAGGGAGGACAGTTTAATAAAATGGTTGACGGAGAACAAATTAATGTGATGGAAAATACTACAGTTAATTCGGCAGAGGACTGTGGTATTGTTAGTTCTCATTTACCTAAAACAAGTTCAACATCGGTGGTTATCCAGCAAACAGCAACTGCTACTGTCAGTAAAGACGGTATGTCTCAATTTTTAGAAGCAATCAGCAATGTTCATGAGGAAAATAGACAGGCGCGTGTAGAAACAAGAGATTTTCATGAGGAAAATAAAAAGGCGTGTAGTGTTACTGAAGACGAGGGAGGACAGTTTAATAAAATGGTTGACGGAGAACAAATTAATGTGATGGAAAATACTACAGTTAATTCGGCAGAGGACTGTGGTATTGTTAGTTCTCATTTACCTAAAACAAGTTCAACATCGGTGGTTATCCAGCAACTGCTACTGTCAGTAAAGACTGTATGTCTCAATTGTTAGAAGCAATCAGCAATGTTCATGAGGAAAATAGACAGGCGCGTGTAGTAACAAGAGCTTTTCATGAGGAAAATAAAAAGGCGCGTAGTGTTACTGAAGACGAGGGAGGACAGTGTAATAAAATGGTTGACGGAGAACAAATTAATGTGATGGAAAATACTACAGTTAATTCGGCAGAGGACTGTGGTATTGTTAGTTATCATTTACCTAAAACAAGTTCAACATCGGTGGTTATCCAGCAACTGCTACTGTCAGTAAAGACTGTATGTCTCAATTGTTAGAAGCAATCAGCAATGTTCATGAGGAAAATAGACAGGCGCGTGTAGAAACAAGAGCTTTTCATGAGGAAAATAAAAAGGTGCATAGTGTTACTGAAGACGAGGGAGGACAGTTTAATAAAATGGTTGACGGAGAACAAATTAATGTGATGGAAAATACTACAGTTCATTCGGCAGAGGACTGTGGTATTGTTAGTTCTCATTTACCTAAAACAAGTTCAACATCGGTGGTTATCCAGCAACTGCTACTGTCAGTAAAGACTGTATGTCTCAATTGTTAGAAGCAATCAGCAATGTTCATGAGCAAAATAGACAGGCGCGTGTAGAAACAAGAGCTTTTCATGAGGAAAATAAAAAGGTGCATAGTGTTACTGAAGACGAGGGAGGACAGTTTAATAAAATGGTTGACGGAGAACAAATTAATGTGATGGAAAATACTACAGTTAATTCGGCAGAGGACTGTGGTATTGTTAGTTCTCATTTACCTAAAACAAGTTCAACATCGGTGGTTATCCAGCAACTGCTACTGTCAGTAAAGACTGTATGTCTCAATTGTTAGAAGCAATCAGCAATGTTCATGAGCAAAATAGACAGGCGCGTGTAGAAACAAGAGCTTTTCATGAGGAAAATAAAAAGGCACGTAGTGTTACTGAAGACGAGGGAGGACAGTTTAATAAAATGGTTGACGGAGAACAAATTAATGTTATGGAAAATACTACAGTTAAATCGGCAGAGGACTGTGGTATTGTTAGTTCTCATTTACCTAAAACAAGTTCAACATCGGTGGTTATCCAGCAAACAGCAACTGCTACTGTCAGTAAAGACTGTATGTCTCAATTTTTGAAGCAATCAGCAATGTTCATGAGGAAAATAGATAGGCACGTGTAAAAACAAGAGCTTTTCATGAGGAAAATAAAAAGGCGTGTAGTGTTACTGAAGACGAGGGAGGACAGTTTAATAAAATGGTTGACGGAGAACAAATTAATGTGATGGAAAATACTACAGTTAATTCGGCAGAGGACTGTGGTATTGTTAGTTCTCATTTACCTAAAACAAGTTCAACATTGGTGGTTATCCAGCAACTGCTACTGTCAGTAAAGACTGTATGTCTCAATTGTTAGAAGCAATCAGCAATGTTCATGAGGAAAATAGACAGGCGCGTGTAGAAACAAGAGCTTTCCATGCGGAAAATAAAAAGGCGCGTGAGGAATAAAAAATTTTTATGAGGAAACAAAAAAGTTCAATCAAGAAATCAAAAATGATTATCAGACATTAACTAATGCTGTTAATAATTTGCGAACGGAACTCACCAGCTCATTTGAACAAAACCATGATGAGCTCCGAAAAAAATGTCAAGACGAACATGAGGCCATTAGCAGCGTAATTACAGATCTTAAAATACAAGTTAATGGACGGTGTAGGCAAAGTTAATGTCAAAGTTAAGGCTCAAGATGACGAAATCACCAAAATTTATTCTAAAGCCAACAAAGAGTCGATAATTAAGATGGTTAACGGCGTACATACGCGAGGTGATGAACTAAGTGATGAGGTAGATGAGATGCGACAAAAGGTAAAAAACAACGACACACTGTCAAGAGGAATTGATAAAGAAATATTGCGTAATGAAATGAATGCAGTATTACGGGAACCAGCTAGCAATATTGTTGGTTTGACGCCAGTAATTGTCGACAATTGTGGCGTTTTATTTGTGCCGGATAGATGGTGATGGTTGTCCCAGTCTGGTTGGCATGGAACAGCGTCTGTCGACCGCGAAGACTCCGATCTGTAACTGTTAAAAACAAACTCCTCGCTTGGTTGATTAGTTTCAGACACTATCTCCCTTAGACTGATATCAGCTTATCGATGCAACAGCACGCTGGAATGTGTAAGCAGCCCTTGTTTAAAATTTAAGCACTGGTGTTCGTAGTCAGTCGGTCTTCTTTACTTCCAACCCACAGCGACTGCACCACTCGGTACGGCAACAACTTCCTTTATCTGAAACAATTAACCAAACACGCTTTGCGTGTTCGCGACAGGCTGCTAAGCTTACGCGAACTTGATAACTTCAGTTCTTATGCTCGGTTTGCGAATGAGCGTTCAAACGCAGATAATAGGATGTCTTGAATTATAAAGTCAATCACTCAAACAGATGCCATATCATAGCTTTTTCGAGGATGTTGATTTATTAACTAATATAGCGTCGTCAAGGCGTCGCCACAGTCTAACATAACAGTCGCGACACTCACTGCTGTAAAAGTTGTTGCCGTTTGACAGATGGAGCGACACTAGCGCTCCAAGCGGCAGGTAAGGTGAACGTCAGACGCGTCGTAAGCATAACGTTTGTTTGCATCCATTTCCTACGTAATTTCCGAATTATTCGAGTTATTTTCTTGCCTCCAAGAGTTTGTGTAGTATCAGAAGGCATATACGTTTCTAAAAATGATTCTAAAATATGCGCAAGTGTGGACAAAAACCATGAATAGAGTGGCAAGATACAACACATTCGTGAAGAAACACTTGTGACATTGGAGAGAATTTCAGCTTACCACGTTGGTATCAAAAGAATATAAACACATAGATTCACATGTAAGACGCACAGACATGTACCTCTACACGCAAAAGCGATCGACAGCTCGTTTATCGTTCTGTGGGCTTACTGTGTTTGTCATTGTCGCCTGTTGCCACAAGTACGACCTTCATCTTTATATTATTCTAAGTGGGACAAGCAACTGCCAAATAGTGGGAGACATATGCTGAAAACATTATAATGAGCTGATTACATTACATTTCACGAAAAACCAAATATTTGAATAATTTTCAAACAATCTGTCTGTAGGCACTTTTTCCTTGTCCCGTAATAGTTTCGCTTCTGCACATTCTGACACTTCACACGCTTTTGTAAGACACAAACAGCTACACTTAATTTAACCACTTCATCGTCAAAGCAGATCTGTGTTGATGATTCACACAAATCTGGCACTGATACATGGAGAGTCGAACTGGCTGCTTCTGTGTCAAAGGACTGTTTTACAGCTTTAGATTGACTGTCGAATCTTTGTGGCAGTTTCTTCTTCATCGTCAGTTGAGGGAGCTTATTTGAAATGTCAAACAGTGTGGGTACTGCATTCCAAACGAGTTTGTTATTGTCTGCGTTCATGAACTGGTTTTGTTCGAAATGTAGTGAACAAAACCTAGTATTATTATACAGGTAAACTGGGCCTTTCTTCATAAGGTCTTCTCGTCTGCTATTAACTAGCCATTTTCTGCTCCTAAAACGAGACATTCATCATTTATACACATATAGTTTGCAAGTGAATCCTGACGATACAGTTTAGTAACATGCTGGTATAATACCTCCCAGGATCCTAAGGAAACCTAAAAAAGACAGCTGTGGTGTCTTCTTCCTGTTGTTGCTGCAATTTATTGCGCTACAAACGCTCCCAATGGTAAAAACCATTGTATAAATCAAAATAAACAATCACTATTCGCTTTCACGATCGCGCCGAACTGACAGTTCAACCTAGCGGCCGCTTGGGGCGCTGCTGGCGCTGTAGGCAACAAAATAGAGGCGAAGTGTCGCGACCGTTATGTTAGACTGTGGCGTCGCTACTGTGTTAATTCAACAACGACGTAATTCCAGAGATAAAATACTCTTCTGACAACGTACAGAAATAGTCATATTTCGGTGTAAACTTGCTGTTCATTATTAATAAAATCACTAAATCACCTTTAACTTTTGAGTTCTCTCAAGAAATAGTTAATTTCGCAATTACACAGTAAATTTCCATTAAATGGCGTAGCAGACACGAAGCATTAAGGTTATATTGGAATTTATTGTACTTCGTAATTATTTAAACCTGCACTGAAAACACACCGATCTCTCATTCAGGATGTTGAGTCTATTTGCATCAGCGATTCGGACATTCAGCTGCCGACAACACAGCGTAACTGTAAGTTCTTCGTGATCGCGTGTAGCTGTTCCCTACTCAAGGCTAATAATAGAGTTTATGTCGGCGGTTGGTATATTGCTGTGTCCTTTGATGTTAGTGACAATCACAGATCAGGATGGGTAAGTCCAAGCGTTAATCAGGTATCACACGATTTGCTTTTCTTTCACATATAATAATTGCTCCGTTTTCTGGCTAAACCATAAATATTGTTTTACTTCAGCTCGAAATTCTGGCTAGTATGTCAAGTCGGTACTTGAAAACTTTTAAAACTTCAGATCGGTTTGAAACAATCTAGTAGCGTTCAATAGGCTTACTACTATTGCGACAGCTACAAAAGAGACTGAATTAACATCTCCACTGCAGTGTTACATTGTAGTCGCAGCGAACTTACAGCTCGATGCGGCTACAACTCTCTTCTTGGATAAATGTTATCTCTGTTCTATTTATGGTCTGTGATGTAACCTTCGTAAAGAATATATTTTGAATTATCTATTTAAAGTTTCAGGCTTCGTGTCATCTGATAGTCTTTCATTTAGTCCTTTCTTTATAATAAACGTTATTAGTTACATAGTATTCCTGTTAGCCCAACTTGCAGTAGTGTTAATTTTGTTGTCAGTAGCTCCCGTCAATGTCAGGATAATTAATTTTGCTACTTCTTTTGCTACGAAAGGACTTTCATTAGGGGTTCCATATTTGAGATGTTACACAATGGACTGAGCAGTCGAAAATTTCATGACTATGAACCGAAACAAGGCATCTACGCAGTAGCGTTCAACGACAATGCGTACTTTGACGATGCGGTTAAAGAAGAAGAGCTGATGCTTATATTAATACAGAAATTACCAGTTTTGGTGCGTGAGAAGTTAGCACTCACACCTCACTTAACAATGGAGCAAGTGTGTTTGCTAATTGAGCGAATGGAAGATCTGAACGCCGTACGGGAACAACGTGAGCGACACAGTAATAATAATTATCCGAATCGTCATAACGGCCCACCGCGGGAAGAAATTACGAGTTACGGACGGCCGAAAGTGTTTCATCGCTGAGACGATGAGAGACACAGAAGAAACGGATACAAAGTACAATACGGATTCAGGTCAAATCATCCGACGAACCGTTCACACAATGACAGAGGCAGATCGCGATCACAGTCAGCGAGATTCTGAACAGTTAAACTAAGCAAAGTTTCGGAGTCGACCCACTCCGAAACTCTGTTACAGAGACAATGGTCGGATATTATGATAAATGCCATAAAGTGTGAACATGTAAATGACGTCAAAGAGGATTTTTGCCGAGAAGATGAAGAAACAAATAAAGAAATTATAGTGCCATTTGTAGAAGTAGAAGTGTGTGTGGTATTGTTATGGCTGCACTAATTGATTCAGCTAGCGAGGCACGTGCATTTTTGAAAATCTATTTGTGTAATTAAACAATCTTGTAGCCATTCCCACATTTCCTGTTAACGGCGTACGTATTGTCAGTGCAGTTGGAAACCGAAGCAAACCAATTAAAGGACAAGCATTACTAAGATTTCGTATTCAAGGGGACGAATATAAGCAGAGTGAGTTAATCGTTGGTTCTCCCAATGTTGGACTAGTTCTCGGAGTTGACTGGTTGTCAGAGATGAGATGCAGTATAAATTTTCAGAACTGTCTGCGGACGAGAAAAGGTAATGAAAAAAGAAGAATGGTATTTAAGGTATTTATAAGGGCGCTGCGGGCATGAAGATAAGGATGATGCGTTGTAGGTAGAAGATGAAACTCTAATTTTAAACAATTTAGAGAACTACGCTGAGCTGTGAGAGAGTCATACGTTGGTAGATTTGACTGAAGCAGAACGAGAAGAACCGATGGAACTACTAAGATGCTACGTCTACGTATTTTCAAAAATACCGGGATTAATTAAAGGATGTGTTTGTAAAATTAAAGTAAGGGATCATGAACCATTCCGCAGTAAGTCATACGCGATACCATTGGCAAAAAGGGAAGCTTTTAACAAGGAAATACAGAGGATGCTGAATAATCAAATAATTGAGCGCTCAATTAGCGAATATTCAAACCCAATACATGCTGTAGCAAAGAAGGATGGCGCAGTTCGCATTGTTCTTAATGCCCGTGCAGTGAATCGCATAATTTTACCACAAAGTGATCAGCCAGAAAATCTTGAGTTTTTGTTATAAAGATTCAAAGGAGTCAAATATCTAAGTAGCCTTGATTTAACTAGTAGTTACTAGCAATTACTGCTAGGACAGAATAGTAGAAAGTATACAGCATTTCTTTATAATGGGAGAAGTTACCAATTTCAGAGAATGCTGTTTGGTCTTTCGTTTTCTTCAGCGGCTTTTATGAGAGCAGTGGATAAAGTTTTAGGCGAAGATTTGTTGAAACATGTAGCGCTTTATGTGGACGATATTTTGATTAGCACAGCTTCAAGGGATGAACATTTGTACATTATTCATCGGGTACTTGAAGCATTTAGGAAAGCTGGAGTGACTGTGTTGTGGACTGACAAGACAGCCAGTCCACAGTGACGGGTAACCGAAAGGCACGCGTACACACACGCCGACTGACGTGAAGTCTGGAACAGGATACGTAATGAATGGCTCTGAGCACTATGGGACTTAACATCTGTGGTCATCAGTCCCCTAGAACTTAGAACTACTTAAACCTAACTAACCTAAGGACATCACACACATCCATGCCCGAGGCAGGATTCGAACCTGCGACCGTAGTAGTCGCGCGGTTCCGGACTGAGCGCCTGAACCTCTAGACCACCGCGGCCGGCACGTAATGAATGCTGTAAAGAAAAGTACGTAGCTCCAGGAATACTTAACTTTAATTCATCATTGTGGTACATCGCTCTTGACGATACAATTGAGACTCTTTAAATACAAGCACTGTAAGGCTAATGGCGCCTTGCTAGGTCGTAGCCATGGACTTAGCTGAAGGCTATTCTAACTGTCTCTCGGCAAATGAGAGAAAGGCTTCGTCAGTGTAGTCGCTAGCAAAGTCGTCGTACAACTGGGGGGAGTGCTAGTACGTCTGTCTAGATCTGCCGTGTGGTGGCGCTCGGTCTGCAATTACTGACAGTGGCGACACGCGGGTCCGACATGTACTAAAGGACCGCGGCCGATTTAAAGCTACCACCTAGCAAGTGTGGTGTCTGGCGGTGACACCACAGACTGTTAACCTGGACAAATCGGAATTCGCCAAGTTGCAAATTAAATTCCTTGGTCATATTATTTCGTCACGAGGGAGTGAAACGGATCCAACAAAAATGGACACAGTAAGAAATTTTCCGTCACCTAAGAGCCGTAAGCAACTTAACTCGTTTGTTGGCTTCTGTAATTTTTATCGTCGTTTTCTTTCTGGATGCTGCTTATCTTCTCCTGTTTTAATGGACTTGCTGAAAGAGGATGCTATATGGAAATGGACTCATGAACATCAGACAGCGTTTGATTTAACAAAAAACCAACCTGCGTGAAGCGCCTATCCTTCACCACCCTGATTTAAGTAAAAATATTTATCTTGGGACCGATTCAAGTGATTTCTTGGCGCGGAATTATATCAAGTAATTGAAGTCAATGGAGTTACTGAACATCATACTATTGCATTAGCGTGTCGTGCTGGGAGCGAAAATATACTGTCACGGAAAGGGAAGCACTTTCCATCGTTTGGAATTTCGAAAAGTTTCGTTTTTATCTATTTGGAAGGCATACTGTCGTAGTGACAGATCACAAAGCATTATCATTCTTGATGAGTTGCAAATTGATGCACGACAGGCTAATCCTGTGGTCGTTAATGCTTCAGCAATACAGTTTTGAGATTCAGTATATACCAGGAAAGCAGAACATGGTGCCGAATGCGCTGTCAAGGCTATCAGACGGATAAGATTCAGTAAATGTTGCGCATCCACGGTAGAAAGATGTAAGGATTCATTCTATGCGAGGTGTTGTAGGCGAGCGTCATATACGTAAAATTCTGCGGAACATCAAACAGGAACAGGACGCAGATGAAATATTGAGGATGGTTAAAGAAAAATTTGATGATCCGAATGCCGAGAGTAGTGAAAAGATACGTCAATATGATTTAACTCAAGATTCCATCCTTTACCGGCGAAGCAATTTGAATTCTGATCATTGGAGCCTATGTGTACCCAAACATGTTGTGGACGATTTTTGGGCCACGTAAATGTATACTAAAATTGCAAGAGAACGTCATCTTCGATAACATGGCGCGGAAGGACGATCAATTCTAAAATCTTGCGATCTCTGCCAAAAAACTGAAGTGTCTACGATTCAGCACAAAGGCTTCATGCATAGCATTATACCTCAAAACCCTGGCGAGACTTCAGCTCTCCATCTCTATGGACCGCTACCCAGATCAAAAGGAAATTCTGGTTGTGATGGATGTCTTTTCGAAATTTGTACGCTTTTACCCACTCAGGAACGCCAACAGTCAGATCATAAACAAGAAACTCAGGGAAGAATACTTCGTAAATACTGTCAAGCCAGAATGCAATATATCGGACAATGGTCCACAATTTCGGTCACACCTATGAAAAGATTTTGTTAATGATGAAGGTATTCGGCACATTGCATTATCGTCTTTCAGGCTCTCGTCCAAACCGACTGAACGCCAAATGCGTGAACTCGGACGCGTAGGAAGGAACATAGAAGACGGATAGAACGATTGACGGATTTTGATACAGTAATTAATATTTTATCGCGTGATTCGATAGGATTGCCGCCATGTACAGTTCTCTTTGGAAAGAAACCTGACAGTATCTTTCATGAATACATCTCCTTTCTTGCAAGAAGAGGAAATTAAGCAAGAAGAGCGCTTTGAATTCGCGTTGGAGACGATGAAGAAACGAGTAGAAGAACGGAAGCTGGCACACGACGGTGATTTAGTACTCATTCGAACTCACACGAAAAAGTTTTATCACTGCTACCGAGCATCATTCAAAATTAGGGAACTTGTTCACCCTAATTCGGTTGAAATTGAATGGCGCAGTCTGGTAGGTATCATAGCCTACAATATGTAAAAACATTAAACTGTATAATTTGTAATAAGTGTTGCAAGACAAGAGATGCTCTGTGAAAAAGTGAACATTGTGTTATTTGTGAACATATATGTTGCCTGTTTGAAAGTAAATAGACAATAGTCAGTAGCTATTGTGAGTTATAGTGAACAGTAGTAGGTAGCTACTGCGAGCTAGGTGCAATCAGTTTTAAACATTTTCTGCCGTTAAGTAAACATTGTACAGTGTTTGGGTCAGAACCACATCCATAAGCAACAATCAGGACGCTTGGCGCGAGTGTTGTGTTTACTACAGACTGAATGTGCGTGCGCTGTGTATGTTTTGTTTCCCCACTGCCGTAATTCCCTTTTGTGTTTATATGTTGGCGAGCTGACATGGAGCCACCAACGTGAAGCAATGCCCGCGCAGTGTATATTTTGTTTCCCCACTGCCGGAATTCCCTTTTGTGTTTATATGTTGGCGAGCCGACATGGAGCCACCAACGTGAAGCAATGCCCGCGCAGTGTATATTTTGTTTCCCCACTGCCGTAATTCCCTTTTGTGTTTATACGTTGGCGAGCCGACGTGGAGCCACCGACATGAAGCGATGCGCGCTCAGCGCAGTCGTCACTTGTCACTGCTGCAGCAGTAGGTATGCTAACCCCTACGAGAACCTAGCGCGCAGCGCGACCGTCGTTTGTTTCAGCGCTGCACTGGCATGTCTGGTTGGCGAGCTGTGTGAAACGCGGAACCATGGGATGCTGACGTCAGCGACCAGCTGATCAACAAGCTTCATGACGCGGGAGTCGCTGTTACGACGCCGTTACGACAATTCCATCAACTTGCAAACAACGAGTCTACAGTCCCCAGCGGCTTCGATGCCCCAGCTCTATAATTCATCTAAAGCTACGAATGCGTGTGTTTTGCATCGCTTCATATAGGATAGTGAAAAAGCAGAGTAACTAGTGAAAGTGTTGTTGTTATTGTGGCGGTGTATCCCCGGCAGCGTCGATGCCACAGCCCAATGCATCGTGAACCAGTGTGTTTGGGTGTAATTTACAACTCAACATATAGGCAGCGACCTAAAACAGAGTAATTAGATATGAAGTGCTACGGCCGGCCGAAGTGGCCGTGCGGTTAAAGGCGCTGCAGTCTGGAACCGCAAGACTGCTACGGTCGCAGGTTCGAATCCTGCCTCGGGCATGGATGTTTGTGATGTCCTTAGGTTAGTTAGGTTTAACTAGTTCTAAGTTCTAGGGGACTAATGACCTCAGCAGTTGAGTCCCATAGTGCTCAGAGCCATCAGCCATGAAGTGCTACGTAGCAAAGTGTTTTCCAATGTGACTGTTTATGTATTACTTCCCAAGGTATGTGGTTTTTGTCAAATTTTGTGTATTTATAACCCTGTAAACTGTGTACCAAATCTAATGGTATCATATTTTGAAAATATGCTGCCACTAGGAGTATAAATTTGTGTTGGGTAGTAATAGTATATTTTCCTGTCTATATTGTGTAGTAGTTAGAGTGGTCTATTTAATATTTTGTTTACTTTTGAATCACATTTATTCTGTTAGGCCTATGTTTCTATTCATTCAATACAGTGACAATATAATGATTAGTTATTACAACAAATTTGATGAACAAGCTAATAGATAATTGTTATTAATGTGTCATATTTAGCCTTGCTATTTCAGTGGGATGTAACAGCTTTGGGTTTCATGTTGCCATGTTATTTCAATAAATTATGTAGTATGCACAAGCATTTGTTATTAACCTGAATAATCTTGTTGCTAATTAGTGATAGATTGATTGGTGTATTTTGACTAATGCAGTGCAATTTAGTGATACTAACTTTAATTTCTTAAATGGCATTTGCCATGGACAAATATAAACAAATATAGTAAACAGGGACTCAAATGAGAATTATTCTTAATGAATGGAGATTCTGCATTGATAAGCAAATTGTTTAGACTAATTACTGTAATTTTATCATTAAATTTTTTTTCTTTTTTTGCCTTTCTATATATTTTTTAATAACTTTAACATTCAAATCTAATATTTTATCACATTAAAGTATTATTTTGGTAGGGATGTGTAAGGGTACAGTATCGATTGTGCACTATGCACCGGTCATAAAATAAATCAAACACTGCAGTGCAGTCAACAATGTGCAAGTGGGTGAGCAAGAGTCGAGTGTTGGAGTCCATGAGTGGAAGTCAGGTGTGCAAAAGGCTAGAGACAGTTGCTCAGTAACGAGGCTGGAGATTAGTGGCAGAATGTAGGCGTAATGCCACACAGTATTTGATTTGTGTTGTGTGTTTATAAATGTTGGTTTACAAAAAGGGTGTTTTAACTAATAAAATCCAGTATTTGTGAAGGGAGATATTATCATTTAGTAGTTTTCCTTAGATTTCCCAAGAACAGAAGGGCATGACAATGAGTTTCACGAAGGTGAGCTATTACCTATTATGCTAAATTAATTAAATATAACTTCATCTTCAGCGTATGTGAATAATTAAGTTTAGTGGGAGGAGGTAATAAGCCGTTTTTTGCTGTACTCATTTCAGTGGAAGCCTAATTGGTTTGTAATTTCCCTTCATACAATCACTTGGTTTGTAATTTCCCTTCATACAATCACTTCCCGCCCCATGAACCATGGACCTTGCCGTTGGTGGGGAGGCTTGCGTGCCTCAGCGATACAGATGGCCGTACCGTAGGTGCAACCACAATGGAGGGGTATCTGTTGAGAGGCCAGACAAACATGTGGTTCCTGAAGAGGGGCAGCAGCCTTTTCAGTAGTTGCAGGGGCAACAGTCTGGATGATTGACTGATCTGGCCTTGTAACATTAACCAAAATGGCCTTGCTGTGCTGGTACTGCGAACGGCTGAAAGCAAGGGGAAACTACAGCCGTAATTTTTCCCGAGGACATGCAGCTCTACTGTATGATTAAATGATGATGGCGTCCTCTTGGGTAAAATATTCCGGAGGTAAAATAGTCCCCCATTCGGATCTCCGGGCGGGGACTACTCAAGAGGACGTCGTTATCAGGAGAAAGAAAACTGGCGTTCTACGGATCGGAGCGTGGAATGTCAGATCCCTTAATCGGGCAGGTAGGTTAGAAAATTTAAAAAGGGAGATGGATAGGTTAAAGTTAGATATAGTGGGAATTAGTGAAGTTCGGTGGCAGGAGGAACAAGACTTTTGGTCAGGTGATTACAGGGTTATAAATACAAAATCAAATAGGGGTAATGCAGGAGTAGGTTTAACAATGAATAAAAAAATAGGAGTGCGGGTTAGCTACTACAAACAGCATAGTGAACGCATTATTGTGGCCAAGATAGACACAAAGCCCATGCCTACTACAGTAGTACAAGTTTATATGCCAACTAGCTCTGCAGATGATGAAGAAATAGATGAAATATATGACGAGATAAAAGAAATTATTCAGGTAGTGAAGGGAGACGAAAATTTAATAGTGATGGGCGACTGGAATTCGTCAGTAGGAAAAGGGAGAGAAGGAAACATAGTAGGTGAATATGGATTGGGGGGAAGGAATGAAAGAGGAAGCCGCCTTGTAGAATTTTGCACAGAGCATAACTTAATCATAGCTAACACTTGGTTCAAGAATCATGAAAGGAGGCTGTATACATGGAAGAAGCCTGGAGATACTGACAGGTTTCAGATAGATTATATAATGGTAAGACAGAGATTTAGGAACCAGGTTTTAAATTGTAAGACATTTCCTGGGGCAGATGTAGATTCTGACCACAATCTATTGGTTATGAACTGCAGATTGAAACTGAAGAAACTGCAAAAAGGTGGGAATTTAAGGAGATGGGACCTGGATAAACTGAAAGAACCAGAGGTTGTAGAGAGTTTCAGGGAGAGCATAAGGGAAAAATTGACAGGAATGGGGGAAAGAAATACAGTAGAAGAAGAATGGGTAGCTCTGAGGGATGAAGTAGTGAAGGCAGCAGAGGATCAAGTAGGTAAAAAGACGAGGGCTAATAGAAATCCTTGGGTAACAGAAGAAATATTGAATTTAATTGATGAAAGGAGAAAATATAAAAATGCAGTAAATGAAGCAGGCAAAAAGGAATACAAACGCCTCAAAAATGAAATCGACAGAAAGTGCAAAATGGCTAAGCAGGGATGGCTAGAGGACAAATGTAAGGATGTAGAGGCTTGTCTCACTAGGGGTAAGATAGATACTGCCTACAGGAAAATTAAAGAGACCTTTGGAGAGAAGAGAACCACTTGTATGAATATCATGAGCTCAGATGGCAATCCAGTTCTAAGCAAAGAAGGGAAAGCGGAAAGGTGGAAGGAGTATATAGAGGGTTTATACAAGGGCGATGTACTTGAGGACAATATTATGGAAATGGAAGAGGATGTAGATGAAGATGAAATGGGAGATACGATACTGCGTGAAGAGTTTGACAGAGCACTGAAAGACCTGAGTCGAAACAAGGCCCCGGGAGTAGACAACATTCCATTAGAACTACTGATGGCCTCAGGAGAGCCAGTCATGACAAAACTCTACCATCTGGTGAGCACGATGTATGAGACAGGCGAAATACCCTCAGACTTTAAGAAGAATATAATAATTCCAATCCCAAAGAAAGCAGGTGTTGACAGATGTGAAAATTACCGAACTATCAGTTTAATAAGTCACAGCTGCAAAATACTAACGCGAATTCTTTACCGACGAATGGAAAAACTGGTAGAAGCCGACCTCGGGGAAGATCAGTTTGGATTCCGTAGAAATGTTGGAACACGTGAGGCAATACTGACCTTACGACTTATCTTGGAAGAAAGATTAAGAAAAGGCAAACCTACGTTTCTAGCATTTGTAGACTTAGAGAAAGCTTTTGACAATGTTGACTGGAATACTCTCTTTCAAATTCTGAAGGTGGCAGGGGTAAAATACAGGGAGCGAAAGGCTATTTACAATTTGTACAGAAACCAGATGGCAGTTATAAGAGTCGAGGGGCATGAAAGGGAAGCAGTGGTTGGGAAAGGAGTGAGACAGGGTTGTAGCCTCTCCCCGATGTTATTCAATCTGTATATTGAGCAAGCAGTAAAGGAAACAAAAGAAAAATTCGGAGTAGGTATTAAAATTCATGGAGAAGAAGTAAAAACTTTGAGGTTCGCCGATGACATTGTAATTCTGTCAGAGACAGCAAAGGACCTGGAAGAGCAGTTGAACGGAATGGACAGTGTCTTGAAAGGAGGATATAAGATGAACATCAACAAAAGCAAAACGAGGATAATGGAATGTAGTCAAATTAAGTCGGGTGATGCTGAGGGAATTAGATTAGGAAATGAGACACTTCAAGTAGTAAAGGAGTTTTGCTATTTAGGGAGTAAAATAACCGATGATGGTCGAAGTAGAGAGGATATAAAATGTAGACTGGCAATGGCAAGGAAAGCGTTTCTCAAGAAGAGAAATTTGTTAACATCGAATATAGATTTAGGTGTCAGGAAGTCGTTTCTGAAAGTATTTGTATGGAGTGTAGCCATGTATGGAAGTGAGACATGGACGATAACTAGTTTGGACAAGAAGAGAATAGAAGCTTTCGAAATGTGGTGCTACAGAAGAATGCTGAAGATAAGGTGGGTAGATCACGTAACTAATGAGGAGGTATTGAATGGGATTGGGGAGAAGAGAAGTTTGTGGCACAACTTGACTAGAAGAAGGGATCGGTTGGTAGGACATGTTCTGAGGCATCGAGGGATCACAAATTTAGCATTGGAGGGCAGCGTGGAGGGTAAAAATCGTAGAGGGAGACCAAGAGATCAATACACTAAGCAGATTCAGAAGGATGTAGGTTGCAGTAGGTACTGGGAGATGAAGAAGCTTGCACAGGATAGAGTAGCATGGAGAGCTGCATCAAACCAGTCTCAGGACTGAAGACCACAACAACAACAACAATCACTTCTTAACGAACTGCCATAGCTCGTTCAGTTCCTGTTGTAAGATTGCAGTTCCAATCTGCTGTCTCAAAGGACGCCAGTTTTAATTGGTGTATAATCGACTTAAGGTCTCTTAAAAGCCAGCGGCTGAAAAATTTAAGGTACTCTTAAATCAACGAGCGTAAAATAAGTTTTCTCCCAATGTTTTGATGGCAAATATCGGACACATAATTAGGCAATTTGTACAAAAAAACACAGGAAGAAAACGAGCGAGTGAAAGCCACAATGTTTGGAAGCGAACAATGATTAAGCATGGAGGAGTGTTGCATTGCATTGCATATACACCTTCGTCTACAGTGTGAGATTCACTGGCAAGTGCGTCGCTGGGTGTACCTGAAATTGCAACCTACATATAGGTTTGTTTCGGTTCCTTTTATGTGTTGGTCGTGGGCAATATGACTGACTGTACACGTCTGTGTAAGCTGTTATTTGTACGACCTCTACGAGATATGCACGTAAAAGGCTGAAGAATGTGACTAGTTCATAACATTGAAGAAGGTACGTAAATTTTATAAGCATGCAATGGAGATAAATGGCATCTACTCCGAGGACCTGCCAGCTGAGACTGATACGCTATGAAGTCAAACAGCCCTGTGGCCATTTGCACTGATTGTACTTCTATGTAAAGTATGTGATTAAGAGTATCCGGACACTTACTAGTGGACATTAATATTGGATCTGACAACTCCATGCCTTTATGATGGCCTGGAATCCGTTGAGAACTCTTTTATTGAGTTGTGTAATTGTCTGTGGAGGAATGGCAGCACATTCTTCCTCGAGATCATAAACCAAAGGAGGTAGTGATTTTGGATGCTGGGGTACAGCTCAAATTAGACTTTCTAAATCATCACGAAGATGATCCATTGAGTTTAGGTCAGGACTCCGGCCACGTGTGTCCATTACATGAATGTTACTGTCCACAAATCACTGTGTCACACATACTGCTCTATGACAGGGTGCATTGTTATCTCAATACAGTCATCATCTATGAACTGTTTCTCTACTGTGGGCGGTACACAATGCAGTAAAACACGAGGGTTCCCCAGAAAGCAATGCACAGCATTTTTTCTTCAACAATTCTTCATTGAACATGGTAAGAATTACACACACGAAAGAATGGTGTTTCATCTACACACCCTATTTTTCCACGTAATCTCCATCTCATTCTGTTGCCTCCCTCCAGCTTGAAACAGGGGCATGTATGCCTTGTAGGTACCAATCCTTTAATATCCAAAAGTGGACTCCCCGACCTCTGCAAATCGTGGAGCTCTGCCAAACCGCCTTCTGATGACCTCACCCTACTTGCCCAGCGACGAACTGTACTTCTATCGACAGCAGATGCCCCACTGACTTTGCACAAGTGTTCTTTCTCTGCAGCGAGAAATTCAATGACGGCACGTTGGTTGTAATGTACGTTACCTACAGATGCCATTTTGAAACTGTCCTGCAGCTACACCATCTGTCGGAAGTGACGGAAACTTGAGGCTTTCACTCAAGAGACTTCAAATAATACATGCTTAACGTTTCGCATTTGTAACATTGTTTTCATCTGAGAAAGAAAATGCGATTCATTACTTTCTGGCCATCCCTCGTATGTTCATATCCATCCACATTTAGCATGGAATTAGGAGACCACACCCTAACCATGAGAAGTAACCCCAAATCGTAGCAGCACCTCCTGCATATTTCACTGGTTTCACTCCACAAGGTGGCAGATAAAGTTCTCCAAACATTCGCTAAATCAAAACCATTCCATTTGATTGTCTCAATCACTCCAAATCATTCGATTCCAGTCTCCATTTCCAGTGGTGTTGTTCTTCGTACCACCTCAAGCATCGCTTAGCATTGACTACAGAAACACGTAACTCACGAGTAGCTGCACGACCATTATGGTCCATGTTTTTAACTCTCTACCATTGTACTACCTGAACTGATTTCATGCGATGTCTTATAACATCCATCCGCAATGCTAGATGGTAGCTGTCCATCACTAGATGAGGTCTGTCTGCTCCTGGTTTAACTGTGGTTGTTGTTTCGCGTTTCCACTTCCTCAGCACTCCCCGCCCTTCCTTTATGGTATACTAGCGGGTCTGCCACCTGCAACCTCTAGTGGTCATTACATAATGGTGTCCGGACACTTTTCATCAGATGGTGTAACTTTTGTAGATAAACTGCAGTGTCCCACTTACCTGTCAAGGAATCGTAGCATGAATTTGCTAAACTTATAACTGGGGCACTTAATATCTTGACATATTCACATCCCAAAATATTTTTGAGATATGATTATATAAACGGTGTTCATTTTAACTGAAGGCAGTGAAACATCTAGAAAACTACACATCAGATAAAAAAAGGTATACTTACAATTATTTTTGTCTCAGAGGGTGACATCCAATGATATCATAATCTAACGGCCCCCTCGCCACCCCAACTCCGTGCGGATGGCAGGGGTCAGCAGAGGAACCTTCAATGGGAACCCCCATTTCTTGTTGCAGATTACAATTCTACGGCGAAATCTGCATACGTTTTGTCTGAAGCATTTTCTTCGGCCCGCATCTCGTGGTCGTGCGGTAGCGTTCTCGCTTCCCACGCCCGGGTTCCCGGGCTCGATTCCTGGCGGGGTTAAGGATTTTCTCTGCCTCGTGATGGCTGGGTGTTGTGTGCTGTCCTTAGGTTGGTTAGGTTTAAGTAGTTCTAAGTTCTAGGGGACTGATGACCATAGATGTTAAGTCCCATAGTGCTCAGAGCCATTTGAACCATTTTCTTTGTTTCTCCATAGATGGCGCTGTAATCAGAGGAATAGAAATGGATTCATAATCCTAGTTTACGACATGCTGCTCAATGACCCTTGAATATTCAATGGCATGTGGGACCCCACCTTCATGCTGCAAAGGTAGGACAGGCCAGTATTTCATAACAATTAACTGGAAACCCCATTTGGAACGTTGTATTCCTCCGACATGTCGAACAAGGGACTACTCATCACGCAACTGTGGCTGTGTAGTGAACTATGACATATCATAACAGGCAGTACTCAGTGACCAGGGCTTATGTATCATGCAGACATGAAACAGATAAGAGGTTCTAAACATTATAATACTTGCTGTTGCATTGTATGCCGAGCGTTTTCCAGAGAAAGTCAGCTCGGAATCATTTTTTTTACAAGGCTGTGAATGCATTTGTGTCTGATGGTACCGTGCAGGAAACGAAACAAACGTGTAACAGAAGAAGCTAATGAAATAGCTGTACTATCAACAGTGCACTACAACCCACTGACAAGTGGCTGGCAATTGCACCGCGATTCCGGTGTAGTATTGTCACAATACTGAATCGTTATAAGCGTCGTCCAGACCACGTGTCGCTGCATCAAGAACCTCATTACCCAGATTTCCGTAAGCCGGAAGTGTTCTCTGAACGGACATGTCAACAAATGCAAACCACCACCACGTTCTTTGCCGAGGTACTATTTTCAGATGAGTCTACATTCACAAGCCATGGTAGCGTTAACCGGCACAATACCCATTACTGGAGTGTGGGTGATCCCCACTGGTTACGGCAAGTTCAACATTAGTGTCCTTGGTCGGTTAACGTATTGTGTGGGATCATGGAGAAAAAAATCTCGTTTGTCCGCATTTTATCGACGACACGTTAAATGAACTCAAATATCGAACGTTTTCGCAATGGGAACTACCGGTTCTACTGCAGTACGTTGCCTTGGACGTTCGAAAACGTACACTCCTGGAAATGGAAAAAAGAACACATTGACACCAGTGTGTCAGACCCAACATACTTGCTCCGGACACTGCGAGAGGGCTGTACAAGCAATGATCACACGCACGGCACAGCGGACACACCAGGAACCGCGGTGTTGGCCGTCGAATGGCGCTAGCTGCGCAGCATTTGTGCACCGCCGCCGTCAGTGTCAGCCAGTTTGCCGTGGCATACGGAGCTCCATCGCAGTCTTTAACACTGGTAGCATGCCGCGACAGCGTGGACGTGAACCGTATGTGCAGTTGATGGACTTTGAGTGAGGGCGTATAGTGGGCATGTGGGAGGCCGGGTGGACGTACCGCCGAATTGCTCAACACGTGGGGCGTGAGGTCTCCACAGTACATCGATGTTGTCGCCAGTGGTCGGCGGAAGGTGCACGTGCCCGTCGACCTGGGACCGGACCGCAGCGACGCACGGATGCACGCCAAGACCGTAGGATCCTACGCAGTGCCGTAGGGGACCACACCGCCACTTCCCAGCAAATTAGGGACACTTTTGCTCCTGGGGTATCGGCGAGGACCATTTGCAACCGTCTCCATGAAGCTGGGCTATGGTCCCGCACACCGTTAGGCCGTCTTCCGCTCACGCCCCAACATCGTGCAGCCCGCCTCCAGTGGTGTCGCGACGGGCGTGAATGGAGGGACGAATGGAGACGTGTCGTCTTCAGCGATGAGAGTCGCTTCTGCCTTGGTGCCAATGATGGTCGTATGCGTGTTTGGCGCCGTGCAGGTGAGCGCCACAATCAGGACTGCGTACGACCGAGGCACACAGGGCCAACACCCGGCATCATGGTCTGGGGAGCGATCTCCTACACTGGCCGTACACCACTGGTGATCGTCGAGGGGACACTGAATAGTGCACGGTACATCCAAACCGTCATCGAACCCATCGTTCTACCATTCCTAGACCGGCAAGGGAACTTGCTGTTCCAACAGGACAATGCACGTCCGCATGTATCCCGTGCCACCCAACGTGCTCTAGAAGGTGTAAGTCAACTACCCTGGCCAGCAAGATCTCTGGATCTGTCCCCCATTGAGCATGTTTGGGACTGGATGAAGCGTCGTCTCACGCGGTCTGCACGTCCAGCACGAACGCTGGTCCTACTGAGGTGCCAGGTGGAAAGGGCATGGCAAGCCGTTCCACAGGACTACATCCAGCATCTCTACGATCGTCTCCATGGGAGAATAGCAGCCTGCATTGCTGCGAACGGTGGATATACACTGTACTAGTGCCGACATTGTGCATGCTCTGTTGCCTGTGTCTATGTGCCTGTGGTTCTGTCAGTGTGATCATGTGATGTATATGACCCCAGGAATGTGTCAATGAAGTTTCCCCTTCCTGGGACAATGAATTCACGGTGTTCTTATTTCAATTTCCAGGAGTGTATATGGTTTCAGAATTATGGCTGCCCAGCACATTACGCAGCCATGTTTATACTGGTCGGTGGATTGCTAGAGGTGGCCAATTAATTGGACCGCAAGGTCGCCAGATTTGACGTCGCCGTATTTCTTTCTGTGGGGATATTTAGGAGGTAAGGTGCACCAGCGAGTGCTGACAGGCCATGAAGGCAATGTAGACTGTATCAGAAACGCTAGTGGTGACATTTCTGCAGATATGCTTCTGTCCTATAAACGGTCATTTGAGAAGCGGATCAATAAGTGTACTGAAGCTGGCAGTACTACGTTTCAACACAACTGGAAAAATAGAGTACATGGCCACCGTGGCGCGTCGATTAGTCCACTATTCAATATGTCTGAAGAATACGACGTTGCGAATGGGGTTTTCAACTGGAAGTTATGAGGTATTGGCCTTTGCAGCATGGAGGTGGCGTTCCACGTTGCACTGGATATTCATGGGCCATTGAGTAGCATGTCGTAAATTACAATTGTGTACCCATTTCTGATACTCTGATTACAGCGTCTTGAGTCGTAATCTAAAATAAGAAACTTGGGTTCCCATTGTACAGGGTGATTCAAAAAGAATACCACAACTTTAAAAATGTGTATTTAATGAAAGAAACATTATATAACCTTCTGTTATACATCATTACGAAGAGTATTTAAAAAGGTTTTTTTTTTCACTCAAAAACAAGTTCAGAGATGTTCAATATGCCCCCCCCCCCTCCAGATACTCGAGCAATATCAACCCGACACTCCAACTCGTTCCACACTCTCTGTAGCATATCAGGCGTAACAGTTTGGATAGCTGCTGTTATTTCTCGTTTCAAATCATCAGTGGTGGCTGGGAGAGGTGGCCGAAACACCATATCCTTTACATACCCCCATAAGAAAAAATCGCAGGAGGTAAGATCAGGGCTTCTTGGAGGCCAGTGATGAAGTGCTCTGTCACGGGCTGCCTGGCGGCCGATCCATCGCCTCGGGTAGTTGACGTTCAGGTAGTTACGGACAGATAAGTGCCAATGTGGTGGCGCTCCATCCTGCTGAAATATGAATTGTTGTGCTTCTTGTTCGAGCTGAGGGAACAGCCAATTCTCTAACATCTCCAGATACTGTAGTCCAGTTACAGTAGCACTGACGCTGACGCCTAGTCAACAGCGCCTCAAGCGAACAAATGTACAACTAAATGAAACTTTATAGCTCCCTTAATTCGCCGACAGATAGTGCTTAGCTCTGCCTTTTGTCGTTGCAGAGTTTTAAATTCCTAAAGTTGTGGTATTCTTTTTGAATCACCCTGTATGTTTCCAATTCGGCCCCTGTCGCCATTGCAATAGGTGAAGTGGGAGTTAGAGTGTACTTTTTTGATCAAATGTGAAATTTCCGAGATATTTCCATGTCTTCTGTTAATATCAACAACCTGCAGGTTATATTTGTGACTGATTAAATTTGTTGTGGTTGACCACACTTTTATGTTCCTTGTGAAGCACATCGGTTTTGCAGTCATCTGTTCATCTACAGTACGATCTAGTTACTTTTTAAATCAGCCTTATATTTCGTCGAAATCTGTTCGGTAAAACTGCATTTCCTGTTCGTGCTGAAGTTGCGTAAATATTCATCAGTTGTAAGCCATTGACATGCTATTGTGCAAACAGAAGTGAGTCATGCGACTGGTTCACGTTTTATTACCTTTTGGTGTACTATGGGAGGCCCCCGTTCATTAGCCAAACTTTTTGTGCATTCCTGAAATATGAACTGAACACCAACCAGCGCAACGCTGTGAGACGGGATTAAGAAGGCGCTGACCCACGCGCCGGTGAAAGAGTGGGCAACGCTACACCTCCACGAAGACAAGAGTTCATTGTCCCTTGTCAATGCTGATTTAACTAGTCGCTCATCACTGGTCCCAACAGTTCCGTTGCAGTCTTCGAGGGCATCAGCACTCAGTATTACGAGGATGTTACCTAGCCTGAATTCTGCGAGTAGTAAAATGAATATATGTGATTGCACGTAGGAGGCACAAGTAGTTAAGTTTCTGTTCTTTTTAGAATTAAGTTGTTGTTGTTGTTGTGGTCTTCAGTCCTGAGACTGGTTTGATGCAGCCCTCCATGCTACTCTATCCTGTGCAAGCCTCTTCATCTCCCAGTAGCTACTGCAGCCTACATCCTTCTGAATCTGCTTAGTGTATTCATCTATTGGTCTCCCTCTACGATTCTTACCCTCCACGCTGCCCTCCAATTCTAAATTGGTGATCCCTTGATGCCTCAGAATATGCCCTACTAACCGATCCCTTCTTCTAGTCAAGTTGTGCTACAACTTTATCTTCTCTCCAATTCTATTCCATACCTCCTCATTAGTTATCTACCCATATAATCATCAGCATTCTTCTGTAGCACCACATCACGAAAGCTTCTATTCTTTCCTGTCCAAATTATTTATCCTCCATGTCTCACTTCCATACATGGCTACACTCCATACAAATACTTTCAGAAACGACTTCCGGGCACTTAAATCTATACTCGACTATACACGATGTTAACAAATTTCTCTTCTTCAGAAACGCCTTGCTTGCCATCGCCAGTCTACATTTCATATCCCCTCTACTTTGACCATCATCAGTTATTTTGCTCCCCAAATAGCAAAACGCATTTACTACCCTAAGCGTCTCATTTCCTAATCTAATTCCCGCAGCATCACCCGATTTAATTCGACTACACTCCATTATCCTCGTTAATATCCAAGTGTCTTGTACAGATGATTTTGGATTCCTGCTACTGGCCATCACAACTTCTCTCCTTCCTTGTCTATGTCTGTGCTGACTCTCACAGTAACCGACACAGTAAGCCGCTGCTGCGTTAACTCCTCCACAACAACCAGAAACATCCGCAACACCGCCTCCGCTCAGATCGACGCTCATTGTTACACGTCAAGTGCAACGTGCTGTGAGACTTTCCTACTTCTAGTCAACGGCTGGAAAAGAAGATCACTGCTTCACTCAGAAGTTATTCCCGTCTAGCAGGCCGGAGTTGCTAGTTTTTGAAGAATTAGTTTCCGTTTCGCTAGGTAATACGAGAATTAGGTACAGGTTTCTGCAGCTCGGCCGGCCGATGTGGCCGAGAAGTTCTACGCGCTTCAGTCCGGAACTGCGTTGCTGCTACGGTCGCAGGTTCGAATCCTGCCCCGGGCATAGATGTGTCTGACGTCCTTAGGTTACTTACGTTTAAGTAGTTCTACATCTAGGCGATGGATGACCTGAGATATTAAGTCCCATAGTGCTTAGAGCCATTTTTTCTGCAGCTCGTTACAAGTTCTTTCGACTGCGGAGAAAGCCAGAACAGACGAGCGCCAGTGGGTCACTGAACACAGAGTACGCGAAAGAACTTGCCCCCCCTTCTAACAGCCGTGTACCGCAAGTCTCTAGAGGAACGGAAGGTTCCAAATGATTGGAAAAGAGCACAGGTAGTCCCAGTCTTCAAGAAGGGTCGTCGAGCAGATGCGCAAAACTATAGACCTATATCTCTGACGTCGATCTGTTGTAGGATTTTAGAACATGTTTTTTTCTCGCGTATCATGTCGTTTTTTGAAACCCAGAATGTACTATGTAGGAATCAACATGGATTCTGGAAACAGCGATCGTGTGAGACCCAACTCGCTTTATTTGTTCATGAGACCCAGAAAATATTAGATACAGGCTCCCAGGTAGATGCTAATTTTCTTGACTTCTGGAAGGCGTTCGATACAGTTCCGCACTGTCGCCTGATAAACAAAGTAAGAGCCTACGGAATATCAGACCAGCTGTGTGACTGGATTGAAGAGTTTTTAGCAAACAGAACACAGCATGTTGTTATCAATGGAGAGACGTCTACAGACGTTAAAGTAACCTCTGGCGTGCCACAGGGGAGTGTTATGGGACCATTGCTCTTCACAATATATATAAATGACCTAGTCGATAGCGTCGGAAGTTCCATGCGGCTTTTCGCGGATGATGCTGTAGTATACAGAGAAGTTGCAGCATTAGAAAATTGTAGCGAAATGCAGGAAGATCTGCAGTGGATAGGCACTTGGTGCAGGGAGTGGCAACTGACCCTTAACATAGACAAATGTAATGTATTGCGAATACATAGAAAGAAGGATCCTTTATTGTATGATTATATGATAGCGGAACAAACACTGGTAGCAGTTACTTCTGTAAAATATCTGGGAGTATGCGTGCGGAACGATTTGAAGTTGAATTATCATATAAAATTAATTGTTGGTAAGGCGGGTACCAGGTTGAGATTCATTGGGAGGGTCCTTAGAAAATGTAGTCCATCAACAAAGGAAGTGGCTTACAAAACACTCGTTCGACCTATACTTGAGTATTGCTCATCAGTGTGGGATCCGTACCAGATCGGGTTGACGGAGGAGATAGAGAAGATCCAAAGAAGAGCGGCGCGTTTCGTCACAGGGTTATTTGGTAACCGTGATAGCGTTACGGTGATGTTTAACAAACTCAAGTGGCAGGCTCTGCAAGAGAGGCGCTCTGCATCGCGGTGTAGCTTGCTCGCCAGGTTTCGAGAGGGTGCGTTTCTGGATGAGGTATCGAATATATTGCTTCCCCCTACTTATACCTCCCGAGGAGATCACGAATGTAAAATTAGAGGGATTAGAGCGCGCGCGGAGGCTTCCAGACAGTCGTTCTTCCCGCGAAACATACGCGACTGGAACAGGACAGTGACACGTAAAGTGCCCTCCGCCACACACCGTTGGGTGGCTTGCGGAGTATAAATGTAGATGTAGTTGCAGACGTAGATGAACTTCAGGGTTAGATAGAATGACACTGTCATTTACATTGATGCTGAGGACAGTACTGTAGTGATGAAACGATTCTTGATGCTATTGTGTACAATGTGCCAGACAGTAGGATTCGTGAACAAATACGTCAACATTCTGATCCTAATTTGAAACAATTGTTACAAATTACTGAACATTAGGATTCGTGTGACAGTGCCATGGAATACTTGGGGATAGCTCCCATCTGCAGTGTAATGCAAAGTGAGAAACAGGTTTGGCCACGCGACTGAGTGCCGTGCACGAACAGGCCGCCGCACCGTGGCCAAAGTAAACATACAGGGTGTTTCAAAAATGACCGGTATATCTGAAACGGCAATAAAAACTAAACGAGCAGCGATAGAAATACACCGTTTGTTCCAATATGCTTGGGACAACAGTACATTTTCAGGCGGACAAACTTTCGAAATTACAGTAGTTACAATTTTCAACAAAAGATGGCGCTGCAAGTGATGTGAAAGATATAGAAGACAACGCAGTCTGTGGGTGCGCCATTCTGTACCTCGTCTTTCTGCTGTAAGCGTGTGCTGTTCACAACGTGCAAGTGTGCGGTAGACAACATGGTTTATTCCTTAGAACAGAGGATTTTTCTGGTGTTGGAATTCCACCGCCTAGAACGCAGTGTTGTTGCAACAAGACCAAGTTTTCAACGGAGGTTTAATGTAACCAAAGGACCGAAAAGCGATACAATAAAGGATCTGTTTGAAAAATTTCAACGGACTGGGAACGTGATGGATGAACGTGCTGGAAAGGTTGGGCGACCGCGTACGGCAACCACAGAGAGCAACGCGCAGCTAGTGCAGCAGGTGATCCGACAGTGGCCTCGGGTTTCCGTTCGCCGTGTTGCAGCTGCAGTCCAAATGACGCCAACGTCCACGTATCGTCTCATGCGCCAGAGTTTACACCTCTATCCATACAAAATTCAAACGCGGCAACCCCTCAGCGCCGCTACCATTGCTGCACGAGAGACATTCGCTAACGATATAGTGCACAGGATTGATGACGGCGATATGCATGTGGGCAGCATTTGGTTTACTGACGAAGCTTATTTTTACCTGGACGGCTTCGTCAATAAACAGAACTGGCGCATATGGGGAACCGAAAAGCCCCACGTTGCAGTCCCATCGTCCCGGCATCCTCAAAAAGTACTGGTCTGGGCCGCCATTTCTTCCAAAGGAATCATTGGCCCATTTTTTAGATCCGAAACAATTACTGCATCACGCTATCTGGACATTCTTCGTGAATTTGTGGCGGTACAAACTGCCTTAGACGACACTGCGAACACCTCGTGGTTTATGCAAGATGGTGCTTGGCCACATCGCACGGCCGACGTCTGTATTTTCCTGAATGAATATTTCGATGATCGTGTGATTGCTTTGGGCTATCCGAAACATACAGGAGACGGCGTGGATTGGCCTCCCTATTCGCCAGACATGAACCCCTGTGACTTCTTTCTGTGGACACACTTGAAAGACCAGGTGTACCGCCAGAATCCAGAAACAATTGAACAGCTGAAGCAGCACATCTCATCTGCATGTGAAGCCATTCCGCCTGACACGTTGTCAAAGGTTTCGGGTAATTTCATTCAGAGACTACGCCATATTATTGCTACGCATGGTGGATATGTGGAAAATATCGTACTATAGAGTTTCCCAGACCGCAGCGCCATCTGTTGTTGAAAATTGTAACTACTGTAATTTCGAAAGTTTGTCTGCCTGAAAATGTACTGTTGTCCGAAGCATATTGCAACAAACGGTGTATTTCTATCGCTGCTCGTTTAGTTTTTATTGCCGTTTCAAATATACCGGTCATTTTTGAAACACCCTGTATGTCAGCGCGAGTGTATGCTGTAAAATCACGTCGCCGCTGCTTTTCCACACGCTAAAGACAATACCGTCCTTCGCAGTTTGCAACATGCTCTGCTTATGGAAATCCAGGTCATGTACAATCCGTGGGCCTGCAACAGGAAAAGAACTCTACCCACATTCGCTGTCGTAAGCACAGAGCTGCTCCTCAGTCACTGAATGTAGGTTTTTCTAAAGCAGCTTCCGGTACCAGTTGTGACCAAATTTTGGGTCTGCCTTCACCCCGCCCAAGTGCCATACAACGACTGTCAAACAAACTGTTTGCGAATTTAGTCATTGACGGACATTGTGTACAACTTCGGTTACACACTGGCACTTCCATTAAGGGTCTCCGGAACGCCCTATACTTGCAATGTTAAAATAACGCTTATAAATTACATCTTTCCTCACAAAGTATTGGAGGTAGGAAGTTGAACTTTTTACAGATTATTTATTGGAATATGGGCTACAACGTAACACAGGGATTTTACAAAATTTTAGTTCAGTTATTAAAGATGATTTTTTTTCAATTGTAATGAAAATTCACAACATTTTTTGCAATTTTTTTATTTATATATTCAAAAATATACAGTTTTTTGGAAAAAGGCTGTGTTAAATTATGTAGAAGTTACTGTCTAACATTTACTGAAAGTTTGAAACAAATATGTTTGGAAGATCCTTAGAAAACATGTAATTAGTATGAGAAAATAAAAGTTTTGGGAATCGAGCGACAAAGATTGGATTAACTTTTTAGTGCATTCCAGGTCCATCGGATGGATTATCTTCATCCTCTGCAAACTACTCCTCTAGCTTCCTCTTGTTCCTCCTCCTGTTTACTCTTGCTTGTATTTCTAGACTCTTTACAGCCCTGTCTGCAGCCCGAAGGCGTTCCTTGTCTAAAGCAAGCATCGCTCGTACCATGTTAGAACCTATCTTCATTCCCATATTTCTAAATACCTTGCACCTTACAATGTTGCCATCATTGAAAGTCACAACAGCATCATACACACCAAAGTGAAGTGTTTCTATTCCAACAAATACAGTCTTGGGGATTCTCGACCATATAACACTATTTACACTTTCATTGGGGTTTTGAGTTTTTCCGTGAATACACTTTTTCAACAGTTCAGGTGCTGCTAAGTCTCTGGAAATAGATTAGCCACAACACATACTTTATCTCACATCACTAAAATGTACCTGATGAACACGGACGTTAATAATAACACCATTTGACAGCAGTTTAACAGCGCCACAGTGGGGCACGCCCATGTAGAACATTTCAAAAAAAAAAAAAAAATTAAAAATAGTTGTAGTCTTCGGAATTGAATAAATTATATATCTATTAAAAGGTAATAGTCTGCAGATTCAGAAAACGAAAAAAAGTAAAAATTGAACTTTTCATGATTTTGAGCCTTTCCGGGGCCCCTTAAACTGCTTAATCGTGCCACGTATGAACGGTTGAGTTCATCACAGTTGACCAAATCTTGAATGCAACTTACTGTCTGTGACACTCCAAACAATCCAGTGCTTGGTAAATGTAGTTTGCCTGTCGCATTCCAGGCTCACACCAGAACATCGATATTTTCAGTTTTGGATTCACGAGACGGAAATTATTAAATGAAATAACAAGTTCACTGTTACCAGTCACTGTTTTGACTGATAACAAAGTTGACGTATTGTATCCGGTTAATATCCAACGCAGCCCAGATCACGGCTCCGTTACATCGCTTGCACCGGAGACTGTGCCTTTTGTTTGGACCAAAGAGTGTCACGATGCATTCCAGAAACTTAAAAGTGCCTCACTGAGTGACAGATACGTGTTCATTTCGATACCGCGAGGGCCATGGTTTTGGCCATGGACACTTGTTCGAACGGAATCGAAGCTGATCTCTAGTACAAGTTTGGTTCGCAGGACAGGCCGATTGATTTCGTTTCGAAGTTATTGACCAAGACTCAATGTAACTACTCCCAAATCTAGAAGGGAGCGCTCGCTATTATCTATGACGTGGCGATGCTTCACCTTCATGTATTTGGTCAGACTTTAGGCCTCGTTATGGACTATAAGCCACTTCAGTCGTTGTTTCTTCAGTCCAAACTTGTTCCGCCACGCACGGCTTAGAAGCTGCAAGGATGGGCTTTCTTACTGTCACAATAGCAGTACAAAATATCATATCGGCCCACGTCGACGCATGCAAATGCTGACGCCGTGCCTCGCCTTCCTGTTGTTCCTGATCCAGCCACTTCAGTCCTTGTTTCTTCAGTCCAAATGTGTTCCGCCACGCACGGCTTAGAAGCTGCAACGATGGGCTTTGTTATTGTCACAATAGCAGTACAAAATATCATATCGGCACACGTCGAAGCATGCAAATGCTGACGCCGTGCCTCGCCTTCCTGTTGTTCCTGATCCAGCCACTTCAGTCATTGTTTCTTCAGTCCAAACGTGTTCCGCCATGCACGGCTTAGAAGCTGCAACGATGGGCTTTGTTATTGTCACAATAGCAGTACAAAATATCATATCGGCACACGTCGAAGCATGCAAATGCTGACGCCGTGCCTCGCCTTCCTGTTGTTCCTGATCCAGCCACTTCAGTCGTTGTTTCTTCACTCCAAACGTGTTCCGCCACGCACGGCTTAGAAGCTGCAACGATGGGCTTTGTTATTGTCACAATAGCAGTACAAAATATCATATCGGCCCACGTCGAAGCATGCAAATGCTGACGCCGTGCCACGCCTTCCTGTTGTTCCTGATCCAGCCACTTCAGTCATTGTTTCTTCAGTCCAAACGCGTTCCGCCATGCACGGCTTAGAAGCTGCAACGATGGGCTTTGTTATTGTCACAATAGCAGTACAAAATATCATATCGGCACACGTCGAAGCATGCAAATGCTGACGCCGTGCCTCGCCTTCCTGTTGTTCCTGATCCAGCCACTTCAGTCGTTGTTTCTTCACTCCAAACGTGTTCCGCCACACACGGCTTAGAAGCTGCAACGATGGGCTTTGTTATTGTCACAATAGCAGTACAAAATATCATATCGGCCCACGTCGAAGCATGCCATTGCTGACGCCATGCTTCGCCTTCCTGTTGTTCCTGATCCAGCCACTTCAGTCGTTGTTTCTTCAGTCCAAACGTGTTCCGCCACGCACGGCTTAGAAGCTGCAACGATGGGCTTTGTTATTGTCACAATAGCAGTACAAAATATCATATCGGCACACGTCGAAGCATGCAAATGCTGACGCCGTGCCTCGCCTTCCTGTTGTTCCTGATCCAGCCACTTCAGTCGTTGTTTCTTCAGTCCAAACGTGTTCCGCCACGCACGGCTTAGAAGCTGCAACGATGGGCTTTGTTATTGTCACAATAGCAGTACAAAATATCATATCGGCCCACGTCAAAGCATGCAAATGCTGACGCCGTGCCTCGCCTTCCTGTTGTTCCTGATCCAGCCACTTCAGTCGTTGTTTCTTCACTCCAAACGTGTTCCGCCACACACGGCTTAGAAGCTGCAATGATGGGCTTTGTTATTGTCACAATAGCAGTACAAAATATCATATCGGCACACGTCGAAGCATGCAAATGCTGACGCCGTGCCTCGCCTTCCTGTTGTTCCTGATCCAGCCACTTCAGTCGTTGTTTCTTCAGTCCAAACGTGTTCCGCCACGCACGGCTTAGAAGCTGCAACGATGGGCTTTGTTATTGTCACAATAGCAGTACAAAATATCATATCGGCCCACGTCGAAGCATGCCATTGCTGACGCCATGCTTCGCCTTCCTGTTGTTCCTGATCCAGCCACTTCAGTCGTTGTTTCTTCAGTCCAAACGTGTTCCGCCACGCACGGCTTACAAGCTGCAACGATGGGCTTTGTTATTGTCACAATAGCAGTACAAAATATCATATCGGCCCACGTCTAAGCATGCAAATGCTGACGCCATGCCTCGCCTTCCTGTTGTTCCTGATCCAGCCACTTCAGTCGTTGTTTCTTCAGTCCAAACGTGTTCCGCCACACACGGCTTAGAAGCTGCAACGATGGGCTTTGTTATTGTCACAATAGCAGTACAAAATATCATATCGGCCCACGTCGAAGCATGCAAATGCTGACGCCGTGCCTCGCCATCCTGTTGTTCCTGATCCTGAATTCGATGCTAGTGCTGCGTCTTGTTGTCAGATCGATGCTCAGGACACTGAACTTTTACAGACTTTCCAATGCAGTGTGGGAAAATTGCACAGACCACAGAAGCAGACCCCGACTTGAACCTTTTGTTGCACTACATCCATACAGCTTGGCTCGCTTGGACACGACGCAATCTTCTTCGTTGTCGTCATGGCCACCGCTACCGCCGCCGGCGACATCGCCGCCGTCTCCGTTTTTCAGGGCTAAGGGGCCTTTTCTGGGGATTTTCCGACCTACGTTCTCCTTGGGGTTCAGGACGGATGTCGCTCCACGTCTGGGGATGTGGCGTCGGTCCCAGTTGCGGCTCCCCGCTCCTCACGCCGCCGAGATTCCTCCCCCCCCCCCTCCATTTCCACCGTTGTCCCTACACGACACGGTGCGGAATTTCGGGGGGTGGAGGAGTTTGTATTCCTAAAGCATCGACTGCACACCGACAAGCGCAGTGCCGCAAAACGGCATCAAGAAGGCGCTGACCTGCGCGCCAATGGAAAGAGTGGGCAGCGCCACAACTCTAGGAAGACCGGGTTCAGCGCCCCCTGTCAGAGCTGATTTAACCAGCCGCCCGTCCCTAGTCACATCAGTTCGATCACAGTCTTCGAGAGCATCAGTACCAAGTATGTATGTGATTGTATGTGGGAGGCACGAGAAAAGTTTCAATTCTCTTGAGAAATAAAGCGTTCAGTTATTCAGTTAATATTCAAGCGTTTTGTGAGATCTTTCTGGAATCCTACCACCGACCAACAGAACTTCTCTCCTTCCTTGTCTGTGTCAGTGCTAGCTTCCACAGTAGCCGACACAACATTGTAAATACTACCATGGGACCTGTATGAAACCTGCGCTATTTCACAATTTTAAAAATCGACAGTACTGCAAAGTAGTCGTTAAGGGTGGTTGTGAGAATGAAGAGAAAATGTCCTTAAAAATGACCCAATGACGCGAAATAATAATCATTTATTTACATCCTTGTAGTACTATGGGACTTAACATCTGAGGTCATCAGTCCCATAGACTTAGAATTACTTAAAACTAACTAACCTCAGGACAGCAAACACCGAGGCAGGATTCGAACCTGCGACCGTAGCGGTCGCGCGGTTACAGACTGTAGTGCCTAGAACCGCTCGGCCACCCCGGCCGGCATCTCTGAACAGTCAAAGGGACTGTATCTGTGATACAGTATCCACAGTCAACGTCTATCTTAAGGAATTCTGCGAACTCTAGAAAATTTTTCTTCATGTTTGTAGTTCTGGAGACATGGCGTCATAAACACTGAGATGCGTGAAAAACTACCGCTTCATGCATGACGTTTAAATTGATTACTTGTTTGCTACTAATTCTACTTGGCCAACATATTTCGCAGACAGCATCCACGTTTGCCGCTGAATGTTCCTGCGCCAGTATACCACTGTATGCTACGTTGTTCGACAAATACGACGTCAAAAACACAGAGATGCGTGAAAAAGCGGCATCATGCGTGAAGCTTTAACACATTTGTTCTTTACTAATAAGGTACTCCTACAGTCGAATCAACTTAATGAAGTCCCTGACACCTGCCAGCGCTTTTGACAGCTTTGAAATGTGTACCGCAAACAGCTGCAGCAGGAAACAACAGCAATCTGCAGAGCTATCAAGAGGCGTTGCCATAGACACGTTTATTCATAGGTTGCAGACACGCGAAACATCCGCGGCGAGCGTTCTGAAACTGTACGGGACACAATATATACACATTTCTGAATTACGGTTATTTGTTTGTACGACTGTTTCATAATTTCAAAAGTGTTTTCACGAATACATGGAAATGAAACTTTTTTTTGCTGTTACACTACAAAAACAGTTAATTTATTTGTTTTCTTTTGTCATAGGAAACTGGCAAGACGAACACTCGAGCATTGGTCGGATTTGTCTGCTAGTATGTCAGTACAAGAGGGAATACGTTTACTGGGTTCCATAATCAGTAGGCGCATTTCATTGTTAAGAGTGTAAAAAGGGGGAATTTCACTGACTCTGCTTCATCTTTAAATTGTCTCGTGAGTTCTGAGTGTACCTCGAAAGGAAAGCTAACCCAAGCAAACCCAAGTTAACGAGGCAGACAGTTATTTTAAATATAACCCAATTTGCATTTACACTCAGTTTCTCCGCGCATTTGAGGGTTATATGTGAGAACACGCCTTCGTTAGTCATATTTATATAAACACAGTTCGATAGAAAATCAGATTGTAACGACGCGACCTAAATATTTTTGAGTCATCTTGCTACGGTACTAATATAAACAGTACCCCGTCATTCATTTCCGAAGCAAAATGCAAATGTACTGTTGCTACGCTCTATTAATGGTTCCATTAAGCTGCTGTTCTGCTTACATCTATTGGCAGGTTGATGTACTGAACTGCATCCGCCCAGTAGGCGCAAGACGTCCTGTTGCTAAGTTGCTACCTCGAGCGAGTTAATGAGCAACGAAGACAGACTGCTAGTATTACTGCTCCCATTACCTCTGCAAAATATAGGAAAATTGATACGTAACATTCAGTGGCGACGTGTTATCGCTAATGGCTAGAGTCGTTTGCATAGCGACGCTGTACATCGCAACGGTCTTGGTGCGTGAACTTATCTCTTTCCGTTCCCCTGTACTGCCCATTACGTCTAGAAAGAACCCCAAAAGTAAAATAGTCTCTTTAGTTCATGAAGCGATGTTTTTGCTTTTTTAGTTTGATTTATAGAAACGTTTATGCAAAATATTTATTTAATTCTAGAATTTAATTGATGAAAGGAGAAAATATAAAAATGCGCTAAATGAAGCAGGCAAAAAGGAATACAAACGTTGCAAAAGTGTGATCGACAGGAAGTACAAAATGGCTAAGCAGGGATGGCTAGAGGACAAATGTAAGGATGTAGAGTCTTATCTCACTAGGGGTAAGAGAGATACTACCTACAGGAAAATTATAGAGACCGGTGGAGAAAAGAGAACCACTTGCATGAATGTCAAGAGCTCAGATGGAAACCCAGTTCTAAGCTAAGAAGGGAAAGCAGAAAGGTGGAAGGAGTATATAGAGGGTCTATACAAGGGCAATGTACTTGAAGACAATAGTATGGAAATGGAAGAGGATGTAGATGAAGATGAAATGGGAGATATGATACTGTGTGAAGAGTTTGGCAGAGCACTGAAAGTCCTGAGTCGAAACAAGGCCCCGGGAGTAGACAACATTCCATTAGAACTAGTGACAACCTTGAGAGAGCCAGTCCTGAAAAAACTCTACCACCTGGTGAGTAAAATGTATGAGACAGGCGAAACACCCTCGGACATCAAGAAGAATATAATAATTCCAATCCCAAAGAAAGCAGGTGTTGACAGAGGTGAAAATTGCCGAACTATCAGTTTAATAAGTCACGGCTGCAAAATGCTAACGCGAATTCCTTACAGACGAATGGAAAATCTAGTAGAAACCGACTTCGGGGAAGATCAGTTTGTATTCCGTAGAAATATTGGAACACGTGAGGCACTGCTGACCCTACGACTTTTCTTAGAAGCTAGATTAATGAAAGGCAAACCTACGTTTCTAGCATTTGTAGACTTAGAGAAAGCTTTTGACAATGTTGACTGGAATACTCTCTTTCAAAATCTGAAGGTGGCATGGGTAAAATACTGGGAGCGAAAGGCTATTTACAATTTGTACAGAAACCAAATGACAGGTATAAGAGTCGAGGGACATGAAAGGAAATCAGTGGTTGGGAAGGGAGTGCGACAGGGTTGTAGCCTCTCGCAGATGTTATTCAATCTGTATATTGAGCAAGCAGTGAAGGAAACAAAAGAAAACTTCGGAGTAGGTATTAAAATCCATGGAGAAGAAATAAAAACTTTGAGGTTCGCCGATGACATTGTAATTCTGTCAGATACAGCAAAGGACTTGGAAGAGCAGTTGAACGGAATGGATAGCGTCTTGAAAGGAGGATATAAGATGAACATCAACCAAATCAAAACGAGGATAAGGGGATGTAGTCGAATTAAGTCGGTGATGCGGAGGGAATTAGATTAGGATATGAGACACTTAAATTAGTAAAGGAATATTGCTGATGATGGTCGAAGTAGAGAGGATATAAAATGTAGACTGGCAATGGCAAGGAAAGCGTTTCTGAATAAGAGAAATTTGTTAACATCGAGTATATATTTAAGTGTCAGGAAGTCGTTTCTGAAAGTATTTGTATGGAGTGTAGCCATGTATGGAAGTGAAACATGGACGATAAATAGTTTGGACAAGAAGAGAACAGAAGCTTTCGAAATATGATGCTACAGTAGAACGCTGAAGATTAAATGGGTATATCACATAACTAATGAGGAGGTACTGAATAGCATTGGGGAGAAGAGAAGATTGTGGCACAACATGACTAGAAGAAGGGATCGGTTGGTAGGGCATGTTCTGAAGCATCAAGGGATCACCAATTTAGTATTGGAGGGCAGCGTGGAGAGCAAAAATCGTAGAGGGAGACCAAGATATGAATACACTAAACAAATTCAGAAGGATGTAGGTTCCAGTAGGTACTGGGAGATGAAGAAGCTTGCACAGGATAGAGCAGTATGGAGAGGTGCATCAAACCAGCTCAGGACTGAAGACCACAATAACAACAACAACAAAAGTACCGTTAGAATTTATTAAGTCATACGGCAGTTCATCTGCGCAAATGAAGACCCCCTCCCACAAAATATGGACTTAGCCACTGACACGTCCACGGTTTAAAAAGAAATTTTACTTTGCCGTTTGCAAAACCTATTTCACTCGCAATGATATATTGCACCATTTATAATCATCTCCGTTCTGAATTGTACTGAAATTTCATGACGTAATCTGTTCTAATGCTATGGTACCCGTAGAGAAAAGAAAACAGTGTTTTAGATGAATAGATTTTTAACGCAACAAAATGGAAAGATGTGAGTAACAAATGAACGTATCCCGCTACGCCACAAAGTAATTCGTCAGTACTGGATAACGTTTCTTGCATGCAGTGATAGGAGAAAAATAGTTGTGGTCATTATTTAAAGGTAAGTGGCGAGTGAGTTTTTTTCTTGTTTTAACAGTCCTTACGAGGACATCGTGGGACAACTTCGTACGTGGGAGTCTCAGGAGGAATGCTCAGTATTCAGTGATATGACAGGAAGGATCATTCTAAGCAAAAAGGCCTGGAATTCATTGGCTCTAAACAGAGCTATGAGCATTTCTTCGTCTTCGATAATTCGAAACAAATCTCTTCTACTGCAGACTCATTGCTTTCCATATTTCGAGATGTGGTATGGACCAAAACATGAAATGAATGTCTAGTAAAGTGGGATCTAAAGTGCAAAAATTAACAACTATGAGCACTTGTTCATCTTTGCTACTGTGAAACACTTCTACTGAACAAATGACTGTAGCTCTTAACGTACGCATTTTGGACCTCATATTCACCGGATCTTTTCTTCATCTACGTCTAAAGCTACATCTACATGGATAGTCTGAAAACCACACTTTAGTACCTGGCAGACGGTTCATCGAACCACCTTCACAATAAGTGTCTATTATTCCAATCTTGAACAGCGCGCGGAAGAAACAAACGCTTATATCTTTCCGTGCGAGCTCTGATTTCCCTTATTTTATTATGATAATCGTTTCTCCCCATGTAGGTCGGCGTTAACAAAAGATTTTCGCGTTCGGAGTTGAAAGTTGATCATCTTCGTGAGAAGATTCTTCGGCGACGAAAAATACCTTTGCTTTAATAGTGTTTACTCCAAATCCTGAATCATGTCAGTGACACTCTCTCCCCTGTTTCGCGATAATACAACACGTGCTGTTCTTCTTTGAACTTTCTCGACGTACTCCATTAACCCTGTGTGGTAAGGATCGCAAACCGCGCAGCAGCGCTCCAAAAGGGGACGGACAGGTGCAGTGTAGGCAGTCTCCTTAGTAGATCTGTCACATTGTCTCAGTATTCTGCAAATGAAACTCAGTCTTTGGTTTGGCTTTCTCACAACATTCTCTTTGTCTTCTTTCCATTTTAAATTATACGTAATTGCAGTTTAGGTATGTAGTATTTAGGTGAATTCACGGTCTTTAGTTCTGATTTATCGCGTATCCGAAATTTAACGGATCCAGTGTGTGCTTTTGTTCTGCGTGCGCTTATTTTTTACGGTTTTTATCTCCATTTTACAGTCCCCCCCCCTTTTTGTCTGTTCCATTCCGTACTGTCCCCCATTTTTATGTCTATGTACGCCGTATTTTCTCCATTCTGCTATTTTAAATGTCTTCTTTGTATAAAATGGTTCAAATGGCTCTGAGCACTATGGGATTGAACATCTGAGGTCATCAGTCCCCTAGAACTTATGACTACTTAAACCTAACACATCCATGCCCGAGGCAGGATTCGAACCTGCGACCGTAGCGGTCGCGCGGTTCCAGACTGAAGCGGCTAGAACAGCTCGGCCACTGCGGCCGGTCCTTCTTTGTGTAATTACTGTCTTTCGGCTGAAGAGCAGTGCATATGCTGCTGCCAGCCCGCCCCATACGGGGCATTGAAACATAATAAAGAGGAAAAAATAGCTGAAAATAATAATTACAACAAAATCTGTTTGAATTCGAGATTTTTAGTCCTAATATAAAAAAATTGCGACAAATCACTCATCTCCAACGTTGACAATGCCAGAAAATGTGAAGCTATATTTCATTTGATTTTGTTTTCATCTGTTCCTGCTTTCCCGCCTGTTTCACCATTCACTTTATTTCCATCACTTTGTAGTTGATTTTACCAAAACGTAATTCCCCGACTTACCTATCGACTGGCGTTTCTTCTTCTGTCGCATCATCAGATAGGACCTGCCCCTCAGAGAGGCACTTCTACTCGTTCTTTCTAACCTCTCTCTCTCCTCCGAATTTAGCTGCGTAATTTCCACTGCATTGTTACCGCCCTTGCTTTTAAAATCTGTATGCTGAGTCATTCCTTCCGACGATGACTTCTTTTCCGAATACTTCACATTTTCGTCTAAGCACGGGGTTTAGCTTGGCAGCACGACTCTGTGGGACAGTGTAGGATAGCGTCTTCCTGATGGCGGAACCGGTATTTGTCTGGGACGTGAAGCAGACGTGGTTGCTGCCGAAGACTCTCTGTGTATGTCTACGACAATCGTAGCTAGTCTGGGGAAGAGGTGGAAACCCTGCCTTGCTGCGGTGCTAGAATTGATATTAAACAGTGAGACAAATTCCCTGCTCCACATCTGACTATCTTGTGGGCTTGCGCTCTACGATGTTGGGGCGTTAACGCAGCTGTGCCGAGCATTAATGGTTGTGTCGATTTGGCTGCCTCGTTCGAGCTTGTTGTTTGGTTCTGACCGTGCCCCGTCAGTTTTGAACGTAGCGTTAAGAATATAGAGACGATATTGCTGTGCTCGTCTTGTAGTGCACGTATTTCTTTTTGTGAGATCTCTGTTGAGACGTTTTTCTGCCAGTCGTTACTATGATGCTGTCTGAATTAACATGTTAAACAAATGCTTTGAAGCAGATTTCGAAAATATTTCATGGGTTAATACGTTAAAGTTGTTTAAGCCATGAGTAAAAGGAGTTGCTATGAGAACACCATACTTCAAAGTCACAGGTGCTGGAATTGTATTCATTGTCACGTTTTCTGTTCCTTTTGAAAATTAATTTGGAACACTGACTCTTGCTACAATTGTGCAGATAATTTAATCACAAGTGCTGTTGTTCACAATAGTGCCCAAACTTGTTAGTTGCCTACTGGACGATGTACACTCATGCTCATAAATTAAAGATAGTTACAGAATGTGGTGTCATACAACGTGGCACTACACAAAACTGGCGCTAATAGCATAGGCACATAGGGCATACACATGACACAGTCCACGGTATTGGTGATAAACCGTCCCGAAACACATGTGCTGCAAAACGCCACTGTTTCCTGCGCATGTATCCCTACATCAATAAGGGATATGATCACCATGCACACGAACACAGGCCGCAAACGGGTTGGCATACTCTGGACCAGGTGGTCGAGCAGCTGCTGGGGTATAGCCTCCCATTCTTACATCAGTGCCTGTCGGAGCCCCTGAAGTGTCCTAGGGGTTTGAAGACGTGCTGCGATACGTCGACCGAGAGCATCCCAGACGTGCTCCATGGGGTTTAGGTATGGAGAACAGGCAGGCCACTCCATTCGCCGGGTATCTTCTGTTTCAAGGTACTCCTCCACGATCAGTGGGGCCTCCTCTGTCAAAGACATGCAGGGGTGTTCGTGCACCAATCATAATTCCACCCCACACCATCAAACCACGACCTCCATACAGGTCCCTTTCAAGAACGTTAAAGGGTTTGGTATCTGGTTCCTGGTTCACCCCAGATGAAAACCCGGCGAGAATCACTGTTCAGACTATACCTGGACTCGTCCGTGAACATAAAATGGGACCACTGTTCCAGTGAACATGTGCTGTGTTACTGACACCAAGCTTTACGAGCTCTCCTGTGACCAGGGGTCAGTGGAATGCACCTTGAAAGTCTTTGGGCGAATAAACCACGTCTGTTCAGTCTTCTGTAGACTGTGTGTCTGGAGACAACTGTTCTAGTGGCCGGTAAGGTCCCGAGCAAGGCTACCTGCAGTACTCCGCGGTCATCTGCAGGCACTGATGTTAAGATATCGGTCTTCTTGTGGTGTTGTACACTGTAGACGTCTCATACTGTAGCGCCTGGACACGTTTCCTGTCTGCTGGAATCGTTGCCATAATCTTGAGATCACACTTTGTGACACACGGAGAGCTCGTGCTACGACCTGCTGTGTTTGACCAGCCTCCAGTCGCCCTAGTATTCTACCTCTCATAACGTCATCAATATGTGTTCTTTGAGCCATTTTCAACACACAGTCACCATTAGCATGTCTGAAAACGTCTGTACACTTACTCGCTGTACCGTACTCTGACATGCACCAACACACCTCCGCGTATGTGGACTGCTGAAAGCGCCACCGTGCGACGACCGCAGGTCAGATGCACCGCATGCTTATACCCCGAGCCAGAGGTGATTTGAACCCGCAACTCCCCCCCCCCCCCCCCCCCCCGCCCAGAGCGCTGTTTCACCGTGTAACAGCATTCATTATCCTTAATTTATGTGCATGAGTGTAGCAAGGTTTAGTTGCTGAAGAAACTTCTGTGCTGTGTGTTAATAATGTTTCCTTGTATTTTATATCTAACTGTGAGTAGTCTAACTGGCCTACCTAGGGTGCTGCCGTAATCATCCATGCACAGCGAGCCTGTGGTCTTTTGTATGTTTTTAATTAAAAGAAAAGAGGGGAGGAAATTTTGCTCTTGCTAGTAGTATTTGTAGTTTGTTTATAAGATGAAAACTGCTAAAAGGGAACGAGGTTCATTGTTTTTAATTATCCCCTAGTGATGGGAATCAATATTGGCTGTCGAGCTTTATCTTGTTTTATGTCAAGATATTAAAAGGATGTTTATCGGAAATGGTCTTAGAAGTAAGTTTGCGCCTGGTTGTAAAATTATTGCTTCCCCGCTTGTTAATTTGACCTTACTGAGATTGATATCAGACCAAGGCGATGTTTGTGGGAGGATTTTCCTTTGCTAGTAGCCCAAAGAAAACGGAGGAACAATAATATTGTTGTTTAACTGCTGCTGAAGATTTTTTTTTATAAAAAAGGAGGGGAAGGATTTTTTGAAGAGTGCAGCCTCTCATAAAGTTGCTGCCTTGCTTGTTTATTTAATGCTAATTCAACTGTAATAAGTTAATCATGTTGGATGTCAGTCAGTCAGTGTTTATGCTTATAGCAGTGCTTTTGGAATAAATTAAAAATTACAAGTGTAGACTCTTTGTTTCTACTCCAGCGGTCCCTGTGCTCTTCTTTCGTGCCTAGCAAGTCCCTTTTATAAGAGTAACATGTCCTGCAATAGCAGGGGAAAGAAGGAACCAGCAGAAAGATGTTCCTACTGACCACAAAAAAGGCGCGTATTCTGGTGTTTAAAAAAAAACAATGATTGAATAGTGGGGTACCAACTGACGCATTCTCCCTTCCTCAACATGTTAAAAAATTTTTTGAAAAATATCAGCATTCGAAGATATTCACGCTTTTTTATGTTGAGAGGGAAGGAGACAGTGTCAGAGTGGAATTTTGGAACACGTATTGTGTTCGAGTATAATGACTTTTCTGGAGACTAGAAATCTGCTCTGTAGGAATCAGCATGGGTTTCGAAAAAGACGGTCATGTGAAACCCAGCTCGCGCTATTCGTCCACGAGACTCAGAGGGCCATAGACAGGGGTTCCCAGGTAGATGCCGTGTTTCTTGACTTCCGCAAGGCGTTCGATACAGTTCCCCACAGTCGTTTAATGAACAAAGTATGAGCATATGGACTATCAGACCAATTGTGTGATTGGATTGAGGAGTTCCTAGATAACAGGACGCAGCATGTTATTCTCAATGGAGAGAAGTCTTCCGAAGTAAGAGTGATATCAGGTGTGCCGCAGGCGAGTGTCATAGGACCGTTGCTATTCACAATATACATAAATGACCTGGTGGATGACATCAGAAGTTCACTGAGGCTTTTTGCAGATGATGCTGTGGTGTATCGAGAGGTTGTAACAATGGAAAATTGTACTGAAATGCAGAAGGATCTGCAGCGAATTGACGCATGGTGCAGGGAATGGCAATTGAATCTCAATGTAGACAAGTGTAATGTGCTGCGAATACACAGAAAGATAGATCCTTTACCATTTAGCTACAAAATAGCAGGTCAGCAACTGGAAGCAGTTAATACCATAAATTATCTGGGAGTACGCATTAGGAGTGATTTAAAATGGAATGATCATATAATGTTGATCGTCGGTAAAGCAGATGCCAGACTGAGATTCATTGGAAGAATCCTAAGGAAATGCAATCCGAAAACAAAGGAAGTAGGTTACAGTACGCTTGTTCGCCCACTGCTTGAATACTGCTCAGCAGTGTGGGATCCGTACCAGATAGGGTTGATAGAAGATATAGAGAAGATCCAACGGAGAGCAGCGCGCTTCGTTACAGGATCATTTAGTAATCGCGAAAGCGTTACGGAGATGATAGATAAACTCCAGTGGAAGACTCTGCAGGAGAGACGCTCAGTAGCTCGGTACGGGCTTTTGTCAAAGTTTCGAGAACATACCTTCACCGAAGAGTCAAGCAGTATATTGCTCCCTCCTACGTATATCTCGCGAAGAGACCATGAGGATAAAATAAGAGAGATTAGAGCCCACACAGAGGCATACCGACAATCCTTCTTTCCATGAACAATACGAGACTGGAATAGAAGGGAGAACCGATAGAGGTACTCAAGGTACCCTTCGCCGCACACCGTCCGGTGGCTTGCGGAGTATGGATGTAGATGTAGATGTGGAAGAGGAGAAAAAGTAACAAATACTGCAAGATGGTAGTCAGTGGCTGTGTTATAGAAACAGCGAAGGAGGAAATGGCGGACTTAGAGAAACAGAGGGACACCGTGGCAGTGGAACATAGTGACAGAACAGCGCTGGGAAAAGACTGAAGAAAACAGAGTCAGACGGACAGTAATAAAGAGAAGGAGAAAGTGGAGCTGGTGAGAATGAGAGACAGATTCTATGACTATGACAACGGGGAAAAGAGAGAGAAAGAGAAAGAGAGAGAGAGAGAGAGAGAGAGATTTTCAGCGAGAAGAGAGAGCAGCAGTGGCGAGGAATGAATGGGCACGAGGGAGCACGAGGGAGACAGCGACAGTGGGAGCAAGCCGTAGTAGCAGGACACAACGAAGGAGACTGTGTCTGTGATACGGGGGACGGTCACACATAGACACCAAGAGGTAATTCGAATGAGTTGGGCTGAATGACTGAGTGAGAATAGGCAAGTGAGCGGGATGGGTATGAACGACTTGCAGCGATGGACCAGTGGGTGTGAGCGATTTTTCCAGGAAAGTTTTGTAGGTGTCTTTTGTACAGAAGCATATTCGCCTTTTTCGGGCTTCGATAGTTGCATTTTTCTGCTGGTGTGGGTTATACCATGCTGCCCTAAACTATTGGTGCAAGTTATGGTTAAATATCTCCGAGTTATGATCGGTAATGTGCCCACAGGAGGGAGCAGGTTTCTTCCTGTGTACATACGGTACCAGTCAGTTATTGACAGGTTAATGAGTACTGGGTGTATGCTCATTTCTGTTACATAATTACTGCTGTATCTGAGAACTACAGAGGGCCCGTGAGGAGACTCTCCTGCACGAAGTCAGGATAGCAGTCGGGTACCTGTGAATCGTCTCTGACGCTAGTAAAACAGTGTCGAAGTTTGTAACGCCGGAAATGCATATCCTCCTATTTCCATTTATTGTACTATAAATTTGTTTTCCTTATTTTTGTTACCTGAATATATAACATTTCTGTGTCTTCGTATATTGTAATTGTTTTACTATTTGTATATATATATTTATGCATTTATGTCGATGTATAATTGGTTTGTTTCGTAAATATTATTTGTATTTTTACGCTGGGTCTTGCCTAGGGAAAACTGCTATCGAACGATTACATCGATAGGTCGTGTGAAGAATCAAAGTGTGTAGGGTCTTTGGTAGTGTTAACTCTGCCGCGTGGAGCGCGGGCTGAGCAGAGAGGGTCTGGCTGGGGTAGTGCAGTGGAGCAGGTGTGTTGTGTGACACTCCCGCGAGTTGCCGCGCTTTCGGGGTTTGGCAGCATGTAATTGCGCTCGACTCGCGATGATAGTTTCTGACATGGTGTCGCGGACGGGAAGCATTAGCTGGCGCACATCAAGAGCCCGTTTCGCCTGGTGACCGTGTCGAGAAGAAGGCGCGCCAACATCCAGCTTCTGCAACAGCGACGGCCGACAATGAGTGACTGTCGCCACCTCCTCGATCGACGGCTTCAAACCTTCAATCAGCCAACAAGGAAGACTGGAAGCACGTAAAGTTTTAGAACTGTATGGCAGACCTCAGCTTTTCAAACTGTACCATTTTCGTAACTATAATTACAGCAACTTAGCATGAACCTTTGTTGCTAATTGTTCCAGTTGCATTACCAAGCAGGGTCCCTTCCTTTTCCGGAATGAACCCGAGTGTCGTTGAAATTCAGATTAAAGTAAAATCATTTCACTGCTTTAATTTCAAAGTTCAGTTAAGGTGTTCATAGCTGGCTACAGTATTTAGATTACATAAGCACAAATTAAGAGTGCGAGTTTTGTTACCATATTTTAGCTTGCCTGCGACTGCACCTCAGCTTGGTACGTGCTAAATTTTACTATTGTTCAGAATCATTTAATTCAAGTTCAAAGTTAAATCTCTTATTTCTAAATTGCGTAGATTCAAGTAGCTTTTGAAATGATTGTTGAGGTAGTCCAAGACTAACCGTGTTTTACTGAATTTCGATGTGCTTCAGAAAGAATGCTCACTATTAACTTCAGTCACTAAATTAACTTTCGATTTTCCTGTTTTATTAATTCTTTTGCTAAATTAAGTCAGAGTGTAGGGAAATTTATTACTTCTGACAAACTTTCAGTTTTCACACTACACGTGTCAACCTTCAGTTGCCACGCTTCTAGTGCTAATTATATGTGTAATATCCTTTCTTTTTCAGTTACTATAGTAATTGCCCTTAGGACTGGCGACTGTAATTTCCCCCAAATCTCAAATATCTAATTACCGCTAGTTGATTGTTAACGTAACGGCCGCACATTTACTTTCTTTATTAACTTTACCCCTTTTCAAAATTAATTTCCACCAGTTTCATTTGCATTTCTCCTTTCATTCAGATGTAACCCTTTCCTCCCTCTTTACCGACAGGTTAACTTCGGGGACGATTGCTGTTCCAAAATTCCCAGTAGGTACACGCGGTTTCATTTTTCACTGTCATTAAGGTCGATAAGTGAGGAGGAGGTTACAAGTTCAGTTACTTATTAACCATGCTTACAGTCGTCTTGTTCCACACTGGCCTTATGGTCGATACCTAATTCAGCTGCGTGTTGGATTCTCGCTGACTGCTGCCGGGTCAGCTGCTCGTCTGCAGGACGAGGCGATGAGAGAGTGACTTCGCGCCGCGGCGCACTGCCGCCACGGCTATGGTCTAACACGAATCGTGCAGTACAAGCTGCTGTAGTGTGTTAGACCCCACTCCGCATTCTATGTTGACCTTTGATGACCCATCTGTGGTGTTGTCGGAAGCCGTGTGGTCGGTCGATCTCCTTCCTATCAGCAGGGTAGATTTCAGCACCCGGAGGCGCCTAAGTGTTGAACAGGAACTCGGATCCCACGAGGCCCTGCTGCTGGTATCCTCGCTGGAGTTCGATGCTGTCAGCACTCCGTGACGTGATGTTCTCAGAAGACAGTCAGCTCCTCCGTCAGCAATGTCTGGCGGCGAGCAGTATGATCAGGCGGAGACATTCATCTCAGGTACATCTTCGACTGATTCATAGACTGTTCTGTAGTGTCCAAGACATAGATTCGCTACAGTATCGTAACCATGGAATCGAATGCTATTATTTCTATGGAAAATGATCCGATAGTCGGTTTACATTGTAGTACAGGCAATTTTTTTCCGTTTCACACGGCGAGCGTTAAGAACCTCTATGAATGGTACTATTAGTTCACTGCATACATGGAGCGATTCAATAATCGAGTTTTCAGAGAACCTATAGCATGCTACATCAGAATAATCACAGTTTCTTGTTACAATGCGTGCGTGTCATGTTACTGACAGTAATGAGAATATGAGGTAGGAGGCATCAACACCGAGATCCAGTTAAAACAAGCTGAAACGACCTGAGGACCAGATTTATGGTCCACATCGCATTGTTCAAATTATCACTGAAGATATTTCTTCGCTTATTCAGTATCAGGCACACTTCCATAAATTGGCTTAATAATGGCCGTTATAGAACTTGAAAGACTGCGATAATGCGTATAAATATCCTCTGCTACTTGGAATGTATTGTATTTGCATCAGAAATGTGGTGCCCTTTGACGTAATCAGTGCAATGTTTCCAATTGCCAAATACAACAAATGAGAAATCATCGAGTAGCATGTGTTCTGGAAAATACATGATGAGTGCTATGTCGGTATTTGACAGTGAGAGACATAAAAGTACTGAAAGGAAACAGAAGGTTCTGCAGAGGCAAGCCAAAGTAAAAAATTTTCTAAAACAACCGCTGATAAAGAGCTGTCTGTGAAATAGAAAACCTACTACAGTCTAGGACTTAATTGTTATTGAAACTTAGAAGACCGTTATCTGAAAATGTACTTTTTTAGCATAAGGAACATTTTGAAGTAAATTATTAGAGATAATGAACTTAAATGGTCAGTGTTTTTACAATCTCCCAATTATTAGTAATATATAAGAAAATAAAAAAACAGTAACAAAAGAAGTTAGTGAATAAGTTGTTATAATTTTTCCAGCTGCAAAAAAACTGAATAATAATTACAAATGTGCCGAAATATCTTTGATAGATGATGTTAAAACTACCAACAAGGCTATTCCAACAGAATTATATTTCAATCGCATGTAGTGTAAAAAGTAAATGTTTCTTAAATTTAAAATGCAAATCTTCTCTCAGAAATGTTTTTCTTGCTATTTACAATCAACATTTTATACGCTCTTTACTTCTTCGTTCTTCAATTATTTTGTCGTGAAAATACAAAATTCTTGCACAGCTTTAATTGTCTAATTTCCTAACTAATTCCCTCAGGAACGCTTAATTTAATTCCACTACTCTCTTTTACCGCTGTTTTGTTTTTCTTGGTGTTGTTACGAAACGCATATGCTGGCGAGATATCAGCCAGGTTGTGTTGCTGCGGCTGAAGCGGTCAAGGAGAAGGTGTTCATGGCAAGCCAAACGGCTACCGACAATGGAACTCCCAGCGGCACCTAATTCGTAGTTTTTTTTTTTTTTCAGGAAGCAGGAGTTGGGGGAATTGGTGGTCGACGGAATCATTGGTCCGGTGTTTTAGTGAATTGTAAAATGGCCTCAATTGCAACAGTGTGGAATATGACGTTCTTGAAATACTTTAAAATTCAGCAATTCGATGTTCGATTGTAGTACATATTCAATTACATGTGTATCTACATACCTATGGCACTTTGGTGCATTAATTAAGACATTAATATTATAATTATGTAAGGGATCCGTGATCCCACGAACATAGATGCTAGTATCAGACGCCCAGGTCGATAGTAGGCAGGAGTCGATTGTCGAGCGCTGCAGTAGGCAGTGAGACGAGTAGAGTAGTAATGGAGAGTGTCGAGTGAAAAGGAGTGCTGGAGAGACGGGCAAGAATGGTGGCCGAGTAAGTTCACCGGAGTATGACAGATGAGCGCGTCCCCCTGATAGTCGTGGGGTGGACCCTCATCGATACCGATTCGCGAATGATATGAAACAAGAAAGTGAAAAGTGCCGAATTACGTGTTTCGCGTCAACCGCGTCGGCCAGCAACAACCATGGGTTGCAGTGAGGATTGTTGGGAATGTTAATCATCAGCATTGCGTGTGACGAACTACAGAAAATCAGCAATCAATAAAAAGAGATAACCGTAATTAGACCATACACGGTGAAGGTAGCAACTGCCTCAGAATTTGTGTGTTAGTTGGAAATATATATCAGTTTGTACATCGCAACCTTTGTGGTCCTTAATAATAGGCAAACTTCCAATCATTCCACTATTCAGTCTCAGAACAGCCGCACTTGGTTGAAATATCCCCGAAACCACAGCAGAAAAACCGATAGCCTTTCATCCATTAAGCACATGGTCATATAATCATAATAATTAACTGTTTGGTGGCTTCGGTAAATTACACAAAATCCAGTAAAGGAATTTTAATCGGGAGTGTTTCATCTTGGCTCCCGTGAAAAGGACAGCTGCAATCTTCGGATCCGAACAATGACTTATTAAGCACTATTTTTGGTTCAGTGGAAAGACATTAGCAATTATCGGACGATTTTATTACAAAAATAATTTGGTATTGTTGTTACCGTGACTAAAATTGCAGTATTCCAACTAGAAACAGTGTAATGTATGTTGAAATTAGAAATCGCGGGAAAGAAGCACATTATTTAGACAATACAGTGCAAAAAACGACTTATTTAGACAATACAGTGCAAAAAGTGACTGAGAAACGGTAAACAATTTGTTTTTATGAGTTCAAGTGAGAAAAGCAGTGTTAATAAGTATATATTGAAGTATGGACACGAGAACCTGCGTGAATTGCTGTAGAATTCATATTCTAAGAAGACGCGCGTTTGTGCATAATCGCGAGTGAACGAGCCAAAATTCCGTTGCGAGAGCATCAGGAACATGTTCTCAAGTGATTTTGTATCCTAAATTGTCTTTTGAACGGTGTAAATCGCTCAATTTGATATGGACCCATAAACTGTTACTGCAGTTGCGAGTGTTGACTGTGGCGTAATTGTTGAATGACGTCACCCAGACTGTGAGCGGCTAGTCAAAGAGTCTAAAGCATTGAAGAAGGTCCACAAGCCGCGACAGCAAGGATTTGGATAGCGGAGATGTACCACACTGACCAGTGACTACAGCAGAGCCAAGTGGTTGAAGTAGAAACAATGACGACAAGGAGTTCGAGATCTAGTGGCGAACCCTCTAAGTATACAACGTCTGCGCCACTTACCCGCCGATCAGCGAAATACGTGACAGCAGTTCCATCCCGTCGCCAACCACCAAACTACGAGACTGCTTCAGCGCGATTCACCGCGGATGTAAACAGTGCACACGGCACCACACCAGCCACAACGACTGTTCGCCTGACAGCTGCCGCGCCGGAGGAGCCAACGCCAACACGACTAGCAGCGTCGTAACTGCCGCCTGCTTCACGTCTGCTGTGCAGCGAGCTACCTTAATTTAAGTATTAACTGTATTTTTCTTACTTGTCACTTCTTCTTCCGTGTGTATTTGCTTTTAGGAAGCTTTAATTTTCGAGTGCTCTAAATAGTGTTCCATAGATTTCGTGTTTGTTTTGAATACAGTCAGAGAGAATCCCTTTAGTCAGCCATAGTGCCAGTAGTGTCAGTGTCGTCGTAACTGCCGTCTGCTTCACGTCTGCTGTGCAGTGAGCTACCTTAATTTAAGTATTAACTGTATTTTTATTACTTGTCACTTCTTCTTCCGTGTGTATTTGCTTTTAGGAAGCTTTATTTTTCGAGTGCTCTTAATAGTGTTCCATAGATTTCGTGTTTGTTTTGAATACAGTAAGAGAGAGTCCCTGTAGTCAACCATAGTGCCAGTAGTGCTAGAGTTTGTTTTCAATACAGTCCAGTGACAGGTAGTGCTATTTTCATTGTTTTCTACAAGAAGTGGCAAGCAACCACAGTTTAGTGAATAAGCAGCCGCCTTTAGTGAATTAGCAGTCTAGTTAAAGGTTGATTAACTCTCTTCAGTAAATTGTTTCCTTAGGATGGATAGGATGTGTGACTGCTGTGTACGGACGCAGGAGGAGCTGGCCAATGTTCGCGAACAGCTGAGCGTGTTGATGGCCGCGGTCAGCCGTCTTCAGGCTGATGCCTCGGAGTGTAGCGGCAGTGGGGAGTCTGGTGCGTCGCAAGGTACACCCCAGGTGTTACATGCTTCACCCACTGTCCCTGCTGTCGAGACATCTTCGCGGGTACCGGTCGCGGTTGGGCCACCCTCTCCCCAAGGGGAGTGGCGGGTTCAGCGGCGCACGAGGCGGAAGGTCAATGTGGAGGCTGGCCGTGTGGCATCGCCCGCTCTGCCTGTGAGGGGACATGTGGCTGCTCCTTCAGCAAGGTCCGAGCAGGCACACGGGGGGAGGGGTTTATTAGTTATTGGGAGCTCCAACGTTAGGCGGGTGATTGAGCCCCTTAGGGAAATAGCGAGAAGGTCGGGGAAGAAGGCCAGTGTTCACTCTGTCTGCTTGCCGGGGGGTCTCATCCGAGATGTGGAGGAGGCCCTACCAGCGGCGATAGAGAGCACTGGGTGCACCCGACTGCAAATTGTTGCTCATGTCGGCACCAATGACTCCTGTCGTCTGGGTTCAGAGGTCATCCTCAGTTCGTACAGGCGGTTGGCGGAATTGGTGAAGGCGGAAAGCATCGCTCGCGGGGTGGAATCAGAGCTAACTATTTGTAGTATCGTTCCCAGAACCGATCGCGGTCCTCTGGTTTGGAGCCGAGTGGAAGGCTTAAACCAGAGGCTCAGACGATTCTGCGGAGATCTGGGGTGCAAATTTCTCGACCTCCGCTATCGGGTGGAGAAATGTAGGGTCCCCCTGAATAGGTCAGGCGTGCACTACACGCCGGAAGCGGCTACAAGGGTAGCGGAGTACGTGTGGAGTGTACATGGGGGTTTTTTAGGTTAGAGAATCCCCTCCCTAGGCCCGACAAGACGCCTCCTGAGACGCGGCAAGATAGGAGTAGGCAAAATGCAACAGGGAATAACAATATTAATGTGCTAATAGTAAACTGCAGGAGCGTCTATAGAAAGGTCCCATAACTGCTCTCATTAATAAACGATCACAACGTCCATATAGTACTAGGGACAGAAAGTTGGCTGAAACCAGACGTAAACAGTAACGAAATCCTAAACTCAGATTGGAATGTATACCGCAGAGACAGGATGAACAGTGAAGGGGGAGGCGTGTTTATAGCGGTAAGAAGTGCAATAGTATCGAAGGAAATTGACGGAGATCCGAAATGTGAAACGATTTTGGTGAAGGTCGCGGTTAAAGCAGGCTCAGACATGGTAATTGGATGTCTCTATAGGCCCCCTGGCTCAGCAGCTGTTGTGGCTGAGCACCTGAAGGATAATTTGGAAAATATTTCGAGTAGATTTCCCCACCATGTTATAGTTGTGGGTGGAGATTTTAATTTGCTGGATATAGACTGGGAGACTCAGATGTTCATAACGGGTGGCAGGGACAAAGAATCCAGTGAAATTTTTTTAAGTGCTTTATCTGAAAACTACCTTGAGCAGTTAAACAGAGAACCGACTCGTGGCGATAGCATATTAGACCTTCTGGTGACAAACAGACCCGAACTATTTGAAAAAGTTAACGCAGAACAGGGAATCAGTGATCATAAAGCGGTTACAGCATCGATGATTTCAGCCGTAAATAGGAATATTAAAAAGGGTAGGAAGATTTTTCTGTTTAGAAAAAGTGACAAAAAGCAGATTTCAGAGTACCTGTTGGCTCAACACAAAAGTTTTGCCTCAAGTACTGATAGTGTTGAGGATCAGTGGACAAAGTTCAAAACCATCGTACAATATGCGTTAGATGAGTATGTGCCTAGCAAGATCGTAAGAGATGGAAAAGAGCCACCGTGGTTCAACAACTGAGTTAGAAAACTGCTGCGGAAGCAAAGGGAACTTCACAGCAAACATAAACATAGCCAAAGCCTTGCAGACAAACAAAAATTACGCGAAGCGAAATGTAGTGTGAAGAGAGCTATGCGAGAGGCGTTCAATGAATTCGAAAGTAAAGTTCTGTGTACTGACTTGGCAGAAAATCCTAAGAAATTTTGGTCTTATGTCAAAGCGGTAGGTGGATCAAAACAAAATGTCCAGACACTCTGTGACCAAAATGGTACTGAAACAGAGGATGACAGACTAAAGGCCGAAATACTAAATGTCTTTTTCCAAAGTTGTTTCACAGAGGAAGATTGCACTGTAGTTCCTTCTCTAGATTGTCGCACAGATGACAAAATGGTAGATATCGAAATAGACGACAGAGGGACAGAGAAACAATTAAAATCGCTCAAAAGAGGAAAGGCCTCTGGCACAGGTCATCCCCGTTTTCAAGAAGGGACGTCGAACAGATGTGCAGAACTATAGACCTATATCTCTAACGTCGATCAGTTGTAGAATTTTGGAACACGTATTGTGTTCGAGTATAATGACTTTTCTGGAGACTAGAAATCTACTCTGTAGGAATCAGCATGGGTTTCGAAAAAGACGGTCATGTGAAACCACGCTCGCGCTATTCGTCCACGAGACTCAGAGGGCCATAGACAGGGGTTCCCAGGTAGATGCCGTGTTTCTTGACTTCCGCAAGGCGTTCGATACAGTTCCCCACAGTCGTTTAATGAACAAAGTATGAGCATATGGACTATCAGACCAATTGTGTGATTGGATTGAGGAGTTCCTAGATAACAGGACGCAGCATGTTATTCTCAATGGAGAGAAGTCTTCCGATGTAAGAGTAATTTCAGGTGTGCCGCAGGGGAGTGTCATAGGACCGTTGCTATTCACAATATACATAAATGACCTGGTGGATGACATCGGAAGTTCACTGAGGCTTTTTGCAGATGATGCTGTGGTGTATCGAGAGGTTGTAACAATGGAAAATTGTGCTGAAATGCAGGAGGATCTGCAGCGAATTGACGCATAGTGCAGGGAATGGCAACTGAATCTCAATGTAGACAAGTGTAATGTGCTGCGAATACACAGAAAGATAGATCCTTTATCATTTAGCTACAAAATAGCAGGTCAGCAACTGGAAGCAGTTAATACCATAAATTATCTGGGAGTACGCATTAGGAGTGATTTAAAATGGAATGATCATATAATGTTGATTTTCGGTAAAGCAGATGCCAGACTGAGATTCATTGGAAGAATCCTAAGGAAATGCAATCCGAAAACAAAGGAAGTAGGTTACAGCACGCTTGTTCGCCCACTGCTTGAATACTGCTCAGCAGTGTGGGATCCGTACCAGATATGATTGATACAAGACATAGAGAAGATCCAACGGAGAGCAGCGCGCTTCGTTACAGGATCATTTAGTAATCGCGAAAGCGTTACGGAGATGATAGATAAACTCCAGTGGAAGACTCTGCAGGAGAGACGCTCAGTAGCTCGGTACGGGCTTTTGTCAAAGTTTCGAGAACATACTTTCACCGAAGAGTCAAGCAGTATATTGCTCCCTCCTACGTATATCTCGCGAAGAGACCATGAGGATAAAATCAGAGAGATTAGAGCCCACACAGAGGCATACCGACAATCCTTCTTTCCACGAACAATACGAGACTGGAATAGAAGGGAGAACCGATAGAGGTACTGAAGGTACCCTCCGCCACACACCGTCAGGTGGCTTGCGGAGTATGGATGTAGATGTAGATGTAGATGTAGACTTCAAACGTCAAAACATCGCGACTTCGACGAGTGTCGAGGGGTGAGTGAGGACGATTTGCTGGCGCGAAACTGATTAATATTGCACTATCTTAACAGTGCGGAACGAACTTCAAATTAAATTTGACAATTGCAGAAATTATAAGAACAATATTTTTTAATATTTCTTTGCGAATTTGCTCTGAAGCTTGGTATGCCAATATGCGTGTGTTTTCATGCTGTACAGCACAGAATAGTGTCTCATTTGTGTTATTTATTGTAAACTACATGTTTATATGTCCTTTAAGTTGTGTGTATGTTACTTCAAGATTTTGTGTGTAAATGCAGTCATTGATGTTTGATCTGGGTAGATTTCTGTAATTTATGGTGTTCAGTGGAGAGGTCTATTTTGCCAGTCTGGGTTAATCTAATACAGTGAAGTATTATTTAATTTTTAGCTAATTAGTGAGTGTTTGGGTTACTAGGAGGTTATTTTAATTCTGTTTTATTTCTTTTCCTTGTCTGTGCATAGTGAATAGTTAGAATGGATCCTGAATTGAAAGAAAATGTTGTGGAGGAGGTGGTTAGAAAAATGGATATAATTCAGGAGGACAAGGATGAGTCAGGAATTGGTAGTAGTGGAATGTCAGTGGACAGTCCATTGGGTCATTCAACCAGTTACCCTGAGACACCGGTAAAACTAATTTGAAAGGAGCTGAGTCTTGAGGATGTAGAATCGCAGTCAGTAATACTTAAGGTGCTCCAAGGAATCGACAAGCATATGGGAGAGATGCTCCAAGAAATCAGCAAGCGAATAGAAGGGATATCAAAAGGAAGTGAAGAAACCAACAAACGTATAGAATAAATAGCCAAAGGAAATGAAGAAATTAAGAAAAAGAACAAAGAAATCAAGAAAAGTATAGCAGAGATGTTCCAAGAAAACCAAGAAAGCTTAAGGAAAATACTGCAGGAATTCCAGGAACAAATGAGAATAACTCTTCAGGAGAGAGATGACAAGCTTCAGGTGAAGGTAGATCGACTCCGAGAAGAGATGAACGATATGAGAGTAGAGATAACTGGAAAAGCTGAGAGAGATGTCAAAGACGTGAAAACTGAATTGGAAGACAGAATACAAAAATTTGAAATACATCAACACCAACAGATTAAAGATGTGGTACAAATTCAACAGCAGTGCCAAGTGAATATTGGTAAATTGGGAAACAGGCAAGTGAAATTGGAGGAGTCTGTGGAGCATATAGTCACAAATGAGACCAAACAGCTACAGGAGGGAGTCCAACAGCTAGAAACTAAAACCGAAGAGATTGATAGGAAGATAAATAGTGCCACCTTAACAGTAGGGGAGGGAAACTTCGTTACACTAGTAAATGCTGATAATAGATATACCCAGGTCCACATGGAGCAAAAATATAAACCCAAAGGGGTAAATATCCAATGATATTTACTAAATGGTTACGAGGAGTTTTCCCAGCACACTTACGAGGTGCAGATAAAATTCAGTTCACAATAGACAGAATGGAAGGTGAAGCTTTCACCTGGGGAGTTAGGAAGGAAGAAGAAGTTACCAGCTACAGTCAATTTGAGGAAGAGTTTTTAATGAAATACTGGTCCAAAAGTCACCAATGTGCAACACTTGAAGATTTACTGCATTGCAAGTCCCTTGACACCTGGAGAGGTACCTTTAGAGAATTTGCTGAGCATCTATGGGAGTTGAATGAAACATTGGAGCAGCCGTTGAATGACGACATAATGATATCAGCAATTAAAAGGAGGTTAAGTCGTAGGATGCAAGAAAACTTATCTGGAAGCCTGATTAAAGATAAAGATACTTTAATGGAAATTATAGAGGTAGAGGTGGGGGTAATGGACATAGGAACCATGCCAATGGTCGACAGTTTCACCACAATCATGGGAGAGATGATGATGATAATGACAGGAATTATGAGAGGGGAGTAGATAGATGAAGGGATTATGAGGTACGAATTGAAGAAAGTTAGGTGTAGGGGGCCAGCAACTCTTTTGCTGGTATACCAAGTGGGGACTAGTACACTCCCAGCTGGGTGAGACTTTATTTCTTATTTCAAGTTTCACTCCTCTACCATATTTCTCCATCCTTAGGTTAAGAAAGTTAGTGTGTAGTAGTTGGGATTGGTAGTGGTCATCCAAGTAATTGTCAGGACCCATGTAGCAGATTTATAGTTGATTTAAAATAAGGATAAGTAGTTACTGTTGATGTAGAGTGTGAGATGTTAAAGAATCAATAAGTTTAAAATCAGTTTAGTGTCAGTACATTGCAAAATTATTAGTGCCAGAAGTAATGAAATGAGAACCAGATCAAAAAGCTAATGTTTATAAAATGTGGTCGGAAGCTAATTGGTCAAACAAGAGTTTGTGGAATCTTATAGAGTTGTTTTGTGAGGCTTGAAAAGGTCAAACTGTTGTAAGAAAATTGAAGTAATGCATCAGCTTGTAATTAGGATGACACATAAAGAAACAGATACATGAGGAGATAGTTGTTCGAATCAATGATGTGAAATATGATGAACGAAGAGGCCAAGGAGCCTGGAGTAGTATTTTTATGCGGTTATTGCAGCGAATATGGAGGGTTGATGTAGGTTGAAGATGTATATTTATTTGCAGTTGAAGTTGCTGTTAAGTTGAGGGAGTTATGTGTAATGAAGTGTATTGAGTATGAGATGTTTGAAGTAATGAAGTGTGTCATTTAGCACATGAGCAACATCTATTTGCAAGTTATTTGTAGATATACATATTTATGTGAAGTATGCTGAATAAAACAGAAAGTGTAACTCATGAGTAATGAGCAATTCATGTATCCAATTAGCTATCAGAGTCAAATATGGTTATACTTAGGTCGAGCTTTAGAAGCAGGATTCTGGCACTGTGTATGAATAATAAATACTCATGTAGCAGATTTGAATTAATGTCAACATAACAGGAAATATTGCACCTCTCATCTGAGCATTAGTAATAACAATTCACATATGGCAGTATAAATGTTTGGCAAAATGAAATGATCAGTAGTTTAATATTTTTCATTGGGTGACCACATTAGTTATAATGATGCATATACACTCCTGGAAATTGAAATAAGAACACCGTGAATCCATTGTCCCAGGAAGGGGAAACTTTATTGACACATTCCTGGGGTCAGATACATCACATGATAACACTGACAGAACCACAGGCACATAGACACAGGCAACAGAGCATGCACAATGTCGGCACTAGTACAGTGTATATCCACCTTTCGCAGCAATGCAGGCTGCTATTCTCCCATGGAGACGATCGTAGAGATGCTGGATGTAGTCCTGTGGAACGGCTTGCCATGCCATTTCCACCTGGCGCCTCAGTTGGACCAGCGTTCGTGCTGGTTGTGCAGACCGCGTGAGACGACGCTTCATCCAGTCCCAAACATGCTCAATGGGGGACAGATCCGGAGATCTTGCTGGCCAGGGTAGTTGACTTACACCTTCTAGAGCACGTTGGGTGGCACGGGATACATGCGGACGTGCATTGTCCTGTTGGAACAGCAAGTTCCCTTGCCGGTCTAGGAATGGTAGAACGATGGGTTCGATGACGGTTTGGATGTACCGTGCACTATTCAGTGTCCCCTCGACGATCACCAGTGGTGTACGGCCAGTGTAGGAGATCGCTCCCCACACCATGATGCCGGGTGTTGGCCCTGTGTGCCTCGGTCGTATGCAGTCCTGATTGTGGCGCTCACCTGCACGGCGCCAAACACGCATACGACCATCATTGGCACCAAGGCAGAAGCGACTCTCATCGCTGAAGATGACGCGTCTCCATTCGTACCTCCATTCACGCCTGTCGCGACACCACTGGAGGCGGGCTGCACGATGTTGGGGCGTGAGCGGAAGACGGCCTAACGGTGTGCGGGACCGTAGTCCAGCTTCATGGAGACGGTTGCGAATGGTCCTCGCCGATACCCCAGGAGCAACAGTGTCCCTAATTTGCTGGGAAGTGGCGGTGCGGTCCCCTACAGCACTGCGTAGGATCCTACGGTGTTGGCGTGCATCCGTGCGTCGCTGCGGTCCGGTCCCAGGTCGACGGGCACGTGCACCTTCCGCCGACCACTGGCGACAACATCGATGTACTGTGGAGACCTCACGCCCCACGTGTTGAGCAATTCGGCGGTACGTCCACCCGGCCTCCCGCATGCCCACTATACGCCCTCGCTCAAAGTCCGTCAACTGCACATACGGTTCACGTCCACGCTGTCGCGACATGCTACCAGTGTTAAAGACTGCGATGGAGCTCCGTATGCCACGGCAAACTGGCTGACACTGACGGCGGCGGTGCACAAATGCTGCGCAGCTAGCGCCATTCGACGGCCAACACCGCGGTTCCTGGTGTGTCCGCTGTGCCGTGCGTGTGATCATTGCTTGTACAGCCCTCTCGCAGTGTCCGGAGCAAGTATGGTGGGTCTGACACACCGGTGTCAATGTGTTCTTTTTTCCATTTCCAGGAGTGTAGTTATGTAAGACATATTTAGTGGAATAATGGAGCCTTTAAAGTTATCGAATCAATCTGTGGAGGTATGAGGAATTGTAAAATAATTTCGTAAGTCAAGGAGTAAATGCAATATATTGTTATTATTTTCAATTTTGCTTATGTTAAAGACTCAAACGAATAATTTCTTCCTTAAGTTTCATGTGTGTTGACCAAGTGAGTTATGACTTAGTGTGATAGTAGTGGACGGCAGGAACCACGCTGGAAGGACGGCATACCAAATGGGTAGCTGGCATTCAAATATTATTATTTTTTTTTGTCTTTGCTGTAGCAAGTTATAATAAATATGTAGTTAGTGGCTCGTACAAACCTTTGAAAGTGAATATTTTTGGTAATTGAATGTAAGACAAAGTTTTGTAAAATTATTTACTCTACTATGTTAATTAAGATAGTTTGATATTGTATAATGTTTCTGTAGGGGCAGTTTGCTACCGGAGCCAATAGGGTACTATTTGTGATACGATGTAATTTTCAGTATGTGAACAAGAACTTATGTTCCTCATTTTCATTTATATGCTATGTGATGATTTTTTCCTGTTATTCTGTTTCGCCTGTGGCTACCTAGAAGGTTTTTAGGGTGGGGATGTAACAGATCGGTGATCCCACGAACATAGATGCTAGTATCCGACGCCCAGGTCGATAGTAGACAGGAGTCGATTGTCGAGCGTTGCAGTAGGCAGTGAGATGAGTGACGAGGGCAGAGTAGTGCTGGATAGTGTCAAGTGAAAAAGAATGCTGGAGAGACGGGCAAGAATGGTGGTCGAGTTAATTCACCAGAGTATGAAGGCTCACCCGTGGTCTCAGTCTGGCATTAGCTGCCGCAGCGGTCGCACGCTCCTCAAGTTTGCTCCGTGAACGTTGTGTGTTTACGCCAGTGTTTTCGTGTTTTGTGCTCGTTTATTGACGTTTTGCACGTGAATCAAGCGTTATCAATTGAGCATTTGGTCTTCTTTCGTGTCATCTTTCTACGAAGTGCCGTTGGGATTTCGGCGTTGTCCGAGATTTCTTCGCTGCAGAACACCATGGCAAACTCCGTGAGAAAAAACACCGTGATTTTCACCTTCGACAAGTACACCCGTCGAGTACAGCCCTCTGCACTTGAAATACACGACTGGATTACCGAGGTAATTGGCCTTCATTCTGAATCTGTTCATACCATGCAGCTGGTGTAGACCGCGAGTGTAGACCGCTTTCTGGCAAAATTTGGTTATGAAACGGAATTTATACACCGTGATGATATCGCGTTGCTACAAGAAGTTGCGATAACGGAATTTCGGATCCCAGGCTTTTTTGAAATTGTTAATGTTTCTACGGAAGCCAATATCGGTACAGCCATTCTTATAAGGGAAGGCATTCCGGTGACTGAAATCGAACGACTAGAATCAGGAAGAGCCATAGGCATAAAAATTTTCGATGTGACAGTGATTAACCTTTACGCCCCATCAGGAACTTCCCACAAATTGGATCGTGCAAAGATTTTTCAAGAAGAACTGATTTATTTATTGAGAAAAAATCCGTGTTCTCTATACTAGGTGGAGATTTTAACTGTGTTTTAAACCATCAAGATCAACAACCCAACTTCAACTATTCGCCACAGTTAAAAAAGTTAGTAAGTGATCTACACCTTAAGGATGTGTGGGAACTTCAGCACCCGACGTTAGTCGGGTTCACGTATATAACCAGCCACTCCCGCAGCAGACTAGATAGAATTTACGTGTCACCAAATTTGCAGAATTATTTATTAAACGTTGAGACTATTGCAGTGTATTTTAGCGATCACAGTACACTTTTAACTTGCTTTAATCTAAGTGTACAGCCAACCCGTCGATTCAGAGGCCAATGGAACTTAAATTGTTTTAACTGACGAAGAACTGGAACAGGAAATAAGGTTTGCGTGGACTATGTGCCTCCGCACAGTAGACAAGCACCCAACAGTCATTTACTGGTGGACAAGAAGGGCTAAACCAAGGCTGCGGAAAGTTGTCATGCAGTATAGTGCAGCGAGGCACAGGGAGTTGAGGAATACAATGGAGTTTTATTATAAAGTTTTAAGAGACTTATATCAACAGGCCCATGATGACGTAATTCGTCTAAATGATATCAAAAAAATAAAAGCCAAGTTATTAAGCATTAAACGGCAACAGATGGAGGGACTCAAAATTAAATCGAAAGCCACATCAGTCGTAGCAGATGAAACAGCTTCTCTGTATCACTTGGTGCGACATGCTAAAAACAGACGTCTAACTTTAATTGATGAAGTCCAGACGCATACTGGTACGAGGCTCACATGCCAGGAACAAATACTGGACGAAGTCCACAGGTACTATGAAACCTTATATGCCCCTACCACAGTGGAAGATGCAGCTCTCGAGGACTTTCTCACTATTTTAGGTCCACAATTGTCGGGAACAGACAACGCTGACATCCTGTCACCTATTACTAAAGATGAAGTGCATGAGGCAGTGCGTAACTCACCTCTCAACAAATCTCCGGGACTTGAAGGCCTCCCTGTGGAGTTTTATGCCCGCTACTGGTCTATAATTGGGGACAAGATCACTTCCATGGCAAATGAGGTCCTGAACGGAAAACCGGTCCCTGCAGACTTTAAGGAAAGTAAAATAGTACTGATTCCTAAGAGTAAAGGCAAAACCAACTTAAACAATTTTCGGCCTCTTTCGCTACTAAATTCTGATTACAAAATAATTTCGCGTATTATCAACAAAAGACTCTCTGCCTTTTCCAACAAAATATTGAGTCATCACCAGTCTTGCTCTCCGACCAGAACGATATTCGAAAGTCTATCTGCATACAGAGACGTCATTGCAATTACCTCAGTGACAAGTATAAAATGTGCTTTAATCTTTATAGATTTCAACAAAGCTTTTGACCGCGTTAGTCATAGATACCTCTTTGCGACGCTGTCAAGAATGGCTTTCCACCCCCAGATTGTGAACATGCTAAGGAATATTGCAACAGGTGTAAATGCGAAAATAGCAATCAATGGCCAAACATCTAAACCCATACAGATAAGGCGAGGGGTTCCACAGGGCAGTCCCTTATCAATGTTTTTATTTTCAGTATCTTTAGAGCCCTTCCTCCGCACTGTCCACGCAAGATTAACAGGCATAACATTGAGTGGTGAGAAAACTGTCATACGAGCTTATGCTGATGACGTGGGCTTTGTAATAAGGAATAAGGAGGAGACAGTTACACTCGAAAGAGAAATCCAAAGATATTGTCTAGCGTCGGGAGCGACAGCAAATGAAAACAAAAGTCAAATATTGAATCTACGGGGCCTAGATCACCTTCGACTGGCATGGGCAAAACAAGACAACAAACATAAAACTTTGGGAATCACCTTAATGGCATGTCCGATGCGGATGGCTGCTTTTAACTGGACGGAAACTAGGAGGAAAGTTCATGGTGCTGTAATGGAGAACATCCATCGAACTATGGACCTGGTGCAAAAAGTCAGATTCATCAACTCCTGCGTTTTGTCTAAAGCGTATTTCACTGCGCAGGTATTTCCAATCCCTAAACTAGTAGCGAAAGGGATCATGTCCACTGTTACAAATTATTTATGGCGAGGAGGCATATTCAGGGTTGGTGCGACTACGGTTATACTGGATGTCAGAAACGGGGGCCTCGGTTTGGTGGATATTCGCAATAAAGCGTCTGCTCTGTTCCTCAAACGGACTTTCCATATACTCAGAGAACTTCCACAATGTATAACCGCAAAGCTCTTTGAGGCTGTGACACCCCATAGCCTGCAAGCACCGATTGATGTGCGAAGGATTAATGCCCGTCTGCAGTATGTGAGGAACTTTTTCCTCGAAGCAAGTTATCTTAGTGACGAAATCAGAAGCAACACACGTATCACAGCGCGCGACATCATACTTGAAAGGAAGTTAAATGGGGGTAGAAACAAAATTGAAACGAAATTCCCAAATTGTGACTGGAAAGCTGTGTGGCGGAACATCAACTATGCCGGGCTATCTACAGACGCTATTTCCGCATGGTACAAAACAGTTAATAATGTCATCAGCACCAACGAGAGACTATATGGGATCGGTTTAAACCAGACAAACCTTTGTGGAAAATGCAATCTGGTGGATACACTCAGCCACAGATTCACCTGTGGTGGCAATGTGCATAACTGGAACTGGATCAGGCAACAAATCGCCTTTCTCACCAGATCCTCTACGCAATATATAACGCCGTCGCTCCTCCTGAGACCGGACATGACATACTTTCCGAAATTAAAAACCAACGCCATTAGCTGGTTACTGGGAAAATATGTTAGTTATGTCATCCACACACTTGGGTTGGACAACGAGATAGAATTCCGCGTTTACATGAAGTGTGAATATGCAAAAATCAGCACGTATCACAACCACAAGAAGCACTATGGCAACATGCTGATGATCATTTTTGAAAGAATGGATGTTGGTTAAATATGTGAAACCACTACAACACCTTGAACGAGAATGAACAGAAGAAAAATAAAAGTCACTTGGTTCCTTATTATTATTTACTTTAACCTTGCTTCCGGAACCTTTTTTTTTGTTATTGTATGTGTTTAATTGGATTGTATTTAAACTGGTTCATAGTCAAGAACACTGGTATTAAATATGCTATTATTTTTTATTCAATGGACAGTTTACAAATTAAACAGTGAATTCAACTTTGTAGACAAACCCACTGATTGGTGACAATAGTTTGCACCTAGAATAATCTCAGTGTTCTTGAGCAAAGTTTATACTGTAACCAACTTTTAAAGTTTGTTTTACCATTATTACTGTATTAGACATATTTAGCATATAAATAGTTTAAAACTGGTTCTTTTTTTAATGTTGCAAATGGTTTAATCATTAATTGTACTGTTGAATACCTGAAATGTATGTTTTAGTAAAATAAAATAAAAAATAAAAAAGGGGTAGCGTCTTTGATTCATAATCAAAACGTCTTCAGTCCCGTGTTCGATCCCCGCCACTGCCTAAATTTTGATAAATTTTGATAAATAGTCAGCATTGGCGGCCGCAGACTTCCGGCATAAGAAGTCAGCCTCATTCTGCCAACGGCCTTGTCAAAGAGGGCGTAGGAGCGGATAGAGGTTCAGGGCACTCTCTTGTCCTAGGGGTGGGAAAATGCCCCTAAAGGTGGAAGAATCAGCAATGATCAACGACATGAGGATGCAGAAGGCAATGGAAACAACTGCATTAAAGACACGTAACGTGTATCCACAGGACATGTGGCCTGTAATTGAAGAAGTGTCATCCATTGGCAAAAGATTCCGGAATAGTCCCATTCGGATCTCCAGGAGGGGACTGCCAAGGGGGAGGTTAACATGGGAAAAAGATTGAATAATCTACAAAAGGATAACGTTCTATGAGTTGGGGCGTGGAATGTTAGAAGCTTGAATGTGGTAGGGAAGCTAAAAATCTGAAAAGGGAAATGCAAAGGCTCAATCTAGATATAGTAGGGGTCAGTGAAGTGAAGTGGAAGGAAGACAAGGATTTCTGGTCAGATGAGTATCGGGTAATATCCACAGCAGCAGAAAATGGTATAACAGGTATAGGATTCGTTATGAATAGGAAGGTATGGCAGAGGGTGTGTTACTGTGAACAGTTCAGTGACCAGGTTGTTCTAATCAGAATCGACAGCAGACCAACACCGACAACGATAGTTCAGGTACACATGCCGACGTCGCAAGCTGAAGATGAACAAATAGAGAGAGTGTATGAGGATATTGAGAGGGTAATGCAGTATGTAAAGGGGGACGAAAATATAATAACCATGGGCGACTGGAATGCAGTTGTAGGGGAAGGAGTAGAAGAAAAGGTTACAGGAGAATATGGGCTTCGGACAAGGAAAGAAAGAGGAGAAATACTAATTGAGTTCTGTAACAAGTTTCAGCTAGTAATAGTGAATACCCTGTTCAAGAATCATAAGAGGAGAAGGTATACTTGGAAAAAGCCGGGAGATATGGGAAGATTTCAATTAGATTACATCATGGTCAGACAGAGATTCCGAAATCAGATACTGGATTGTAAGTTATACCCAGGAGCAGATATGGACTCAGATCACAATATAGTAGTGATGAAGAGTAGGCTGAAGTTCAAGACATTAGTCAGGAAGAATCAATACGCAAAGAAGTGGGATACGGAAGTACTAAGGAATGACGAGATACGTTTGAAGTTCTCTAATGCTATAGATACAGCAATAAGGAATATCGCAGTAGGCAGTACAGCTGAAGAGGAATGGACATCTCTAAAAAGGGCCATCACAGAAGTTGGGAAGAAAAACATAGGTACAAAGAAGGTAGCTGCGAAGAAACCATGGGTAACAGAAGAAATACTTCAGTTGATTGATGAAAGGAGGAAGTACAAACATGTTCCGGGAAATATCAGGAATACAGAAATACAAGTCGGAAATAAATAGGAAGTGCTGGGAAGCTAAGACGAAATGGCTGTAGGAAAAATGTGAAGACATCGAAAAAGATATGATTGTCGGAAGGACAGACTCAGCATACAGGAAAGTCAAAACAACCTTTGGTGACATTAAAAGCAACGGTGGTATCATTAAGAGTGCAACGGGAATTCCACTGTTAAATGCAGAGGAGAGAGAGGATAGGTGGAAGGGATACATTGAAAGCCTCTATGAGGGTGAAGATTTGTCTGATGTGATAGAAGAAGAAACAGAAGTCGATTTAGAAGAGATAGGGGATCCAGTATTGGAATCGAAATTTAAAAGAGCTCTGGAGGACTTACGGTCAAATAAGGCAGAAGGGATAGATAACATTCCATCAGAATTTCTAAAATCATTGGGGGAAGTGGCAACAAAATGACTATTCACTTTGGTGTGTAGAATATATGAGTCTGGCGATGTACCATCTGACTTTCGGAAAAGCATCATCCACACAATTCCGAAGACGGCTACAGCTGACAAGTGCGAGAATTATCGTACAATCAACTTAACAGCTCATGCATCGAAGCTGTTTACAAGAATAATATACAGAAGAATAAAAAAGAAAATTGAGAATGCGCTATGTGACGAACAGTTTGGCTTTAGGAAAAGTAAAGGGACGAGAGAGGCACTTCTGACGTTACGGCTAATAATGGAAGCAAGGCTAAAGAAAAATCAAGATAGTATTTGTCGACCTGGAAAAAGCGTTCGACGATATAAAATGGTGCAAGCTGTTCGAGATTCTGAAAAAAGTAGGGGTAAGCTATAGGGAGAGACGGGTCATATACAATATGTACAACAACCAAGAGGGAATAATAAGAGTGGACGATCAAGAACGAAGTGCTCGTATTAAGATGGGTGTAAGACAAGGCTGTAGCCTTTCGCACCTACTCTTCAATCTGTACATCGAGGAAGCAATGATGGAAATAAAAGAAAGGTTCAGCAGTGGAATTAAAATACAAGGTGAAAGGATATCAATGATATGATTCGCTGATGACATTGCTATCCTGAGTGAAAGTGAAGAAGAATTAAATGATCTGCTGAACGGAATGAACAGTCTAATGAGTACACAGTATGGTTTGAGAGTAAATCGCAGAAAGACGAAGGTAATGAGAAGTAGTAGAAATGAGAACAGCGAGAAACTTAACATCAGGATTGTAGGTCACGAAGTCAATGAAGTTAAGGAATTATGCTACCTAGGCAGTAAAATAACCAATGATGGACGGAGCAAGGAGGACATCAAAAGCAGACTCGCTATGGCAAATAAGGCATTTCTGGCCAAGAGAGGTCTACTGATATCAAATACCGGCCTTAATTTGAGGAAGAAATTTCTTAGGATGTTCGTCTGGAGTACAGCATTGTATGGCAGTGAAACATGGACTGTGGGAAAACCGGAACAGAAGAGAATCGAAGCATTTGAGATGTGGTGCTATAGACGAATGTTGAAAATTAGGTGGACTGGTAAGGTAAGGAATGAGGAGGTTCTACGCAGAATCTGAGAGGAAGGGAATATGTGGAAAACACTGATAAGGAGAAGGGACAGGATGATAGGACCTGATAAGACATGAGGGAATGACTTCCATGGTATTAGAGGGAGCTGTAGAGGGCAAAAACTGTAGAGGAAGACAGAGATTGGAATACGTGAAGCAAATAATTGAGGACGTAGGTTGCAAGTGCTACTCTGAGATGAAGAGGTTAGCACAGGAAAGGAATTCGTGGCGAGCCGCATCAAACCAGTCAGTAGACTGATGACAAAAAAAAAAAAAAATGACGAGTGAGCGCGTCCCCCTGATCGTCGTGGGGTGGACCCTCATCGATACCGATTCGCGAGTGATATGAAACCAGAAAGTGACAAGTGCCGAATTACGTGTTTCGCGTCAACCGCGTCGGCCAGCAACAACCATGGATTGCAGTGAGGATTGTTGTGAATGTTAATCATAGCACTGCGTGTGACGAACTACTGAAAATCAGCAATCAATAAAAAGAGATAACCATAATTAGACGTGTAAGGCGAAGGTAGCAACTTCCTCAGAATTTGTGTGTTTGTTGGAAATATATATCAGTTTGTACATCGCTACCTTTGTGGTCCTTAATAATAGGCAAACTTCCAATCATTCCACTATTCAGTCTCAGAACAGCCGCACTTGGTTGAAATATCCCCGAAACCACAGCAGAAAAACCGATAGCCTTTCATCCATTAAGCACACGGTCATATAATCATAATAATTAACTGTTTGGCGGCTTCGGTAAATTACACAAAATCCAGTAAAGGAATTTTAGTCGGGGGTGTTTCAATTACCACAAGAACTAAAGAAGTTAGATGATCCCAATAAACGAACAGACTTACAAAAATCGTTGAAAATTATTAACTATTGAAAATTCACACGACAGTTGCAAAGAAGTCGTTGGATGATAACCTGGCATTATAGCTATGGCCACAGAAAACTAAACGTTTGTTCATGGTGTATTACATTATTATGTATGTACATGCGTCAGATCATCATAATCTTCACAGTCACACAACAAATGAATGCAGTATGGGATTTTCACTTACAGCATTTGCTTACATTTTAGTTATTTGTTTCGTTATTCACTGGAACTTAAGTCATCCAGTATTAAAAAGACTCAGAACTTAAGAAGATAAATTTTTCATATGAGTTGACACCATCACTAGATCGAGCATGACAAGACGTACGAAGTGAGGAGATCAGGTTGTTGTTTCATATATTTTGTTATTTCTCGTAGGCATGTATGCGTAAGATTCATGTTTAATTATTTGTGTCAAAATTTTGTGTGTACAGAATATTAAATTTGTTCCCCCTAAGAACCGGAAGAAAAAGTCATGTACAAGATTTTTAACGTGATAATTATTCAAATGGTAAGCCGTTTTCTGTAATATTAAGCAAGATGTAAACTGACGCTAGAGAGCAGTCCCTCGGGCGTTCTGGGAAGCGGAGCCACAAGTGGGAAGATCATTCTGAGGGTCAGCTGGCATTCTGGAGTCAGAATTCGAGCAGAGCAGTTTTCAGCTAACGCATCGCGGAGATGACAGTGCAGTAAAGTGTTGGGTTTTAGGCAGCAAGCGACTGCGCGCATCCTCTGGACTTCACTCACAATTAGATACGTTCTGAGTCACGTGGGTCTTAGGAGAAGCTAGAGGGAACTGCAACAGTTCCGGAACATCACAGGATCCGCATCACACAACTTTAACTTTATTTACTTGCTATTTTTCATCGCTGCGGTAGATCATGTACATTTATGAATAGCTGTGTGACAAGTTCGGTAGTTGGGGACTGTTTTCTTTTCTTTGGCCAATGATGATTCAGTGACATCTGGGAAATCGGCTTCATTCAAATTATGCACTGAAGTTGGCAGAGCTCAAATTGAATAATTTTATTATTCTAGCTAAACTGTGTTGTTGTAAGGACACTGTTTCTACGGTTTTCTTCAAAATAATTAACTGAATAAATTATCATTTTCTTCAATATAACCTTTTTGTGTTGTCCATATTAATTTGTCAGTAGATAGTAATTCTCTTTGATATGATATTATTATTATTATATCTCATTTCAACTTATTCTAACTAGTGTTATTGTAAGACCGTATTTTATTTCAATAGATTATCATTTTGTTCAACATAAATCTTTTGGTGACATCTGCATCAGCTACAAATTGTTATGATCCAAAAATTCGCGTAACATGCCAGTGCTCAGAATATTTGCCTGTACAATCACAGCCTATAACTATTTCGTCAGAGAAATTAGCTAATACGCATGAAAGCAGACGTGCTTTACATGACCCTTTGACTATAAAGAAACAGAGTCTCAAACAGCGTCATGCATCGCCCAACCGCGTCAATGGCTAAATCTCGTCTCAGGGATTTATTTACTAAAGGCATTAGAACTAGTAAGCCGCACTGCTAATCTCATACACTCTTCATTCTGTTAAACTATTATGGCATGTCATTTACTATTTCAACAGAATTATAGTGCCACCGGAAATCATAAAACTTCTATTTCTTCTCCTAACCTTCCAAATTCCTTCTTTGTCTCCTTCACACTTTGCTCTACGCGTCGATCGAATAGGCTACATCATTGTCTCAGTTTCTTCTTTATTACTGCCTGAGTTTTATGTTTTGTGTGAGACAGTATAGTTTTCTAGCTCTCGAACGTTTCATGTGGCCATTGAAGGTGGCTGAAAAATAAATTATATAGCTTTGAATTCGACAGCGGATAAATCTAACACAAATGCGCATGAATACAGCTGAAGGAAAAGATGGGAATTTGCTTTTCGTGCCTATACGTCCCATTACCTTCCCAATGACATAAAAAAATCACAATCAGTGACGACCCTAAATCAGTAAAATAGCCATAGCCTAAGGCAAATTTTCTATACCCACACTGAAAGCAAGATCACCCCCAGTTCCATTGCCAGAGACTCAAAAGTACACAGGAGAGCAATCACAGCGTAAACAAGTATGTAGTGAGTAACTAAAATACTGGCGCAAGGAGAAGGTAACGAAACCTGCCACCTTAAAGATAGCACCGATTGGCAGTCACTTTCAAAGCCAACGATTACCACAGGTGGTGCCCAACAGTCGCGACGCCGGCAGCAATTGTGGCCACATATGGAGTCTCACACTATTGGTGATGTAACAGTAGCTTTGAGTTCTTCCACGTCACTGTCTTATTTGGTCACAAAAGGTTTAGAGACCGACATTCAATATTTGCTTTAGGTGGGTCCATGTACCCTACTTCAACAGGGCAATACACACGTGATGAGGGAAATGTGGAAATATTCCTCAAATAATTACGGTTATGACTACTGCCCCCCTTCTAACAGCCGTGTACCGCAAGTCTCTAGAGGAACGGAAGGTTCCAAATGATTGGAAAAGAGCACAGGTAGTCCCAGTCTTCAAGAAGGGCCGTCGAGCAGATGCGCAAAACTATAGACCTATATCTCTGACGTCGATCTGTTGTAGAATTTTAGAACATGTTTTTTGCTCGAGTATCATGTCGTTTTTGGAAACCCAGAATCTACTATGTAGGAATCAACATGGATTCCTGAAACAGCGATCGTGTGAGACCCTACTCGCTTTATTTGTTCATGAGACCCAGAAAATATTAGATACAGGCTCCCAGGTAGATGCTATTTTTCTTGCCTTCCGGAAGGCGTTCGATACAGTTCCGCACTGTCGCCTGGTAAACGAAGTAAGAGCCTACGGAATATCAGACCAGCTGTGTGGCTGGTTTGAAGAGTTTTTAGCAAACAGAACACAGCATGTTCTTGTCAATGGAGAGACGTCTACAGACGTTAAAGTAACCTCTGGCGTGCCACAGGGGAGAGTTATGGGACCATTGCTTTACACAATATATACACTCCCGGAAATTGAAATAAGAACACCGTGAATTCATTGTCCCAGGAAGGGGAAACTTTATTGACACAGTCCTGGGGTCAGATACATCACATGATAACACTGACAGAACCACAGGCACATAGACACAGGCAACAGAGCATGCACAATGTCGGCACTAGTACAGTGTATATCCACCTTTCGCAGCAATGCAGGCTGCTATTCTCCCATGGAGACGATCGTAGAGATGCTGGATGTAGTCCTGTGGAACGGCTTGCCATGCCATTTCCACCTGGCGCCTCAGTTGGACCAGCGTTCGTGCTGGACGTGCAGAGCGCGTGAGACGACGCTTCATCCAGTCCCAAACATGCTCAATGGGGGACAGATCCGGAGATCTTGCTGGCCAGGGTAGTTGACTTACACCTTCTAGAGCACGTTGGGTGGCACGGGATACATGCGGACGTGCATTGTCCTGTTGGAACAGCAAGTTCGCTTGCCGGTCTAGGAATGGTAGAACGATGGGTTCGATGACGGTTTGGATGTACCGTGCACTATTCAGTGTCCCCTCGACGATCACCAGTGGTGTACGGCCAGTGTAGGAGATCGCTCCCCACACCATGATGCCGGGTGTTGGCCCTGTGTGCCTCGGTCGTATGCAGTCCTGATTGTGGCGCTCACCTGCACGGCGCCAAACACGCATACGACCATCATTGGCACCAAGGCAGAAGCGACTCTCATCGCTGAAGACGACACGTCTCCATTCGTCCCTCCATTCACGCCTGTCGCGACACCACTGGAGGCGGGCTGCACGATGTTGGGGCGTGAGCGGAAGACGGCCTAACGGTGTGCGGGACCGTAGCCCAGCTTCATGGAGACGGTTGCGAATGGTCCTCGCCGATACCCCAGGAGCAACAGTGTCCCTAATTTGCTGGGAAGTGGCGGTGCGGTCTCCTACGGCACTGCATAGGATCCTACGGTCTTGGCGTGCATCCGTGCGTCGCTGCGGTCCGGTCCCAGGTCGACGGGCACGTGCACCTTCCGCCGACCACTGGCGACAACATCGATGTACTGTGGAGACCTCACGCCCCACGTGTTGAGCAATTCGGCGGTAAGTCCACCCGGCCTCCCGCATGCCCACTATACGCCCTCGCTCAAAGTCCGTCAACTGCACATACGGTTCACGTCCACGCTGTCGCGGCATGCTACCAGTGTTAAAGACTGCGATGGAGCTCCGTATGCCACGGCGAACTGGCTGACACTGACGGCGGCGGTGCACAAATGCTGCGCAGCTAGCGCCATTCGACGGCCAACACCGCGGTTCCTGGTGTGTCCGCTGTGCCGTGCGTGTGATCATTGCTTGTACAGCCCTCTCGCAGTGTCCGGAGCAAGTATGGTGGGTCTGACACACCGGTGTCAATGTGTTCTTTTTTCCATTTCCAGGAGTGTATAAATGACCTAGTAGATAGTGTCGGAAGTTCCATGCGGCTTTTCGCGGATGATGCTGTAATATACAGAGAAGTTGCAGCATTAGAAAATTGTAGCGAAATGCAGGAAGATCTGTAGCGGATAGGCACTTGGTGCAGGGACTGGCAACTGACCCTTAACATAGACAAATGTAATGTTTTGCGATTACATAGAAAGAAGGATCTTTCATTGTATGCTTGTATGATAGCAGAACAAACACTGGTAGCAGTTACTTCTGTAAAATATCTGGGAGTATGCGTGCGGAACGATTTGAAGTGGAATGATCATATAAAATTAATTGTTGGTAAGGCAGGTACCAGGTTGAGATTCATTGGGAGAGTCCTTAGAAAATGTAGTCCATCAACAAAGGAGGTGGCTTACAAAACACTCGTTCGACCTATACTTGAGTATTGCTCATCAGTGTGGGATCCGTACCAGATCGGGTTGACGGAGGAGATAGAGAAGATCCAAAGAAGAGCGGCGCGTTTCGTCACAGGATTATTTGGTAACCGTTATACCGTTACGGAGATGTTTAACAAACTCAAGTGGCAGACTCTGCAAGAGAGGCGCTCTGCATCTCGGTGTAGCTTGCTCGTCAGGTTTCGAGAGGGTTCGTTTCTGGACGAGGTATCGAATATATTGCTTCCCCCTACTTATACCTTCCGAGGAGATCACGAATGTAAAATCAGAGAGATTAGAGCGCGCACGGAGGCTTTCAGACAGTCGTTTTTCCCGCGAACCATACGCGACTGGAACAGGAAAGGGAGATAATGACAGTGGCACGTAAAGTGCCCTCCGCCACACACCGTTGGGTGGATTGCGGAGTATAAATGTAGATGTTGATGTAGATGTAGATGTACTGTCTTGACCCACACCATCGGCTCATAGTTGTAAGATATGTTTAGTCTGGAACTTATGCGTTATGGCCTTACGTATCTATGGGCTGGTGGAATAGCCACGTGCACGGAAATTCCACACGAACACAGACAGTTGCTCACCGATTACATACGTGAACCACAACGTTTGGGGATTCTGATTACCGGGCTTCAGGACACTTACACCAATATCCATTTATGAAGTCGAAGATTGTGTACGCTTGTGAGACCTGAGTTTCTGCAGGCGTGTACAATGTACAGGTAACTTACGGGAATGCAGCCTGGTGACGTCCTCGAGAACCACCTATATTTCGACAGGAGCACACCCAGTCATTATCAAGGCCAAACTGCAGCAAACGAGCGCTGTGAAAGGAAATTTAAAACCTCGGTATTCAGAGGAATTTCGGAAAGATAACACACACACACACACACACACACACACACACGCACACACACACACACACACACACACACACACAAACACACACTGAAACAATATTGCCACACACAACCAAAGATGACGGCTATCAGAAGTTTTCGATAATGAATGTCAATAAACAACGAATGGGGTAGCGTTATTTTTATACGGTAGAAAACACCGCTCTGGCCGTAAAAGGCTTTTTATTAAAACCACGACCGTTTCCATCCCAATTTAGGCGCATTCTCAGGTGATCTAAACAGCGTTAGAAAGGAAGTATTTTAGAGTTTTGTTCCTTTTACACGGGCTTAGTAAATATTTTTCTACATGTACACTAGGTATTTACATATTTTGTGTTTACAACATTATATTACGTTATCCGGAAGCCTCTCCCCGTCCTTTACGTAATTCATAAATTAAAAATCGCTGGAAGCGTTTATCAGTTTGATGATAAGGGGTCGTCCCAAAAACAAAATAAAACCAATATTTGATGCTAAGAGAATATAATAAGCCTTGGAAAGCAGCAGGTTCGAATCCTGCCTCGGACGTGGGTGTGTGTGATGTCCTTAGGTTAGTTAGGTTTAAGTAGTTCTAAGTTCTAGGGGACTTATGACCTAAGATGTTGAGTCCCATAGTGCTCAGAGCCATTTGAACCTTGGAAAGCATGATAAAATGTATACAAGCACAAATAACAAGACAATATTTTATCAGCTGGACGCGATGCGTGCACGGCCATACGCTGGACTAGCTACAGCACTATGCTAGCAGCTATGAGGAAAAGTGCACTGGCCGCAGTAACCGAAAACCCAGGGAAACGGGGCTAGTGAAGGTAGGCTAGTGCACCGAACGGTGAAGCGTGCTCGAGAGAGAGGTACTGCACGCAAAGAGCAATTACAATTTAAATAACCAATTAGAATTTAAGTCAGCAACTGATATAAAACATAGACAGTGCATGGAGAGAAAACTAATACGGTAAATCCCGGATGCTGCAGTTACGAATGTTTATAATGGATGTTAATCCACGCAATTTAAAAACCAATGTAGAATTTATAAGCAGCGATTTTTTTTTACTTGCAGCGAAATATGTTGTTGTTGTTGTTGTTGTTGTGGTCTTCAGTCCTGAGACTGGTTTGATGCAGCTCTCCATGCTACTCTATCCTGTGCAAGCTTCTTCATCTCCCAGTACCTACTGCAACCTACATCCTTCTGAATCTGGTTAGTGTATTCATCTCTTGGTCTCCCCCTACGATTTTTACCCTCCACGCTGCCCTCCAATACTAAATTGGTGATCCCTTGATGCCTCAGAACATGTCCTACCAACCGATCCCTTCTTCTGGTCAAGTTGTGCCACAAACTTCTCTTCTCCCCAATCCTATTCAATACTTCCTCATTAGTTATGTGATCTACCCATCTAATCTTCAGCATTCTTCTGTAGCACCACATTTCGAAAGCTTCTATTCTATTCTTGTCCAAACTATTTACCGTCCATGTTTCACTTCCATACATGGCTACACTCCATACAAATACTTGCAGAAATGACTTCCTGACACTTAAATCTATACTCGATGTTAACAAACTTCTCTCCTTCAGAAACGCTTTCCTTGCCATTGCCAGTCTACATTTTATATCCTCTCTACTTCGACCATCATCAGTTATTTTGCTCCCCAAATAGCAAAACTCCTTTACTACTTTAAGTGTCTTATTTCCTAATCTAATACTCTCAACATCACCCGACTTAATTCGACTACATTCCATTATTCTCGTTTTGTTTCTGTTGATGTTCATCTTATATCCTCCCTTCAAGACACCATCCATTCCGTCCAACTGCGCTTCCACGTCCTTTGCTGTCTCTGACAGAATTACAATGTCATCGGCGAACCTCAAAGTTTTGATTTCTTCTCCATGGATTTTAATACCTACTCCGAACTTTTCTTTTGTTTCCTTTATTGCTTGCTCAATATACAGATTGAATAACATCGGGGAGAGGCTACAACCCTGTCTTACTCCCTTCCCAACCACTGCTTCCCTTTCATGTCCTTCGACTCTTATAACTGCCATCTGGTTTCTGTACAAATTGTAAATAGCCTTTCGCTCACTGTATTTTACCCCTGCCACCTTTAGAATTTGAAAGAGAGTATTCCAGTCAACATTGTCAAAAGCTTTCTCTAAGTCTACAAATGCTAGAAACGTAGGGTTGCCTTTCCTTAATCTTTCTTCTAAGATAAGTCGTAAGGTCAGTATTGCCTCACGTGTTCCAGTATTTCTACGGAATCCAAACTGTTCTTCCTCGAGGTCGGCTTCTGCTAGTTTTTCCATTCGTCTGTAAAGAAGTTGTCGAAAAATAAGAACACCGGGCTATCTGGTTAGGTGGCCAAAATATCCTAAACCACTCGTATGTCTCACTTCTGTCTGAGTGTTTGAGGTGAGCTGAAAATATTTTTGTAAGGCTCGGAAAAAACACTCTCTCTTCTAAAATGTTAACGCTGTATCCCCATTATTTTCCAGATATATGATCTGCATACTCTCGTGTATATCTGTTATCTGAAGTCCTGTGTCACGTAAGTACGCGCTTAGTGCTGATCCTAAATTCGCGCAGTTGGTATGCTTTTTAAAGCGAGTTGAAGAGCTTCTGCCGATTGAGCTTATATATTTGGCGTCACTTTTGTGAGAAGAGATACAGCAGATCCCCGATAATTTAGAGCTATCGCGAAGCCAACTTGCCTTATGTCTAAATTTTTCCCCTTTGTTCTTAGGAATATACTAAACCGGGGTTATGTTCTCTGAAACCTGACACTTGCCTATTCTGTCCGAAATATCTCCAAAGAAATGTCTCTACAGTACTTTTTGTAGCTGCATTTTCTATTGTGGTAAGAGAGCTGACGGTCTTTGGTTGGGATGTAAACTGTGACACATTGCGATTCATATTTAAGCTTCGTACTATACCCCTGTTAATGTTACGCACAAAAACGTCGTGTAGCATCAACTCTATCCCTTCGTTTTCTGATGATGGAGAGAGCAGGATTACATGCAAAATTGAACCAAAGACCGCCGTCTCTGTTTAAAACGTACTTGCTAATTTAATTTCTACTGCTTCCTTACCAACACTAACCCAACACCTTATAGTCGTTGCCAGAATCTCCGTGTTCTTATATTCCATAGGATGACCGATGCCAAGACGATATTCTGCAGTAGCAGATTTGCTCGGCTGTTGTAAGTGTGTGTGACGCTTATGCTCAGTATATCGGTCCTCCACAGTCCTGATAGTCTGATCAATATATGACATGTCATAACTGCAAGGAATACGATAACCGCCCGCCTTACGATTAATAAGATCATACTTTACGGTACCTAAGAGGACCCTACTCTTACATTGCAGTCGAAAAACTTATTTCACATTTTATTTCCGCAAAACATGACAAATCCTGTTGAAAATGTTCCTTTCATAAAGCGAAAAGACCGCAGACTTCGCTGTCAGCTCGGTAATACCATCATTCACCCGGTGCGCGACGGGTCGATACCGCAACACATTTCAGATCTGACTTCTTCTATAACCTTTCTGACGAAAGATATGGCTATCTCAGCTGAGAGTCGCTCGGGGCACGAGGTGACAAAGGTCCCGTGAACCTAGGTACGAAGAACCCGCTCACGCTGGCCCGCATGGTGACAATTATCAGCGCGTATATATACATTAGTGTGAGTGGGGTTCCTGTAAGGACTTGTACCAACGTACCATCAACCTTCCTCCTGAGCAACACATTAATGAAGGGATGACAACCATTCTTTTTCAACTCCATATTGCAATGAATATCAGAGTGGATTAAATTCTGGTGGTCTAAAAACGTCGTTGAAATCCTTACAACCATAAGGTCAAGCAATAAACGTTATGTTGACGACATTATCATTGCTTTTGATGACACTGATCATGAGTTAGAGCATCTCTTCAATACTTTCAATGGTTTACATGAAAAAATTTCCTTCACAAAAGAACTTCAAAATGAAAAACGTGAACTTAACTTCCTCGATTTGACAATTTCTATACAGGATAATTCCTTCAATTTCAATATCTTCCGCAAGGAAACATATTCAGATAATGTCATCCCGGCTGCCTCAACTCATCCAAAAGCTCATAAACTGGCGTTTTTTCATTCTGCCATTCACCGAATGATAACTACTCCTCTATCACCTGCGGATCAACAAAATGAATTGAATGTCTTCAAAGCGATTGCTGCTAATAATGGGTACAATCAGAATATGATCGATTACTTGCTCAATAAGAAAATTTCCCAAAATTGTTGGACTTTGAGCAACAACCTCCCCACGGATACCAAAGAAACTAAAAAATTTATTTCCATCCCTTTCTTGGGTAATATATCGTATAGGATTAAACGTCTTCTAAATAAAAAATATATCCGTAACGTCTCCTTCTCTACAGATAACAGTTTAAAAAAAAATCTTGTACATTCAGTAGAGATTGCCAGCGATTGGTTTTCCAATTCAGGTGTTTACAAACTAACCTGTAATAACTGCCCCTCATATTATATTGGTCAAACAGGCAGAGCTGTGAAAACACGATATAAAGAACATCTATTAGGTAAAAAAGGAGCGAATATTCACAACTCTACTTTTGCTGAACACCTCTTGATAGCCGGCCATACGCCTAAACAGTTAGAAGACACGGTTATCCTACACAGTCAAGTCAAAGGGCGTAGACTAGATCTGTGGGAAGAGTTACAAATTTTTAAACATCTAGAGCTCAAAGACGGTAATATACTGAACGACCAGTTGAACCTTGCTTGTAGACAATTTTTTGAAGGCTTTAAACCTGTACTGTTTATGGTATAACATTAATGCTGGTAACCTCAGTAGTCTGTTTTCTCAGGAAGCTATGATGCACTTTCAAATCTTTAAGCTCACTACCCTTTATGTAATGTGGTTTTCTCACGATGTATGGCTGCCACTACATCGGCCCTCATGTGATTTTCTCTGGCTCTTAAACCTTGGCTCCCTGAGAATGTGTATTAACTGGATTGTGGACCAGGGTTCATAATTTTGTCTTAAGAGCCATTACTGATAGTTTTAAAGTTCTGACTTACATACGGTGTGTGTGCTTCACTAATATTGTAATGTAACTTTTATATTCTGGCTGTATATGCCACTGTATGTAACTTTCGGCGTAAGCGCCACCTGCCTTTTTGATGTATATATCTACGTTAATGATACCAAGGCTCCCATACTGTTATAACGGGATTGTTAAACGCTTTCCTTCTTTTTATTGTCACTTTATCTAAGGACGCTATTAATACTGATAATTTACACGTTGCTTTGGTACGCCAATCGTCACATAGTTCGCGACATGAGCGCCACCTGTCCTGGCCGCAGTGTAACTACGCTGGCCGATTACACTCAGTCGCTTGTGAGCTCTGCTACATCCATGTATTAATTTTTATTTACATGACAAACCCTATTTTCAGGGCTATATTTTAATTTGGACTAATGGATCTATGCAGATATTTGTAAAAAAGACGATGATACATCATTCCATATTTATGTAAAATTGTAAGTACCAGGCGTCCTTCTCATATTTTGTAATACAAGAGCTCTCTAATATGTGTTAAACTCTACCTTGACTTAAGTTTCATACCTTTTAATGTAAACTACGATGTTCATTGTCCTCAGGCCGCCTTTTGTAGAAGACAGATTTAAATCTGCCGAAACCTAGGTAAAGATTTCTTTATCCATTGCAACTGGTCGGCTGTTTTTAGTCTCATTAATAAACGAAAGCCTATGTTCTCGTGTATCGATAAGCGTCGGCACGAGGAGCAAGGACGGAAGAGTAGAGAGGGCTGTGATACGACGTCAGCCAATAGTACGCTGACGAACCCCACTCTAGGGCGACAGAAAGACATGAGCGGCCTCTACACGAATAGAATATAAGCGCCGCGCCGCCTTGCTGCGGCCGGAGAGGAATACGAGCTGTCATACAAACGCTACAGCAGTGACTTATGAACTGTATTATTTTGCTTGCATTGAAATTGTGTATACCGAAGGTAACTGATTATTTGCATGTCGGCATTTGCTTGCGACACACGTTTGTTAATGCACAAAGTATTGTCAATTTAACTTACTTTAATAGCCGGCCGTTGGTGGCCGAGCGGTTCTAGGCGCTTCAGTCTGCAACCGCACTACCGCTACGGTTCGAATCCTGCTCGGGCATGGATGTGTGTGATGTCCTTAGGTTAGTTAGGTTTAAGTAGTTCTAAGTCCTAGGGGACTGATGACCTCCGCAGTTAAGTCCCATAGTGCTCAGAGCCATTTGAACCATTTGAACCTTAACAGGATTTGTCGACCTGGATGAAGCGTTCGACAACATAAAACAGTGCAAGATGTTCGAAGTCATGAGAACTCAAGAGTCTTAAGTCTGATTGTGCCAGACCATTCACTAGTATCATGTGGTGCATGTAAAATAACACACCACATTTGTAGAGCTGTATGTCACCCATCCTTTAGTGAAAAATACGATACCTGTCAGTTTATACCTGCTCAAACGACACAAAAACACCGACAGACAATACATCCGTCATGGTCATGGTTCGCACTGGCGGCGTCCGCATTACATTTTTCTACGTGCGTTACCTCCGGTAGCGGCACACCCACATGGCTTCCAGAGCATTCTTCTCTTGAGGTCCTTATTCGCCCAGCCGCAAGACAGAAAGCATCTCTCCGCCATCCTCCCTCCCCGCTGTCGTTTCCCGAACGCCACATCTCCTGTATTAGACACGTTTCATTTCCGTGAGTGCCCCCGTGTCTCTCTGCAGCCAGCTTGTCTCACGTGGCGTCAGACATTCCTACTGCCCTAGATCTCGTGTTTTCTGTTGCTGTCTCTTCTGACGAGACGCTACGCAATAAGGGAAAAATATCTGAGGTACCCCGAATTCCTACGTTAACTCATATACCCACATCTGAGCAGATTGTACAACGTCGAGGACTATTCTCATTGTTTCGAGTAATACTTACTTGCTGTACAACTGGACTTTAATGATATACAAAAGCACATGGCAAACTAGAGATATTTCGGATGGACTCATCGAACGTTTATTTACCTGACTTTACTGCTTTACAAATAGATTTCCACACATGTCTGGGTGAGTGTTTCCATGTTCGTAATGTAAATCTTTTTCATCTACTCTGTACAAAAATGAAAAATCAAATTCTGTTAAGGGGCTCCGGAACGCCCTATACTTGCAATGTTAAAATAACGCTTATAAATTACATCTTTCCTCACAAAGTATTTGAGGTAGGAAGTTGAACTTTTTACAGATTTTTTATTGGAGTATGGGCTACAACTTAACACAGCGATTTTACAAAATTTTAGTTCAGTTATTAAAGATGATTTTTTTTTTCAATTGTAATGAAAATTCAAAACATTTTTTTGCAATTTTTTATTTATATATTCAAAAATATACAGTTTTTTGGAAAAAGACTGTGTTAAATTATGCAGAAGGTACTGTGTAACATTTACTGAAAGTTTGAAACAAATATGTTTGGAAGATCCTTAGAAAACATGTAATTAGTATGAGAAAATAAAAGTTTTGGGAATCGAGCGACAAAGATTGGATTAACTTTTTAGTGCATTCCAGGTCCATTGGATGGATTATCTTCATCCTCTGCAAACTCCTCCTCCAGCTTCCTCTTGTTCCTACTCCTGTTTACTCTTGCTTGTACACTCCTGGAAATTGAAATAAGAACACCGTGAATTCATTGTCCCAGGAAGGGGAAACTTTATTGACACATTCCTGGGGTCAGATACATCACATGATAACACTGACAGAACCACAGGCACATAGACACAGGCAACAGAGCATGCACAATGTCGGCACTAGTACAGTGTATATCCACCTTTCGCAGCAATGCAGGCTGCTATTCTCCCATGGAGACGATCGTAGCGATGCTGGATGTAGTCCTGTGGAACGGCTTGCCATGCCATTTCCACCTGGCGCCTCAGTTGGACCAGCGTTCGTGCTGGACGTGCAGACCGCGTGAGACGACGCTTCATCCAGTCCCAAACATGCTCAATGGGGGACAGATCCGGAGATCTTGCTGGCCAGGGTAGTTGACTTACACCTTCTAGAGCACGTTGGGTGGCACGGGATACATGCGGACGTGCATTGTCCTGTTGGAACAGCAAGTTCCCTTGCCGGTCTAGGAATAGTAGAACGATGGGTTCGATGACGGTTTGGATGTACCGTGCACTATTCAGTGTCCACTCGACGATCACCAGTGGTGTACGGCCAGTGTAGGAGATCGCTCCCCACACCATGATGCCGGGTGTTGGCCCCGTGTGCCTCGGTCGTATGCAGTCCTGATTGTGGCGCTCACCTGCACGGCGCCAAACAAGCATACGACCATCATTGGCACCAAGGCAGAAGCGACTCTCATCGCTGAAGACGACACGTCTCCATTCGTCCGTCCATTCACGCCTGTCGCGACACCACTGGAGGCGGGCTGCACGATGTTGGGGCGTGAGCGGAAGACGGCCTAACGGTGTGCGGGACCGTAGCCCAGCTTCATGGAGACGGTTGCGAATGGTCCTTGCCGATACCCCAGGAGCAACAGTGTCCCTAATTTGCTGGGAAGTGGCGGTGCGGTCCCCTACGGCACTGCGTAGTATCCTACGGTCTTGGCGTGCATCCGTGCGTCGCTGCGGTCCGGTCCCAGGTCGACGGGCACGTGCACCTTCCGCCGACCACTGGCGACAACATCGATGTACTGTGGAGACCTCACGCCCCACGTGTTGAGCAATTCGGCGGTACGTCCACCCGGCCTCCCGCATGCCCACTATACGCCCTCGCTCAAAGTCCGTCAACTGCACATACGGTTCACGTCCACGCTGTCGCGGCATGCTACCAGTGTTAAAGACTGCGCTGGAGCTCCGTATGCCACGGCAAACTGGCTGACACTGACGGCGGCGGTGCACAAATGCTGCGCAGCTAGCGCCATTCGACGGCCAACACCGCGGTTCCTGGTGTGTCCGCTGTGCCGTGCGTGTGATCATTGCTTGTATAGCCCTCTCGCAGTGTCCGGAGCAAGTATGGTGGGTCTGACACACCGGTGTCAATGTGTTCTTTTTTCCATTCCAGGAGTGTATTTCTAGACTCTTTACAGCCCTATCTGCAGCCCGAAGGCGTTCCTTGTCTAAAGCAAGCATCGCTCGTACCATGTTAGAATGTTATTATTTACAGTAATAACACATACCTTTGGCTTTACAACATTTCTCCTTTTCTTAAAAGGCTTCAGAGGATTTCTAATAACTTTACTTTTACTCATTATTATACTTCAACAAAGCAGAGACTCAAGAAACAGAATTAATTACGAATATTTTCGAGATAACGACAGAGTAAATAAACATGAAACAATCGACAATCACACCAGCGATATATATTGAACCATCACAGGTTAGCCACAACACATACTTTATCTCACATCACTAAAATGTACCTGATGAACACGGACGTTAATAATAACACCATTTGACAACAGTTTAACAGCGCCACAGTGGGTCACGCCCATGTAGAACACATTTAAAAAAATTTAAAAATAGTGGTAGTCTTCGGAATTGAATAAATTATATATCTATTAAAAGGTAATAGTCTGCAGATTCAGAAAACGCAAAAAAGTAAAAATTGAACTTTTCATGATTTTGAGCCTTTCCGGAGCCCCTTAAACCGACACTAAGGAGGAGAGTCACACACACACACAAAAAAAAAAAAAAAAAAAAAAAAAAAAAAAAAAAAAAAAAAAGGTTCAAATGGCTCTGAGCACTATGCGACTTAACTTCTGAGGTCATTAGTCGCCTAGAACTTAGAACTAATTAAACCTAACTAACCTAAGGACATCACACACATCCATGCCCGAGGCAGGATTCGAACCTGCGACCGTAGCGGTCGCTCGGTTCCAGACTGCAGCGCCCAGAACCGCACGGCCACTTCGGCCGGCTTAAAGTCACAGTCCGGTTAGCTTTTATTATTCTTGCCAATCTAGGTTTCGGCTATAAATAACCATCTTCAGTGCATTGTCGTTGTATTTCAACAAACTCGCGGCAATTCATGTCATCATATGATCTCACAGCTGTACAGAAATTCCTCCTGCCTATTACACCTGTAAGATCGCATGGTGACATGAACTGTGCGAGTCTGTTGAAATATAAAGATAGTGCACTGAAGACGGCTATTTATAGCCGAAATCTAGATTTGCAAGAATAGTAAAAGCTAACGGGACTGTGACTGACTGCTGTGTGACTCTCCTTCCTTATAGTCTACGGTCGCTGTGCATGACGGTTCCTGACGGAATCAGAGTTGGTCAACTGACACCGTTGTCGTCATGATACCGTGGAATAATGTTAACCTATGATGACGTCGCTATCAAGTGAAATTAATTATTTGTTTAAGAATTAATAAGGCTTTCTACTGATTTCAAAAAGTGATGTATTGACACTAATCTCACCTCTTTGTGCAGATCTACGTACTCTATCTAAGAGACACATTTTAATCAGCTAAAATTCAAAATGTTCAAATGTGTGTGGATTCCTATAGGACCAATCTGCTAAGGTCATCGGTCCCTAGACTTACACACTATTTAACGTAACTTAAACTAAATTATTCTAAGAACAACACACACACCTATGCCCGAGGGAGGACGCGAAACCGCTGCGGCCGAGCGGTTCTAGGAACTTCAGTGTGGAACCGCGCGATCGCTACGATCTGGGGCTGCGCTATGCTCTGGGACGCAACATGTTTTGACAATACAACAGTCCACTAAGGTTGGCAGCGCAGCAAGTATTTGGAAAATTAACTGTGAACTGTTCAAAATTAATGTACGTTGTTGCGATCTGCATATGATCTCCTAATCCTGCCTCGGGCACGGATGTGTGTTATGTCCTTGGGTTAGTTAGGTTTAAGTAGTTATAAGTTCTAGGGGACGGATGACCTCAGATGTCCCATAGTGCTCAGAGCCATTTGAACCATCTTTTGAGGACTCGAAACTCCGGCGGGTGGTGGGAGGGGGAGGGTGGGAGGCGCAATCCGTGACAGGGCGCCCTAAACCGCACGGCCACTCCGCGCGGTGCTAAAATTCATTATGTCAGTTAAATAACAATACGGCGTTTCGTTGGCTACATGGAAAGTAATATAATTATGGAGGGATCCTTCCACATTCTATTACATACTTCCTTTCATTGGAACACCCGTGACAGAGCTATTGTTTTGCCATCGAAAATCTCGTTATGTAATACAATCAGATTTTCGATAATGAGATCGGGCTGTAGAGGAAAATCGAAAATATGTTTTTATGTTTTTACACTGATAGAGTTGTTATATAACATCATATACGCTGTGGTCCTCATAAATTGACGTGGGGCTGCGCTATGCTCTGGGACGCAACATCTTTTGACAATACAACAGTGCACTAAGTTTGACAGCACAGCAAGTATTTGGAAAATTAACTGTGAACTGTTCAAAATTAGTGTACATTGTTTCGATCTGCATATCATCTCCTAAAAATGTGAGCTGTTGGAAACGTGGTACCCCGGCCGATGTGGTCGAGCGGCTCTAGGCGCTTCAGTCCGGAGCCACGCGGCTGCTACGGTCGCAGGTTCGAATCCTGCCTCGGGCGTGTATGTGTTTAATGTCCTTAAGTTAGTTAGGTTTAAGTAGTCTAGGTGACTTATGACCTCAGACGTTAAGTACCATTGTGCTTAGAGCGATTTGAACCATTTTGAAACGTGGTACGAATTGTAGTACATTTATTGTAATCTGTTTGAAATTGATTGCAGACAGTTGAAATGTGATATAAAGTGTTCTGATGTTGAGTAGTGAAGGCATATTCCGAACTATAGTGAATCTATTGCTAACTAAAAAAGCGGTAACCAGTAACACGTAAAATGTGGTTACTAATTAAAATCTTTGCGTAACTATGTTAAACATTTTCAAACGTGAATCGCAAGTAGCATAGAAGTAGACGATCAATTCTGCCACTTCTCGGTATCACTGATCCTCATGGAAGGGATTGGTTGTGTGGGGTCCCGCCCACCCGTTTAATATAAGTTATCTAGGAAGCTGTTTTCTCGGATAGCTCGGATAGCTAGACACCATTCAAGCAAATCTTATTCATCATCATCATCATCATCATCATCATCATTTAAGACTGATTATGCCTTTCAGCGTTCAGTCTGGAGCATAGCCCCCCTTATACAGTTCCTCCATGATCCCCTGTTCAGTGCTAACATTGGTGCCTCTTCTGATGTTAAACCAAAATCACTCTTAACCGAATCCAGGTACCTTCTCCTCGGTCTGCCCCGACTCCTCCTACCCTCTACTGCTGAATCCATGAGTCTCTTGGGTAACCTTGCTTCTCCCATACGTGTAACATGACCCCACCATCTAAGCCTGTTCGCCCTGACTGCTACATCTATAGAGTTCATTCCCAGTTTTTCTTTGATTTCCTCATTGTGGACACCCTCCTGCCATTGTTCCCATCTACTAGTACTTGCAATCATCCTAGCTACTTTCATATCCGTAACCTCAACCTTGTTGATAAGGTAACCTGAATCCACCCAGCTTTCGCTCGCATGCAACAAAGTTGGTCGAAAGATTGAACGGTGCACAGATAACTTAGTCTTGGTACTGACTTCCTTCTTGCAGAAGAGAGTAGATCGTAGCTGAGCGCTCACTGCATTAGCTTTGCTACACCTCGCTTCCAGTTCTTTCACTATGTTGCCATCCTGTGAGAATATGCATCCTAAGTACTTGAAACCGTCCACCTGTTCTAACTTTGTTCCTCCTATTTGGCACTCAATCCGTTTATATTTCTTTCCCACTGACATTACTTTCGTTTTGGAGATGCTAATCTTCATACCATAGTCCTTACATTTCTGATCTAGCTCTGAAATATTACTTTGCAAACTTTCAATCGAATCTGCCATCACAACTAAGTCATCCGCATATGCAACACTGCTTATTTTGTGTTCACATATCTTAATATCACCGAGCCAGTCTATTGTTTTCAACATATGATCCATAAATAATATGAACAACAGTGGAGACAGGTTGCAGCCTTGTCTTACCCCTGAAATTACTCTGAACCATGAACTCAATTTACCGTCAACTCTAACTGCTGCCAGACTATCCATGCAATCTTGCTTGCAAATGTTTGCCTCCTATTCCATAATCTTGTAGAACAGACAATAACTTCCTCCTAGGAACCCGGTCATATGCCTTTTCTAGATCTATAAAGCATAGATACAATTCCCTGTTCCACTCATAACACTTCTCCATTATTTGCCGTAAGCTAAAGATCTGGTCCTGACAACCCTAAGAGGCCTAAACCCACACTGATTTTCATCCAATTGGTCCTCAACTAATACTCGCACTTTCCTTTCAACAATACCTGCGAAGATTTTACCCACAACGCTGATTAAAGAGATACCTCTGTAGTTGTTACAATCTTTTCTGTTTCCATGTTTAAAGATTGGTGTGATTACTGCTTTTGTCCAGTCTGATGGAACCTGTCCCAACTCCCAGGCCATTTCAATTATCCTGTGTAGCCATTTAAGACCTGACATTCCACTGTATTTGATGAGTTCTGACTTAATTTCATCCAACCCAGCCGCTTTATTGCACTGCAATCTATTGACCATTTTTTCCACTTCCTCGAATGTGATCCTATTTCCATCATCATTCCTATCCCATTCTACCTCGAAATCTGAAACATTACTGGTCGCATTTTCACCTACATTGAGCAACTCTTCAAAATATTCCCTCCATCTGATTGAGTTTATTACCATAAGATAAATGCCGCGTGGCTAGGGTCACCCGTCGGGTAGACAGTTCGGCTGGTGCAAGTCTTTCGAGTTGACGCCACTTCGGCGACTTGCGTGTCGATGAGGATGAAATGTTGATGATAAGGACAACACAACACCCAGTCCCTGAGCGGAGAAAATCTCCGACCGATCCGGGAATCGAAACTGGGCCGTTAGGCACGACATTCTGTCGCGCTGACCACTCAGCTACCAGGGGCGGACTTAAATTTGCTTTTCTTGCAAAGAGATGTTGCAAGCAATTCACAACATGCAAATAATCAATGTCCTTCGATGTATACAATTTCCATGCAAGCAATTAATATAGATCACAAGTCAGAGCTAAAACGTTTAGATAACGGCTCGTCTTCTAGTCAGACTGTTCTAGTGCCGACACTATTTTTTTTTTCTTTATTGAATTTCAATTCCCCCCGAAGGGGTCGGGCTGGCAGCAGCTTAGTATGCCGCTCTTCAGCCTACAGATTTTGTGAGAAAGTTCAAGAGAATAAATAATGAAAAACAGGCGATAAAATCGGAGACTTAAAGAGTAACATGGCGAAAAGAAATCGTGGAACTTAAAACAAACAACAGATGGATGATGATGCTAATAAAATACATACGAAGCAGACAGGGAAAACAATAGACAGACAATTAAAAAAACATGGCAACAGTCTGGATTCTGTTCGCAAAAGACATAAAATTCACACCTAGCGACAGGTGTATGTTCGCAACACGAGAAAGACAAACAACACTGAATAGTCACTGGAACACTGCACTAAAAAGTTGGCAAATGTGACATACCACAGTCGAGAGCAGGTGGGGGGAAACTGGACAAAAGATGGGAAAACAAAAAAGGGGGCAAAAGAGAGTAAAAGCGAAGGGGGGAACCGGGAAAGGAGCTGATGGAGGATGAGGACCCATAAGAGGGGTGGGGGGCAGACGCGACAGGGAGTGGGGTAGGCTGAGGAGGGGAATACAAAAGGACTTGGGGGGGAGAAGGGAGGTAGGGAGAGGTTTAGTGGGGAGAAAACAGGACGGAAGGGGGGGGAAGAGGGAGCCCAGGGAAAGGACAGAGGGAAGGAGGGGGACTGAGGATCAGAGTTGATAGGAAGGATAAATGGAGGGAGAGAGGGCATCGTCCGGGAGGGGGAGTTGATGGAAGCCACCTTGGGAAAGGAGATGTAGGGTGTAGAGATGGAGGGTAGGGGGGACACAACGGTGAAGACGTGGCAGGGGGCGGGGATGGGAGAGGAGAGGAGCAACCAGGGGGTGAGGGGGTTCATTACGGCGGGAGGTGTAGAGGATGCGGATATGTTCGAGGAATAGGAGCAGATGGGGGAAAGGAATGAGATCATAGAGGATCCGCGTGGGGCCAACGCTAGCTGGAGCAGCGTTTATATTCTCTTTGTCTAGGGGCCGCTCCTGTCGTGAAGCGATCCTAGTCAGCATACTATTGGAGGACGTCACCTCACAGCCTTCTTTACTTTGAGGTTTCAGGCCGACGAGCTGGCGGGTGATGTTACGCCAGAACATGTTGCATTGTGAGTAGTTTCCAAGATAGAACTGATGCATAATGAGAGCAGTGGGAGCGATGCAAATAACGACACGTTACTTGTCGTTTTTGCTATTCTTTGTAATTTATTGGCTTTAAGAACGTGCCCACACAAGCATCTCAACACTGGAAATGTTATACTACACATTGTTTTGACAACTCAGAATAAAAGGAGAGATTCTCACATAAAACAAATTTTACACCCACAGCACATTGAAAAGTAAACACGACCAAAATGTAACACATGATAGATAGTTTGATGTTATAGCGATTCCTGGGAGAAAATTCAGATGTCATTTCCACCACATTTTAGTTATTGGAGGCAAATTCTGTGCCACTATTTGCAGCATTCGCCCTGTTTATTATGTGATGTACGATCAAGCGAGCTGGTCAGATGATGTAACGGGAGACAAAAAATTTAAGCAAAATTAATTCACTGGCTCCCAGTATCTCAGTTGTTACAGACATTATAATCTCTGTGATGATCGCGTTATATTTTTGTCTGAATAACATTTGATACGTCTATCTTCTTCCTCAGATATCACTTGTTTCTTGGCGCCTTATCTGTCTCCACGAAAAGCAGAAGATGATGCTCTTGTCCAAAAGAGATTGAGTACATCTGGTCGAAAAATGAATTAAAATTGATCAAAATTACTAACATTTTCTGATTTTTAATGTATTTTACAGAAGCGTGATCGGGAAGTGATATCCAAGGTGGTGTTGCTAATACGGTGATGCTATTGATCGTCGGCATTGCTGCAGCTTTCAGTACGTACTTCGTGCTCAGCAAAGGATTGAAATAATTAACGGTTCTTTCCTCGGTCATGCAGCACTTTATAAGTAGCGGGCCAACACTCACAGACTGTGCTGATTAGCAAATTCTTCCCTGTCATTAAGATATTTCCGGCTTTTATTTTCTCTAATTACATGAAACCAATAACAATTAACCATTTATGAAAGAGAGGGGGAATACAGTGGTCACCACACTAGAGCCACGCTTGAGACATAGGCGATTTATTCACTGATGAAGCAAGACATTGTGACCACTGTCTGGTGGCGCTGAGGGCTCGTGATGCGGATTCAGAAGTATATGAGCTGAGCACAGACGAATGGGGAATCTTTCTAGCGACGATAAGTGACACAAATGCGAAAATCCACCGACTTAAGGGGTTACTATCTTTGGCCCGAGAAAAGCATGTTATTTGAGAATTTTTTTGGGGATGTGTTATAGATACCAATGTCAAATTTGGTCAAAATGTTTATTGATATTTCCTCTACAAACTGTAATTCTTTCGGCCGGAATTGTCGAAGAGCAAAGGAGGAAGTGTCGTCGGAACGAAACAAAATTTCAATGTAGACCTCCACGCTCGGTATGTCACAGGTCAGATGGCTCGTCTGAAATCAAAATTGAGTTGACGTTAGCGAAGTATATAAGATTCTTTTGGAGCTGTACCTCGCTTCAGTTATTTGGACCATAGGAAAGAAAATGGTGATCATTTGAAAAAATAGGGCTTTTCATCGATTTTTCGACTTCGTTGGTCAAGTCAATATATTTGTACTTGATGGATCGGAATAAAAATGGTACAACTCCTAGAAAATTTAGTTAGCTTCGTCAGAAACAAAGAATCTTGCCAATCGGTTCAGTAGATTCGAAGTTACCATACCGTACGATAGAAAAAAAAAGAGTCATTTCGAGAAAAACGGGTTTGAAGTTGTTACTACATGTAAATTCAATGTTATGCAACTTACATTCAATCTGTTATTCCATGTCCATAAACTAGTCCTTCCCCTTCCCCAAAGAGGGCGATCTACTTGATCTGGGCCATCCTGCGCTGCTCCAGAGCCGCTCGTACGGCCGGTGACGAGCGGTTTTCGGCCGCTTTAATCCGGTGGTCATCCGAATGCTTGGCGAACTGCGTCGAATAGAGTCTCAGGGTGACGTCCATCGTTGTCATGGTCTTCACAATTGCTGAAAATCCTTCGTTGAAGCTGCTCACTGCCAGGAAAGTCGCAATCTCCACAGTCTTCGCACCAGAATGCAAATACTTGGGGACTAACTTCCAAACACACGCGTTCAAACTTTCATTTGAATTTTGTGTGTTTCCTCTCAAGCACCGCTACAATAACTCGTCCTCCGAAAGACAAAAAAAAAAAAAAAAAAAACTGGTGCGTGAATAAGGCCGATTTCAGGCAGATGAATTTTTTTTGTTCAACCGCGAATAACAAACATTTCCGTTCCGTATTCGGAAAAAACCGTTTCTTGGGTGGATTCTAGACACTTATAGATCCAAAAAATGCAATTTAAAAAAATTGATTTTTTGAACTAAAAGATAGTAAATCTCCCCTTAAGCGACTTTGACAAAAGCCAACCGATCGTTGTGGCCCAGTGCCCGGGAGTGAGCATCTCGGAAACTGCGAAGCTGGTCGGCTGTTCGCGCTACTGACATGAACTTCTATGGAAAGAGGTTGAAGAATACTGAATTCACGAGTAGTCGAAAAGAGGTTGGACGTCCATACCCCATCACAGAAGATAGGGAAGGCTTGCCCGCTCTCTGAAGCAGGATAGGTGGCGATATGCCGCAGATCTAACGACAGCCTACAGATCTCGCACAGGCATAAATGCTTTGAAGCAAATCGTTCAGTGCACAGTGCTGAACATGGCGTTCCGCAGCAGAGAACCCATAACGTGTTCCCATGTTGACCCAACAACAGCGTCGACTATGATTACAGTAGGTACGGGATCACCGAGGATGGAACGCGGATCAGTGGAATCGTGTCGCCTAGTCGGACAAATACAGTTTATTGTTAAGCCAGGTCAATGGTCGTGTGGAAATACGCCGTCCTCCAGGCGAACGACTTCTCGAAACATGCAGTGCGCCGCTGACGCAGGTCAGTGGGAGCAGTATTATGTTATGGGGGACATTGTCCTGGACTTCCATGGGACCTACAGCAGTTATCGAAGGCACCATGCCGCCAACTTATATTTCGCGGAAACACCACAAAGATAAGATAAGAGAGATTAGGGCTCGTACAGAGCCATATAGGCAGTCATTTTTCACTCTTTCTGTTTGGGAGTGCAACAGGGAGAGAAGATGGTAGTTGTGGTACGAGGTACCCTCCGCCACGCACCGTATGGTGGATTGCGGTGTATGGATGTAGATGTAGCTATGGACTTCGTGAACATTATTAGCGACCACTTGTAACCTCTTATGCTTGATGTCTTCCTCAACAGCAATGGCATTTTCCAGCAGGATAACTGTCCGTGTCACAAGGTTACAATCATTCTGCAATGGTTTGGGGATCATGATAACTCTCGGTAATGTATTGGCCATCAAATTCGGCTTATCTGAATCCGATGACCCACTGGGACGCTATCGGGCGTAATCTCCGCGCCCACAAACCAGCCGCTCGTAAATTACGGGAAGTGTGTGAACCTTGCGTAGGATTGTGGTGCCACAACCCTCTGGAAACCTATAAAGTACTTGTCGAATCCATAGCACACAAAATCACTGTTGAACTGCGTTCCGGAAGTGGACCAGCCAGCTTTTAAGTACGTACTCAGGATGTTTATGCTCCTCAGTGTGTCTCCGTGCGTCCATCCAGCTTTAGGTTTCCCTAAATCCTTAAGGTAACTGCTGGGGTATTTCCCTTGAAAAGGATACTGCTAATTTCCCTAAAATCCTAATACGTACTCCGCCTCTACCAACCTAGAGGTTTTTTATTTGTAGAGGTTTGTGCCGTTTCTTCTCAAAATGTTCTCTGTGAAGGGTTACTTATTGTAGTGTTCATCGCCAGTTCGCCAGAAACTCCGTCATCGAGTTACAGTCGACATCGAGCTTTTTGTGATAGCGTGTGATTTCAACGACGGCCTAAGAGGCGTTATAAAATTGTGAACGCTTTGGATTTTGAGACCATACTGTTATAACTTCCGCAGAAAACTATACGAAAAGTGTATGGAGCGAGAACAGTAACGGATGACAGAAGATGCCAAAGAGGCAGGCAGCACCACCATGGCCACAAAGAAGATGGAGGAGGACCTATTTTTTGGTCTGGGAGGATTAGTGTATGGTCCTAGGATCAGATCACTGATTAGAGCTATGTTTAAGTTAACTGCAAAAAATGTGACCCACATCTCTAAACAAGAATTTCTCAAAACCGTATTTTTCATATTGACAGGAAACATAACTCCGGAACGGTATATAGATTTTCATCGGAATTCTTAACCACTTTGTGATATCTTCAAAAGTCTGTTTTCGGTGCACGCTTTTGTCTCGATTTCGTGAGCAAAGACATGTCACCGGTTTCCTAGAGGTTAATATTTTCAGTTATCCTATGTATGCCGAGAGAAAATACATTAAAAATAACTTTTGTTACAAGTCCATATGGAGGGCTTCAGGAATTCCCGCTGTAGACCAATGTTTTGGCTGCGAGAAGTTTTTCCATCTGGTGCAGCTGATAAAGGGAGCGTCCGATGTGATCACAATATGATTTCTTAAAGGCAGAAGTGTGAGGAATAAAAGTATAACACCAGATTTAGCATTACTTTTTATTGATTATTACTTGAAAATAAAAATCACGAAAATCACATTTTTCATGCGTTCAAAGGCAGCTACCTTGTTGAGCAAAGATTCCAGTTCCCTGTGACAAGTAACATACCCCGTCGGGCCGCACAGTGGTCGCTGAAGAGGACTGACGTCACTCGGGTGACCCGTCTACGCCGCACGCACACCTAGCCAGTGATGGTTGAGCTCCCTAAGGTACTGGACTTTTTGTCATGCCCAAGCAGCTAAGTGAGGCTTATTGAATGTCACGAACGTGCCATTACGCTTTGAATTTAATTGATGTTTCGTTCGGTAAGGATATTTTGACCATTTTTCTTATATGAGCACCTTTCGAATAGCCAGTATGTCCACCTTTGTCACAGATAATAGCGGCGAAGGGTTGTGGCATGGAAGCAATGAGGTCTTGGTGGGTCACTGGAGGGAATTGGCACCACACCTGCAGACACGAGTCTCCGAATTCTGCGTAAAAAGTCGATTAGCTCTGGCGCCACGTTCAGTCACACCCCAGATGTGTTCAATCGGGTTCATATCTGGCGAGTTGGGAGGCCAGCATGTCAACTGCAACTCGAACCACTCCGCCACATTCCTGCCGTGTGACATGGATCATTCATTATCTTGCTGAAAAATGTCACTGCTGTCGGGAAACATGATGGTCGTGAAGGGGTGTACGTGGTCTGCAACCAGCGTACGATACATCTTGGCCATCATGGTCCTTGCTCGACCTTCACTGGATACACGGATGTCCACGTGAATGATCAGGAGAACACAATGGAGCCGCCAACAGCTTGTCTCCATCTCGCAGTGCAAGCGTCAAGGAGCTGTTCACGCCCTCCCGTAGGCATGATGAAGAAGGTATCGAGATTCATCAGACCATGCAATGCTCTGCCACTGTGCCAACGTCCACTGCCGGAGGTCACGTGTCCATTTCAGTCATTTAACTTTGGCACATGCACGGGTCGTCGGCTGCGGAGGTCTGCAGGATTGTTCGGTGCACTGTACGTTGTACTGTGACCAGCATAAAGCCTGAAGTTAGTTGTGCCACAGTTCGCCGCCTATCTCGTTGATCTCGCCAAGTGCTGAGGACCTCACCACAGCACTTCTCCGCGGGTCGTACAGTTTCCGAACTGCTCCTGACGAGCCTCCAAGCCATTAAAGTCTGCCCTCGGTCAAACTCAGATAGATCGCGCAGCTTCACCATTCTGCACAAGGATAACACGCTCACTGTGCATGTGTCCCGCTAGCAGTCATTTCTCGTCAAGTGGCGCTGCTATTGCTCGGACGGGTTTGTGTCGATAGCAAGTCGGTGATCATAATGTTCTCGCTGATCAGTGTATTGTTTGTGGTACAAATGAGACAGAAAGCAATCAAGAAATCATCTTCTGCAGTTGTCTGACAAACTGTGTTTTTCAGAATAATCAGTGTCAACATACAGGATGGTCCATTGATAGTGACCGGGCCAAATATCTCACGAAATAAGCATCAAAGGAAAAAAGGTACGCAGAACGATACTCGTCTAGCTTGAAGGGGGAAACCAGATGGTGCTATGGTTGGCCCGCTAGATGGCGCTGCCATACGTCAAACGGATATCAACTGCGGTTTTTAAAATAGGAACCCCCATTTTTTATTCCATATTCGTGTAGTACGTAAAGAAATATGAATGTTTTAGTTGGACCACCTTTTTCGCTTTGTGATAGATGGCACTGTAATAGTTACAAACGTATAATGAAGTGGTATCACGTAACATTCCGCCAGTGCGGACGGTATTTACTTCGTGATACATTACCCGTGTTAAAATGGACCGTTTACCAATTGCGGGAAAGGTCGATATCGTGTTGATGTATGGCTATTGTGATCAAAATGCCCAACGGGCGTGTGCTATGTATGATGCTCGGTATCCTGGATGACATGATCCTATTGTCCGGACCGTGCGCCGGGTAGTTCCGTTATTTAAGGAAACAGAAAGTGTTCAGCCACATGTGAAACGTCAACCACGACCTGCAACAAATGATGATGCCCAAGTAGGTGTTTTAGCTGCTGTCGCGGCTAATCCGCACATCAGTAGCAGACAAATTCCGCGAGAATCGGGAGTCTCAAAAACGTCGGTGTTGAGAATGCTACATCAACATCGATTACACCCATACCGTATTTCTATGTACCAGGAATTGCAGGGCGATGACTGTGAACGTCGTGTACAGTTCTGCCACTGGGCACAAGAGAAATTACGGAATAATGACAGATTTTTTGCACTCGTTCTATATAGCGACAAAGCGTCATTCACCAACAGCGGTAACGTAAACCGGCATAATATGCACTATTGGGAAATCCACGATGGCCGCGACAAGTGGAACATCAGCGATCTTGGCGGGTTAATGTATGGTGCGGCATTATGGGAGGAAGGATAATTGGCCCCCATTGTACCGATGGCAATCTAAATGGTGCAATGTATGCTGAGTCCTACGTAATGTTCTACCGATGTTACTACAAGATGTTTCACTGCATGACAGACTGGCGATGTACTTCCAACATGATGTATGTCCGGCACATAGCTCCCGTGCGGCTGAAGCGGTGTCGAATAGCGTATTTGATGACAGGTGTATTGGTCGTCGAAGCACCATACCGTGGTCCGCACGTTCACCAGATCTGACGTCCCCGGATTTCTTTCTGTGGGGAAAGTTGAAGGATATTTGCTATCGTGATCCACCGACAACGCCTGACAACATGCGTCAGCGCATTGTCAATGCATGTGCGAACACGACGGAAAGCGAACTACTCGCTGTTGAAAGGAATGCCTTTACACGTATTGCCAAATGCATTGAGGTTGACGGACATCATTTTGAATATTTTTTGAATTAATGTGGTATATACCGCTAATCACGCTGTAACAGCATGCGTTCTCAGAAATGATAAGTTCACAAAGGTACATGTACCACATTGGAACAACCGAAATAAAATATTCAAACATACCTACATTCTGTATTTCAATTTTAAAAACCTACCTGTTACCAACTGTTCGTCTAAAATTGTGAGCCGTATGTTTCTGACTATTACAGCGCCATCTATCACAAAGCGAAAACAATGGTCCAACTAAAACATTCATACACGAATATGTAATAAAAATGGGGGTTGCTATTTTTAAAAAATGCAGTTGATATCCGTTTGACCTATAGCAGCGCCATATAGCGGGCCAACCATAGCGCCATCTGGTTTCCACCTTCAAGCTAGACAAGTTTCGTTCTTTGTACATTTTTCGTTTGACGCTTATTTCGTGAGATATTTGGCCCGGTCAAGAACAATGGACCACCCTGTATATTCTTCTACATGGCTGTTATGCCTTTTACAGAATAGACCAGCTTTTGAATCCCGCCTGGGAGTCGGCGCGTCGGTAGGAACGGTAAAAGGTAATACAAGTCGGTACTGCTTAGAGATGGTTTACTAATGCAAAAACGAGGTGATAAACGATTAGGTAACTTTGTACGTAGGTGCGATGCTCAAGCGAAGTGTGCTGGCTGGCTGCACCTGATGAAATGGGCTGAAGCAGTCGCGGAGCTCGTAGACCTAGACAGCACCGGTTAGAGGGCGCTGTCGTCTGTGTCTCTCGTAGTGCCAACTTGAGAAACTATTCCGTGGCGTTGTTGCTATCGATACCACACCAGCAGTGAACATTTACTTATGATATTACATATCATTTAATGCATATCTACTACAAGAAGTAAATGACATATTAAAGTGGCATTTAGACAAAATATATGCATAGATTTGTTTCAGGTTCCTCAGCAGATGCGGAATGACTGTTGTAACGTCCAGAGATTGCAGTACCAGAATTTGCAAAGCATGCTGATACAACAGACGTTAGCGAAGTCTCGCTGCAATCCGCAGATGCTCCTGAAAACACGCCTTCCCTCTCAGCACAGCAGTGCCCTTCCACTGAGGTCAATACAGCGTCGAGCAAGTAAGAGCTCAGTCCAGTTCGTGACCACAGCTACAGCATTCAACTTCATCGTAGAAAACCAACGAGTTATTAAGGTTTCAGATGAATCTGTACTGTTGTAAATGTTGTACACTGTATCTCAAGAGAACAGTTTGTTACTTACAAGGGAACCTCCCCATCGCATCCCCCTCAGATCTTGTTATAAGTTGGCACAGTGGATAGGCCTTGAAAAACGGAACACAGATCAATCGAGAAAACAGAAAGAAGTTGTGTGGAACTATGAAAAAAATAAGCAAAATATACAAATTGAGTAGTCCGTAGGCAAGATAGGAAATATCAAGGAGAACTTGAGCTCAGGAGCGCCGTGGTCCCGTGGTTAGCGTGAGCAGCTGCTGAGCGAGAGGTCCTTGGTTCAAGCATCCCCTTGAGTGGAAAGTTTACTTTCTTTACTTTGGCAACGTCCGTTCATTCATTGAGTTCTCTGTTCACTGTAATAAGTTTAGTGCCTGTGTTTTGCGACCGCGCGGCAAAACCGTGCGATTAGTAGACGAAAGGACGTGCTTCTCCAATGGGAACCAAAAATATTTGATCGCAAGGTCATAGGTCAACCGATTCTTCCACAGGAAAACACGTCTGATATATTCTATATGACACTGGTGACGGCATGTGCGTCACATGACAGAAATATGTTGTCGACCCACCTAACTTGTACATTTGTCGAGTGGGTAAAAAGATTATTCTACCTTGCCTGATTTAGGTTTTCTTGTGGATGTGATAATCACTCCCAAAAAAAGTGATGAAAACATAACGGACGGACAGAGAATAATTGTCTGAAAACGAAAAAATTAAAATTTTGATACGAGGGAGGAATCGAACCAAGGACCTCTCGCTCCGCAGTTACTCGCGCTAACCACGGGACCACGACGCTCCTACACTCACGGCTTCCTTGATGTTACTTATCTTGCGTATGGACTACTTAGTTTGTGTATTTTGCTTATTTTTTTCATAGTTCCACACAACTTCTTCCTGTTTTCTCGATTGATCTGTGTTCAGTTTTTCAAGGCCTATCCACTGCACCAACTTATAACTAAATCTGAGGGGAGTGCGATGGGGAGGTTCCCTTGTTAGTGCATCAAGTCATGCTTCCAAAGTCAATGTCAGCCGTAAGTTATCCAGTCCTCCTGTGCCAAAGAAGTGTGTCAAAGGTAAGTAACTTTTTTCTTCATTTATATAATAAGGTGAACTAATATTTCACGTGTTCTAGTGGACGAGTCTTCTCCCAGAGAGGTGGCCAGACGCACGTAGTTTCGTCACGTCACAAGAGGCACATCACGGGTCTAACGACGTTTGGAACGCGGATTTACTGCAAACTTCGTATACTCGTAGTAGTCCATGAGCAACAAAACGTGTAAGCAGAAGCGCGTACTTCTCAAGCGTTACTGAGAAAATCGCAAGATAATTTCGGTCGTCAAATATATATCTGTGCGTGGCCATGTTTACCATGAAGCGGCTGCAGCCGAGCGGTGCCGACACGGTAGCTCAGCGTGTTCGGTTAGAGCGTTGGCTTCCCATTCTAACAAAAAAAAAAAAAAAAAAAAGAACTGGAAGCGAGGTGTAGCAAAGAGCAAAGCTAATGCAGTGAGCGCTCAGCTACGATCTACTCTCTTCTGCAAGAAGGAAGCCAGTACCAAGACTAAGTTAGCTGTGCACCGTTCAATCTTTCGACCAACTTTGTTGAATGGGAGCGAAAGCTGGGTGGATTCAGGTTACCTTATCAACAAGGCTGAGGTTACGGATGTGAAAGTAGCTAGGTTGATTGCAGGTACTAGTAGATGGGAACAATGGCATGAGGGTGTCCACAATGAGGAAATCAAAGAAATACTGGGAATGAACTCTATAGATGTAGCAGTCAGGGCGAAAAGGCTTAGATGGTGCGGTCATGTTACATGCATGGGAGAAGCAAGGTTACCCAAGAGACTCATGGATTCAGCAGTAGAGGGTAGGAGGAGTCGGGGCAGACCGAGGAGAAGGTACCTGGATTCGGTTAAGAATGATTTTGAAGTAATAGGTTTAACATCAGAAGAGGCACCAATGTTAGCACTGAATAGGGGATCATGGTGGAACTGTATAAGGGGGGCTATGCTCCAGACTGAACGCTGGAAGGCATAATCAGTCTTAAATGATGATGATGATGATGATGAAAAAAAAGTGATTGGCGCTCAAGGCGCTGGATCGAGTTTCGTTCGTCAGTTTTTTTTTATTTTCAACACAGTCATTTTCTTCACTATTTATATTACAATTGATATAATGGGGAAAATAGGTGTAATCGGATGAACTTTTATTAACTTTACAGTGTTATTTGTCAGTCTACTAATTTTTACTATCACAACTATCGACAAGTAAACGACGAAACGCATAAAGTGATGCTGAAAATGTATGCTTGTCCGTGTCTTCAAAACTGTTCGTATTTAATCGAAAGAGAACGAGAAATTGCTTCTCGGGAGACGCTATAAAAATACACTCGATACTGCATAACCAATCATCAGCGCCGATTTTTAAGGAAATATTGCGTTATGCATGCTTTCTTTCAAATCATCGTCTGAAAGAGAGGTTTTTGAAAATGTTAACGAAGTTTGTTTCTCAACGGAAAACGTCAAAACACCTTGCGTATGCGGAAACATAGCATTCATTCAATACAGCTGGTGCCGTTTAACTTTGTTTTCCATGTTTTTACGAAAAATACCATCCTGCAACTTGTAATGTCGAAAGCGACGATTAATTGTACATCTTTCGACAGCCGTCTGTGCCGGTCAAAACTTGGAGGTAACAAGTCGTTTCAGGTTTCTTCCAGGTGTAAGGGATTTCACAAATCACGGACTAGCATACATTTTCAGTATCACGTTATGCGTTTGCTCGTTTACTAGTCGATAGTTACAAATATTACATTATTTGTGATAATAAAAATTAGTAGACTGCCAAATGACATTGTAAATTTAATAAAAGTTCATCCGATTACACGTATTTTCCCCATTATATCAATTGTAATATAAATAGGAAAGAAAATGACTGTGTTGAAAATAAAAAAAAAACTGACGAACGAAACTCAATCCAGCAGGTTGAGCGCCAACCACATAAAAAAAAAAAAACAGGATTTTATTCTATATTGTTCGCTGAATTTGTTCAGGGCGGATGTCCGACGACGACACCCGTCAAGTTTGTACGTTTAACCGTTCGCTCAGTCTTTTTTATTACAAAGGGTAGCTAACGCTCTTACCGAACACGCAGAGCTACCGTGCCGGTACCGCTCGGCTGCAGCCGCTTCATGGTAAACATGGCCACGCACAGATATACAGGGTGAGTCACCTAAGATTAACGCTGGGTATATTTCGTAAGGCACATCAAATGCTGACGAATCGATTCCACACACCGAATGTGAGGAGAGAGGCTAGTGTAATTGGTTAATACAAACCATAAAAAATGCACGGAAGTATGTTTTTTAACACAAACTTACGTTTTTTTAAAATGGAACTCCGTTAGTTTTCTTAGCACATCTGAACATATAAACAAATACGTAATCAGTGCCGTTTGTTGCATTGTAAAATGTTAATTACATCAGGAGATATTGTAACCTAAAGTTGACGCTTGAGTACCACTCCTCCGCTGTTCGATCGTGTGTATCGGAGAGCACCGAATTACGTAGGGATCCAAAGGGAACGGTGATGGACCTTAGGTACAGAAGAGACTGGAACAGCACATTACGTCCACATGCTAACACCTTGTTATTGGTCTTTTTCACTGACGCACATGTGTATTACCATGAGGGGTGAGGTACACGTTCGACTGGCGTTTCATAGGACGTGGAGGACGCATAAATTGGCCAGCCCGTTCTCCTGATCGTACACCTCTGGACTTCTTTCTGTGGGGTACGTTAAAGGAGAATGTGTACCGTGATGTGCCTACAACCCCAGAGGATATGAAACAACGTATTGTGGCCGCCTGCGGCGACATTACACCAGATGTACTGCGGCGTGTACGACATTCATTACGCCAGAGATTGCAATTGTGTGCAGCAAATGATGGCCACCACATTGAACATCTATTGGCCTGACATGTCGGGACACAGTCTATTCCACTCCGTAATTGAAAACGGAAGCCACGTGTGTACGTGTACCTCACCCCTCATGGCAATGTACATGTGCGTCAGTGAAAAAGACCAATAAAAAGATGTTAGCAGGTGTACGTAATGTGCTGTTCCAGTCTCTTCTGTACCTAAGGTACATCACCATTCCCTTTGGATCCCTACGTAATTCGGTGCTCTCTGATACACACGATCAAACAGCGGAGGAGTGGTACTCAAGCGTCAACTTTAGGCTACAATATCTCCGGATGTAATTAACATTTTACAATGCAACAAACGGCACTGATTACGTATTTGTTTATATGTTCAGATGTGCTAACAAAACTAACGTAGTTCCATTTAAAAAAACGTAAGTTTGTGTTAAAAAACATACTTCCGCGCATTTTTTATGGTTTGTATTAACCAATTAGACTAGCCCCTCTCCTCACGTTCGGTGTGTGGAATCGATTCGTCAGTATTTGATGTGGTTTACGAAATATATCCAGCGGTAACGTTAGGTGACTCACCCTGTATATTTGACGACCGAAATTATCTTGCGATTTTCTCAGTAACGCTTGAGAAGTACGCGCTACTGCTCACACATTTTGTTGTCCTCGGGGAGTACTACGAGTGTACGAAGTTTACAGTAGATCCGCGTTCCAAACGTTGTGGCCTCCCCTTGTAAGATGACTGGAAATAGATAGGCGAGGTCGAGTGTGCATATTTTGTGTTTATGTAGAAGTTTTCTTCGGTGAGGTTTAGTAGTGTAAATCTTTTTAAATGAGCTGAATGACATATACTTTCCGAGAGGGCAAATTTTAAATAATTAAGTCCTTCTCGGGTTATCAGCAGAGTGACACCATAGATTTCAAGAAACATTTTAAACTGTTCCATTCTCTTCATCTTCAGTCGGAGGTGACAAGTAGGAAACTCGTTGAAACAGTGCTCAAACACAACTCCGCCATTCGGCTCGTAACCCAAGAAGATTACATCAACGATATTAATTTTCTCTTTAGTCGTCGCCTCTACGAAAATAAATAGTATTGTTAGGTAACTAAGCCTGTGGTCTACAAAATCAAGGACATCTATATGCAAATGTTTTTCTTTTTCTTTTTCTGATAATTTTGATGTCTCAGACTCTTTTTCCTCTGTTGGATGCGCAGTAGAAATTTCTTGCTACAGCTTAAAAACTGTCTCATCATTTAATTACCAGGCAATACAAATGTCGTTCTTTTACGTGAAGTATAAATAACCAGTGCTGAATGCTTAAGTGTGGCATATACATGTTCATACTACCCTGAAATAGTGTGTCACGCTCGCTCCAGTGGGTACACAGTTTATAACTGGTCCCCTTGTTAATTACTTTCATATTGCCGCAGGTAATTGAATACATTAGCATCACAAAATGCGTGCTAGGCTATTATCTTTCCGGGTACACATTGCCTATCGATCGATCGCTGTGCAGTGTATGAACGATACGGACGTGCAGACCAAACGTACTACATACAGCTCGTAGAAGTTACAGAAACAGATTTATATAATCAGTGAAGGATATACTATAATTTTTAGCTCATAATAAAAATGTTCTTTAGCTACAGTTTACGTTCTTGATACTCACTTTGATGTTTCTTCATACTTTACTTCTCTTTGTCTCTTTCATACAAGTATATCTGAAAAATGATCATTTTTCCAATTCTTCTGAAATATTTTCCACGTAGTTGTAGTGGTCTTCAGTTCGAGGACTGGTTTGATGCAGTTCTCCGTGTTACTCTATCCTGTGCAAGCCTCTTCATCTCCGAATAACTACTGCAACGGTATTCCGTTTGAAACTATTTAATGTATTAATTTCGGTCTTCTTCTATGGTTCTTACCTCCCACACTTATCTCCACATAAGATCCCTTGATATCTCAGAATGTGTCCTATCGACCATTCCCTCCTTTTCGTCAAATTCTGCCACAAATTTCTTTTCTCCCCAGTTCTATTCAGTATCTGCTCAATAGTAACGTGATCTACCCACCTAATCTTTAGCGCACCACATTTAAAAAGTTTCTATTCTCTTCTTGTCTAAACTGTTTATGGTCCATGTTTCGCTTTCATACGTGGCTACACACAATACATATACGAGGGTTGGAACCTAAATAGTGGCAACTATTTATTCACAACCGATACAAAAGACTTATATGTTTGTACCTGTTGCTGTACTGTTCAAAGTAGTCACTGGCGTTGTGTAGGACCCGTTGCCAGCGATGTGGAAGGCGTAGTGTACCGTTAGCAGAGCCTGTTCTGTTTATGGTGCGAGTGGAGCTGTCTACTGCCTGTCGAATCTCTGGAATAGTTCTGAAGCGAATGCCAAGAAGTGGTTCCTTCATCTTTGGAATCAAATCAAAGTCACAAGAACTTAAGTCCGGGGAATATGGTGGATGGTACAATACTTCCCAGTCCCATCGATCGCATTGTCGTGCAAAATGATGTGTGGGTTGCGCAGAAAGTGTCGCCGCTTCTTTCGCAAAACTGGTCGCAGGTGATACTCCAAAAACGGACCGTAATACTGTACATTGACGGTCTGCCGTGGAGGATTGTAATGCGTTAGGATAACACCATCACAGTCGTACTCGAGGAATTACCATAAACTTAGACCACTCCGTTCGCACCATCAACTGAACAGGCTCTGCTAACGGTATACTACGCCTTCCACATCGCTGGCAACGGGTTCTACACAACGCCGGTGATTACTTTGAAGGACAGTAACAAGTGCAAACATGTATCGGTTGTGAATAACTAGTTGCCACTTTTTAAGTTGCAACCCTCGTACTTCCAGAAATAAAATTCCTGACACTCGAATCTATATGCGATGTTAACACATTTCTCTTATTTTGGAACTCTTTTCTTGCCATTTCCAATATCAAATGCACATTTTATGTCCTTTCTGGTTCGCCGAGCATCTTTTCCTCCTTTTTTTTCTGCCCAAATAACAAAACTCGTCTACTAATTCCAGAGTCTCGTTTCCTAATCTAATTCCCTCAGCGTCATTTGATTTAATTAGACTACATTACCCTTGTTTTCCTTTTGTTGTTATTCAGTTGATATTCTCGTTTAAAGACACTCTCCTTTCCATTCAGCTACTCTTTCAAGTCCTTTGTTCTGTCTGACAGAATCACAGTGTCATCGGAAAAGATCACAGTTTTTATTTATTCTGCCTGAACACTAATTTATACACACATTTTTCTTTGATTTTATTTACTGCTTGGTCACTGTACATACTGAATAACGTCAGGGATAAGCTACAACCATGTATCACTCCCTTCTCAACCATTGCTTGAATTTCATGACCCTCGACTCTTATAACTGCCGTCTGGTTGCTGCACAAGTTGTAAATAGCCTTTCGTTCCCTGTGCTTTATGCCTGTTACCTTCAGAATTTCAAAGAGAGTATTCCAGTCAACATAGTCAAAAGATTTCTCTAAATATACAAATGCTATATACTTATGTTTGTCTTTCCTTAAACAATCTTCTAAGGGAAGTCATAGCGTCAGTATCGCGAGCCGGTAATGATGTTTTTGAGTTTCTGTTAATAAATATTCAAATTTCTGACCCTCTCGTTTAGCTTAACGCATATAGAGAAATAACCGTATCTAATACGCGAGGCTGATAAAAGACAGTCCTGGTGCGACGGCGTGCATAAATATTGTTTTGAGGCGATATCCACGTTGCTTCAGGCATTTGCTTGGCCCGTCTTTAGCTTGCGCATCAAAAAATACACCAACAGTTACAATGCGATAATACGCAAAAAGTGCTCACAAAAAGTGCAGACAGATGGATTGGATTGGATTGGTTGAGGAAAGAGACCAAACAGCGAGGTCATCGGTCTCAGACAGATGGCATGCAGGACTCGCTTCCCTTTGGTTCAGTGACAATAATGCCATTCTACCACAAAGAAGAGTAAAATCTTGCCAGATCATGAAAACGAAGGATGCCCGTACAACGAGACAAATAGGAGATAATCCATATTCTATCGGAAAATTATGAGCGAAGCTAACACTAATTTATTGATAATGTCTCAGATAACACGGGATCTCGTGTTTTTTTCGTCTTATTTGAGACTTGTAGAATTCTTGGGTGCTCGTCTGGGTTATTATTAGAAAATCCGAATTACGAGTGCATAAGATAAACATGGACAGCAATTTCGGGTACCTACGAATGCTTATGATACGTGGAGATTTAGGAGCGACAGATAAACAAAGTGTCTTCCAATTTCTAATGAAGACTCTAAACAAACAGCTATTAAACTTTACGAGTCGCCAGTCTCATGGCTACACTTGTCTCTGTTCCTAGAACTTGGAGTGGGAGTAGGCTCAAGGGAACCACTAATTACGGAAAATGGTAGCGATCCTGGGGCATGACGATACTCTGGAGGCTTTCATCTGGCTTCTGGCTATTGGAGAGAGTTTTAGCAGCGAGATCCTCGATGAATACGAGTGTCGTATGCATTTACCTAAAACACACATGAAATATGACACAATAAATATGTACTTTTAGTTCAACGTACCAGTGGCAAACCGAGCGAGGTGGCGCAGTGGTTAGCACACTGGACCCGCATTGGGGAGGACGACGGTTCAATCCCGCGTCCGGCCATCCTGATTTAGGTTTTCTGTGATTTCCCTAAATCGCTCCAGGCAAGGGCACGGCCGACTTCCTTCCCCGTCCTTCAATAATCCGATGAGACCGATGACTTCGCTGTTTGGTCTCCTCCCCCAAAACAACCCAACCAACCAGTGGTAAATCAGAAGGAGTGCTGGAAAAAATTGCTTTTCAGAGCACGGAGATACTGATCATTTCACTTGGGCAATTTATTTCGCTGTTCTTATATTTGTAATGTATGAAGTGCTTAATATTCTGCTTCGAAATTTAGGCATTGTAGGTAAAATGTTGGCATTATGTACTGAAATCAACTGCATTAAGTGCGACAGTGCGAGGAAACTTTTTTTTTTTTTTTACTTACCCCATCTTGAAACAAGCCCAATCGTCTAGAAACTTAGGCAGTTTTCTTTTGCTTAGTAACTAATTTCCTTCAACAAGAGTACATAGATTTATCTGCCGAGAGTAATATCATAGCATCATCAGCTGGTGCGAAAACCAGTATCGATGGTCACATAATTCACACAAGACGTTGAACAAAACTCTGAATAACGCCAAAAACGCAAGCTGAATATTAGAGCCCGATATCTTAAAAATGGTTCAAATGGCTCTGAGTACTATGGGACTTAACATCTGTGGTCATCAGTCCCCTAGAACTTAGAACTACTTAAACCTAACTAACCTAAGGACATTACACACATCCATGCCCGAGGCAGGAGTGGAACCTGCGACCGGAGCGGTCACGCTGTTCGAGACTGAAGCGCCTAAACCGCACGGCCACACCGGCCGGCCCCGATATCTTAAATGCAAACGTTGTGTAGAAGACCCGGTGTCCTTAATAACAAAACAGTATGATCTGCCAGAATTATAACTGATAATTAGTGATAATGGAAGCTGATAGCGACACGAAACTAAAATATAATTTAATTAGATTAATAGTTAAGACATGTGTAAATGTATAAGATTTAGTGTACCGAAATGCGAAAGTTGGACGTTAATATTTCCTTGGAAAGTTGTCACTCGTTATGCTGTGGTGTTCATACACAGACTCTGAGTTTGAGATATTATTATCGCGAATGGTAGCGAGCGAATGATTGTCGAGAGTCGTCGGCGGAGAAAAACCGCGAGACAGATGAAGTCGCAACATGCAGTAACCTTACTAGCAGCGGCGGAGGAGACTTCAGTATTAATTGAGATTTTTGGTATTCACCTTTTCGCTGCACGTAGATGGTGTTTGCTTGTGCCCAGGAGGGATTTTGTCAGATACATACAATGACATAGAGTGACAGTAATATTTGGTCTTTGTTGTACCAGAGACGTGATTATTGATTATAGACATTGTAGAATAATTAAAGTTGTTGCTAGTCGAACAGGTCGACAAAAAGGAAAGGTCTGAGTTAAGTTTATCATTGTTCAAACTGTCAATTTTCAGAATATAGTAAATTAAAAGTATTTATTGGTTTCTTTCATTTTCTTTTTTGCATACCTCCTAAGGCTTGTTACCCAAACCCCTCCTTATCATTCAATTTATGTATGTATGTAACAGTAGATGTATCAGTAACTGTGACCATGCATTGCACTCTGCATGGATCGCATCGTTTCTTTTGAATTATTTTAGCTTGTTGCTGGATCAGAATATTCACGCAGTTGCAGCGACAAGACGAGGTAATTTGCATTAATCGTTAGGAGATGCTAAAAAATAATTTTTTATAACTAAATTCAGATACAATTTGAGTTTTGGTGATTTATAGGAAGAGTGATAAATTGCTGTTTCCCTTTTTTTTCTTGCAATCAGAATACTGATATTGTCAGAGATGGAGCTTCACACATTTTCGTACGTCTTTCACCAGAACAATAATATTTACTAACATTGAAGTAAAGAACTTTCAATTACATTGGCTCTTGCCGCATAATCAGTATTAATCACAAAATCGGAAGCTGTTTACTGTGTAAACACTAACTGGTATGTTGAAACTATTCCTGGTGTCTTCAGTTTTTCTTCTTCTCTGGGTTCCAGCCGCGTAGGATTAGCCGAGCGGTCTCTTAGGCGCTGCAGTCCTGGACTGTGCGGCTTGTCCCAGTGGAGGTTCGAGTCCTCCCTCGGGCATGGGTGTGTGTGTGTGTGTTTGTGTGTTTGTCCTTAGCATAATTTAGGTTAAGTAGTGTGTAAGCTTAGAGACTAATGACCTTAGCAGTTAAGTTCCATAAGATTTCACACACATTTTTTTTTCTCTGGTTTCCCTTGTGATAATTACTGCTTTATCTAAGCTGATAAGTTTTTATTGTACCTATATTTCGGAACTGTAATGGGATATATTTACAGTTAAATAACGGTGAGGGTTTCCACTACTGACCACAAGTGTAGGTATTGCCAAGGAATGCCATTTAACAGCGGGTAATTACAAGCTAAGTGCAGAAAGAATTTAGCAATTGTCTGGGAAAAGCTTATATTCGGTGGAAAAGAAATGGCATGGCAGGAAGTTGGCTTGCTTCTAACGAAGTTCTATACTCCATGCGCTGGAATATTGCAGCGGATTAAGACAGCGTTTCCGTAGTACCCCATCCGCTTACAGCCTCTCCTAAGACAAAAGAGAAAAAGAGTCCTTTCTCGCGCTGTCTCAATTAAATTTCGCATGTTCACGTAACATATTTCAGCTGGGGTGCGCTAGTGTACAGAATTTCAGTGAAATGCACGAATATTTTAAAGACATTGCACCAGTAGGAATACACTGACCGAAAAATAAGTCAACACCAAAATATAATTAATGCAGAGTAATGTAATTTCGGCAATACACTTGTCTAGGTAACATATTTAAGTGATTCACACTGCAAGACCACAAGTTAATGTAAGCGCGAGATAAGCCATTGCAATTGTGAAATTCTGGAAATATTAACAGCCGGTTTAATCGCCATAGTGTTTAATGCAACCATGCAAATGTTCACGCGTTGTGTTGTACAGATGTGGAAGTCAGTTTGTTGGGTGGAATTCCTTGCTTGTTACACTTAGTCGGTCAACGCAGGGGCAGTTAATTGGTTGTGGATGCGCTGGAGTTGTCATTTGATGATATCCCATATGTGCTCGACTGTAGACAAATCTGGTGATGGAGAAAGCGATGGAAACATGTCGATACTCTGTAAAACATGTTTTGATACAGCTGAGGTATTTGGGCGAGCGTTATACTGTTGGAAAACACCCCCTGGAATGCTGTTCATGAATGGTGGAATCACCAGATTGACGTACAATTTTGCAGTCATGGTGCGTGGGATAGCATCGGAAGTGTGTCTGCTGTCGTACGAAATCGCACCCCAGACCGTAACTCCAGATGTAGCCGCAATGTGTCTACATCTACATTTATACTCCGCAAGCCACCCAACAGTGTGTGGCGGAGGGCACTTTACGTGCCGTTGTCATTACCTCACTTTCCTGTTCCAGTCGCGTATGGTTCGCGAGAAGAAAGACTGTCTGAAAGCCTCCGTGCGCGCTCTAATCTCTCTAATTTTACATTCGTGATCTCCTCGGGAGGTATAAGTAGGGGGAAGCAATATATTCGATACCTCATCCAGAAACGCACCCTCTCGAAACCTGGCAAGCTACACCGCGATGCAGAGCGCCTCTCTTGCAGGGTCTGCCACTTGAGTTTGTTAAACATCTCCGTAACGCTATCACGGTCACCAAATAACCCTGTGACGAAACGCGCCGCTCTTCTTTGGATCTTCTCTATCTCCTCCGTCAACCCGATCTGGTACGGATCCCACAATGATGCGCAATACTCAAGTATAGGTCGAACGAGTGTTTTGTTAGCCACCTCTTTTGTTGATGGACTACATTTTCTAAGGACTCTCCCAATGAATCTCAACCTGGTACCCGCCTTACCAACAATTAATTTTATATGATCATTCCACTTCAAATCGTTCCGCACGCATACTCCCAGATATTTTACAGAAATAACTGCTATCAGTGTATGTTCCGCTATCATATAATCATACAATAAAGGATCCTTCTTTCTATGTATTCGCAATACATTACATTTGTCTATGTTAAGGGTCAGTTGCCACTCCCTGCACCAAGTGCCTATCCGCTGCAGATCTTCCTGCATTTCGCTACAATTTTCTAATGCTGCAACTTCTCTGTATATTACAGCATCATTCGCGAAAAGCCGCATGGAACTTCCGACACTATCTACTAGGTGATTTATATATATTGTGAAAAGCAATGGTCCCATAACACTCCCCTGTGGCACGCCAGAAGTTACTTTAACGTCTGTAGACGTATATCCATTGATAACAACATGCTGTGTTCTGTTTGCTAAAAACTCTTCAATCCAGCCACACAGCTGGTCTGATATTCCGTAGGCTCTTACTTTGTTTATCAGGCGACAGTGCGGAACTGTATCGAACGCCTTCCGGAAGTCAAGGAAAATAGCATCTACCTGGGAGCCTGTATCTAATATTTTCTGGGTCTCATGAACAAATAAAGCGAGTTGGGTCTCACAGGATCGCTGTTTCCGGAATCCATGTTGATTCCTACATAGTAGATTCTTGGTTTCCAAAAACGACATGATACTCGAGCAAAAACATGTTCTAAAATTCTACAACAGATCGACGTCAGAGATATAGGCCTATAGTTTTGCGCATCTGCTCGACGACCGTTCTTGAAGACTGGGACTACCTGTGCTCTTTTCCAATCATTTGGAACCTTCCGTTCCTCTAGAGATTTGCGGTACACGGCTGTTAGAAGGGGGGCAAGTTCTTTCGCGTACTCTGTGTAGAATCGAATTGGTATCCCGTCAGGCCCAGTGGACTTACCTCTACTAAACAGTTTGTTTGGAGGCCCTCGCCGGCCGGTATGGCCGAGCGGTTCTAGGCGCTTCAGTCTGGAACCACGCAACCGATACGGTCGCAGGTTCTAATCCTACGTCGGGCATGGATGTGTGTGATGTCCTTAGGTTAGTTAGGTTTAAGTAGTTCTAAGTTGTAGGGGACTGATGACCTCAGAAGTTAAGTCGCATAGTGCTCAGAGCCATTTGAACCATCTGGTTACATTTACACTTGAGTTTTGTGGCGCCAAATAAAAAAACCGAAAATTATAATATCGCTTCTGAATTGTGTTATCATTAGTGTTTCTTCTGTATTAGCGGCTCTGCGATTAACGTTTATTGCTGGTCGTTTCTAAATGCACAGGAAAACTGTTTCGCACTAGAGAAACTCACCTGCATTCGTGCATTGTGCAGGTGATGATAATAAATGTAATTCTGCCTTATCCTGTAGAAACTCTTTGTGTCCAATATTTAGGATTATTTGCAACAGTCGGGAAAGTTCTAACTTTTCAATTTCTGAAAAATAATGCTGGGTGCTGTGATACCGTTTTCGTTCTGAATATGTCCTTCGGTGTCCATGGTTGGTTGGTCGGTTGGTTGATTTAGGGGAGAGGACCAAACAGCAAGGTTATCGGTCCCATTGGATTAGGGAATAATGGGGAAGGAAGTCGGCCGTGCCCTTTCGAAGGAATCATTCCGGCATTTGCCTGAAGTGATTTAGGGAAATCACGGAAAACCTTAATCAGGATGGCCGGACGCTGTCTTGTATCGTCGTCTTCCCGAATGCGAGTCCAGTGTGCTAACCACTTCGCTCGATGGTGTCTATGTATTACGTGTTATTGCACTGATATTCTGGTTACTGAAATACACTGACGACAAAAAAAATAGCAGTACCAAGGAGTTGTTGTACATAAACGAAAGTTGGTAGACGAGTTTGCGCGCCAGAAAGATGTCGCATATGAGTGGCGCTATTAGCGCCACTATGAGGATACAAATCACGGTTGCTTTAAATACTCGCTGTGGCATTCATGAGCGACGTTGGAATTGGTGATTTGACATTAATCAAGAATGACTTTGTAGTGTTGGCAGAAGAGCGAACACTGTGTTGGAAGAGGAGGCCGAAATGCACGCGTCAACTCACGTAGGTGGCGCTAGGTCTGAAACAGGATACGTAATGAATGCTATAAAGAAAAGTACGTAGCTGCTGGAATACTTAACTTTAATCCATCATTTGTATACAGCTTTCTTGATGATACAAGTGAGACTCTCTCTAGAAATGGTTAATGGCGCCTTGCTAGGTCGTAGCCATGGACTTAGCTGAAGGCTATTCTAACTATCTCTCGGCTAATGAGAGAAAGGCTTCGTCAGTGTAGTCGCTAGCAAAGTCGTCGTACAACTGGGGACGAGTCCTAGTCCGTCTCTCCAGACCTGCCGTGTGGTGGCGCTCGGTCTGCGATCACTGACAGTGGCGACACGCGGGTCCGACATGTACTAATGGACGGCGGCCGATTTAAAGCTACCACCTAGCAAGTGTGGTGTCTGGCGGTGACACCACAGACTTCAAGGCGACAAAGGTGCCATTATCAACAAGTCACTGAATTAGAACAAGGTTGTGTAATAGGGCTACGAGAAGCTGGATGTTCCTTCTGCGCTATTGCAGAAAGGCTTGGCAGGAGTGTAGTCGCTGTACGTGACAGCTGGAAGCGGTGCTCACGAGCATGTACGGTCGCAAGAAGAGCGAGCTCCGGACGATCACACGGCACTACTCCTGAGAGGGAACACCATGATGTTCGGCGTACGGCTATGTCGTATCTTTGTGCATCTGCAGCAGGTGTCCGAGCAGCATTTGACATAACAGTGACATGAACTGTTACCAACTGATTATTTTAAGGGCAGCTTCGAGCCTGACGCCCTGTAGTGTGCATTCCACTGACCTCAAATCACCGCCATTCGCGACTTCAGGGGTGTCAAGCAAGAGCTCATTAGCATGCATGTTGGTGCTCTGCTGTATCTTCTGATGAAAAATGATCCTGCTTCTCTGCCAGTGATGGCCTTCTGTTGGTTAGAAGGAGACCAGTTGAGGGCCTGCAAAATGGTTCAAATGGCTCTTAGCACTATGGGACTTAACATGTTAGGTCATCAGTGTTGTGTCTAGACAAGACAGCCTAGACACAATGAGAGGAAACCGAAAGGCACGCGCTTAAACTCACGCAGGCTGGCGTGAGGTCTGAAACAGGATACGTAATGAATGCTATAAAGAAAAGTACGTAGCTTCTGGAATACTTAACTTTAATCCACATTTGTAGAACATCGCTCTTGATGATACATTAATAGAATCACAATATCTATACTGGTAATGGCGCCTTGCTAGGTCGTAGCAAATGTAGCTGAAGGCTATGCTAACTATCGTCTCGGCAAATGAGAGCGTAGTTGTCAGTGAACCGTTCCTTGCAAAGTCGGCTGTACAACTGGGGCGAGTGCTAGTCAGCGTCTCTAGACCTGCCGTGTGGTGGCGCTCGTTCTGCAATTACTGACAGTGGCGACACGCGGGTCCGACGTATACTAGCGGACCGCGGCCGATTTAAAAGCTACCACCTAGCAAGTGTGGTGTCTTGCGGTGACACCACAATAAGTCCCCTCGAACTTAGAATACTTAAACCTAACTAACCTAAGGACATCACACACATCCATGCCCGAGGCAGGATTCGAACCTGCGACCGTAGCGGTCGCGCGGTTCCAGACTGTAGCGCCTAGAACCGCTCGACCACTCCGGCCGGCTGTAACTAGATGGATCTGGTGTGTTTCGAGTTTCGACAAGCTTTCAGTTCAGAACCACACAGACACCCATTACTTGAAAGGTGGTGTCTGGTAAATATTTCGAGTGTTTGAGGACTTCGTGATGGTAGCGCTGAGTATTTTATCATTGTGCGCGGTGATGAATGATGCTTAAATCCGAGGTCTGGCCAGCAAAAGTTGGTTTTCTGCTGCTGGAATAAACCGATTACGTCGAAGACACAAAGAAATTACAGACAATGGCTGCAAGCGGCAATTGACTGAAATCCATGGGTAAAGTTGAAAATTTGACCCGGACCGGAAGTCGAACCCGGCTCTCCTCCTTACTAGTCACATGCTGCGACTACTAACCCATCCAACTGCACAGACTTCCCTAGCACACGCCACGTCAGACCCAAATTATCAACTTATCAAAACAATAGTACTGTAGTTCCTTCTGCTCATTATCCTTCAGTGCAGAAGCATACCACGCACGAACTCTTACGGGAACCGGCGAAATGCCACAAGTATTGAAGATAATGGTCAATGGAAACTACATTAGTAGTGTGTGGGTAAGTTCAGAATTTGGGACTGACAGGAGGCGTGCTACGGAAGTCCATGTAGTTGCGATGACCACTATCCCCAGGTGGCTTAGTGGTCAAAGCATCTGCCTAGTAGGCAGAAGACGTGGGTTCTACTCTTGATCCAGGACCAATTGTCAAATTTCCACATTGATTTCAATCTACACTCCTGGAAATGGAAAAAAGAACACATTGACACCGGTGTGTCAGACCCACCATACTTGCTCCGGACACTGAGAGAGAGCTGTACAAGCAATGATCACACACACGGCACAGCGGACACACCAGGCACCGCGGTGTTGGCCGTCGAATGGCGCTAGCTGCGCAGCATTTGTGCACCGCCGCCGTCAGTGTCAGCCAGTTTGCCGTGGCATACGGAGCTCCATCGCAGTCTTTAACACTGGCAGCATGCCGCGACAGCCGAATTGCTCAACACGTGGGGCGTGAGGTCTCCACAGTACATCGATGTTGTCGCCAATGGTCGGCGGAAGGTGCACGTGCCCGTCGACCTGGGACCGGACCGCAGCGACGCACGGATGCACGCCAAGACCGTAGGATCCTACGCAGTGCCGTAGGGGACCGCACCGCCACTTCCCAGCAAATTAGGGACACTGTTGCTCCTGGGGTATCGGCGAGGACCATTCGCAACCGTCTCCATGAAGCTGGGCTACGGTCCCGCACACCGTTAGGCCGTCTTCCGCTCACGCCCCAACATCGTGCAGCCCGCCTCCAGTGGTGTCGCGACAGGCGTGAATGGAGGGACGAATGGAGACGTGTCGTCTTCAGCGATGAGAGTCGCTTCTGCCTTGGTGCCAATGATGGTCGTATGCGTGTTTGGCGCCGTGCAGGTGAGCGCCACAATCAGGACTGCATACGACCGAGGCACACAGGGCCAACACCCGGCATCATGGTGTGGGGAGCGATCTCCTACACTGGCCGTACACCACTGGTGATCGTCGAGGGGACACTGAATAGTGCACGGTACATCCAAACCGTCATCGAACCCATCGTTCTACCATTCCTAGACCGGCAAGGGAACTTGCTGTTCCAACAGGACAATGCACGTCCGCATGTATCCCGTGCCACCCAACGTGCTCTAGAAGGTGTAAGTCAACTACCCTGGCCAGCAAGATCTCCGGATCTGTCCCCCATTGAGCATGTTTGGGACTGGATGAAGCGTCGTCTCACGCGGTCTGCACGTCCAGCACGAACGCTGGTCCAACTGAGGCGCCAGGTGGAAATGGCATGGCAAGCCGTTCCACAGGACTACATCCAGCATCTCTACGATCGTCTCCATGGGAGAATAGCAGCCTGCATTGCTGCGAAAGGTGGATATACACTGTACTAGTGCCGACATTGTGCATGCTCTGTTGCCTGTGTCTATGTGCCTGTGGTTCTGTCAGTGTGATCATGTGATGTTTTTGACCCCAGGAATGTGTCAATAAAGTTTCCCCTTCCTGGGACAATGAATTCACGGTGTTCTTATTTCAATTTCCAGGAGTGTATATAAGTAGTTAAGAAACTGTCCAAATATTTTCAGTGAGGTTATTACCCTTCAAACGGTACACTGTTGGCCATTAAAACTGCATCACTAAGGCAGTAGACAACAGACAAGAGACTGGCGTGAAGTATATTACACGCTTGGATATTCAAATAATTTGTGTTTAAGAGGAACCACACAAAACAGATGAGGATAATTCCAGCGACATTCAGTACGAAGCGAAAAATGATGCAGCGGGGTTCTCGATCAGCAGTCGCGTTTGATTATTGTTTATTTGTGAGAAGAGTGCGTTAGGCTTCGTGTAAGAAGGAGAAACGACTACCACCAGATACGGAATTTGACATTAAGAGGATCGTTTGACTATCGAAACTGTCGTTTATGATTTCGCAGTATTGATACTCGCGTCACTTGTGGCGGATTTCCTATCCTCTGTACGTTCTCCGAGAGCAGGTGTTTAGTCTTAGTCAACCGCCTGACCTGAGAAAAACTGAGTGCTTCAAGTTACCGTTATCGTCTTAGAGGGAAACCAAACAAGATCGGAGCTTTAACTGGCATCTCCGTAATAATCCAGATTTTGACTATCGTTAGATGCCCTGTGTGGCTAGAGCTGCGCTCTACGAAAACTACATATTTGGTACAGTATGTAAAAATGACTTACTAAATGACAGGTTTACTGGTACTATTGCTAGCATTGGTGGGGAAAGAAACATAAATCAATGTGTGAGAAAGGAAATGCTTTTTCCGGTTTGTTTGTTTTGCACATAATTTGAATGACATATCATTCAGTGTTAGTCCATTGTGTATTTTATATGCATTAAAAATAGAAATTGCATTTCATAAGTAAAAAAAAATGTTACTGGCATAACTTCTGCGCTTTTACGTAACAAAAACAATTACTTTTGATGCAAATACAGTTCACAAGCACAAACACAAAAAAATCTATGTAAATATTGTTCTTATTTTGTACGCAATGCAACGTTCTTTATCACGATCAAAGGCAAGAATTTTCTCTTATAACTGATAAGTGCGAAAGTTGCTTAGCAACAACAGAAACATATTTTATATAAGCTAGACAAAGTACTGAAGCGACGTTTCATATATTTTTGCTTTACTTTTCTTATTTTACGATTTTTGAGGAAATTTCGTTTTCCAGCGCTATATCATAATCTGTCTCTTTATTTATTTATTTTATTTTCACTGTAACTCCCCTTCGTTTCACGTTATAAATCCATAACTTTCCAATAAAACCTGAATTAAACAATAACAGTTTCAATTTTGCTGTAAATACTGTTTATTTTTCAGTAACAGACAGGAGGATTACTACGTATAACAAAAATGTTCCGTAGGTCATGCAGCCCTTTGAACATCCACACCCAGTTTCTAGACGGTTCACCACTTCTGGTTTCTGGGGGAATCTAGAAAGACACAGACAAAGCGATCGAAATGAGATAATGTCCAATAGGTGTACAAAACATCTAACGTAGAGCTAACACTGTTACGATCTTAATTGACCAAAGCTATGACGAAAACTACCGCAGTCTACGCTTACTTATGACGGTCCGTGGTTATTTTACAGCTGTAAATGTGACTAACCAGAAGAGTCGAGGGAGAAAATGTCGTCTTATGCAAAAAGTAGCTAAAGCCAAGGAAAAATATGTTGTTACTCCCTGTTTCATTCGCAGCTGTTTAAGTTGACCTCTTTGGTTCCTGCGTAACCACAAACTCGGAAATTGCCAAATATTTATCTCATCCTTCGTTCTCTAATGAGCCGGAAATGTAAATAACTACCAATACTGCAGTATATACTTGTATCACATTCATATAAAAGTCCCGGGATATTTTAACAGCATTAAGACAAAACAAAAAGTTAAGATGTAGCGGGACTCCGCGAACCACAATATTATTAATTACACTAACGTTTGGTCATGTGATTTTAGTCTCATGTGTTGGTCATTATTGTACCTCTTTAAGGCTTATATCGTTAATGCGTTATTAACTGGCATTTAATCATAATGGGGCGTGTTTGTGGCAAATTTTCAATGCGCCCTCATTTTGAAACGGCACACTGCAAGTTACAGTAAAAATCATCTAAATATGCCAAAATGAATATGGGGACTGCCACATCGATTGTCGGTATTGCATGCGACGTCAAAGTGCAGTGACGTTTGCACGAAATCTTTTGAGATGAGCGTTAGCCTTTACAGCAGGCGTCTTCGGGGGATCTTCGACACCCGCCGCTTTATCGTCCGGCCGTTAACTCCCCGCTGTCGGTGACCAGTCGTCGGCAGCTCTACTGACAGCGGTGCCCGGTGATACCTAAGGAGAGGAGGAAGCCAATTTTTATCCCTGTTCTGCCAACTCTATTTCACCCTTTGAATAGCTACACTTTCCAAAACAACTATGTGTTAAAACAGTGAAATTTGTACTGAATGTATGTAACAAATATGCTTGCATTTACAAGTAAAATGAACAAAGTACCTCTTACAGATTTTAAGAAAATTTTTTTTTTATTCCTTCACTAATAAAATTTCACTTTTTTAAATACATTGATTATGATAAAACCCACAGTCGATTCAATTAAAATGACATTATAAAACAGTTTCTACTGATATATTTAATAAGATGGTATCTGTTCTTTCGGACATGTCCGAAAGAACAGATACCATCTTAGTAAATATATAGTTAAGGCTCACCAGCCACTTGACCATCTTCTTCTTCTGTACGAATGCACAAACAGTGACCGAACTCTTACGGGAATCGGCAACGCGCTACAGGTAATGAGCATTATGGGCGGGGGCACTACGAATGTAGTGCGGGACAATACGTTGAGAATGTGGGTTTCGCGGGAGGCGTGCCAGAGATAAATCCCTGCAGTCGCACTATCCTCTGTGTCCTCGGTAGCTCCTGGAACTGACAAAAATAACAAGGCAGTGAAATATTTTGCGATGTCGCTGCTCCGGACTTCTCTTCTGTCCATGTAATTTACCCTGGAAGGAACACACATCAAGGATTTACTGAATGATTAATTTGGGTCTGGGAAATGATGATGAGGAACCGGCTGCAGAAGAAGAAAATGTGCATGCTGAACTGCCACCAGTTGAAGGTGACAGTGAAGGTGCTAAATTGTGCTACTGCTAAAGACACATTTTTTGAATGCTGAAATTTATGACTCCAATTATCTGTCACCTTATTTATGTCATTTCACTGCAGCCATTTTTGATACCGTTTTTGGTGAATAGAAAAAAAAGTTGGATAGAGCGTCTGTCATGTAAGCAGGAGTTCCCGGTTTCGAGTCCCGGTCGGGGCACACATTTTCATCTGTCTCCGTTGACGTATGTCAACGCCTGTAAGCAGCTAAGGGTGTTCATTTCATTGTAGTTCCTATTGAGTTGGTAGTTCTCAATTTGCCATCCGGAGTACAAACTGACGCAATTACGTATTTCTAATCCAAATTAGTTTAGAAAATAATGATACCTGAAAGATAAATCAATTTAAAGCTTAGTATTGCTATTTTAGTATAGTTATTGATGAGAATTGCCACTAATATGTTCCTGCACCATAGTGAGCATCATCTGAATCATACTGACCCTCTTTTCTTCTCTTCGTGCTTCTTCTTTTCTGTCTAGCTTCTTTTGTGCATTTTAAATTATCTATGCCTGCTTTGCGGATTCTCTCTTTATCTATTTGCATTAAGGATTTTGCTGTACTTCCACTAGATTTTATGTCCAATACTTCCAAAACACCCAGTCTTCTTGTTAGACCATTACTGAAGCATAAAACAGCATCGTAAACATCGAAGTCGAGGGCTGTAATCGGAATAAATACAGTTTTCGATAACTGGGCCCAAATGACAAAATTCACACACTCATTTAGATTCTGCGTTTTCCCATGAAGAAATTTCTTCAACAAAGTATCTACACAAAGATCTCTAAGTATAGGTTCAATTTCATTGATTACTGCTACAGGTAAAGTAAGTTTGTGATCATACGTTGCTCTTCTCCTATACTTGCACCAAGTGCGAGGATCATTTGGGCGAAGGCAATGCTGATGATTTTCATTTCTGGAATGCTTATGGAAAGAGATTACCCATATAGATTTTTTCATGTTTTCTCAATTCCCAATGTTGTGAATTGGCAGGAGCCAATTCACGGAGTTTGAAGGAAGCCGAAAGGCACGCGTTTAAGCTCACGCAGGCTGGCGTGAGGTCTGGAAAATGACAAAAAATTATAGTACCCAAAAATAATACATAGCTTCTGGAATACTTAATTTTAATCCATAATTGGTGTACATCGGTCTGATGGTACAGGCATCACAATACAAATAGCAAAGGATAAATGGCGCCTTGCTAGGTCATAGCAAATGACGTAGCTGAAGGCTATGCTAACTATCGTCTCGGCAAATGAGAGCGTAGTTGTCAGTGTAGCTTAGCTAGCAAAGTCGGCTGTACAACTGGGGCGAGTGCTAGGAAGTCTCTCTAGACCTGCCGTGTGGCGGCGCTCGGTCTGCAATCACTGACAGTGGCGACACGCGGGTCCGAAGTATACTGCCGGACCGCGGCCGATTTAAAGGCTACCACCTAGCAAGTGTGGTGTCTGGCGGTGACACCACACCCAATGTATCTTCGTATGACCAAGCCATAATAATTATGTAATCTACTTATTTTATCATTTGTCACGCGACCTTCGCCACTTACCTTCTTACTGTTGCATTCTAATTTAGAAATTCTGATATCAGAATCATAGAACTGTTCTGGACATATCCGATCTACTTATTTTATCATTTGTCACGCGACCTTCGCCACTTACCTTCTTACTGTTGCATTCTAATTTAGAAATTCTGATATCAGAATCATAGAACCGTCCCCTAATTATTGCGTATATCTGACACCTCTGTTTGTCCCTGAGCCATTAAAAATTCTTGTAATTGCTGCTACTTCCATCCCACCACTTGGACCAGTATAATTCATCTGACAATTCTGTTTATCCTCTTTCTCAGTTTCACTGTCACATGTTTTACAGTACTTGCTTAGAATCTCTGCACTAATTACCTTGCCTGCCACGACACCGTTTCCATTTAGTGAAGTGTTGCCATGTTTCTGCCAGCTGCCATCAACACATGCGCCAATATCACCACTTTAATTGTCATCACTTCCTTGAGAGCTTCTTCAGCTGCTTCCTTCATTGAGATGTTGCAAATTTCAGCAACAGCAGTTCCAACAGTTTTATTTTAAGCGAAAAATTTTGCAGATGGATAGTGAATTTCAAGTAACTTGCCTTACGTTATTCTCATAAATCTTATCATCTGCCATTTCTGATGTCATTGTTGTAGCAACTACACCATTTTTGTACAATTCAACATCAGTGTCGACACAATCCCTTTGCGAAGACACTGATTCTCTCCCAAGGATACGTCATCACCAGATATTCTGCACACAGTGTTCTTGGAAATCTAATCGCAGAGCATGCTAAGCTTCGCCCCAGTATTTTCAAACTGGTGTTGTTCTCCACGAGCTGAGTGGGAGGAAACTTCTTGAAGACAGTGCAGTTTCTTTCTTGAGGTCCTGATTCTCTTTACCTCTAGCATTCTCGGTTCCTCTGACCCACTAACCTCATTTACCTTTACGTATTTACTCCCTCTGAATTATAATTTAGGCGGGAATTTCTTTATTTGCGGCATTTTACAAAAACATGTGAGACCAGAGAAAATATGAATCAGCTCTTACTTCACTCGCAACAAACTTCACTAAGTACGACCAATAGCGCTCGAAAACAATAAAAAAAACACGATCGGAACGATGAGTGTCGATCTTCGACCATAGATAGTGTCGATAGTAGACACAGGGCAGGGAACCTTAAAACGATAAAACAACAGAAGCAGGAAATAACGTACAAAGAATAAAAGCAACGTGTGTATTCTCTCTGGATGGTGCAAAAAAGATGGCGTGGTATTTAAATGCCGCATCGCACAGAGCATCTGAAAAGCTATTGTAACTCACGATAAAATTGTCGTATTTGTATGAAACAAGAACTGTTTTATGCATTTCAAATAAGCAAAAATTTAAATATCGATTTTCGTAGCCCGTTGCCTTCCTTCTCCCCTTTATCATACTTTCTGTTACACAATTTCCGTACGATTAACCACATTACTTCCCTCTTTTGGATCTTGATTATGTCCTCAGCTGTCTCCTTGTCAAACAACGAACAGATCGCATGTTGGCTTGCGAAATAAATTATGACTGTTAATAATAATCGGTAACTTGAATGGTCAGTACCCCATGTACGGATGGGCGCAACCAAATGAGCGGATTCAGTTGGTTGTAGCTTTACTTATCTGTTGGACTATTCATTCATTTCTGTGAGTGAAACCAATGTGTGGGAATAACCGATAGAAAGCAGACATCTGATTCCTGGCGCATTCACCTCAGAGCGAAAACATTCGGTGTCCTAAGATACATGAACATACTTATTTACCGTGTTAAATAATTCGGTAAGTGCGAGAAAAACATACGTAATACAACTGGTATAGACTCAGATACAAGTTTTATTCGGTTGTTTCATTCCACTGTAACACCGAATGAACGAAAAAATAATCGCCTGCCCAATCGGTTATCAAAACTAGTCTGTTACACCATCACCAATTTCAAAAAGACACTAGCGCCCGAGAAATATGTATGGTTTTGGCGAAATGGGTTACTGTGCAGCAAAACTACACGGAAGCGCCATCGAAACTGGTATAGGCATGCATATTCAAATTCAGAGCTATGTAAACAGACAGAATACGGCGCTACTGTCGGCAATATGTATATAAGACAGCAAGTGTCTAGTGCAGTTTTTAGATCGGTTACTGCTGCTATAATCGCAGGTTATCAAGATTTAAGTGAGTTTGAACGTGGTGCTATAGTCGGCGCACCACCTATGGGACTCAGCATCTCCGAGCTAGCAATGAAGCGGGGATTTTCCAGCATGATCATTTCACGAGTGCACCGTTAAGATCAGGAATCCGATAAAACATTAAATCTTCGGAATCGCAGCGGGCGGAAGAAGGTCTCGCAAGAACGAAAGTAACGACGACTGAAGAGAATCGTTCAATGTGACCCAAGTGCAACCCTTCCGCAACTTGCTGCAGATTTCAGTGCTGGGCCATCAATAAGTGTCAGCGTGCGAACTACACTCCTGGAAATGGAAGAAAGAACACATTGACACCGGTGTGTCAGACCCACCATACTTGCTCCGGACACTGCGAGAGGGCTGTACAAGCAATGATCACACGCACGGCACAGCGGACACACCAGGAGCCGCGGTGTTGGCCGTCGAATGGCGCTAGCTGCGCAGCATTTGTGCACCGCCGCCGTCAGTGTCAGCCAGTTTGCCGTGGCATACGGAGCTCCATCGCAGTTTTTAACACTGGTAGCATGCCGCGACAGCGTGGACGTGAACCGTATGTGCAGTTGACGGACTTTCAGTGAGGGCGTATAGTGGGCATGCGGGAGGCCGGGTGGACGTACCGCCGAATTGCTCAACACGTGGGGCGTGAGGTCTCCACAGTACATCGATGTTGTCGCCAGTGGTCGGCGGAAGGTGCACGTGCCCGTCGACCTGGGACCGGACCGCAGCGACGCACGGATGCACGCCAAGACCGTAGGATCCTACGCAGTGCCGTAGGGGACCGCACCGCCACTTCCCAGCAAATTAGGGACACTGTTGCTCCTGGGGTATCGGAGAGGACCATTCGCAACCGTCTCCACGAAGCTGGGCTACAGTCCCGCACACCGTTAGGCCGTCTTCCGCTCACGCCCCAACATCGTGCAGCCCGCCTCCAGTGGTGTCGCGACAGGCGTGAATGGAGGGACGAATGGAGACGTGTCGTCTTCAGCGATGAGAGTCGCTTCTGCCTTGGTGCCAATGATGGTCGTATGCGTGTTTGGCGCCGTGCAGGTGAGCGCCACAATCAGGACTGCATACGACCGAGGCACACAGGGCCAACACCCGGCATCATGGTGTGGGGAGCGATCTCCTACACTGGCCGTACACCACTGGTGATCGTCGAGGGGACACTGAATAGTGCACGGTACATCCAAACCGTCATCGAACCCATCGTTCTACCATTCCTAGACCGGCAAGGGAACTTGCTGTTCCAACAGGACAATGCACGTCCGCATGTATCCCGTGCCACCCAACGTGCTCTAGAAGGTGTAAGTCAACTACCCTGGCCAGCAAGATCTCCGGATCTGTCCCCCATTGAGCATGTTTGGGACTGGATGAAGCGTCGTCTCACGCGGTCTGCACGTCCAGCACGAACGCTGGTCCAACTGAGGCGCCAGGTGGAAATGGCATGGCAAGCCGTTCCACAGGACTACATCCAGCATCTCTACGATCGTCTCCATGGGAGAATAGCAGCCTGCATTGCTGCGAAAGGTGGATATACACTGTACTAGTGCCGACATTGTGCATGCTCTGTTGCCTGTGTCTATGTGCCTGTGGTCCTGTCAGTGTGATCATGTGATGTATCTGACCACAGGAATGTGTCAATAAAGTTTCCCCTTCCTGGGACAATGAATTCACGGTTTTCTTATTTCAATTTCCAGGAGTGTATTTAACGAAACATCATCGATATGATCTTTCGGAACCGAAGGCCCACTCGTGTACCTTTGATGACTGCACGACACAAAGCTACACGCCTCGCCTAGGCCCGTCAACACCGACGGTCGACTGTTGATGACTGGAAACATGTTGTATGCTCGGACGAGTCTCGTTTCAAATTGTATCGAGTGGATAGACGTGTACGGGTATGGAGACAACCTCATGAATACCTGGACCCCGCATGTCTGCAGGGGACTGTTCGCGCTGGTGGAGGCCCTGTGATTGTGTGGGGCGTGTGCGGTTGGAGTAATACGAAACCTCTGCTACGTCTAGATACGACTCTCACAGGTGGCACGTTGTCTGATAACCTGCATTCATTCATGTCCAGTGTGCATTCCGACGGATTTGGCCGCTTCCAGCAGAACAATGCGACACCACACACGTCGAGAATTGTTACAGAGTGGTTTCAGAAACACTCCTCTGAGTGTAAACACTTCCGTTGGCCACCAAACTCTCCAGACACGAACATTATTGATCATATCTGGGATGCCTTGCAATGTGCTGTTCAGAAGCGATCTCCACGCCCTCGTACTCTTACGGATTTATGAACAGCCCTGCAGAATTTATGAATTGCACCCAGCACTACTTCACTCATTATTCAAGTCCATTCCACGTCCTTGTGCAACACGTCTGCGTGACCTACGCGATATTAGGCAGGTGTACCAGTCTCTTTGGTGGTGTCCACACGGAGAGTGGAGCAAAGTCATGTGAAGCTGAGTCGGCACCTGGCTTTCGAGAAAATTTAGCACCAGTTGTTAACATTTCTGTACATTTATCTTGCATTCGCAGCACTAGATTTGCACCTGGTGGCCAAAATTTGAATTAATTTTTCTTCAGCGTAAATCGGTTTCACCCTAAAATATTAGAACATCTACTATATTTTGCTGGCATACAATTATTCCTACAGTTCTCCGTACAAAACTAGAATAATTCTGCAGAATGTCGCCAAGAAAACTATAGTACTCGGGGAAATTTTAATCTCGTACGAAAAACTTTTTGGCAATTTCCGTGTAAAACTGTGATTACAGTTTTGAATAGCTCCCCAAGAATTCTAGAGAAAACCCTATGAAATAACGAGGACACATACACAACTGCTGAGGGTGGCGCCGGACTTTCCAGAAATGTGCCTTTTCACAGTTCTTGATAGATATGCTATATTTCTAGACCTCTCTGCTCAAAATCTGAATATTTCTCCAGAATTTCACCAAAAAATTATAGTCACAATTTTGTATAGCTACGCATTCTTGTATCTCCCTTGGATCTTCAAGAAGTACTTCGAACTTGAACTTACATATTCTTAATCGTATCTGAAATAAGACGCCCTCGGAATTTTGAGATGTTCGTAAACTTTATCATCCAGAAAATTGATCCATTTACCTATTTTCAATCTTGGAAGCTTTCCTAGTGCCTTGTTTCATCATTTTATGGTAGCCCATTTTTCTGCTGACAGTAGAAGGTCAGTCTGTTTTGTTAGATGCTTGTTGGAAGATGAACCAAAAGCGTTCACGGACTCATCTTTGCCTTCGTCGTCCTTTTCTAACGAAAGTGAGAAGACAATGCCGGTCATCTTTAATTGTTGTGTAAACATGTTTCAGTAACGTTTTCGATCCGATGTCGACCAGATGTCTATCGTTTCAGAAAGACGGGATGAAGCGGAACGAAGAGAATGCCTCCACCATCTCTCACTTCAAATTCTTCCAAGCCAAGAATTTCCAATTTTCGTCGACTGTACGGGGGCAACAATTTTTTTTTCTGAAAGTAGGTTAGATTTAATTCAGGATTCCAATACACCACAGCATTCCCGCACTATTTTGCTACTAAACCCTGTTTTTCAACATAATCACCGTTCACTGGGACGGCCTTACCTCAGCTTTATGGGAGGACCTGTATGCCGGCATGGTACTACTCTATTGGTCGACGTCGGAGCCAACGCGTTGATGCATCAATAACCTCCCCATCATCCACGTACTGCATCCTTCAAATGTGCCAAATAGGTGGAAGTCGAAAGGTGCAACATCTCGGTAGTAGGGTGGAAGAGGAAGAACAGTCGAACGAAGTTTCGTGAGCTCCTGTCGGGTATGTAGACTTCTGTGAGGCCTTGCGTTGCCATGGAATAGGAGAAGTTCGTTTGCATTCTTGTGGCGACAAATACACTGAAATAATTTCTCGAATTTCCTAAGGGCAGCACTTCAGGTGTTTATCTCTGCAGTATAAGGGAGAACGGCAAACAGAATATCCCGTAGTTCTTAGACACCTGCAGTGTTAAGATTGTTGACTACAAAGTTAGGAAACTACTGCGAAAGCAAAGAGAGCTTCACTCCAAGTTTAAACGCAGCCAAAACCTCTCAGACAAACAGAAGCTAAACGATGTCAAAGTTAGCGTAAGGAGGGCTATGCGTGAAGCGTTCAGTGAATTCGAAAGTAAAATACTAGGTACCGACTTGACAGAAAATCCTAGGAAGTTCTGGTATTACGTTAAATCAGTAAGTGGCTCGAAACATCATGTCCAGACACTCCGGGATGATGATGGCATTGAAACAGAGGATGACAAGCGTAAAGCTGAAATACTAAACACCTTTTTCCAAAGCTGTTTCACAGAGGAAGACCGCACTGCAGTTCCTTCTCTAAATCCTCGCACAAACTAAAAAATGGCTGACATCGAAATAAGTGTCAAAGGAATAGAAAAGCAACTGGAATCACTCAACAGTGAAACGTCCACTGGACCTGACGGGATACCAATTCGATTCTACACAGAATACGCGAAAGAACTTGCCCCCCTTCTAACAGCCGTGTACCGCAAGTCTCTAGAGGAACAGAAGGTTCCAAATGATTGGAAAAGAGCACAGGTAGTCCCAGTCTTCAAGAAGGGTCGTCGAGCAGATGTGCAAAACTATAGACCTATATCTCTGACGTCGATCTGTTGTAGAATTTTAGAACATGTGTTTTGCTCGAGTATCATGTCGTTTTTGGAAACTCAGAATCTACTATGTAGGAATCAACATGGATTCCGGAAACAGCGATCGTGTGAGACCCAACTCGCTTTATCTGTTCATGAGACCCAGAAAATATTAGATACAGGGTCCCAGGTAGATGCAATTTTTCTTGACTTCCGGAAGGCGTTCGATACAGTTCCGCACTGTCGCCTGATAAACAAAGTAAGAGCCTACGGAATATCAGACCAGCTGTGTGCCTGGATTGAAGAGTTTTTAGCAGACAGAACACAGCATGTTGTTATCAACGGAGAGACGTCTACAGACATTAAAGTAACCTCTGGCGTGCCACAGGGGAGTGTTATGGGACCATTGCTTTTCACAATATATATAAATGACCTAGTAGATAGTGTCGGAAGTTCCATGCGGCTTTTCGCGGATGATGCTGTAGTATACAGAGAAGTTTAAGCATTAGAAAATTGTAGCTAAATGCAGGAAGATCTGCAGCGAATAGGCACTTGGTGCAGGGAGTGGCAACTGACCCTTAACATAGACAAATGTAATGTATTGCGAATACATAGAAAGAAGGATCCTTTATTGTATGATTATATGATAGCGGAACAAACACTGGTAGCAGTTACTTCTGTAAAATATCTGGGAGTATGCGTGCGGAACGATTTGAAGTGGAATGATCACATAAAATTAATAGTTGGTAAGGCGGGTACCAGGTTGAGATTCATTGGGAGAGTCCTTAGAAAATGTAGTCCATCAACAAAGGAGGTGGCTTACAAAACACTCGTTCGACCTATACTTGAGTATTGCTCATTAGTGTGGGATCCGTACCAGGTCGGGTTGACGGAGGAGATAGAGAAGATCCAAAGAAGAGCGGCGCGTTTCGTCACAGGGTTATTTGGTAACCGTGATAGCGTTACGGAGATGTTTAACAAACTCAAGTGGCAGACTCTGCAAGAGAGGCGCTCTGCATCGCGGTGTAGCTTGCTGTCCAGGTTTCGAGAGGGTGCGTTTGTGGATGAGGTATCGAATATATTGCTTCCCCCTACTTATACCTCCCGAGGAGATCACGAATGTAAAATTAGAGAGATTAGAGCGCGCACAGAGGCTTTCAGACAGTCGTTCTTCCCGCGAACCATACGCGACTGGAACAGTAAAGGGAGGTAATGACAGTGGCACGTAAAGTGCCCTCCGCCACACTCCGTTGGGTGGCTTGCGGAGTATAAATGTAGATGTAGATGTAGATCCTCGGTGGAACCTATCATTTCGTGGATCCTGTGACTGCTTCGAAAAATCGGTCTGAAACCTCTTCGGCGCAGGACGTTGCCTAGCCGTTCACCGACGCCTTTAGGTGTCAAACCGATTTTTCGAAGCAGTCACAGGATCCACGAAATGATTGGTTCCACCAAGGATGCAGTCAACAATCTTAACACTGCAGGTGTTTACGAACTACGGTGTGAGTGCGGAGCTGCCTACACAGGAGAAACAGGGAGACCTGTCAGCTTACGAGTAGCAGAGCACGAACGCTATGTACGATTACAACAACATAATAAATCTACATCTACATCTACATGATTACTCTGCAATTCACATTTAAGTGCTTGGCAGAGCCACAATCATACTATCTCTCTACCATTCCACTCCCGAACAGCGCGCGGGAAAAACGAACACCTAAACCTTTCTGTTCGAGCTCTGATTTCTCTTATTTTATTTTGATGAGCATTCCTACCTATGTGGTTTGGGCTCAACAAAGTATTTTCGCATTCGGAAGAGAAAGTTGCTGACTGAAATTTCGTAAATAGATCTCGCCGCGACGAAAAACGTCTTTGCTTTAATGACTTCCATCTCAACTCGCGTATCATATCTGCCACACTCTCTCCCCTATTACGTGATAATACAAAACAAGCTGCCCTTTTTTGCACCTTTTCGATGTCCTCCGTCAATCCCACCTGGTAAGGATACCACACCGCGCAGCAATATTCTAAAAGAGGACGAACGAGTGTAGTGCAAGCTGCCTCTTTAGTGGACTTGTTGCATCCTCTAAGTGTCCTGCCAATGAAACACAACCTTTGGCTCGCCTTCCCCACAATATTATCTATGTGGTCTTTCCAACTGAAGTTGTTCGTAATTTTAACACCCAGGTACTTAGTTGAACTGACAGCCTTGAGAATTGTACTATTTATCGAGTAATCGAATTCCAACTGTGTAACTCATGTGGATCATCTCACACTTTTCGTAATTTAGCGTCAACTGCCACCTGCCACATCATATAGCAATCTTTTCTAAATCGCTTTGCAACTGATACTAGTCTTCGGATGACCTTACTAGACGGTAAATTACAGCATTATCTGCGAACAACCTAAGAGAACTGCTCAGATTGTCACGCAGGTCATTTATATAGATCAGGAACAGCAGAGGTCCCAGGACACTTTCCTGGGGAACACCTGATATCACTTCAGTTTTACTCGATGATTTGCCGTCTATTACTACGAACTGCGACCTTCCTGATAGGAAATCACGAATCCAATCGCACAACTGAGACGATACCCCATAGGCCCGCAGCTTGATCAGAAATCGCTTGTGAGGAACGGTGTCAAAAGCTTTCCGGAAGCCTAGAAATACGGAATCAACTTGAGATCCCCTGTCGATAGCGGCCATTACTTCGTGCGAATAAAGAGCTGCGTTGCACAAGAACGATGTTTTCTGAAACCATGCTGATTACGTATCAATAGATCGTTCCCTTCCAGGTGATTCATAATGTTTGAATACAGTATATGCTCCATAACCCTACTGCAAACCGACGTCAATGATATAGGTCTGTAGTTCGATGGATTACTCCTACTACCCTTCTTAAACACTGGTGTGACCTGCGCAATTTTCCAATCTGTAGGTACAGATCTATCGGTAAGCGAGCGGTTGTATATGATTGCTAAGTAGGGAGCTATTGTATCAGCGTAATCTGAAAGGAACCTAATCGGTATACAATCTGGACCTGAAGACTTGCCCGTATCAAGCGATTTGAGTTGCTTCGCAACCCCTAAGGTATCTACTTCTAAGAAACTCATGCTAGCAGCTGTACCTATTTCAAGTTCTGGAATATTCCATTCGTCTTCCCTGGTGAAGGAATTTCGGAAAACTGCGTTCAATAACTCCGCTTTAGCGGCACAGTCGTCGGTAACAGTACCATCGGCACTGCGCAGCGAAGGTATTGACTGCTTCTTGCCGCTTGTGTACTTTACATACGACGAGAATTTCTTCGGATTTTCTACCAAATTTCGAGACAATGTTTCGTTGTGGAACCTATTAAAGGCATCTCGCATTGAAGTCCGTGCCAAATTTCACGCGTCTGTAAATTTTAGCCAATCTTTGGGATTTCGCGTTCTTCTGAATTTTGCATGCTTTTTCCCTTGCCTCTGCAACAACGTTCGGACCTGTTTTGTGTACCATGGGGGATCAGTTCCATCTATTACCAATTTATGAGGTCTGAATCTCTCAATTGCTGTTGCTGCTATATCTTTGAATTTGAGCCACATCTCGTCTACATTTGCATAGTCAGTTCGGAAGGAATGGAGATTGTCTCTTAGAAAGGCTTCTAGTGACACTTTATCCACTTTTTGAAATAAAATTATTTTGTGTTTGCTTCTGGTGGATTTGGAAGAAACGGTACTGAGCCTAGCTACAACGACCTTGTGATCACTAATCCCTGTTATCAGTCATGATGCTCTCTATTAGCTCTGGATTGTTTGTGGCTAAGAGGTAAAGTGTGTTTTCGCAACCATTTACAATTCGCGTGGGTTCGTGGACTAACTGCTCGAAATAATTTTCGGAGAAAGCATTTAGGACAATCTCGGAAGATGTTTTCTGCCTACCACCGGTTTTGAACAAGTATTTTTGCCAACATATCGAAGGAAGGTTTAAGTCCCCACCAACTATAACGGTATGAGTGGGGTAATTATTTGTTACGAGACTCAAATTTTCTCTGAACTGTTCAACAACTAGATCATCGGAGTCTGGGGGTCGGTAGAAGGAGCCAATTATTAACTTAGTTCGGCTGTTAAGAATAACCTCCACCCATACCAATTCGCACGGAGTATCTACTTCGACTTCACTACAAGATAAACCACTACTGACAGACACAAACACTCCACCACCAATTCTGCCTAATCTATCTTGCTGGCCGGTGTTGCCGAGCGGTTCTAGGCGCTTCAGTCTGGAACCGCGCGACCGTTACGATCGCAGGTTCGAATCCTGCCTCGGGCATGGATGTGTGTGATGTCCTTAGGTTAGTTAGGTTTAAGGGGCTCCGGAAAGGCTCAAAATCATGAAAAGTTCAATTTTTACTTTTTTGCGTTTTCTGAATCTGCAGACTATTACCTTTTAATAGATATATAATATATTCAATTCCGAAGACAACGACTATTTTTAAATTTTTTTTGAAATGTGTTCTACATGGGCGTGACCCACTGTGGCGCTGTTAAACTGCTGTCAAATGGTGTTATTATTAACGTCCGTGTTCATCAGGTACATTTTAGTGATGTGAGATAAAGTATGTGTTGTGGTTAACCTGTGATGGTTCAATATATATCGCTGGTGTGATTGTCGATTGTTTCATGTTTATTTACTCTGTCGTTATCTCGAAAATATTCGTAATTAATTCTGTTTCTTGAGTCTCTGTTTTGTTGAAGTATAATAATGAGTAAAAGTAAAGTTATTAGAAATCCTCTGAAGGCTTTTAAGAAAAGGAGAAATGTTGGAAAGCCAAAGGTATTTAGAAATATGGGAATTAAGATAGGTTGTAACATGGTACGAGCGATGCTTGTTTTAGACAAGGAACGCCTTCGGGCTGCAGACAGGGCTGTAAAGAGTCTAGAAATACAAGCAAGAGTAAACAGGAGGAGGAACAAGAGGAAGCTGGAGGAGGAGTTTGCAGAGGATGAAGATAATCCATCCTATGGACCTGGAATACACTAAAAAGTTAATCCAATCTTTGTCACTCGATTCCCAAAACTTTTATTTTCTCATACTAATTACATGTTTTCTAAGGATCTTTCAAACATATTTGTTTCAAACTTTCAGTAAATGTTACACAGTACCTTCTGCATAATTTAACACAGCCTTTTTCCAAAAAACTGTATATTTTTGAATATGTAAGTAAAAAATTGCAAAAAAATGTAGCGAATTTTCATTACAATTGAAAAAAAATCATCTTTAATAACTGAACTAAAATTCTGTAAAATTCCCGTGTTGCGTTGTAGCCCATATTCCAATAAATAATCTGTAAAAAGTTCAACTTCCTACCTCAAATACTTTGTGAGGAAAGATGTAATTTATAAGCGTTATTTTAACATTGCAAGAATAGGGCGTTCTGGAGCCCCTTAAGTAGTTCTAAGTTCAAGGGGACTGATGACCTTAGATGTTAAGTTCCATAGTGCTCTGAGCCATTTTTTGAACCTAATCTATCTTTCCTGAACACAGTCTGAGACTTCGTAAAAATTTCGGCGATAGCGGAACACACCCGTGACTGTGGACAACCTATCTGGTTCCAGGAAGTCCGAGTACTGGCGAAAGAATCGTGGATGCGTGAACGCAAAATACGGGAGGCGATCGAAATTATTAAGCAGCCTGACAGCATCAACAGAGAAGATGGCCACAAACTCCCGGAGTCCTGGCTGCCGGCCATCCCAGTCCAACGGGCCGCGAGCGGCCGCGGGGCAGAAGCTACACGGGACACGGACGTATCTGCACAAACAGCTGTACAGCAACTGTCAGTCCACCTCCGCGCACACCAGGAGGAAAACTTGCCTATCAGAAGCCGAACGCTGATTGGCGGACAGCTACCAATCGTTGACGACATGGACATCCACGAATAGCCTCTTTCCTTCCATCTTCCCTTACTTCATGACTAGCCAATCATATTACAGGGCCAATTAAAAGTTTCACAGCACTGACGTCAAATTTATGTAATAAATATAAGCACCTATCCCCATACAAAACCAGTCCCCCCTACCCTCCATCTCTACACCCTACATCTCCTTTCCCAAGGTGGCTTCCATCAACTCCCCCTCCCGGATGATGCCCTCTCTCCCTCCATTTATTCCTCCTATCAACTCTGATCCTCACTCCCCCTCCTTTCCTCTGTCCTTTTCCCGGGCTCCCTCTCCCCCCCCCCTTCCATCCTCTTTCTTCCCCACCTCCCCTCTCTTTGCCCCCTTCTCTCCCCCACGTCCTTTTACATTTCCCTTCTCTGCCTCCTCTCATTCCCTCTCGCGTCTGCCCTTCTCCCCCTTTATTAGTCCTCTCCCTCCTTGGTTTCCCCCCTTTTCGTTTTTTCCTCTCCTTGTTTTTCCCCCTACTCCAGGTCCCCCCCCCCCCATCTGCCTTGGGTTGGGAGTGCCATCTTTGTGTCGCCTTTTTCGTGCAGTTTTTTACAGTGTGTTTTTCCAGTGTGTGCTCCGTGTTGTGTCTTTTGGGAAGTGTAGCGAACAGCCATCATACTGTCGCTGGGTGTGCTTTTTATTACTTGCGAACAGAAACCATACTGTCGCCATGTTTTTTTTAATTGTATGTCTACTGTGTTACTTGTCTAATTCCTGTGTCTTTTATCTACATTGCCAACTCCCTTTGCTTTCTGTTTTAACTTTCCGCAATTTTACGCCATTTTTCACTTTAAATCGCCATTTTATCGCCTGTTTTTCCTTGTTTCTTTCTTCTTCCTTTATTTAAAAACAAGTCTGTAGGCTGTAGAGCAGCGTAGTAAGCTGCTGCCGGCCCGCCCCCTTCGGGGGGAATTGAAAATCAATAAAGAAAAAAAAATACAAAACCAGGCGTGCCCTGAGGAAAGCCGTTGCAATTCGGCCGAAACGTCGGGTTTAGTTTATTATTGTTGTTAGTTTTAGCAATAATACCCAGAAGAATTTTAATCACTATAAATAAGACATTACACAACTCATATTAACGTACCACCTGATCGTGCAATGTTCCTTTTTATTTTCGTGATATTAACAATTATATATTGTAATTAATTAATTATTTTTCTTTACACTTACAAAGAAGACGTCACAATCGGCAGTCTCTTTGGAAATGTATTCACGTCAACGTTACAGACTCACATGTCGTATTGGTTGCTGTGCTATAAGTGCTGTAGATTGACAACCAGTATCAGCTGATATGATTTTGTCAAAGGTACACTAACATCCAAACACAGCAGAGTCATCGAGAGCAAATGAAGACGCACATTACATACAAGATGGTCAGAAACAATCTGAAAAGCATATAACGTTGTTGCAGGGTAGGTTGTGTTGACATATAATTGTTAAGAAAGAAATTCGATAAGATGCTACGTTTCCAGGTTAAACACAATTTAAGTTAACGAATAAGGCCGTTGTGCGAACAAATTCAAGCGGCCCGCCGGCGACGGCGGGGAACACGTGTGATTCTTCTGGTTTCCTAAAACCGCACAAGAGAACGATACAAAAGCTGGACATGGGACGGTAGCAAGGATAGAACCCGGGCCGAAGGCTGTACAGTCTCGTGCACTATCACGCACAATGTGAGAACAACAGACACTAATTGTATCTGGCGGGCCGCTTGAATATGCGCCCGCAACGTCCTGATTGGCTTACTTCAATGCTAATTAAGCACAGTTATCAATACGACATGTGAGGTAATGTTGACGTAGATTAATTACCCCTATATTGATGGACTGTGATCTCTACTTTGTATATGTAAAGAAAAATAATTTGATAATTGCAATATATAATACGTAGTATCACACATGCAAGTAGGAACACTGCGCGATAAGGTGGTATGTTAACGTCATTTGTGTAATTATTAGAAAGATACACCAGAATAGCTGCTTATAATGATTAATCCTTATTAATGACAAACGGTTTTGGCATTTATTACCGTTGTCAGATTCGTCTAGAACGATGTAATGTCCATATTACATAGTTAGTGAAATTTGTTGTAACTATCGTTTATTTAATTAGATGGTAAATGACGTAAATATAATGAAAATAAATCCGTTAACTATAATTTAACAGCTCCACTCTTACGGCGTTATACAGTATGTAAAACTGGACTTATATAATGTTGTATGAGAAAATCTGTCAAACTACTGTCGAACCTTAGTTAACATATTATTTTCAATGTATTTACGTCATTTACCGTGTAATCAAAATATTCAGAGTTATAAAACAGTTCGACAACGACGTGAAACGCACGTAGCATCGTTATAGACATAATTGACTATGGCGACAAATACCGAGACAGCCTGTCCTTAACAAAAATTAATTATTATAAGCACCTGTTGGTGTATAAGCACGTGTTGGTCTAATTATCATTTCGTTATCTGACATGTATTATGCTGATAACCCGAAAGAAGAAAATTTGAGTGGTGTAATGTGTTATTTATACACTATGTGATCAGAAATATCCGGACATCCCGAAAAACATACGTTTCCCATATTAGATGCTATGTCCTGCCACCTACTGCCAGGTACTCCATATCAGCGTCCTCACACCACGGAACTCACGGACTTCGAACGTGGTCAGCTGATTGGGTGTCACTTCTGTCATGCGTCTGTACGCGAGATTTCCACACTCCTAAACACCCCTAGGTCCTCTGTTTTCCATGTGATAGTGAAGTGGAAACGCGAAGTGACACCCACAGCACAAAAGCGTACAGGCCGATATCGTCTGTTGACTGACAGCGACCGCCGACTGCTGAAGAGGGTCGTAATGTGTAATAGGCAGAGATCTATCCAGACCATCACACAGGAATTCCAAACTGCATCAGCACCCACTGCAAGTACTATGACACTTAGGCGGGAGGTGAGAATACTTGGATTTCACGGTCGAGCGGCTGCTCATAAGCCTCACATCACGCCGGTAAATGCCAAACGACGCCTCGCTTGCTGTAACGAGCGTAAACATTGGACGATTGAACTGTGGAAAAACGTTGTGTGGAGTGACGCATCAAGGTACACAATGTGGCGATCGATGGCAGGGTTCAAATGGCTCTGAGCACTATGGGACTTAACATCTATGGTCATCAGTCCCCTAGAACTTAGAACTACTTAAACCTAACTAACCTAAGGACAGCACACAACACCCAGCCATCACGAGGCAGAGAAAATCCCTGACCCCGCCGGGAATCGAACCCGGGAACCCGGGCGTGGGAAGCGAGAACGCTACCGCAGGACCACGAGATGCGGGCTAAAGATGGCAGGGTATGGGTACGGCGAATGCCCCGTGAACAACACCTGCTAGCGTGTGTAGTGCCAATAGTAAAATTCGGAAGCGGTCATGTTATGGTGTGGTCGTGTTTTTCATGGAGGGGGTTTGTACCCCTTGCTGTTTGGCGTGGCACTATCACAGGACAGGCCGACATTGGTGTTTCAAGCGTCTTCTTGCTTCCCACGGCCCGCATCTCGTGGTCGTGCGGTAGCGTTCTCGCTTCCCACGCCCGGGTTCCCGGGTTCGATTCTTGGCGGGTCAGGGATTTTCTCTGCCTCGTGATGGCTGGGTGTTGTGTGCTGTCCTTAGGTTAGGTTTAAGTAGTTCTAAGTTCTAGGGGACTGATGACCATAGATGTTAAGTCCCATAGTGCTCAGAGCCATTTGAACCATTTTTTGCTTCCCACGGTTGAAGAGCAATTCGGGGATGCCGACTGATCTTTCAACACGATTTAGCACGTGTTCATAGTGCACGGCCTGTGGCGGAGTGGTTACACGACAGTAACATCCCTGTAATGGACTGGCCTGCACAGTGTCCTAACCTGAATCCTATAGAACACCTTTGGGATGTTTTGGAACGCCGACTTCGTGCGAGGCCTCTCCGACTGACATCGACACCTCAGTGCAGCACTCCGTGTGAAATGGGCTGCCATTCCCCAAGAAACATTCCAGCACCTGCTTGAACGTATGGGTGCGAGAGTGGAAGTCATCATCAAGGCTGAGAGTGGGGCAACACCATACTGAATTCCAGCATTACCGATGTAGAGCGCCACGAACTTGTAAGTCATTTTCAGCCAGGTGTCGGGATACTTTTGATCACATAGCGATGTATGAAGATGTATGTAGACAATGTGATATCATTCCAAGTTGGCTTTACAAAAAAATGGTTCAAATGGCTCTGAGCACTATGGGACTTAACATCGATGGTTATCAGTCCCCTAGAACTTAGAACTACTTAAACCTAACTAACCTAAGGACATCACACACATCCATGCCCGAGGCAGGATTCGAACCTGCGATCGTAGCAGTCGCGCGGCTCCGGACTGAGCGCCTAGAACCGCCTCACCACCGCGGCCGGCTTGGCTTTACAGATAATTGAAAATGACAGAAGGTCGAAAACAGCTGATCACACGATTTAGTTTACATTACAGGCTACTCTGGACCATGCTTTCTTTTATGGATATTTAGATACTGTGGAGCACCAACTGAGCATCATTATGATAGGTTTGAACCGCCGTGAGTAGTATCGTTGCGTACACTCCTTACACCCTCCTTAGTTAATTTGTTATTATTGTCTATTGCTTCACAACTGTTTTTAAAGACATGTCATCCAAATCCTCGCCCTTTTTAACAGAAATCCATGTATTCTTCTGTTTAATAAATACTCTGTGCGGTCAAGACAGTCTCACAAAAATGGAAGTAAGTTTTTGCTGGCTCCATCAAATAAATTAAGGGCCAACGTGATTTCTGACCACAGTATTTTCATAGCTTCCCGTTACATACGAAATATACTTTATTACGGTCACTGAAAACTCTCTAAAATGTACTTGGTTCAAATGGCTCTGAGCACTATGGGACTTAACATCTATGGTCATCAGTCCCCTAGAACTTAGAACTACTTAAACCTAACTAACCTAAGGACATCACACAACACCCAGTCATCACGAGGCAGAGAAAATCCCTGACCCCGCCGGGAATCGAACCCGGGAACCCGGGCGTGGGAAGCGAGAATGCTACCGCACGACCACGAGCTGCGGACTGTAAAATGTACTTCTACCACAATATATTTTAAGTGGTTAACTTAAATAACAACTGGTAAACTTTCCAGGGTGTGAGATCATGGTCCAGTGAAACTCTTCTGTTCCTAACGTTTCGTCCAGAAATATTCTGGACATCGGCAGAGGCGTTGCTCTTCCGTCGAGTCTTGCCAACTTAAATTACAGAACGCTATGTAACGCTGTCCAGGTGGTTAATAAGTTTCAGGTGAGACTGTCCTGCTACCTAAGGGCGAAGTTTTTCGAGTTCGAACAAAGGCTTAACTGACCATTTTTGGTAGACCTCTTGGGATAATGTTAAGAACTATGATCAGAAGAGTTGTGTGAATTTGTTTTTCTCATGTAGTGAAACTGTGTCCCTCGTTATTGTAATTATCTCATAAGCTATTGTCCGCCCAAAGATACGTCACTATGGTTCCCTGTAGAACTGTTGGAGAGCTATTCACAACTGTGCTCACAATTTTTTTTTTTGCTAATTATCAAATAATTTGTCTTTATAAGATTAAAATTTTCCTGAGTACTATTGTTTCCTTGGCGAAATTCTGCAGAAGTACTCAAATTTCAGAACTATACAACTGTAGTGCATGTATCAATAACTCAAAAAAAGTACATTTCTGGTAAGTCAAGTGCCAGCTTCACCAAACTGTAGCAACACGGACTATTAGAGCAATGACTGCTGTTCTGGCTTTTCTTCAGGCGAAGACATAGAGAAAGGCCTTTCGACAGTAAGGCACCCTACCTGCAATACTAAACATTGCCTTCTCAGACGAGTCCCTGTTCTGCGTACAGCGTGATAAGGGACGTATCTGCGGAGAATGAAAGTTCTGAATTGAATCTTCCAAGTTAGCTGCTAATAGACTTATTACATCGCGTAATACAGGCCTGTTTCGGCGGTACTGCCATTGTTAAGTACACCCGCGAATATTACAGTTGGTAAATTTCAGTTGTTTTTCCGATATTTGTATACTGAGTTAATTGTACATGAATACTTCAGTCCAGCTGCGCGAGACGTACGTATTGCATCACTGATGAATCCTTTTGTCAGTTGTCCTTGTTTCCATGATGATGGAATAAACTCACATGTGGCAATTTAACAGCTGTTTGACCGTTCTCAATGATGCTGTTTGTTTACAAAGCGTTTACAGCTAGTCAGCAGTATTTTCTGAGTAACGGATAATTTAGTTGTTTGTATAATCTTTTGTTGGTTGTTTGTTAGACGTAGTCATGTTCCCATGTTTCAAAACGTCAATAAAATTTTCTAGTTAATATTTTATGTTTGAAGTCGACCTGTTCGTTTAATATGTCGTGCAAATAATATTTCTCGTTCATATAAATCTTCAGTTCTTCCAGTATGGTCATAGTGAGTCCTTTTTGGCATTGTGTGTAAGGTTTAAAGTGCATTTTCGATGTTGTCGATTATATGGGTTTGGTTTTTTAAATGCATGATTCTTTGCTATCACTATATCCAGCACGTTCTCCCTAAATCTCAAGTTAAAGTTCCGTGCTGTTTGCCCAATGTAGAATTTATTACAGTTGTCACACAAAGTTTTGTATACACCTGCATTAGCGTATATTCTTGTATTTTGTTTCTTTCAGAGTGAAGTTTCGTGTTTGCGTTTCTTGTAGTTCTGAATAACAGTTTTATGGGTGCTATTTTTAATATATCAATACTCTACTTCAGATCTTACACATAATAGCTTAAGGACCTGCCATGAACATAAAGAAAACTGGAAATTTACATGCACTTGGAACTTTACCCGCACGACATTTTAGACGAACAGATCGACTTCAAACATATTACCTAGAAAATTTTACTTGCGTTCTGTAACGTGTCAGCGAATAAAACGTAAACAACTAAACAGGGTACAAATAATTAAATTATCAATAGCTCAAAGAATAGCGCTGACTAGTTAGAAACACTTTCTAAACATAAAGTATCATTGAGAACTGTCAATTAGCAGTCAAGTTACTACAGAACCTTATTTTACAGTCACAAAAGAAGACGTAAGTATACGTGTACAGTTAACTCCGCATAAAAATGTCGCAAAATTAAATGATACTTACGAACTGTAATATTCGGGCGTGTACTTGACAATGACAATACAACCGAACCACGCCTATTGTGTGAAATATAACAAAACTGTTAGCAGTTAACGTGGAAGATTCAGTTTAAAATAAACGACTCACATGACAACGGTTACTGTAGCGTACTCGTTGTCATGCGGGGCATTTGGACATCAGGCAGTACCTCCCTCAAGTGTTACAGCAGATGATCGTGTTCTAACATGTCCTGATTTAGAAGTCTCCTTGATGATCTGCAACAAGATAACACAAATCGCATGTTGCACTCACAGTCTTGACCTGCTTCGGTACAGAGACTGTAAGACTGTCGCTCCAGCTAGTACTTACTCTAGAGCTCTCACCTATCGGATGCTGAATGACTTTGACGCCACGACTGGAAAACCTTTACGATTTATGAACTGGTAGAATTGAAGCCACGTGGTCTGACGTACCTCTATCTGTCATCCAAGTTCTGTTCGACTTAGAGAGTGATTTTGGAACGACATGAAGGAAAGCGCACTATAGGCCGCATTAAGCAGTTTCCGATATTTTCTACAGTTCTTATTGTTGGCTGACACGAGGTTTCGTTTTCTGCAGCATATGTAAATATTTCAACTTCGACACATACAAATGTAGCATAATATATTAAAGCTATTTGGATTATATTGTTAATTATTCAGTTGCCGAATTTTATAGCAAGTACACTCCTGGAAATTGAAATAAGAACACCGTGAATTCATTGTCCCAGGAAGGGGAAACTTTATTGACACGTTCCTGGGGTCAGATACATCACATGATCACACTGACAGAACCACGGGGCACATAGACACAGGCAACAGAGCATGCACAATGTCGGCACTAGTACAGTGTATATCCACCTTTCGCAGCAATGCAGGCTGCCATGCCATTTCCACCTGGCGCCTCAGTTGGACCAGCGTTCGTGCTGGACGTGCAGACCGCGTGAGACGACGCTTCATCCAGTCCCAAACATGCTCAATGGGGGACAGATCCGGAGATCTTGCTGGCCAGGGTAGTTGACTTACACCTTCTAGAGCACGTTGGGCGGCACGGGATACATGCGGACGTGCATTGTCCTGTTGGAACAGCAAGTTCCCTTGCCGGTCTAGGAATGGTAGAACGATGGGTTCGATGACGGTTTGGATGTACCGTGCACTATTCAGTGTCCCCTCGACGATCACCAGTGGTGTACGGCCAGTGTAGGAGATCGCTCCCCACACCATGATGCCGGGTGTTGGCCCTGTGTGCCTCGGTCGTATGCAGTCCTGATTGTGGCGCTCACCTGCACGGCGCCAAACACGCATACGACCATCATTGGCACCAAGGCAGAAGCGACTCTCATCACTGAAGACGACACGTCTCCATTCGTCCCTCCATTCACGCCTGTCGCGACACCACTGGAGGCGGGCTGCACGATGTTGGGGCGTGAGCGGAAGACGGCCTAACGGTGTGCGGGACCGTAGCCCAGCTTCATGGAGACGGTTGCGAATGGTTCTCGCCGATACCCCAGGAGCAACAGTATCCATAATTTGCTGGGAAGTGGCGGTGCGGTCCCCTACGGCACTGCGTAGGATCCTACGGTCTTGGCGTGCATCCGTGCGTCGCTGCGGTCCGGTCCCAGATCGACGGGCACGTGCACCTTCCGCCGACCACTGGCGACAACATCGATGTACTGTGGAGACCTCACGCCCCACGTGTTGAGCAATTCGGCGGTACGTCCACCCGGCCTCCCGCATGCCCACTATACGCCCTCGCTCAAAGTCCGTCAACTGCACATACGGTTCACGTCCACGCTGTCGCGGCATGCTACCAGTGTTAAAGACTGCGATGGAGCTCCGTATGCCACGGCAAACTGGCTGACACTGACGGCGGCGGTGCACAAATGCTGCGCAGCTAGCGCCATTCGACGGCCAACACCGCGGTTCCTGGTGTGTCCGCTGTGCCGTGCGTGTGATCATTGCTTGTACAGCCCTCTCGCAGTGTCCGGAGCAAATATGGTGGGTCTGACACACCGGTGTCAATGTGTTCTTTTTTCCATTTCCAGGAGTGTAGAATGCTATATGTTTATAGAAGTAGTTACACAGCCATACTTCATCGTTCGCGCACCATCTTTGACCTTAGAACAGGAGAAGATCTTTTACCATGGAACAAGGGATATTTGCAAATTAATTCAGTTTCTTTACTGTCGCAACAATTTTAGCTAAGTTGAAACAGGAAATTTCTGTTTGTTTCCAATAGCTTAAAGTTGCAATGTTTGCGATAATGCTTCCTATTAACTTGATTTTACTTACTCGTTACTGGTGTGTGGTAGATTAATAGTGTAGCAGATAGACGACAAAACAAAGTTTTGACAAGTTTTTCTCGATTGCAACGCTTTTAAATTTCAGTAGACTATTTGCTCCTAGATACATGACCATGTTGTAACTTGGAACATGTCTTCACACTTGTGAACACCTAAATTCCGTGGAGTGAGTGTTGTGATTTCAGAAAAAGACTGCAGCACGTAAAAAGTGAATGTCATAATTTGAAAAGGATATAATAAAATATTTAAAACCCGTATTAAATGAAATTTCTCAGAGCAGTTAAGGGAAAGACAAGAATGGACAGATTAAGGAATGTAGAGATTAGAAAGGACCTTAAACAACAAAGCATGAGAGAAGAAATTGAAAAAAAGAGATTAAGATAGTATGGGCATGTTAAGAGGATGCATGGGCAGAGACTCCCCAAAATTATGGAAGAACTAAAGGTGGATGGTAAAACACCTAGAGGGCGCCCAAGAACACGGTGGAAAATGGGAGTGAGAAAATCTGTGGAAAGGAGAGGTGTGACCGGGCAGCAAGTGGAGGAAGAAAAGTGGTGGGAGGACCGAGCCAAATGGAGAGGACTCGTCAGCACCCAGACCTGACAGTAGCTGGAGCGGGATCCGGATATAGAGATAGATATTACAGAGCCGGCTTTAGGTGAAAGTTTGAAAAATGTACCGTGATGAAACACTCTCGCTAATATAAAATAACGACAAAACAAGTCTCATATGCACTTGATGCACAGCAGAACCACGCATTGTCACGAACGTAAAATTAATTTGCTACATTTTATTTGCTGTATTTGGTTACAAAAGCGATAAACTACATTAAGTATATTAAATAGTATATATGTTTTTGGATGAGGTCCGCCTTTGGCAAAACACAATTTTGTTTTTATTCCAAACACGATTCACTGCAGTTCCAGCATTTTTAGTGGGCTTTTATTTTATGGCTGTTAAAGATAAAGAATGTTCTTTACAGTCTGTATACATGTGAATATTAGTTTTGAAATCGTAATAACAGATTTTTGAAGAAACACATAAAATCATGAATGCATACGTTTTTACCACATGGTGTGGTTTTCGTGATGTATTATGTTTCGACAGCGACTGTTTTCGTTCACAGTTTGTCCTCTGCAACCACATACACCTTCAAGTAGACAAATTATTTACGCCAATATTACGAATTGAAAGTTGTTACGCCTATGCCTGAAAACTAATTAATTTCATGTGGAAGATTTTGTGTGTGTGTGTGTGTATGTGTGTGTGTGTGTGTGTGTGTGTGTGTGTGTGAGTGAGTGAGTGAGAGAGAGAGAGAGAGAGAGAGAGGGATAGAGAGACAGCAGTTTTGAGGATCTTTTCCTTTTTTTGGTGTGTGTGTGGGGGTGGGGGGGGTGGGATGGGGATGGGGAGGGAGAGCGCTATAGATTGGTGTTAGCTAACAATTCTTTGAGGGAAAAGAACAAACAGCTCTCTGTAATGGAACTCTGTTCTCTACCCACAAAGAATTATTAAATAACACCAATCTATAGAGCTCCTCCCTCACTCCCCACCCTACACACACACACGAAAAAGAAAAAAATCCTCAAACCTACTGTCACTCTCACACGCTCCTTCTCTCTCTATCACACACACACACACACACACACACACACACACACACACACACACACACACGCACACACAACCTTCCAAATAGAATTAATTTTCAGGCATAGCCATAACAATTTTCAAATCGTAATTTTGGCTTAAATAATTTGTCTACTATAAGGTGTATGTGGTTGCAGAGGACCAACTGTGAACGAAAACAGTCGCTGTAGAAGCAAAGTACATCAGGAAAACCACACCATGTAGTAAAAAGGTATGCAATCATCATTTTATGTTTTTCTTAAAAAATCTGTAATTACGATTTCAAAAACTAATGTTCACATGCATACAAACAGTGAAGAACATTCTGTAACAGCTATAAAAAAAGCCCGCTGATGATGCTGCAACTGCAGTGAAACATGTTTGGGATAAAAAAAAAACTGTGTTTTGCTAAAAGCGGACCACATCCCGGACCACATCCAAAAACGTATGTATTGTTAAAGCAAACACGGGAAAAGAGAGCTTCAACCTTAATGATTATGTGTAAAATACTTTCGTTAAAATGAAGAGCATCAGTATTATAAAAGCTAAAGTGTTACTACTCTGTTATTACAAAAGTTCGTGAAGACTTGGCGCAATATTTCCACTATAGGGGGTATCTTCCTCGACTGTTGGTTTCTTGATATTACATTCAATCGAGAGTTCCGCAGGCATCAGCAGCAGGGTGACGTAACTGTAGTCTACTCCCGTGTGCTATACCTAGGTTTTTGATGGTAGACACTGTTTTCTACTGATGTTTAGGCAATCTTAATCGTACCCTAATGGATTTCTTCACCTTTTTCTACGCAACACCTTAACTTAATTTCCTGTCAGGTTTCAGTTCCAGTGCCTACACTAATCATAGATCCTGTGGAGTGGATATAACGTGTCACAAACCAATACGGCATGCACAACAAGTTCTACTTCAAAGATTTCGATGTGAGGTTTTGGGGTATCCGCCATACAGTCCAGATCTTGCACGATAAGATTTCTACATTCCCTGGAAAGAAGTACACCTTTTTAGAGGTTCTCAGTTCACTTTAGATTTATTCTTGCAATGTGCATATGGTGTGCCTGAAAAGATTACACTGACAGATCAATAGCACAATCGTTTCTGAGGTACCAGGTATCAAACCATGTTGAAACTCACATATTACTACGTGATGTATAGCCTCCACGTGTGGTAATGCAGGCGCTGACTCTAGCATCCGGTCGATCGTGCAGATGGCGAATACTGTCTTGGGATATGTTATGTCACGTCTGCTCGAAATGGTCACGTAGTTCTGTAAGGGGTGTTGGTTGATGTGTCGCACAATTCACTTCTCATCCCATCGTATCCCATTACGTACTCTACTGGAGACAAGTCCAGAGATCGTGCTGGCCATCGAAATTTCTGCATGTCTTGTACAGCACGTTTAGTTTCACAGACAGAGTGGGGGCCAGAATTACCCTGTTTGTAGAACAAATTACCTTCTTCTTGCAAGAATGGCAAAAAAACAGGTCTAGCAACATTCTAAACATACGAGGTGCATTCAAGTTCTAAGGCCTCCGATTTCTTTTCTAATTAACTACTCACCCGAAATCGATGAAACTGGCGTTACTCCTCGACGTAATCGCCCTGCAGACGTACACATTTTTCATAACGCTGACGCCATGGTTCCATGGCAGCGGCGAAGGCTTCTTTAGGAGTCTGTTTTGACCACTGGAAAATCGCTGAGGCAATAGCAGCACGGCTGGTGAATGTGAGGCCACAGAGAGTGTCTTTCATTGTTGGAAAAAAGCCAAAAGTCACTAGGAGCCAGGTCAGGTGAGTAGGGAGCATGAGGAATCACTTGAAAGTTGTTATCACGAAGAAACTGTTGCGTAACGTTAGCTCGATGTGCGGGTGCGTTGTCTTGGTGAAACAGCACGCGCAGTCCTTCCCGGACGTTTTTGTTGCAGTGCAAGGAGGAATTTGTTCTTCAAAACATTTTCGTAGGATGCACCTGTTACCGTAGTGCCCTTTGGAACGCAATGGGTAAAGATTACGCCCTCGCTGTCCCAGAACACGGACACCATCATTTTTTCAGCACTGGCGGTTACCCATAATTTTTTTGGTGGCGGTGAATCTGTGTGCCTCCATTGAGCTGACTGGGGCTTTGTTTCTGGATTGAAAAATGGCATCCACGTCTCATCCATTGTCACAACCGACGAAAAGAAAGTCCCATTCATGCTGTCGTTGCGCGTCAACATTGCTCGGCAACATGCCACACGGGCAGCCATGTGGTCGTCCGTCAGCATTCGTGGCACCCACCTGGATGACACTTTTCGCATTTTCAGGTCGTTATGCAGGATTGTGTGCACAGAACCCACAGAAATGCCAACTCTGGAGGCGATCTGTTCAACAGTCATTCGGCGATCCCTCAAAACAATTCTCTCCACTTTCTCGATCATGTCGTCAGACCGGCTTGTGCGAGCCCGAGGTTGTTTCGGTTTGTTGTCACCCGATGTTCTGCCTTCATTAAACTGTCGCACCCACGAACGCACTTTCGACACATCCATAACTCCATCACATGTCTCCTTCAACTGTTGATGGATTTCAATTGGTTTTACACCACGCAAATTCAGAAAACGAATGATTGCACGCTGTTCAAGTAAGGAAAACGTCGCCATTTTAAGCATTTAAAACAGTTGTCATTCTCGCCGCTGGCGGTAAAATTCCATCTGCCGTATGGTGCTGCCATCTCTGGGACGTATTGACAATGAACGCGGCCTCATTTTGAAACAATGCGCATGTTTCTATCTCTTTCCAGTCCGGAGAAAAAATATCGGAGGCCTTAGAACTTGAATGCACCTCGTACCGAGCAATGCTTAGCGTCCCCTCCAGAACCACTAGAGGTGAGTTGTAACAGCGCTCATCATGTGTACGTCGTACATCCATCACCTACGTGGAGACAGCATCTGCTTTCAGCGCTGAAGACCACAGCGCGCCAACCCATCTTCCAAGTGACCCTCTGATGGCAACAGCCGAGATGTGAACCTCCATACTGTGGTGAGAGTGCGTGCCCGTAGACCCCCAGCAAATAACTGGTCCGCAAAAGTTCGTGATCACAAGTGTGGGCTCACAAGTCCTCTGGTCCGTGCTGTGGTAGCTGTACAATCTGCCACTGCAGCCCTTACAATATGACAATCCTGGGGCGCTTCTACATCTACATCTACATTTATACTCGGCAAACCTCCCAACGGTGTGTGGCAGAGGGCACTTTACGTGCCACTGTCATTATCTCCCTTCGCTGTTCCAGTCGCGTACGGTTTGCGGGAAGAACGACTGTCGGAAAGACTCCGTGCGCGCTCGAATCTTTCTAATTTTATATTCGTGATCTCCTCGGGAGGTATAAGTAGGGGGAAGCAATATATTCGATACCTCATCCAGAAACGCACCCTCTCGAAACCTGGACAGAAGCTACACCGCGATGCAGACTGCCACTTGAGTTTGCTAAACATCTTCATAACGCTATCACGCTTACCAAATAACCCTGTGACGAAACGCGCCGCTCTTCTTTGGATCTTCTCTACCTCCTCCGACAACCCGTCCTGGTACGTATCCCACAATGATGGGCAATACTCAAGTACAGGTCGAATGAGAGTTTTGTAAGCCACCTCCTTTCTTAATGGAATACAGTTTCTAAAGACTCTCCCAATGAATGTCGACCAGGCACCCGAATTACCAACAATTCATTTTATATGATCATTCCACTTCAAATGGTTCCGTATGCATACTCCCAGATAACTTACAGAAGTAACTGCTACCAGTGTTTGTTCCGCTATTATATAATCATACAATAAAGGATCCTTCTTTCTATGTATTCGCAATACATTACATTTGTCTACGTTAAGGGTCAGTTGCCATCCGTGCACCAAGTGCCTATCCGCTGCAGATCTTCCTGCATTTCGCTGCAATTTTCTAATGCTGCAACTTCTCTGCATACTACAGCATCATCCGCGAAGAACCGCATGGAACTTCCGACACAGTCTACTAGGTCATTTATATATATTGTGAAAAGGAATGGTCCCATAACACTCCCCTGGGCACACCAGAGGTTACTTTAACGTCTGTAGACGTCTCTCCATTGAGAAAAACAGATCGTGTTCTGTTTGTTAAAAACTCTCCAAACCAGCCACGCAGCTGGTCTGATATTCCGTAGGCTCTTACTTTGTTTATCAGGTGACAGTGCGGAACTGTATCGAACGACTTCCGGAAGTCAAGGAAAATTGCATCTACCTGGGAGCCTGAATATAATATTTTCTGGTTCTGATGATCAAATAAAGCGAGTTGGATCTTACAAGATCGCTGTTTCCGGAATCCATGTTTATTCCTACAGAGTAGATTCTGGGTTTCCTGAAATGACACGATACGCGAGCAAAAAACATGTTCTCAAATTCTACAACAGATCGATGTCAGAGATATAGACCTATAGTTTTGCGTATCTGCTCGACGAACCTTCTTGAAAACTGGAACTACCTGTGCTCTTTTTCAATCAAATGGCTCTGAGCACTGTGGGACTTAACATCTGAGGTCATCAGTCTCCTAGAACTTAGAACTACTTAAACCTAACTACCCTAAGGACATCACAAACATCCATGCCCAAGGCAGGATTCGAACCTGCGACCGTAGCGGTCATGCGGTTCCAGACTGAAGCGCCTAGAAACGCACGGCCACACCGGCCGGCCTTTTTCAATCACTTGGAACCTTCCGTTCCCCTAGAGACTTGCGGTACACGGCTGTTAGAAGAAGGGCAAGTGCTTTCCCGTATTCTGTGTAGAATCGAAAAGCTTATGTGCCGCATGCGTTTCCAGGACGTCATCTCCGGGTGCGATTATGTTCACGTGACCAGTGATATCAGCATCGTTGCGCAATAGAAGTTGAACACAACAGACGTTAAAAGTCCGACTTTTCAGGCAATTCTCTTGAATGAACATCCCACCACTCGCATAGCCAGAGTTTAACTCCTTTAAAACTCGCTCATGTGACTGCAGTGCGCCGGCTGTTGTGTCCGAGTGGTTCTAGGCGCTTCAGTCTGGAACCGCGCTGCTGCTACAGTCGCAGGTTCGAATCCTGCCTCGAGCATGGATGAGTGTGCTGTCCTTAGGTTAGTCCGGTAAGTCTGGGGGACTGATGACCTCAGATGTTATGTCCCATAGTGCTTAGAGCCATTTGAACAATTTTTGACTGCAGTGCGTCACCGTGGAATGGTTGCATTGTTGCTTCACAGGTTAGCACTGCACTGAGCCTTCTGGCTGTGAGAAATCCCTATTAAAAGGTAGACATAGATGACGTTCTGGTAGCTATGCTACTACGCCATCTATTGGAGGACGGCGCTGAAACCATTATCAATACATCCATTATCCCCCAATTGGCAAATGCCGTTCTCGGCAGTATATTCTTTTGTGCAAGCTTAAAAAACAACATCAAGGGGGAGGGGGGAGAGGGTAAGTGGTTTTGCAAAGGCGAGAACGTTCACATGGATCCGCCTCGAATAGCTCCAAGACCAAGGGGTGGGTTTCTATCGTCGAGGAGAAGAGTGACTGGCAGAATGTTCCAACCGCTGTTTGAGAGACGTGGTGACTGTGCCGAAAAGTTCTGTTATGTGTCTCACACATTTTAAAATGTAGTATAGCATTCAACAAAAATCTTTGGCCTTCCATAATAATACATGAATTTCTTTTTGAAGTCATTCCAAGTCTGCCATTTGCTTTCGTGTGATGACTGAAATGAGGAATCGTATTGCGACACTTGAGCTGAAGGAATTTTGAGTTTTCTTCATTCAGTGTGCCTGACGCAATGTTTGCTCCCACGCCTGGTGACTACGGCCTTGGGGAAGTTTGACGACATTCAAGCTGGCCCTGCGACGACAGGGACCCATTAGACAGTAATGGAGGCGCGCTGGCGTGGGCACTCAGACCTCCTACCACGTGATTCCCTCCCCCCCCCCCCACCCGCCCCCACTAGACCGCTCTAACACCCTCCTTATCTCTCTCTCTCTCTCTCTCTCTACCCTTATCCGTTGCAGTCTTGCCACAAAATGCGAAACTGCACCACTGTAACAAGGGTTAGTTTAAAGCAGATGTAAAAGAGCCAAAAGAATGCACATATCTTCTCCATCGTCTGCGTCTTTTTCTTTGCTTTTTCCCGTTTCTCCAAGGGATCGACATTGTTATATGAATTGTGGCAGTGTTACTGGTAGTTGATGGCCGGACAGAAGAAAGCGTGATGTAAACTTTGATATTTTCAGTGTTCGTTAATGATAATAGAGACTGGATCTGCAGTACTATAAGACTGATCGCTGGGGATGTGTTCGTAAGAATCATCCGAAAGATGTGAACAAAACTTCCACTCGGGTTAACGTGCGGGAACTTGCTTAAAATCTAGGTAACTCAAAGGTAACTCCTATATCAAGTAGGTGGAATGATAAGTCGTGTGGCTAGGACATCCTGTCGCGTAGACCGTTCGCCTGGTGTAAGTCTTTCTAGTTGACACCACTTTTTTATTTATTTTTTATTTACACTCCAGGAAATTGAAATAAGAACACCGTGAATTCATTGTCCCAGGAAGGGGAAACTTTATTGACACATTCCTGGGGTCAGATACATCACATGATCACACTGACAGAACCACAGGCACATAGACACAGGCAACAGAGCATGCACAATGTCGGCACTAGTACAGTGTATATCCACCTTTCGCAGCATTGCAAGCTGCTATTCTCCCATGGAGACGATCGTAGAGATGCTGGATGTAGTCCTGTGGAACGGCTTGCCATGCCATTTCCACCTGGCGCCTCAGTTGGACCAGCGTTCGTGCTGGACGTGCAGACCGCGTGAGACGACGCTTCGTCCAGTCCCAAACATGCTCAATGGAGGACAGATCCGGAGATCTTGCTGGCCAGGGTAGTTGACTTACACCTTCTAGAGCACGTTGGGTGGCACGGGGTACATGCGGACGTGCATTGTCCTGTTGGAACAGCAAGTTCCCTTGCCGGTCTAGGAATGGTAGATCGATGGGTTCGATGACGGTTTGGATGTACCGTGCACTATTCAGTGTCCCCTCGACGATCACCAGTGGTGTACGGCCAGTGTAGGAGATCGCTCCCCACACCATGAAGCCGGGTGTTGGCCGTGTGTGCCTCGGTCGTATGCAGTCCTGATTGTGGCGCTCACCTGCACGGCGCCAAACACGCATACGACCATCATTGGCACCAAGGCAGAAGCGACTCTCATCGCTGAAGACGACACGTCTCCATTCGTCCCTCCATTCACGCCTGTCGCGACACCACTGGAGGCGGGCTGCACGATGTTGGGGCGTGAGCGGAAGACGGCCTAACGGTGTGCGGGATCGTAGCCCAGCTTCATGGAGACGGTTGCGAATGGTCCTCGCCGATACCCCAGGAGCAATAGTGTCCCTAATTTGCTGGGAAGTGGCGGTGCGGTCCCCTACGGCACTGCGTAGGATCCTACGGTCTTGGCGTGCATCCGTGCGTCGCTGCGGTCCGGTCCCAGGTCGACGGGCACGTGCACCTTCCGCCGACCACTGGCGACAACATCGATGTAGTGTGGAGACCTCACGCCCCACGTGTTGAGCAATTCGGCGGTACGTCCACCCGGCCTCCCGCATGCCCACTATACGCTCTCGCTCAAAGTCCGTCAACTGCACATACGGTTCACGTCCACGCTGTCGCGGCATGCTACCAGTGTTAAAGACTGCGATGGAGCTCCGTATGCCACGGCAAACTGGCTGACACTGACGACGGCGGTGCACAAATGCTGCGCAGCTAGCGCCATTCGACGGCCAACACCGCGGTTCCTGGTGTGTCCGCTGTGCCGTGCGTGTGATCATTGCTTGTACAGCCCTCTCGCAGTGTCCGGAGCAAGTATGGTGGGTCTGACACACCGGTGTCAATGTGTTCTTTTTTCCATTTCCAGGAGTGTATTTATTTATTGTTCCGTGGGACCACATTAAGGAGAAGTCTCCATGGTCATGGAACGAGTCAATACATGAAATTATAACACGATTGTAGAAACAGATAAAATGAAATATAAGAAACATATTCAGGCGACACGTCATTAGTTTAAATAAAGAAAATCAAGAATGTAACCCTGGAATTTGCTTAATTTTTTAGCTCTTCCAGGAGCTCCTCGACAGAACAGAAGGAGTGAGCAATGAGGAAACTCTTCAGTTTGGACTTAAAAGCGTTTGGGCTACTGCTAAGAATTTTTAGTTCTTGTGGTAGCTTACTGAAAATGGATGCAGCAGAATACTGCACTCCTTTCTGCACTAGAGTCAAGGAAGTTCATTCCACATGCAGATTTGATTTCTGCCTAGTATTAACTGAGTGAAAGCTGCTAACTCTTGGGAATAAGCTAATATTGCTAACAGAAAACGACATTAAAGAAAATATATACTGTGAGGGCAATGTCAGAATTCGCAGACTATTGAATAGGGGTCGACAAGAGGTTCTAGAACTTACACCACACATAGCTCGAACAGCCCGTTTTTGAGGCAAAAATACCTTTTGAATCAGAAGAATTACACCAAAAAATAATACCATATGACATAAGCGTATGAAAATATGCGAAGTAGACTACTTTTCGTGTTGAAATGTCACTTATTTCAGATACTGTTCTAATGGTAAATAAAGCGGCATTTAGTTTCTGAACAAGATCCTGAACATGGGCTTTCCACAACAGCTTACTATCTATCCGTACGCCTAGGAACTTGAACTGTTCCGTCTCGCTTATAACATGCCCATTCTGTCTGATTAAAATATCAGTTCTTGTTGAATTGTGAGTTAGAAACTGTAAAAACTGAGTCTTACTGTGATTTAGCATCAAATTATTTTCCACAAGCCACGAACTTATTTCATGAACTACATTATTTGATAATGTTTCAATATTACACACAAGATCCTTCACTACCAAGCTGGTGTCATCAGCAAACAGAAATATTTTTGAATCACCTGTAATACTAGAAGGCATATCATTTATATAAATAAGAAACAGCAGTGGCCCCAGCACCGATCCTTGGGGAACGCCCCATTTAACTGTGCCCCATTGGGACTGAACATCATTACCACTCTCAATATTGCGGAGAATTACCTTCTGCTTTCTGTTCTTAAAGTAAGAGGCGAACCAATTGTAAGCTACTCCCCTTACTCTATAATGTTCCAACTTCTGCAGTAATATTTTGTGGTCAACACAGTCAAAAGCCTTCGTTAAATCAAAGAAAACACCTAACGTTCGCAACCTTTTATTTAATCCGTCCAAACCCTCACAGAGAAAAGAGACTATAGCATTTTCAGTTGTTAAGCCATTTCTAAAACCAAACTGTACATTTGACAGCAAATTATGTGAATTTAAATGCTGCAGTAACCTTGTATATACAACCCTCTCGATAACTTTAGCAAACACCGATGGCATAGAAATAGGTCTAAAATTGTCAACATTATCCCTGTCTCCCTTTTTATAAAGTGGCTTCACTACCGAGTACTTTAATCGGTCAGGAAACCGACCACTCCTAAAGGAAAAGTTACAGATATGGCTGAGTACTGGGCTAACATACATGGAACAATACTTCAGTATTCTGCTAGATACACCGTCATATCCATGAGAGTTCTTGGTCTTTAGTGATTTAATTATTAACTCAATCTCCCTCTTGTCAGTATCATCACTGTCGATGAGGATGAAATGATGACTGGCCAGAGTGGCCGAGCGGTTCTAGGCGCTACAGTCTGGAACCGCGTGACCGCGACGGTCGCAGGTTCGAATCCTGCCTCGGGCATGGATGTATGTGATGTCCTTAGGTTAGTTAGGTTTAAGTAGTTCTAAGTTCTAGGGGACTGACCTCAGAAGTTAAGTCCCATAGTGCTCAGAGCCATTTGAACCATTTGATTTTGATGAAATGATGAAGACATCACCACACTCAGTCCCCGAGCAGACAAAATCTCCGACCCAGCCGGGAACCAAACCCAGGAGCTTAGCACGACATTCCCTTCGGCTGACCACTCAACTACGGAGGTGGATATGACAAAGAGATGGAATCCGATTGTACACGATTACAAGGTTACTGGTAAAAGAATTCAATATGTCATACCGTATATGTCTTTACGGATAATCCTAACAAGTGGTGCGAAATTTGGCATAAATGCAGCGTTTGAGGAAAGGAAATGGCATACAACATGACAGAGCGACCAGTTCTAGAGTACTGTCTCACCAGCTGCGACATAGTTGCGTATACGAACAGTGATCCAGTACTGTCAAATATTTTTTATTTCAGTCTTTGATCACAATATCAATTCTTTTGACGATGACCGTAACGGCCATCCTCAGATCTAGAATATACAAATATACACACCTAGTGAGCAGTGTGTCTTTCTACACAATACAGCAATACGTATCACAATATACTGTCATACAACCAGGGAAATGTACAGATAAAATACGGTAAAACGTACCTTTTCTACACCATGTCCGAAAGTGCTAAGGCCATAATGGCATCGTCAAAACATTTAAATATAGTCAGCACAGCTTCATCACGTAGTTCTAAAACAAGGTGTAGAATAGGTCACATTGTCCAAATAGTCATTATTGCTACAGGCTACTGAAATGCAGTAGCTACCAGAAATCTGTTTGCCTAGATCTTACCTAGATGTCGCTAATGTGAACTTAGATGTAGTCATCATTTACGCAAAAAACATAATCTCATAAAAACACATTAGGTAAAATACATGTAGCAGACTTTTAAATATTGATAACTATCATAGAAACCAGATGTGCTGCAGTTTCTTTACGTTTCCCAACAGGTCGAGTCGCTTTGCCCTGTTGAGTGGTTACACTTAATTTTAAATGCCGAGGTCACTTTTTGCGATATCATTTTGACCTTCGTGCTAGAGGAGGAACTGTAGTATAATTAACCACTGAAAAACAATTTTGGAAAAATAATTGTAATATCTCAGAGTTCTCAGTCCCGTCCTCTGTCCTTGACGATGAAATTCCGGTTTCAAAAAACTTCTATGCGATTCACAATGCGAGTCAACTTCCTCCAGGTTCGAATGGTATCACATTGGCATCTTTTAGCCGCAACAGCTACGGACAGAGGCGACATCAGGGCATACATTGACACTGCTCCCCTTCTTACGACTCCCCCCCCCCCTCCCCACTCCTTCCCACGCATCCCTGCCACTCATCTGAGCACTTTTACTGCTTAACATATTTGTTTGTTCATTGGACTATTAACGACTTTACGATGGAGTAAAATGTACATATTTCAATAATTCTTTCTATGTGATACAGTTCAACAGATGGAAAAACACGCAGTCCAAAGTCGCATTACCTGCAACACTAACATGATTATATTTTTAATCTTTTATGAGGTGCATTCAAGTTCTATAGCCTCCGATTTTTTTTCTAATTAACTACTCACCCGAAATCGATGAAACTGGCGTTACTTCTCGACGTAATCGCCGTGCAGACGTACACATTTTTCACAACGCTGACGCCATGATTCCATGGCAGCGGCGAAGGCTTCTTTAGGAGTCTGTTTTGACCACGGGAAAATCGCTGAGGCAATAGCAGCACGGCTGGTGAATGTGCGGCCACGGAGAGTGTCTTTCATTGTTGGGAAAAGCCAAAGTCACTAGGAGCCAGGTCAGGTGAGTAGGGAGCATGAGGAATCACTTCAAAGTCGTTATCACGAAGAAATTGTTGCGTAACGTTAGCTCGACGTGCGGGTGCGTTGTCTTGGTGAAACAGCACATGCGCAGCCCTTCCCGGACGTTTTTGTTGCAGTACAGGAAGGAATTTGTTCTTCAAAACATTTTTGTAGGATGCACCTGTTACCGTAGTGCCCTTTGGAACGCAATGGGTAAGGATTACGCCATCGCTGTCCCAGAACACGGACACCATCATTTTTTCAGCGCTGGCGGTTACCCGAAATTTCTTTGGTGGCGGTGAATCTGTGTGCCTCCATTGAGCTGACTGGCGCTTTGTTTCTGGATTGAAAAATGGCATCCACGTCTCATCCATTGTCACAACCGACGAAATGAAAGTCCCATTCATGCTGTCGTTGCGCGTCAACATTGCTTGGCAACATGCCACACGGGCAGCCATGTGGTCGTCCGTCAGCATTCGTGGCACCCACCTGGATGACACTCTTCGCATTTTCAGGTGGTCATGCAGGATTGTGTGCACAGAACCCACAGAAATGCCAACTCTGGAGGCGATATGTTCAACAGTCATTCGGCGATCCGCCAAAACAATTCTCTCCACTTTCTCGATCATGTCGTCAGACCGGTTTGTGCGAGCCCGAGGCTGTTTCGGTTTGTTGTCACACGATGTTCTGCCTTCATTAAACTGTTGCACCCACGAACGCACTTTCGACACATCCATAACTCCATCAACACATGCCTCCTTTAACTGTTGATGAATTTCAATTGGTTTCACACCACGCAAATTCAGAAAACGAATGATTGCACGCTGTTCAAGTAAGGAAAACATCGCCATTTTAAGTATTTAAAACAGTTCTCATTCTTCTTCGCTGGCGTTAAAATTCCATCTGCCATACGGTGCTGCCGTCTCTGGAACGTATTGACAATGAACGCGGCCTCATTTTAAAACAATGCGCATGTTTCTATCTCTTTCCAGTCCGGAGAAAAAAAATCGGAGGTCTTAGAACTTGAATGCACCTCGTATTACCGATCAATGCAAAACCGTAACAGACAAGAATGCAAAATACACTCGTAACACTTTTGTTGTGTTGACTGATATGGTATAACAAGAGTGGCTTTGTTGAACTGTAACGGAAAGCAACGCACAGAAATTTCCATACCAGGGAGATGTATATCTCACGAATTAGTTTCTCAGACAGATCAGTCCGAAGCTCCTCCTGATTTTTTTGCTACGTCTCCACCCCCTTCTCATTTCAGTGCCTTACAAACTGTGCCGCGCTCGTGTTACAATCAGTTTTTGCAGATCTTGAAGCTTCTCTGCTCGCTGGTTGGCATCTCGCAAGAGGGTATGGAGTCGCTTGCGGAACTCACTTAACCGCATGCACGATCCTCCTTGGCCACAGTGTTTTTCTGGCGTTCTGTCAAGTAACGCAGGTGGCTGACCGATGGCGAAGGTCCGACTCATCGTGTTATCAGTGATGGTGGAAACGGTGTATGTAAGACAGCTGAAGAATTATTGCTCCCCTCTGCCTTCATGGAGACGGGTCTGCTTCTTCGAAGTCAGCATGTCTGTCATTTTGGCTACATTGGTTGTGGAGACCGTGGTGCCAGCAGCTCTGTACAGTCTACATCTACATCTATAAGTCAAGAATGGACGTACTAAGGAAACTATATGCGTATGCCAGCTGAAGAATTATTGTTTTCTTTTGACTTCTTGGTCGTGGGTTTGTGTCTTGGGAGTCGGAAAGTTACTCATTTCTCCTGTCTTGCTTGAGGGTGCTCTGCTGGCGGTATTTACCCCAGCCAAGTACACGCGCTCCAAGAAACCTCTTTTGTTGTATACGAGTATAACCAAAGCTTGTAAACGTCCATTGCCATATGCGAAATCTCCTGTTCGTTGAGAAGAACTTGGCTTCCATTCTCGTGTGTAATGCTGCTTAGCTTTGGATAGTTCCAACTGCAGTTGGCTTGGATCTTTATCTTCATCACCATTCCGTCTTAATAGAAGAATCCGGAGCTATTTTAATCTTACTTACAAAATGCAAGCTAAAATTATATTTCGATGTTGATAGTTTTGTGCATTTTTTATGTCTGTGTTTATTCATTTATAAGTAATTATTATTTTTTTATTACATTCTTTCGTTTAACGATCCAAGTGCTAGAACCGGCAATCGTCTTGTTTCCCTTGTAATTACTACAGTAACTATGAGTTAAGAAATTACTATAGCAAATTAAAGAGAAACAAGAGTATTGCGCTGACGTACGCAAACTTTGCATTGTTTAGGTAAAAGCTGTAGGGATCTTCTGCTGGTGTGATCTGCGGCTATACTGTTTTCTTGTTTAGTCTGTGTGTACTTTTTTGATTACAAGTGGCCGAGCGCTGTCCGAGCTACCTCAAGATAGCACCAATGTTAACCCGCCATTGGTAATCAAATGCGTTTGTTTCCAACTCCTTTATGACTTATTGTTCTGTAACTTATGAACATTTCAACATTGGTTCTCTTACTATTCATCGAATCTGAAACTTATGTGTGCAGATTTTAAAGTTTCTGGCAAACGTTCATAATTTTCATTGCTTATACTCGTAATGATTTTATAGTAGCTGTTATAACATCCGGTTTCACTTCTTCTTTCTTCAGTGTTAAAATGGCCTTGAGGAAAATAAATGTTATTAAAAGTATTGTTTCACATTTAGGTTCAGCATCTTACCACTCCCAGGCCCTATCTCCTTACCATTTAACGAACCTTATTCTTCCTCTTTCTTCTTCTTCTTCTTCTTCTTCTTCTTCTTCTTCTTCTTCTTCTTCACAATTTATTTCTTCCTCTTCCCCCTTTTACTTCGTACTCCCTTTTCTTTTGCTTGTTTCACTTCTGACACAGAAAACCGCCTTTACGGAAACACTATCTTGGCATGCGTTCCAGCTGCCATGGCTCAATTACGTCACGGAGGGGTGTTGATAGTACAAATAAGTACATTCACTTATGAAAGATATTAATGGCACTATTGGCAATGACTAAGCAAAATGCCGCCATATTACTATGCTATACCTCATGCGGACATTGATTACGCAGGTCAAAGAAGCTTTGGTGTCTCAGTAGTTGAGAATAAGTGATGAACCAATTCATAACGTAGGCTAAATAGGGAAAATACTGTGGCCGGAAATCTGTTTCTCATGCTTCGCTTCCTCAAAAGAGGTCACCTCATTTTCGCCTTATTTTTCTAGTCTTTGGTATCTGTGGTGACCGTAAAAGCGCAGATACGTTATATGAGGGCTAATGATATGTTGCATTCCTGGCGCAGCCACGAATGCAAATGCAAATTTTACGTTTATCTATATGAATAATTCTACCGTATTTGTGCAGGTATGTGTTGTATTTCGTTTGTTGATATTTTTATAGACTGTCTGATATCGTTTTCAGTTAGCTGAATTGATCGACAAAATGAGAAGGAATTTTTTAAGGTCAAAATTTTAAATGTGAGAGTTTTCACAAGCATAATAGTTTCATCGCTTATATTGGCTTCAACTGGAATTTTCTTCCTTCAACACAAATAGGACACAGCAGATCGGAAACAATTTTCAGATTCCTCTACTGAATATTTCAAGCTATACCAAGACGAATATATTGGAAACTCCATCTACGTCTATGCTCTTACTGTGATGGACATAGCGTAGTGTATTACATGGTGTACGGCATTTTAAGGTTTCCCCTTTCATTAGCATATAGAGCGATGTAGAATGCTTAAATGCATTTGTGTGGTGTTTATTCGAACCAGAAACAAATACCACGTAAAAACAAATTAAAGATTAGCCAACGTACATCAAGGCACACTATTGTTGACCAAAATCATGCAACTTCAGTTGTGGTCGGAGTCACCAGAGGATCTGCTTTTGTGCAAGATGAAAGGTGCTACATGATGAGTGGCTCCCCCGCAATAACAGCTGATGGTATCCACTGAGAGGAGTCACTTCTGGAGGTTACTTGCGGATCCTCCAACTCCAGAACGAAGCCGGCTGAGTAACCTTCATTTTTCATGCTCAGTTTTTAGATATTTCCGGGCAAACAATCCATGTAGCGTTACTGTCAAGAAGTCTGTAATTGTTTCCTCGCTATACCTACTGTTGTCTACAAGACTGGAGTCCTTAAGAAACCTTCTCTGGATCTCAACCTTGGGGCCGAGCGACTCCAGGCGCTTCAATCCGGAACCGTGCCGCTGCTACGGTCGCAGGATCGAATCCTGCCTTGGGCATGGATGTGTGTGATGTCCTTAGGTTAGTTATGTTTAAGTAGTTCCAAGTCTAGGGTACTGATGACCTCAGATGTTAAGTCCCATAGTGCTTCGAGCCATTTGAACCGTTTCAACCTTGAGGCCTCTAGAACTTGCCCAAATGACGGGTGGGTTTCCTCATTAGCCTGATATGTTCTCTCCGCCATAGTTGCTTTAATTACACTAATCTTATCTCCACCGTCCCTAAGGGGCCGATACGAAGGACACACTAGTTTATTCCTAGATTCCTCAGTACTGGTTCTTGAAACTTTTTAAACAAAGTTTCAGCGCGGTAGTCGCCGTCTGTCTTCATGCATGTGTCACTGCAGGCTTTTAGCATCTCTGTGAAGCTGTTGGACGGCTCAGACTGGTTTATCAATATTCCTGATGCCCTTCTTTGCATATATTAGCCCTATTTGATAAATATCCCGCACAACTGAGCAATATCCTAGGGCGGTTCATACTAGTGTTTGTAATCAATATTCTTTGTATGCCAACCACATTTTTCCAACCTCATACAACTGAGCCAAGGTATGCTTCCTACTTTACCTACAACTGAGCCTTCATAAATTCTTTCCACCAGGTATTTGTGTGAGGGGGCCGATTCCAGTTGTACATCACTGATACTAAAGTAACATGATCCCACGAATTTTTCTTTTTGTGAAGTGTATAATCTCACATTCATGAACGTTCAAAGCAACTTGCTTATCTTTGTACCACTAGGAAATCTGTTCAAAACCTGACAAAATAATTTTCCAGTTTTTTCCACACTACAGGTGCCCAATTAAAAGCAACATGTCCATAAATTTCCGCATCCTATTCATTTTCTAGTTCGTTCTGTTGGATGTTATGTGTTTTTATTTAAGTGATTACAAAATGAGGTGAAAAGTACACATTCGGTAGCTGAGGCAGCTACTGAATATTGATTCGGATGAAAAAGGGAATTAATGTTTAGGACAGGCTGTAAACAATCTCCAGGGAATCAGATTTCTCATCCAGTGTGAAGGATTCATCGTTGCGACAAAAACGTGAACCAACTGTCTGTGTATATGAGTGGTCTGTTGGAATGTTTCTAGCTTTGTATGATTAGGGGCTGGATCCGAGTTGTACTTCAGACAAAAACATTTAACAAGAATGGACAGAGCCTCTGCACTTCTGGTAATTCCAGGTGAACAGCGTAGGTTTGTACCGAGATTTTAAATCCACTGTGAATAGGATGTCCGTTTGCTACCTACTGGAGGAGAGTCACTGTAGGTTCAGCTATAACAGAGCCGGAAGCCGTGGAAAGTTGAAACGCAACACTAAACACTCTTACACAAGAATTTCAGACCTCAGTGAACTTATTTCTTATTGTATTGGAACTTGAGATGTTAAAAATGTTGATACTTAACTGGGATTCGAACTCAGATCTCCCTTTTATGATGACTGATTCCTTCGGGACGATATAGTTCCATCGTCCCGTTGATTCCCAAGTTTCTAAACTTCTCAAGGCCTCTAAGAAAGGCGCGTTTCTGGGTCCGAATCCGAAACGGGCACAAAAGTTTTTATTGTGTCATTTAAAATTGTAGCATGTGCACACTAAACTACAGGTGAAAAATATTGATGATTTTTAACGTGCCTCCCTGTGTTGCCACTAATAACGATTGTTGCGAGTTTCAACTTCCATCAGACAAAGAACTTCTCGTGATATCAGTTCAGGTTTTAAAATGCCACTCCTTGTTACTGTTAAAAAATAATTTGATAGTCAACGTCTCTTCGTTTGTAATCAGCAATGGTGATATTTGCAATGGTCGACTCTCAGTCAGCACAGAACAATTACTCACCCTATTTTCAATTCAGACGGTTGACATCTCACGAGTTGTGAAATAAAGTCTACATGTGGCAAGAAAACAACAAGGATAGGAGCCGGATTCCAATCCAGGTAAGGTAAAATATATTCGACTCGCCATTTTAGTTTCATCCATCTCGCTACTGGTGAAAAACTTCGACATGCAACATTTAATCGTACTTATTTATCAATCTGATCAGGTGCTGTGCTCGAATCTCCCAACACAAAGCTATCCGTCACGCCATTTCGAGCTTAAGCATGGACACACTGTTACTGTTGACTGAAACCACATTTACGATATTTCGTGGTAGTTAACAGTGACAATTCGTACCCTTGGTCCCAGTCCAGTACAACAATTTCGTCACGTAGTTTCAAGTTGAAACTTGCTTTCTGAAATGTCATTTATTGTAATAAATTTGAGTTTACAAGCGCCAAAAACTGTGTCATCGCCGATATCCTGTTTTCCGATATTTGCAGTATCATGGTATTACTTTGCATCTGGAATGACTGTCTTGCAGGACAGTTTTCCGTAGTGCTCTCTTATAGTAACTATTTTGTATAGTAATCGACTGTACCGAAAAGAGAGCAGAGGAGCTGCAAGTCGGTTACGTGCTGTGGATGGCATACGAATGACGTGGAATGCAGTTTAGGTCATTTGGATACTTTTGAGCATGACTGTACATCAATTCTCGTCCTTCTGTTGGCCAAATATTGATGGAGGACTTCCCTGTTGTCAGGTAATGTTCCGACTGCCATAGTACCAGGCATGTCTACATCTACATCTATATTTACTATATTTATACTCCGCAAGCCACCCAACGGTGTAACGGTGTGTGGTGGTGGGAACTTTACGTGCCACTGTCATTACCTCCCTTTCCTGTTCCAGTAGCGTATGGTTCGGGGGAAGAACGACTGCCGGAAAGCCTCCGTGCGCGCTCGAATCTCTCTAATTTTATATTAGTGATCTCCTCGGGAGGTATAAGTAGGGGGAAGCAATATATTCGATACCTCATCCAGAAACGCACCCTCTCGAAACCTGGACAGCAAGCTACACCGCGATGTAGAACGCCTCTCATGCAGAGTCTGCCACTTGTGTTTGTTAAACATCTCCGTAACGCTATCACGCTTACCAAATAACCCTGAGACGAAAGGCGCCGCTCTTCTTTGGATCTTCTCTATCCAATCTGTCAACCCGACCTGGTACGGATCCCACACTGATGAGCAATACTCAAGTATAGGTCGAACGAGTGTTTTGTAAGCCACCTCCTTTGTTGATGGACTACATTTTCTAAGGACTCTCCCAATGAATGTCAACCTGGCACCCGTCTTACCAGCAATTAATTTTGTATGATCATTCCACTTTAAATCGTTCCGTACGCATACTCCCAGATATTTTACAGAAGTAACTGCTACCAGTGTTTGTTCTATTCGCGTTACATTTTTCTATGTTAAGGGTCAGTTGCCAGTCCCTGCACCAAGTGCCTATCTGCTGCAGATCTCCTGCATTTCGCTGCAATTTTCTAATGCTGAAACTTCTCTGTATACTATAGCATCATCCGCAAAAGCCGCATGGAACTTCCGACACTATCTACTAAGTCATTTACATATATTGTGAAAAGCAATGGTCCCAAAACACTCCCCTGTGGCACGCCAGAGATTACTTTAACGTCTGTAGACGTCTCTCCATTGAGAACAACAAGCTGTGTTCTGTTTGCTAAAAACTCTTCGATCTAGCCTCACAACTAGTCTGATATTCCGTAGGCTCTTACTTTTTCAGGCGAGAGTGCGGAACTGTATCGAACGCCTTCCGGAAGTCAAGGAAAATTGCATCTACCTGGGAGCTTGTATCTAATATTATCTGGGTCTTATGAACAAATAAAGCGAGATGGTCTCATACGATCGCTGTTTCCGGAATCCATGTTGATTCCTACACAGTAGATTCTGGGTTTCCAGAAATGACATGATACGCGAGCATAAAACATGTTCTAAAATTCTAAAACAGATCGATGTCAGAGATATATGGCTATAGTTTTGCAAATCTGCTCGACGACCCTTCTTGAAACCTGGAACTACCTGTGCTCTTTTTCAATCACTTGGAACCTTCCGTACCTTTAGAGACTTGCGGTACATGTCTGTTAGAAGGGGGGCAAGTGCTTTCACGTACTCTGTGTAGGATCCGCGGGACGCTGTAATTATTTTAGCATGCGGTTGCTATTTGTAATTTTACGGTCTGAATTCGAGAAGGAAATTCAAAAAAATGGTTCAAATGGCTTTGAGAACTATGGGACTTTAATTCCTGAGTTCATTGGTCCCCTAGAACTTAGAACTACTTAAACCTAACTAACTTAAGGACATCAAGCACATCCATGCCCGAGGCAGGATTCGAACCTGCGACCGTAGCTGTAGCGCGGTTCCAGACTGTAGCGCCTTAAACCGCTGGGCCACTATGGCCGGCGAGAAGGAAATTGAAATAGGGTAAAAAGAGGCCCTCGTAAAGGACTCTAGGATTCAAAATGATTTCTGAAAACTGATTTCAGGTGCCTACTAGAAGAGAGAATAACGGCCATCCCTCGTTGGTGTAACTGGTGTGAAGTTGCTTTATGATCCGCTGCCGTATGCACTTCTGCGGTGCAGCGGAAGTGAAGAGCTTCGCGCCGAGTGGACTCCAGGAGCGGCTGGAACTGCATCTGGCGCGATAACAGGAGAAGAGCCGGGGGGGGGGAGGGAGGGGAGGGAGGAGGGGCTGATGAATGTGGCAGGTGGTGGCGCGACGGTGCTGCTATCTGTTATTCGGAATTACCGCCAGACAGCTCCTCCTCGCACTCCCCCTTCCAGCCCTCCAGGGTACACTACGGGACGGAGGTGAAGCGCTCGTCTTCCAGCAACTGTCTCACGGCCTCTCTGGTGCTGTGCTGGCAGTTGGCCGCCTTGATAACACCATCAAATTTTCTCAGGAACTCTTATCGCGCACTGACCAGATGACTGCCGCCTCGCCGTTATAAAATAAATTACAGGGATGTGTTTTCAAAACTTTGTAGAAAGCGTATCGTGAATTTGCGGCTGTGCATTTGTTTGTGGTAGGTACCTGCATTTGACAACGCTGAGGCGGATGGATGGAAGGTGTGGTGTCACCGCCAGACACCACACTTGATAGGTGGTAGCTTTAAATCGGCCGCGGTCCATTAGTACATGTCGGACCCGCGTGTCGCCAATGTCAGTGATCGCAGACCGAGCGCCACCACACGGCAGGTCTTGAGAGACGTACTAGCACTCGCCCCGTTGTACGACGACTTTGCTAGCGACTACACTGACGAAGCCTTTCTCTCATTCCTTTGTTTACCATGCCATTGTCTGCGGTAAAAGAGTTCGTGTCTGCAAACGTGCTTTTTTCAGTCTTCATGCTGTATTAAAGAAACGTGATTTTTCATTTGCCACTTACCAGTTAAAGGTCAAATTCCAAAGGACATGCATGGAACAAATCACTGGACAACCAAAACTTTGGAAAATGTAATACTTTTGATAAATAGACACCCACATCACATCTTTCCCACTCAGAGAAAATCACTGGGCTGGGAAGGAAATGAAATACCTAGACACACGCTTGGATCTGAAAGCTATGCACAAAATGTTCCTTATGAAGTATCCAGGAGTAAATGTGAAGTACAACTTCTATGGGAAACATTTTTGTTTACAATTGACAACGCTGAGGCGGATGGATGGAAGGTGTGGTGTCACCGCCAGACACCACACTTGCTAGGTGGTAGCTTTAAATCGGCCGCGGTCCATTAGTACATGTCGGACCCGCGTGTCGCCACTGTCAGTGATCGCAGACCGAGCGCCACCACACGGCAGGTCTTGAGAGACGTACTAGCGCTCGCCCCGTTGTACGACGACTTTGCTAGCGACTACACTGACGAAGCCTTTCTCTCATTTGCCGAGAGACAGTTAGAATAGCCTTCAGCTAAGTCCATGGCTACGACCTAGCAAGGCGCCATTAACCATTTCCAGAGAGAGTCTCACTTGTATCATCCAGAATGCTGTATACAAATGATGGATTAAAGTTAAGTATTCCAGCAGCTACGTACTTTTCTTTATAGCATTCATTACGTATCCTGTTTCAGACCTAACGCCAGCCGGCGTGTGTAAACGCGTGCCTTTCGGTTACCCGTCACTGTGGACTGGCTGTCTTGTCAGTCCACCACAGAAGGAGTATATAAAGGGTCTATACAAGGGTGATGTAATTGAGGACAATATTATGAAAATGGAAGAGGATGTAGATGAAAATGAAATGGGAGGTATGATACTGCGTGAAGAGTTTGACAGAAAGACCTAAGTCGAAATAAGGCACCGGGAGTAGCCAACATTCCATTAGGACTACTGTCAGCCTTGGGAGTTCCAGTCCTGACGACACTCTATCATCTGATGAGCAGAATGTATGAGACATGCGAAATACCCTCAGACTTCAAGAAGAATATAATAATTCCAATCCCATAGAAAGCAGGTGTTGACAGCTGGGAAAATCACCGAACTATCAGTTTAATAAGCCACGTCTGCAAAATACTAACGCGAATTCTTTACAGACGAATGGAAAAACTGGGATTCCGTTATAAAAGAGTTGGCTGATATTAGAAAGAACAGAGACAGTTTTAACAGAGACCTGGGGTACACACTGAGTAGAGCTTGGGGGGGGGGGGGGGGGTCTCTGCATGTCTAAAGGAAGCAAAGACGTATGTTTGACGCTTTTAGGGATGCGGAAGTGTCAGTTTCAAACGTGAAGCCGGCCCCTGCAGCCGGCTGATGTCATTCGCTCCCGCTGCTATGAGCTGCTCAGTCAACTTGTGATTGGTGACTATCGGAAAATCTTACCAGCCGCTTCTCCTATACAGTCTGCAAACTAGTTTCCAATAACCTCATTGTCTCCCCTCTGATCACCAATCCTGATAAGCTGCGTCACTTACAAAAATACATCCCTCCTTCCTCATGCCTTCACACCCTCCATATCCTGTCCCGATGCAACTTCAACCAACTCCTCCTCCCAGACAATGAGATCTGCCCTGACATTTATCCCTCCTACGAGCTTTATCCCTTCCCCACCTATCCCATTCCACACCAGGGCAGGAGGAGAGAGGTCTTCTTTTCTCTCTACATCCACTTGTACCCCGTTCTCCTTTGGCCGCTACCCTCCCCACACGCCACTACTCATTTTCACCCTCTGCCCTTCCCAATCTCTTATTCCCACAAACTGCTTAGCCTCCTACCTCTCATCTGCATAACAAACCCCTATATCCCTATCCTCCCCCCCCCCCCCCGAAACACTGTTGTACGTGTACCCTCTTCCCAGAATTCCATTTCACCCGGTACAGGCCCTTCATCCTTCAGATGTTAAGCGAAAGTGCAGTGCTCCAGCGCTTTTTCGTAGAAGAACTTTACCTCTTCGCAACTGTGTTTCCGAACTGAGTATATTACTCATCCTTTTAGCTGTCCGTCATTAACGCTTCTAACTAAAAATGTGAACAGTCCTCACATTTTTACTATTCTGTCACCTTTTTTATCTTTTTATGACACTCTTGGGTGAAGAGCGGGGTACAGAATTGCTGACAGACCACCCCCGTCTATACGGATTGTGCGGAGATGAAATAACAATAAAGGAGAAAAAGAATCGGCTTCGGTGGTCAGTGGTTTTACTCCTGACAACGATGGCGAAGGTGACCGTCGAAAAGCCGAGAATTTTATTCGAACTGACGCGGCTTGATAACCCAAAAGATTTTATTCGTCTTATTTACGACAATGTCATTGAATGGATTCTTGCAGTGGCCGAGCGGTTCTAGGCGCTTCAGTCCGGAACCGCGCGATCGTTACGATCGCAGGATCGAATCCTGCCTCGGGCATGGATGTGTGTAATGTCCTTAGGTTAGTTAGGTTTAAGTAGTTCTAAGTTCTAGGGGACTAATGACCACAGATTTAAAGTCCCATAGTGCTCAGAGCCATTTGAATCACTTGATTTGAAAGGAACTCCCAGATAACCTGCCGAACGTCGCAGTATTCCAGCATCAAAAAATGGTTCAAATAGCTCTGAGTACAATGGGACTTAACATCTATGGTCATCAGGCCCCTAGAACTTAGAACTCCATAAAGGTAACTAACCTAAGGACATCACACAACACCCAGTCATCACGAAGTAGAGAAAATCCCTGACCCCGCCGGGAATCGAACCCGGGAACCCGGGCGCGGGAAGCGAGAACGCTACCGCATGTCCACGAGCTGCGGACATTCCAGCATCAAGCTTATCAGATTTGCACCTTACGTGAGAGCAGTACAACAAAAGTTGGGCCGCGTAATGAGGAAAGAAACTCTACTTACAGGTCAGAAACATGAAGAAGTTGAAAAATCAGCCAACCAGTTGCAAAAAAAGAAAAAGGTTTATTACCCTTGACCTAGGTTTCTATATTTAAAAAAATATCTTCTTCAGAAGGAGTGGGCCTTTTTACGTCACATGATGGTACATTAGATTACATGAAGCCGAGCGGCTCTTGCCATATATTGACGAAACAAGAATTATGTCAAGCCATGACTTTAGATTGCAGCCTGATTGCATATACGCCCTCTAGTAAAAGCCGATAGGTAAAGGCTCTCATCAACATAAAATTGTTACAGGAGTCACAGGTTGCCGGCCGCCGTGGCCGTGCGGTTCTAGGCGCTCCAGTCCGGAGCCGCGCTGCTGCTACGGTCGCAGGTTCGAATCCTGCCTCGGGCATGGGTGTGTGTGATGTCCTTAGGTTAGTCACGTTTAAGTAGTTATAAGTTGACGAGATGCTGTACAGCGCCAGATTTGCATCTGGTGGTCAAATTCAGAACTAATTTTTTTCCAGCGTTAATCGATTCCACATTAACGCATTAGAATATATATCAAGTTCGCTACCATACGATAATTCCACCACACAGTTAACTTCTGTGAGTAGCCGCACTTTAATTACAGCTACACAGTATAAAAAAAAATTGTTGTCACTCTCAACAAGCAATATGAATCAATTTCGTTAACGGATTTTTCTAATTTTTGTCTTAGTACCATCGGAGAGCAAAAGCCGTCCGGATATTTCCTGCTAACAGGATGTCTCCACCAACGAGATCAGAGATAAAGCTTTAATTAATATGTAGAGATGTCTGACGTCATCAAGAAGGTTTGGAATCGAGTCCCAGCAAAGATTCACTGGGTAGTCTCACGAAACGTCCACAGAAAATAAATTCTCATGGGCATGGTCTGCACATGTTATGCCAGCATGATTATATACTCTTCACTCAGGAAATTAAAACATAAAAGTCATTTTTCTTAAGGAATTATTAGCCCAGATCTTAAGCGGCAATTTGAAAGTTATTACCTGAACAGAGCAGAACAGTTGCGAAATTAATGTTGCAGAGAAGGGTCGTCAGGTATGAAACTATGTTAACAGGCAACTACAAAGTGAGCCCAGACAGCGTCAGATAATATCATTAAGGAGTAATTGCATTTCTCCTGTGCGGTAGAACAAATTGATAATTTGCCTCAAACCGCATCGTCGCGGCTATGACGTCATGTTTCACAGATTTGCTTCGTTGTCCCTCCAGTCTAGTGTAGAGCTTAATGGTATCTCGTAGCCATGAAATGGAGTAAGTGCATTGAAATGCAGTGAACAGATCAACGTCGATGAAATCAGTGAAGTAGTAATGACTTGAAATGTTACCATTGCGATCCGTTCTGATTTGCTGAACCTGCGATGGAATGACTGTGTACCAAACCAGAACAGCAAGTTTAAGGGGCTCCGGAACGCCCTATACTTGCAATGTTAAAATAACGCTTATAAATTACATCCTTCCTCACAAAGTATTTGAGGTAGGAAGTTGAACTTTTTACAGATTATTTATTGGAATATGGGCTACAACTTAACACAGGGATTTTACAAAATTTTAGTTCAGTTACTAAAGATGATTTTTTTTCAACTGTAATGAAAATTTACAAGATTTTTTTGCAATTTTTTATTTATATATTCAAAAATATACAGTTTTTTGGAAAAATGCTGTGTTAAATTATGCAGAAGGTACTGTGTAACATTTACTGAAAGTTTGAAACAAATATGTTTTTTAAGATCCTTAGAAAACATGTAATTAGTATGAGAAAATAAAAGTTTTGGGAATCGAGCGACAAAGATTGGATTAACTTTTTAGTGCATTCCAGGTCAATAGGATGGATTATCTTCATCCTCTGCAAACTCCTCCTCCAGCTTCCTCTTGTTCCTCCTCCTGTTTACTCTTGCTTGTATTTCTAGACTCTTTACAGCCCTGTCTGCAGCCCGAAGGCGTTCCTTGTCTAAAGCAAGCATCGCTCGTACCATGTTAGAACCTATCTTCATTCCCATATTTCTAAATACCTTGCACCTTACAATATTGCCATCATTGAAAGTCGCAACAGCATCATACTCACCAAAGTGAAGTGTTTCTATTCCAACAAATACAGTCTTGGGGATTCTCGACCATATAACACTATTTACATTTTCATTGGGGTTTTGAGTTTTTCCGTGAATACACTTTTTCAACAGCGATATATATTGAACCATCACAGGTTAGCCACAACACATACTTTATCTCACATCACTAAAATGTACCTGATAAACACGGACGTTAATAATAACACCATTTGACAGCAGTTTAACAGCGCCACAGTGGGTCACGCCCATGTAGAACACATTTCAAAAAAATTTAAAAATAGTTGTAGTCTTCGGAATTGAATAAATTATATATCTATTAAAAGGTAATAGTCTGCAGATTCAGAAAACGCAAAAAAGTAAAAATTGAACTTTTCATGATTTTGAGCCTTTCCGGAGCCCCTTAATTTTCATTTTACCATGAGCAGTAACCTTAATCATTAGGCTACCGGTCCATTTATTTCACTGTGATGCATTTAATTCTTTTCATATACAGGGCAAATAATCTAAATCTTGAACCACAGATATTGCGGAGATGGAAAGTGATACTGATGTGCGGTTTTCATAGATTTAATTGGTCCTCGCTTCGTATCATTAGCCAATGCCCTGATTGTAATAATACTTAGAACGTGTTTTTTTCAATCATACACTTTTCTAAAGAGAATCAATCTTAACGGAGTTAAAAAACTAAAAGTAGCATAAATTGTTAAGCCAGTGGTATTTTTTGCAGGAGACTACGCCAGTCCTTTACGAGGTATCGTATTTCGAAAAGTCTCAAACACCGACACTTGTTTGTGACATTCAGCCTACGTAGTTGCGAGATATGATGTTGTTATGTTTGCTTACAGTGTGCCTGTGCATTCCTTGAGTGCTTTACGGCCTGCTAGTCAGTTAGTGTTGCCAGTACAAACAATACGCCGTGAGTGGACGGTAGGAGTACCCAAAGCAGAATAAGCCACATGCTCATGTTGCATGGAGACCGTAGGAGAACAGTTTGTTCTTGTACAGTGTATGCGGTAAGTTATCCCAAAATACGTCAACCATCTCAGCAATTAAGACATTATGGGTATGAATGCCCCAAAATAGCTGAAGTATGGTAATATATACAGAGTGAGTCACCTAACATTACCGTTGGATATAATTCGTAAACCACATCAAATACTGACGAATCGATTCCACAGAACGAACGTGAGGAGAGGGGCTAGTGTAATTGGTTAATACAAACCATAAAAAAATGCATGGAAGTATGTTTTTTAACACAAACCTACGTTTTTTTAAATGGAACCCCGTTAGTTTTGTTAGCACATCTGAACATATAAACAAATACGTAATCAGTGCCGTTTGTTGCATTGTAAAATGTTAATTACATCCGGAGATATTGTAACCTAAAGATGACGCTTGAGTACCACTCCTCCACTGTTCGATCGTGTGTATCGGAGAGCACCGAATTACGTAGGGATCCAAAGGGAACGGTGATGGACCTTAGGTACAGAAGAGACTGGAACAGCACATTACGTCCAAATGCTAACACCTTTTTATTGGTCTTTTTGACTGACGCACATGTACATTACCATGAGGGGTGAGGTACACGTACACACGTGGTTTCCGTTTTCAATTACGGAGTGGAATAGGGTGTGTCCCGATATGTCAGGCCAATAGATGTTCAATGTGGTGGCCATCATTTGCTGCACACAATTGCAATCTCTGGCGTAATGAATGTTGTACACGCCGCAGTACATCTGGTGTAATGTCGCCGCAGGCTGCCACAATACGTTGTTTCATATCCTCTGGGGTTGTAGGCACATCACTGTACACATTCTCATTTAACGTACCCCACAGAAAGAAGTCCAGAGGTGTAAGATCAGGAGAACGGGCTGGCCAATTTATGCGTCCTCCACGTCCTATTAACCGCTCGTCGAACATCCTGTCAAGGGTCAGCCTAGTGTTAATTGCGGAATGTGCAGGTGCACCATCATGGTGGGATTGACGGAGGACATCGAAAGGGTGCAAAAAAGGGCAGCTCGTTTTGTATTATCACGTTATAGGGGAGAGAGTGTGGCAGATACGATACACGAATTGGGATGGAAGTCATTAAAGCAAAGACGTATTTCGCCGCGGCGAGATCTATTTACGAAATTTCAGTCACCAACTTTCTCTTCCGAATGCGAAAATATTTTGCTGAGCCCAACCTACATAGGAAGAATGATCATCAAAATAAAATAAGAGAAATCAGAGCTCGAACAGAAAGGTTTAGGTGTTCGTTTTTGCCGCGCGGTGTTCGGGAGTGGAATGGTAGAGAGATAGTATGATTGTGGTTCGATGAACCCTCTGCCAAGCACTTAAATGTGAATTGCAGAGTAGTCATGTAGATGTAGATGTTGATTCTGATACCACATACGTCGACGCGTTTCCAGTGGGACATTTTCGAGCAACGTTGGCAGATCATTCTGTAGAAACGCGATGTATGTTGCAGCTGTTTGGGACCCTGCAAAGAAGTGAGGACCTATGAGGTGGTCGCCAATGATTCTGCACCATACATTTACAGTCCACGGTCGCTGTCGCTCTACCTGTCTGAGCCAGCGAGGATTGTCCACGGACCAGTAATGCATGTTCCGTAGATTCACTGCCCCGTGGCTTGTGAAACCCGCTTCATCGGTAAACAGGTAGAACTGCAACGCATTCTCTGTTAATGCCCATTCACAGAATTTCACTCGATGATTAAAGTCATCACCATGTAATTGCTGATGTAGCGACACATGAAACGGGTGAAAGCGGTGACGATGCAGTATGTGCATGACACTACTTTGACTCAGTCCACCGGCTGTCGCAATGTCCCGTGTACTCATGTGTGGGTTCGTGGCAAAAGCAGCTAACACACCAACTGCACCCGCTTCTCCTGTGACGGGCCGGTTACGGACCCGTTTGCGTGCTACGACCATACCTGTTGCATACTGTTGGCGGTAGACGTTTTGCAATGTGCGGCACGTTGGATGCTCTCTGTCCGGGTACCGTTCTGCTTACACCCTGCAGGCTTCAGCTGCATTTCGTCGACACTCGCCGTAGATGAGAATCATCTCCGCCTTTTCAGAGTTCGAATACACCATGGTCACAGTTCCTACAACACTACACTATCACAGACGTCTGGTAACACGGTGTACTGCAGTTGGTCTGCGTGCCGAGACGAATGCAGAATACCAATAGCAGCAAGCGCTACATACGAACACTGCGACAGCTAGACCAAACCACAACAGTGCACTACAGCCACACTCGTAAACACGGTCGTCATCGTAAACATGTCCCTGCAGATGCTGCTCGCCGACCGTGGCCTGTGTTTGTTACAACACGCAACTGAACGTCGGAGGTTTCAAGCGTCAACTTTAGGTTACAATATCTCCGGATGTAATTAACATTTTACAATGCAACAAACGGCACTGATTACGTATTTGTTCATATGTTCAGATGTGCTAACAAAACTACCGTGTTTCCATTTAAAAAAACGTAGGTTGGTGTTAAAAAACATACTTCTGCGTATTTTTGGATGGTTTGTATTAAACAATTACACTAGCCCCTCTCCTCACGTTCGGTCTGTGGAATCGGTTCGTCAGTATTTGATGTGGTTTACGAAATACATCCAGCGGTAACGTTAGGTGACTCACCCTGTATATATTGTTACACGACAGGCTCATTACCATTATCAAGGACGTCTAGATGGAATTGACTATCATATTGAATCTATAGTAAAGCGTTCCTGTCATATCTCGGTGAGTATATTAGTTCTTGTAGTTGTCATACGTAAAAATACTGTCAAAACTAAACTGCCATAATATCTGACAAAAACGTATTTTTACGTTTCGGTAACTACAAGAACTATTATACTCACCGAGACATGACAGGAAGACTTTACTATAGAAGCAGTATGGTCATCACTTGATAATGGCAATAAGCCGAATCAGGCCTGTCGTGCGAAATGTTAAAAATCGTATTACCTTATTGCAGCTGTTTTGGAGCGTTAATTTCCATATTGTCTTATACCGAGGTACACTATGCGACGGGCCCAACAGAACGTAAAATCTCAGCAATTATTTATCAGCTTCTTGCGGTAGCGTTCTCACTTCCCGTGCACGTGGTCCCAGGTTCGATTCCCGGCGGGGTTAGGGATTTTTCCTGCCGCGTCTTGTAGTCATCATCGTCATCATTCATCCCCATTGCGCCGGCCGCGGTGGTCTAGCGGTTCTGGCGCTGCAGTCCGGAACCGCGGGACTGCTACGGTCGCAGGTTCGAATCCTGCCTCGGGCATGGGTGTGTGTGATGTCCTTAGGTTAGTTAGGTTTAAGTAGTTCTAAGTTCTAGGGGACTTATGACCTAAGATGTTGAGTCCCATAGTGCTCAGAGCCATTTGAACCATCCCCATTACGGTCGGAGGAAGGCAATGGCAAACCTTGCCTAGTACAGTGGTGCGGGTCCCCTACGCTCGTCGGACTATGGGACCTCCTCGTCATCATCAAACAGTTACGTGAAAGTGGCAGTGTAACACTAAGACAACGTAACAAAAGGAAACAAGTGACAACAGAAGAGGGGGAAATGAATGTTATTGCTGGTTCTGCAGTTGATCCACACGTTAGCTCCCGCGCAATCGCACGAGGAAGTGGCATGAGCCAGACAAGCGTCCTACGCATTTTCCATTGGCATAGCTCCCACTCCCTATCCTATCTTTCTCCATCAAGAGCTACATGGAAACAATTCTGATAATCGTGTTAACTTCTGTACATGGGTAGTAAGAAAGGATACTCCAGATGTAGCATGTGTCTTGCTTAGTGATGAAGCCACATTTACCAATCATGACCAGATAAACCGCAGAAACATGCACTATTGGTCTGCTGACAATCCCAGTTGGCTTCGCCAGGTGCAATGTCAGAGTCCTTGGAGTGTGAACGTTTAGTGTACGATAGTGAACTGTTCAGCTTACAGGCCTGTTTTTCATAGACGAAAACTGAACACGCACAAGTATCGCAGCCTCCTAACAGACTACATTCCACAGATGCAGAGGAACCTGTGGCTCTCCAGCCCATAGTGCGTGAGATATTACGGAATGTCTTCACTAATTGTCTCCAAATCCTTGAATTGGATGTAGAGGACCTGTAGCTTGTAGAGATGGGCAAAACTGTTCTTTTCAGAGATCGGTTTAGAACTGTTCACTCCCTGAAATGAATTAGCTCTTTTTCATGACTCACCACTCATTTACAATAGAAAATAAATGGAAGGCACATTGCCCTTTAAACTTGGTTTATTCCAGTACTATACCTGTATTTTGATCTTATTTGATCCTATTTTGAAGTAACACAGATAATGAGTAAGAATTTTGTATTGTTTGTTGAAATTTCCACGATATGACAAAGTTTTTGATTATTGAGTTATTTTGCACTATCGTGGTTTTTTGGGTCGTTGGAAAATGTTGTAACTTGAGATTTACATTAACAACATATTTGGCTATAATGTATTAAAATTTCATTAACGTCATACAAATACATCACATGCCATATATTTTTAAAGTGAACGTTTCCTTCCGAAGACGCCTAAAATCGCAAAATCCGTACCAGAATAAGAAAAAAAAATATAAATTTGACTGTAAAACGAAAGTGCTGCATATAGCCTTACACAGAATAAAACAAGGAAAATATTGGTGTATCACATTTTGCGATACGTTTATCGGTTCGCTCGTAATTAAAGCGTAAATTCGAGTGTCCATAATAAAAATCCTATAGTAAGAAGAGTCGTCAGGAACCTAATCTGATCAGTTTAAACAAATAAAAATAAAATAAAAACAAATGATGTATACATAACATAATAATGTAATATACATAGCGGTATTACTACGAAGAACAATATCCAGTGGGGACGAACTCCGATGCAGAAGCACTGAGTCGAGCAGGTCGAGCCGCGAGCTGTATTACTGCGTGAGCTAAGACCGCAGAGACCAGAGTGACACCTGAGTTGCTTTGCTCAACGCTCTGGCTAGAGTCGAGAACGGTGGGGTGAGCGTTGAGCGGGCGAGTTCCGAGGGTGGGGGGAGCGGTGAACTCACCCGCTCCAAGACAAATCGTCCGTTCCCTTGCGAACAGGTTGTTGCAAATAGTTCCTACGTTATCCGCTAGGTGGCTCTATGTCCTGTTGCTCGCATCAACTGCCCAGAGGGCAGGATGTGCGACTGAAACGATCGCCGCCAGAGTGCGATGTGAAGTTAAGCTGCGCCAGACACTGCACGCGGCAGACGACACACAGAGACGGCACGGCATATGTGAAACACAAAATCCAATGGGACACTGCACAATGCAGTCAGCCAAGGTAGAAGCAGGGCAGAGTCTGGCGCTGGCTGTGTTGTGTGGCGTGCACTGTGCTGTGACCAGCAGAGGCACTGCTGATATGTTTGGAGCTACCGTTCTTTTTTTCTGAATCACTGATTGTTCACTACTTTGAAAGATTGAACTCTATGAAACAGTTCAAGAGCGGATCCCCCATCTCTAGTAGCTTGGCCGTCCCATTCCCCTTATCTGACGCCTATAGAGTTTATTTTCCGTTGGGAAAGTTGAAAGACGCTGTCTGCAAGGACATACCAGCTACACCCGATGGTACGCAACGAAGTGTCTCTGCAGTCTGCTCGGAGACCTCCGCTGAAATGGTAGCACGTGTGCAGTAGTCGTTCCATACCAGACTGGAGGCATGTATTGCCGTTGCCGATGCTCATTTCGAACACAACCTGTGATGATCAGTGTGGTGTCACCGCCAGACACCACACTTGCTAGGTGGTAGCCTTTAAATGGGCCGCAGTCCATTAGTATACGTCGGACCCGCGTGTCGCCACTATCAGTGATTGCAGACCGAGCGCCGCCACACGGCAGGTCTAGAGAGACTTCCTAGCACTCGCCCCAGTTGTACAGTCGACTTTGCTAGCGATGGTTCACTGACATATTACGCTCTCATTTGCCGAGACGATAGTTAGCATAGCCTTCAGCTACGTCAATTGCTACGACCTAGCAAGGCGCCATTACCAGTTACTATTGATACTGTAATCATGTACCGTCAAGAGCGACGCTCATCATTAATGGATTAAAGTTAAGTATTCCACCAGCTACGTCCGTTTTTCTAAAGTCTAATTTCCTTGTCCTGTTCCAGACCTCACGCCAGCCTGCGTGAGCTAAAACGCGTGCCTTTCGGCTTCCTCTAGTACCCGTTGTTGGCTCTCCTGCCAACCCACAACAATCAGTTGTCTCGTTATTGGTCAAAACCCACATAACTTGCGTATGCACTTGCGTTGTTCCTTACTGTGTGCTACCACAGGTATTGTAGAAGTGTCTGTGTGGGAAATTTTCGAAATCCTATATCCCTTAAACGACTCGTCCTTGAATCCAGCAACAAACACCGCTGACATTTTAATTTACCCTACTTTTAGTTTTTGAATGTCATTAGCGATTATTCTGATTGAAAAGGTCATTCTTGCACACAAAATACACATTCTAAGTAACCTATTCTTCGAAAGTCGCACGCCAGTAGCACCTTCCATTTCCGTAATAATTGCGGTGCAAGTTTTAGATGATTCACATGGTATATTATATTTCATGTGACAGGGTAAAGTGCTGTGTTCAACTCTTCCATACTTCGCAGCTAGCAAATACTGCGTATCTCCCTCTGAACTGTTAAAGATATTTCTACCAAAACCAACTCCTATGACACTTCGTATAATGGTTTATACTGATAATAGTTATTTTCCATGCTAAACAACTTTCTGACACTCTAATGGCTTTTAGGTCAGCGAAGAACTCTCACTAAATACTTTATCATTAAGTAACTAAGTAAACAACATTTTGGTGTAACGTCTAAAATAACATAATATTTTCAGTTTCCGAGAGTTCAGTTTCATTTGTTGGATGCCATTATTTTCATTTGTTTTCAGTTCTCATTGTATGATGGTGTGATGCGTCTTAAACCTGAAGTACGAATAATTGAAAATGTTACCAACTAACAAGGGAATGGTCAGACTTGTCATGCCGAAACTTGTATTCCTTTTTTTAGTACTGTTATTTAACTGTGCAAGAGGTCCGTATGCAAAATTGTAGCTGCTGACATGAACTGGAAGTCACCTAAAAAAAATCACGAACATGGCTGTGTTTCCTGCTTGGCGCTTGCAGTGACGGCTGGCCATTCCTGGAAATGGCGAGTCGCGAGCGTTGTGTGCATGGTCGGGAGGTGCCGCCGTCTTATCGCGGCGTTCACTATCGCTGCACGGTTTTGGTGGAAAGGGGAAACGAATATTCGTTTCTGTGGCATGCCCGTCCTTTTAATTTCTGGTACGTATTTCGAAACATACCGTCCTGAAACTGGTTAGAGATATGAAAGATGTTCTGTACATGTTCATCTATACTCCGCAAGCCACTTCACGGTGAACATTCAGTCTCCCCTCATAGGTGATGGCGAACGCTGTAAATGTTTTGCTGCTTGCCATGGAGATACACCACAGACGCCAAATGAAGCAATCAACAGAAAACACGCGTGAAAATTATGTGTTGTGAGACATGGTTGTTAAACTTGTTAGACGAGCATGTAAATGGCGCAGACATGTGGCTAGAAACAACTGGAACACTCGATATTGCAGACTGTGACTCTACAGACGGCGAAGACACCGACGAAAGTTGCACTCATGAAGACTCTGCGAGTGATAGTGCCACGTACCATCGTCGATTATCTCCGAAAGTGACACCAGCAACTACAATTACCTTATCAGACAAAGAAAAATCGGTGACGTATTGGTTGAACGAAAGTGGTAAGAAACGCCTACGTGTCAGTACTGTTCAAAATAAGTATCGCTTTGACCATTCTCAACGTGAACTGTATAGATGCTAAAAGGAAGTCGCTGGACGACGTGAGAATCGACTGGAAATTGCGACGGAGATAAATGCGCGACTTTCTGAGCTATTTACCGATGCCAGACAACAGTCATTTAGTGTCAGCGATACAACTTTGCGTGAGTGGGCGCTCGGTATTGCCAACGCGATAGGCGCTAAAGAATTTACAGCTTCTCAAAGTTGGATTAGTCGCTTCAAAAGGTCACATAAAATTGTGGCAAGAAAAATAACAATTTGTATCGAGAAACAGGTCGGAAAATGAAGTGACCCAAATCGAAATGATAGCTTTTCTTACGAATGCAAAAAATAAGATCGCTAATTTTAGTGAATCGTACGTGTACAATGCAGATCAGTCAGGTTTTCAAAAAGAAATGCGTGCGAAAAGAACACTGTCATTCAAAGGGGAAAAACATATTCAGGCGATTGCGCAGTCCCCGACTGCACTCACCCATGCATACACTATAATGCCCATAATTAGTCTGGATTGTTCATTGCTGCCTAAACTATATGTGTGTCTTCAAGAACCAACTGGTCGTTTTGGACCACGTGTCAAAAGAACAATGTTCTACGCAAACAATCTTGTGGTAGACGCATCGAAGTCTCTAAAAAGAAAGGAAAGCGTTACACTTTCCATGCGTCATGCTTTTCTTGCGTTCTGCGGGAACAAATCTCTTCCCCTTCTAGATTCGTGGTCAGGTCATAAAAGGTCTGACTCATTAAAAGCTGTATTTCGAGCCCACCCTGACAAAGAAGAAGAGATACTTCCGATTCCACCCGGCACGACGAACGTAATTCAACCTTTAGACAGAAAATTTTTCCGTCAGTGGAAGGCATTTTACAGAAAACAGAGAAAATTATTGTGTGCAGATCACTGCAATTTCCTGTCTATCACCGTGACAATATTCTCAAGCTGCAATCAGTAGTACATTATCAATTTTTCTCCCCACGTTTTCAGAATTTGATTAAATATGCGTGGCACTCCTCGAAATATACTGATACTAGGCCTGATTCCTTCCTAACACGAGCCCAGGTTTGTCTATGAACATCTAACAACGTCTGTAATTCGCTGGGCTGTCATACGTCGTCTTTGCTTGTATGTTCTTGGTGCACAAAAAACCTATGTTTTGAACATTGTATCAATATTTCGCATTTTGCGGTAATTACAAGAAATAAAATTTGGACGTTCTAAACAGTATATTTATTTGTGTCTATTTCATAGCTATTTGGAAACAATGTTGTAGATAACATATCAGCCATATTTATCAACGAATGTTTATCATACGATCGCTTTCACGGGGAATCAGCTCTTTTACTGCTGTGGCAAGAGAGCGGCGCGTAGCTAACGCCACCTTGTCCCTAGATGGCGTTGGTATAACGTAGCGAGAGAGGTCAGGGTTGTACAAGAGGCAGTTATAAGCGCGGAAACCATGTGACAATGATGTCTTACTTCATAAAATTGTTTACAGACTTCCAGGTCATGTCAGCAGCTAAAATTCTGCATACAGACTCCTTGCAATATTAACTCACAGTGGTAAAAAAAGGAACACAGGTTTCGACATGACAAGTCTGACCATTCCCTTGTAAGTGTGAGTGAGTGTGGGAATCGGAATGTACAGTTTTGCTGTGAGCTACATATGTGAGGGAGTATGTTTATTGTAAAGTAGCCAGTTTTTGTACTTCAGTAAGTTAATGTTTACTTCGGTCCTTCATAACAATAAAGATGGCATTATTTTTATTTTACATGCTTGTTGGAATTAATTAAATACTGTGTTGGGATAAACATATATCAGAACTGGGTTTGGTCAGAAAAGAGAGATAACTGGGTTGTGTGAGTTGAAATACTGAAGGGATTGGCTACCACTTTATTCAGTCACTACATTACAGGCTGAAGCAGAACCTGGAGGGAACTTCTGTGTGAGATACTTTCCACAAATGACATTACACAGTTAATCTGGGATTCACGTCAAAATACAGCTCTCGATAGTGACGTGAAGGACCGAGAAGAGGTAAAAGAAAAGAAACTTCGCTTGGTTAAGAGAAACTGGAACGTTGTTTCAACTTTTACAAAACAAAGTCAAATTTACAAAGCACTTGGCAGTATGATCACATTTATCAGCATGACGTTGTATCCTCTCTGACCTGAGAGCATGCACGGATTCGGTTGGGAAGGATATAATAAAGTTATTGTATCCACTCCTGAACCAAGGTGGCTCACAACTGTTGCAAAACTAGTGCTTGGTATCTCGAGTAGCACCTCTGGGATGGAGTTCACGTCATAGTTGGTCCCACGGTCCCACAATGTTATATCGGGGACACATCTGGAGAGACTGCTGTCAACAGGAGTGTCTCAACATCACACAGTTTGTAGAGACTGCCAGACATTGCTATGATAAAAATGTCAGTCATAGTTGGTCCCATGGTCCCACAATGTTATATCGGTGACACATCTGGAGAGACTGCTGTCAACAGGAGTGTCTCAACATCACACAGTCTGTAGAGACTGCCAGACATTGCTATGATAAAAATGTCAGTCATAGTTGGTCCCATGGTCCCACAAAGTTATATCGGTGACACATCTGGAGAGACTGCTGTCAACAGGAGTGTCTCAACATCACACAGTCTGTAGAGACTGCCAGACATTGCTATGATAAAAATGTCAGTCATAGTTGGTCCCATGGTCCCACAATGTTATATCGGTGACACATCTGGAGAGACTGCTGTCAACAGGAGTGTCTCAACATCACACAGTCTGTAGAGACTGCCAGACATTGCTATGATAAAAATGTCAGTCATAGTTGGTCCCATGGTCCCACAATGTTATATCGGTGACACATCTGGAGAGACTGCTGTCAACAGGAGTGTCTCAACATCACACAGTCTGTAGAGACTGCCAGACATTGCTATGATAAAAATGTCAGTCATAGTTGGTCCCATGGTCCCACAATGTTATATCGGTGACACATCTGGAGAGACTGCTGTCAACAGGAGTGTCTCAACATCACACAGTCTGTAGAGACTGCCAGACATTGCTATGATAAAAATGTCAGTCATAGTTGGTCCCATGGTCCCACAATGTTATATCGGTGACACATCTGGAGAGACTGCTGTCAACAGGAGTGTCTCAACATCACACAGTCTGTAGAGACTGCCAGACATTGCTATGATAAAAATGTCAGTCATAGTTGGTCCCATGGTCCCACAATGTTATATCGGTGACACATCTGGAGAGACTGCTGTCAACAGGAGTGTCTCAACATCACACAGTCTGTAGAGACTGCCAGACATTGCTATGATAAAAATGTCAGTCATAGTTGGTCCCATGGTCCCACAATGTTATATCGGTGACACATCTGGAGAGACTGCTGTCAACAGGAGTGTCTCAACAACACACAGTCTGTAGAGACTGCCAGACATTGCTATGATAAAAATGTCAGTCATAGTTGGTCCCATGGTCCCACAATGTTATATCGGTGACACATCTGGAGAGACTGCTGTCAACAGGAGTGTCTCAACATCACACAGTCTGTAGAGACTGCCAGACATTGCTATGATAAAAATGTCAGTCATAGTTGGTCCCATGGTCCCACAATGTTATATCGGTGACACATCTGGAGAGACTGCTGTCAACAGGAGTGTCTCAACATCACACAGTCTGTAGAGACTGCCAGACATTGCTATGATAAAAATGTCAGTCATAGTTGGTCCCATGGTCCCACAATGTTATATCGGTGACACATCTGGAGAGACTGCTGTCAACAGGAGTGTCTCAACATCACACAGTTTGTAGAGACTGCCAGACATTGCTATGATAGAAATGTCAGCACCGTACTGTCGAATTCGCGTTCCCTACATCACTACCATCTGAAGTTAGACCTGATGGCCGCACACCATGACGCCAGAAGTATCGTTTCCGTGCCTTTCCACAACATTGGAAGAACGGGACCTCTTTGCTTGTCGCCAGTATGTTCGCCAAGGCGGGTCATCAGCGGTGGTGCAATACCGCGATTCGTCCCTGGACATAGCAATCCGTTAGTGTTGTGCTGTTAACGGTTCTCTGAGCCTGAGACGGCAGTTCTCCAGTCTGGCTGCTTCTAACGTCAAACGAATGGTGCTGGATGAGAAAGAGCTTTGCAAGGCGTCCATTACTTCTTCTTGGAACGAAGGCACACGCGTGTGAAGAGGCTACGATGTGCTTTCAAATTCAGATGGCTCCAAGCACTAAGGGACTGAACATCTCAGGTCATCAGTCCCCTAGGACGTAGAACTACTTAAGGGGCTCCGGAACGTCCTATACTTGCAATGTTAAAATAACGCTTATAAATTACATCTTTCCTCAGAAAGTATTTGAGGCAGGAAGTTGAACTTTTTTCAGATCATTTATTGGAATACGGGCTACAACTTAACCCAGGGATTTTACAAAATTTTAGTTTAGTTATTAAAGATGATTTTTTTTCAATTGTAATGAAAATTCACAACATTTTTTTGCAATTTTTTATTTATATATTCACAAATATACAGTTTTTTGGAAAAAGGTTGTGTTAAATTATGCAGAAGGTACTGTGTAACATTTACTGAAAGTTTGAAACAAATATGTTTGGAAGATCCTTAGGAAACATGTAATTAGTATGAGAAATTGAAAGTTTTGGGAATCGAGCGACAAAGATTGGATTAACTTTTTAGTGCATTCCAGGTCCATAGGATGGATTATCTTCATCCTCTGCAAACTCCTCTTCCATCCTCCTCTTGTTCCTCCTCCTGTTTACTCTTGCTTGTATTTCTAGACTCTTTACAGCCCTGTCTGCAGCCCGAAGGCGTTCCTTGTCTAAAGCAAGCATCGCTCGTACCATGTTAGAACCTATCTTCATTCCCATATTTCTAAATACCTTGCACCTTACAATGTTGCCATAATTGAAAGTCGCAACAGCATCATACACACCAAAGTGAAGTGTTTCTATTCCAACAAATACAGTCTTGGGGATTCTCGACCATATAACACTATTTACACTTTCATTGGGGTTTTGAGTTTTTCCGTGAATACACTTTTTCAACAATATTGAACCATCACAGGTTAGCCATAACACATACTTTATCTCACATCACTAAAATGTACCTGATGAACATGGACGTTAATAATAACACCATTTGACAGCAGTTTAACAGCGCCACAGTGGGTCACGCCCATATAGAACACATTTCAAAATAAATTTAAAAATTGTTGTAGTCTTCGGAATTGAATAAATTATATATCTATTAAATGGTAATAGTCTGCAGATTCAGAAAACGCAAAAAAGTAAAAATTGAACTTTTCATGATTTTGAGCCTTTCCGGAGCCCCTTAAACCTAACTAACCTAAGGACATCACACACATCCATGTCCGAGGCAGGATTCTAACCTGTGACCGTAGCAGTCGCGCGGTTACCGACTGAAGCGCCTAGAACCGCTCGGCCACCACGGCCGTCTACGAAGTGCTTCGTGCATAATATGGTGGTCCTCTCTTGTGTTACTTACACTATGTGATCAAAAGTATCTGGACAGCTGGCTGTAAACGACTTAAAAGTTCGTGGCGGCGCCCTCCATGGGTAATGCTGGAATTCAGTATAGTTTTGGCTCACCCTTAGCCTTGATGACAGCTTCCACTCTCGCTGGCATACGTTCAATCAGGTATTGGAAGGTTTCTTGCGGAATGGCAGCCCATTCCTCACGGAGTGGTGCACTAAGCAGAGGTATCGATGTCGGCCGGTGAGACCTGGCACGAAGTAGGCATTCCAAAACATCCCAAAGGTGTTCTATAGGATTCAGGTCAGGACTCCGTGCAGGCCAGTCCATTTCTGGGATGTTATTGTCTTGTAACCACTCCGCCATAGGCCGTGCATTATGAACAGGTGCTCGATCGTGTTGAAAGATGCAACCACCATCCCCTAATTGCTCTGCTTAAAACATCAATGTAGGACTGTGCTGTGATAGTGCCACTCAAAACATCCATGAAAAACACGACCACACCATAACACCACCGCTTCCGAATTTTACTGTTTGTAGTACACAAGCTGGCAGATAACGTTCACCGGGCATTCGCAATACCCACATACTGCCATCGGATCGCCACATTGTGTACCGTGGTTCGTCACTCCACACAACGTTTTTCCACTGTTAAATCGTTTATTGTTTATACTCTTTACACCGCGCGAGGCGTCGTTTGGCATTTACCGGCGTTATGTGTGGCTTATGAAAAGCCGCTCGACCATGAAATCCAAGTGAGCCGTGATGGCCCCGGCTTGTGCGTTGGTTTAAACCTTGACTGTTACTCTGCGTTTGGTTTCCCGCGGCTATTGCGGTGGTTCTCAACGTGGCAGCAGAAGTGTGTATCTATATTCGCACCTTGTACTATCTTTAGCCTGGTCCTTATAGTTTTCGGCTAGCCGGTGTGCGGGTGGTGTGGATCAGTCAGGATATCTCCATGCGGCGCAGTGGGCCGGGCCCGTTGGCGGTCTCTATGCAGTTTTGGAGTGTGTGGGAGCTGTTCCGATTGCTACGAGGCTCGTGGCTCACCGACCCAGGACATCAAGGTTGAGTGGTGATTTAATTACCGAAGTCAGTCTGTTCACATTGTGCTATTGCTTTTCATGGTTGGCTGTTGGGGGGGGGGGGGGTATTCCCGTGAGCAACAGCGAGTGTTCGAGATGGCGAAAGTGTTGGCCCACCACCCGGGGGAGTTTGACTGTATTTTGGTTATTTTAAGTCCAAGGGCACCAGCGGAATCTTCTGCCTTGTGGCCGTTAGCGTTCCGGTTACCTGTCCTGGCTGCTGACGTAAAATTCAGGCAGTGTCCTTTCCTCTCCATGTTGTCGCTGCCCAACATGTGTGTGTAGTTTTGCCAGCTTATGCATACTAGGTTGTGGGCGACTACGCCTTTTACGTTTTGGCATTGGAGTTCCTTGTGTACTGGTCGGGTGGAAAGGGAGTCGTCTTGTCGATGGGTCCGTTGACTGTCTCTTGGTTGGGTTGCCGGCGGATCGGACATACACTCCTGGAAATTGAAATAAGAACACAGAGAATTCATTTCCCAGGAAGGGGAAACTTTATTGACACATTCCTGGGGTCAGATACATCACATGATCACACTGACAGAACCACAGGCACATAGACACAGGCAACAGAGCATGCACAATGTCGGCACTAGTACAGTGTATATACACCTTTCGCAGCAATGCAGGCTGCTATTCTCCCATGGGGACGATCGTAGAGATGCTGGATGTAGTCCTGTGGAACGGCTTGCCATGCCATTTCCACCTGGCGCCTCAGTTGGACCAGCGTTCGTGCTGGACCTGCAGACCGCTTGAGACGACGCTTCATCCAGTCCCAAACATGCTCAATGGGGGACAGATCCGGAGATCTTGCTGGCCAGGGTAGTTGACTTACACCTTCCAGAGCACGTTGGGTGGCACGGGATACATGCGGACGTGCATTGTCCTGTTGGAACAGCACGTTCCCTTGCCGGTCTAGGAATGGTAGAACGATGGGTTCGATGACGGTTTGGATGTACCGTGCACTATTCAGTGTCCCCTCGACGATCACCAGTGGTCTACGGCCAGTGTAGGAGATCGCTCCCCACACCATGATGCCGGGTGTTGGCCCTGTGTGCCTCGGTCGTATGCAGTCCTGATTGTGGCGCTCACCTGCACGGCGCCAAACACGCATACGACCATCATTGGCACCGAGGCAGAAGCGACTCTCATCGCTGAAGACGACACGTCTCCATTCGTCCCTCCATTCACGCCTGTCGCGACACCACTGGAGGCGGGCTGCACGATGTTGGGGCGTGAGCGGAAGACGGCCTAACGGTGTGCGGGACCGTAGCCCAGCTTCATGGAGACGGTTGCGAATGGTCCTCGCCGATACCCCAGGAGAAACAGTGTCCCTAATTTGCTGGGAAGTGGCGGTGCGGTCCCCTACGGCACTGCGTAGGATCCTACGGTCTTGGCGTGCATCCGTGCGTCGCTGCGGTCCGGTCCCAGGTCGACGGGCACGTGCACCTTCCGCCGACCACTGGCGACAACATCGATGTACTGTGGAGACCTCACGCCCCACGTGTTGAGCAATTCGGCGGTACGTCCACCCGGCCTCCCGCATGCCCACTATACGCCCTCGCTCAAAGTCCGTCAACTGCACATACGGTTCACGTCCACGCTGTCGCGGCATGCTACCAGTGTTAAAGACTGCGATGGAGCTCCGTATGCCACGGCAAACTGGCTGACACTGACGGCGGCGGTGCACAAATGCTGCGCAGCTAGCGCCATTCGACGGCCAACACCGCGGTTCCTGGTGTGTCCGCTGTGCCGTGCGTGTGATCATTGCTTGTACAGCCCTCTCGCAGTGTCCGGAGCAAGTATGGTGGGTCTGACACACCGGTGTCAATGTGTTCTTTTTTCCATTTCCAGGAGTGTAGTTGGGCTGACTACCTGTCTCATCTAAGCGAATGTCAATATTTCAAGTGCAGACCGACCCCTGGAATCTTCTAAGCGCTGTTGGCTGTACTGCCTTTTCTTATTGGTATTTAATTTTGTATTTTAATGGTTCATAGCCAATGGTTTGAATTTGTATGCTTTTAGTTGGATTTTAAGTAATGGGCCTTCAGCCGTTATGAAAATTGAAAGTTCCTTACTTGTCAAGTCTTGCATTGTTTGGGCCTTCAGCCTCATTTAAAATATTTTTGGATAAAGCCTTGGGCTTTCTGCCTTGTAAAAATTTATTGTAGATATGTTTAGAATCAAGGGCCTTTAGCCGTTTTAAAAGTAAAATTCCTTATTCTTAAGTCTTAGATTGTTTGGGCCTTCAGTCTTCTTTTTTAAAATTATTTAAGGATAAAGCTTTGGGGCTTCTACCTTTGAAAATTTATTGTAATTGTGTTTTAAACCATGGGCCTTCAGCCGTTTTAAAAATTAAAAAAAAGTTGAGCTCTTAAGCCATAAGATTGTGTGATATATTCAGTCGATAGGTAAGGTCAGAGATTTACGCTGTAATGTTTGGGGCAACTAAATAAAGTTATATGTGTTCGAGTGTAACTGACAGCCGCTCATTTTTGGCCCCTTTCCACAATTCCAACTACCTGTTCTGTCCTGCGTAATTAACCAGGCGTTCCACGAAGTTTTCTCGCCTCCCGCGCAACTGTCATAGTACTTGCAGCGGATCCTGATGCAGTTTGCAGTTCTTGTGTGATGGTCTGGACAGATGTCTCCCTATAACACATTACGACCCTCTTCAACTGTCGGCGGTCTCTGTCAGTCAACAGACGAGGTCGGCCTGTACGCCTTGTTGTGACTTGGCAAGACAGCCAAGCCACTATGAGGAAGCCGAAAGGCTGGCGTGAGGTGTGGAACAGTTATAGGAGTTGGGTCTAGTAAAAAAGGTACGTAGCTTCTGGAATACTTAACTTTAATCCATAATTGGTGAACATCGTTCTGACGGTACATGTATCACAAGATAAATAGCAAACGATAATGGCGCATTGCTAGGTCGCAGCAAATGACGTAGCTGAAGGCTATGATAACTATCGTCTCGGCAAATGAGAGCGTAATATATCAGTGAACCATCGCTAGCAAAGTCGGCTGTACAACTGGGCCGAGTGCTAGGAAGTCTCTCTAGACCTGCCGTGTGGCGGCGCTCCGTCTGCAATCACTGATAGTGGCGACACGCGGGTCCGACGTATACTAGCGGACCGCGGCCGATTTAAAGGCTACCACCTAGCAAGTGTGGTGTCTGGCGGTGACACCACACGCCTTTGTGCTGTACGTGTCCCTTCACGTTTCCAATTCACTATCACATGGGAAACAGTGGAAGTGTGGAAACCTCGCGTACCGATGTATGACACTGGTGAAACCCAGTCACCTGATCGCGTTCGACATCCCTGAGTTCCGCGGAGCGCCGCATTCTGCTCTCTGACTATGTCTAATGACTACTGAGGTCGCAGATATGGAGCACCTGGCAGTAGGTGGCAGCATAATGCACCTTATATGAAAATTGTATGGTTTTGGGGGTTTCCGGATACTTTTGATCACATAGTGTTGATGTGATCGACTGGGAACCTGGCAACGAGTTCCTGTGCCCTCACATCCTCATGGAATCCAACATCAGGCAACTATCTCATCCAAATATATAAAATGTAATAGTCAGCCAACCGCTTGCACACAATTTCTTTTAAGGAAAAGCACATTAACTGGGTTTCGGTAGTTCAAAGACTATCTTAATCGGAATGGTAAAAATTACCAAGAAAAATTTATAAGGGGTAAATAATATTCACAACATAGGTACATATGTGAAAATTCTCAACCAAACCAGAAATCTGTACTTACATGCAATCACATAACAACTTCAAAATTTCAGCAGCACTGCTCTCGTCAAATGAAATGTTTCTGTTCCACGAGTCCAGCATAAATATCGTAATAAAAGGGACAGACATTTATCACAGAGTGATGAAACCATGGTTGCAAGTGGTGGAACAAGTTAACTGCTGTAGGCGGCTAAATCCGGCCCATACACAGCGCAAGAGGCATCAGACTAAACGGCATGTAAGCTGACACTGCCATTTAATGGACACAAGGATTAGTAGTGCCATGTAGTAACAAAAAGGCAAACTCATACACATCTACGTTAAGAGCAAAATTACATGGCTGTAGGTAACATATACCCTACTGGCCATTAAAATTGCTACACCAAGAAGAAATGCAGATGATAAACGGGTAGTCATTGGACAAATATATTATACTAGAACTGACATGTGATTACATTTTCACGCAATTTGGGTTCATAGATCCTGAGAAATCAGTACCCAGAACAATCACCTCTGCTCATAATAACGGCCTTGATATGCCTGGGCATTGAGTCAAACAGAGCTTGGATGGCGTGTACAGGTACAACTGCCCATGCAGCTTCAACACGAAACCACAGTTCATCAAGAGTAGTGACTGGCATATTGTGACGAACAAGTTGTTCGGCCACCATTGACCAAACGTTTTCAATTGGTGACAGATCTGGTGAATGAGATGGCCAGGGCAGCAGTCGAACATTTTCTGTATCCTGAAAGGCCCGTACAGGACCTGCAACATGCGGTCGTGCATTATCCTGCTAAAATGTAGGGTTTCGTAGGGATCGAATGGAAGGTAGAGCCACGAGCCGTAACACATCTGAAATGTAACGTCCACTGTTCAAAGTGCCGTCAATGCGAATAAGACGTGTAACCAATGGCACCCCATACCATCATGCCGAGTGATACGCTAGTATGGCGACGACGAATGCACGCTTCCAAAGTGAGTTCACCGCGATGTCGCCAAACACGGATGCGACCATCATGATCCTGTAAACAGAACCTGGGTTCAATCGAAAAAATGACGTTTTGCCATTCGTGCACCCAGGTTCGTCGTTGAGTACACCATCGAAGGCGCTCCTGTCTGTGATGCAGCGTCAAGGGTAACCGCAGCCATGGTCCCCGAGCTGATAATCCATGCTGCTGCAAACGTCGTCGAACTGTTCGTGCAGATGGTTGTTGTCTTGCAAACGTCTCCATCTGTTGACTTAGGGATCGAGACGTGGCTGCACGATCCGTTACAGCCACGCGGATAAGATGCCTGTCATCTCGACAGCTAGTGAGGGGGGGGTTGGGTTGTTTTGGTGAATGAGACCAGACAGCGAGGTCATCGGTCTGATCGGATTAGGGAAGGATGGGGACGAAAGGCGGCCGTGCCCTTTCAAAGGAACCATTCCAGCAATTGCCTGGAGCGATTTTGTGGAAATCACGGAAAACCTAAATCAGGAAGGCCGGACGCGGGATTGAACCGTCGTCCTCCCGGATGCGAGTCCAGACAGCTAGTGATACGAGACCGTTGGAATCCAGCACGGCGTTCCGTATTACCCTCCTGAACCCACCGATTCCGATCTCGTCCAACGTGAGCAGCAATGTCGGGATACGATAAACCGCAATCGCGATAGGCTACAATCCGACCTTTATCAAAGTGGGAAACGTGATGGTACACATTTCTGCTCCTTACACGAGGCATCACAACAACGTTTCACCAGGCAACGCCGGTAACTACTGTTTGTGTATGAGAAATCGGTCGGAAACTTTCCTCATGTCAGCACGTTGTAGGTGTCGCCACCGGCGCCAACCTTGTGTGAATGCTCTGAAATACAATCATTTGCATATCACAGTATCTTCTTCCTGCCGGTTAAATTTCGCGTCTGTAGCACGTCATCGTCGTGGTGTAGCAATTTTAATGACCAGTAGTGTAGTACATCAGCCTTTTTACTGATTGTTTCAAAGAAAGTAAAAAAAACTGACAATGTCAGTTGGATAAGGGGAATCGACATTCCCGACACTGCTGCGGGGAAAAATTTAAAAAAACCAGGCCATTCTAAGTAACGGCTCTAAACCTTGAAAGAAATTTTTATTACGCACCTGTAATTGTTCGTCATGAATAAAACCATCTTTAAGCGAGATGTGTTTGAAAATTTCCAATTCCTCAATGATATCGAGTCTGATACCTTTTTTCTCGGAATGGAAGGTACTGACATCTTGCATTTCTTTGGAAGATATCGCACGTTCGCTCTCCCGCTTTGAATCCCACTGAGCATGTCTGGGACACATTATGGAGACGGCTTCCATCACGTAAGCATCGACTGACCACTCTCCAACACTTGCGAACAGCTCTGGAGGAAGAATGGCCGCTATTGCCTCAAGACGAGATTGACGACACCGTTCTCGGTATGCCCCGACACTACCAAGCCTGTGTTACTGCCAGAGGTGGTCACACTCCATACTGGGCACATTAACCAGATGTCGGAATGTGTGTGCAAATCCGTTAAGATGGAAAACAATTAGAACACGGTCTTCTACCATTATGCAATTGCTTAAGTTCTATGTTCGTTACATTGTTTCTCTTTTACTATCATCTGTTTACAGTGTTTAGTGGTAAAATAAAAGCAAACTTGCAAAATTTCCGTTTCTTGCTTTGATTTTGGATACCAGTGTAAATTCAGTAAAATGGCGAGCTTGTGTAATGTATGTTCGACTACAAAGTCATGTGCTGTATTTCCCACAGTTAACAATGTTGTTACAGACCACCAAACGTTATATACAGCCCTCGATAAATTTAGTCCTGAACACAAAATCTGCTCTGCGTTGTAGGCAGAGTCGCAGTACATTCATGTTTACATAACTGGAGGGCAAATAAGATCTTATCTGTGCGGAACTGCCTACACTGAAAAGCGTAGTCGCTGCTAAAACGCACGCCCACCTGTTCACGTCCCACGGTCGACTGCAACAAGCCCGAAACATTCTGTTCGCCTCCCACGACTTGTTCGCCGAAGGTGCACGAAGTGCCTCGTCTGCATTGCATCGTGTTACTACTATTACTGGAATTATTAAAAGAACGCGATCAAATGAACTCGATTATAGTTTGATTCTTACTACTGAGTGTCACTACTCCGACTGCGAGTCAAATCAGAATTTAAATACACTACTGGTCATTAAAATTGCTACACCACGACGATAACGTGCTACAGACGCGAAATTTAACCGACAGGAAGAAGATGCTGTGATATGCAAATGATTAGCTTTTCAGAGCATTCACACAACGTTGGCGCCGGTGGTGACACCTACAACGTGCTGACATGAGGAAAGTTTCGAATCGATTTCTCATGCACAAACAATAGTTACCGGCGTTGCCTGGTGAAACGTTGTTGTGATGACTCGTGTAAGGAGGAGAAATGTGTACCATCACGTTGCCGACTTTGATAAAGTCGGATTGTAGCCTATCGCGATTGTGGTTTATCGTATCGCGACATTGCCGCTCGCGTTGGTCGAGATCCAATGACTGTTAGCAGAATATGGAATCGGTGGGATCAGGAGGGTAATACGGAACGCCGTGCTGGATCCCAACGCCCTCGTATCACTAGCAGTCGAGATGACAGGCATCTTATCCGCTTGGCTGTAACGGATCGTGCAACAACGTCTCGATCCGTGAGTCTACAGATGGGGACGTTTGCAAGGCAACAACCATCTGCACGAACAGTTCGACGACGTTTTCAGCAGCATGGACTATCAGCTCGGAGACCATGACTGCGGTTACCCTTGACATTGCAGCACAAACAGGAGCGCCGTCGATGGTGTACTCAACGACGAACCTGGGTGCACGAATGGCAAAACGTAATTTTTTCGAATGAATCCAGGTTCTTTTTACAGCATCATGATGGTCGCATCCGTGTTTGGTGACATCGCCGTGAACGCACTTTGGAGCTTGTTTTCGTCGTCGCCATACTGGCGTACCACGCGGCGTGACGGTATGGGGTGCCATTGGTTACACGTCTCGGTCACCTCTTGTTCTCATTGACGGCACTTTGAACAGTGGACGTTACATTTCAGATGTGTTATGACCCGTGGCTCTACCCTTCATTCGATTCCTACGAAACCCTACATTTCAGCAGGATGATGTACAACAGAATGTTGCAAGTCCTGTACGGACCTTCCAGGATACAGAAAATGTTCGACTGCTGCCCTGGCCACCACGTCTGGTCAATGGTTGCTGAGCCACTGTCACAATATGCCAGTCACTACTCTTGATGAGCTGTGGTATCGTGTTGAAACTGCATGGGCAGGTGTACCTGTAAACGCCATCCAAGTTATGTTTGACTCAATGCCCAGGCGTATCAACGCCGTTATTACGGCCAAACTTTACAGAAGCTCTTCTGCGAAGGTAGGAGACGAGGTACTGGCAGAAGTAGAGCTGTGAATACCGGGCGTGAGTGGTGCTTCGGCAGCTGAGATGGTAGAGCACTTGCCTGCGAAAGGCAAAGGTCCCGAGTTCGAGTCTCGGTCGGGCACACCGTCTTAATCTGCCAGGAAGTTTGATATCAGCGCACACTCCGCTGCAGAGTGAAAATCTCATTCTGGAAACATCCCCCAGGCTGTGGCTAAGCCATGTCTCCGCAATATCCTTTCTTTCAGGAGTGCTAGTTCTGCAAGGTTCGCAGGAGAGCTTCTGTAAAGTTTGGAAGGTAGGAGACGAGGTACTAGGAGAAGTAGAGCTGTGAGTACCGGGCGTGAGTCGTGCTTCGGCAGCTCAGATGGTAGAGCACTTGCCCGCGAAAGGCAAAGGTCCCGAGTTCGAGTCTCGTTCGGGCACACAGTCTTAATCTGCCAGGAAGTTTCATATCAGCGCACACTCCGCTGCAGAGTGAAAATCTCATTCTGGAAATGAAGGTTATGTTTATAATTGCCATGTGAAGTATGGGTGTGAACGCTTTGTCTCCCAGAGCCAGTAACGTCACACGGGTTAACAGAGATGTGCGGCGACACCTCTGCTCCTGACTACAGCACGGATCACAGGAGCAGAAACAAGGCGTTTCTGGCGACTCTCAGTTTTGCATAGAGCTTCACTATGGTCACAACGATGTATCGAGATTCGGAGGAGATGGTTTCAGTGACAGGTAATTTGCCCAGCAAGTGTTACGTTTCTTTCAATGGCCACGAATATTTTCTATTTCCGATGACTGCCTTTCACAGCGCAGAGCAAGACCGCCTGTTTCACTTTGCTATCGTGATCTGCGTCGATACAGACGACGTTCGCCGACTAAACTGCCCAGCCAGATCTATGGAGCTCTCACTGGGAACTTTTCGTCATGCATGGACGAGAGCCTGCCACGCCACCACTCGCTAGCACACTGTTGGTGAGCCCTGGCATACAGTTGAAGCAGCATGGAATCACATACGCATATGCCGCCCTAGCCCAATGAGAGTCAATAAGCAGTGAGATTATAGCCATTTTTGGGTCTACAGATGGCACCTATGTGTACTGAATTAGGCACCCTGTAAGGGATCCACGATCCCACGAACATAGATATTAGTATCCGACATCCAGGTCGATAGCAGACAGGAGTCGATTGTCGAGCGCTGCAGGAGGCAGTGTCGAGTGCGCAGTAGTACTGGAGAGTGTCGAGTGAGAAGTAGCACTGAAGAGACGGCCAAGAATGGTGGTCGAGTGAGTAGTAAACGGTAAATCCACCGTAGTATGACAAATTAGCGCGTCCCCCTGATCGTCGTGGGGTGGACCCTCATCGATACCGATTCGCGAGTGATATGAAACCAGAAAGTGACAAGTGCCGAATTTCGTGTTTGGCGTCAACCGCATCGGCCAGCAACTACCATGGATTGCAGTGAGGATTGTTGTGAATGTTAACCATCATCATTGCGCGTGACGAAGTACTTGAAATCAGCAACCAACAAAAAGATATAACTGCGATTAGACGTCTAAGGTGAAGGTAGGGACTGCCTCAAAATTTGTGTGTTAGTTGGAAATACATTTCAGTTTGTACATCGCAACCTTTCTGGTCTTTAATAATAGACAAACTTTCAATCATTAACTATTCCGTCTCAGAACAGCCTCACTTGGTTGAAATATCCCCGAAACCACAGCAGAAAAACCGATGGCCGTTCATCCATTAAGCACACGGTCATGTAATAATAGTAATTAACTGTTTGTCGGCTTCGGTAATTCACCCAAAACCCAATGAAGGAGTTTAAACTGGGGTGTTTCAATACCAATTACAAATTAAATCATGTATTTCTTCTGCTGCACTATGTACGCGCGATAAGTAAAATTTCGTTACTTAAAGAAATACAGCGACCTGTCAATTCTTCTGTAGTCTTATTTAGTCGAGACGCGTTTTGGGTTTTTACACATCTTCAGTTTATCGCAATACTGTTTTATCTTTGTCAACATAACCTTTCGATTGACCGCAGTTTCATCGCAGCAGCTGAGTCGAGTAAATAACAGTTCCTTTATCTACTATGTTTCCCGGTTAGTGTATTTAAATTTAGTTATTAATTACGTGTACTTCCTATTCTTCTGTAGCTTGCAGCTCCTTTTTACGTCTTTATATGTATGGCACAAGTACTGTCAGGTTTATTGATGCACTGTTACAGGGAAATATGAGACATGGGACCGACGAACGCATTTGTTTGTACTGGAAATTACTATTGTCCCATTAGTCTGTGTATAGGCTTCAATTCTTCCATGCCACCCACACTTTCCCCATCAAACTTCGGTCATCGTCAGAAAGAGCTCTCACTATTGAATAAGGGGGACTAGTGTGTGTGTGTGTGTGTGTGTGTGTGTGTGTGTGTGTGTGTGTGTATGCGTGAAATCCTAAGGGACCAAACTGCTGAGGTCATCGGTCCCTAGACCTACACACTACTTAAAGTAACTTACACTAAGGAAAACACATACACCCATGCCCGAGGGAAGACTCGAACCTCTGGCGGGAAGGGCCGCTCAATTCGTGACATGGTGCCTCTAACCGCCGGGTCACTCCGCGCGGCTAAATGCTGTAGTGTTTCGATGATATTCATTGAAGCTGACCTATATTGACTGTGAGACCAGTCATAAACATATTATATCCTTCCTAGAATACCATCGGCGTTTCAGAAATTTAAGGATATGAGATATACCACAGGTCTCAACTAAGTCATCGTTTTGTAAAATCATTCCTGTTCACTTTTTATCGATATATATGTACCTAAGCATAATTCCAAGACTTGTTTTCCAGTGTCTCGTCATGCGATTCTGTGCCAAAGATCAACGTCGTTTTCATTGTCATAACAAACAAAGCGTTTAAAATACATGCGTTCAATCTAGTGCGTCCTCAGTCTGTTCTGATGCGATATAGAGTTCAAATACATGGTTATTACAAATGATTGAAGCGATTTCACAGCTCTACAATAACTTTATTATTTGAGATATTTTCACAATGCTTTGCACACACATAAAAAAACTCAAAAAGTTTTTTTAGGCATTCACAAATGTTCGATATGCTCAGACATCAAGCCGATAATCAAGTTCCTCCCATACTCGGCGCAACATGTCCCCATCAATGAGTTCGGAAGCATCGTTGATGCGAGCTCGCAGTTCTGGCACGTTTCTTGGTAGAGGAGGTTTAAACACTGAATCTTTCACATAACCCCACAGAAAGAAATCGCATGGGGTTAACTCAGAAGAGCGTGGAGGCCATGACATGAATTGCTGATCATGATCTCCACCACGACCGATCCATCGGTTTTCCAATCTCCTGTTTAAGAAATGCCGAACATCATATTGGAAGTGCGGTGGAGCACCATCCTGTTGAAAGATGAAATCGGCGCTCCATTTGTGGCATAAGCCAATTTTGCAGCACGTCCAGATGCACGTGTCCTGTAACGTTTTTTTCGCAGAATAAAAAGAGGCCGTAAACTTTAAACCGTGAGATTGCACAAAACACGTTAACTTTTGGCGAATTGCGAATTTGCTGCACGAATGCGTGAGGATTCTCTACCGCCAAGATTCGCACATTGTGTCTGTTCACTTCACCATTAAGAAAAAATGTTGCTTCATCACTGAAAACAAGTTTCGCACTGAACGCATCCTCTTCCATGAGCTGTTGCAACCGCGCCGAAAATTCAAAGCGTTTGACTTTGTCTTCGGGTGTCAGGGCTTGTAGAAATTGTAAACGGTAAGGCTTCTGCTTTAGCCTTTTCCGTTAGATTTTCCAAACCGTCGGCTGTGGTACGTTTAGCTTCCTGCTTGTTTTATTCGTCGACTTCCGCGGGCTACGCGTGAAACTTGCCCGCACGCGTTCAACCGTTTCTTCGCTCACTGCAGGCCGACCGTTGTTTTCCCCTTACAGAGGCATCCAGAAGCTTTAAACTGCGCACACCATCGCCGAATGGAGTTAGGAGTTGGTGGGTCTTTGTTGAACTTCGTCCTGAAGTGTCGTTGCACTGCTACGACTGACTGATGTGAGTGCATTTCAAGCACGACATACGCTTTCTCGGCTCCTGTCGCCATTTTGTCTCACTGCGCTCTCGAGCGCTCTGGCGGCAGAAACCTGGCTTCAGCCGAACAAAACTTTATGAGTTTTTTTACGTATCTGTAGTGTGTCGTGACCATATGTCAATGAATGGAGCTACAGTGAATTTATGAAATCGCTTCAATCATTTGTAATAGCCCTGTATATTATCGAAAAAAATGAAAAATGTGGAACATGTGAACGGTGACTCTTCGTAATATAGTTTGATACCCAAGAAATGAAAGAGTGTTCTTTCCAGCGCTTTAACTGACGTTTAAAATTCTATCTGAAGTGCAAGTACATCGAATATCATTTTGAGAAGTGCATTCATAATACATCAACAATGAAAATCTTTGGAACAGACGTCAAGTAAGTGTGAGGCGACCTGCTAATCCCGCAGGACGGGAAAGATAGTATAAATTTTGGAAAGGGCCATAATACGGGGCTGTCAGTTACATTCGAACATACAACTTTATTATTTGATCAAACATTACAAGGAGCCCAAAAAAAATTTTTAAACACACAGCTTTAATCTTTGGAACTTAATTACTTTAATTTAAAAACGGCTGAAGGCCAATAACTTAAAGCGCAAGCACAATCAGAAATTTAAGAGGTAAGACTTATCTTAAAACAGTTCTTTAGTTAGGCTGAAGTAAACAAGTTAATTTCAAATCGGCTGAAGGCCTAACACTTAAAACCCCATGACATTAAATTTTTTTAAAATGCTAAAGGTCTTAGGTGATACAGTTCTTTAATTTAGGCTGAAGGCCTTAAGAGCAAACAACTCAAACTCAAAATCGGCTGAAGGCCCAAAACTTGAAAAAAAATTCAACAACATTAAAATTTTGGCCTGCCGCGGTGGTGTAGCGGTTCTAGGCGCTCAGTCCGGAACTGCGCGACTGCTACGGTCGCAGGTTCGAATCCTGCCTCGGGCATGGATGTGTGTGATGTCCTTAGGTTAGTTAGGTTTAAGTAGTTCTAAGTTCTAGGGGACTGATGACCACAGATGTTAAGTCCCATAGTGCTCAGAGCCATTTGCACCATTAAAATTTTTAAAGTGTCAAAGGGCTTACGTGAAACAGTACTTTAAACTAGGCTGAAGGCCTTAAGAGCAAAACAACTGTAATTAAAAAAAGCGGCTAGAAGCCATACAAGTACGAACAACAAGAACAATTTTTAAAAAAATAGGGCTGTACACCCAAAGGCGCTCAGATGTTCGGGGGTCAGCCTGTAATTCACACACAAACGCTCGCTAATGTGAGACAGGCAGTCGGGCCAACCATTCTCTGTCCGACGACAACCCAACCGACCGACAGTCAGCGGAGCCACCGACAAGATACACTCCTGGAAACGTAAAAAAGAACACATTGACACCGGTGTGTCAGACCCACCATACTTGCTCCGGACACTGCGAGAGGGCTGTACAAGCAATGATCACACGCACGGCACAGCGGACACACCAGGAACCGCGGTGTTGGCCGTCGAATGGCGCTAGCTGCGCAGCATTTGTGCACCGCCGCCGTCAGTGTCAGCCAGTTTGCCGTGGCATACGGAGCTCCATCGCAGTCTTTAACACTGGTAGCATGCCGCGACAGCGTGGACGTGAACCGTATGTGCAGTTGACGGACTTTGAGCGAGGGCGTATAGTGGGCATGCGGGAGGCCGGGTGGACGTACCGCCGAATTGCTCAACACGTGGGGCGTGAGGTCTCCACAGTACATCGATGTTGTCGCCAGTGGTCGGCGGAAGGTGCACGTGCCCGTCGACCTGGGACCGGACCGCAGCGACGCACGGATGCACGCCAAGACCGTAGGATCCTACGCAGTGCCGTAGGGGACCGCACCGCCACTTCCCAGCAAATTAGGGACACTGTTGCTCCTGGGGTATCGGCGAGGACCATTCGCAACCGTCTCCATGAAGCTGGGCTACGGTCCCGCACACCGTTAGGCCGTCTTTCGCTCACGCCCCAACATCGTGCAGCCCGCCTCCAGTGGTGTCGCGACAGGCGTGAATGGAGGGACGAATGGAGACGTGTCGTCTTCAGCAATGAGAGTCGCTTCTGCCTTGGTGCCAATGATGGTCGTATGCGTGTTTGGCGCGGTGCAGGTGAGCGCCACAATCAGGACTGCATACGACCGAGGCACACAGGGCCAACACCCGGCATCATGGTGTGGGGAGCGATCTCCTACACTGGCCGTACACCACTGGTGATCGTCGAGGGGACACTGAATAGTGCACGGTACATCCAAACCGTCATCGAACCCATCGTTCTACCATTCCTAGACCGGCAAGGGAACCTGCTGTTCCAATAGGACAATGCACGTCCGCATGTATCCCGTGCCACCCAACTTGCTTTAGAAGGTGTAAGTCAACTACCCTGGCCAGCACGATCTCCGGATCTGTCCCCCATTGAGCATGTTTGGGACTGGATGAAGCGTCGTCTCACGCGGTCTGCACGTCCAGCACGAACGCTGGTCCAACTGAGGCGCCAGGTGGAAATGGCATGGCAAGCCGTTCCACAGGACTACATCCAGCATCTCTACGATCGTCTCCATGGGAGAATAGCAGCCTGCATTGCTGCGAAAGGTGGTTATACACTGTACTAGTGCCGACATTGTGCATGCTCTGTTGCCTGTGTCTATGTGCGTGTGGTTCTGTCAGTGTGATCATGTGATGTATCTGACCCCAGGAATGTGTCAATAAAGTTTCCCCTTCCTGGGACAATGAATTCACGGTGTTCTTATTTCAATTTCCAGGAGTGTACGTTCCACTTCACCCGACTAGCGCACGACAGGGAGTTCAACGGAACAGCGTAGAAGATATTGGCGCCCATAACCAATTATACATGGAGCTGTCAAACTACGCACCGTGCTGGACAGCAACAACACGTGGATGAAACTACACTGCCTGAAATTTACGTCAACGGCCAGGGCAGGTAACCGGAACGTTAACGGCCACAAGGCAGAAGATTCCGCTGGTGCACTTCAATTCAAATAACCAAATACAGAGAAACTCCACCACAGTGTGGCTAGAATTTTCCAACTTGAAAACCACATTGTTGCTCCTATGAATATCCCAACAGCCAACAACAAACTCCAAACGACACAATGTGAACAGTCTTGACTTGCTGGTAGGTTAAATCAGAACTCAACTTTCGTGTCCAGAGTCGGTGAGCCACGGACCTCGTAGCAATGGGAACAGCGCCACACACTCTCTGACACCGCGTAGAGACCGCCAGCGGGCCCCGGCCGAATTACGCCGCGCTGAGAATTCCTCACTGCTCCATGCCAATCGACCGACTGAGAGGCAGTACACCGACAACATTTAAAATAACTTGTCAGTCAAAATCGCACAAACTACACACAGTTTCATGAACACTTTCCCGAGGAACTAGACAATGCTAACGGCAGTGACTGTACAATAACAAGGACAAATCACTAGTCGGCACACACAGCCAACCCATAAGCGATCTCCGGCCAAATACACGTCGTCCGACAAGACGACCGACCGACGACCAACCATAGTCGTCCCTACTCCAATCATGTGTGTGGGCAACCGTCGGACGGGTCATGGTGGTCCGTTCCTCACTGCTGCCGCGTCCCGACTGAACTTGTGCCGTGTGCCAACTCAAACACTGCCAGGTCCGAACTAACTCCAACATATTTTTTTTTTCCTTTATTGGGTTTCGATTCCCCCTAAAGGGGGCAGGCTGGCAGCAGCTTATTACGCCGCTCTTCAGCCTACAGAATTTGTTTTAAAAAGATGAAGATAATAAAAAATAATAACAGTTGGCGATAAAATCGGTGACGTAAAGATAAAAATGGCAGAAAATTCTGGAGCGTAAAACATAAAACACAGGGTCGATGAAGCTAATAAAACACACAGGAAGCAGAAAAACAATAGACAGACAATTAAAAAAACACGGCGACAGTCTGGGTTCTGTTCGCAAGAGATATAAAAAGCACACCCAGCGACAACATGATTTCTGTTCGCAACACTGTGGAAGGACGCACAACACCGAACAGTCACTTAAACACTGCGCTAAAAGTTGGCACAAATACGACATACCACACCCGAGAGCAGGTGGGGGGAAACCGGTCAGATGACAGGAAAAAGGGGGGGGAAGGAGAGGAAAAGTGAAGGGGGAGGGGGGAAAGGAGCCAATGGAAGAGGAGGATCCATAAGAGGGGTGGGGGGTGCTGAGCAGACGGGCCAGGGATTGGGGAAGGCAGAGGAGGGGAGTACAAAAGGACTTGGGGGGGGGGAGGGAGAGAAAGGAGATGATAGGCGGGGAGAAAACACAGGATGGAAGGGGGGAGGAAGAGGGAGCCCAGGGAAAGGACGGAGGAAAGGAGGGGGGGGGGTTGAGGATCAGAGGTGATAGGAAGGATAAATGGAGGGAGAGAGGGCATCATCCGAGAGGGGGAGCTGATGGAAGCCACCTTGGGAAAGGAGATGTAGGGTGTAGAGATGGAGGGTAGGGGGGACACAACGGTGAAGACGTGGCAGGGGGCGGGGATGGGAGAGGAGGGGAGCAACCAGGGGGTGATGGGGTTCAAGACGGCGGGAGGTGTAGAGGATGCGGATATGTTCGAGGAATAGGAGCAGATGGGGGAAAGGAATGAGATCATAGAGGATCCGCGTGGGGGACGGGAGGCGTATACGGAAGGCGAGGCGGAGTGCATGACGCTCCAACATATGACGACCGGGAAGTAATAGCAATCCAGAAAAGATAATACGGCAAGGCCTTTATCGATAAGCGCTGCTGCTGCCGCTGACGGGCAGGCAAGGCAGCAACTCAGTGACACCAGTAATTGAAAGTTAACATAACGAGGCGGTGGTACGGTAAAAACAGTGTGTTAAATAAGAGTTGGCACGAACACGAGCCACGCATGGCTGAAAGTGAAAGGTAATTAATTAACAATTAGGAAACTGTTCTCATTAGATTCCTCCTGTTACAAACAGACCTTCAGTTGACACATTCGTTTGTCTCCGACATGAGACTACAAAACGACAACAAACTGAGGCTTACAATAAATAATAACAACAGAAAGGAAACGGCTTGCAGCAGTCATCTAGTTCAGGAACCGCCGAAGGCGAGCGAAACGTGACACGGGCCGGGTGTGCCGGCCGCGGGCGGGACAGCGCCCATCTTACCTGCCCTTTGCTTGCTCCTACACCGGAGTATTCCGCGCAGCGCGACATTTGACTTAGTATTGCGATGTGGCATTTTATGGTCAACACGACGCTCCCCACCTCGACAGCATCGTGGTGTCAGCGCTGTTTACCCTTCACTATTTGTTCGCGATATGAAAGACATTCACTGGTCTCGTGCCTGTTTACACAAAAAGAGGCGGTTCTCAGCTACGCTACAGATCAGTTTGCATGGAAATAAATTTATTTATGAAAATACAAAGTACAGTCTCCAACAAACTTTACATATTAACATACTCCTTTACCTTTAACCCAAATGAATACAGATTCATTTACAGATATTTTTCTCTTATTACGAGTATACAAAGACAATGCTGAAGTAGACATAAAAGCTGATTTACCAAAGTCTTTATTTGCAAGTTCTGCCATATGGTAGGTACGATAGGCAATAATGTCTCTATCAACAAAACTTTCAAGTCCTGGAACAGTAGGTACTCCTGTACCTCCACGTACAATGGCTACAGTAAGCCAACCATTACCATGTGAAAACGTATCATTAATGTCAATATTAAAATTAAGTCTGCAACCACAGAAAACACAAGGTCCGTCGACAAGTGCGGTAGCAGCAACACTCTTAACTGGTATGCGGTTCTTCTTGTCTCCAGCTGTTGTGGCGAACTCGATGTTCTCGATGGTTTTATACACTGTCTGTTTAGAACGGCGACGAATTCTCACTGGGAATTACAGAGGAGAGGAACGAGAGTTCTCAGTACATATTATGCAGTCAAATAAACGACGGGTACTGCATATTTGCTGTGAAACGGTATTAAAATACCTTGCACAAAGAATTGAGCCCGCATCTCGTGGTCGTGCGGTAGCGTTCTCGCTTCCCACGCCCGGGTTCCCGGGTTCGATTCCCGGCGGGGTCAGGGATTTTCTCTGCCTCGTGATAGCTGGGTGTTGTGTGATGTCCTTAGGTTAGTTAGGTTTAAGTAGTTCTAAGTTCTAGGGGACTGATGACCATAGATGTTAAGTCCCATAGTGCTCAGAGGCATTTTGAACAAAGAATTGAAAGGTTTAGTTCATAATGAAAGAAATTAGTGGTACGTACAGCAAAATTTCTGAAGTGCCACGCACTATTCCACTGTCACTCGCAATAGTTTTCGACTCAATCAAAGGAAGAGTAAGGAGCTTTTCTATATTATGCAAGCGAAGGACGTTGATAAAGTTAAGGGGTATTCCCGAAACGATTTTCCGATTTAAAACTCACTGTTGCTGGATTTATGAAGAAAAAAGAAGAACGAAAATTACAACATCCCGAATGGAATGCAGATCTTGTGTTATAAATCGAATCTGTTATACACTGCACAGAACCAGGCATTGCAAGACGAGAAACTACTTATTTCTGATTTAATGAGGATGAATTTGAAAAGAAAACTGCACTGTGAAAGGGACAAGTGCTGACACAGAACACCGTTTATTGCCCTAAGCTCACTGGTGTTAAAGAAAACGCGCTGTTTCAAGAATTCATTGCGCCGTGAAAAAATTACAAGCACAGTTTCCGTTTTGAGGAGGCTGTCGGTCTTACACGTGTTTTCGAGATGTTTGCTAGACCGTTTTCCGTTTCAACTGAAAGTGCTATTTTGCATGTTCGTATGGAACTGATTGACCTGCAAGGTAATTCCAGTTTTAATGATAAACCCTTCTGCGTTGAAACTGTCCAGGACGTCTACTTTGCTTTCAACAGGCTGAAATTCCACGTCTCCATATTGAGGTTTCAAAAGTGCCACAACATTTCGCTCGACATATTCGTGCGCAAGACCATTTTTCGATTGTGCAGCTACATAAGTCACGATTAAGTGGCAGCCTGAGTGCGAAAATCTGTGAGATTGTCTGTGTGTCTACTTATTGGCGACAGTTTGTACCAGATAAAAATTATGTCTTTAGCGCATCAAAAACAATTAAATAATACAGAAAATTTGTTTTGCGTGTCATCTATTGAGAGAAATGTTGAAATATGAAGTCAAGTCTTATGCAGTGCGACTGAACTGCCATTTCAAAGTGGCACATTCGCAGTTTCCCCCTCTTCCCCCACCTTGCGCTCAGACAGCATGCGGAGTCGTCGGGGAAGTGTGCAGTGATGGTTGAGGCACTGACATTTGTGCCAGGACACAGCTCACGAGCCGAAATCTTGTCTGCCCATGATCTAGGAATTTGAATTTAAAGTCTCAAATTGTTTATTATGGCCTTTTAATAAATTATTTAAACATTACTTGTGACGAATTGCTGTTTGTGTCTTATAAACCTTACAAACATTTTTTGTCAACATATGTTGACGAGATAGTATAAAGTTCAAAATTAGTAAAATACTTTTATAAATATCAGAGAAATGGTGCATAACGAGTCATATGCGTTGAGACATGTGTCTTCTTAAGAATATTCTGTTTGCAGTGGAGATTATAAAAGAGGTTTTCCTTTGATACTTGATGAGCAGCTGCTTTCCGATGTCATCCCGAATACCCACAACAAAAAACAAATCCAAGCAATAGGAAAGTAGAGGTAAGTTACCTGATAGATTTGCTTTAACTTAGAGGCACAAAGAATGGAGAACGCACATTATTAAGATATTCACTTCTATTAGGGTCACTCCAAAAGAAATTCACACTATTTTTTTTTTTTAAATCCATATCTTATTTTCCATGCTTGAAAGTTTTACAGTGTGTAGATACATCCTTTAGGAACAATATTTTCATTTCTCCACATGATTTCCATCCCTCTCAACTGCCTTACGCCATATTGGAACCAGCGCCTGTATACAAGCATGGTAAAATTCTGGACCAACCTGTTGGAGCCACTGTTTGGCAGCGTGCACAAGGGAGTCATCATCTTCAAACCTTGTTCCACGAAGATAGTCTTTCAGCTCCCCAGAGAGATGATAGTCACATGGAGCCAAGTCAGAAGGCGGGTGTTTGTGTTGTCCATCCGAGTTTTGTGATCGCTTCCATGGTTTTTTGACTGACATGTGGCCGTGCATTTTCGTGCAACAGCAAAACATCCTGCTTTTGCCGATGTGGTCGAACACGACTTAGTCGAGCTTGAACTTTCTTCAGTGTCATCACATATGCATCGCAATTTATGGTGGTTCCATTTGGCATGACGTCCACAAGCAAGAGTCCTTCGGAATCGAGAAACACCGTAGCCATAACTTTTCCAGCAGAAAGTGTGGTTTTGAATTTTTTTTCTTTGGGTGAATTTGCGTGATGCCACTCCACTGATTGCCTCTTCGTCTCTGGTGAAAAATGATGGAGCCATGTTTCATCACCTGTCACACTCCTTCCAAGAAATTCATCTCCACATTCTCGTACTGTTCCAAACGTTCGCTGCATACCGTTTTTCTTGTTTCTTTGTGAGCCACTGTCAACGTCCTGGGAGCCCATCTGGCACAAACCTTTTTTAACGCCAATACTTTCAGTATTCTGCAAACACTTCCTTCCCCTATCCCAGCGTACCGTGACAATTAGTTTACTGTGATGCGCCTGTCAGCAGTCACCAATTCGTTAACTCTCTGCACACTGTCTGGAGTGTGTGCTGTGCGAGGCCTGCCGCTGCGAGGACAATCCTCAATATTGCCGTGCCCGCTTTCATCACGTAACCTGCTTGCCCACTGACTAACTGTACTGCGATCGACAGCAGCATCTCCGTACACCTTTTTCAACCTCTTGCGGATGTTTCCCACTGTCTCGTTGTCATAGCACAGGGATTCTACGACAGCACGCTGCTTCTGAAGCTATCTTGAAGACATGCTATGACGGTGCCACTCACGGGAACAGGTTGAACTAAGTTTTAAACCAATCGGGAAGGATGTATCTACACACTGTAAAACTTTCACACGTGCAGAATGAAAACTGTATTTTTACAAAAATAGTGTGCATTTCTTTTGGAGTGACCCTCGTATTTATTACTTCTCAGTTATTGGAAACTAAGATCATTGTCAGATGGTATCTGTCTGAAGACGTCATCTCACAGGTGAATCACGATCTGGCGAAACAGCTGCCAGTCGTGCAGCGCTATAGCGGCGGAGGAGTCTGCTCAGAAATACCAAGAGCGGCGCTGTTGTGGTTGTCGATCGTGCTGGCGTCTCCGCAGCTACCTGCGACTCGCGCTCGTCACGTCTCCGTATAACTTGGCTCATATTGCGTGAGAGCGGAAGGAGAACAAGGGAACACCGCAAGGGGTGCCCGCAGCATTCTCGCAGACATCCGCTGGCGGATCCGCTTCCGCTGGAGGAGCGCGCATTTCAGCCGGGAGAGACTGTGCCTCACGCCGCAATATCGACACTGCTATTCATCACGGACACACAAAGCACTTGGTCTTCACTGCGACAGATCTCAAACGCGGTATAGGTCTTGTTCATCAAGCAATATCCTGTAGGAAGTTGTGTATAGCTACAAGGTGTCGCACGAAATGTGTTACCATTTTGTTTTTGAATATAAACTTTATTGTCAATACAATCTGAAAGGAACATATACGATAATGAGGAGCAGCCCAAGGAGATTTGTTCTAACTCAGTAAATTCTCAGTACGTCCAGTCATTACGTTTCCTAATTTTCTTCAAAGGAACACTGAAGTTAGTGATTACCCTACGACACATGTCTTCCGTAATTTCACTGCAAGCTTGAAGAATAAGTCTTCCGAGCTCCGTTAAATCACGTGGACATTTCGGGAAAAATTTTTCCTTTAGGTACCCCCAAAGAAAAAAGTCACATGGATTGAGGTCTGGACTACTGGGGGGCCAATTTTGTCCGTCATTGAAGCGACCTGGAAACCTGAGTGAAATGATCTGCAAGTCGAAATGTTCGTGTAAAAAGTCTAACACAGTATGTGGCCTTGCTCCATCTTGCATGAACCACTACGTGTTCAAGGGCAAGCTGTAGAATGAAGCTATTGCGAAGCATGCTCAAATAATGCTCGCTGTTCACAGTTTCTTCAAAGAAAAAGGGCCCAATAAGTCCGTGAGTGGAAATTGCTGCCCACGCTGTAATCTTCGGAGCATAATGCTGTCGTTCATGAAGCCCTTGTGGGTTTTCAGTGGCCCAAAAGCGTACATATTGTTTGTTAACCACACCGTCTAAATGAAAATGGGCCTCGTCCGAAAACCAAACGTTGTTAAGAGTTTCTTCCCTACCCTCTGCGCACTGAGCAAACAGCAATCTCTGCTGCTTGTGTTCTTCAATGAGCTTCTGTGCACAGGTCATATTGTTTGGGTACATATGGACGTCACTTTTAAGAATGCTTTGAACGGAGCGTCTGGATATTCCCAGTTGCACTGCTGCCTTTCTACACGATTTCCCGGGACTTCTCTGTACAGCAACTCGTACCGATTCAATATCCTCCGGCGAAAAAATAGGCTTAGGCCGAGGTCGCTTCGCTTCGGATACCCTTCGTGTACAAATTTATTGTAGAACCTGCGGATGGTCTTCTTGCACGGGACCCATCGTGTGTTAAACTGTTGTCGAAAACGCCTCTGAGTCACAACAAGGCTTTTCGTTTCATGAAAAAGTAACACAATTGCCGATCTTTGCTGTGTCGTCAGTCTTCCATTGTCAGCCATTGCTGCTTACTAGTCCCCTACGGCAGTATCGTGAATTACACGTCATTTCGTAACTCATTTTCCAAGCTCTGCTAGCACTGCTGTAGAGATCCCAGCGGGATATCTAAGAGCCTCCACACCAGCTTGAACAGTCCCCTGCTGGCATGCAGAGTCAATGGATTCATAAGGTTGTCTCCATACACGTACACGTCCATCCGCTCGATACAGTTTGAACTGATACTCGTCCGATCAGGCAGCATGCATCCAGTCATCAACAGTCCAATGTCGGTGTTGATGGAAGTAGTGGAGGTATAAAGCCTTGTGTCGTGCAGTCATCAACGGCACGATTGGCAGCTGTTTGGCCACTTCGTGATTCACCTGTGAAATGCGGACAGATTGTGGTGGAGACGCTACCATCTGTCAATGATCTTAGTTTCCAATATCTGAGAAGTAATAAATACGAGGGTCACCCCAAAAGAAATGCACATTATTTTTGTAAAAATACAGTTTTCGTTCTGTATGTGTGAAGTCCTTGCAGCGGTGGATACACCGGTCCCCGTGAGATCACCGAAGTTAAGCGCTGTCGGGCGTGGTCGGCACTTGCATGGGTGACCATCCAGGCCGCTACGCGCTGTTGCCATTTTTCGGGGTGCACTCAGCCTCGTGATGCCAATTGAGGAGCTACTCGACCGAATAGTAGCGGCTTCGGTCAAGAATACCATCATAACGACCGGGAGAGCGGTGAGCTGACCCCACGCCCATCCTATCCGCATCCTCCACTGAGGATGACACGGTTGTCGGATGGTCCCGGTAGGCCACTCGTGGCCTGAAGACGGAGTGCTTTATGTGTGAAGCCCATATCGATGATGTTTCGTTGAATGGTTCGCAGCTGATACTTGTTGATAGCCCAGCACTGAAATCTGCAGCAATTTGCGAAAGGATTGCACTTCAGTCATCGTTGGTCCCGTTCTTGCAGGATCATTTTCCGGCCGCAGCTATGTCTGAGATTTGATGTTTTACCGGATTCCTGATATTCGTGGTACACTCGTGAAATGGTCCTACAGAAAAATCCCCATCGCTACCCCGGCGACAGTGTCCCATCGCTCGTGCGCCGACTATAGCACTACGTTCAAACTCACTTAAATCTTGATAACCTGCCATTGTAACAGCAATAGCCGATCTAACAACTGCACCAGACACTTTTCTTATATAGACCTTGCCAACCACAGTGCCGTATTCAGCCTCTTTGCATATATCTGTATTGGAATACGCATGCCTATACAAGTTCCTTCGGCGATTCAGTGTAAACGACGACGTACTCTGCATAAATTGTTGGAGCACTGTTTCATTTGTGTTAAGTTCACACGACGGAAATATGACTCGCGTATTCGAATCGGGAGTTTGGACATGCACTCCTGGAAATGGAAAAAAGAACACATTGACACCGGTGTGTCAGACCCACCATACTTGCTCCGGACACTGCGAGAGGGCTGTACAAGCAATGATCACACGCACGGCACAGCGGACACACCAGGAGCCGCGGTGTTGGCCGTCGAATGGCGCTAGCTGCGCAGCATTTGTGCACCGCCGCCGTCAGTGTCAGCCAGTTTGCCGTGGAATACGGAGCTCCATCGCAGTCTTTAACACTGGTAGCATGCCGCGACAGCGTGGACGTGAACGGTATGTGCAGTTGACGGACTTTGAGCGAGGGCGTATAGTAGGCATGCGGGAGACCGGGTGGACGTACCGCCGAATTGCTCAACACGTGGGGCGTAAGGTCTCCACAGTACATCGATGTTGTCGCCAGTGGTCGGCGGAAGGTGCACGTGCCCGTCGACCTGGGACCGGACCGCAGCGACGCACGGATGCACGCCAAGACCGTAGGATCCTACGCAGTGCCGTAGAGGACCGCACCGCCACTTCCCAGCAAGTTAGGGACACTGTTGCTCCTGGGATATCGGCGAGGACCATTCGCAACCGTCTCCATGAAGCTGGGCTACGGTCCCGCACACCGTTAGGCCGTCTTCCGCTCACGCCCCAACATCGTGCAGCCCGCCTCCAGTGGTGTCGCGACAGGCGTGAATGGAGGGACGAATGGAGACGTGTCGTCTTCAGCGATGAGAGTCGCTTCTGCCTTGGTGCCAATGATGGTCGTATGCGTGTTTGGCGCCGTGCAGGTGAGCGCCACAATCAGGACTGCATACGACCGAGGCACACAAGGCCAACACCCGGCATCATGGTGTGGGAAGCGATCTCCTACACTGGCCGTACACCACTGGTGATCGTCGAGGGGACACTGAATAGTGCACGGTACATCCAAACCGTCATCGAACCCATCGTTCTACCATTCCTAGACCGGCAAGGGAACTTGCTGTTCCAACAGGACAATGCACGTCGGCATGTATCCCGTGCCACCCAACGTGCTCTAGAAGGTGTAAGTCAACTACCCTGGCCAGCAAGATCTCCGGATCTGTCCCCCATTGAGCATGTTTGGGACTGGATGAAGCGTCGTCTCACGCGGTCTGCACGTCCAGCACGAACGCTGGTCCAACTGAGGCGCCAGGTGGAAATGGCATGGCAAGCCGTTCCACAGGACTACATCCAGCATCTCTACGATCGTCTCCATGGGAGAACAGCAGCCTGCATTGCTGCGAAAGGTGGATATACACTGTACTAGTGCCGACATTGTGCATGCTCTGTTGCCTGTGTCTATGTGCCTGTGGTTCTGTCAGTGTGATCATGTGATGTATCTGACCCCAGGAATGTGTCAATAAAGTTTCCCCTTCCTGGGACAATGAATTCACGGTGTTCTTATTTCAATTTCCAGGAGTGTATAACATCCTACCTACAGCCGATCACATGAACGCATTTCAACGCGTACACGGCAATAATCTCCAGACCCAAACAAAAGCGCGCTGACTCGGGGTTAAAGATAAACGCCGTTCAGTTGACGGCGCGTTTCTGTCGTATTTTCGACATCTTTTTGTTATTTTCCTTTGTTGAACGCGACAGAGAAATAGTGAAACCGCAGGCGGGAATACTGACATCGAGCTATTTAATGAATACGTGGGAAAATACATTTTTTTCCATAAAATGTCAGACTTCATCCAAAATGGGAGTGAATAGGTCTCGTGTATCGAGCTTTCCGCACAAATTTAATTATGTATACAGACTGTTCATCCATTTCGGGAATCGAGAATCTCGACCACTGTTGCCTGCTATCGACAGTGATACTGGCAAGACATCGATCAATGTTTTAATTTCAATAATACAAACGTGACTTAAAGTCATGCAGGAGGAGGACGACCATTATTAGTAGTTCTCCATTCAGGCTGAATGGGTCGCAGTAGTAAAAGTCAAACATCAGGAGAGGAATGTCTGTGAATATTTCCTTCACATACAACTTGAGACGCTATATCTACGTGCAGTAATCGGTCCTGGATATCTGATGACAGATAAATTCCGAAACGCGTCATATGAGCAATAAAATAATTCCTTGCCTGATGTCTGACTTATAACATTGCGACTTAATTAGCCAAAATGTAAAACTATTGACTGTTTTAATTTCAAAGTTAACGTCGGATAACAAGTATCAAAAGAGATATTTTTCGTGTAATATAATTACAAATTAACAATTTAAGGATTTTTTTTGCTTTACTTGTACTGTGTAAACTTACAGACAGTTCAGTAAATGTAGATCTTCGGGAACTGTCCTATGGCTTTTGATGAGTCGGTTTGCCGGCCGGAGTGGCCAAGCGGTTCTAAGCGCTACAGTCTGGAACCGCGGGACCGCTACGGTCGCAGGTTCGAAACCTGCCTCGGGCATGGATGTGTGTGATGTCCTTAGGTTAGTTAGGTTTAAGTAGTTCTAAGTTCTAGGGGACTGATGACCTCAGCAGTTAAGTCCCATAGTGCTCAGAGCCATTTGAACCATTTTGCTCAGAGCTATTTGATTTTTGAGTGGGTTTGCGAGTATCAAAATATGCGACATAAATAGCCGTACCTTTTGATTGATTAGAAGCTAACGTTTATTATACCGCCCTTTGGAACTTAGCATGTGATATAAATTTCAAACTGATCCGTGTAGCCTTTAATAAGAAAAAGGGGTTTCAACAGAGGGCAGGATGATAGGACATCTGTTAAGACATCAGGGAATAATTATCACGGTATTTAAGGGAGCTGTAAAGGGAAAAAAACTGTAGAGGAAGACGGAGATTGGGCTACATCCACCAAATAACGGAGAACGTATGTTGTTAGTGCTACTCTGAGATGAGAAGTTTGGCTCAGGAGTCGGACGAATAGACAGTCAGAAGAAATGACAAAAAAATAATTTGGTGACATAATTACAAGTTTACGGTTATCGAAGTTTTTCCTTTGGCTGTACTGTGAAACCTCCCTTTCTGCCAAATGACATGATTCTATGCCAGCTGGAAGTACCCAGTAGGTTTTGATAAGTGAAATCGCGAGTATTAAAATATATGTCATTAATGGCCGTATCTTTTGTCTGCATTGACTTAGAAGCTTCAATTTTTTACACCACCGAGGGGCTATAGACTTCAGTACGTGACATAAATTACAAATTTATATGTCTAGCTGTTCCTGAGAAAAAGGTTTTTTATCAGTCGGAATCACACACACACACACACACACACACACACACAGACGGACAACAATGCGATAGTATAAGGGTACCATTTTTGCCTGTTGAGACGCGGAACCCGCAAAAGAGTAGGGGAAGAAAAAATGTATTGTTTACTGTTCTTCACATCATATAATCGGCCGGCCGAGGTGGCCAAGCGGTTAAAGGCGCTACAGTCTGGAACCGCGCGGCCGCTACGGTCGCAGGTTCGAATCCTGCCTCGGACATGGATGTGTGTGATGTCCTTATGTTAGTTAGGTTTAAGTAGTTCTAAGTTCTAGGGGACTGATGACCTTGGAAGTTAAGTCCCATAGCCATTTGAACCACATCATACAATCTGCATGTTCATTGACTGAACACTGTAGTTGGTAAAATTAGCCCGAACGCTAACCCTGATGAAGTGGATCGTTCATTTCTACTTGTGAGATTTTCTTCTAAGATCGTGTTTAAATCCTCCTCTAATTCGAACATTGTTGTGTACTACTGTAATCGCTTTCACAATGTCTTCGGCACAATCCGTAATGATATCTGACGTCAAATTCTTCATTTATTACGCGCTACATCGAAAGCACCTTCCAGATACCTACGTCTTAAATTTGGCCGACTGCTAGATATATCTTTTCTTTTCTCATAAGTCAGCGTTCGGCCTCATTAAATTTTCCATCATCGCAAATGTTTCATCACCTACGCTCACGTAATGAAGTGCCATCTCGCTGTTTTCTGTTAAAGGTCTTTGTTTCGGCGTATCCAAAAATTTCCCAGTGAGTTTTTCATAGCAGTCGGAATCTCTGAATATTTCCGAGTAGCTGTTAGTTCCATAAGAGTGAATGTGTATCCAGGTAAAGCAATGGTCAGAGTGACATAGTACTAAGAGTTCTGGTTTTTGTATTCTGAGTTCTTTACCATCGAGAACTACGATGCAATGAGGAAAAATGGCGTGCTGTCCAACTCTTTGTGATATTTCACTCCATTTTTCTTCATCTGGTAATAGTATCATAATGTCTCTTCTTTGCAAGCAGATAACATCGCATATTCGGCAAGTTATCTCAGATGGAGTCGATTTCCAATTTTACATTAATTGTGAAGCTCCGCCGATGAACATCTGATGTCAAAATGTCTGAAACTGAAACAGACTGTGCAAGAGTAACTGCAGTGACCTGCTCGACATCTGAACTCTTGAAATTCGATCACGCGTTACCGTGCGTCAATGATAGTCACATATGGATCAGGAGGTATGTACATACACTTGTAAATGCAGAAAAAAAAATCGCAGCACGGTACTAACCGGGCAGCACTATTTTGTTCGGGCCATCTACCAAAGTACTATGCTACTGTGTGCAGGGATTTCAGTGCGTACCAGCGATTCCGACTTGTGCTGCCTCGAATCATCATCATCATCTTGGACAGTTTCCAGCCACTAGCTGGGTCTGTCGGGAACACAAGCCTCTCCATCGTGTTCTGTCTTTCCACCATTCCCCCTCTTCCACCTTCGTCCAGTTCTCTCCTCTTCTCATCACACATTCCTTCACTCCCTTCACCCATCTATCCCTTGGTCTTCCTCTGGGACTCTTCCCCTCCAGTTGCAGATCAAACATCCTGTTTGGAATTCTTCCCTCATCCATTCTCCTCATGTGTCCATACCACTGCAGTCTTGATTTTTCTATCCTGTCCTGTACTGGTTCCTCCTTTAGTCTTTCCCTCACATACACATTTCGCAATCTTTCTCGTCTTGTTACACCCAACCTGCTCCTCTGGAACTTCATTTCACTAGCCTGTATTCTACTTTTGTCGCTTTTGTGCATTACCCATGTCTCACTTCCGTATGCCAATATGGGGACAAAGTAGGTTCGGTATATAATTCCCTTGGATATCTGTGGCACCTCCTTGCTCCAAATAAGCCTCCTAATGCATTTGTAGAACTGCCCTGCTTTTCTGCACCTTTCATTTATTTCCATTGCGTTTCCCCCTTACTTTCAATCACGCTTCCCAGGTACTTGAAGTTCTCTACCACTTGTAGTTCTTCCCCTCCACAAGTTATATCCACATTTGGCCTATTCTTCTTCCTTGTTGTGAGGATTATTTCACTTTTCTTTGCAGAGAAATGCATTCCATATTGTGCTGCCGTTGCCTCCCATGCATCTAACTGCTCTTGTACCTCCTTCTCGCAATTTCCCCATAACATCAGGTCATCGGCAAAAAGCACTGCTTTCATTTTATGATCTCCAATTGCATCTGATACTTTCTGTAGGATTTCATCCATAACAATAACAAACAATAAAGGCGAAAGTGCACTTCCCTGTCGCAGCCCATTTTCCAACTTGAACCATGCAGTACGTTCCCTCCACACTTTCACACAACTCTCACTTCCCTCATACATTTTTCTGACTTTTCGTGTTATCTCTTCATCTATCCCTTTTGCGTTCAGCACATCCCAGAGCTTGTCCCTACAGATACTGTCATACGCCTTCTCAATATCCAAAAAGGCCATGATTAAGTCTTTCCCGTACTCATAGTGCCTCTCCTGCAGTTTCCTTACCGCAAATATGAGGTCCGTTGTTGATCTTCCCGGTCTGAAACCGTACTGCTCCTCTTGCAGTCTACTTTCAATACTGCTTCTTATTCTCTTCTCCAGGATCTTTTCATAGATTTTTCCACAGTGGCATAGCAGGGTGATTCCTCTGTAGTTCTCACATCTCCTTTTATCCCCTTTCTCGAAGATCGGGACTATAATTCCTTTCTTCCAATCCTCAGGAATTCTGTTCTCCTTCCACACCACCCTCAGCACTCTGTATAGCCACTGGGTTCCTACTTCTCCTGCTGCTCGTATCATATCCACTGTTACTTCGTCCCAACCTGGTGCCTTGCCCCCTTTCATCCTCTTTATGGCTTCTTCCACTTCCTTCCAAGTTAGATCATCAATTTCCCCACTATTATAATCGTCTGCTGCCTTAGGCTCTCCATCGCTGTTAGTTACCCGCTTGGCGGCATACAACAGATCTTCAAAGTACTCCTTCCAAATCTTTTTGAGCTCATGCATTTCCTCCACAACTCTTCCATTATTATCCATGATCCTCAGGCACTCGCTTCTGTCGTTCCTCTTATTTCTTACCATGGTGTAAAGTACTTTTTTGTTCCCTTCACTGTCCTCTTCTAACATTCTTGTCCATTTTTCCAACCACTTCTTCTTCTCCGCCCTTACTATGGTCTGTGCCGCTTTCTTGCTTTCCTTATATTTTACCCTAGCTTCCTCTGTTCGGGTCTGGAACCATTCTCTGAAGGCTTTGTTCTTTCGACGTACTGCCTCTTTACATATGTTGTTCCACCATGGGGTTTCCCTACTTCTCCTCTTTGTGCTAGTTCTTCCGCACACAGTCTCAGCTGCCTCAACTAGAGCCCTCTTAAAATCTCCCCATTCTTCTTCCACTGTTCTCTGATCCTCCTTTGGCAGCTTCTTCCTGATCAGTGTCTGGTACTGGGTCCTCCGTTCATCTTCTTTCAACATCCATGTCTTCAACCTTTTCTCCTGTATTTCTATTGCCCTCCTATCTTTTTTCTCTCTCAGGGCGGCTACCAACAGCCGATGGTCACTGTCTAAGGCCTCAGATGGAATGACCTTAACATCTGTGAGGCTGCTCATCATCTGCCTATCCACTAGTATACAGTCTACTACTGAAGCTGCCTCGAATCGAATAATAATAATTAAGTAACTTTAATTTTTCGATGAGGTGGTTAAAACCTAATGTCTAACACGCGCAGGTGAGTCTGGGTGTATGGTCAGCTGGGAAACTAGTGAAAAATTCAAAGGTTACGATTTCTAGGAAGATTACAGTGTATTCCCACCTTTATATTCACCAACATTCATTAGCTGTATGATCCCAAACTGAATTAATTGATAGATGGAGCTAATTTTTAAAGCGACAATTTCCAGCTTCAACGCATGCATTCAACTGCTTATGAAATTTTTCCCCACGCTTTCATATAACTGTGTCGCCTATTGTGCAATGACACAAGCAGGTAAGACCAGCCAGTCACTACAACCTCAGTTGCCGCTGGGATTTCACATTCAAACACTTTCATACAATCCCATGGGAAGAAAAGAAACCACTGATGTCTGTGAATCGCTCTGAGCATGGGATACGGTTTCCCCATTCAATCAAACTATGAGGGAATATGTTGTTCTGCTGCTCACGTACGTTGTGGGATGGTGCACCGTCATGTTGAAGCAGCTTCCTCTCGATGAAAACAAAAGGTTTATTCTCCAACAATTATAGCAGTTCATTTTGGTTGAACATCTGGTAACGTCCTCGATGTTAATGTGGCAACAAAAGAACATCCTATCAGTTCAAGGCTTCAGTTGTCTGCGATCCTGGAACGAGCATGGCATATGGAATTTCATCACATGTGGATGTCCCTTGGATAAATAACAGGTGGCTTTTATACCCGACAACTTTTATTTTCTCAATAAATTGTGTTAAAATTGGTTTACTTTAGTTGACGTACCATGTAATCTTGGTAACTACAATTGCCTTTATTTGAAAAAAGAAAAGATAAACTATTTTTGTAAGCCAAATCAGGATTTTATTTTATGAATTTATAATCTTACTCGTGTAATATACAAATAAACTGTCTTTATATTAGTTTATTTGTCTTTGATATGAGTGGCACATTAATGTAGCAAATTACAGTAATCCATCCGCACTTTTATATTCTTTTTTTGAGAGTTCAGAAGTACTGCAAAGGCTACAACCTAATACTGATTTGAAGGTAAGTGCATTTGCTAAATGCAAAAATACTTTCATATGTGCACACGTTTAGTTTCCCAAAAATAATATAATTATTTCGAACAGGGATGCAATGCTATCCGTAAGACGCATAAGAAGACAGGACAAGTGATCAAAATTTTGAATCAACACTTATGGAATGGCCTGAAGATGAAACTCTCTTTCAGCACGAGGTTAGCAGGGGCTGAGACACTGATTGTCCCCAGAATAATCAACTCGTGTGTTGTAGCGTCTCAAGTAAGGGAAACAGTGAAGAATTGCAGATTTTCTGTCATTACCGATGGAACTTGAGTAACTTATTGCCAAAAATGAGCAGAACGCAGGTACAATATGATGAAAATTCCTCTTGCTCCATTAAGCGGCAGTACAACAAAACAAAAAAGAAATTATACTAGAAATTGAGGCTTCCACGTCCCGAAGAGTTTTATCATTAGTTCCATTTCAAAACAATTTGACACTTACACGTTAGATGGTCAAAGAGAACAAATTTCTAACATTTATAATTTCCCTACACCATGATGAAGTACATTAAAACAAGTAACAGATTGTGTTATTCTATAATGAATGCAAATGAGAAGTTATTCCATTGCCCAGAAGGCATATACATACACTTGAGAAGGAAAGTCAAAGAGAATTAAAGTTGTATCATGTACAAAAGTATTAGACGTGGAAGCAATAAATGTGCTTATTTTCACTGCAACGTCCCACCTTCGTGGAAGGCAGATCTGAGAAATGGGTAATTTTTCCCATATTGAGAGACTCCCAATTCACGAAGATTGCGGAAACGGGAAGGTCACCTAGAAGAAGATGCTTCATATGCCAACCTCCATTCTATAGAAAGAGTGATCAAACATTCCAAATATACAGAAAATATTTGAGGAAAACACACTGAAGTTATTTACAAAGAGTGATATTTTTTATGAGAGAGCGTCTTTTTATAGGACAATCGTGTGGTGTGGACAAATAAAATGGATAATTAGTTGTTCAGTCTAAGAAGTATTATCACGAAATTTATAACTTCGTATCTTATATATTATGCTAAAATAACAGTCGCAGTCTCATAATAAAGGTTTTCTGACTCATTATGTGTCACCAACCCTTCAAAATTCGATGATATTCCGTTTAATACCGACATTTTGTATTTGTGTGAAGGTCGGGGTCTTACAGACCCATTTCAGATATTTTTGTTAGTTACTTTCGGGTTCCATATATCGTTTGCACAATAAATCGTAATGAAACGAGGCATTTTACATTCAAATCGCTGATTTATTTGTAAATATGTCCGCATGCTGAACATTTATAACTTTTTTACGAAACAGATTTCACTTAGTAATTCCTACCCACCACTTTCTATACATTGCAGTAATAGAAATCCTTCTACGAAATAGAAGGAGCTATCAAGGAGAAACGTTTCAGTTAGTTTTGGAATTTTACGTTCTTGTCTGACAGACATTTTATTTTACTGCGTAAGTTAGAAAAAATTTTAGTTTCAGCACTGTGCATCCCTTTTTGTGCTGTAGACAACTTTAATGTATATTAATAAATGTCTTTTTCATTTTGGTATTGTAGTTGTGTACATCACTGTACCTTTTGAATTGTAGTGGATTAATTGCAACAAACTTCATGAGGGAGTAAATAAACTGTGAAGTGGTTGTCTGAATGCTTAACTCCTCAAAGAGATGTCTACAAGACGATCGTGGGTGAGCACCACATATTCATTTTACCTTTTTTTCCAGCAATGAAATCTTCCTTTCTTAATGGTGAGTTACCCAAAAACATTATTCGATATGACTTTATTGAATGAAAATTTACAAAATTTGTCCACTTAATGATTTGTCTTTCATCTCCTCCCCCCTCCCCACCTACCCCATGATTTGCCATAATTATAATTCCAAATGTAACTGAACTAAGTTATTTCGGAGTTCCAAAATGGGCCTTTTCCAGCTCAAATTCTCATTAATACGGTCATATAAAAATTTCGAAGTTTCCACACTGTTTATAATTTTCTCACCATGTGTTACACTTATCATTGGTGTAGGATGCCTAGATGTGTAGAACTCAATATGTTGTACCTTTTTAAATTTGAGTGCGAGACCATTCGCAGAACACGGGACAATGATACTTTTATGAACATTGTTTACCATTTCCACTGTTTTTGTATGCATTCTTGGATTGATTACTTTTACGTCTTCCTCGCAGACGGTGTAGTTCTTTAGTGAATACAGGAGCGAAGAACAGATGCAGTTTCTGAGCAGAGAATTCAAATTTATTCTACCTCTAATATCAATACAGATACAAAAGATTGAAAAAACGTCAATTTTCAGTACAATGTCTGTACAGAAGCTGTCGAGCCCCGGCCACTAAGAAAGTCTGCAAATGTTATTCAACTGTCAAACTTACAAAATGGGGCTCAGACCATGAGTTTTCGATCCTATGTACACCCAAAGCTGGAGTTCCGCCGAAGGGATGCTTGCATCTGTTTAGCAGCGGCGTGATTGTTCGTGGAAGCTCCCTCATCTACAAAAAGAAGTAATTCTGCTAGTTGTATATTAGACGGATGATTGTTTACGTACATGAGGAACAACAATGGATCTAGGAGGGAGCTTTTGTGAACCCCATACATTAGATCCCAGTTATGTCCCCAGACGATATTGGTTGAATTACTAAGTACAACTTTCTGTATTATTTTGCTTAGATATGGCATTATCCATTGGTTGGCAATACTACCAGTCCCATTAAACATGAACCTATCTAGGAGAATACTGTGACTCATAGTCAAATGCCTTAAATACGTCGCATAAAATTCGAGCTGGAGCTATTTTGTTATTTAATGCTTGTAAGTGATAATATCAGTAGAGCAGCTCTACTGAAATTGAAACTGCGATTTGCTGATGGCATTATTGTCGTTCAGTCGAGATTTTCTTCTAGAATACATCACCTTCTCAAACAAACTGATGTCAATAGTGAAACAGGTCTATATTTAGCGGTATCTTTCATGTCACCTTTCTTAAAGAGGGTCCCACAACAGCATCTTTCAGTCTCTAGAAAAAATGCCTTTGGTTAGTGTTGCATTTCATATTTCAGATATGACTGGGCTTATTCCGTGGGAACAAACTTTTATTGCTCTATTTTAAACACTGTCAATTTCAGATTAAATTTAATTTTTGATAGAATGTACGGCTTCTTTAATTTCAGAATGAGAAGTCGGTGATACATTTGTGTGATTAAATTATACGAGAGCGGCTTTTTGAACATATTGCTGCATTTTTTCTCCTGAACTGCTTGTTCCTATAATCTCTATTATATTTAAGAGATGATTGTTCAATATATTTGAGAGTCCATGCCACTCATCTATCCGAGAGATGTTGTTAGTTTAGTTAACTTTTTTTATTTATAAGTCACAGTCACATAATAATTTCAGAATGCCATAACTGTTTTCGACGAGGAAGTGGTGATCATCTGGTTAAAGAAGATTTAACGTTGCCATTGCGTTAAAAACGTAAACAATACGTTTCCTTTTGTCAACACGATCGGCTATCAATCACTGATATCAATCAAAACTATCTAGACGTTTGTGTCAAAAACCTTTTAAGTGGTATGATAACATAAATTCAGTTGTTGAAGAGCAAGAAAGTGTAGCTCACGCACATGAGATGTCGTTGAGCGAGCTCTTGTTCAGACGATTCTGGGGTGTTGTTGGTTGGTCTGCGAACATATAAATATTGGATTTCCTGGGTAGATGGAATAGATTTGGGGAAGAGCTCCATCATTCGTCATAGTTTGCTTACTAATTGATTTGCAGGATAAGCATGTGGTTTATGGGTAGTTAACGATACTGTTTCGACCATTAATCGAAACGACTTTAGATAAAAGAACGCTCAATGTGGAAAACAGTACAGGTAGAAGATTATTATTTTTTCGTAGTATTTCTCAAACAATTGTACAGGGTGATTCAAAAAGAATATCACAACTTTAGGAATTTAAAACTCTGCAACGACAAAAGGCAGAGCTAAGCACTATCTGTCGGCGAATTAAGGGAGCTATAAAGTTTCATTTAGTTGTACATTTGTTCGCTTGAGGCGCTGTTGACTAGGCGTCAGCGTCAGTTGATGCTAAGATGGCGACCGCTCAACAGAAAGCTTTTTGTGTTATTGAGTACGGCAGAAGTGAATCGACGACAGTTGTTCAGCGTGCATTTCGAACGAAGTATGGTGTTAAACCTCCTGATAGGTGGTGTATTAAACGTTGGTATAAACAGTTTACAGAGAATGGGTGTTTGTGCAAAGGGAAAAGTTCTGGACGGCCGAGAACGAGTGATGAAAATGTAGCACGCATCCAGCAAGCATTTGTTCGCAGCCCAGGAAAATCGACTCACAGAGCTAGCAGAGAGCTGCAAATTCCACAATCAATTGTATGGAGAGTCCTACGAAAAAGGATAGTTATGAAACCTTATCGTCTGAAATTGGTTCAAGCACCTGAACGTCAACTACCCGAGGCGATGGATCGGCCGCCAGGCAGCCCGTGACAGAGCACTTCATCACTGGCCTCCAAGAAGCCCTGATCTTACCCCCTGCGATTTTTTCTTATGGGGGTATGTTAAGGATATTGTGTTTCGGCCACCTCTCCCAGCCACCATTGATGATTTGAAACGAGAAATAACAGCAGCTATCTAAACTGTTACGCCTGATATGCTACAGAGAGTGTGGAACGAGTTGGAGTATCGGGTTGATATTGCTCGAGTGTCTGGAGGGGGCCATACTGAACATCTCTGAACTTGTTTCTGAGTGAAAAAAAACCTTTTTAAATACTCTTTGTAATGATGTATAACAGAAGGTTATATTATGTTTCTTTCATTAAATACACATATTTAAAGTTGTGGTATTCTTTTTGAATCACCCTGTATTTTGATATCTACCTGGCACATTATTTGATAGTAAATATCTCCCTAGGAGCATTCAATGACGGAACCGATACGCCGATCTAGGGCGACTGTAATTCTGATAGCCGCTGGTAATCAGTTGGTCGAATGGCTCCATGTTCAGTAATTCATGCGGTAAATTGCTTGTCTATTGTTTGGAGTGGTGCCAGAAACACTATTCACCTCTAGAACACTAGAAAACGGAGTACTTGATTGTATAGGTTTCTGATACAAGCGTACCATTTATCAGGACACTACGTAAGAGTCATTTCTTGACTAATGACACTTCTGTAGATGTGTTGTTACAGCTTTTGTTCAATAGACATTGTTGAATATGAATCGCAACTAAGTAATCTCGTTCAGAAGCTTCGCAAATATGGAGCTAGCGAAATAGCCGTTTAGTAGTAACGTATAACCGCTGTTACCTTGTCCAGAGTTTACTGTAGAAACAAGGCGGCATCGGAATGCATTTGTAGGTCTGTATTTTTGCATTTACTCCACTCTCTACGAAGGAACACACTTGATTTTCTTGTATTTTCTATATGCAACAAAAAAATCATAAAAATGCATAAAATACCGCGTTTGTATAAATACTCGTCGTGGAGGGATATCCCTAGTTGCTAAAATGGGTTCAAATGGCTCTGAGCACTATAGGACTTAACATCTCAGGTCATCAGTCCCCTAGAACTTAGAACTACTTAAACCTAACTAACCTAAGGACATCACACACATCCATGCCCATACGACGGTAGCGGTCGCGCGGCTCCAGGCTGAAGCGCCTAGAACCGCTCGACCACAACGGCCGGCCCAGCCCGTTATAGTCTCGTTCCAAACACTGATAGTTCTCACACGAAACAAGATTTATACAACCTTCACTGTCCTAGCAAATTTTACAGGTTTCTCCGACAACACCAATCATTTAGAGATTTGGGAGTTTAGAATACAGAAAATTTTGACCGACTGGTACAAAGAAAAAGCTTCAAATTTTTGCAGTTGTCACAGTATTCATGAGGGGCGCGTTTAAATACCAAGGGTTCTGTAGTCAGTGAGTCATAAATGTAACGAAGAAAAGTTATAGCCGGCCGAAGTGTCCGAGCGGTTCTAGGCGCTACAGTCTGGAACCGCGCGACCACTACGGTCGCAGGTTCGAATCCTGCCTCGGGCATGGATGTGTGTGATGTCCTTAGGTTAGTTAAGTTTAAGTAGTTCTAAGTTCTAGGGGACTGATAACCCCAGATGTTAAGTCCCGTAGTACCCCCAGAGACTTTTGAACCATTTGAACCAAAAGTTATAGTTGGATGTTACGTCGAAGCAAGATAATTGGAGACGGAGTTCATACTGAAATTAGACATTAATAGGTTAGAAAAAGGACTGTAGCACTTTTACAGCCGCAATATTCGTTGCAAGTTACATCGAAAAATCGAATACAGCGATTTAAGAAACGGTGAGCATTATCATTCTATGTAGGCATTCTATGAGCATTATGCTTGTTCAGCTCCTTAATCAGTGCGTAAACCTTCTGAGTTCAATAAAATCGGTGTCATGGAGGGACAGATGTACACGAGGGAAGTCTCGCTAATGAGTCATCCGGGTGGATCGGTATCGCAGAAGTACACAGCGGCACAACTACCCGTCGCTATCTCGCGAGGAAAGAAGGTGCCATCCTCTAAAACAGCCATAGTGCTCTTCGTTTACACAGGCAAAATCTCAGGACAGCTGATTATGTAAACGCTCGTGGTTTAAAACTATTCATTTAAGAACTTCAACAACCAACATGAAACCTTCGTTACACTGCTTTTACAATTAGTTGCGACTTTTGACGTTTAGCTCAGAGGAGGGGATGTGACGCATTTGTCCAGGTAGTTTTGTAACTGCGACCCGGACGGTCGCGGGGTTGAAATGACGGAAAGCGCGGCGGGACCCGCGGAGAGGCCCGCGAACAACAACACAACGGGAGAGGACGGACACGACCAATGAAGGACAGAACGAACAACAACAAGATCGAACAACGGAGTCACAAGGAAACCTAACAAACACGTCCACACGTACACAGAACAAGTAAGTAAGTAACCTGTCTAACGCGAGGCAATGTGTCCACAAACGTACGCGAGATTAGACTGAATGGCTAAGCTTTTTTTTCCCTTTATTGTTATTTTCATACCTAAACAATCAGGTAGGCTGTCAGCGGCATGCGACGCCGCTCTTCAGCCATAGTGTTGACAATAACAGAACACAGAAAGGAGAATCAAAATGAACATAGTGACGGGCAAAAAATAGTGGTCACAGATACACAAAAAACACGGAGCCGTTCACACTCGACGATAACGACGCTGAAAACACGTTGACACGGCGCACATAACACTGATTAATCCGACGGCACAAGTGAACGTAGAAGCCTGACAGCAGACACTAAAAACACAAAACGACGTCACACATACGTGAAACTGATGGCTATGATCTCTGGCGCGCGAAAGTGCACAGATCGTGTACGAGTCTGGGGACCTGCCAAGGGGGAGGTATGAGGAGTGGGAGGGAGAAGGGTGAGCAAGAATGCCAATGGCGGAGGAGGCGGAGGAAAAACGGAGGAAGGGCTGGAGGGGAAGCCCGGGGGAGGAGTGGGGAGAAATGGAGGAGGGTGGGAAGGGGGAGAGAAGGGAGGGAGGGTGCCCAAAGGAGCAAACACAGGTAGAGGGAGAGAGGATCAAAGTTGGTAGGAGGGGTAGATGGAGGGGAGGAGGACATCATCAGGGAGGGGGAGCTGGCGGAAGCCACCTTGGGAGAGGGTATGGAGGGTGGAGAGATGGAGACTGGGTGGGACGTGGGAATACAGGTGCGGCAGTGTGCGGGGGTGGGAAAGGATGGGTGAGACAAGCGGGTGGGGAGGATCGAGTTTATGGGAGGTGTACAGGACACGAATCCTTTCAAGGAAAAGGAGGAGGTGGGGGAACGGAATGAGGTCGTACAGGATCCGCTTTGGGGGGCGGGGGGGGGGAGACGGATGCGACAGGCGAGGCGGAGAGCATGGCGTTCAAGGATCTGAAGGTATTTATAAAAGGTAGGGGGGGAGGGCGGAGATCCAGGCTGGATGGGCGTAACAAAGGATAGGGCGGATGAGGGATTTATAGGTGTGGAGGATGGTGGAGGGATCGAGACCCCACGTAAGGCCAGAGAGGAGCTTGAGGAGAAGGAGTCGGGAGCGTGCCTTGGCATGGATTGTCCGGAGATGGGGGGTCCAGGAGAGGCGACGGTCAAGGGTGACGCCAAGGTACTTAAGGGTGGGAGTGAGGGCAATAGGATGGCCACAGATGGTGAGATAGAAATCAAGGAGGCGGAAGGAAGGGGTGGTTTTGTCTACAGTGACCGCCTGGGTTTTGGAGGGATTGACCTTGAGCAATCACCGGTTGCACCAAGTGGTGAACTGGTCAAGATCGGATTGGAGAAGGTGTTGGGAGCGCCGCAGGGTGGGGGCAAGGGCAAGGAAGGCGGTGTCATCGGCAAACTGGAGAAGGTGGACGGAGGGTGACGGCGGCGGCATGTCCGCCGTATGTAAAAGGTACAGAAGGGGGGAGAGGACGGAGCCTTGGGGCACACCGGTGGAGGGAAAAAAGGTGTAGGAGTCCTTGTTGTGGATGGTGACGTAGGAAGGACGGTGGGAGAGAAAGGAGCCGATCAGACGGACATAGTTAATGGGAAGGGCGAAGGTTTGGAGCTTGAAGAGGAGACCGGAATGCCACACGCGGTCATAAGCTCGTTCGAGGTCCAGGGAGAGGAAGATTGCGGAGCGACGGGAATTGAGCTGTTCGGAAAGGAGATGAGTGAGGTGGAGGAGAAGGTCGTCGGAAGAGCAGGACGGCCGATCAGACGGACATAGTTAATGGGAAGGGCGAAGGTTTGGAGCTTGAAGAGGAGACCGGAATGCCACACGCGGTCATAAGCTCGTTCGAGGTCCAGGGAGAGGAAGATTGCGGAGCGACGGGAATTGAGCTGTTCGGAAAGGAGATGAGTGAGGTGGAGGAGAAGGTCGTCGGAAGAGCAGGACGGCCGAAAGCCACACTAGGTAACGGGAAGGAGGCGGTGCTGGCGGAGATGCTGGTGGATGTGTCGGATGAGGATGGATTCCAGGGCCTTGCTGAAGTCCGAGGTAAGGCTGATGGGACGGTAGGAGGAGACGGCGGACGGCGGTTTACCAGGTTTAAGGAACATGAGGATACGGGAGGTTTTCCACAGGTCGGGGTAGTAACCGGTGGACAGGACTGCATTGTAGAACCTGGCCAGGGTGGAGAGGAAAGAGACAGGAGCTTCACGAAGGTGACGGTAGGTGACACGATCGTGACCAGGAGCGAATGGCTAAGCGAGAGGAGGCGCTTAAGCACTCTATTGGGGGGCGCCGTTATTGGGCGCTCGAACCACGTGTCCCACTGTGGCGCCCCCACACTAAATGCTGGCCAGGATGCGCCCGCCACCACAGCTTACGGCGCGATGGTGCAGAGACCTCTAGGGGTCTTCGACGTCCATGACGTCTGGCGGGGCTTCAAATTCCTCGGCGCGCGATACCAGAGGTGGCACCACCGGCAGCAGTTCGGTTGGTAAGGCGTCCCTGTTGCCATGCTATGGGGAAAACACGCGTTAGATGCACATGTGCGTGCGGCAGCTCTCGTTGTAAAGTGGTATTCTCTGTTGTTGAAGCGTTCTGCAGCCGTCAGATATTGCGAACAAGTGTTTTGTGACCGCGTTGCATTTGTAACAACAGTGCAGCGCGTCTGAACTTGAGGTCCGCGTAAAAAGTTGCCGTCGAAGAACACGTTCAGCGGTTCTGAAGATAATGTTATGCTGCAACATATTCCTCGGTATTCGGCAATAGTGATGGATATTGCGAATACCAATCTGTTGTGATTGATAAAGCCCCAACAATGCCATGGGTGAAAGGGGATATTTTGATCTGGTTAGAGAGAAATGTTCCATTGGATAACGTTGAACGTCTACATACACAAGGCAGAGTTAATGGAGCTTGTACTGCTAGAGAAGCCAAACACTCCACGCTACCAGGCTAATACTAAAGGGCGTAGTTTAATCAGACTTCCTCCGTACCATACTCCTTTTAATCCCACTAAGAATTTGTGGCTGTAGGTGAAAAGTAATGTGGCAAAAAACAACAAGAAACACATTTTGAGAGTTCGAAACGCCGACAAAAGATGCCACTGTAAATTCTGCACCATAGGAATGGTCTCGATTTGTCAGCCATTCCAAGAATGTAGTTGAACAGAGAGATTCATGAAGTACTGTGACGATTTTGAGTAATAAGTAACTTCTCTTGTGACCATGTTAAAGTCTGATTCTTTCGATGAAACGAAATGAAATTGTGATAGAATCTTGAAGCAGTATAATACTAAAGTAGCAACTGAAAGCAAGACAGGTCAATAGTTTATGAAAAAGACAATTCTCAGTGTAAAAATCAACGTGTAACTTCTTCACTTACATTTTTTGCAACACCCAGAGCATTTCTCGTTTCACCAGCTATCGATGATCCTTTCATTGAAAACAATTTGTAGTTCCTTGAATGTCACGGTAGATAGGCAAATTTCACACATTATTCATATGGCAAAACTGCATGCTATCATTTGCCAAGATCGCCGATAGATACGTCCGCAGCTCGTGGGCTTGGGGTAGCGTTCTCGCTTCCCCCGCACGGGGTCCCGGGTTCGATTCCCGACGGGGTCAGAGGTTTTTTTCGTGCCTCGAGATGTCTGGGTGTTATTGTGTTGTCTTAATCATCACCGTTCATCCCCATTACGGTTGGAGGAAGGCAATGGCAAACCAACTCCGCTACGACCTTGCCTAGTCGGCGGTGCGGGTCACCCGGTTCGTTGCGTACGCTCCTCGGAGTATGGGACCCCATCATCATCATCATTTTTAGATATCTCAGACCCTATATAAGATGCGAGGTATTTGTGAATTTTTCATTCTGGCTTTTTCACTGGTACATACGTTCGTGACAGATCGCTATTTGTGAATTTCTTGCAGTAGTTTACGTGATATCGAAATATCACATTAACCTTGACCATTAGCGATATGATGGGTAATTCATCTCTAAGCTGACGAGTGAAGATATAAGTTGTGCGAGAATCAGAGTTTATTACCGAATAATTTCTCTAAAATTGTTTGAGGAACATCGCAGATCGGCCGGCTTGCGCGGCTTGCTTTCCACGCGGGCAAGCCAGCCTGACAGGCTCCGCCCCCAGTAGGCCCGGCATCATTGTCATCACCTGCCGCGCTCATCGTACACTGGCAACTGCACATCCCTCCACTCGCTGCGTACCGAGCTGCCAAAAGTCGCAACTAATTTTAAACGCACTACAAGTGACAAATTTTCAGTGATTCAGCCTGTTGTGCTGTGCATTCATACAGCGCGGTCCTGGAATACGGAGCAGGAATCCTCTCAGTCGCGACGCGGTTACTGTGATACTCTTTACCGGAGATGCACTTTGACCACTTTGTTTTCAGAATAAATCTTCCAAGTTGTGATTAATTCCGACTTTCCATTTGGTAGTTTGTATCTGGGACACGACACAGCCCACAATACTGGACTTCTGATCTAGACTAGAAATCTACTCTGTAGGAATCAGCATGGGTTTCGAAAAAGACGGTCATGTGAAACCACGCTCGCGCTATTCGTCCACGAGACTCAGAGGGCCATAGACACGGGTTCACAGGTAGATGCCGTGTTTTCCGCAAGGCGTTCGATACAGTTCCCCACAGTCTTTTAATGAAGTAAGAGCATATGGACTATCAGACCAATTGTGTGATTGGATTGAAGATCGTAGATAACAGAACACAGCATGTCATTCTCAATGGAGTGAAGTCTTCCGAAGTAAGAGTGATTTCAGGTGTGCCGCAGGCGAGTGTCATAGGACCGTTGCTATTCACAATATACATAAATGACCTGGTGGATGACATCGGAAGTTCACTGAGGCTTTTTGCAGATGATGCTGTTGTGTATCGAGAGGTTGTAACAATGGAAAATTGTACTGAAATGCAGGAGGATCTGCAGCGAATTGACGCATGGTGCAGGGAATGGCAATTGACTCTCAATGTAGACAAGTGTAATGTGCTGCGAATACACAGAAAGATAGATCCTTTATCATTTAGCTACAAAATAGCAGGTCAGCAACTGGAAGCAGTTAATACCATAAATTATCAGGGAGTACGCATTAGGAGTGATTTAAAATGGAATGATCATATAATGTTGATCATCGGTAAAACAGATGCCAGACTGAGATTCATTGGAAGAATCCTAAGGAAATGCAATCCGAAAACAAAGGAAGTAGGTTGCAATACGCTTGTTCGCCCACTGCTTGAATACTGTTCAGTAGTGTGGGATCCGTACCAGACAGGGTTGATAGAGGATATAGAGAAGATCCAACGGAGAGCAGCGCGCTTCGTTACAGGATCATTTAGTAATCGCGAAAGCGTTACGGAGATGATAGATAAACTCCAGTGGAAGACTCTGCAGGAGAGACGCTCAGTAGCTCGGTACGGGCTTTTGTCAAAGTTTCGAGAACATACCTTCACCGAAGAATCAAGCAGTATATTGCTCCCTCCTACGTATATCTCGCGAAGAGACCATGAGGATAAAATCAGAGAGATTAGAGCCCACGCAGAGGCATACCGACAGTCCTTCTTTCCACGAACAATACGAGACTGGAATAGAAGGGAGAACCGATAGAGGTACTCAAGGTACCCTCCGCCACACACCGTCAGGTGGCTTGCGGAGTATGGATGTAGATGTAGATGTAGATGTTTGCTACACATCCCGGAAATTACATTGCCGTCCACAACTGCAGTGAGAGACAGCAAAAGATCAATTTCCAGAACAGAATATCACAGAATTGCAGGTTCCGACATACCTACTTCAAAGGTATAGGTTGGAACAATGTGTTGAGAGCAGTGGATGATGTGATTTAGGTTCATGTTTTAAGAAAAGGAAGAACGACTTACTGTGGAAGAAGAAAACACAATGAGTCTGGGTCATACCGATCACTGTGAAGCGCCGAATTCCATTGGGACAGGTAATCGGCTAGAAATGGCGTAATTCGGTCTATATTCATACTAATAGCAAATGTAGAAAAGTGCCGTGTCTGTATGTCTGTCTGTCTGAACACGCTGCTCCAAATCTACAGCACGAATTTTCGTGGAGTTTTTACATGTAACATGAGCATAGCTTTCGACACCGTGTAGACTCTAGTTCACCAGAGTGAGATCACGGAAGAGAGAGAGAGAGAGAGAGAGAGAGAGAGAGACGTAGTGATTTAAAGTTTTTCTGGAATCTTCTTAGACAAGAAACTCCAAAACCATTACACGAAGTTTCATTGTGTTTTCGCAGCTAGCTCTAGCATAGGTTGGAGCACTCTATACGTACTTTCTTTCACCAGAATCGAATTACAAAGAAATACAAATACTTTCAGCGTGTGTAGTGCCAACAGTAAAATTCGGAGGCGATCTGGTTATGGTGTAGGTGTATTTTTCATGGAAGGGTTTAAATGGCTCTGAGCACTAAGGGACTTAACTTCTCAGGTCATCAGTCGCCTAGAACTTAGAACTACTTAAACCGAACTAACCTAAGGACATCACACACATCCATGCCCTAGGCAGGATTCGAACCTGCAACCGTAGCGGTCGCGCGGTTCCGGACTGTAGCACCTAGAACCGCTCGGCCAATCCGGCCGGCTGATTGAGGAGCTTGCACCCCTTGTTTTGCGTGGCACTATCACAGCACAGGCCTACATTGATGTTTTAAGCACCTTCTTGCTTCCCACTGCTGAAGAGCAATTCGGGGTGACGATTGAATCTTTCAACACGATGGAGCACCTGTTCATAATGCACGGCCTGTGGCGTAGTGGTTACACGACGACCAGATCCCTGTAAGGGACTGCTCTGCACAGTCCTGACCTGAATCCTATAGAACAGCTTTGAGCTGTTTTGGAACGCCGACGTCGTGCCAGGCCTTACCGTCCGGCATCCTTACCTCTCCTTAGTGCAGCACTCCGTGAAGAACAGGCTGCCATTCCCCAAGAATCTTCCCAACACCTGATTGAACGTATGCATGAGAGAGTGGAAGCTGTCTTGATAGCTAAGGGTGGGCCAACACCATACTGAATTCCAGCATTACCGATCGAGGGCGCCACTTACTTGTGAGTCATTTTCAGCCAGGTGTTCGGATATTTCTGATCAGAGAGTGTAATTCCAAGAGAATAAGAGTGAACAGTAATACAGGCAAACTTTATACGTGAAAACATGAGGGGTCCGGTTTAGGCAGCGGTATGGAGTCCTGTTTACGCAACTATAGCCTATATTTCATCAATCAAATAAATTTTGTGCAAAATATGTAAATGAAACATTTAGTCATAAACACTAACCTTAAACATTACTGTTCAAGAACACGTATTTGAAAATTTTATCCATATTAAAATTATAAATGCAAAAGTAACTCTGTTACGTTTTCACGAGTAACCCGCTTACAGATTTTGATGAAATGTCGTATGGAGATAGCTTGAACTCTCAAGGAAGAATATAGGCCACTTCATAAAGCGTGTAGCTCTAGGTACCTATTGCTCTGAAGAATACAGGGCTATTACAAATGATTGAAGCGATTTCATAAATTCACTGTAGTTCCATTCATTGACATATGGTCACGACACACTACAGATACGTAGAAAAACTCATAAACTTTTGTTCGGCTGAAGCCGCACTTCAGGTTTCTGCCGCCAGAGTGCTCGAGAGCGCAGTGAGACAAAATGGCGACAGGAGCCGAGAAAGCGTATGTCGCGCCTGAAATCCACTCACATCAGTCAGTCATAACAGTGCAACGACACTTCAGGACGAAGTTCAACAAAGATACACCAACTGCTAAGTCCATTCGGCGATGGTATGCGCAGTTTAAAGCTTCTGGATGCCTCTGTAAGTGGAAATCAACGTGTCGGCCTGCAGTGAGCGAAGAAACGGTTGAACGCATGCGGGCAAGTTTCACGCGTGGCTCATGCCACAACTGCAGACCGACAGCGCCGACTTCATCTTTCAACAGGATGGTGCTCCACCGCACTTCCATCATGATGTTCGGCATTTCTTAAACAGGAGATTGGAAAACCGATGGTTCGGTCGTGGTGGAGACCATGATCAGCCATTCATGTCATGGCCTCCACGCTCTCCCGACTTAACCCCATGCGATTTCTTTCTGTGGGGTTATGTGAAAGATTCAGTGTTTAAACCTCCTCTACCAAGAAACGTGCCAGAACTGCGAGCTCGCATCAACGATGCTTTCGAACTCATTGATGGGGACATGCTGCGCCGAGTGTGGGAGGAACTTGATTATCGGCTTGATGTCTGCCGAATCACTAAAGGGGCACATATCGAACATTTGTGAATGCCTAAAAAACTTTTTGAGTTTTTGTATGTGTGTGCAAAGCATTGTGAAAATATCTCAAATAATAAAGTTATTTTAGAGCTGTGAAATCGCTTCAGTCATTTGTAATAACCCTGTATTTCTCTAATTAGAGAAAAACATTTACTCAGTGGAAAACATAATTACTCTTTGACTTTTGATCTTTATCATACACGTGAAAAAGCTTCTATTGCTTGATTCTTGCTACGCAATACGACTCGAAGTAATGAACACAATGTCACCTGTATGAAGCCGCACTACAGTCCCAGATCGACGACGGGGGCTTCATTGAAGCTGAAGCCTCACTCAACGATTGCGAAGCGTCGACAGGAGGGACTACCTTTTTTGCTAATTACAGTGAAGAGGATTTTACAACACGACAGAACACGAGGATCCGCCAGCGCCCCTACAGAGAGGAACATTGATAAGATCTAGATCCAGAGTGCTGTAGTCTGCCCTGTCTTCTTCCACATAATTTCCAAGCCACCTTTCAAAAATACCCTGCAACAAAAACTTACATCGCTTATACTTCGATTAAAATAACTTCGTGATTGACGTTTCAGTGAGTCGAATGACTGTGGCTAACTGGTAGTCAACCTTAGTTCCTTCTTGCATGCCACATACTCAATAAGTTGCACGTTTTGTAGGCACACGTAAAGCCTTGTCAAATGCAGATGTGGCAAGCAGGCTGATATTGCAATCTGTTAATTTTTGCTTTAATTTTTGCTTCTTCTTCTTTCATTACTTCACTTGTTTATTTAATGGTTCTTTTCTCTTGCCACCATTGCAATATAATGTACATATTCACATAATGGGACAACACCAAAGCACACCGTGGACTATCGACGGTTTTTTTTTTGTGGATGGTCAGTTCATTCTAAAATTCAACAAATTTCACAATGTGTATTCATCTCTGTAACAGTCCAAAATGGTGCGTTACTGTAGTCCTTATGGCAAAAGAAGAGCACTAATAATACCTAAGTTGGCTTGGTGCAATGCTTTTCTTTTCCACCACGACTGGTCACATTACGTGATTTAACAAACGTCTGTATGGCAACAACTCAGTTTTACTATTTCTATAGGCGACTACTGCTTACAGTCTAGATGCATTTTCTAGATGCACTACGCAACAGCGCTGCCAACTATTATAGTTCATCTTTCGCCTTACGACATATACCATCCTCAAAAATGTTACAAAATAAATCGTAGATATTAGGTATTTATCTACACTCCTGGAAATTGAAATAAGAACACCGTGAATTCATTGTCCCAGGAAGGGGAAACTTTATTGACACATTCCTGGGGTCAGATACATCACATGATCACACTGACAGAACCACAGGCACATAGACACAGGCAACAGAGCATGCACAATGTCGGCACTAGTACAGTGTATATCCACCTTTCGCAGCAATGCAGGCTGCTATTCTCCCATGGAGACGATCGTAGAGATGCTGGATGTAGTCCTGCGGAACGGCTTGCCATGCCATTTCCACCTGGCGCCTCAGTTGGACCAGCGTTCGTGCTGGACGTGCAGACCGCGTGAGACGACGCTTCATCCAGTCCCAAACATGCTCAATGGGGGACAGATCCGGAGATCTTGCTGGCCAGGGTAGTTGACTTACACCTTCTAGAGCACGTTGGGTGGCACGGGATACATGAGGACGTGCATTGTCCTGTTGGAACAGCAAGTTCCCTTGCCGGTCTAGGAATGGTAGAACGATGGGTTCGATGACGGTTTGGATGTACCGTGCACTATTCAGTGTCCCCTCGACGATCACCAGTGGTGTACGGCCAGTGTAGGAGATCGCTCCCCACACCATGATGCCAGGTGTTGGCCCTGTGTACCTCGGTCGTATGCAGTCCTGATTGTGGCGCTCACCTGCACGGTGCCAAACACGCATACGACCATCATTGGCACCAAGGCAGAAGCGACTCTCATCGCTGAAGACGACACGTCTCCATTCGTCCCTCCATTCACGCCTGTCGCGACGCCACTGGAGGCGGGCTGCACGATGTTGGGGCGTGAGCGGAAGACGGCCTAACGGAGACGGTTGCGAATGGTCCTCGCCGATACCCCAGGAGCAACAGTGTCCCTAATTTGCTGGCAAGTGGCGGTGCGGTCCCCTACGGCACTGCGTAGGATCCTACGGTCTTGGCATGCATCCGTGCGTCGCTGCGGTCCGGTCCCAGGTCGACGGGCACGTGCACCTTCCGCCGACCACTGGCGACAACATCGATGTACTGTGGAGACCTCACGCCCCACGTGTTGAGCAGTTCGGTGGTACGTCCACCCGGCCTCCCGCATGCCCACTATACGCCCTCGCTCAAAGTCCGTCAGCTGCACATACGGTTCACGTCCACGCTGTCGCGGCATGCTACCAGTGTTAAAGACTGCGATGGAGCTCCGTATGCCACGGCAAACTGGCTGACACTGACGGCGGTGGTGCACAAATGCTGCGCAGCTAGCGCCATTCGACGGCCAACACCGCGGTTCCTGGTGTGTCCGCTGTGCCGTGCGTGTGATCATTGCTTGTACGGCCCGCTCGCAGTGTCCGGAGCAAGTATGGTGGGTCTGACACACCGGTGTCAATGTGTTCTTTTTTCCATTTCCAGGAGTGTAAATAGTAATAAAGGAGAACGACCTTTTAGCTATTAAAAAACTCAAAGAATGACTGTAAACTTAAAAGCGATGCACAGCTGGAAACTCTTATATCGTTTTAAAACAACATTTACATGTTTTTAGTCTCTCTAGTCGACGAATGGTGAAGCTGTTTCCTATCACAGCCCATCTCTCACACGTAAGGGGAGAGGGGGGAATGAAATAAAAGTAAAAGAATTGAAAGAACCCAAATCCGTTTCAGTAACATTTTCCGTATTAATAATTACGACTACATACCTTAATGTGTTGTATGCTCGAAAAGAGACAAAACCCTCTGGGTAGCACTTTGTCCAATTTGCATATGGCCTTCATATCTGATAGGGTTGTGTCTGTACCTACCACCACGGTGCGAAACTTCTAACAGGGACGTCATAAAAGTCACACTGATTCGTGGAATATAACATGATGTAGCCATGGCGAAGTTTATTACGATATGTCCTGTTGTTATTGTCGTCTTCAGTCCGAAGACTGAGTTGATGCAGCTTCCTGCGCTACTCTGTCCTGTGCAAGCACATCCATCTTCGAATAACTACTACCAATTACATCCATTTGAACCTTTTTACTGTATTTTTACCCAACTGGCTATCCCTCAGTACTAAACTGATGGTTCCGTGATGTCTCAGAATGTGTCCATTTAACCGACCCCTTCGTTCAGTCAAGTTGTGCAACGAATTTCTTTTTTCCACGATTCTATTCAGTACATCATTATTTGTGCAATCTATTCTTCAACTTTCTTCTGCATCCTGTCAGAATTGGTTATCGTCCACGTCTCACTTCCGCACAAGGCTACACTCCAGATGTATATCTTCAGAAAAGACTACCTAACGTTACATTTATATTTGTTGTTAAAAAACTTCTTTAGAAATACTTTTCTTGCCATTGCCAGCCTACATTTTATATCCTCTCTGCTTCAGTCATCGTCAGTTATTTTAATAATACTTTCAGTGTTACCTTTCCTAATCTAATTTCCTCAGTATCCCCTGATTTAATTCTCTTTCCTTCACCTTTGTTTTGCCTCTTTTCATGTGCACCTCATGTTTTCCAGACACTGTCCATTCCGTTCAACTGCTCTTCCAAGGCCTTTTCTGTGTCTGACACAACTATTCCTCCAAATTTTTCTTTGGTTTCTATTAACGTTTATTCAGTGTACAGACTAAATAACACTGACAATAGGCTACAAACCTGTCTCACTCTCATCTGAACCTCAGCTTCCCTTCCGTGCCCTACGACTGTTATAACTGATTTCTGGTTTCTTTCGCACCCTGTGTTTTACTCACGCACCTTCGAAATTTCGAAGAGCGTGCTGCAGCCAATACTGTCAACAGCTCTCTCTACGGGTGACGTCCTATAAACGTAGATCCGGTTTTCTTTAATATATCTTCTAAGATACGTCGTAGGGTGAGGATAACCTTGCGTGTTCATACACTTCTTCGAAACCCAACCTGATCTTCCCTGAGGTCATGAGGGTGGATCAAATATACCAGCCTGGAGAAACTCACCTGGAACGGCAGCCGAAAAGGTAATCTACATAACAATGTGGCGAGGCGGTCTCATATAAATAGTTGCAACCATAAAACAAACAGCATGGTGCAGTGATTTAAACATCAGATCGTATTTTGGAGAGACGTCAGCCTCTATATCTACGTACAAGTTCTATGACTTTTAAGCCCTACTTTTTATGAACTGGGTTCATATGACACGTTAGATCAATTCAAAGTACTACATCGCAAAGTGGAACATGCACCAGCCTCTCTACCCACAAAAAACTCAAATGCAGGTGTATAATCATTCTAGAACTAAATCTGTACCCTGAAAATTACTGTAAAATGCTAAAAGGTGACTCTCTCTCTCTGTACGAACTCTTGCGTGTCACTTTTCAGTTAACACTGTCTAGGGAAAAGCTACATAGGAGCTAATGAATATTGTTAGATTTTGCGCCGAGAAGCGGTATTTGAAATTTTCTGCACAAGACTGGTTTCAAGTATTTGCCACATTAGTGTAGTGTATCTGATTCCAGTTCTGACTCGAACTACTATGTTTTGATATTTAGCGAAACTAACAACGTGCCAATAATTAAAAGACAAGACAGGGATAGTCTTAGGTCTCACTTGTAACATAAAATCGATATGGATGTTCAACTTCGCTACAAATAATATCTGTAGATGGAATTTGTTATTGTAAAATCGATATTGTTCTAATGTGACTTATTACTCCTTCGAACATCATGCTGCTGCAGGTCTCGTTTGCATGTTAGTCTTCTGATGGAAATATTGAGATCATAATCTATAATATGCTTTTGAAATAATTTCGAGTCATGGAGTAGGAATGAGAATAAACAGAGATTGACAAAGACTTTTACAATGTTTGCCCATGACATTAATCCTTCAATGACACAGATTAATAGCAACGCTTGTTTCAGGTAGTCACTGCACGAGTAATAAGAGTGCCAATTCATTTTAACACTTTCAGACCTGAATATTTCTGGAGGACAGAAAATTTTTCTCTGTGTCGTAATGTTCTTAGCTGATTTTTTAAACGATTTTAGAAGCAAGATTTATACAAAAATAAGTACCAGTTTCCAAAACATGCTTTGTACTCTTGGCTGCATTTTATGGACTAAAATAACTAATTACGAAATATTCTCTATTGCAATAAATAGTAAAATGATAATTCAATAATTACCATGCTAAATTACAATAACATATTCAAATATACAGTGGAATATAGCGAGTCAACCACGTCCACAAATTCTCGTGGCCACGAACTGCACACTGCTACATTACCTTACTGAAATTTTTATGGTGATGCCCAACAGTTGGCAGAACTTGCGCGTGATAGCAAGGTTAACATTAAAAAATGTGTACCTCAGGTTTCCATAAGGAAAAAGTACCTTTGTTGAAGCTAAGCCATAGTAAAATTTGTAGCCAGAGGGTCTGCAAGGCTTAATTGGTACTGTTGTTCTCAGTTATCCATTGGTTACACATTGTTGGCATCGTCTGTCGTATTAATGTGATAGTTTGTCACCAGATGACGCAAATATGGTGGATTATACGAGAACTGTCAGTTGATTTTCGTTTTAATCAGTCTGATCACGAATGAGGATATACTTTCAGTCCACTTTTCCAGAGCACATACAAAATCGTTTACGTCAGTTAGCAAAAAAATAAAATAATATTTCAGGCACTGGATGGAATTACATTCTTATGAGCCAAACTATTAAAAAATAATCATAAATACATTCACGTAAACAATTAATTCAGCAAAATGAATATACTTAAATACTTCTTGAAAATTTTAGTTGCAGCACTTCAAAGGTTAAATTAGGGCTCCAGCATTCTAAGAAAAATATCTCGAATACCGAGTAAGACTTGTTCATTTGCTGAACTGTCATTCCCGAACCCCAAACGAAAAAGCGGAAAACATCAACAGTAACCTGATAGTGGGTGTCAAATCATGAAGTAAAGTTAACCAGATTTTGCGTCGGAGGCTGGTAGAACAAAATAATAATATTAAGTAGGAAACTCTTCCCAACTTTCAACAAAATTGTATTTACTTGGCAATCGGATTCCGACTTCTTAGGCGACCGTTATCTCGTCAGGTGATGAATGCTTGCACAGCAGAAAGCAGTTCGGGCCAAATACATATAATTTCACAGAACGTTACGATGTGTTTTTTCTTCAGCGTTATTACTGTAAACTAAAATTTCCTAGAAACTAATTCTCAAGACACCGTTAGTGTATTTACCTCTATAATTCCTTTTCAAAAGAAGAATGGATCTACTTTTAGGTGTCTGCGCTGGTAAAACTCAGACTGGTTGTTCAAACCTTGAGACATGGGATTCGAATCCTAGAGGAATTAGAACCAAGAGTCGATCGCTAGTGAATTAAAAATACATTGACCACAGTCAGCTCCTGTTAACCATAATGTTAGCGTTGACTTCACTCTTAGTTCAAATAATCGTAGATACTTGCATCGTTGGTTAATTATGGTGAATTCCACCGAGCATACACCACAAAGTTTGGTTTAATTTCTTTTACGTGATTCGTACACAATTAGATATGACCACTCAAATAAAATGTCAGGTCATGATATGAGCCGACTAGTCGGCGTGCAGCTCCATAATACGACCAGACATTTTATTTGATCGGTTTTATTTCTGGATTTTGATTATTCTTACTTGACAAGACCTGATCACAGGGGCCAGAATTTTTAAGGATGTATAGAATTACGTGCTCTGACAAAAGAATTTTCACTGTACAGATGTCATATCACTTCATTCCTTGTGTTTCTACAATGTGAAATTTTAGTTACAAGTATGTCTGAAGAATAACAGGTCACATCCGTCGAAACCATAGTCAAACGTGAAGAAAACAACTTTTTATGGCAACTGGTTGGCTGCTTTGGATTCATTTGCCGATGTCATTTTGCTGTTTAAGCGGCGTTTGGCCCCAGGACGATTAAAAACCGATTTCGTCCACCCAATGTGGTACGACCTTGCCGTAGTCAATAGATTTACCTAACAGTGCCACAACTTGTTGACTACCTAACTTGTACAGTGACGAACATTGAACACTATGGATGGTGTAATGTGCAACTGGAACCACAGCCGTTTTCTACAGCGTTTTGAAACTGGAACTTTAATTGTAGACAACCTATGTATACTTCACAGGTACTCTACATCTACATCTACATAGATACTCCGCAAGCCACCGTACGGTAAGTGGCGGAGGGTACTCCGTTCCACTACTTGTCATTTCCTTTCCTGTCCCACTAGCAAATAGAGCGAGGGAAAACCGGCTATCTATAACCCTCCGTATGAGCCCTAATTTCTCGTTTCTTACGCGCAATTTATGTTGGCGGCAGTAGAATCGGTTGGCAGTCATTTTCGAATGTGGGTGCTCTATACTTTTTTGAACAGTGTTTCTCGAAAAGAACCGTGTCTTCTCTCCAGGAATTCCCAGTTGAGTTCCCGAAGCATCACATCATACGTGCTGTTCGAATCCACCGGTAACAAATCTACAGCGTGTTTCAAAAATGACCGGTATATTTGAAACGGCAATAAAAACTAAACGAGCAGCGATAGAAATACACCGTTTGTTGCAATATGCTTGGGACAACAGTACATTTTCAGGCAGACAAACTTTCGAAATTACAGTAGTTACAATTTTCAACAACAGATGGCGCTGCGGTCTGGGAACTCTATAGTACGATATTTTCCACATATCCACCATGCGTAGCAATAATATGGCGTAGTCTCTGAATGAAATTACCCGAAACCTTTGACAACGTGTCTGGCGGAATGGCTTCACATGCAGATGAGATGTACTGCTTCAGCTGTTCAATTGTTTCTGGATTCTGGCGGTACACCTGGTCTTTCAAGTGTCCCCACAGAAACAAGTCACAGGGGATCATGACTGGCGAATAGGGAGGCCAATCCACGCCGCCTCCTCTATGTTTCGGATAGCCCAAAGCAATCACACGATCATCGAAATATTCATTCAGGAAATTAAAGACGTCGGCCGTGCGATGTGGCCGGGCACCATCTTGCATAAACCACGAGGTGTTCGCAGTGTCGTCTAAGGCAGTTTGTACCGCCACAAATTCACGAAGAATGTCCAGATAGCGTGATGCAGTAATCGTTTCGGATCTGAAAAATGGGCCAATGATTCCTTTGGAAGAAATGGCGGCCCAGACCAGTACTTTTTGAGGATGCAGGGACGATGGGACTGCAACATATGGCTTTTCGGTTCCCCATATGCGCCAGTTCTGTTTATTGACGAAGCCGTCCAGGTAAAAATAAGCTTCGTCAGTAAACCAAATGCTGCCCACATGCATATCGCCGTCATCAATCCTGTGCACTATATCGTTAGCGAATGTCTGTCGTGCACCAATGGTAGCGGCGCTGAGGGGTTGCCGCGTTTGAATTTTGTATGGATAGAGGTGTAAACTCTGGCGCACGAGACGATACGTGGACGTTGACGTCATTTGGACCGCAGCTGCAACTCGGCGAACGGAAACCCGAGGCCGCGGTTGGATCACCTGCTGCACTAGCTGCGCGTTGCCCTCTGTGGTTGCCGTACGCGGTCGCCCTACCTTTCCAGCACGTTCATCCGTCACGTTCTCAGTCCGTTGAAATTTGTCAGACAGATCCTTTATTGTATCGCTTTTCGGTCCTTTGGTTACATTAAACCTCCGTTGAAAACTTCGTCTTGTTGCAACAACACTGTGTTCTAGGCGGTGGAATTCCAACACCAGAAAAATCCTCTGTTCTAAGGAATAAACCATGTTGTCTACAGCACACTTGCACGTTGTGCACAGCACACGCTTACAGCAGAAAGACGACGTACAGAATGGCGCACCCACAGACTGCGTTGTCTTCTATATCTTTCACATCACTTGCAGCGCCATCTGTTGTTGAAAATTGTAACTACTGTAATTTCGGCGAACGGAAACCCGAGGCCGCGGTTGGATCACCTGCTGCACTAGCTGCGCGTTGCCCTCTGTGGTTGCCGTACGCGGTCGCCCTACCTTTCCAGCACGTTCATCCGTCACGTTCTCAGTCCGTTGAAATTTGTCAGACAGATCCTTTATTGTATCGCTTTTCGGTCCTTTGGTTACATTAAACCTCCGTTGAAAACTTCGTCTTGTTGCAACAACACTGTGTTCTAGGCGGTGGAATTCCAACACCAGAAAAATCCTCTGTTCTAAGGAATAAACCATGTTGTCTACAGCACACTTGCACGTTGTGCACAGCACACGCTTACAGCAGAAAGACGACGTACAGAATGGCGCACTCACAGACTGCGTTGCCTTCTATATCTTTCACATCACTTGCAGCGCCATCTGTTGTTGAAAATTGTAACTACTGTAATTTCGAAAGTTGGTCCGCCTGAAAATGTACTGTTGTCCCAAGCATATTGCAACAAACGGAGTATTTCTATCGCTGCTCGTTTAGTTTTTATTGCCGTTTCAAATATACCGGTTATTTTTGAAACACCCTGTAGCAGCCCGCCTCTGAATCGGATCTATGTCTTCCTTTAACCCGACCTGTTAAGGATCCTAAACTCTCGGCAGTACTGATTGCAATCTTCACGTGGTAGTTCCACTTCATTTCGCTTTGCAACGTTACGCCTAGATACTTAAACGACGAGACTATGGCAGGCAGGACGCGACTTATGTTGCCTCCGAACATTACGGGTTTGTTCTTCCTACTCATACTCATTAACTTACATTTTTCCACATTTAGAGGTAACTGACTTTCATCACAAAACTATAAATTTTACCTAAGTCGTCTTGTATCTTCCTTCAGTCACTCAGTCTAGTCACCTTACTGTACACCACAACATCATCATGAAACAGCCGCAAACTGCAGACCACCCTGTCCGCCAGGTCATGTTTGTATATAAAGAACATCAACTGTCCTATCACACTTCCATGGCGCACTCCTGGCGATACCCTTGTCTCTGATGAACATTAGCCGTCGGCGACAACGTACGGGATTTTGTTACTTAAAAAGTCTTCAAGCTACTCACATATCTGCGAACTTACCCCTTATGCTCGTACCTTCGTTAACAGCCTGCACCATGTCAAATGCCTTCCGGAAATTTAAAAACTGACATTTTCCTGTTGCCCTTCATCCTTAGTTTGCAGTGTATCATGTGAGAGAAAGGCAAGCTAAGTTTCGTACGAGCGATGAAATCATGCTGATTCAGTGGACATGAGCTCCTCAGTCTCAAGAAAGTTTATTATGTTCGAACTAAGAATATGTTCAAGGATTCTGCATCAGACCGAAATTAGGGATATTGGTCTGCAATTTTTCGGTAGCAAAATTCGCCCACAAAACGTGTTTTGGGTTGTACATTACAGATATTTAGCGATTTAAAACAGGAAATCTGAAAGGCAGCATAAGTAGAAAACGCATTTTAAAAAATTGGTTCAGCAAAGACAAACTGTTACATGAACTTGTAACAATCTGAGGCAGAATAAAAGATATATTGTCCAATACAAGCCGTACAGAAAGAAATGAAGTTGATGCAGATGGAATCTGATATTTTGCGCTATTTTTTTGAGGGCAGGCGAGGAGAGGGGAAATTGAGCAATTGAGGGAGAGATGCGAAGGGCGAAATACTGGACATTGAAAGATAAAATAGTGAGACAGCGAGAAAGAAAGAAGAGGTGGAGAGACGCCCAGCACAGAAAAATGAAACAACCATTGTTTCTCTTCGAATAAAAACGTTTTTGTGCGGCAATTAGAAAGAGTTTCTGAGTTGTTTTGGTCGGCACACAAAGAGATTTCCGTTGCACAAAACGCAATAGCTGAAATCGCCTGTGGTGTGTATTTTATATTTTCTGGAGGGCTTATGTTTGAATGCTCTGAAGCACAAGCATCGTTGTTCGTTAATTTATGTTTGTATTTTGTTGTCTTGTCACGAAAGTTTCCCTATATTATTTGGGTAAAGCTTTTTGTTTGCGACTAGAGGGAATAAACAACCATTAACGATTTACATCGCATATATTTTCATGCATAAACAGAAATGTCAATGTTAACTGCACCGTTATGGATGTAATCAGAGACGAAGCGGAGTTTAGATAGGACAATGATGCGGAAAGACATTAGGTACGTCTGGTCACAGGAACGAATCCGATATTTCGTGGAAGTGGTTTACAAAATCGATGGGAAAGCTAAATGTGGATAGTCCGACGGGGATGTGAACCCCTCTCTTGTGATGTGACATTCCAGATGGAGTCTGTTTCCAGAGAAATATGATATTCTAATGACACTAGTAAGAGTTTTGTGCTTATTCTTTGGTCATTATTCTTTTGACTTGCCAGATGTGGTCAACCACAAATTACTCTCCTCCACCAGTCTCTTAATGTCGGTGTGAAACTTGCACCAAACATTCCCAGTTGTTTATTGGATCAGAAGGAAATTGCTCCTGTCATAGCACAAAAAAGCCGAATATCTCATGGGCAGAATTAGGGGTACAAAAGAACGGAGCTAGCTGTGCAACGTATGAGGCAACTTCAAAGATATTTAAATCAAAACATTTGACGTATTCGCTCTTTTTTACGAGCTAACCCTACTTTCTCTGCATAGAGAGCTCTCTTATCTGTAACGCGTTGTCACAACTTTATCTTGCAGCTTATAGGCTGAACTTTTTCTGTGCCCAAAATCCTGAAGTTTCCCCAGCCATGGTAAACATGACATGATTCATGTTACACGACTTGATATCATGTATCACATTACTTTACTTCACACGATGTATTACATTACATGACATTGGTACTAATACTAACAACTAAAAATGTATTTGAAGATGCTTGATAAGTCTAGCAGCTAGATCCCCTCTCTTAGATCACTAAATAGGCGCAGGACATATTCACCTTTCTTTGTAAAATGATAGGAGCATTATTCATTCTGGTTCCCAACTTTTGCACTGCCATAACGTTGACATTAAACCGCCATAACTTGGCAACCGAAGTAGATTTTTGTTGACTCGTGTGACGGCTAATCCGGTATAATTATATTTTATTGGCTTTCGTATCATGCTGCCTGTATCGTGGAAATGGACAGAGCTTTCACAAAACAAGAGGACAACCATTAACTACATGTATTTGAACACCTTTGAGCCAAATCGCTGGTCGACCATCAGCGATCGGCTTGCTATCTTTGGCGCGTCCCCGGGCATGAGCATATTTGCGTTTTCGGCTGGGGCGCGCGGGGCGGCGAGAGGCAGTCGGTTTGTGGCGGCCGGTGAGACTGGCGGAGTTGTGGCTCGGGCGTAAGGACGTGTGTGATGTCTGTTACGCTGGGGCTGTTTGCTAATTGTGTAATTCCTGCGGCGGTTACTCGTTGCCTGGAAGGCATTTCATATAAACTGCGCCAAGCCTCGCAGTGAGAGGGGAGTCCGGAGTTGGTGTTGGCCTAGATGTTTGTACAAATTGAGGTGCCTGTGTGAGAAGCACGGCGTGGGTCTGTTGATTGCTTCGTCCTTCTGGCAGCCACCGCGAGCGGATGTTCGGCCGGAATGTCTGCAGTTTGTGGTGAGCATAGTGTGAACAAGTTCTCGTAGGATGTGCTCCCACCGTGACTCTTAGCCTGAGTTATTTGTGGGTGCCGACCCCTTGTCTGTGACTGTTTCCGGGTGTCCTTGCAAGATTTCACAGCAAAACTGTGTTTTTGTGGCATTCTGTGTCTCTGGCTCAGCCTCCGCCTAGAAAGGGGACATATTTTGGAATTCCTTAATGCTGTAATTTAAACATATAAAAAATTGTTCTTTCAGAATAAGCGCCTGTTTCTTTGGGGCACTGCAGTTCAAACAGGAGTGGCGTAATGTTAGTTAGTATTTGTTATTCGTCAAATGAAGTGTATTTAATGTTTTGCAGTTTTCTGGGGCACACAGCTCTGTTATTGAACTCATTTTGAAGTGTTCTGTCGGGTGAATGACTGCTCCCCACTTCAGTGTATTCTTTTGAGTAGTATTGTAAGGTTTTTTTTGGATATTTGTCAGTGGGGTGTATTGACTCAATTTCGTTTTTCTCTTTCTTTTGAATTACGGAGAATTGTTTAGTTTATCTGGTTATTGGCTTAACTCGCGCTTCACGCACTAAATTTGAAATTTTTTTTTTATTCCTGTTTAATGTCAGACAGATTCAAATGTAACTTCATTTATGTTATTTGAAATAAATGTGTTGGATTGATCTTAATGAATTATGTGCAATCGAAGTAAGGGACCCTGTCCTTCATTAGTGCTTAACAGTGCCGTGTAGTTCGGACTGTGAGCCCCGAGCTCGGACCAACCTTCTTACAGAATTCGAAGTGATTCACACAAGTTTGAAACAGAGAAACGGCATCCGTAAAATAAGTCGTGAAGACGCCTTTTTTGCGCGTAAAATCCGAATGAAGCTAGATTTTTAAAAGGAAGCTTGCAATTTTGTCGTAACGAAGCATTTTCATTCATTTCATTCACTCTATATCGTTTCCGCTCATTCAGTTCACGCAAGAACAAATTTTCCTTTCTACATGTAGCTAGACTTCAAACCATCGTATCTCGACAACCGATGAACATTATTGGATAACAACTACTTCATTCTGACTTTATGCACTCACCTATCTTCGTACGAAGTTTTAATCGCTTCGTACATTTTAGAAGTACAGCCGTTGCGAGCTTCAAAAATCTCCCAGTGAAAGGCGATTTTTGCATGTAAAATCTGAATGAACCTATATTTTTGAAAGTGAGTTTCTATTTATATCTTAAGAATGCACTTTTTTAAAAATTTGATTCACTTTAAACTGTTCCTGCGCGCTCAGTTCATATAAGAACTAACTTCAGGTGCTACATTTAATTCCAAAAAACCGTAGTACCTCGACAACGGATAACGATGTACCTCAGTCCAAAGTTTGAACCGATTCGCGTACGTTTACAAAATATCAGTGGCACGCTTAAAAACCTTCCAGAAAAACTATTTTGAGCATGAAATTTCCTGGCAGATTAAAACTGTGTGCCCGACCGAGACTCGAACTCGGGACCTTTGCCTTTCGCGGGCAAGTGCTCTACCAACTGAGCTACCGAAGCACGACTCACGCCCGGTACTCACAGCTTTACTTCTGCCAGTACCTCGTCTCCTACCTTCCAAACTTTACAGAAGCTCTCCTGCGAAACTTGCAGAACTAGCACTCCTGAAAGAAAGGATATTGTGGAGACATGGCTTAGCCACAGCCTGAGGGATATTTCCAGAATGAGATTTTCACTCTGCAGCGGAGTGTGCGCTGATATGAAATTTCCTGGCAGATTAAAACTGTGTGCCCGACCGAGACTCGAACTCGGGACCTTTGCCTTTCGCGGGCAAGTGCTCTACCAACTGAGCTACCGAAGCACGACTCACGCCCGGTACTCACAGCTTTACTTCTGCCAGTACCTCGTCTCCTACCTTCCAAACTTTACAGAAGCTCTCCTGCGAAACTTGCAGAACTAGCACTCCTGAAAGAAAGGATATTGTGGAGACATGGCTTAGCCACAGCCTGAGGGATATTTCCAGAATGAGATTTTCACTCTGCAGCGGAGTGTGCGCTGATATGAAATTTCCTGGCAGATTAAAACTGTGTGCCCGACCGAGACTCGAACTCGGGACCTTTGCCTTTCGCGGGCAAGTGCTCTACCAACTGAGCTACCGAAGCACGACTCACGCCCGGTACTCACAGCTTTACTTCTGCCAGTACCTCGTCTCCTACCTTCCAAACTTTACAGAAGCTCTCCTGCGAAACTTGCAGAACTAGCACTCCTGAAAGAAAGGATATTGTGGAGACATGGCTTAGCCACAGCCTGAGGGATATTTCCAGAATGAGATTTTCACTCTGCAGCGGAGTGTGCGCTGATATGAAATTTCCTGGCAGATTAAAACTGTGTGCCCGACCGAGACTCGAACTCGGGACCTTTGCCTTTCGCGGGCAAGTGCTTTACCAACTGAGCTACCGAAGCACGACTCACGCCCGGTACTCACAGCTTTACTTCTGCCAGTACCTCGTCTCCTACCTTCCAAACTTTACAGAAGCTCTCCTGCGAAACTTGCAGAACTAGCACTCCTGAAAGAAAGGATATTGTGGAGACATGGCTTAGCCACAGCCTGAGGGATATTTCCAGAATGAGATTTTCACTCTGCAGCGGAGTGTGCGCTGATATGAAATTTCCTGGCAGATTAAAACTGTGTGCCCGACCGAGACTCGAACTCGGGACCTTTGCCTTTCGCAGGCAAGTGCTCTACCAACTGAGCTACCGAAGCACGACTCACGCCCGGTACTCACAGCTTTACTTCTGCCAGTACCTCGTCTCCTACCTTCCAAACTTTACAGAAGCTCTCCTGCGAAACTTGCAGAACTAGCACTCCTGAAAGAAAGGATATTGTGGAGACATGGCTTAGCCACAGCCTGAGGGATATTTCCAGAATGAGATTTTCACTCTGCAGCGGAGTGTGCGCTGATATGAAATTTCCTGGCAGATTAAAACTGTGTGCCCGACCGAGACTCGAACTCGGGACCTTTGCCTTTCACGGGCAAGTGCTCTACCAACTGAGCTACCGAAGCACGACTCACGCCCGGTACTCACAGCTTTACTTCTGCCAGTACCTCGTCTCCTACCTTCCAAACTTTACAGAAGCTCTCCTGCGAAACTTGCAGAACTAGCACTCCTGAAAGAAAGGATATTGTGGAGACATGGCTTAGCCACAGCCTGAGGGATATTTCCAGAATGAGATTTTCACTCTGCAGCGGAGTGTGCGCTGATATGAAATTTCCTGGCAGATTAAAACTGTGTGCCCGACCGAGACTCGAACTCGGGACCTTTGCCTTTCGCGGGCAAGTGCTCTACCAACTGAGCTACCGAAGCACGACTCACGCCCGGTACTCACAGCTTTACTTCTGCCAGTACCTCGTCTCCTACCTTCCAAACTTTACAGAAGCTCTCCTGCGAAACTTGCAGAACTAGCACTCCTGAAAGAAAGGATATTGTGGAGACATGGCTTAGCCACAGCCTGAGGGATATTTCCAGAATGAGATTTTCACTCTGCAGCGGAGTGTGCGCTGATATGAAATTTCCTGGCAGATTAAAACTGTGTGCCCGACCGAGACTCGAACTCGGGACCTTTGCCTTTCGCGGGCAAGTGCTCTACCAACTGAGCTACCGAAGCACGACTCACGCCCGGTACTCACAGCTTTACTTCTGCCAGTACCTCGTCTCCTACCTTCCAAACTTTACAGAAGCTCTCCTGCGAAACTTGCAGAACTAGCACTCCTGAAAGAAAGGATATTGTGGAGACATGGCTTAGCCACAGCCTGAGGGATATTTCCAGAATGAGATTTTCACTCTGCAGCGGAGTGTGCGCTGATATGAAATTTCCTGGCAGATTAAAACTGTGTGCCCGACCGCGACTCGAACTCGGGACCTTTGCCTTTCACGGGCAAGTGCTCTACCAACTGAGCTACCGAAGCACGACTCACGCCCGGTACTCACAGCTTTACTTCTGCCAGTACCTCGTCTCCTACCTTCCAAACTTTACAGAAGCTCTCCTGCGAAACTTGCAGAACTAGCACTCCTGAAAGAAAGGATATTGTGGAGACATGGCTTAGCCACAGCCTGAGGGATATTTCCAGAATGAGATTTTCACTCTGCAGCGGAGTGTGCGCTGATATGAAATTTCCTGGCAGATTAAAACTGTGTGCCCGACCGAGACTCGAACTAGGGACCTTTGCCTTTCGCGGGCAAGTGCTCTACCAACTGAGCTACCGAAGCACGACTCACGCCCGGTACTCACAGCTTTACTTCTGCCAGTACCTCGTCTCCTACCTTCCAAACTTTACAGAAGCTCTCCTGCGAAACTTGCAGAACTAGCACTCCTGAAAGAAAGGATATTGTGGAGACATGGCTTAGCCACAGCCTGAGGGATATTTCCAGAATGAGATTTTCACTCTGCAGCGGAGTGTGCGCTGATATGAAATTTCCTGGCAGATTAAAACTGTGTGCCCGACCGAGACTCGAACTAGGGACCTTTGCCTTTCGCGGGCAAGTGCTCTACCAACTGAGCTACCGAAGCACGACTCACGCCCGGTACTCACAGCTTTACTTCTGCCAGTACCTCGTCTCCTACCTTCCAAACTTTACAGAAGCTCTCCTGCGAAACTTGCAGAACTAGCACTCCTGAAAGAAAGGATATTGTGGAGACATGGCTTAGCCACAGCCTGAGGGATATTTCCAGAATGAGATTTTCACTCTGCAGCGGAGTGTGCGCTGATATGAAATTTCCTGGCAGATTAAAACTGTGTGCCCGACCGAGACTCGAACTCGGGACCTTTGCCTTTCGCGGGCAAGTGCTCTACCAACTGAGCTACCGAAGCACGACTCACGCCTGGTACTCACAGCTTTACTTCTGCCAGTACCTCGTCTCCTACCTTCCAAACTTTACAGAAGCTCTCCTGCGAAACTTGCAGAACTAGCACTCCTGAAAGAAAAGATATTGTGGAGACATGGCTTAGCCACAGCATTTTTTAGCATGTTTTGCACGTAGCATCGGAACTGCGCTCATGAATGAATCCATTCGCACAATTTGCCTGGACGGCAGCTCTGGGTCGTCGTTCGAAGCTTAATGTACTGTAACGCTCCAGTAAGACACTCTCGAATGGCTATAGCAATGGCCGCAAGGGTTGGTGCATAAGCTCCTAGCGTTTTTGTTTTGCTTGGTGGTATTCCGGTTGGTATGGGTTTATTTGTAGATTGTCATTCTTTTTATTTCTAGTTGACTGTTGTTGAGTGTACATTTTGTCAATATCGTCATCTGGAGATAGTGACTGAAGCTGTGACCGCTACAAAATGAATTGCGAAATGGAGAAATCTGAACGTTTCTTCAATTTGACTTTCGCACAGGGGTAACAGCAGCGGAGGTTGCAAGAAATAGTTTCGCTGTGTACGGGGATAGTGCCATCGGGTAGAGCAAGGTAAGAAAACGATTTTCTGTTTCTAAAGAGGATAGTTTTGCCATTGATGATTCTGCACGTTCAAAAAGGAAGATTGTGTAGAAGCATTAATCCACAACAATCCACGTCAATGTACTCGTCTACTCACAAAACAGATGAACTGTGATCATTCCACCATCATCCGACATTTGCATCCAATTACGAAGGTTCAAAAATCGTGTGTATGATGACCGCATGCTCTAAGCCAAAAATCATAAAAATCAACAGGTGGTCATATCTCTGCTCGCTCGTCGTCAATTTTATCGTGCCGTTATTAGTTATTTTGGTGGTGTCTTTATGCTAACATAAGGGAAAGAACGGAATGGTTGAGCCTAAGCAAAGCAGCAACTCCCCATACGAACACCTGGGCGCATCCATTAAAGGTAAGTAAGTCTTTGCATCGAGTGGAATAGCGACGGTGCGGTGTACTACCATTTGCTTCCCCGAGTGCAACCGTCACTGCTGACGTTTGCCGTCATCAGCTGAGACGTATTGCAGATGCAGTTCAAGAAGAGACAAAAAACATTACACAAGAGTTTGTTTGCTAAGTCATTCTTCATCCACATTCATCAGCTGATACTGCACTGTCATTTTTTCACCTTTTCCACTCTCTGTCGAAGAGTTTTCAAGTAACTCCCTTTCCGCATGATAATGTGCTCCGAAAATGGCTCGACGTGTTCTACGCATCAAAACCACGTCATTTCCACAGTCGCGGAAACGAAAAGTTATCCCAGCGTTGGCAGACTGTTATAAATAGTGAAACTGAATATATGACTGATCACTAATGTCTCTGTTGCGTGTTTCTGTAGTGTTTATTAAACTTATAAACGAACGCTCCGCATTTAAGCACTAACCCAATAATTCAATGCAAGCCTTTATATGAGACAAAGGATTTCTAAAATGATTCTCCTGGATTATACTGTAGCTATTCCTTTCTACGAGGGCAGTTCAATAAGTAATGCAACACATTTTCTTTCTCGGCAAATTTTGGTTGAAAAAACCGGAAATTTATTGTGGAATATTTTCAAACATTCCCGCTTCGTCTCGTATAGTTTCATTGACTTCCGACAGGTGGCAGCGCTGTACGGAGCTGTTAAAATGGCGTCTGTAACGGATGTGCGTTGCAAACAACGGGCAGTGATCGAGTTTCTTTTGGCGGAAAACCAGGGCATCTCAGATATTCATAGGCGCTTGCTGAATGTCTACGGTGATCTGGCAGTGGACAAAAGCACGGTGAGTCGTTGGGCAAAGCGTGTGTCATCATCGCCGCAAGGTCAAGCAAGACTGTCTGATCTCCCGCGTTCGGGCCGGCCGTGCACAGCTGTGACTCCTGCAATGGCGGAGTGTGCGAACACACTCGTTCGAGATGATCGACGGATCACCATCAAACAACTCAGTGCTCAACTTGACATCTCTGTTGATAGTGCTGTCACAATTGTTCACCAGTTGGGATATTCAAAGGTTTGTTCCCGCTGGGTCCCTCGTTGTCTAACCGAACACCATAAAGAGCAAAGGAGAACCATCTGTGCGGAATTGCTTGCTCGTCATGTGGCTGAGGGTGACAATTTCTTGTCAAAGATTGTTACAGGCGATGAAACATGGGTTCATCAGTTCGAACCTGAAACAAAACGGCAGTCAATGGAGTGGCGCCACACCCACTCCCCTACCAAGAAAAAGTTTAAAGCCATACCCTCAGCCGGTAAAGTCATAGTTACAGTCTTCTGGGACGCTGAAGGGGTTATTCTGTTCGATGTCCTTCCCCATGGTCAAACGATCAACTCTGAAGTGTATTGTGCTACTCTTCAGAAATTGAAGAAACGACTTCAGCGTGTTCGGAGGCACAAAAATCTGAATGAACTTCTCCTTCTTCATGACAACGCAAGACCTCACACCAGTCTTCGCACCCGAGAGGAGCTCACAAAACTTCAGTGGAATGTTCTTCCTCATGCACTCTACAGCCCCGATCTCGCACCGTCGGATTTCCATATGTTTGGCCCAATGAAGGACGCAATCCTTGGGAGGCACTACGCGGATGATGAAGAAGTTATTGATGCAGTACGACATTGGCTCCGACATCGACCAGTGGAATGGTACCGTGCAGGCATCCAGGCCCTCATTTCAAGGTGGCGTAAGGCCGTAGCATTGAATGGAGATTACGTTGAAAAATGGTGTTGTGTAGCTAAAAGATTGGGGAATAACCTGGTGTATTTCAATGCTGAATAAAACAACCCCTGTTTCAGAAAAAAAATGTGTTGCATTACTTATTGAACTGCCTTCGTAATTGTGAAGTCAGTAAATATTTATAACCCTCTGTATTGTGAAACCAGTTTATAATTAGTTGGTTTGTCATTTATTAACAAAGGGAAAAGGTTTAATTTGGAACATCAGATTGCCAAATTTAATGTTCCGTAATAGTTACACTGAAATTCAAAATGTTATAATGGAAGAAGCCACGAAGGTAGCGTGCTGGCCTCCCCAAGTACAAATATAAGTTTATAGATGTTAAACTGCTGTGTCCGCCAGAAGACACTATACACAGACGCAGACGCAACGTGTCTGAGACAACGTCCAGACGGCCGCAACAGTAATTATGATCGGACGCCATAGAAGCTGCACACAATGCGGACTGCATTATGCTTCCGTCTTACGTAACACAAACAGTTTCCAAGTAAACATCCAACCGCCAAACGCGGATATAAGCGATCGTACGGCTGCACTCTGTTAGCTGACAGTACCAACGCAATGCCTCAAGACATCATCAAGAAAATGTACAGTCGCCGCCCAGAGTATCCCAACAGGACATTCCTCTAGCTGCATTATTCAGTGATTCAGAATCCGATCAGTGTTCAAAGCCAGATCAGTTCAAGCCGTGAGAATATTTTAGTATCGCTGGGATATCCACCATTCGGATATCGTCACGTGTCCGTCGATGGCAGAGATCGACTGTAGACAGTCGTGGCTTAGCTTCCGCGGTGCGTGCATCAAGCTTTTTCGATGCCGCGGCTGCAGAATTTGTCGAAGTATTTACAATCCTTGCCACAGAACTTGTGTATTACATATCAGCGTTAATCGTTCAGTATTTATCCGATAATAATAATTCTGATATCGTGTACCTTGTCAGAACAGCAATCCACCGCGTCGCCATGGCATAAAGTGTACTCAACAATTATCCGCGTGGACATCAAAACTGAGAGAAGACAAACAATCCCTTTGACCTAAAGTCGCGAGGGTAGACACTCTTTGTCCGGGTATCGTACCGCTAAATCATCGAACAGGCACGCGGTTATCGCTCGCGCATATACTCCTGAAAATAACTAATAACGGCACGGGTACGGATTAATGCTAATTGCAAGAACTGTGTCACTCTGCCACATGTATAACAAACAGCCTGTTTGAAGAATAGATATGTGTGCCTGTGCTCCAACCGTTTGAACTGAGTATTTTATGTTTCGACGATAGACTTCGTTACAGGGTTCTTACAAATGATTGAAGCGATTTCACAGCTCTACAATAACTTTATTATTTGAGATATTTTCACAATGCTTTGCAGACACATACAAAAACTCAAAGTTATTTTAGGCATTCGCAAATGTTCGATATGTGCCCCTTTAGTTGTGATTCGGCAGACATCAAGCCGATAATCAAGTTCCTCCCACACTCGGCGCAGCATGTCCCCATCAATGAGTTCGAAAGCATCGTTGATGCGAGCTCGCAGTTCTGGCACGTTTCTTGGTGGAGGAGGTTTAAATACTGAATCTTTCACATAACCCCAAAGAAAGAAATCGCATGGGGTTAAGTCGGGAGAGCGTGGAGGCCATGACATGAATTGCTGATCATGATCTCCACCACGACCGATCCATCGGTTTTCCAATCTCCTGTTTAAGAAATGCCGAACATCATGATGGAAGTGCGGTGGAGCACCATCCTGTTGAAAGATGAAGTCGGCGCTGTCGGTCTCCAGTTGTGGCATGAGTCAATTTTCCAGCATGTCCAGATACACGTGTTCAACCGTTTCTTCGCTCACTGCAGGCCGACCCGTTGATTTCCCCTTACAGAGGCATCCAGAAGCTTTAAACTGCGCATACAATCGCCGAATGGAGTTAGCAGTTGGTGGATCTTTGTTGAACTTCGTCCTGAAGTGTCGTTGCACTGTTATGACTGACTGATGTGAGTGCATTTCAAGCACGACATACGCTTTCTCGGCTCCTGTCGCCATTTTGTCTCACTGCGCTCTCGAGCGCTCTGGCGGCAGAAACCTGAAGTGCGGCTTCAGCCGAACAAAACTTTATGAGTTTTTCTACGTATCTGTAGTGTGTCGTGACCATATGTCAATGAATGGGGCTACAGTGAATTTATGAAATCGCTTCAATCATTTGTAATAGCCCTGTATATTCCAACGGACTATGTGTCTGAAATGTCAATGGTCGATTACATCCATTACTGACGCACTGGTTGTGAACACTGCAGTCCAAAATTTAGAGTGTTTGATTATCAGTTTGATTATCTTCGCAGATAAAGATGGATCTCGTTGAGTGTTTCCCCAATTCTCCACAACTAGCTAACATTACAGGACGAAATCCTTAACTGGCAGTGGGAGAATCAAGTAGCCGCAAGGAAACATGGTACGTAGGATTTAAGTACGCGGTCGTAAATGTCTATCCTTCGTCACTGTGTTCAAATGTTTTGCGCAGTTTTCGAAGTGAGATGACCAGCTGAAACCCAGTTTTTTTTTGTCACCCAGGCGTCTTACGAAGTTAACTCTTAACAACATTGCCACGGCTCATCTCCACACTCTAGATACGTAATGTATATTTTCTGTTTTCTAAATTATTGTAAGCTGTTGCTAATTTGGGTTGCCTTCAGTTTTTCCGTAGTTTGTGTGAGTCTTTGGACCTGCGACGAAGATGTGTAGTCGCTGCGTACAAGCTAGCTGCCACAATTACAGCAACTATTTTCGGTGGTAGGGGCTGTGTTCCAGCATCATTTGTGTTGGATGCCAAAGGTATACAAGAAAAACAAAGGAAAATCACAACTGAATTTATTTCTTATATGAAGCTTGTAACGTTGTATTTCGCTGCTATATTGTATTAGATTTTGTTTTGGCGCAAAGATCGTGGAAGCACACAATGTATATGAAAAATTCGTATAAGGGAGGAGTCTGGAGATGTTCGTGGAGAGACTATCAGTCAGAACGCTGAAATTGTACTACAGCTTTTTCCTGCTACTGTTTGAAGTTATACAGCATAATCCATACGTATTATAAAAATGAATGTGTGTGTATTAAAGGTGATTCAGCTGCCCCTACCAATGTCGTTTTATGCAACCCGTAACGTTATATCTGACCCTGAAAAACCACGCGCGAGATTTTCATATGCTCTCGCTCGCTACGCGCAATCTTTCAGATGTACGTAAGAAATAAACAGGACCATTTTGTAGGTAATTTGGTGTAGATAAATTGGGTACTAGAGTACATTTCCGCTGGAGGTCACAATTTGAGTTATTCAAGAAAAACATTCAAAAGCAATCTTCAAACGCACCTCCACCTCACCCTTCGTACCTCACCACTCAGGATTTCTAGTATGTTGTTAGTGGCGCTTCCTTGTAACACTGTGCAATAATTTCCGACTGCACGAACTGTTCCCATTATTCGGCCTTTCTTTGTTTCTACTTATTGGGCTGTTGCGCAACCAGCATAGTTGACTGTTTCGTTAACATTATTAATCTAAACGTGACCCCTAAGGATAATGACAGAAAAGCGCCTTTTATAAATGTTACGCTACAACTAATTACTTTGACAATTCGGTCCAAACTAAACCCTCACAAGCGCAGTAATTCCGTAGTCACAGAGTCTGATGAATCGAAAATGTAATTGTTTATTCTATGCCTGTTAAAATTCCCAAAGCTGTTAGGTAAAATTTACACAATTGTCAGGTTTAGAATCAGTAAATGCTCAACTAAACCGGTAACACTAAATGGCCAGTAAATCAAGAACAAGAAATTTCGCATGTACGTAATAATTTCTGCAGTGGGAAAACTTCGTACAGTGGTAGGAGCGCCTGCCATGAACAACGTACTAGAAGTCCTGACCGGTAGGGGCTGTGTGAGTATTGGTACGTTTGTAGGTCACTTTGGTACGATTTCTTGAATAACTTGAAAACTACAGCCTGTAGCGGAAACGTATCCCAATATAAAATTTTATTACATTAAAATTATTACAAAAAGTTCCACTGTGTTCTGTAGACAGATACTTTGCTCGTAGCAAGTGAGAGAATATGAAAATCTCGTGTGTGGTTCTCGAAGGCCAATTATGACACTGCGGGCTGCATAAAACGATATCGGTAGGAGCAGCTGTACGTATGTACATATGTATGCTCCACATCTCCTCTTAAGCTACCAGACCGACTGCAACCAAACGTCGTAGTCATGCCATTTATTGCCAGGAAAGAATCGCTCTGGGGTGGGAATCATCTGTCTATCAAAAATGTGGGATTGAAAAGGAAGCGTGGCCCACGACACGCAAATACGCAGACTTTGTTAATCCAGTATTTGAGAATGGCAGCACTCAGTGACTTGCAACAAACTTTGCACAAAATTGTAAATCTTTACGAAACTTTTTCGCGCTGACAACCCCCACGAAATGTTTGAAGGGAAAATGTTATTTGGTTATTACATTTTCGCTATTTACGGAGTTAAAGCGGCTCACCAGACATGGCGTTTTAATTTACTACTTCCTTTCTACTAACTGTATTCCTGTCATATTTTGCTGACAGTAATCACATTAACCACTGAATGTACCTGTAGAATTTCTTCGTAATACGACACATGCTTCAGGTGATATGATGCCCTGAACACAGATATGCATGGGAAACAGCCACATCGTGCTTTTATCACTTTCTTGTTAGTAACTGTATTCGCAACACATTTCAAAGTTTATATCTACATATGCTACAGAATGTACCCATAAAATTATCACATAATTTACGATATATGACTTATAAACACTGAAAAGAGTGAAAAACGACCGCACCATTCATGACGTTTTAACTTCTTACTTACTTGCTAATAACTCTACGCGCAGTAGATTTCGCGAACAGATACTACACATGCTGCAGACTGTAACTACAATATTATCTCATTGTACGACACATAGTTGAGGAGATGTGACGCCATACTCGTAAATATTGAGTTACGTGAAAACTAAACTGCAAGGTGAAATTCGCTAGAGGTACAGTTGAACTATGTGTACAATTATGTGCGAAATCTATTATATGTGAAACACATGTGATTTGTATGTATGAGTGCAAAGCCGTGCATTAATTGCTCCTCCTAAACCTGTGGATCCATTACAATCACATTTTGCTATCTGGTAAGAAATACTGTGATGACAATAGTCGGTGACCCCTACTGAGGTAGTTACGCTAACATGGAGTGAGAGAAGTGGAGGAGAAGATCAACATACAGAGAGGGGGAGCGAGAAGATCACAGATATGGGAAAGGAGGTGGGGAAGTGAAAGAGGTATACAAAGAGGGAGGAGGAAACGATTGACAGAGAGGGGGGGATAAAGAAATAGAATGAGTGGAGCAAATGGACAGAGACAGGGAGCGAGATGGACAGAAGAGCAGGAAGAGGAGGAGGAGATGGACAGAGAGGAGTGCAGAAGGTGATGGGCAGTGAGAGGATAGAGGAAGAAATGGACAGAAAAAAAGTAGGAGATGGATAGAGGGGAAGGGGGAGAGTGACAGAGAAAGAGGAGGAGGATATGGACAGAGGGAAGAAAGAGAAAGAAAAGATGGACAGAGAGGGGAAAGAGAAGGAGCAGACTAGGGAGGAAGAGATGGACAATGAGACGAGGTGGAAGAAATGAATAGAGGGGGGAGGGTGAGAAGGTCAGAGAGAGGGGGCGATAAGGAAATCGACAAAGAGGAGGGAGGATGGTACAGAGGAATTGTGGAGGAGATTGAGGAGGAAGAAGAGATTGACTTAGATGGGTAGAGGATGAGGTAAGCAGAGGGTGGGAGGAGCAGATGGACACAAAAAAGGGGGAGGAGGAAATGGATAGATAGGGGGAGGGCGAGGACGTCGACTAATAGAAGACTGGAGTAAATGCAAACCTGTGCAACGCCGGGTATTCAGTTAGTATATAAACAAAATACAAGTTTGGGGAAATGCATTCTAGAACTGAAATCTTATAATTATTTACGGTAACACAGACAAACACAGTAGTTGAAACAAAATAAATTCCATTGACTTATCGATACTCTGTAACGAAGAACTGCGACAACGGCAACACGTCTGCAGTGAACATACACTTTCAGTTTTTTTGTTGCATATATTGTCCATAGGATGCACCTCCCTTACGGAAGATACATACGGATGGGTCCCCTCTTCATCTGGTAGTGAGCAACATTGGAGCCCCCATCTATCTTCTGGCTGAATATCTTACTTCGCTGTTGGGACCTGTCGTAGGCAAATGTAACCATCATATCCGGAATTCAGAGGTCTTCCTAGAACTCCTGAAGACACTCAAGGTACACCCGCAGGACCTCATGGTACGCATTGTAGTAGTATTTTTATTTCCGAAGGTATCTCTGCAGGACTCGTTGGAACTTTATCAGTAGCAAGTTTGAGAAAGACAATGCGGCATTGTTTAAACATATGGTTTACCTTACTTGTTATTCAACAAACATTATTTTGAATAAGTTGACAGAGTTGCCATGGAAAGTCCTCTGTCTCCTATGGCGGTCAACTCTTTTATGGACACTTTTAGGAACAATGCACAGCAGTCGGCAGGTATCCAACCTTTCTGCTTCTGGCGGTATGTAGATGATACATTTTTGTGGTGTGATCCCACGGAATGGAGACATTACTCAGGTTTCTGCAGCAGCTGGACTCGTTCCATCCGAATGTAAAGTTCACTATCAAATCTTATCGTTCGTAGATTTGAGAGTTAGAGGAAAAGCTAATGGGTATAGTACCTTACACGATCCATGCCACTGTAGGAAACCTTATACTGGACAGACACGCCGCACTGTGCAAAAGCGACTGTTGAGCTTCTTCGTCATACATGCCCGGGGAGCCTGATAAACCAGCGGTAGCGGAGCATTGCCCGGACTCTGAGCAACGCCTGTTTTACGAGAACACTGAAGTTTTTCAGCGTCGTCTTTGTTGCACTGTCTTCTTAAGGAAGCCATTTGTTTCAGTAGGGCGAACAATCTTATCAACAGGGATGCAGCTTTTCAATTTAGTGCCGCCTACAATCCAGCATTGGTTGCCATGACATTAAAACAGGACAAACAAGAATTTCCGCATGACGACTCGACGCTGGGCACTGCTGAGATTTAATTTAGATTTCAACCATCGGAGCGTCTGGCACAGTCATGGCCTACAGCGCACGCGCGTATGGCCTTTCTGCGGCTCCCGGCATGGGGCACTATGAGCGTCGCTTTCCTGCAACTGGGAGCTTCTGACCGCGCACGCATATTGCCTGCCGAGCGATTATCACAAGTTGCGTCTTTCAGCAGTGACAGCAGCAACCACCACCATCTGAAAGACGTCTAATAGTTTCAGCGACGAAATATTGTGAGATTTGCATAATATGATCCCGCGACAAACCCGAGACTTATATTCGCAACAGATCCGTCGGGGAAGCCTGTATAGTAACGCACTGTCGTTAGGTCTCTAGTTGAGTGTATAAAAGTTAGTGAATTTTAGAGCGTGAGATATATTCGTAATCTGCGAATATGGTACCAGTACAGCTATACAATTTACTGGGAACAAACGAAATATCTGCCGGACCGGGAATCGAACAGAGACTTACCGTTTTACACATCCGACATGCGTGCGTGCTCGAAGGAACATTTCATCAACTTTAACAGACGCTGTGAAATACAGACACGCCAAACTCAAGGTAACCTGACGAGAAAACTAAATAAGTCTCTCCCAGTGCGGGAGTCGTGTAATTGTGCGAGGTCTAGGGGACTAGAGGAAGCAGACACTGAGATTGTAAGTAGCCTGTTAATATGTTTGTATGTTGGCAGCACAATAGACTGCATTAATATTACTGACAGCACTGTGAGCCCGCTGTAAGAGACCCTGTGGCTAGTCGGACTCGCAGTCAGAAGTGAATAGTTAGCAGTGATGGAGGTTAGAAGTAGCGTTAGCGCGAGCGGACGTTCTGGACGTGTATCCGTCATGGAGTTTTAACATCGGTTGGAAATGATAACGGAATTATTGACTATTATATAATTTTTCGAACTGGGTGTCACATGATTAAGTTAAATTTGCTAAATACCTAGTTTCCCCTGCAACAAAATCTTTCCTTTGCTAATCACATGCCTCTTAGTAGTTAGAGCCGAAGGTAGTTACAAACTTTTTATTTAGCTGGCCGAATACTTGCTCTATTTGCTGTAGTTCGTGTCATCAAGATTTTCTGTAAAGTAAGTGACTTATGAAATGCATTGGTTATATTTAGGATTTCTTCTAATTCAGGTTAATTCTTTTGTGTTAATTAATAGTCGGATTGCGTTAGCATTCTATATTGTGGGTAATAAATGAATGAGTTTGAGATGTGTTTGTCAGGAATAGTTCTATAGGTCAGAAATGAAACGATAAAGACAAAGTGACAGTACGTTGAGTTTCACTCAACAGTTTAAGAAACCCCCCTGCGGGTCCAGGGTAAGAATAGGCCCAAGGTATTCCTGCCTGTCGTAAGAGGCGACTAAAAGGAGTTTCAACCATTTCGGCCTTCCATGTGATGGTCCCCCTTCGGGTTTGACCTCCTTTTTTCAAAATTCTACAGAAGTACGAGCCTTTTGGGGAAGGACGCCTTACGTGGTGTATCACTGGTCCTCAGTGCACTAAGACCTTGGCACTCAGCATTGTAACGGCGTTGTAACCACACCCATTATTCCTCAAATTGGACCTAAACGCCTGATGGGTTGCACAAGAGCATTGAAACGGCGTTGTAACCACACCCATTTTTCCTCAAATTGGACCTAAACGCCTGATGGGTTGCACAAGTTACGCCCATAGTGCGTCCCCATCTGCACCTACGATCATGATGGACTTTCCATGGCACCAGAAATCCAGCACGGTAGACAGCCCGTTGTGGTGGGGTCGTCATGTTTCCTCTAGGTTGTAGCCCCCTGACAACACAGGGATCGTACTGCCGATACCTGAGCTGCACCCTCCCCACGTCGGCCAAGGAGTAGATGCCCGTCTCCTTGGGGCATCGGGACTCCCGGCAACGGTCATCCTGCCAGGTGGCCCTTGCTGCGGCTGGGTGGCGCCTGGGGGGAGAGCCCTTGGTCTGAGTGGGTGGTATCGGGGCGGACATTTCGCAGATGAAACGTCAACATGTAGTTGTTTTTGGTCATCAGCCTACTGACTGGTTTGATGCGGCCCGCCACGAATTCCTTTCCTGTGCTAACCTCTTCATCTCAGAGTAGCACTTGCAACCTACGTCCTCAATTATTTGCTTGACGTATTCCAATCTGTCTTCCTCTACAGTTTTTGCCCTCTACAACTCCCTCTAGTACCATGGAAGTCATTCCCTCATGTCTTAGCAGATGTCCTATAATTCTGTCCCTTCTCCTTATCAGTGTTTTCCACATATTCCTTTCCTCTCCGATTCTGCGTAGAACCTCCTCATTCCTTACCTTATCAGTCCACATAATTTTCAACATTCGTCTATAGCACCACATCTCAAATTCTTCGATTCTCTTCTGTTCCGGTTTTCCCACAGTCCATGTTTCACTACCATACAATGCTGTACTCCAGACGTACATCCTCAGAAATTTCTTCCTCAAATTAAGGCCGATATTTGATATTAGTAGACTTCTCTTGGCCAGAAATGCCTTTTTTGCCATAGCGAGTCTGCTTTTGATGTCCTCCTTGCTCCGTCCGTCATTGGTTATTTTACTGCCTAGGTAGCAGAATTCCTTAACTTCATTGACTTCGTGACCATCAATCCTGATGTTAAGTTTCTCGCTGTTCTCATTTCTACTACTTCTCATTACCTTCGACTTTCTCCGATTTACTCTCAAACCATACTGTGTACTCATTAGACTGTTCATTCCGTTCAGCAGATCATTTAATTCTTCTTCACTTTCACTGAGGATAGCAATGTCATCAGCGAATCGTATCATTGATATCCTTTCACCTTGTATTTTAATTTCACTCCTGAACCTTTCTTTTATTTCCATCATTGCTTCCTCGATGTACAGATTGAAGAGTAGGGGCGAAAGGCTACAGCCTTGTCTTACACCCTTCTTAATACGAGCACTTCGTTCTTGATCGTCCACTCTTATTATTCCCTCTTTGTTGTTGTACATATTGTATATGACCCGTCTCTCCCTATAGCTTACCCCTACTTTTTTTCAGAATCTCGTACAGCTTGCACCATTTTATATTGTCGAACGCTTTTTCCAGGTCGACAAATCCTATGAAAGTGTCTTGATTTTTCTTTAGCCTTGCTTCCATTATTAGCCGTAACGTCAGAATTGCCTCTCTCGTCCCTTTACTTTTCCTAAAGCCAAACTGATCGTCACTTAGCGCATTCTCAATTTTCTTTTCCATTCTTCTGTATATTATTCTTGTAAGCAGCTTCGATGCATGAGCTGTTCAGCTGATTGTGCGATAATTCTCGCACTTGTCAGCTCTTGCCGTCTTCGGAATTGTGTGGATGATGCTTTTCCGAAAGTCAGATGGTATATCGCCAGACTCATATATTCTACACACCAACGTGAATAGTCGTTTTGTTGCCACTTCCCCCAATGATTTTAGAAATTCTGATGCAATGTTATCTATCCATTCTGCCTTATTTGACCGTAAGTCCTCCAAAGCTCTTTTAAATTCCGATTCTAATACTGGATGCCCTATCGCTTCTAAATCGACTCCTGTTTCTTCTTCTATCACATCAGACAAATGTTCACCCTCATAGAGGCTTTCAATGTATTCTTTCCACCTATCTGCTCTCTGGTCTGCATTTAACAGTGGAATTCCCGTTGCACTCTTAATGTTACCACCGTTGCTTTTAATGTCACCAAAGGTTGTTTTGACTTTCCTGTATGCTGAGTCCGTCCTTCCGACAATCATATCTTTTTCGATGTCTTCACATTTTTCCTGCAGCCATTTCGTCTTAGCTTCCCTGCACTTCCTATTTATTTCATTCCTCAGCGACTTGTATTTCTGTATTCCTGATTTTCCCGGAACATGTTTGTACTTCCTCCTTTCATCCATCAACTGAGGTATTTGTTCTGTTACCCATGGTTTCTTCGCAGCTACCTTCTTTGTACCTATGTTTTCCTTCCCAACATGTATCAGGTCGATCTGTGGCCGAGTCTTTTAAAAAGAAAGCTACTGTCTCTGGTTCTGGTTCTCCTGCCCTTTCCCCATTGGGCACTCCCTGGGAGGAAGGACAGGCCCGCCGGCTTGGGGCGAAGTACTTCCCCCGCTATTTAGTCTGGTCTCGGACCGATGGGGGGACGTTCGCCACCTCCAAGCCCATGTTCTTTGTCCAGCACATCGAGGACATCTTCGGGGAAACCGAGGCTCTTAGTAAAATGCGTTCGAGCTCCGTTCTTATAAAGACCACCTCCGCCACACAGTCGGCGGCGCTCCAGGCGTGCGACCGACTAGGGGACATCTCAGTGTCCATTGTCCCGCATCTGGCACTGAATAGGACGCAGGGGGTTATTTTTCATCGGGACCTCCTGCTGGAATCTGATGAGGTGCTCAGGGCCAACCTGGAGCGCCGAGGCGTGCATTTCGTCCGGCGAGTCCAGCGCGGCCCCAAAGACCGTCGTATCGACACCGGGGCCTTTATCCTCGCCTTCGAGGGGGACGTTCTCCCAGAGAAGGTAAAGGTGATGTGCTACCGGTGCGACGTGCGACCTTACGTCCCGCCTCCTATTCGCTGCTTTCGGTGTTTGCGCTTTGGGCACATGTCGTCACAGTGTGAGGCTGAGCCCCTTTGTGGCGATTGTGGACGTCCTCTTCGTGAGGAACATACATGCACCCCACAACCTCGGTGCGTCAATTGTCCTGGCATCCACTCGCCTAGATCTTTAGACTGCCCCCGCGTATCAGATGGAGAAGAAGATTCAAGAATTAAAAACTTTGGATCGTCTCTCTTATTCTGAGGCCAGGAAGAAGTATGACCGCCTCCATCCAGTGGCGTTGACAACTTCATTTGCCTCAATCGTGTCCACTCCTTCCACAGTATCCTCTCCCCTATCCTGTCCCCCCTCCACCTCCTCGTCCCATCCGGGGTCTATGCCTCCGCCTCTCAAATCCCTCCCTTCCAAATCCTCCTCCCTCGTGGCCCCTGCCCCCTCTGCCCCAGGGGCCACCCTTCCTCCTCCTCCCCCTCCGCCACCTGAGAAGCGATCCTCTTCTCAGGCGTTCTTCGGGGAAACGATCCAGACCCCGGCTTCCGAGGTCGGGCGTTCCAAAATGGACCCCGCGCGTGAGGACCTTCTTCGGATCCACACCACCATCCCCGTGCCTCATCGGACTTCCAAGAAGGCCTCCAAGAAGAAGTCTTTATCCCCCTCTCCACCCCGGCGCGTTTCGTCTGACGCTCCATCCGCGAGTCGCTGCTCCTGGCCGTCTTCAGTTTCGCCGGGACGCTCTGCTGCCAGGCGCTCAGCTGGCCTCTCATCGGCGAATGATGCTGCCCCTCCTACGCAACCCGGGAAAGCGGCCGCAGCTGGCGACGATGGAACAGGATCCGCCTCCCGCCGGTTGTAGCGTTGTTCCCTCGAAAACTGCCCCTCCTCGGCCGTCGAGGTGACCAGCTCTTCACCCATTTTGTTCCCCTTTTTTTCTGACTAGCAATGGCTTTGTTACATTGGAACATAAGAGGTATTCGATCTAATCGGGAGGAATTAAAACTGCTCCTCCGCCTGCACTGTCCGCTCGTCCTTGGTCTCCAGGAAACCAAGTTTTACCCGCTGTATCTTGGAGCGGTCTGACCTCACCCCTGTGGACGGTATTCCAGCTCATGGTGGGGTCATGTTGCTCGTTCTGACGATGTCTATTACCATCCCATCCCATTGACCACCACACTCCAAGCAATAGCTGTCCGTATTACTCTTTCTGCCTTTACTTTTTCTGTTTGTACTGTCTACACTCCATCGTCATCTGCAGTTTGTCGGGCTGACATGATGCACCTGATTGTTCAGCTTCCTCCACCGTTTTTATTGTTTGTCGACTTCAATGCCCATCATCCCCTTTGGGGCTCTCCTGCATCCTGTCAGAGAGGCTCCCTCTAGGCGGATGTCTTCAACCATCTCAATCTTGTCTGCCTCAATACTGGCGCCCTGACTTTCCTCTAGGACTCTACTCATACCTACTCCCACTTGGACCTCTCGATTTGTTCTACCACTCTTGCCCGTCAGTTGTATGTCCTTTCTGACATCTATTCGAGCGACCACTTCCCCTGTGTCGTTCGTCTCCAGCACCACACCCCATCCCCACGTCCTTCGAGCTGGAACATACTGAAAGCTGACTGGGGACTTTACTCCTCCCTGACGACCTTTCCAGACTACGATTTTCTCAGTTGTGACAGTCAGGTCGAATACCTCACGGCTGTTATCATCAATGCTGCTGAACGTTCCATTCCTTGTACTACCTCTTCTTCACGTCGCGTTTCCGTCCCCTGGTGGAATGAGGCTTGTAGAGACGCTATCCGTGCTCGACGACGTGCTTATGCACCTTTCGCCGCCATCCTACGTTGGCGAATTGTATTGGATGCAAACGACTCTGAGCGCAATGCCGTAGAGTCATCAAAGACAGAAAAAAAGTATGTTGGGCCTCTTTCACCAGCTCCTTTAACAGTTTCACTCCGTCGTCTGGCGTGGCCTGCGCCGGCTGTCGGGCATTAAGGCCCACTCCTCGGTACCTGGCCTGACTTCAGGTAATGAGGTCCTTGTTGATCCTGTGGATGTCTCCAACGCCTTCGGCCGCTTTTTCGCGGAGGTTTCAAGCTCCGCCCATTACCACCCTGCCTTCCTTCCAAGGAAAGAGGCAGAAGAGGCTCGGCGACCTTCCTACCACTCGCTGAATCTGGAAAATTATAATGCCCCCTTTACTGTGCGGGAACTCGAACGTGCACTTGCACTGTCCCGGTCCTCTGCTCCGGGGCCAGATGCCATTCACGTTCAGATGCTGGCACACCTTTCTCCGGCAGGCAAAAGCTTCCTTCTTCGTACCTACAATCGCGTCTGGACCGAAGGTCAGGTCCCCATGCGTTGGCATGACGCCGTCGTTGTTCCTATACCCACACCTGGGAAGGATAGACACCTTCCTTCTAGTTACCGCCCCATTTCTCTTACAAGCTGTGTCTGTAAGGTGATGGAGCACATGGTTAATGCTCGGTGAGTTTGGATTCTTGAATCTCGACGGCCACTTACCAATGTTCAATGCGGCTTTCGTCGCCGCCGCTCCGCTGTTGACCACCTCGTGACCTTGTCGACATTCATCATGGACAACTTTTTGCGAAAGCGCCACACGGTAGCCATGATCTTCGATTTGGAGAAGGCTTATGATACCTGTTGGAGAGGAAGTATCCTCCGCACTATGCACAGGTGGGGTCTACGCGGTCGCCTGCCCCTTTTTATTGATTCCTTTTTAACAGAACGACAGTTTAGGGTAAGTGTGGGTTCCGTATTGTCCGACGTCTTCCTCCAGGAGAATGGCGTGCCTCAGGGCTCTGTCTTGAGTGTAGCCCTTTTTGCCATAGCGATCAATCCAATTATGGATTGCATTCCACCTAATGTCTCAGGCTCTCTTTTTGTCGATGACTTCGCGATCTACTGCAGTGCCCAGAGAACATGCCTCCCAGAGCGCTGCCTTCAGCGTTGTCTAGACAGCCTATACTCATGGAGTGTGGCAAATGGCTTCTGGTTCTCTCAAGAAAAGACGGTTTGCATCAACTTTTGGCGATATAAAGCGTTCCTTCCGTCATCCTTACATCTCGGTCCCATTGTTCTCCCATTCGTGGAAACAACTAAGTTTCTAGGGCTCACACTGGACAGGAAACTTTGTTGGTCACCGCACGTCTCTTATTTGGCTGCCCGTTGTGCACGTTCCCTTAATGTCCTCAGAGTTCTTAGTGGTTCATCTTGGGGAGCGGATTGCACTGTCCTGCTTTGCTTGTATCGGTCCATAGTCCGATCAAAGCTGGATTATGGGAGCCTCGTCTACTTGTCTGCTCAGCCATCCCTCTTACGCCGCCTCAACTCCATCCACCATAGGGGGTTACGTCTCGCGACCGGAGCATTCTACACTAGTCCCGTCGAGAGTCTTTGTGCTGAAGCTGCCGAATTACCATTGACCTACCGGCGCGACGTACTGCTTTGTCGGTATGCCTGCCAGCTGTTGTCAATGCCCGACCACCCCTCTTATCAGTCCTTCTTCGCCGATTCTCTCGACCGTCAGTATGGGTTGTATGTGTCTGCCCTGCTGCCCCCTGGAGTTCGCTTTCGTCGCCTGCTTCGACAATTGGATTTTGCCCTCCCTACCACCTTCAGAGAGGGTGAGAGCCCGACATCACCTTGGCTCCAGGCTCCGGTTCATATTTATCTCGACCTCAGCTCGCTCCCGAAGGAGGGTACTCCAGCTGCAGTGTATTTCTCACGGTTTGTCGAACTTCGTGCGCGACTTGCCAGTCACACCTTTATTTACACTGATGGCTCCAAAACTGACGATGGTGTCAGCTGTGCCTTTGTCGTCGGGGCCGTCACCTTTAAATACCGGCTCCTCGACCGGTGTTTTAGCTTTACGGCCGAGCTTTTTGCTCTCCATCAGGCCGTTCAGTATGCCCGTCGCCACCGCCATTCATCGTATGTACTCTGCTCTGATTCACTCAGTGCTCTTCAGAGCCTTGGAGCTCCATATCCGGTCCATCCCTCGGTGCAACGGATCCAGCATTCCCTCCATTCTTTTGCTGATGGTCGCTCTCCTGTCAGCTTTCTGTGGGTTCCCGGCCATGTAGGAGTGCCTGGGAATGAGGATGCTGATGCTGCAGCCAAGGCTGCAGTCAGCCTGCCTCGGCCAGCCTCCCATTGTGTCCTGTCATCTGACGTTAGTGGGGTTGTTTGTAAGAGGCTTGTGTCGTTGTGGTGGGATACTTGGTCATCACTTCAAGGAAACAAGCTCCGGGCAGTAAAACACTTCCCAACTGCTTGGACAACCTCCTCCCGACCATCTCGGCGAGAAGAGGTCCTTCTGACCAGGTTGCGGATTGGGCATTGCCGGTTTAGCCACCGCTACCTGCTCTTCGGCGACCCAGCCCCGCAGTGCCCTTGTGGTCATGCATTAACAGTGCGCCATGTTTTATTGTCGTGTCCCCGTTTTAGTCAATCTCGTGTTGTCCTGTCTCTGCCATCTACTTTACAGGATATTTTAGCTGATGACGCTCGAGCAGCTGCTCGTGTTCTTCGTTTCATTACTTTGACTGGCTTGTCCAAAGACATCTAACTCTTTCACTTATTTTATCTGCATCTTTGTAAGAACTTTCTGGTTTCCCCCCCCCCCCCTTGAGTTTTACTAGATTCTATGTGCTGTAACAATTGTGACTGGGCGCTAATGACCTCACTAGTTGAGCGCCCTTAAACCCCCCCCCCCCCCAAAAAAAAAGTTTAAGAAAATTCAGTTGCATTCAGCAGTTTCAGAAATAAATAAAGAAGTTTCAAGATCTATGGAAGTTTGGGCCTGTCCATGAAGTGTGGTCATGTAATTGAAGTAATTACGGTGACTGCTCACGTAAAGCGCGAAATCTGCGTTCGAGTCCCGGCGTGGTACAAATTTACAATTTTTTCCAATAATTCGTTTACTTGCGGTGAGTTAAATTTCATTCATTAATTGTCAGCAGTGACTTAACAGACACTGTTAAATACACATACTGCTCTAATGGTTCAAATGGTTCAAATGGCTCTGAGCACTATGGGACTTAACTGCTGAGGTCATCAGTCCCCTAGAACTTAGAACTACTTAAATCTAACTAACCCAAGGACATCACACACATCGATGTCCGAGGCAGGATTCGAACCTGCTACCGTAGCGGTCGCGCGGTTCCAGATTGTAGCGTCTAGAACCGCTCGGTCACCCCGGCCGGCTTTATAGGTAACTGAGGGTTAGACGTCACACTCCTTCAGAATATTAATTCTATGTCTTAGCCACTATACACGTAATTCGGTAAAGCGGTTTATTTTTGAAGCATTCTCAATAGCGTCTTTGGTCGCAGCTGCAAACTGCTGGATTCTTTTTATGTTCTATTGGTACACTGTTTTTTTAGCACTTGTACGGACATTTCAGGACTTTTATTAAACTTATGTGTCACTGGTTTTTGCTGGCTGTCTGTTACCTGCAAATTTTCAAATCAGTTCGTCTGTCTGCGTATACGAGTGTCATCAAACTGGATACGATCCAGCACATATCAGGTATGAAAATTTTTCCACAGATTAGGAACACACCTGAAAATATGGAATTAGGACTGAATGGCATTTTACGATTTATGACTTTACGGATTCAGTACTATGTAAAGAACTCACACACTGCAGTTTCTGCCTCTAAATGTTGTAGCATAGCATAGAATCAGATGGGACCTGGATATGATACGGAGTTATTCATTCTGTGCGTCAACAGTGGTTGCCGAAAGACTGATGAACTGGTTACTAATCTATGACGAACCAGACATGTGCAGTGAGTTAAATAACAAGTGAAAAAGACAGGCCAAGGAAGCAACACTATGGTGCAGCATTGCCCCACTGAAAAATGGCATTTGAAATTACCTGAACCAGTGGCAGCAGTTATGACTCTTAAACATTCTTGTAAAAGTTAACGTTGAGATTGTCCTCGATAAGGAAAATATCTGTTTAAACAATCAAAAAAATTGCTTGAGGCTTTCCTACGTGGCAATCACCATTTCTTCCAAAATGACTATGTAGGTTTTGACTAGATATGGCATGAATTCAAAGAAATGCCAGTTGAGAGAGATATACCAAACAAATTGATAAGATATGATACTGACCCCTCCACGGAACATTAAACTGTTCGGAACACTGTTGCGCAAGCAACGAGAAAGACATTCAAATTCAAAAATGCGAAATCACCAAGATTGGCGATGTTTTGCGGAAGCTTGAAATTTATAACGGAGTCAATGCGCGATGCAAAATTATAGATTGGAACAGGATAACAGAGCGTTTGCTGAGACAACATAGAATAACTTCCATAGCCCTAAAAAGATATGAAGGGCAAAAGATTGCTGGAAAAGACAGAAATTATAACACAGAGAACAAATAATTGATGTTGTTTATAAGTACTAGTGTAAATTGAATTCGAGAGAACTGCTGCATCTGAAGCCGGTTTGGCGGTTAGAATTTTCCGGTAAATATAATTAGCCTCACAAACAGGATCAAATGTATCTGTCCTAACATTGAGTTAATTATGTTATTCCATGACAAAAAATGGTTCAAATGGCTCTGAGCACTATTGGACTTAAAATCTGAGGTCACGAGTCCCCTAGAACTTAGAAATACGTAAACCTAACTAACCTAAGGACATCACACACACCCATGCCCGAGGCAGGATTCGAACCTGCGACCGTAGCGGTCGCGCGGTTCCTGACTGTAGCGCCTAGAACCGCTCGGCCACCACGGCCGACTGTTCCATGACAGACTATCACCTTGCAGCGCAGTGTTTGCTGTTTCGAAACGATTGTAACTAGGTGCTGCAGGTGGAATCGAACCTAGAACCTTGCATATTGTGTACGAAACTCTTACTCACTGAGCTTTCCAAATTCGTCTCACGAGATGGATGGTGGGAGAAACGGCCCACAAAGCGGGGTTCCGATTAGAACTCGGTCTGGCACACGGACATTGCTCATATAGTGTCATCGATTTGACATGCTCCAACATTTCATCTCTTTAATAAACATTTGAGTCATACCAGGACTGTTGGTGGCATGCCTTGTCGCAGGTGCGGCTCATTGCAAGTACGATGCATTCGAACTCTCTCTGACTAACGTTATGACACCGAAAACGCGTGCTGGCAGTCGCTGACTGAGCTGTAGATAAAGTGGTCCAAATCGAACATACGTGCAGTGATTAAAATAGCAAGATAGGATTCAGTCGGACGGTTATTTCTCAGATTTGTAATTTCCACATTTGGTAGTGTAAAATGTGCTTGACCCGACTAGAAAATAACACTTGTTTCGGACATGAACTCGAACCCTCATCGTCATGTTGCGTGGGAATCGCTTTTCAATTGAGCTAGCCGAGACTGTGACCCACCTCCCCCGCCCCCCACCACGAATCACAGCCACTCTGTCATTGCTTTCTTCCATATGTAGCATACGACTTTGTAGTATCAGATACAGTTACATCACGATACGTCAGCTGTGTCACAGTCATCAAAACTTTCCCTGGTGAGCGGATGCTTCAGTTCCGGAATGCTGCACATAATCATTGAAAGCGAGATAGAGAGAATTAGCACCATTGAACAAGTTTTCCATACAAAAGCCCAGCATTATACTCTAAATAACTCAAGATTGATTCTTGCATTGTGTGGCACGAAGTATATTATTATTACTAGTCGAGTGCGTGTCTTCGTAACCAGTTCCTTCGTTAAATACCATACTGATTACTACAGGAACCCCGAAAGGCGTATGAAATGCGCAAAAGGTTATTAGGTTATCATACCGCAACAAGTATGAGGTTGATTTTCGAAACCACAAAGTTAGTTGTTCGAACGTAAATTTCTGTACAAACTTGCAGATAACAATTTATTTACCGCTTTCTATTGTTATAGGAAATAGGATGATATTCGGAAAACCGCTTTCTTCGAAGCATTATCATTCGACAAAATTATTTACATTAAAAGAATCGCTAGTGCAAAAATTATTACATGTTTTGTCATGTAAAAGCGTTCCATACTAGATCAATGTCATTTACTGATTTTTCGGAATCATTCACAGTCGGTTCAACAAATGATTATCGGGAGGGAGAGCTTAAAACGAAATATTTACGACTCCCTTTCACACAGTTAGAAAATCAGTACACGGTAAGTATTTTAAGAAACCGTACCAAACTTTGAATGAAAGGTTTTGAAATGGCTGTTTTCTGATATCGTCTTTAAAAAGATCTTTGCAACGGCCACCTTTCCAAAGAGGGAAGCACAGCAGTTGTTAAAATGGGAATAAAAATTACCATCAATCTCGTGTTACAAGAGTAATGTCAGCTGCTTGATTTTATTCTCAGGTAGTGATACGACTCTCTCTCTCTCTCTTAACAGTTTTAATTTAGTTCTCATATCGAGTAGTTCTTTCTACATAAGTAGTTCTTTCTATATTAATAAACTCAGCAACACTGAGCCAGTTCTTTAGCTTATTTTTTTCAAATAAAATGTAGAAATTTCAAACCACCTAGCTGTTCCTGAATGAATAACAACAAGAAAACGTCGCTCTTTTGTATAATCACAATCCGCGCGGTAAATGAATTCATCGTAATAAAAAATAACTCCTCTTACAACATAGGGCGTCCAATCTTGTCAAGCTTCTCTCTCTCTCTCTCTCTGTCTCTCTTTCTCTCTCTCTCTCTCTCTCTCGAGAGAGAGAGAGAGAGAGAGCCGCAAGTATCCTTTATGTTATAGACAAATACAACTAACGCACAATGCCGTATCAACAATATCTCTGCCCTTAAAAGTAAAAAATAAGTATGAACACTCGAGAGAGAGAGAGAGAGAGAGAGAGAGAGAGAGAGAGAGAGAGACAGAGAGAGAGACAGAGAGAGAGAGAGAGAGAGAGAGAGACAGAGAGAGAGAGAGAGAGAGAGAGAGAGAGAGAGAGAGAGAAGCTTGACAAGATTGGACGCCCTATGTTGTAAGAGGAGTTATTTTTTATTACGATGAATTCATTTACCGCGTGGATTGTGATTATACAAAAGAGCGACGTTTTCTTGTTGTTATTCATTCAGGAACAGCTAGGTGGTTTGAAATTTCTACATTTTATTTGAAAAAAATAAGCTAAAGAACTGGCTCAGTGTTGCTGAGTTTATTAGTATAGAAAGAACTACTTATGTAGAAAGAACTACTCGATATGAGAACTAAATTAAAACTGTTAAGATTTTTCCTTTGTATTTATTGTAAATATCTGCACTCTTAGGCTCCAGGAAATTATATTTTGACTGAGATTATCAGTATTACACAGAGTTCGTAGTCTCCTCTAACAGTTGATGTATGTATCGTAGTTGTAAGACAGTGACGAACTGAAGTCTTACGAAAACTTTTCGCAGATAATGAGACCTGTGAACACTTTAATTACGGTTCTCTTTACTTTGTAAAGAGCCGCAAGTATCCTTTATGTTATAGACAAATACAACTAACGCACAATGCCGTATCAATAATATCTCTGCCCTTAAAAGTAAAAAATAAGTATGAACACTAAAATCTAACAATGTAGTAAAAGGTAAGCAACGCCACAACAATATCATATTAATGAAATGAGTAAATTAGAAGTGAATAAAAGTTGGAAGTTATGTAATTGTAATAACAATACAAAATGAACTACAGTCTCGGTGGGATAGCTCACCGAAAGTTTCACACAAGGTGTATAACATGACTAAGTAATTAAAAGAAACTGTTAATATGTGGAAAGACGTATATGGATGTCAATGCAGAGTGAAAGGTTAAGAGACGATAGCATAGAATGGGAAACAAAAGACGCAAATTTTGTCTGTTCTCTGTTCTTTCTAGGCTGTAACTGCCAGGAAGGGGAAAGAGGTATATGATAAGAAAATGAACAAACGATAAGGTACTTGTATTCGCTGTCCTTTAATTTTGTAGATCATGTTCAAAAGTGTCACACCCAAATTAAACACATGTTGTAGCTTGTATAAACAGATGCTGCGCTACTAATCGGAGCTGGCGTTTACTATCTTCTTTAATGTTCACACAGGCTTTTAACAGTCGAGCGCGCTGTACCTCCTTTTTCAAATGTTTGCATAACAGCAGCGAGACAGTGATCACAACACGTACCTGCAATACTTCTGATGACAATAATCACTATGTATTTACAACCAGATTGTTTATACATTGGTTGTACTCCAATATGTTACAAATACTAGTTCACTACTGGTGACCGATATTTGACAATTACTTACAAATATGCAAATAGCGTCGACGAGGTGCATCTGCGATGTATTAAAATGTTATTTGCTTCTGAATCTGACAATTTAGACATACATGTACGACGGTGTCCCATAGGTAGTTTATAACTATGACAGATATAAACACTGATAACGTATGCAAAAAGCGGTTTTCAGCAGACAGTAAAAGCAGTATTTACCGACAGTAGGAGTACTGCGAATTATTCTTGTGTCTGCACTGTTTTCTGTTTGTCATTAATTAATCTTTAGAAGATAACTTACTGAAGAATTCCAATGTACTGTAGGGTAAACTTAGCAAAAGGCGTTTTGCTTTAAATACTTCTGTCTCTAAATTTCTCGTGAACAGAGCAAGCATTTACACTATGGTGTTCCATCATATACTATTACCTCCTAATGTTTAAATTGAATTCAATTGAAAACATTCTAGGTTCTCTAACGTTTGTGAGAGATAAATACACCAACAAACTATCGTTTGACACATGTTATTAGAAGAAAAATGATCTAATGAGGACAGCGACATTTTTTTCTTGAACAGCGTAATATTGCACAGCACGCAGCCATCATCACATTACATAAAAAGACGCTGCTATTGGTTTTGGTTTATAACCAGTAGAGGCAATTTACAATGATATTTTTGTTACGAAATATTTTGAAATACTTCCTTCAATATTACAGCTAGAAGTTAAAATATATGTAAGGCTACCACATTAATCAGCTTAGACAAGGTTACAATACTTCATTTGTTTTCTACAGAATGATGTTCTTATTTCGGAATAATTCCATTTGTAGTAAAGTGTAACAATTAAAATACGAGAAAACGAATTTGTTTACTTTTTCTTATCTGCGATGTGGTTTAAGTGTTCATCTGTATATTGTCTTCAGCTTGTTTACCTACAAATTGTTTTTATGTATATCTCAGGGACCAGGGTCTTCTGGATTCTCGTTGTTTGCAACAGCTAGTTCTGCTGTTCATGTGTGCTGCTGTAGACTTTTTCAAAATTTTTGAAATCTGGTATTAGGAGTTTTTTTCAAAACAATATGCATTCTTATTACAAAATAACGCAGGTATTACTACCGTAGTACTGGGATACCCTCAGCTTATAGGGACAACTCAATATTCAATGTTATCACGTTTCTTTTACCTACTGGGAAACTTTTGACGTACGGAATTCCTTCATAAATTTACGAAGGAATTTGGTAAACTACCTTGTGTTTTAACAAGGTATCTTACATCGTAACCTGTCAAATCTATACTACATACAAAGAACAGTATTCTGTTAGTATTTCCATTGTATTATCTTTCCATTGTTCAGATCTTGGTATATACAACCGAGTCAGTTTTATGTCATTGTTGTTGACTGTAAGTACACTTGTTCAGAATAGGCTCATTCCTATCCCCTCTGTCTTTATCGAATGTTACGAGAAGAGTTGAAATTTCCTAAAATTATTTAGATATAAAACCTTCAACGTGGCTTTATAAATATTACATGTATTATATATTGGTTGATAGGAGGGAATAAAGAGAAGTTAACTGACGTTGTGACTGAGCGGTGGCCAACGAAATACAAACAATTTCCAATGTTTCCCGCGCTTTAGCGATGCTCGAAAGAGTGCGAGAAGTTGATGAGGCAGAAATGGGAGACCATGACCTCGCTCTGGACACTCACGGTTAAACCGCAGAGGCAACAGCGTCACGGGGCTCAGCAGGTGGGTGGCACACGACGGGTGGCGTGCGAGCGTGGCCGGGGTCGGGCGCGAGCGGCTGTGGCTGCGGCGGATCACGTCGCGACGCGCTGCGGGGTTGGTCGGCGACTGGACCGCCGTCCCTCGACGACGCCACGGAAGCTGTGCGGCGCGCCACGGCGCGTGCGCGGCTCTCACCCCACAGCCCCTGCACAGTAGGCTACCTCCAGTGACAGCGAGCGTCTGACGCCGCACGGGTAGGCTGTACCGCGGTACGCACTCCCCGCCTCGTCGATAATGCAGCCGTCCTGGGCCGCTTCGCTGAAAACTGTTTGCGACACTTCTTCCTCATTATTTTCCCGCTTCACTATTCCGCGTGTGGTAACCCACCACCCATAGAATACTACTTAACGTGTACAAACTACTCATAAGATCCAAATGCATTTTTATATACAGCGTGATTCCGCTCTCCCTACCTGTGGGTTTTATGCAACCTGCAACTCCTAACACCACGAGCAAAATTTAAATTTTATCTCGCTCACTAAGTATGAACTATTAGCGCCGCACAAAAAATGAACACGGCCTTTTTGTAGAAAATTAATGTAGTTATTTTCGTACTGGGATACGTTTTTACTAGAGACTGTAGTTTTCAAGAGAAACGTACAAAAGTACCCGTCAAATGGGTTTTTCTCGAATAATACCAAAACAGTGGCACCCAGCGAAAACGTATCAAAGCACAAAATTTTACTACATTAAATATCCTACAGTCCGCAGCTCGTGGTCTCGCGGTAGCGTTCTCGCTTTACGAGCACGGGGTCCCAGGTTCGCTTCCTGGAGGGGTCAAGGATTTTCACCTGCCCCGAAAAGACTGGGTGTTGTTGCGTCGTCTCCGTCATCATCATTCATCCCTATTACGCTCTGACCTTGTCTAGTACGGCAGTGCCTGTCTCCCGCACCGTTCTCCTGCGCTCTGTCAAGATGACTGGGTGTTATTGCATCGCATTCATCATCATCATTCATTCCTATTACCGTCGGACCTTGCCTAGTATGACAGTACGTGTCTCCTTCATCATTCCCCTATGCTCTGTCAAGAAGCATGGAACTACATTTCCATTTCCAAATATCTTACAAAAAGATGTTATTTTTTTCTGTACGACTAATAGTTTGTGCACAGCGAGCGAGAGGATATGAAAATTCGCACGTTATTTTTGAAGGTATTGTACGTTGCGTAAAAGCTTTAGCTAGGGACAGCTAAATCACCCTGTCTCTCAATGTCATGAACGCCACTTTAAACAAGTAGCAGTACAGATGTAGCAGAATATGTTTAAGACCAATTACCTTTTAGTCAATGTTTTAATATCCATTTAAGGATACAGAGTACTTTCCCAGCTCAATATTATGTAAAAATCAAAACCTACTTCTTTCAGGCACTGTTTATAATGTATATGTGTTACAGATTTTTTGTTGATATCAGGTAAAACAAATTAGAAGTATTTTGAATGTTTTTGAACCTGCTTAGGGTTATTAAAAGAATTAAACAGAAATTGATGCAATTTTTACCCAAAGTGCTTCCTGAAATTGTGGTACCATTTAATCCAATGTAGTACATCTGAAAGAGACCAATTTTTTACCAGATATACATGACATGATGGCTGAGGTACTAGACCTATGTAATTCCACCCATTACATATATTACAAGGATAAAAAATATTGCAACTTACATTTTCATTTTTATAATTTTTTCCTAATAAAAATTTTTTTTCTATAATTTAGTTGATTCTACAATAAAGCGTAGGTCTACTATATAAATGTGGACTTGCAAGTTACAGAAAAAAAATTAGAGCAATACTTATAAACTTTAGGAAATATTTGCATCTGAATTCTGAAAAATACAACTTGCGGGAAATTGTGAGTGAACATATGAGTCCATTTCAACTGTGCCTCAGAACATTCCTGAAGCTTAGTCTTCATCCTGTAGCATTTCATCTTCACGCTTCCACTTGGCATTCCTTTTAGAACGTCTTACTTCTTTGGTAACTTGAAGATCGAATCTTTCTGCTTCATGCACCCATTGTCTGTCACATGCAAGCAACTGATCTTCCATATTAGAGCTACATTATATGCCTAAAATTCTCAGGACTTCCAACCCTCATATCACTCCTTCATAGAAATATATCACTGCGTGTAGCACGCCAACGTTTAGTGTATTTAGCCCTACAAAACCTTTAATTTGTATTCTGAGTACCCCATGAAGACATTTATTAAGCGAAACAGATTGACTCAGGTCTCTAAAAATTGGTTTTACTTCATTTACAATATGCTCAGGAAGAGAATGCTTATGGTATATTTGACCATAATCAGATAGCACATTTCCTTCCATTTTTCTTCGTAGCTTCTTCAATCTAGCACCCATCCTCTTTTGAACACATCTATAACACTCCAGTTTTGTTACGAAGGTATCACCATTAACATTGAACTCATTAATTTTATTGAAAGTTTGAGAGTCTCCATCGCCAAGGTACTTCGTATATCTAACAATGTAAACGGGTACTGAGCTCTGAAATGTTTGTAGAGCTCCATCATACTCCATACCTCCACTGTAACCATCATAATTCTTAGAATACTGATGTTCAATACGTCCTTCGGTGTTAACATGGCAGGTGTGGCAGTACTTAGATACGCACTCAACATCAACAACTTTTCCAATCTCCTGAGAAGTAGCACTTACAACACCATTAAAGGGACGATGTCCTCAACGTTGCTATGTCCCATCAACTACAACAGCAATACCCCTGGATCCACCGATATTTAGAGTTTCTACTACTGCACGTTTCATAGATGCTTTAAACATAACCGTCAAGGCACCTAAAAGTATTTTCATATACTTGCTGAACCTACTGGGAAGAGGAGGAAGGTTCATCAAACCACAAAACGTTTGAGCAGCCTTTTTTCCATTTCCTATTGCACACATTGCATACACTAACTTCAAATTGACATTATATGAATTACGCACTTTGTTCGAAGTCTTTTTCGAGGTCGGTTTATTGCAGGATCTTCACAGAACAACTAATTTTGACGCTAAACCCTTCCTGCCACTTTGTTGCTCAGTATTTCCAGACAACCTACACAATCACATTGTTTACATTTCGCCACTTCCTTTATCAAAGACGATAAGATGCCCCATCAATAACAGATCCACTACAAACAGCGTCACTGTTACCACAAAAATTTGAATGACCAGGAAGGAGTTTTTTCCCTGAAGAACTGATACGTAGGTTACTTTAAACACTGTGGCTCGCTTTGTTTGTGAACTGGTTACCACGGAATTACCTTTTATTGAATTTCTTGATGCGTGGCATAGTTGTATATATTTCACACAAAAGGATGTCTACTTCCAGAAATATATGTAGCGCTTGGGCTACAAACATTCAGTAACACGTGAACAAACTGTTTTTTTTTTTTTTCGAAACAAAAGTAAATACTAGCATAGATAATCATTAACAGACACTAGAAACCTGCACTGTTATAAACATATACAATGTATCATGCGTATAATCGCTGGAAACAGAAAGGTCACAGTCCTTTTCGAAATAATACTGGTTTCTTTAACAGAAATAAAGGGGGCGTGGTGGCATACATGACTGTAACTTTAAAATTTGCTATATATGGGTTATTTTTCATTTGAAATCCTATAATGTATATATCAACGTAATCAGGAAAGACTATAAAATTTAATAGTTAAAAATTTGATAGTCATAAAAAATTTCGATTTTTCCACCATTTATAAGTACCCTGTATCCTTAATACTGAAGGTAAGGACGCTCCTATCAACTGCATTTGTATCCTTCAGAATGAAATATGTGAGCAGACTATTGCCCACGGGTGGATTCTGATTTTATGATAATCGTTTCTCCCTATGAGGTTGGGCTCAACAAACTATTTTCACATTCTGAGGAGAAATTTGGCGATTGAAATTTCGTGAGAAGATCCCGCCGAACGAGAACCGCCTTTGTCCACCGCAAATCCAGTATCATGTCCATGACACTCTTCTCGATAGCACAAAACGTGCTGGCCTGCTTTGAATTTTCTTGATGAACTGGCAAGTATCCCACACCGAGCAGCAGTACTCCAACAGAGAACGGACAAACGTAGCAAAGGTAGTTTCTTTAGTATATCTGTTGCATCTTCTAAGTGTTCTGCCAATAAAACGCTATCTTCGGTTCGCCTTATTCACAACATGTTCTTGCCAGTTGTTCGAATTGTAATTCTTAGGTATTGAATCGAATATGCTGTCTTTAGATTAGATTGATCCATCGTGCAACTAACGTTTAACTGATTCCCTTTAGCACTCATGTTGATGACCTCACATATTTTATTATTTAGGTTAAATTGCCGATTTTTGCACCATTTACATATTTTCTGAATCTTTTTGCAATTGGTTTTGATTTTTTTTGTGACTTTACTAGAAATAAACGACAGCATCAGCAAAAGTGTAAGATTGATGCTGAGATTGTCTCCTAAATCGTTTATATAGAGCAACAGGGAGCCTATAACACTACCTTGGAGGGGCCCAAAAATTATTTTGCTACACTCTAGGACTTTCCGTCAGTGACTACGAACTGTGACCTCTCTCACAAGAAATCACGAATCCAGTCGTATAACGGAAACGATATTCCATAAGCACGCAATCTGACTCCATGCCACTTGTGAGGTACAGCCTTCTGGAAATCTAGAAACAGGGCATCAATTTGAAAACCTTTCTTAATACCATTCAACACGTCGTGTGAATAAGGAACAAGCTGTTTTTCATAAAAACGATGTTTTCTAAATCCGTTTTGACGATGTGTCAATAGGCCGTCCTTTTATGTTCCAAAATCCTGCTGCTTATCGACAGTAGTAATATAGACCTGTACTTTAGTGGATTATTCCTATTATTCTTGAATATTGGTGTGGCATGTGCAACCTTCCATTCTCTGGAAACGGATCTTTCGTCTAGCAAGCGGTTGTATAATATGACTCTGAAGTATGGACCTATTGCATCACCATACTCTGAAAGGAACGTATTTGGTACACAGTCTGGACTGGAAGACTTGCTTGTATTACGTGAATTAAGTAGCTTCTCTACTGTGAGGATCTCTAGTAAGTTACTCATGTCAGGAGCTGTTTTTTATTCGAATTCTGGGATATTTTCTTCGTCTTCTTTGGTGAAGGAATTTCGGAAGGCTATGTTTAGTAACTCTGTTTTAGCAGCACTGTCATCAATACTATTTCCATTGCTACCGCGCAGAGAAGGCATTTATTGCCTTGACGCTAGGATGCTTTACATGTGACCAGAATCTATTTGAATTTTCTGAAAATTTATCGAGGCATTGTTCCGTTGTGGAAACTATTATAAACACCTCGCTTTGAAGTCCACACTAAATTTCAAGCTTCTGGAAATGGAAATGTCGTGTGGCTAGGGCCTCCCGTCGGGTAGACCGTTCGCCTGGTGCAGGTCTTTCAATTTGACGCCACTTCGGCGACCTGCGCGTCGATGGGTATGAAATGATGATGATTAGGACAACACAACACCCAGTCCCTGAGCGGAGAAACTTTCCGACCCAGCCGGGAATCGAACCCGGGCCCTTAGGATTGACAGTCTGTCACGCTGACCACTCAGCTACCGGGGCGGACTTCAAGCTTCTGTAAATGATCTATAATCTTGGGGGTTCTGTGTTCCTTTCAATTTGACATACTTTTGTCATTGTTTCTGCAACAGTGTTCTGACCTGTTTTGAGGACCATGGGAGATCAGCTCCTTCGACTATTAATTTATTTGGTATAAATCTCTGAATTGCTGTCGATAGAATTCAAAGGAATGTGGGCTACAAGCCACATGTTGTCTACACTAACATAATTAATTTAGGAGTGGGGAATGTCTCTCAGAAATGCGTCAAGCGGCTTTTATTGAATAGATACACTTTTCGTTTATTTTTGGATTATTTTGGAGTCTCGCTACGACAACCCTGTGTTTGCTAATCCCCGTTTCTGTTTTGATGCTCGTTATCAGCTCAGGATCCTTGGTTGCTAAGATGCCAAGTGTGTTATACAACCGTTTACTATTCGAGTATGCTCATCAACTAATTGCTCGAAATAATTTTCCGAGAATGCGTTTAGCACGTTTTCGAATTACGTTTTATTCGTACCTCCGGATTTATACGTGTATTACCTTCAGCAGGTCAAGAGTAAATTGAAGTCAACACTGCAAGAGTCGGGCACAGGTCTGAAACTAGAATAAGAACCTCTCAGAAATTGTATCATCTGAGTTGGAATGTCTGTAAAAGGTTCCAGTTATTATTTTATTCCGGTTTCCACCAATGATCTCTAACCATAAAAACTCACAGGAGCTATCTACTTCAATTTCGTTGCAAGAAAAAGTACTTCTAACAGCAACAAACACGCCACAACGAACTGTACAGGGTGATTATAATTAAAGTTAAATTTTAAAAACGCTGTACAAATAATACAACAGGTCAGAATGACATCAAATTGCAACGGTATATTATCGGAGAAGGGGGAAAACATACGGCAGAAGAAAAAGTGTGAAAATTGATCAATAGATGGCGCTATATGTGTCATATGCAAATGAAAACACCTATCTTGCACACGACCTGTTGAAGTTGGTATAAACACGCCGGATACACGGCTTTTCTTCCTTTTGCGTCTGCGACGTTCACCATCACTGTGTCCGCCCCGATATGTGAGTGGTCAGCGTGACGGATTGTGTGTGTGTGTGTGTGTGTGTGTGTGTGTGTGTGTGTTTGAAGTTTACGGGCGCTAAACAGCGTGGTCATCAGCGCCCAAACGCATAAAAACAGGAACATAGGCAGTGAAGGGACTAAGACAAACAGGGAACAAGGAGAACGGCTAAAAGACACAGACCTGACGCAGTTCCAAATCCTCACATACAGAGGCAAAACAAGAGGAGAAGGAACACACTTAAACGGAAAGGAAACACAAGGAAAAGATAACAGAAACCGAAGGGAAACAAGGAGATAATCGTGACTGGCTGACCTCTTACCTAAAACCTGGGTGAGCCAGTCACCCAGCAGCACATTATAACCCTCTCCCTAAAATCCGAGGCAACAAATTGGACAGGACACAAAACCGTAAGACCTTAACTACAGTCATTGCGTCATCTTGTAAAATACAGGGCAAATCCGGTGGCAAAGAAACCACCGTCCTCTGGTCAGAGAATAAAAGACAGACAAGTAAAATGTGGCGGACAGTAATCTGGACGCCACAAGAACTGCAGATTGGGGGGTCCTCCCGCCGGAGTAAAAAACCATGCGTTAAGGGACTGTGCCCGATGCGGAGGCGAGTGAGGAGAACCTCATCCCGCCTGCATGACTGGTAGGACGTACGCCATGGCCGCGTGGTAGCCTTGACCAGACGCAGCTTGTTTTCACCGACTGCCAGCCACTCCTCTTCCCACTGACACACAACGCGAAAACGCAGGAGGGAGGTAACAGCATGGAGGGGGACGGCACATTCAACAACGTGAGGGAGGGAACGGATTGCCATCCTATGTGCCCGCGTTCGATTCCTGGCTGGGTCGGGGATGTTCTCCGCTCAGGGTCTGGTTGTTGTGTTGTCTTCATCATCATTTCATACCCATCCGGCACACAGGTCGCACAATCTGGCATCGGATGTAATAAGACCTGCACCAAGGCGGCCGGACCTGCCCCGTAAGGGGCCTCAAGGCCAATGACGCTAAACGCTCATTTCCTTTTTACCATGGCTGTCTCAGTGCAGGATCGCGCTCTGCTTGAAAAGCTGTATTACAGAATGATGACTGTGCACACGTCGCTCTGCAGAAGTTCCGGACAGTGAAGGGTTTGTAAAAAGGCGTTGGTCCGATGACTGCCATAGGTCTGGAGAAAATGATTCAGAAACTCGAAAAGACGTATTCTTTTTGTGTGCAACCTGGTAGAGGGAGGAAACGAATCGATTCGACGTCAGTGGAAGCAGTGGTCACAGCAATGCAGGAGGTGACGAGTAGCGATGTGCACGGAGAATTGCCGGAATATTGGACATACTCTTGAGCACGGTGCGTAAAATCCTTCGAAACATTCTTCGTTGCTATCCATTCAAAATACTCATGTGCACGAGATGCTTCCTGTTGACCTGCCATCATGAGAGGCCTTTGCTTTAGAATTTCTTGTTGGCATGGAAGTGGACGATGATTGGCCGTGGAAGATTTTGTGGACAGACGAAGCCCACTTCCATCCGATAGGATATGTCAATACACAGAACTGTCGAATATGGACAACGGAAAATCCACACGCAAATCAACCAGGACCATTCCACCCTGAAAAGGTCACTGTGTGGGGTGGTTTTACGGCATCATTTATCATATGGCCATATTTTTTCGAAGAGACAGATGCTTCCGGTCCTGTTACCTGTACTGTCACTGGTAACCGCTATCAGTGTCTTTTGCAGCTACATCGTTCCAGCTCTCTAACAGCGTGACTGTGTCGATGGGACCATTTTTGTACAAAAAGGCGCACCTCCGCATATTGCAAATCCAGTTAAGCAGCTGCTGAAGCGCCATTTCTGAAATGCTAGAATTGTCAGTCGCCATTCCCCTACAGCCTGTCCGTCCTGATCACCCGATCTAAATACGTGTGACTCCTGGCTGTGGGGATATCTGAAAGATATTCTGTTCAGTGTTCCGATTGTGGTTTTTTATGCGGTTTTTGGCCTCAGGATAATTAAAAACCAATGTGATGGATACTTTTTATGCGGTTTTTCCCTCAGGACAATTAAAAACCGATTTTTCCCATCCGATATATGACCTTGCCGTGGTGGATGGGCTTATGTAACTAACAGTGTAAGTAGGCTGTTTAGGTTTTCTTACTGGTAACGCCACGTAGCGCTGTGTATGAAAAATCACTGCCTGTGCTGTGTGCAGTCTGTGGCTAGTTTGCATTGTTGTCTGCCATTGTAGTGTTGGGCAGCTGGATGTGAACAGCGCATAGCGTTGCGCAGTTGGAGGTGAGCTGCCAGCAGTGGTGGATGTGGGGAGAGAAATGGCGGAGTTTTGAAATTTGTAAGACTGTATGTCTTGAACTGCTATATATATTATAACTTTTAATGACTATTAATTTAATGACTACATTGTTTGTTCTCTATTAAAATCTTTCATTTGCTAACTATGCCTATCAGTAGTTAGTGCCTTCCGTAGTTTGAATCTTTTATTTAGCTGGCAGTAGTGGCGCTCGCTGTATTGCAGTAGTTCGAGTAACGAAGATTTTTGTGAGGTAATTGATTTGTGAAAGGTATAGGTTAATGTTAGTCAGGGCCATTCTTTTGTAGGGATTATTGAAAGTCAGATTACGATGCGCTAAAAAATATTGTGTGTCAGTTTAAACACAGTCATGTATAATTTTTCAAAGGGGACGTTTCATATGGCGACCCTACCAGGATACCTCGCTGGATTCTTTTTATTTTTTCTTGTAGTTTGTGTAATTAGTGTAGCTTTTGTTTATTTCTAGCATGTAAAAAGATTTTGTTCACAAAATACTGCAGTACCAAATGTTACACTGAAAATGAACCCTGTCCTTTACATTGTGTTATCCCCCTATGTTTTTGTGTACCCCTGTGTATTTGTTTTCTTCCTGTCTCTGTGTACTGTTTCATAGAATTTTTTTCTCTTCTAATACTGAGCTACATTCTCTATGATGAAGAATACTGTTATCCTCAAATATAATTGGCATTAATAATATGTTATTTACTGTGTAAAGATGTTTAGACATTATTTATTCTGTTTTGTTTTAATGCTCATGTGTGAAGTTGATGTTTCAAAAGTTATTCTGATCTTTCATATATTTACTTATGTCATAATTCCTGTAACACTGATGTATATGTCTACTTCCATTCTTTTGTAAAGCCTGTTTTACTACAAATGTTATCTGTATTGTTATGTTCTTTAATGATGTATTTTGTACCTTTGTAATTGTATTCTCATGTTATAAAATTGTAATTGACACCAGTACATCAAATTAAGTAACTTGTAAGTTACATTTCACTGCACACGTTTCTGTTGGTCATAATATGTGGACAATGTGTGAGAAGTAGGGACTGTTAGTGTTTGCACGTGTGTTAATAATTCAGCAAGGGACTGGATAACAGCATTGCTGGTTCTAAGGACAATTCCAAAAACTTTGTGAGTGCACAAGTGGTGGTTATGGACTTCCTATATTCTCCGTAAGACTCTTCGATGGTGATTGTGCACCTGCACAGTCACAACAGATGGCTGCTGGCCGTCTCTACAAGGACTACAGTGGGATCGCACGTTTGATGACCCACCAATACCATTATCTCTACAAGGACTACACTGGGTCTGCACCTTCGATGGCCCACCAATACCGTAATCTCTACCGGGACTACAGTGGGTCTGCTCTGTGATGACCTACCTACCAATCTTCTTCAAAACGTCGAATGACTCTGCTGTGGGTTTGCTCTGTTGTGGCCCATTACCTGTCTGCATGTCGAGAGTCAGCACTGTCTTTCCGTTGGAAGGACAACACTACTTCTTCAAGACTGCATGGAAATCCACAACTTATGTGTGAATTTTCTTTTACTGCTCAGACTTTGAGAAAAACACTGCAATTTTACTGTGATGAACGATCAGGAGTGTCTTTATGGACTGTGAGAAAATTTTAGCTTTTGATCAACACTGTATCAGTAAGTGTGTGCATTTGATTTCTTTGTTATTGTAATTATGAAAAAAATTTTCAAATCAGTATTGCCCACTGCCCAAAACAATTTGTAAAATTTTTTGTGGGGAGCATGGGGGCTATGTAAGTAGGCTGTTTAGGTTTTCTTATTGGTAACGCCACGTAGCACTGTGTATGAAAAATCACCGTCTGTGCTGTGTGCAGTCTGTGGCTAGTTTGCATTGTTGTCTGCCATTGTAGTGTTGGGCAGCTGGATGTGAACAGCGCGTAGCGTTGCGCAGTTGGAGGTGAGCCGCCAGCAGTGGTGGATGTGGGGAGAGAAATGACAGAGTTTTGAAAGTTGTAAGACTGGATGTCTTGAACTGCTATATATATTATAACTTTTAATGACTATTAAGGTAAATACATTGTTTGTTCTCGATTAAAATCTTTCATTTGCTAACTATGCCTATCAGTAGTTAGTGCCTTCCGTAGTTTGAATCTTTTATTTAGCTGGCAGTAGTGGCGCTCGCTGTATTGCAGTAGTTCGAGTATTGAAGATTTTTGTGAGGTAAGTGATTTGTGAAAGGCATAGGTTAATGTTAGTCAGGGCCATTCTTTTGTAGGGATTATTGAAAGTCAGATTGCGTTGCGCTAAAAAATATTATGTGTCAGTTTAAACACAGTCATGTATAATTTTTCAAAGGGGACGTTCCAACAGTATCACATCTGTACACCCATTCACACTGAGCAGTACCGCTTATTAACGTCAAACGTACACCCTAGGCATCGTTGTATGGTTCATTTGAAGTCGACCACTATTAAATTATGATGATTACAGCGCCTCTTGGTTCAAATGGATCTAAGCACTATGGGACTTAACATCTGAGACCATCAGTCCCCTAGACTTAGAACTACTTAAACCTAACTAATCTAGGGACATCACACACATCCATGCCCAAGACAGGATTCGAAACTGCGACCGTAGCACTAGCGTGATTCCGGACTGAAGCACCTAGAACCGCTCGGTCACAACGACCGGCACAGCGCCATCTATTGCTACATTTTGTAACTACCTATTTTTCCTCTGCCATACGCTTTTCCCCTTCTCCTATAATATTTGACGTCATTTTGACCAGTGGGGTTATTTCCACAGTGGTTTGAAAGTTTAATTACAATCACCCTGTATTTAGCCTATCCAGTCTGAACATCATAGGTCCTTCGGAATACTTTCGGCTGATATCTGGCTTCATCCAGCATTGAGTGCGTATAATGATTTGAGCATGAGTGGTTTTTATCAGCTATGAAAATTTAGACTGTTATACCGACGGTTCCGAGGTCCACGTTCTTCCTTGGTCTGATCGCACCATTTAAGTCTAAAGCCCTTTCTCTGTTTCGGCGGGGTCCTTTAACACTCAGTGAGTAAGCACTGTACATTGTAGGCTACTGTCAGAATATCAAGCAGTCCTTCCTACTGTCATGTGTGCCGTCCACTCTCCTTCGCGTGCATGTTGTCGACGCCATGGAGCTGTTACTTTTACAGCTCGGTCGGTGGAGTCGAGATGCGATGCGCGGTCATGGATGTCTCCGTCGGTTAACGAGAGTCAAGATCTGAAAAGCTCTTAAGAAATCGTTCCTCGCGTATTGATTAAAGTTTGACTGCGAGTCCGCACAGTTTCCTTACTAATGCAAACTGCGCACTCTAATTGTCTCTTATGTTTTGAAGTTGAATTATTATGTGCCCGGTTAGCAATTTGGTGCAGTAATTGATGAATCTTCCCTCATGCGCATCGTCCACATCACCAAAAGCGAGGAAAAAGTTCAATTGCAGATCGTATTGGTCGTTTTTTGTTCGTTGCTAAGTAAAATTGTTCGCTCTATATGACGCGAGATGCGCAGATATCCTTTAACAATGTCTTAATTATCTTGCGTCGTAATATTATGTATGTCCAAACCTTCCTTGTCACAACTAACAATCCACGAATGTATTTCCAAGATTAAGCCACTGTTCATTAACTTTTGATGAGCAATTACTAAATATTCATAGAATGATGGAGGCGACACGTTGAATTTCCACTTTTGATGAACAATTTTATTGTTCCCTTTTGCTAAATACTTTATAAACATCACGCCACACGCACACACGGTTAATTAGCAGTGGCAGTCCTGTTAGTTCCAAGTATCGTGACAATTACGACAGCTTTAACCCTCCGCGTGATTGTATCTTGTTCATGTATTAGAATCACTGTCTCCTACTCGAGACTATACGTGTATTATAGTCTATTGAAACTTTGTCCATTTCTTTCTATAAGTTCACTTATATGAATGTTGAGTCCAATATTCCCTACTTCCGTTAATAAACTCGGTATACACAGTCGGCATACCATCTCGGTTCAAGCCTCTAGTCTGAATACGAGTTTTTAAAATCCGTGCGTCTACGTCACGCAACAACGACTCTCGAAAGTAAAACAATCTCGTCGCGCTCCGTTCGCTCAACTATGGGAAGAGCTGCTCTCGAATGACTTGATAGGACGATAGCTAGCAAGCGACTTACTTTTTCCGTGAATGAGTATTGTAGACGCACTGAATTCCTTCGTTGCGTTTACAACGCTCTTCCATATGAAAGTTATCTCTGACCGACATTTCTTTGGACTTAACTTTCATGGTATTAATTTGCAATTATTACTTAGATGCTTGGCAAACAACTTTCTTCTTCCTTTCTACCAAAACACACACTGTAATACTTAATGTCGGTGTTTATCAAGACTTTCTGGTGTTATATCATCGGCAAAGTTGTCGTACCTGTCAGAATAACTTTTCCCTACTTTACATCATGATGGTTTTTCCTAATTGGGTTTTGGGGTTCGTTAGTGTGTTACACATGCCTACTACTGTATCGAACACGACCGAAATATTGGATCAGTCCTGAGAAAAAGCACACAACATTTACATTCGGGTGCAGTATATGCGAACTTCATTCTCTTCTTCACGGCGGCGACACTAGACACAATAGATGACTAATGATCACATTGTGCTGTCGTCCTAATATGGTTAAGTTACACTTCCGGGAAGTCGATTCGATGAGTGATGAAATTGGTGCACGAGCAGCAGCCGTCGAACGTGAGCGCTAGCTGGAGGAACGTCGGCCCCAGAAGCACACCAGCTGACTGCAGTTGAACTGCAGTTGACTCTCCGGTTCGCTCTGTCGTCGTCGAGCAAAACAGCCCCCTACATGCACGCTAGAGGATCCTGAGCACTCTCTAACTGCACCACGTGACCGTTACTGCTAAGTAGTGCGGCCACGTGACACATGCAACAAAATTGTGCAGTCAGGGCGACGGCACTGCCGACAATCCCTCAGACTGTGTGAGACTCAACTCGCTTGATTTGTTCATGAGACCCAGAAAATATTAGATAAAGGCTCCCAGGTAGATGCTATTTTTCTTGACTTCCGGAAGTCGTTCGATACAGTTCCGCACTGTCGCCTGATAAACAAAGTAATAGCGTACGGAATATCAGACCAGCTGTGCGGCTGGATTAGAGAGTTTTTGGCAAACAGAACACAGTATGTTGTTATCAATGGAGAGACGTCTACAGACGTTAAAGTAACCTCTGGCGTGCCACAGGGGAGTGTTATGGGACCATTGCTTTCCACAATATATATAAATGACCTAGTAGATAGTGTCGGAAGTTCCATGCGGCTTTTCGCGGATGATGCTGTAGTATACAGAGAAGTTGCAGCATTAGAAAATTGTAGCGAAATGCAGGAAGATCTGCAGCGGATAGGCACTTGGTACAGGGAGTGGCAACTGACCCTTAACATAGACAAATGAAATGTATTGCTAATACATAGAAAGAAGGATCCTTTATTGTATGATTATATGATAGCGGAACAAACGCTGGTAGCAGTTACTTCTGTAAAATATCTAGGAGTATGCGTGCGGAACGATTTGAAGTGGAATGATCATATAAAATTAATTGTTGGTAAGGCGGGTACCAGGTTGAGATTCGTTGGGAGAGTCCTTAGAAAATGTAGTCCATCAACAAAGGAGGTGGCTTACAAAACACTCGTTCGACCTATACTTGAGTATTGCTCATCAGTGTGGGATCCGTACCAGATCGGGTTGACGGAGCAGATAGAGAAGATCCAAAGAAGAGCGGCGCGTTTCGTCACAGGGTTATTTGGTAACCGTGATAGCGTTACGGAGATGTTTAACAAACTCAAGTGGCAGAGTCTGCAAGAGAGGCGCTCTGCATCGCGGTGTAGCTTGCTCGCCAGGTTTCGAGAGGGTGCGTTTCTGGATGAGGTATCGAATATATTGCTTCCCCCTACTTATATCTCCCGAGGATATCACGGATGTAAAATTAGAGAGACTCGAGCGCGCACGGAGGCTTTCAGACAGTCGTTCCTCCTGCGAACCATACGCCAGTGGAACAGAAAGGGACGTAATGACAGTGGCACGTAAAGTGCCCTCCGCCACACACCGTTGGGTGGCTTGCGGAGTATAAATATAGATGTAGATGTAGACTCAACTGTACCGTGTGCAGTCTTTGTACCCCGTGGCTACAGCTCCTACATAGCCGAGGAAAGCGCACTAGCTTCAAGACTCTATCCGTGTGTACGCTTCTTGCGTTATCCCCTCTACCAGCTCTTCATCTCGTCACTTGACCAGCACAATTCCAGAATTATTCCCGCTGTGCGTACATCTATGTTACAGTCTACATCACTTGATCAGTAGTATGAGCCAATCTGAGACTGTCTACTGATAACGCAGTTGAGTGATTCGTAGAAGAATTCTCGATAATTTGGGCAGAATTTTGGTTTTCTGAGATTAATGGCAGCTCCTTTTGAAACTTTTTTATTTATATGTGTGAATCTGTACTTAAATTGCTGAATGACTGAGAAGATGAAACTTCTAAGTTATTTGATTCTGAAACAGGTGAATGAAACTGAACGTACTGACCGTACTTTCTCCTTACTTTTTCTTATCATGACCCACAATATTCTAGCGCAACGCAATCTGACTGCTCAAAAAAAATTACAACCTAACTTCAGATAATTAATACAAAAGAATAGCCCAGAATAAGAAGCAATCCTGACAATAACCTATACATTTACCTCACAAAAATCTTCTTTACGCGAACTACTGCAATACAGCGAGCGTTAGTACTGACAGTTAAATAAAAGGTTCTAACTACTAAAGCCACTAACTACTAATAGGCATGTGGTTATCAAAGACAAGTTTTTGTTGCAAACCAAATAATGTATTTTTACCTTAATGTGATATCCAGTTAAAACACGAATATAAATCGTCATTGTCATCCAGTAAAAACATATGTAATCATAAATAATTTTCAGTTTCCAAGTAGGATACTTCCAGATCCTTAGCCTACGCTAATTCCTCAGACCTCTACCCTCCATCAATGCTAACTTCTCACATTTGACATCCATCACTGCTGACTGTTTACCTCCAACTGCCCAACAGTACTTCCATCAGTGCTGGCGACTAACTTCCAACTGCCCAACAATACTGGCAATTAACGTTCATCAACGCGTCCAACCAGCCACAGAGTCTCTTACAAGGAACGCGAAGTCAGGAATCCAATGCAAAGCACTATACAGCGCTGCCAACACAGAAGCAGCCCACTTACACTTTCAATGTAGATAAACGTATGTAAGTGTCAAGCGTATTATTCCTTTAATATTAGGATACATTGTTAATAATATGCTGCTTGACAAGCGGCGCCAGACGCCGCTGAGGCCAGCTTCACCACCTGAAGCCAATGTCTCCTGCAAGTAACTTGGCAATATTCAGCGGTTCTGGCTCGCCACGCATGCGGCCGAGTCCCACTTACGGGACCACTCGCTCCTGCGTAAGCATCAGGTTGTTCCCAGTCGTCATCTCCTATTGAGTCGTTTTAACCCAACCCTCCCGTGAAACGATATGCCATCGATGAGAATTTTTTTAAAAAGTTTATAAATAATTGGCGCCAAGTTAGAAAGATGAACATTGTGGCCTTGGAATAACACGTAGTTACCCACAATAAAAAAGGAACTTTACCGAAGTATCATACTACCCAGCCGATATATGCTGAAAGGGAGGACTAAAAACATTGTTTCAAGTTCCGAAGGACTCTACCAAGTAGTGCAAATGACATAATCTGTTAATGTTAAAAGAAAACTCCCAATGCACAAAGCGGGAGTTTAAGTATGCCATAATCATAGATTTAAATCAACCCCACAGGCGCTGCCTCTATTACTAGCAGCAGTGGTTGACGGAAAATAAAGGTAATACAAGTCAAGTAATGCAGTGCACCCCTAAGATTGTTCTGAAATATCCATAAGCCTCGGTTCATGCGGTGACCTCAAGAGGCAGCTGAGCACGCAATACCCATGTCAGGTTTGTGTGTTCACTTATAATTACCCGTGAGTGTATGTTATGGTTACGTTTGTGTGTTCAGATGTACCAAATCGTTGATGGTGTTGTATTTATGATGGGTGAAGAACACTATTCGTTTTGGAGAAACTTTCGGGTGAAATTTTTATTTTGCTTTGCCGTTAATGGTAGTAGAAACTGAGACTGTTTTATCGCGTAGGGAATGTCCACGTCACATGACATGTTAATTATTTTTGAGGCGCGTATGTTCGTTTGACGTGAAAGTAGTGGTACGTTTCACACAGGTGTCCAAAAGCAGGTAGATTGTCAATGAATGCGAGTGTGTATGTGTGTGTGCGTTAGTTGAGGGTATCGAACTTTAAGGTTAAGGAATCCTTAGAATAACTGTTTGCTAAATCAGTTTATTCGCGTAAAATGATGGAGAGTAATATACGGGATTTACTGTGGAGAAATAACTGAACTGCCGAACTAGACCGATCCGCCCCACATAGTGTACACACCTTCCCTGGGCGACGTGATTCCACCCTGTTCTGCTCTCAGATGCCAGCGGCAGAACGCCCTAAGGACGTGATCAAAGATAAAACGGATTTTTTTTCCAAATTATAGGATTAAATTGGTTGTATACAGGCTCGTGGATCATTAATCAATGGCTCCCAGTTCGGTCCAGCTTTCCAACTGCTCGCCACCATTACTAGAAACACCACAGTAAATACCACTCATAACTCACAACTGGTCTGATAGACCAGCCTTTGAGATATAACCTCTGGAAACCCGCCCTTTGTTACCTACCGAGACCGGATTTTGACCACGCGAAACGGCTGCAAATCGGTGCAACACTTACAAGCCCACCCGAAAAAGTATCATACACATCATGATGCTGACTTAGTAAGTATGTATCGCATTTTAAAAATGTGACTACGCCTATTCAGGATGTTTTAGTTTTATTTCTGGACCATGCCCTCTTAGAAAATTTATATCTTCTGAAGAAGGTTCAATTACACTCCTAGAAATTGAAATAAGAACACCGTGAATTCATTGTCCCAGGAAGGGGAAACTTTATTGACACATTCCTGGGGTCAGATACATCACATGATCACACTGACCGAACCACAGGCACATAGACACAGGCAACAGAGCATGCACAATGTCGGCACTAGTACAGTGTATATCCACCTTTCGCAGCAATGCAGGCTGCTATTCTCCCATGGAGACGATCGTAGAGATGCTGGATGTAGTCCTGTGGAACGGCTTGCCATGCCATTTCCACCTGGCGCCTCAGTTGGACCAGCGTTCGTGCTGGACGTGCAGACCGCGTGAGACGACGCTTCATCCAGTCCCAAACATGCTCAATGGGGGACAGATCCGGAGATCTTGCTGGCCAGGGTAGTTGACTTACAGCTTCTAGAACACGTTGGGTGGCACGGGATACATGCGGACGTGCATTGTCCTGTTGGAACAGCAAGTTCCCTTGCCGGTCTAGGAATGGTAGAACGATGGGTTCGATGACGGTTTGGATGTATCGTGCACTATTCAGTGTCCCCTCGACGATCACCAGTGGTGTACGGCCAGTGTAGGAGATCGCTCCCCACACCATGATGCCGGGTGTTGGCCCTGTGTGCCTCGGTCGTATGCAGTCCTGATTGTGGCGCTCACCTGCACGGCGCCAAACACGCATACGACCATCATTGGCACCAAGGCAGAAGCGACTCTCATCGCTGAAGACGACACGTCTCCATTCGTCCCTCCATTCACGCCTGTCGCGACACCACTGGAGGCGGGCTGCACGATGTTGGGGCGTGAGCGGAAGACGGCCTAACGGTGTGCGGGACCGTAGCCTAGCTTCATGGAGACGGTTGCGAATGGTCCTCGCCGATACCCCAGGAGCAACAGTGTCCCTAATTTCCTGGGAAGTGGCGGTGCGGTCCCCTACGGCACTGCGTAGGATCCTACGGTCTTGGCGTGCATCCGTGCGTCGCTGCGGTCCAGTCCCAGGTCGACGGGCACGTGCACCTTCCGCCGACCACTGGCGACAACATCGATGTACTGTGGAGACCTCACGCCCCACGTGTTGAGCAATTCGGCGGTACGTCCACCCGGTCTCCCGCATGCCCACTATACGCCCTCGCTCAAAGTCCGTCAACTGCACATACGGTTCACGTCCACGCTGTCGCTGCATGCTACCAGTGTTAAAGACTGCGATGGAGCTCCGTATGCCACGGCAAACTGGCTGACACTGACGGCGGCGGTGCACAAATGCTGCGCAGCTAGCGCCATTCGACGGCCAACACCGCGGTTCCTGGTGTGTCCGCTGTGCCGTGCGTGTGATCATTGCTTGTACAGCCCTCTCGCAGTGTCCGGAGCAAGTATGGTGGGTCTGACACACCGGTGTCAATGTGTTCTTTTTTCCATTTCCAGGAGTGTATTTGGGCTGAATCCTAGGTAAAGTTTGGTTTCATTACCGCAATCGAGGCTTGTAGTTTCTTACATATTAGTGTGGGAAAAATTAAAAACTTTTGACAACATGACCAGTGACGTTAATAGGTAACTTGAATGATGTTTAAATAGTAAATATACGGAATGGACAGTAACCCTCAAGAGAATCGGAAAAGCAACAAGTAGTATTGTCACATTCAAATCATTTACAGCGAAACGTAGGTATTATTGGACGCCCTCATCACTGAAGTGGTATTAAAACTTCCTAAAAGGAATGGTATTCAAAATGAGAGTGACGGAATAAAGGAGACACCCACGCCTACTCCCTCTCTTTCTGAAAGGAAAGATGGAGAATAATATAATAAAAATGTATCAACTGGACTAAGGAATGGATGAAACTCAAACGTTTATTGCGAAATGTTGATCTGGAGTAAAATAGACCATATTACCATATGGGGCCACGAAGTGGACAGTTATGTGAAAATCCTGGTTTGGTACATAAGTTCGTAGCGTTTTTCCATTAATTTAATAAACAGCAGATAAACATAACGTAAATTGCAATTATCGATAATGTGATCTCCTTCGCTGTTTACAACAGTCTGCAAATACTGGACTACCTTTTTGATTCCGCTACTATAGGACACACGTTGTTTTGAGGAGAAGAACTCGTCGAGCCGTGTTCGGAGCGCATTTATATCGGGAAAGAAGGTTCTTTGAAGGTTCTTCGACAGAAAACGGAAAAGGTGAAAATCTGAGAGCGTAAGATTAGGTGAATAAGATGAGTGTGAGATGACTTCCCAACTGAACTTCTGCATCGTGTGTTTTGTCAGCCTAGCAGGAGGCGGGCGCACGTTATCGTGGAGTAGCATCAATTCACACCGTCTACCTGGTTGTTGTTCTCGGACTGCATCTGTAACAAGCCTCAGTGATCGATAATAAGTGTCAACAGTGATGGTTACATCCCGGGGAAGCAATTCGTAGTACACCACATCGTCGCTGTTCAACCAGATGCATAATACAGGGGACGTTGAAAAAGAAACGATCTGGAGTCTGGAATGCGTAAGCCGGTGACAGGAGGGTAATATCGTGGCGTGTGAAACGAGGTGTAGTTCCGACCAGAGCCTGGAAGTTCACAGTCCGTCGCTAGAAGGCACTACACAGAGTACGCGAAAGAACTTGCCCCCCTTCTAACAGCCGTGTACCGCAAGTCTCTAGAGGAACGGAAGGTTCCAAATGATTGGAAAAGAGCACAGGTAGTCCCAGTCTTCAAGAAGGGTCGTCGAGCAGATGCGCAAAACTATAGACCTATATCTCTGACGTCGATCTGTTGTAGAATTTTAGAACATGTTTTTTGCTCGAGTATCATGTCGTTTTTGGAAACTCAGAATCTACTATGTAGGAATCAACATGGATTCCGGAAACAGCGATCGTGTGAGACCCAACTCGCTTTATTTGTTCATGAGACCCAGAAAATATTAGATACCAGGCTCCCAGGTAGATGCTATTTTTCTTGACTTCCGGAAGGCGTTCGATACAGTTCCGCACTGTCGCCTGATAAACAAAGTAAGAGCCTACGGAATATCAGACCAGCTGTGTGGCTGGATTGAAGAGTTTTTAGCAAACAGAACACAGCATGTTGTTATCAATGGAGAGACGTCTACAGACGTTAAAGTAACCTCTGGCGTGCCACAGGGGAGTGTTATGGGAGCATTGCTTTTCACAATATATATAAATGACCTAGTAGATAGTGTCGGAAGTTCCATGCGGCTTTTCGCGGATGATGCTGTAGTATACAGAGAAGTTGCAGCATTAGAAAATTGTAGCGAAATGCAGGAAGATCTGCAGCGGATAGGCACTTGGTGCAGGGAGTGGCAACTGACCCTTAACATGTAATGTATTGCGAATACATAGAAAGAAGGATCCTTTATTGTATGATTATATGATAGCGGAACAAACACTGGTAGCAGTTACTTCTGTAAAATATCTGGGAGTATGCGTGCGGAACGATTTGAAGTGGAATGATCATATAAAATTAATTGTTGGTAAGGTGGGTGACAGGCAGTGATTCATTGGGAGAGTCCTTAGAAAATGTAGTCCATCAACAAAGGAGGTGGCCTACAAAACACTCGTTCGACCTATACTTGAGTATTGCTCATCAGTGTGGGATCGGTACCAGATCGGGTTGACGGAGGAGATAGAGAAGATCCAAAGGAGAGCGGCGCGTTTCGTCACAGGGTTATTTGGTAACCGTGATAGCGTTACGGAGATGTTTAACAAACTCAAGTGGCAGACTCTGCAAGAGAGGCGCTCTGCATCGCGGTGTAGTTTGCTCGCCAGGTTTCGAGAGGGTGCGTTTCTGGATGAGGTATCGAATATATTGCTTCCCCCTACTTATACCTCCCGAGGATATCACGAATGTAAAATTAGAGAGATTAGAGCGCGCACGGAGGCTTTCAGACAGTCGTTCTTCCCGCGAACCATACGCGACTGGAACAGGAAAGGGAGGTAATGACAGTGGCACGTAAAGTGCCCTCCGCCACACACCGTTGGGTGGCTTGCGGAGTCTAAATGTAGATGTAGATGTAGAGCATGCATCAATCGTCCTATGCTGCCAGTCGCATTGCACAGCAGGTTATCCTGAAGTTCTTCTTTGACCAAGATGGCCCCCTTCTGATTCACTTCCTGCAGCACGGGACAACAGTGAATGCCCAGTGTTACTCGCAAACCTGTACCACCCTTCGCCAAGCGATCAAATCAAAACGACCAGGCAATCTCACCCTTGGGGTCTTTCTGCTTTAAGAAAATGCACTCGCGGCACTCCTGCAGAACTTCAAATGGGAGGTTCTCGGCCACCTTCCATACAGTCCGGGACTCTCTCCCTGTGATTACGCCAATTTTTGTCCCCTAGAAAAGGCTCTGAGGGGGAAACGATTCACCTCGAACGATGACGTCCAGTTGTAGTTACAGAGCTGGTTAACATCGCAGCCCCGGGAATTTTATGAGATTTCCGTTCACCGCCTTGTGTCACAGTGGGACAAGTGTCTCAACAGCCATACAAGTACTGGTTTCTGTAATTATGCCTCCGGCTCGTTTCTTTCTGAAAGCCCCTTACATTATCTTCTGTGTATACGCAAAAGACTTCGTTCGGTCAACTGATGGGCTCAACCATTCCATTCATTTCCTTACGTTAGTGTCAAGACATGAGAAACGATAAGATTGGTCGCTATTTGTAAACCGTAAACTTTAACGGCCGGAAATGTGACAATTAATAAAATGTTCCGGGGCATTTCGAATGTCCGATTCTCACCCTGACGATCCCCCTTGAAAATTCCCTCCGCAGTTGGGACGGAACGTCGGGTTTTAAGATGAAACTCATTCGAACACGGCATAATAACCCGTAACATTTTATTAACTGTGAGGAATGTTCGCTGATGTTCGCGATTTAATTAACAATGAGCAAGCTGAAACGCACATATGGCAACAGTTCATTTTTGTGATTTTGACTTTTCGCATGCAGTAACTACAGTACTGGACATTAAAATAGCTACACCACGAAGATGACGTGCTGCAGACGCGAAATTTAACCGACAGGAATAAGATGCAGTGATACGCTTTTCAGAGCATTCACACAAGGTTGGCGCCGGTGGTGACACCTACAAAGTGCTCACATGAGGAAAGTTTCCAACCGATTTCTAATACACAAACAGCAGTTAACCGGCGTTGCCTGGTGAAACGTGATGCCTCTGGTAAGGTGGAGAAATGCGTACCATCACGTTTTCGACTTTCATAAAGGTCGAATTGTAGCCTATCGCGATTGCGGTTTATCGTATCGCGACGTTGCTGCTCGCGTTGGTCGAGATCCAATGACTGTTAGCAGAATATGGAATCGGTGGATTCAGGAGGGTAATACGGAACGCCGTGCTGGATCACAACGCCCTCGTATCACTAGCAGTCGAGATAACAGGCATTTTATCCGCATGGCTGTAACGGATCGTGCAGCCACGTCTCGATCCCTGAGTCAACAGATGGGGACGTTTGCAACACAACAACCATCTGCACGAACAGATCGACGTCGTTTTCAGCAGCATGGACTATCAGCTCGGAGACCATGGCTGCGGTTACCCTTGACGCTGAATCACAGACAGTAGGGCCTGCGATGGTGTACTCAACGACGAACCTGGGTGCACGAATGGCAAAACGTCAGTTTTTTCGAATGAATCCAGGTTCTGCTTACAGCATCGTGATGGTCGCATCCATTTGGCGACATCGCGGTGAACGCACATTGGAAGCGTGTATTCGTCATCGCTGTACTGGCGTATCACCCGGCGTGATGATGTGGGGGTGCCATTGGATACACGTCCCGGTCACCTCTTGTTCGCACTGACGGCACTTTGAACAGTGAACACTACATTTCAGATGTGTTACGACTCGTGGCTCTACCCTTCATTCGATCCCTGCGAAACCCTACATTTCAGCAGGATAATGCACGACCGTATGTTGCAGGTCCTGTACGGGCCTTTCTGGATACAGAAAAGTTCGACTGCAGCCCTGGTCAGCACATTCTCCAGATCTCACCAATTGAAAACGTCAGGTCAATGGTGGCCGAGCAACTGGCTCATCACAATATGCCAGTCACTACTCTTGGTGTACTGTGGTATCGTGTTGTAGGTGCATGGGCAGCTGCACCTGTACACGCTATCCAAGCTCAATTTGACTCAATGCCCAGGAGTATCAAGGCCGTTATTACGGCCAGAGGTGGTTGTTCTGGGTACTGATTTCTCAGGATCTATGCAGCCAAATTTCGTGAAAATGTAATCACATGTCAGTTATAGCATAATATATTTGTCCAATGAATACCCATTTGTCATCCGCATTTTTTCTTGGTGTAGCAATTATAATGGCCGGTACATACCCGATTATTTAACCTTCCTCATTTCATGCCAATGTCGATCGATGGTGAAATTTTTACAGTTCATCACATCTGCCAGTTCTCCAGCACACTGATGTGGATCATTGTGGATTAATGCGTTTAAACATCTTCATCACTTCCGGAAACTCTTCCTGAACGTGGAGAGTCACTAATGTCAAAACGATCCTCCTAAGAACGAGAAAGCAGTTTTCATTCCCTCGTCTGTCCAGTGGCATTATTCTCATACAGGACGCAAATGTTTCTGGCTACTTCCGCTGCTGTCACCCCGCTATCGAACTCAGACAGAAGAATACGTCAGAAATTTTATGATTTCACCACTTGGTACTCCATTTTCTAGCGTCCACAGCTTCACTCCCTATCTTGAGATGACAAAATGACAATATGGAAATTCAAATAGCAACACTAAAATACAAATGAAAGATGACAATCCATAAATAATCCCATAGCAACCGGAATCTCAACATGCAAAACTTAAATGCTACTAACTTACGCAGCAATCTAATTCTAAAATTGTATACACTGTAGTGAAATACCGCAACCCATAATGAAAATAAGACCGGCAATAGATGTAAAGAGTAGAAAACAAAACAAAATAAGTTAAAGGATAAATATCCTGTGCCTTACCATATCCATCCGACGGATCCCTCATTAAGATCGCATTACTGCTAAGGGTTATGTGACCATCCCAAAGTAGATCGTTTGTTCCCACTGGTGACTCTGTGCTCCAATACAAGGCCCCTGTTCACACTCCTCGCACCGTTCAGGACTGGTTCTGTGAGCGCAAGGATTAATTACCGTATCTGTCCTGGCCGCCACTGTCACCACATCTCATTTTGTTGAGCGTTTGTAATCTAATCAGTTATTCAAAAACAGTCTTAATCGCATTTATTGTTATTATACCGCCAAGCGGTTTCAACCCGACGTAGGGGTCATTTTCTGGGCGTTTACACCATTGGTCGAGTGCTGGTGGTGTCACTCCTGTTGACATAGCTATAGTTTGCTGCCCCTATGTGAACAGGAGTGACACCACCAGCAGCCGATCAATGGTGTAAACGCTCAGAAGATGACCCTTACGTCGGGTTGAAACCGCTTGGCGGTATAATAACAATAAATGCGATTAAGACTGTTTTTGAATAACTGATTAATCATACAAATCGCTGCTTCATCTCCTCAACCATGTTGTCCAAAAATCGTTGTAGTCTAGTTTGGAGAGAACGATGCATGACCTCTATCCGTCATTGCTACCTGAACAGTCCGCTATTTTGCGGGTAAGACATTGTAAGATTCCCTCGAAAATCGTGCAGGTCCTTTATTTATCCATTTCGAGACGACTTGAAGCTGTTTCGAATGCCAACCGTGTTTTTGCACCATATTGGACATGAAAATACGTTGTCTTTTTAGTGGTTCCTTATTTTTGCTTTGATTATCTTTGCCTATCCACTGAACAACCTGTAATCAACCATGTTATTCAGAAATACCTCCTCGCTAGTAGCGCAGAGAGACTACCGACTTTGTAGGAATTTGACTGTATAAATTAATACGTGGCTGTTGGGTTGTTTTTGAGGGAGGAGACCAGACAGCGAGGTCATCGGTCTCATCGGATTAGGGAAGGACGGGAAAGGAAGTCGGCCGCGCCATTTCAAAGGAACCATCCCGGAATTTGCCTGGAGTGGTTTAGGGAAATCACGGAAAAGCTAAATCAGGATGGCCGAACGTGGGATTGAACCGTCGTCCTCCAGAATGCGACTCCAGTGTGCTAACCACATAAATTTATTTCAGTACAACACTAATGAGTATTTCATAACTTCATACTGCAGTACGAGTTAGCCTATCAGCAGGCATTGAAAACGACCGACAAAAATGGTTCAAATGGCTCTGAGCACTATGCGACTTAACTTCTGAGGTCATCAATCGCTTAGAACTAATTAAACATAACTAACCTAAGGACATCACACACATCCATGCCCGAGGCAGGATTCGAACCTGCGACCGTAGCGGCTGCTTGACTCCAGACTGTAGCGCCTAGAACCGCACGGCCACTCCGGCCGGCAACACCGACATTAGCACGATGTTGTCAGTAGTGGAACAAAGTCGAAATGACGCCAGTCTGTATTGTTGCCAACTTTATCAAAGATGTCAGCAATTTTAGAGTGGTCTGACCCCGCCTCTCCTTGCAATGTAGATGTGGCAACATCACAGTTAAATTTCATGCAAACTAATTAAATTGACAAGCAAGTTAATGAAATTAGTTACGCAAATTAATTGCATTAAAATTTAGAGGAAATTAAAAATGGCAGGAATTTAAAAAAAAAGTGGGAAATTCAAAATGCAAGAATTACAAATTTTGGAGCCCTAGTTCAGGTATTGAAAGTTGTAAAAATTACCGAACTATCAGTTTAATAAGTCACAGCTGCAAAATACTAACGGGAATTCCTTACAGACGAATGGAAAAACAGGTAGAAGCCGACCTCGGGGAAGATCAGTTTGAATTTCATAGAAATGTTGGAACACGTGAGGCAGAACTGACCCTACGACTTATCTTAGAAAATATATTAAGGAAAGGCAAACCTATGTTTCTAGCATTTGTAGACTTAGAGAAAGCTTTTGACAACGTTGAATGGAATACTCTCTTCCAAATTCTAAAGGTGGCAGCGGTAAAATACAGGGAGCGAAAGGCTATTTACAATTTGTACAGAAACCAGATGGCAGTTATAAGAGTCGAGGGGCACGAAATGGGAAGCAGTGGTTGGGAAGGGAGTAAGACAAGGGTGTAGCCTCTTCCCAATGTTATTCAATATGTATACTGAGTAAGCAGTAAAGTAAACAAAAGAAAAATTCGGAGTAGGAATATAAATCCACAGAGAAGAAATAAAAACTTTAAGGCTCGCCGATGACATTGTAATTCTGTCAGAGACAGCAAAGGACTTGGAAGAGCAGTTGAACGGAATGGACAGTGCCTAGTCGAATTAAATCGGTTGATACTGAGGGAATTAGATTAGGAAATAAGGCACTTAATGTAGTAAAGGAGTTTTGGTATTTGGGAGCAAAATAACTGATGATGGTCGAAGTAGAGAGAATATAAAATGTAGACTGGCAATGGCAAGGAAAGCGTTTCTAAAGTGAAGAAATTTGTTAACATAGAGTATAGATTAAAGTGTCAGGAAGTCGTTTCTGAAAGTATTTGTATGGAGTGTAGCCATGTATGGAAGTGAAACATATACGATAAATAGTTTAGACAAGAAGAGAATAGAAGTTTTGGAAATGTGGTGTTACAGAAGAATGCTGAAGATTAGATGGGTAGATCACGTAACTAATGAGGAGATATTGAATGGAATTGGGGAGAAGAGAAGTTTGTGGCACAACTTGACAAGAAGAAGGGACCGGTTGGTAGGACATGTTCTGAGGCATCAAAAATTCAAAATGGCTCAAATGGCTCTGAGCACTATGGGACTCAACATATTAGGTCAGAAGTCCCCTAGAACTTAGAACTACTTAAACCTAACTAACCTAAGGACATCACACACACCCATGCCCGAGGCAGGATTCGAACCTGCGACCGTAGCAGTCCCGCGGTTCCGGACTGCAGCGCCAGAACCGCTAGACCACTGCGGCAGGCTCTGAGACATGAAGGGATCATAAATTTAGCATTGGAGGGCAGAGTGGAGGGTAAAAATCGTAGAGGGAGACCAAGAGATGAATATCACTAAGCAGATTCAGAAGGATGTAGGTTGCAGTAAGTACTGGGAGATGACGAAGCTTGCACAGGATAGAGTAGCATGGAGAGCTGCATCAAACCAGTCTCAGTACTGAAGACCACAACAACAACAGTTCACCATGAGAGGACGCTGTTGCACTGTCCACTCTTCCCCTCTCCCTTTCCCCAATTCCCCACTCCCCTCCCACCACTTCCCACTTGCGAATTCATGGCAAAAAGACTCAATCTGCGCTCAGATGCTTGACTGGAACGTACGATATTTATTTAGTTATTTTGGCCGGAAAAATGTTCTTGGTGACGTTATTCTGCTGCTGGATTGTCCTAAAGCTGCCTCCACATTCTGCAGTCACCCAGGGCGCCAGGTTGGAATGGTCGTAAAAGGATGGAGTGGAATGTAAAACCTTTATCTTTGGCAGGAAATGTGTTCCATTGATGTTTTGGTGTTGGACAGAGAGGACTTTAATAAGTGTATCACCTGCAAGCGCACAGCATCCTACACAAGGGGTGGGGGGAGGTGACAACATAGGTCTGTGACTAAAAAACTGCATCGTATTTTTTAACATTTCCTTATAGATTTTGACCTCTCAAATATAGAAAAAAATATGTAAAAAATTCTATCACATAGGTTTTAATGTATGTTGCAGTATTTATGATCATTAATAATAAACCTATGTGTTTTCTTAATTTAGTAATTAATAAAAATTATATAAATTATATTTGATAAAATAAACTAAAATTTAAAAAATTACAGTGTTAAGTATTCTTTGTTACCACTTGCAGGTTTTACTGTGAACTCCTGGGCGCCAGAAGCAAATGCAAACAATCCTATTGTCCAGTTTTATCGTGTTGCGACAAGTCAAATGACGATTTGTATCATCTCTCAGTACACATATTGCTATTCAAGTGAACAGTGCTGTTGTTTCTGTCTAGTCATGGCTACAAGAGATGGTGTTATTTCTCAAAACAGTTTTTGATATATCTGTGGTGAATACTCTATTAAAAGTCAACAGAGAAATCTAAGTGATTTTGTGAGGAAAGTTTATTTTGCTTACTTTAAATTAAAACTTGGTGATTAAGATAAATCATGGGCCTTCTCCTCTCATGGAATAAAGGGTGTAGTCTTAAGCTTTTAAAACGAATACTGTGACAGCAACACTGCAAATAGCGTATATACGAACAACTGGGAAAGTAAGTTCCAATCGGTTGTAAAATGGAAACCATTGTGAAAATCAATTTTTTAATTGCAATAGTTAGCTGCATCTTCCAGCCACTTCTGTACATAGTAACTGCTCCAACATAGATGTTTCTGATAGCGTTGTACAGACTTTCTAATACTCATTACATAGAAGGTAGCCACCTGTGCTTTCCACCAGTTCTCTACGCTTATTTACAGCTCGTTGTCTCCAAAATGTTGCCTTCATAGCCAGTTGTTCATGTGAACAGAGGTGAAACTCAGTGGGAGACAATTACTGGCTGTTTTGTGTGTGATCAAACACTTCCCATCGAAAACGCTTCAGGAGCATCTTCATTGCCACTGCAGACTACAGCCGAGAATTGTCACGAAGAAGGAACCGCATGACAGTTTTTGTGGTGTCACCGCCAGACACCCCACTTGCTAGGTGGTAGCTTTAAATCGGCCGCGGTCCATTAGTACATGTTGGACCCGCGTGTCGCCACTGTCAGTACTTGCAGACCTAGCGCCACCATATGGCAGGTCTAGAAAGACGGACTAGCACTCGCCCCAGTTGTACGACGACTTTGCTAGCGACTACACTGACGAAGCCTTTCTCTCATTTGCCGAAAGACAGTTAGAATAGCCTTCAGCTAAGTCCATGACTACGACCTAGCAAGGCGCCATTAGCCTTACAGTGATTGTAATTAACCGTATCTGGAGATAGACTCATTTGTATCGTCAATAGCGATGTACCACAAGGATGAATTAAAGTTAAGTATTCAAGGAGCTGCATACTTTTCTTATAGCATTAATTAAGTATCCTGTTCCAGAACTCACGCCAGCCGGCGTGTGTGTACGCGTGCCTTTCGGCTACCTCCGAGTAGCGTGGCTGTCTTGCTACGCCACAACAGTTTTGTTATGTGGGATGCATGACATCAGGCCAAATGTCTTACCAGGTCCTCATACTTGGCGTGAGACACTATTTTCTAGGCATCTTTACGTGCTCACCGTGTGCTCAGAACTGAAAAGAGCGAGTGACACAATCGATGAGCATACGAGAGACATTGCCCAACACAAAGGTGCAAAGTTTCAACAGAATTTCACAGTCGTTTCCATTTCGTAGCTGATCGGAATTTACTTTCCGAATAGCGCTCGGTAATACAATGAAACCTCCAACTAAATAACTGTAAACTCACTATTGTGGTATTAACTACTGCTTGCTAAAATGAATATTGAACTGAGAACATTAAATTGTGTTGAATATACAAAATAAGCACTTAAAACCATCCAACAGTTCTTAAAAATACATTCAGCTAGCAAGTTCAGCACACTATGGTGAGCAAACAGTCTGGGACAGATAGACACATTTTTCTTGTGACTGGTACCAATGCATGTTAGGAGGAGAGAGACGTAATCCCCAAAAGAAACACGATAGTAAATTCTAGGTTAAGCTGTGTGTGCACACCGTTCTGGGTTCTAAAGGAAGACGAAACAGAAAACCGATGCTAGTCTCGCTATGTCGATGTTCACATTAAAACTATACGTGGTCTTTTAAACTGTGATTGTCAGTATAGTATGGAGATGCGATATTGCTTCCCATGATTCATTAAAAAACTATGCTCTTTCATTACCAACTACAAATGCCGCACTGCTCGTTGATTGCGATCACATTAGTCACGTATAGTCACCTAGTGGGAAGTGCAGGATCATGCCACCAGAAAGCAGGAAGCCACATGGAGTTAAGTCGTAATAAAGTGAACCATCTTGAAAGTTAACCTGTTTGTTTTGTGGCGGCGTTCGTAGCGACAAACACTTCGCTGTACAAACGGCTTACGAAGTCACCGCCACACTTTTAATAGCGGGCCGACCGGTCCGCTGGAACAGTGAACAGAAGATGAAAACCCAAACACTCTGATTAAATAAAAGTCGGTACTTATCTTTATTAACGAAGATACAGAAACACAGTAGTGAACTCCGTGTCTACAGAAATCTGTCTAGTTCGAGTCGGAGCGGCTAGGTCAGCGTCGGCTGACGACAAACAACAACTCTGCTGCGATGAACACACAACTGACTAGCAAGTACACAAATCGGTGGCGAGTATACAACTGAGCGGCGAATACAGAACTGTCCTAGCGCTCGCGACTCCAGCGCTTAAGAAGCCAGAAACCAGCGGTGGCGCGCGCAGACTTGCGGCGATTTCCTGTATCGCTGGCGTTGCTTATGCGGACGGCGTCCGGACTTTGATGCTGCCAACCTTTTGGCAGCGGGCTCGGTTGGCATTACTGGCTAGGATATAACACTCCTCCCCCCCAAATCGCCGCACCGTCGTTGAATAAAGACGTGGCGAGCGTCGACGGCGGGGGAGAGGTCTGGCCGCAGGCGGAGCAGAAGAGACCGGGGCGGAGACTGTTGTCGGTGGCAGTCCCCGGTCCGCACCCCAGCACTGGCTGCGCGGGGCCTCGGGAAACACCGACGGAAAACCGAGGTCAGGGTGCACGCCTGTGACCACGGGCGCAGCTTCTGGTACTGGACGCGATGGGGCGTCGGGTCCCACGAAGAGAGGCAGCGTCTCCTGACACTGCGTCGACGGCTGCTGAGTGGGCGCCGGACAAGGCGCTGCGGTGTCATACTCCTTGGGGGTGCCTAAGGAAAGCGGCGCCAGGACAGGCTGCACAGCCACCGCTTGGGATGGCGGCCCAGCTGAGGGGTCGACGTCCATCTGCTCCGAAGGCGGTGGCGACTGAAGAGGGACCGCAGGCGCCGGAGCGACCACCTGGGGCGCTCCCGGATGAAGCTGCGCGGGAGGCATCAACGGGACGGGCTGTCGGCGTGGTAGCGGCGACGGCTGCTGCTGCTGCTGCTGCTGCTGCTGCCCTGGTGGCGGCAGCGAAGTCGGAAGGCGCGGCTGGAACCCGCCGCGGACCAAATCTGTGGACAAAGAACGAGCGGCAGAATCCGGGCGGCCAGCGCGGCGCAACTGGTTCTGATGCCTCCTGTGCACCCCAGTAGCACCTTGAACAGTATAAAAACCGCGACCCTGGACACTTATCACGGTGCCTCGTTCCCAACGACGGCGACCGTGATAAACTCTGAAAAAAACGGCGTCGTTGCGCTGAAAACGCGTGCGATGCTCATAAGCGGCGGGTCGATCCGGGGGGTGCAACAACCGTAGTAGGGTGCGATGACGACGGCCGTGGAGAAGCTCCGCAGGCGAAGGGCCGTCGCGTGGCGTGGTCCGGTACGACGACAGGAACGTGATGAGGGCCTGCTGACGAGAGTGCGTAGCACGAAGGCGGTCCATATGATCCTTGAATGTGCGTACAAAACGTTCCGGTGCACCATTCGATTGAGGGTGGAACGGCGGAGTAAGAACATGGCGAATGCCATTGTCAGAACAAAAACTTTCAAATTCAGCAGAGGTAAATCGTGGACCATTGTCAGACACTAAAACTTCTGGAAGACCCTCAATACAAAAAATTGAAGTCAACGCCTGTATAGTTTGTGCAGACGTTGTAGACTGCATGGGCACAACAAACGGAAAATTACTAAATGCATCTATCACGATGAGCCAACGAGAATTCCAATATGGACCAGCGAAATCAATATGTACTCGCTGCCAGGGACCGGCAGGGCGTGCCCACTCAAAATAGCGTTGAGGCGGAGCAGCTTGGTGTTCGGCACACGTCGAACAATCTGTAGACATCTGCGTAATCTGCTTATCAATGCCGATCCATGTACAATGACGGCGGGCAAGCTGCTTGGTGCGGACCACTCCCCAATGACCTTGATGCAACAAGTCGAGGACCTTGGATTGGAGCACTTGGGGAACCACTACACGAAGCTGGTAATTCTCGGTGCGTAACAGCAAAACTCCTTGTGAAACAGACAACAGATGACGTTGCGGATAATAGCGACGAACCACAGGATCCGATATGTCCTTTGCCTTGGACGGCCAACCACGTTGAACAAAACGTTATAGTAAACTCAGATGAGGATCCGTAGCTGTCTCACGTGCCACCTGACGATAATCAATCGGAAAATCCCGGAGGGATTGATGCTCATCGGCGTCTATCTGATGGCAAGAGTCTTCAGAGGAATCTGAGACATCATCCGCAGCAATCGGCAATCTAGAAAGCGCGTCAGCGTTTGCATGCTGAGCTGTAGGGCGATACAGTATCTCATACTGGTATTGTGATAACAAAAGAGCCCAACGTTGTAGTCTCTGAGCTGTCCGCTGAGGAACTGGTTTAGACGGATGAAACAGTGACGTCAGAGGCTTGTGATGTGTTACTAAATAGAATGGTCTACCATAGAGGTAGTGATGGAATTTTGTGACACCGAACACAATAGCCAACGCTTCCTTGTCCAATTGGCTATAACTACACTGAGCTTTGTTTAGCAATTTAGATGCGAACGCAATAGGACGTTCGGTGTTACCGACTCGGTGAGACAACACAGCACCGAGGCCGAAAGAAGAGGCATCACAAGCTAACACTAGAGGCTTGTTTGGGTCGTAATGGACCAGACAACGATCATTCAATAAAGCCTCTTTAAGCTGCTGAAAGGCTGATTGGCAATCAGCTGACCACACAAACGGAACATTCTTACGGCGGAGACGATGCAACGGTGCAGCAATCTGTGATGCATTAGGTATAAACCTAATATAATATGTCAATTTGCCAAGAACTGCTTGTAATTCATGCAGATTGCGAGGGGCGGGCAAATCACGAATAGCTGCTAAATGTGACTGGGAGGGATGAATGCCTTGAGCATTAATAACATGTTCCAGATACTCCATCTCCGTAAGGAAAAATGAACATTTATCGATGTTGCAATGTAGGCCTGCCCGAGACAACACTGTAAACAAACACTCCAAATTACGGAAATGTTCAGCAGGCGTCCGACCGGACAACAATATCGTCTAAATAGTTGCAACACGATGGCACATTAGCCAGAAGTTGTGACAAAAAACGCTGAAAAGCAGCTGGAGCTGACGCACTACCAAAAGGCAAACGCAAAAAACGGAACAACCCCAACGACGTGTTTATGACAAAATACTGTTGTGATTGCTCGTCGAGGGGCAATTGCAAATATGGTTCACGGAGATCAATTTTGGAAAAGAAACGAGCTTCCCTTAACTTATCCATCAGCTCGTCCGGTCTAGGCAAAGGAAAAGAATCAATGACAGTCTGAGGATTAACTGTCGACTTAAAATCAGCACACAAACGTAACTTGCCAGACGGTTTCTTTATAATAACTAAGGGAGAAGCCCACTGGCTCGCTGAAACGGGTTGAATAACACCGTTGTTTTGCCAACGACGAAGTTCATCTTCTACAGGTGCCCGGAGGGCGTGAGGCACTGGACGAGCACGAAAAATTCGAGGCTGAGCATTATCTTTTAACGTAATATGAGCGGCAAAGTTCGCAGCACAACCTAGTTCGTCTTTAAATATGTCACCGTATTGTTTACACAAATCGGTTATGCTGTCTTGAGGAACAACAACAGAATTAATTTGCAACACATTGCACAGGCCAAACAAGTCAAAACAGTCTAATCCGAAAATGTTTACACTGTCTGCAGCGCGGAGCACTGTGAATGAAACTGTTTTTGTATTGCCACGGAATGTGTCTGGCACGCTACATACACCTAACACAGGAATTTGTTCTCCACTATAAGTAGCCAAAGAATGTTTTGCCGCTGAAAGTTTAGGGCGGCCGATAGCCGCATACGTAGCACTATTTATTAGAGTCACAGACGCGCCAGTGTCTAATTGAAAATTGAAGGTCTTATCCTGGATGCGTAGCTTCACAAATAGTTTATTACACTGTCTCTGGATCGGTGCAGTGGAGGCGGAAGACACAAAATCAGCGCGTTTAGCGCGTGTTCGCTGCTTACGACAACTCGTGGGTTGGGCGGGTGGAACAACAACGCCCGCTTCACTTGCAGTCTGTACATTACTTTTTACAGCGTTTGAATTACGCTTGGGTCGCATAGCAGAGGGCTGGGTGGGTGGCTTATTGCGAACAAGTTTATTACCCACACGAACCGTGGAAGAGTCTTTAAACGCGACCTCCTGGGCGGGCTGGCTTTGAATAACATGAATATCCATGGGCTGGGCAGCACTAGAATTGTTCTTGCGTTTACGCAAACGAACAGTCTGGATGTGTCCTTTCCTTTGACAAAAGTGACAAACCGCGTTTCTTAACGGGCAACGTTCACGAGGATGAGCAAGAACACACTTAGGGCAAGACTTAACTATCATTTTGCACACGCGGCTGACGAATGTGTTTAACATGACGCGGCCGGCTAGTGTTTACAGTCTGACTCTGCCGGTGGGGCCGCGGGCGTGACATAACTTGCTTAGCACAGGCAATTTGAGAAATACATGGCTGATCGAAGTCACACTCAGCATAGTCAAAAGTATCTTGGGCTTCAATGATGTTCATCACAGTCTCTAATGACGGGTCAGGCAACTTTAAGATAGCAGCACGAATACGAGAATCTGCAATGTTTTGAGTAATAGCGTCTCGTAACATGACATCACTGTAGGAAGCTCCACACACACAATTAAATCGGCACTGACGGGTGAGGCCCCGTAAATCTGTTAACCACTGTTTATTAGATTGATGTGGCAGTTTCTTTAATCTGAAGAACTTGAATCTGGCTGCTGCAACATGAACTCGCGACTCAAAATACTCAGCAAGCTTGTTAACAACGTCATAGTCTAAAGCTTCTGGCTTGGATTCCGGGAACAACTTACAAAGTAGTCTATAGACTTCCACGCCTGCAGTGGAAATTAAATAAAGCTGCCGCTTATTACCTGTGATTTTGTAGACTGTCATGTGCGCCTGCAACTGCGCGAAATATTCTCGCCATTCTTCTCTTGATGCATCAAAAGCACGGAAAGGTGGTGCTGCCTGTGCTTGTTCCTTTTGTGTTGGTGGATTAGCCGCTTGTTTGACGATTGCTTCCGCCAGACTTTGTATTTGCTGACTCTGTAACAAGATCAACTGTTGTAATTCGGCAAACATAGTGAACACAAATTAAACCAGCCCCCAAAATTTTATCTCAATAAGTAGTATAACAAAAAACAAGTTGAACCAGCCCTGCACACGAGTTCGGAAGTCCTCTTCGCCAGTTTTGTGGCGGCGTTCGTTGCGACAAACACTTCGCTGTACAAACGGCTCACGAAGTCACCGCCACACTTTTAATAGCGGGCCGACCGGTCCGCTGGAACAGTGAACAGAAGATGAAAACCTAAACACTCTGATTAAATAAAAGTCGGTACTTATCTTTATTAACGAAGATACAGAAACACAGTAGTGAACTCCGTGTCTACAGAAATCTGTCTAGTTCGAGTCGGAGCGGCTAGGTCAGCGTCGGCTGACGACAACAACTACTCTGCCGCGATGAACACACAACTGACTAGCAAGTACACAAATCGGTGGCGAGTATACAACTGAGCGGCGAATACAGAACTGTCCTAGCGCTCGCGACTCCAGCGCTTAAGAAGCCAGAAACCAGCGGTGGCGCGCGCAGACTTGCGGCGATTTCCTGTATCGCTGGCGCTGCTTATGCGGACGGCGTCCGGACTTTGATGCTGCCAACCTTTTGGCAGCGGGCTCGGTTGGCATTACTGGCTAGGATATAACAGTTTGGGGACTATACAAAAAAGTGTGATTGAGAATGTATGCAAAATGTAGTTTACTGATAACATTTGTTTTCCTAAAACAAAGATCTATGCTAAACACGTTACGATAGAATATCGTAAACAACTAACAGGTGGTTTAAGACCACGGTGGACAATGCTACTGGGTGGCAGAAGTGAGTCAAGCACACTGACCCTAAAAATGTGGATAACGCAATCTGAATTAATCTGATGCTAAGCAGACTTTGACTGTTCAAATATACATAAGTTTATACTGGTGCAGCTGACAGCAAGTGGCGTTTGGGATTTGTACGCCCTGCCAAGGCCTGAGCAGCAGTGTTACCCTGTTTACTTCGTGCACTGACGTAATTTGCAACTGGCGAGGCGTGTGCGGCAGAGGCGAGGCGTAACGCGGCACCTGTGAATCGATCGCTGCAACGAAAGAAATGCAAAATCTCACGATCTAGCTATCAGGCAGACGGATCGCAATTTACTCTCTACCAGAGCCATGAAATCTTGGTGGATTTCAGTGTGTGACACACCCGTTCGCACTTATTCGGACAGGGTGCATAAGGATGCCAAACGTCAAGAATGGTAAACCAAATACGAGTAAGTGTGCCCTCGGCAAACGAGAAGTGCGAGACGTTTGAAGTCACATTGTCAGTACAGTAAGAACTTCACCACAGGCTCCCCAGTCTAAATACTCGCAAGTGAAATCAGTCTTAGGACAGGTCCCAAGCACCAATCGCACATGCCAGAGCTTAGACCAGAAGTTGCTTCCAGACCGAAGTCCAGAACCCATGTGCCTCGCACATCTCCAGATTAAAAAGCTCCGTTTTTCCACAAAGTGCACGAACGACACTGCCTTACTCCGTCTTGAGCCAATAACAGCGTCTTAGAGGCGCTAAATCTCCCCTCGTACACGACAGCACCAACTCATGTCGAAACAGCGCAGTAGTTAAGAAACCGGCATCTCTGGAAGAAAAGAAACCGCCAGTTACTGGCTTTTTTAAGTTTTTATAGTGGGAGACGATGTATTTCTCCGAAGTCGTATTGCTCCCCATAGCAACAAGCAAGCAAATACAATCTTAAAGATTGTTATCTAAATTGCCGGTGCCTTGGAGCATGTTAGTCTTAGCTATGAGGTGTCATAAAGATTCTATCTCTAAATGTTTCCCAGACGCCAGAGTTTTCATGTACGACCGAGGCAGCCGATGGAAGTGGGTCACAGGCCTATTTGCAGTATCAGTGAAAATTAAACCTTGTGAATTTCTAATCGGCGTGACACAGCACACAATGCCAGGTTTACGACTCCACTGTGTAGACCCGTCCCTTCAGTCCGTCACCCCCTGCCCAGCCTTCAGTTGGCGTCAATGTAGGTATATTTTTTATTTTATTTATTGCCAAATTATAGACCTGTTACCTGATGTTTAAAACAGGTCGTACATCTTACAATTTTCGTTTTCATCTTTTTACAGTTTTCTTTCCTTTTGTTTTATCTACAACATTTACAAAGAATGATTCAAAATAACAATACATTGAGGTTGGAATATAAATAAAATTTTGTTGTTTTTAAGAAGAATATAAAAAGAAGATAGGATAAATGAGGGATTTGTTAGTATCATCACCGAGTGTGACTGACGGTGAATACCTCGGAATGGTTTCATCGAGCCGTTGACCGCCAGTCACACACACACACACACACACACACACACAAATGGTTATTAGTAGAGAAATAATGTTTCTTATCCTATTTGTTACTAATCATATGTATTAACTACATTAGGTGCGCATCCATGTACAGCATTTGGTGTTTTCTTGGCTAGATTGCCAGCAATTTGCTTATTTACATTCACATCTCAGCTTCCTCCTCCTGTTCCTCCTCATTGTCACTATTTTCGTCGTCACTGTGGGTATCGCTGTCCATCCTCCGGAGATTTCTGTTACGCTGCACATAGGCATGTCTGTGATGTCGTGTCCGCATATACTCTTCATGTGTTGTTTTTGAAATACTGTTTCTCAGTGCGTTTAATTGTGCCCATTGTTCTTCGTCTCTTATTGCTGTGTATATATCTATGTCTGTCTCTGTGTAATCTAAGTGTAGTGTATGTCTATTGTTCGCGTATTGCCCGCAGAAAAAGACAGTGTGTTCTGGGGAACCTTCTTTCCCGCATGTGCATGTAGGTGTCTGCCTCAGACTCACGTGGTTTAAGCGCGTGGGATAAGGTCCGTGCCCGGTTAAGAAATGTACCATACCTCATTCTCAACCGCTCCCTTATGTCAGGGAGGAAGTCGTGCAGTCTACGTCCCTTATCACTTACATCCCACTCACCTTGCCATGTATCCAAACGCCAACTTTTAAGGTGACGTATCGTCTCTATGGGCACACCGGTTATTGTGTGGACCTTATCTAGTCTCCCCACCTTTAACCAGTACCTTGCAGCTCCGTATTTGATCGTGATATCTATGGGGCATATTCCGAGCACCACACACAGTGCATCCGCTGAGGTGGTACCGAAGGCTCCAGATAGCCTAAGTAGTACACTTCTCTGCCCTCGTCTGACGGATGCTTTGTTGGTGACCACGTTCAGTCTATGTGCCCACGTGCTAGCTGCAAGGCTGAGTACTGATTCGAAGAGCGCACGGTGGTATGTACACTCTTTGACATAAAACTTGACCGGCGGCCGGCCGCTTCAGAGGCTAAGTCCGCGCCGATCGCGACATGGGACAAAGAAACTGGCCAACTCGCTAATTCTCTAAGTCCGGTTATCTGCACAATCTGGCAACACTGTAGACTGCGGCACTTCCTGGAGGAAAACTTGTCCCGAGATAGAGAGACTCTAGGCTGATTACGCCTGTGGTCTAGCGGTAGCGTGCGTTGTTTCTGTTCATAATGTCAGTGGATCGAGAGCAGCTGGCATAAAATATTTTTATAGCCTCTTCTGTCTGAATGCTGAAGACGTGAATGTAATGGTAGCGCAGATTCAATCTATTTCGCTTTGTGACACACCGATATCTAAATTTTATCTAGTAACGATTTTGCGGCAGATTTCCTGCAGACTGTCCTCCTCTGGACGCCGTATGCGGCAAAGCTCCGGGATCCATTTGCTGGCTACTGGCAGCGGCCGTGGCGACAGCAGCGGCGCTGCACTCCCCCGTTCTTTATCGAAAGCGCCTGCTACCGCTCATCGCTTTTGATGATTTAAAACGCTTTATTATTTAAATGTTGCTTCACAGAAAATTTCTACAATTTCCATTCACGCTCAAAAGCAACGGAGACAGACGCCCTGATTAGTAGGCGGGTAATCGGCAAGAGCTGAGTATGGCCCGAAATTAATTTTATAGACTGGGACGAAATTAAACCACCTCACTACATTCGATGAATTTATAAATGCTTCATACCTCGTTTCTTTTCCTTTCAAACTTAATTATTTGTGCAACTTTTGGTCAATGTTTGGATGTTTTCGTCAAGCCAGAGTGAGCGTCTGTGGTGTAAAGTGTATTACAGTTCTTGTTTCATTCCTTATGGTAAGTCTATGCGATAAACTGTGTGAATACCTTGCAATGCATGCTCTGTAGCAGTGCAGGCACACTGCACATTTGGAGTTCCATGTATGGGTTCATGAAGTATTTATTGTTGATCGGAAGTGATAGTTAAGGTCATCAGATTTAAACCAGAAAAATTTGTCGTTTTGAAGGTTTCAGAGAACGGAAAGGAATTGCTAACGCCGGTGTTAGAAAACGTCTACAGTTAAACGCTATTGCAAAAATTTAGAAGATGTGAACTATATTAATGAACATGTGCACTTCGTAAACAACCTTCTGACATGTTAGACCTATATGACGAACAAAGCTCAAATTTATATCGTTGACAGTCGGTTTGAATCTTTTCAGGACCTATTTTACAGTGAAGCACCTTGGAATTTGCAAAGCAGAAATCCATGATATTAACTTAATTTACTAAGTCGAAATCGGACGAAGATTGATGTTTAAAGGCATTCTTCAGATTTCGCATAAGAAATTTTTACTAGCAGTTTGTAACTCCATTAATTAAAATGGAAAATAAAAGGTTTTAGTCAGCGGCTTCTACCGTGATTCGAACTTATAGTACAAGCACTGCAACGCACAAGGGAACCTCTGAGCTAACGACACACTGGCGGCCAGGGGCGGACTATAGTCACTGCGATGTTGCCTGAGCCTCAAAACGCAACCTTAAACACAGAAACAGAGGAGGTGGAGATTACTGTTTTAACGTCCCGTCGACAACGATGTCATTAGAGACGGAGCACAAGCTCGGATTAGGGAAGGATGGGGAAGGAAATCGGCCGTGCCCTTCCTAAGGAACCATCCCGGCATTTGCCTGAAGCGATTTAGGGAAATCATTGAAAACCTAAATCAGGATGGCCGGGCGCGGGATTGCACCATCGTCCTCCCGAATGCACACACAAACAGGTGTTACTTATGTGAAGAACGCCGTTCTTGGAGTCCAGAAATTAAATATACTTTCTAATTGTGTCATCTTGCAGTGGATTATATCGTACGAGTCTTCGATGTGGAAAACGAATGTTAAGTGAATTTAGCGAGGTAACGCCGACCTACACCCGGAAGTAAATGCACTATCAGAGTGTTGACAAATACTTGCTACGACGCTGCCATTTCTCGGCTCTCTGACGAGGCAGCTCTTCAGCGAAATGCTTGCCGTGATTCTCCGATACGGTTCTTCAGAGTGGAGACGCGCGCGCACGTTTGGTTTTTATGCGGCGTTCTCCCCTGGTGGTTTCTGACGTCGCCTTGTGGGCTATGTATACATATGAGACATTCAATTATCATTAATCCAGAATGATACAAGTTTCAGCTTCCGGCGTGGAAGAAGGCTGTTGACGCCGACATTATATCATTTCAACGTAGGGAAAGCAAAACGGATCATTCAATGTTTCTCATTCAACATAAAGCATGTGAGATAAATTTCCGTAACGTTCATAATCATCTAAAAATACAAACGAAGTAAAAATACACCGGAATCTTATTCGAATTGAATATAATGTAAGATACCAAACGCTTTGCACCTCGATGTCGAATTTGTCCACTTGCAATCGTTTGCAGCATGCACATAGATTGTCATGATTACCACGAGAATGAAGAAATATGTTGGTAAGGATGGAAGCAAGAAGAGACGCAGTCAACAAATATTCTATTCCTCATGGCATTCATTTCATTTGACACGTAAGAAGAGGTAAAGCGGGAATTTACTTTCGTTAACACGAAAGATATGCCGCACATATTGATAACGAGGAAGTCTGCGTCTTCATACGTTTCCTCCTTGAAATCTGTATGCTCTATTATATACTAAGTAGCCCGATCATTGTTTCAGTAATGTTACCCTCTTGTTTGACCCCGTAACGATGAACAGATTCCAAATGCATGTCTCTGCGTGAAAGTAGCTGTTCGAACCCTTCCTGGGTTGTTTTTTGTGTTTTATTGCTTGGAATTCCTGAAGCAGACCACTGTGCCTTCCCCCCTCGTGGGTTAGGTCTCAAAACTAAACCGCTTTGTATTCAATGGCATAATTTATTCATACAGCATCAGCATAAGACTCTTGCGAGTGAGAGAATGACAATAACAATCGTAACAAGAACAAGCAAATAATGAATGATGTTTATTCCAACGCAGAAAGAGAATGGCTTTAAATATAAAAATCTATATCTATATCCATATCTATTGATCTTCGAGTTGGCACAATGAAAATATATTCTTAGCATTTAGTTACTGAATTTAGTTCTGGATGTTTGCAGAGAAAAGGAAAAGTCGGTACTTCTCGCTAGTGTAATATAATGTGAACCAGCAACTACCCTTTCCTTAGAACACGACTCAAGCAGGTCCTCAAGTAGGCACTGCTGCACTCTGTTCCCTGACATTGCTCTGATGACGGTTAATGCAGATGGTTCCGATTATGAAATACAAAACGTATTGCAGGTTAGTTCCTAGGATAGTAACATTAAATTTGCGTTGTAGACGGCACATGAACGTGACGACTATCCATATTACTCATCAATATAAAAAGACAGTATTTTGGGAATTTAGCAGGATTACTCAAAATGAATTCTGAAATTGGGTGACTGACCGCACAGGTGCTAAACGTCGTCAAGAGCATACGATGTCCTAATCGCATTAGGAATATGAAGATCGTCTTCGACAGCTCGCAACTTTCACATAGCTAACCCCACCCTACTCCAGACAGCTCTCGGTGGAGTTGCACTACGTTGCCGATGTTACGGAAGGCCTTCAAACCGACAACAGACCACATATTGAAAAATACAAGCGAATTCTCTTGCAGCGTAAGCTTATTGTAACTAATCTAAAAATTATTGGAGAGGAACATTGTCCTATTCAAAAAAGTAAAATGTTACACACTGTTGACGTCAAACGGACATTATCTATGTCCTGTCTTGTGTCCTACTCATCTATAATATCAAGTGTACTATGAAAATGATTATATATAATGGATTATAAGGTAATGCATTGATACCAGATGGTGGGGGCCGGCCGATGTGGCCGTGCGGTTCTAGGCGCTTCAGTCTGGAACCGCGTGACCGCTACGGTCGCAGGTTCGAATCCTGTCTCGGGCATGGATGTGTGTGATGTCCTTAGGTTAGTTAGGTTTAAGTAGTTCTAAGTTCTAGGGGACTGATGACCTTAGAAGTTAAGTCCCATGGTGCTCAGAGCCATTTGAACCATTTAACACAAAATGACATTAAAAATTTAAGTTATTCACGAGCAGCTAGTTGAGAATATGTATGAACATTAAATGACACGACGAACCGTCATGTTCTGCATATGGATTCAAACCCAGCTCATGCAGACTAAGCAAAGATTTCGTGACTGACGGAAACTAACAGTCATTCCTGATTAGGCATACAGAGAGTGATATACCTCGATTTTAGACAGTATCAGTTAGCAAATATCAACTTTAAATTGCATAACGCAAACATTTTTAACAGACGCGAATTCCTACCCAGCATCTATTGTCCCTGTTAACGAACTACGAGAGATGTTAAATATTGCTTCTTCACAAGTAACTTACTTGAAATGCCGTGAGGTAAAGCTGTGTGTTGGACACGGATTCGAACCCGGAACCTAATCGGATTGCTATCGAAGCACAGTCAAATGTGACATATCGGAATTTCGCGGCAGTAACTAGATGTTATAACTGAAATGACGAGACGAAAAATTAATTTTTTCCTTCCCAGGACTCCAACCCGGCACCTATCGCTGTTATATTCTAGAGAAAACTAACGTTAAATATGGGTTTGTTGCACCAGCAGTGACATGTGAGCATGTTTGAACTGAAATAATATGACGAAGAGTTCAGCGCTCACTGGGAATAGAGCCCCACACATATCGTTGTTGACTACACACAAAGAGACGTCAGCTACCGAATTTTTCTCCACCAGCTGCTCAGAATAGCATCTTGAACTTACAGTCATCTCGCAAAAAGTTCTGTGTCTCACTGGGAGTTAAAAACGTCAGATATCGTTAGTGTGACAGCGAATGAAAATACATTAAAAATCAAAATTATTATCCACCAGCAGACAGGTGTTCTCATGCTAGAGCTTGATAATACATAATTAAATCTTTAGTGCCGGGCCAGGATTCGATCCCATTCACGCATAATATGTGAAGGTGTTGAGGAATCTGCAGTTTTGAACAAACAACAAATTGTAGCCGAGCTGTATTGCCACGAAGGGATCAAATTCCGCGTTAAGGGCGGTCTGAGTTGCATTCCCAGTTCAGAACCAATTTTATCGACATACAGAAGCTCAAATAAAAGATGGAATAAGTGTCCTGTGACCATACATAGCGTTTGTGTCGTCACTTGAAATAAATAACTAGTATAAGAAAGGTTACTGGTGGTAGAGTTTCTACATGTCGCCACTCCAGACTTTATTGTGGTTCAACCTACCGTCTACTTGGTAAAGAAGGAGTATCATCTTTAATGTGAATTTTCTGACCATGCAGCCATTATATCTCCTTCACTTGGTGTAGCCAGGAGAGAATGGAACCTGTCTCTCCCTATCTAAAATCATTGACAGAAGTGGGAATCGAACCCAGACCATAGGTATAACAACCTACCATCCGTCCAACAGACCACGAAATCCTCTTCTCTGCGAGTCATTTTTCTATCGTAACGCAGTTGTGCCACACTGGATGAGAATTCTGACACACAGGCTCCCTGTAGTAATTTGCAGCATGTTCAGTAAATTCATTTACTTGGTTGACCGAATCACCATGAACTAGCTGCCTCGGCTACCCAGTGCATACATTCGACTATTTTGTAATCACAGAAATAAAATCACGTTACTGCCACCTACACACAACTGCCAACATTGTAGGATGCAGAAGTTTAAATAAGAAGTGTTCCTTTTCACTTGAGCTATTCTATTGCGCTGTCTGTTACTAGAAAACGTCGTTCAGTCCAAAAGAAAAGCTGTAACTGTTTGTCTCTCAGAAGTCAAGACATGGCCATATGCATAATCTCACAGTGCTGTGGAATCCAAAAGTTCTGAAGGAATAGTTGCTGAGCTCTGGAGCTGTTGTAGTTCCGTGTCAGCTTGTAGCATAGATAAGATGTCGCGAGTTCGAATACATTCAGTGCTACATTTTTTAAAACGCAATTCTGCTCTCTGCTGAAGTTATCAATCTAATGGAACTTTGAACAAATTCCCTTCACTTCTCAACCCAAAGTAGTCGCATGTGGAAAAAGGACTAACTACTGTGACATTTTGTCCTATTCAGGTTTAATAGACAGCAGGCAGCAGATGCATCTCGAAGATGTGCAGGGAGAGCGCAACGTGCCATAATATGTCAGAAAAGTATTTTCTACATTAGCCGTCGTGTGGTAGTGATATTTTATTCTTCTTCAAACTTTGATTGACAGCTTTAACTCAGAACAAATTTTCTACATGCATGTAATCAATAAACTGCATGTGCATTGTCAGACTGTCATAGGTAACATCAGAGAATTCGCATATATCGTTGATGATTAATTTCTCTCTCATGTTTACTATTGTTTTAACAACACTAAAGGAAACCTTACGAAAATTGTGCACTGTATTATAAGAAATGAAATAAAACTAACGATGATAACCTTACGACGAAAGTATCTGTACACAAGCATGCCTCTATCGACACGAATTAGTAAAATACTACTCACTTAGATTTTGATTGGGTCTGTGTTTAATTGGTATGCTGTGTCATACTCAATAGGTATGCAAATGTGGCATTTCATAAATATAGTTACGTATTCCTAGAAACCCAAAATTCGCTTGTCAGCAGCGGAAAGAGGCGTTACCTGTTGTGCAGCATTGTAAGTTTTTCAACATTGCACTATGAGCTGAAAGCATTTTCTTACGATTTCCGTATTGATGTTTGATCTGACTGCTTGTAGCTCTTTCACAGAAGGGATAAAAACGTTTCAGTCAGTGAGACTGGAACTGCGAACCGTAACAGACGCTGTTTCACATGTCAGCACGTTACCACAGAGCTGGCGAGGGGGTATGGGTCTCAGCTTCCTATTACGACGGCAATAGTAACTAGAACTCGTAAACCGCTATTTAAAGGTCGAGATTAGTTGCGATTTCCACCTGCAACGACTTTCTTGGGCTGAAAACCGTAAATTTTCAATCTTTTGTTACCCTTCAAGCTATAATAACTCAGGTTATTCAATGGAAATGACAGGTAAAATCAAGTGAACTTTGAGGCTTAATTCCGTGCACACCAGGAAGTAACTCGTCGATCACAGAGTTGCCAAACATACGTTGCCTTGTTGCCAAATCTCAGTTACAGTACCAGCAGGAAGAAGACGAACCGATGTGATCCTACAGCGGTCTGGGAAGTGACCATAGCTGGTGTCTCCAAGTCGCGGCTGCTACGGCCTGGAATACGTAATGCGTCTGATTCGCTTTCTGTAACTAGGTTTAGGGACTGGAGCGTAGTTACTAATAATACTCAGAACTGACTGCAAACTGAGCATCATAAATCAGTAACTCTCATTGTTGTTTTTATATTTCTTTCGTAAGTGCACTCAAAACTAAGAAAGTCATTCACAGGCGTTTTCCTGCCTCGCCGATAGTCGAGCAGAACATACAAATAAAAATAAAAAGGAATGTGTGTGTGTGTGTGTGTGTGTGTGTGTGTGAGAGAGAGAGAGAGAGAGAGAGAGAGAGAGAGAGAGAGAAATAAAAAGCAATGAGAGAGTGTGTAAAAAATTGTTGTAAAGAAATTGAATCATGGTATTTAAAGAAATCTTTCATTAAAATGACACGTTCCACATCATTACGAAATGTCGTATTCATGATCTATGGAACAAGAGTTAATCTTATGTAATGTAATCTAATCTAATCACATCATATTGATTATTAGCCATGAAGAGTCATGAACTACCGAAAGTTTTGCCAATACCAGTAACCAAATCTAAACTTGAAAATAAAAGACGACAATTTTTGTAATAAACCGTGACTCCTATCAAGACCCTTTCATCCCTGTTATCTAACCACGAAAGATGTCTGATATACCTCCATTCTGAAGTAACAAAGTGTGCATGCATTTAAAGATGAAGTGCATGATGTGAAGTTCTGTGACGGAGATACGAACCCAACACGTAATCCGATTGTTAACTAAGAAAAATCAAATGTTACGTATCGGTTTTTCTTACGAGCCGCTAGGTGTCTGAATCTAAAATAAGGATACAAACTTTTGTGCCTAAGCGACAATCGAACTGCACACCTACCGCGCATCCACGAATATAGCTTAAGTATCAGTTGCTTACTCATGAACAGTAAGATGTGTGCGTGTTTGACCAGAAATAACGACACCTGTTGCGATTGTTGGCAACACATGAACAGACATTGAAATTGCGCGTTAATTTTCACTAGCAGGTGGGTGTGCACTTGATAAAGCTAGAAATGAAATTATGAATATTTTTGTACTGGATCAGGTTTCAGACCCACATACTTACCTTTGGAAGAGAGCTAGAGAAGATTGCAGTCTTGGGAAAAGGAACGAAATGACTGAACTATACTGTTCCGAGAGATTCAGATCCTCGAAAGAGGAGATACGAATTCGAATCAGAGTCCAGCACCAAATTTTTAAACGTCTCTAGTTCAATCAAGTACAAGTAAAATAAGAGCCCTGTCCCTTTAAATGGCTATCGGTTCATCAAATAAAATAAAATTTTATAATGTAAGTAAGTTTACTGGCGACTGTATTTCTGTTTACCATGACTTCCGCTTTGTCATTTCCCAACGAAAACTGGCTCTGCTCAGTTGGTTATGAAGGAACGTGATGTTTAATGCGGATTCTGGATTATAACGTCTTTCTCTTGAGGTTACCAGAGGTAAAATAAATCTGTTTGTGCCTCTTAAAAGTAAATGCCTGAACCCACGCATTGCACCTGTGATAGCTCGTTCCACCAGACCATTGTGGCCACATTACCCAGCCCCAGGAGTGTGCTGTAACGGATGATGTGCTTAGCTTACAAAATTAGTCACGGTGGAAAAAATGCGAGTCTATTAAATGGTCAAGTAGAAGCAAGCTTCTGACGCAGAGATTATGCTATTCTCATGTCAGCAGGATGTAAAGACTCTTCTAGGCATCATAGGCTGGATGTGAAGCCATTTTGATTTTTCACAAATTCAGCAAATTTCTTAGTTCGAGAAAATCCACTGTGAAGTGTGAAGTTGCCGGATAATTCGATTATTACTGTTATTATTAATATCATTTTATTCATACTGCTGCTGTAACACAAGTGCTTGAACATCATTTAGTATCTTTTGGTCACTATAGAAGTAGTTTCCCAAGAACAGGTTCTTTCCCTGTCTACGGAATCCTTTTCATGTTAATATCAAACACCAGCAGTTACTCGTAGATTACATTAAAACTAAAGTAATTGACGAAGACGTTACTTGGTAACAAAAACGCACTGCCTTTCTTCATTTACTTTCGCCTAGAAGTGGCTATCGAGTACTGACAAACCAAAAGGCAAGAGATCTTACTGCCTTCCGATATACGTTGCTGTTAGTTCTTCCACATGATTTGGTCGACATGACCTGTTTCAAGTAGTGTATGACAGACAGTGTTTTAGAAAATCTATTGTTTCCCTTTGCAATAAACAGAAGTATTTTCATTCTAAGCTGTCCAAGTACAAAATTTTCGCAATATTAGTGCACATTTAATATTCGCTTCTATAATGTATAAAAGTATTTCACAGTCGCAAAACTCGCATCCGAAACGTTGACCTTACACTTAGTCGCTGACCATAAATTCTAGCTCAGAGTGACACCAGTTTAAATAACCTAATGTAGCGAAGACTGTTTGCCAGTGCTCTTTCTCACCGGAAAATACGCAATTGACTCATTTGGCTCCATAAGTACACTGTAACAGTAATTTCTGTGTGAAATTTGTCAATAAGCTTTCGCCTTCCAACCGGCAAAATACGGAAGAGTACAGCCGGTAAACAAATCACAAATCACGATTTAGTGCCGATAAGACGATTTCTTTAAACATTGTCGAAGCTGAGGGAATTTATTTTCTGCTTAAATCGTCTTAAGCAGCAACGTTCACAGATATCTCAAATAGGAAAAAGCTGAATATCCAGGTACGAAGGTTGTAAAACAAACTTCCCACAGTTTGTGTCAGGTTGATCTTTTCGTCTGATAACACTGCTTAAGCATTTTGTCTAAGAGGTATCACAAGTAGTATCCCTGTAGCTGTGGGAATCATTGGTTGAAACCGAGTTTAACACCAATGGGTACAGTGCTGCTATATTTTCAAAATTATTATCAACTTAAGTCTGAGTTCATCCACAAACTGAGGCGTATTTATAATATTGAAGCTAGACTGTGTATCCTTGTCTTTCTTGAGTGGTCACTGGAAGGCGTTTACACACACGTATACAATACTATGAATACTTCGAACATGGTTAACGTTGCTCTCACAAACTACTTTTTTTTAAAATTCTTCTGGGTCTTAAGCGAGCAATATGTGTTGTAGATACAGTCTCAGACCAAAAAATTGACCGCCGAGTCGTTCACGTAAGGTGGACAATACAGTCATGCTCCTCTCAGAATTCTATGTCCGGCAATATGCTCGATCTAGCAACATGTAGACTGCGGCACTTCCCAGAGGAAGTCTTGACTCCAGTCTTAGTACATTACTCTTGACTACGACCGTAGTCTTGAGGTTAAACGCGAGACCAACTAATATGATATTGTAGATTCGCTTGAATTACACTCATAGCTTCAGCGCCGAGAGGAAAGGGGCGATAAAAATTCTGTCGATATGTGCTTTCGGTCGCCAGACGTCATATTAGCTGGTCTCGCGTTTTACCTCAAGACTACGGTCGTGTTCCATCAGCGGTACGAATAAAATGATATTAATAACAACAGTAATAATCGAATTATCCGGCAACTTCACACTTCACAGTGGATTTTCTCGAACTAAGAAATTTGCTGAATTTGTGAAAAATCAAAATGGCTTCACATCCAGCCTATGATGCCTAGAAGAGTCTTTACATCCTGCTGACATGAGAATAGCATAATCTCTGCGTCAGAAGCTTGCTTCTACTTGACCATTTAATAGACTCGCATTTTTTCCACCGTGACTAATTTTGTAAGCTAAGCACATCATCCGTTACAGCACACTCCTGGGGCTGGGTAATGTGGCCACAATGGTCTGGTGGAACGAGCTATCACAGGTGCAATGCGTGGGTTCAGGCATTTACTTTTAAGAGGCACAAACAGATTTATTTTACCTCTGGTAACCTCAAGAGAAAGACGTTATAATCCAGAATCCGCATTAAACATCACGTTCCTTCATAACCAACTGAGCAGAGCCAGTTTTCGTTGGGAAATGACAAAGCGGAAGTCATGGTAAACAGAAATACAGTCGCCAGTAAACTTACTTACATTATAAAATTTTATTTTATTTGATGAACCGATAGCCATTTAAAGGGACAGGGCTCTTATTTTACTTGTACTTGATTGAACTAGAGACGTTTAAAAATTTGGTGCTGGACTCTGATTCGAATTCGTATCTCCTCTTTCGAGGATCTGAATCTCTCGGAACAGTATAGTTCAGTCATTTCGTTCCTTTTCCCAAGACTGCAATCTTCTCTAGCTCTCTTCCAAAGGTAAGTATGTGGGTCTGAAACCTGATCCAGTACAAAAATATTCATAATTTCATTTCTAGCTTTATCAAGTGCACACCCACCTGCTAGTGAAAATTAACGCGCAATTTCAATGTCTGTTCATGTGTTGCCAACAATCGCAACAGGTGTCGTTATTTCTGGTCAAACACGCACACATCTTACTGTTCATGAGTAAGCAACTGATACTTAAGCTATATTCGTGGATGCGCGGTAGGTGTGCAGTTCGATTGTCGCTTAGGCACAAAAGTTTGTATCCTTATTTTAGATTCAGACACCTAGCGGCTCGTAAGAAAAACCGATACGTAACATTTGATTTTTCTTAGTTAACAATCGGATTACGTGTTGGGTTCGTATCTCCGTCACAGAACTTCACATCATGCACTTCATCTTTAAATGCATGCACACTTTGTTACTTCAGAATGGAGGTATATCAGACATCTTTCGTGGTTAGATAACAGGGATGAAAGGGTCTTGATAGGAGTCACGGTTTATTACAAAAATTGTCGTCTTTTATTTTCAAGTTTAGATTTGGTTACTGGTATTGGCAAAACTTTCGGTAGTTCATGACTCTTCATGGCTAATAATCAATATGATGTGATTAGATTAGATTACATTACATAAGATTAACTCTTGTTCCATAGATCATGAATACGACATTTCGTAATGATGTGGAACGTGTCATTTTAATGAAAGATTTCTTTAAATACCATGATTCAATTTCTTTACAACAATTTTTTACACACTCTCTCATTGCTTTTTATTTCTCTCTCTCTCTCTCTCTCTCTCTCTCTCTCTCTCTCACACACACACACACACACACACACACACACACATTCTTTTTTATTTTTATTTGTATGTTCTGCTCGACTATCGGCGAGGCAGGAAAACGCCTGTGAATGACTTTCTTAGTTTTGAGTGCACTTACGAAAGAAATATAAAAACAACAATGAGAGTTACTGATTTATGATGCTCAGTTTGCAGTCAGTTCTGAGTATTATTAGTAACTACGCTCCAGTCCCTAAACCTAGTTACAGAAAGCGAATCAGACGCATTACGTATTCCAGGCCGTAGCAGCCGCGACTTGGAGACACCAGCTATGGTCACTTCCCAGACCGCTGTAGGATCACATCGGTTCGTCTTCTTCCTGCTGGTACTGTAACTGAGATTTGGCAACAAGGCAACGTATGTTTGGCAACTCTGTGATCGACGAGTTACTTCCTGGTGTGCACGGAATTAAGCCTCAAAGTTCACTTGATTTTACCTGTCATTTCCATTGAATAACCTGAGTTATTATAGCTTGAAGGGTAACAAAAGATTGAAAATTTACGGTTTTCAGCCCAAGAAAGTCGTTGCAGGTGGAAATCGCAACTAATCTCGACCTTTAAATAGCGGTTTACGAGTTCTAGTTACTATTGCCGTCGTAATAGGAAGCTGAGACCCATACCCCCTCGCCAGCTCTGTGGTAACGTGCTGACATGTGAAACAGCGTCTGTTACGGTTCGCAGTTCCAGTCTCACTGACTGAAACGTTTTTATCCCTTCTGTGAAAGAGCTACAAGCAGTCAGATCAAACATCAATACGGAAATCGTAAGAAAATGCTTTCAGCTCATAGTGCAATGTTGAAAAACTTACAATGCTGCACAACAGGTAACGCCTCTTTCCGCTGCTGACAAGCGAATTTTGGGTTTCTAGGAATACGTAACTATATTTATGAAATGCCACATTTGCATACCTATTGAGTATGACACAGCATACCAATTAAACACAGACCCAATCAAAATCTAAGTGAGTAGTATTTTACTAATTCGTGTCGATAGAGGCATGCTTGTGTACAGATACTTTCGTCGTAAGGTTATCATCGTTAGTTTTATTTCATTTCTTATAATACAGTGCACAATTTTCGTAAGGTTTCCTTTAGTGTTGTTAAAACAATAGTAAACATGAGAGAGAAATTAATCATCAACGATATATGCGAATTCTCTGATGTTACCTATGACAGTCTGACAATGCACATGCAGTTTATTGATTACATGCATGTAGAAAATTTGTTCTGAGTTAAAGCTGTCAATCAAAGTTTGAAGAAGAATAAAATATCACTACCACACGACGGCTAATGTAGAAAATACTTTTCTGACATATTATGGCACGTTGCGCTCTCCCTGCACATCTTCGAGATGCATCTGCTGCCTGCTGTCTATTAAACCTGAATAGGACAAAATGTCACAGTAGTTAGTCCTTTTTCCACATGCGACTACTTTGGGTTGAGAAGTGAAGGGAATTTGTTCAAAGTTCCATTAGATTGATAACTTCAGCAGAGAGCAGAATTGCGTTTTAAAAAATGTAGCACTGAATGTATTCGAACTCGCGACATCTTATCTATGCTACAAGCTGACACGGAACTACAACAGCTCCAGAGCTCAGCAACTATTCCTTCAGAACTTTTGGATTCCACAGCACTGTGAGATTATGCATATGGCCATGTCTTGACTTCTGAGAGACAAACAGTTACAGCTTTTCTTTTGGACTGAACGACGTTTTCTAGTAACAGACAGCGCAATAGAATAGCTCAAGTGAAAAGGAACACTTCTTATTTAAACTTCTGCATCCTACAATGTTGGCAGTTGTGTGTAGGTGGCAGTAACGTGATTTTATTTCTGTGATTACAAAATAGTCGAATGTATGCACTGGGTAGCCGAGGCAGCTAGTTCATGGTGATTCGGTCAACCAAGTAAATGAATTTACTGAACATGCTGCAAATTACTACAGGGAGCCTGTGTGTCAGAATTCTCATCCAGTGTGGCACAACTGCGTTACGATAGAAAAATGACTCGCAGAGAAGAGGATTTCGTGGTCTGTTGGACGGATGGTAGGTTGTTATACCTATGGTCTGGGTTCGATTCCCACTTCTGTCAATGATTTTAGATAGGGAGAGACAGGTTCCATTCTCTCCTGGCTACACCAAGTGAAGGAGATATAATGGCTGCATGGTCAGAAAATTCACATTAAAGATGATACTCCTTCTTTACCAAGTAGACGGTAGGTTGAACCACAATAAAGTCTGGAGTGGCGACATGTAGAAACTCTACCACCAGTAACCTTTCTTATACTAGTTATTTATTTCAAGTGACGACACAAACGCTATGTATGGTCACAGGACACTTATTCCATCTTTTATTTGAGCTTCTGTATGTCGATAAAATTGGTTCTGAACTGGGAATGCAACTCAGACCGCCCTTAACGCGGAATTTGATCCCTTCGTGGCAATACAGCTCGGCTACAATTTGTTGTTTGTTCAAAACTGCAGATTCCTCAACACCTTCACATATTATGCGTGAATGGGATCGAATCCTGGCCCGGCACTAAAGATTTAATTATGTATTATCAAGCTCTAGCATGAGAACACCTGTCTGCTGGTGGATAATAATTTTGATTTTTAATGTATTTTCATTCGCTGTCACACTAACGATATCTGACGTTTTTAACTCCCAGTGAGACACAGAACTTTTTGCGAGATGACTGTAAGTTCAAGATGCTATTCTGAGCAGCTGGTGGAGAAAAATTCGGTAGCTGACGTCTCTTTGTGTGTAGTCAACAACGATATGTGTGGGACTCTATTCCCAGTGAGCGCTGAACTCTTCGTCATATTATTTCAGTTCAAACATGCTCACATGTCACTGCTGGTGCAACAAACCCATATTTAACGTTAGTTTTCTCTAGAATATAACAGCGATAGGTGCCGGGTTGGAGTCCTGGGAAGGAAAAAATTAATTTTTCGTCTCGTCATTTCAGTTATAACATCTAGTTACTGCCGCGAAATTCCGATATGTCACATTTGACTGTGCTTCGATAGCAATCCGATTAGGTTCCGGGTTCGAATCCGTGTCCAACACACAGCTTTACCTCACGGCATTTCAAGTAAGTTACTTTTGAAGAAGCAATATTTAACATCTCTCGTAGTTCGTTAACAGGGACAATAGATGCTGGGTAGGAATTCGCGTCTGTTAAAAATGTTTGCGTTATGCAATTTAAAGTTGATATTTGCTAACTGATACTGTCTAAAATCGAGGTATATCACTCTCTGTATGCCTAATCAGGAATGACTGTTAGTTTCCGTCAGTCACGAAATCTTTGCTTAGTCTGCATGAGCTGGGTTTGAATCCATATGCAGAACATGACGGTTCGTCGTGTCATTTAATGTTCATACATATTCTCAACTAGCTGCTCGTGAATAACTTAAATTTTTAATGTCATTTTGTGTTAAATGGTTCAAATGGCTCTGAGCACCATGGGACTTAACTTCTAAGGTCATCAGTCCCCTAGAACTTAGAACTACTTAAACCTAACTAACCTAAGGACATCACACACATCCATGCCCGAGACAGGATTCGAACCTGCGACCGTAGCGGTCACGCGGTTCCAGACTGAAGCGCCTAGAACCGCACGGCCACATCGGCCGGCCCCCACCATCTGGTATCAATGCATTACCTTATAATCCATTATATATAATCATTTTCATAGTACACTTGATATTATAGATGAGTAGGACACAAGACAGGACATAGATAATGTCCGTTTGACGTCAACAGTGTGTAACATTTTACTTTTTTGAATAGGACAATGTTCCTCTCCAATAATTTTTAGATTAGTTACAATAAGCTTACGCTGCAAGAGAATTCGCTTGTATTTTTCAATATGTGGTCTGTTGTCGGTTTGAAGGCCTTCCGTAACATCGGCAACGTAGTGCAACTCCACCGAGAGCTGTCTGGAGTAGGGTGGGGTTAGCTATGTGAAAGTTGCGAGCTGTCGAAGACGATCTTCATATTCCTAATGCGATTAGGACATCGTATGCTCTTGACGACGTTTAGCACCTGTGCGGTCAGTCACCCAATTTCAGAATTCATTTTGAGTAATCCTGCTAAATTCCCAAAATACTGTCTTTTTATATTGATGAGTAATATGGATAGTCGTCACGTTCATGTGCCGTCTACAACGCAAATTTAATGTTACTATCCTAGGAACTAACCTGCAATACGTTTTGTATTTCATAATCGGAACCATCTGCATTAACCGTCATCAGAGCAATGTCAGGGAACAGAGTGCAGCAGTGCCTACTTGAGGACCTGCTTGAGTCGTGTTCTAAGGAAAGGGTAGTTGCTGGTTCACATTATATTACACTAGCGAGAAGTACCGACTTTTCCTTTTCTCTGCAAACATCCAGAACTAAATTCAGTAACTAAATGCTAAGAATATATTTTCATTGTGCCAACTCGAAGATCAATAGATATGGATATAGATATAGATTTTTATATTTAAAGCCATTCTCTTTCTGCGTTGGAATAAACATCATTCATTATTTGCTTGTTCTTGTTACGATTGTTATTGTCATTCTCTCACTCGCAAGAGTCTTATGCTGATGCTGTATGAATAAATTATGCCATTGGATACAAAGCGGTTTAGTTTTGAGACCTAACCCACGAGGGGGGAAGGCACAGTGGTCTGCTTCAGGAATTCCAAGCAATAAAACACAAAAAACAACCCAGGAAGGGTTCGAACAGCTACTTTCACGCAGAGACATGCATTTGGAATCTGTTCATCGTTACGGGGTCAAACAAGAGGGTAACATTACTGAAACAATGATCGGGCTACTTAGTATATAATAGAGCATACAGATTTCAAGGAGGAAACGTATGAAGACGCAGACTTCCTCGTTATCAATATGTGCGGCATATCTTTCGTGTTAACGAAAGTAAATTCCCGCTTTACCTCTTCTTACGTGTCAAATGAAATGAATGCCATGAGGAATAGAATATTTGTTGACTGCGTCTCTTCTTGCTTCCATCCTTACCAACATATTTCTTCATTCTCGTGGTAATCATGACAATCTATGTGCATGCTGCAAACGATTGCAAGTGGACAAATTCGACATCGAGGTGCAAAGCGTTTGGTATCTTACATTATATTCAATTCGAATAAGATTCCGGTGTATTTTTACTTCGTTTGTATTTTTAGATGATTATGAACGTTACGGAAATTTATCTCACATGCTTTATGTTGAATGAGAAACATTGAATGATCCGTTTTGCTTTCCCTACGTTGAAATGATATAATGTCGGCGTCAACAGCCTTCTTCCACGCCGGAAGCTGAAACTTGTATCATTCTGGATTAATGATAATTGAATGTCTCATATGTATACATAGCCCACAAGGCGACGTCAGAAACCACCAGGGGAGAACGCCGCATAAAAACCAAACGTGCGCGCGCGTCTCCACTCTGAAGAACCGTATCGGAGAATCACGGCAAGCATTTCGCTGAAGAGCTGCCTCGTCAGAGAGCCGAGAAATGGCAGCGTCGTAGCAAGTATTTGTCAACACTCTGATAGTGCATTTACTTCCGGGTGTAGGTCGGCGTTACCTCGCTAAATTCACTTAACATTCGTTTTCCACATCGAAGACTCGTACGATATAATCCACTGCAAGATGACACAATTAGAAAGTATATTTAATTTCTGGACTCCAAGAACGGCGTTCTTCACATAAGTAACACCTGTTTGTGTGTGCATTCGGGAGGACGATGGTGCAATCCCGCGCCCGGCCATCCTGATTTAGGTTTTCAATGATTTCCCTAAATCGCTTCAGGCAAATGCCGGGATGGTTCCTTAGGAAGGGCACGGCCGATTTCCTTCCCCATCCTTCCCTAATCCGAGCTTGTGCTCCGTCTCTAATGACATCGTTGTCGACGGGACGTTAAAACAGTAATCTCCACCTCCTCTGTTTCTGTGTTTAAGGTTGCGTTTTGAGGCTCAGGCAACATCGCAGTGACTATAGTCCGCCCCTGGCCGCCAGTGTGTCGTTAGCTCAGAGGTTCCCTTGTGCGTTGCAGTGCTTGTACTATAAGTTCGAATCACGGAAGAAGCCGCTGACTAAAACCTTTTATTTTCCATTTTAATTAATGGAGTTGCAAACTGCTAGTAAAAATTTCTTATGCGAAATCTGAAGAATGCCTTTAAACATCAATCTTCGTCCGATTTCGACTTAGTAAATTAAGTTAATATCATGGATTTCTGCTTTGCAAATTCCAAGGTGCTTCACTGTAAAATAGGTCCTGAAAAGATTCAAACCGACTGTCAACGATATAAATTTGAGCTTTGTTCGTCATATAGGTCTAACATGTCAGAAGGTTGTTTATGAAGTGCACATGTTCATTAATATAGTTCACATCTTCTAAATTTTTGCAATAGCGTTTAACTGTAGACGTTTTCTAACACCGGCGTTAGCAATTCCTTTCCGTTCTCTGAAACCTTCAAAACGACAAATTTTTCTGGTTTAAATCTGATGACCTTAACTATCACTTCCGATCAACAATAAATACTTCATGAACCCATACATGGAACTCCAAATGTGCAGTGTGCCTGCACTGCTACAGAGCATGCATTGCAAGGTATTCACACAGTTTATCGCATAGACTTACCATAAGGAATGAAACAAGAACTGTAATACACTTTACACCACAGACGCTCACTCTGGCTTGACGAAAACATCCAAACATTGACCAAAAGTTGCACAAATAATTAAGTTTGAAAGGAAAAGAAACGAGGTATGAAGCATTTATAAATTCATCGAATGTAGTGAGGTGGTTTAATTTCGTCCCAGTCTATAAAATTAATTTCGGGCCATACTCAGCTCTTGCCGATTACCCGCCTACTAATCAGGGCGTCTGTCTCCGTTGCTTTTGAGCGTGAATGGAAATTGTAGAAATTTTCTGTGAAGCAACATTTAAATAATAAAGCGTTTTAAATCATCAAAAGCGATGAGCGGTAGCAGGCGCTTTCGATAAAGAACGGGGGAGTGCAGCGCCGCTGCTGTCGCCACGGCCGCTGCCAGTAGCCAGCAAATGGATCCCGGAGCTTTGCCGCATACGGCGTCCAGAGGAGGACAGTCTGCAGGAAATCTGCCGCAAAATCGTTACTAGATAAAATTTAGATATCGGTGTGTCACAAAGCGAAATAGATTGAATCTGCGCTACCATTACATTCACGTCTTCAGCATTCTGACAGAAGAGGCTATAAAAATATTTTATGCCAGCTGCTCTCGATCCACTGACATTATGAACAGAAACAACGCACGCTACCGCTAGACCACAGGCGTAATCAGCCTAGAGTCTCTCTATCTTGGGACAAGTTTTCCTCCAGGAAGTGCCGCAGTCTACAGTGTTGCCAGATTGTGCAGATAACCGGACTTAGAGAATTAGCGAGTTGGCCAGTTTCTTTGTCCCATGTCGCGATCGGCGCGGATTTAGCCTCTGAAGCGGCCGGCCGCCGGTCAAGTGTTATGTCAAAGAGTGTACGTATGACTGGTAGAGGTAGTCTGTACTGTTTTGAATTTAGCCTCATCAGTTGGTGGAGTATTTTTTCTGCTTTGTCTGTTGTTAGCCTTATGTGTTCGTGGAAATTCAATTTTTCATCTATGTGTACCCCAAGATAGAGCGTAATGCGTGCTCGTTTGATGTTTGTGTCCCCAATTTTAACCGAAGGATTCCTTTGGAGTGATCCTTTCAGTAAAGTGTATGTTGTTTTGTTTTCGGCTATCCTGAGTTTGTTGTTGTGACACCACTGAGTAATTGTTTGTAGTAATCCACTGGCTTTTTCTTCTAACTGGGCTCTGTTGTTTGCAGTGAGTACAACTAATAGGTCATCTGCGTAGGTGTCAATTCCGTCTGACCTGTCATCCCCATCCAGAAGTTGTAGGAGGGGTTCGATTGTTATGTCCCAGAAGATGGGGCCGCAGATCGACCCTTGAGGACAGCCTTTGGTAATTCTTTTAATTACTTTCCGGCTGTCCATCTGCCATTCGACTACTCGGTCTTTACAGTAGTCCAGAAAACTGTTGTACAGTGATTGCGGTACCTCCAGATGTCTTAGCCTCTGAAACAGTGCTGGCCACCAAAGATTATCAAATGCTCCGGCGATGTCAATCATTATTGCCATGGCGTATTTCTGTTTTGCGGTGTTAACTATGTGCAAGGCCTGGTTGATGGCATCATTTATTGATCTGCCGGATCTGAAGCCGAACTGGTGTTGGCTCATACCCCTGAGAGCTCTGTGTGTTTGCAGGCGCTTACACAGTAGCTTCTCCTGAAACTTTGCTAGGGTGTTTATTAGGCATATTGGCCTGTACGTCTTTGAAGGATCCCTGTCCGCTGATTTCTTAATAATGACTGCTTTGGAGGTTTTCCATACTGTAGGTACCCTGCCCAGCCGTAAGGCATCGTTCAGTAACGTTGTTAGGAACGGGGTGATCTGCGGTGCTAGTTTTCTCAGTGTTTCCGAGTGGATACCATCTGGTCCAGGTGCTTTTTTTGTTTTTGAGCTCTGAGATTGCTAGCGCAACCTCTTATCGCGCAAAAGGACAGGTGACGGTTGCAGTGTTGTATGGTGTGTGTAGGTTTTCTCTTAGTGTTGCATGATATTGTGTGTCTGTATCGATAACGTCGTCAGGGAGCAGTTTATACAGCAGAAACTCCACTGTATTCCTCCAGCCCCTCGTCATCGTGCCGTCATCCTGCCTTAGCGTTCCCAGAACTAGTGGGGTTTTTATCTTCTCTGTCAGTATTTTGTATGGTTCCCCCCATATATCTTGCTCTGTTTGTGTTGTTACAAATTGCTGCCATTGTTGTCTACGCGTGTTGTATAGGGTCTGTCTGTATAAGTCTTGTGCATGCCTATATGCTTCAAGTCTTATTCGTCGGTCCCTATCTGCTGTCGCCCTTTGATATAATTTTCGTTTGCGTCTTGTTTGAGTCTCGTAAGTTCGTTGGTCCATGGTACTGGTGAACAATTTGTGTTCTTTGCTGTCGGTATTGATGTGTTTTGTGCATGTTGTATCACCTGTGTTAACTTGTGTGCTCTGTAATCGATACTTCCATTGATGTTTTGTAGATTGTGCCGTTGGATAATTTCCGTTAATTTGTTCCAGTCTTCTTTGTGCAACAGCAAGTGTCTGGTGTGTGATTTGGTCATTGTGTTCTGAGTGTGAGTTAGTGTGTATGTTATGACATTATGATCACTACTGGTTATGTTGTCGTGTACAGTCCAGTTTGTTACGTATGCCATTGCTGCATTATTTGCTAGCGTGAAGTCGATATTACTGCTCGTACCATCGAACCCTGCATGTGTTGGTATAGGTCCTTCCGTATTCATTATATGTAATTGTGTTTCTTGTATTAGATCGGTGATTATGCGTCCTCTGTCATCTGTTCTGTCTGAGTTCCAGAGCGTCGATCTGGAATTAATGTCAGCACTTATCACTAAGTTTTGGCCTCTGGCATACATTACTAGGTCTCTGACGTAGTCTGCATACGGCTGTATTTGATGGCTGTATTTGGCGTACATGGATGCAATAACCCATGTGACGTTCCCGTTAGTTATCTCTATGGTAACAAAGTGTTGATTGCATAACTGTGTTACCTTAACTATGTTATAAGTTCTATTTAGAATTACTATTGCAGCCTTACAGTCATTGCTGCCTGTTATTGTGGTAGCATGTTTTGGTAGACATATCAGTTGCCCGTTTCTGTTATAGGGTTCTTGTAAGCACATGATGTCTGCCTGCAAGTCTAGTGCTATTTTAGGGATTTCCGCGCTGACTGTCGTACTGTTTTTTGTATTATGTTGTAAGATATTCATTTTTTGCCTATGTGTTCTGGGTGTTTTACGTGCACAAAACATTTACTGCCAGTCTGTGAGTAATCAAAATATGTTCGTCCGTGTGCTCTTACATGATCTATATATATTTTGTCCAAGTCGAAAGACTCTGACCTGCGCAGGCAGACCTGGAGCATGAGATGGAGCAGCGGCTCTGCTGATGTAGAAATATTTTCTGTCTTTAGGATGATTCTGTCTGTTTGCTCAGTTACTGGAAAACAGAGAGAATCTCCCTTTGGATGGCACAATCTAAGTAGCATCCGCTGCGCTGTCTGCAGTATCTCTTTTTTCTCTAGCCTACTTAAAAGTAAGTTAAGTTTCTAAATTATCATAATTAGGTGCAGCTGGCATGCTGTTGGTGCTGGTTTCTGCTGCGGTCTCTGAGGTGGTACTGGACGGTCAATGTAGGTATAGCAGCATTGTCCTGCTGGAGACCTGTCTTGACTGCTGTACAGCTGTGGGCCTATCTTGCAAGATTTACTGAGGGATGGGCTCGCCGCCACTTGCTTTCAACTTCCAACATGCCATTTCTATGAACTAAGAACCATAAAAATACCTCAGGCTTTTAGCGCCCCACCAGGCTCCATCAACACCTGCTCAGGCCGTTAACTTCCTAGAGTCTCACTCCAGTTGCGCAATGTTGTAACAAAATCTATGAAAAATAGGTGAGAGAGTAACTTGTCCTCTCTTAATCTTACCTAATCTATAAAGTGATGACATGTGCACAGGTTTTATGTGATGGAGATGCTGCATTCACTCGACTAAGAGGCACCTGATGTTTTTCCGATGGGATGGGTGGCAGGGGGTGTGGGCGCTTAGTGGGATTCCTTTGATGGTTGTAAAATATCGAGAAGCAAAATGATTCTAAGCGAATACCGGAAACCTGTATGATGGACGCATTCGGAACCGCCCACTCTAAAGCGACGGCGGCTTCTAAAGCCCTCCTAGGAAAATCCTCCTAGGAAAATCAGCGAACACAGAGGAAGAACGCTAACCACCACTACCGCCTCATCATTCAGCGGCTGTAGAATGAGACTTTCACTCTGCAGCGGAGTGTGCGCTGATATGAAACTTCGTGGCAGATTAAAAATGTGTGACGGACCGAGACTCGAACTCGGGACCTTTGCCTTTGGCGGTAGAGCACTTGCCCGCGAAAGATAAATGTCCCGAGTTGGAGTCTCGGTCAGGCACACAGTTTTAATCTGCCGGGAAGTTTCATTCAGCGACTGCTTCAACGTCGTCCTTGGACATGAGCGTGAGTTGTATGGGGATGCAAGCATGAACCGCCTCACCCTAATGCGGCTGTTTTCAAGGTCTTCCTAGAAAAATAATGGTGAACATCGACTCTCACAGACAAACAACTACGCTGTCAGGAACCGCTCCATTCTTCAAAGACATCCATGAATCTGAGGAAAATATAGTAAATCCGGTTGCTTTGATGTAGACGACAAAACCCTCTCGAGGAAGGGGTGGAGAATGGCGACAAGACCTGCTTAGAAATCATGGATTAAAACATCCGGTACCTTTCATGTAGACGGCAACAGACTCTCGTTGGAGGAATGCAGAATGTCGGCAAAGGCTTCCCTGGAACTTTTCAATTTATTTTCTTGTCAGACTACTTCTATGAAGAGTCAGAAAGTATGCAGTTTGTATGAGTGAGAACTCGCAGTTTCGGCTGTAACACAATTTATCTCAAAGAAGATGTACGCTCACGACAGATTTCCCAGTGGAAGTCGGCGGGGCTGTGCTTGTGAAAGAGGAAGCGGACTGCCAGATCCGACGCGCGAGCCGCAGTAACAATTCCGCCAAATGCCACTCAACCGTTCTTCTGCCGCGCACCACTGCTGCAGGACAGGAAATCCCGCGGGAAAACACTTGTGCACGAGCCACTTACGAAGCGTAAGCCGAAAGGCGGGGCGGAAATCCCGAGACCGCAACCACTCACCCGCGGGCGGTGCAAGTGGTGGGAGGCATCCGACAAAAGACTGCGGCATCGCTAGCCCACCTAGGTGGAGTCGCTTTGCGAACCACGCGCACGTCTACCCGTATGTCTTTCATCAAATGTTGCCATATTCAATGATAGTGTCGATGCCCATCATTCCACATTGAACATAATCTGCCACACACCATGATTCACCACTGGCCATCATTCAGTTTTCACTCCACTCCTCTGACGGCACGCTAAATACACCGCATACCCGTCTAAAGCGCTGGACCGCGCGTTGCATACAATGAATCCCAGAACGAAACGTTCTGTATGCTTAATATATCAACTACTACTATGTCAGAAAGTCATATACAGAAATCCAGTTATTAAAGGTTTTAGAATAGAAGGTGAAATAACAATGACTTAGTTAAACTTAATCAGTCATTTGCTGCAGGAAGTATCATTACCTCGTATATACACTACTTGCCATTAAAATTGCTACACCAACAAGATGACGAACTACAGACGCGAAATTAAACCGACAGGAAGAAGATGCTGTGATATGCAAATGATTAGCTTTCCAGAGCATTCACACAAGGTTGGCGCCTGTGCCGACACCAACAACGTGCTGACATGAGGAAAGTTTCCAACCTATTTCTCATACACAAACAGTAGTTGACCGGCGTTGCCTGGTGAAACGTTGTGATGCCTCGCCTAAGGAGGAGAAATGCGTTCCATCACGTTTCCAACTTTGATAAAGGTCGGATTGTATCCTATCGCGATTGCGGTTTATCGTATCGCGACATTGCTGCTCCCGTTGGTCGAGATCCAATGACTGTTAGCAGAATATGGAATAGGTGGGTTCTGGATGGAAATACGGAACGCCGTGCTGTATCCCAACGGCCTCGTATCACTAGCAGTCAACATGACAGCAATCTTATCCGGATGGCTGTAACGGATCGTGCAGCTACGTCTCGATCCCCGAGTCAACAGATGCAACGTTTCCAAGACAACAACCATCTGCACGAACAGTTCGACGACGTTTGCAGCAGCATGGACTATCAGCTCGGAGACCGTGGCTGCGGTTACCCTTGACGCTGCATCACAGAGCCTGCAATGGTGTACTCAACGACGAACCTAGGTGCACGAATGGCAAAACGTCATTTTTTCGGATGAATCCAGGTTCTGTTTACCGCATCATGATGTTCGCATCAGTGTTTGGCGACATCGCGGTGAACGCACATTGGAAGCGTGTATTCGTCATCGCCATACTGGCGTATCACCCGGCGTGATGGTAGGGGGTGCCATTGGTTACACGTGTCGGTCACCTCTTGTTCGCACTGACGGCACTTTCAACAGTGGACGTTTCATTTCAGATGTGTTACGACCCGTGGCTCTACCCTTCATTCGATCCCTGCGAAACCCTACATTTCAGCAGGATAATGCACGACCGCGTGTTGTAGGTCCTGTACGGGCCTTTCTGGATACAGAAAATGTTCGACTGCAGCCCTGGCCAGCACACTCTCCATATCTCTCACCAATTGACAACGTCTGGTCAATGGTGGTCGAGCAAGTGGCTGATCACAATACGCCAGTCAGTACTCTTGATGAACTGTGGTATCGTGTTGAAGCTGCATTGGCAGCTGTACCTGTACACGCCATCCAAGCTCTATTTGACTCAATTCCCAGGCGTACCAAGGCCGTTATTACGGCCAGAGGTGGTTGTTCTGGGTACTGATTTCTCAGGATCTATGCTCCCAAATTGCGTGAAAATGTAATCACATGTCAGTTCTAGTATAATATATTTGTGCAATGAATACCCGTTTATCATCTGCATTTCTTCTTGGTGTAGAATTTTTAATGGCCAGTAGTGTATAAGTAGTCATCGGTACGCATTTAGCTTCGTCTAATAAACAAAAGGTGATTTGTCGGAAAAGAATTGGTGTCAGTTAAGTGAAATTCTTTAAGTTATTTTGAATAAAACAAACTTTATTTAATTCATCATCTTTCCCATGTTCACATATTTCCCAGTAGAAGTCGGCGGGGCTCTGCTTGTAAAAGACGAAGGGGACCACCACGGACTTAACTTGATGAATGCTTTCCTCCCAGGGAATGAACGGTTTGCTGATGCGATCGTTGTGGAATGTCAGACCTCGCTCTGTTTGTGTGTACGACGTTCGGTAAGTCAACCCTATTAAAATTGATTACCTAACAACCACAGCTAACATTTGCTATCCACTATGGGGTTCAAATCAATCTGCAGCTGTGAACACTCCAATTTTGGCAGTTTATATCGACATCAACTCGGTTTATGAATTGAAGAATTCAAGCTGTAATATTCTTTAACCATTTTACTGTCGTCAGGTAACATATTTTAGAAGCCGACGGGAATCCGGCAGTCTTGTTTTAGCCTAACTCAAGAACTAGCCACATCCTAAGCCGACAAACTAATAGTTTTTGCTAGTGATGCGCTCCTGTATAACCCAGGCATCGTCTTATTCTACACAGTGCATACTCGATCTGAACAACCAGTAGCGTAAACACGTAAGTATAGGGAGGAAAACTAGACGCTGCTGGATAAAGCCTCATTAACAAAAAAAAAGCTTTATTTAGGAGCAGAAAGCACTCTGTACTTGTTCTCAACAGTAGCAGCAGATGGTTGACGTTAAGATTCTACCACCAGCTGCAACAACACAATGTTATCCATGAAAAATCACGAATCAGGTAATATCGGAGCCTAATACCTCTGAGAGAACGGTTGCACACTACCTATACAGAGACATTTTATAATGTCGATTGTAATAGGAGAAGAAATGACTTGAGACAGATGTGCAGAAACTTGGTTCATGTTTGTCATAGTTTCGGGACTCACTAAAGAATAGCGTTTTGACAACGCCTGCAGAGTCACATGGTAAAGCAATGTTTTTTTGCAAAGCAGTTGACCAACTTACTAGCAGTGATTCGTTTGTCGCTACAACACTAAGAGGATGACTTCTCCCATGTCTAGGAGCTTCAGTCCGGAACCACGCTGCTACTACGGTCGCAGGTTCGAATCCTGCCTCGGACATGGATGTGTGTGATGTCATTAGGTTAGTTAGGTGTAAGTAGTTCTAAGTTTAGGGAACTGACGACCTCAGCTGTTAAGTCCCATATTGCTTAGAACCAATTGAACCATTTTTTCCCCTGTCTAATATTTCTTCGGAATTGTATGTATGTAAGCACTGTACTGTCAGTAAGAAATAGACTTCTGGCACGTTTCTTGGTAGAGGAGGTTTAAACACTGAATCTTTCACATAACCCCACATAAATAAATCGCATGGGGTTAAGTCGGGAGAGCGTGGAGGCCATGACATGAATTGCTGATCATGATCTCCACCACGACCGATCCATCGGTTTTCCAATCTCCTGTTTAAGAAATGCCGAACATCATGATGGAAGTGCGATGGAGCACCATCCTGTTGAAAGATGAAGTCGGCGCTGTCGGTCTCCAGTTGTGGCATGAGCCAATTTTCCGCGGGCTACGCGTTCAACCGTTTCTTCGCTCACTGCAGGCCGACCCGTTGATTTCCCCTTACAGAGGCATCCAGAAGCTTTAAACTGCGCATACCATCGCCGAATGGAGTTAGCAGTTGGTGGATCTTTGTTGAACTTCGTCCCGAAGTGTCGTTGCACTGTTATGACTGACTGATGTGAGTGCATTTCAAGCACGACATACGCTTTCTCGGCTCCTGTCGCCATTTTGTCTCACTGTGCTCTCGAGCGCTCTGACAGCAGAAACCTGAAGTGCGGCTTCAGCCGAACAAAACTTTATGAGTTTTTCTATGTATCTGTAGTGTGTCGTGATCATATGTCAATGAATGGAGCTACAGTGAATTTATGAAATCGCTTCAATCATTTGTAATAGCCCTGTATTTAGCGAAATAAAACAGGATTTAGGTATAAGGCTCCTATGTCTGCTGCCATGTAATGTCATTTACAACCGTTTACTGAAGTTTCAAAGCCACCTCTCGGTCAAGTTTTATTATTAAGCAGGGGATGTTGTGTATGCATCGGAAAAGCAAGTTTAAAGACTGCTCCAAGCATCTGCATTGTGGTGTTACGTTTTATTTGATTACTTGATTAACCGTGTGATGTAGCCAACGCAAAAATCAATCTCACTCCATCGTGAAGACTCAGTAATATTATTATGTGCACACTCTGCTTCTAATCAGTCTCTCTTCTAAATTAATCTAAAAAATGCCCTTGCAAGATAGTTCTGTTTCCAACACGAGTCAGGAAAGCTGGTAGGAGAAAAAGTGGGTAGTGATCAACTCCTTACACATGTGCGCCATCAATTATCTGCTCCTGATTGGCACTGACTGTGTGTATGTAAAAAAAAAAAAAACCGGAACTCACAGCATTATCTTCATTCCCTTGATTTGAAAAAATGAAACACTTTCTCTTCGCAGGTTGTAAAACTAAAATAAATTAGTCTTTCGGAATAACTATCGTAATATTACAACTCTTCAGATTGTCTGATATATTCTCTAACTACGCTAAAATAAGAGTCGCATCAACATATACCTTTATTCTGGACGACGAGAATAATCATCATAACACTCCCACATCGAACAACAATACAGGCCTTCCCATCATACAGTACATTATCACCACCTACATAATAGCCGGTATGTCCACCTTCGCCACGGATAAGAGTGCCGACGGGCCGTGGCGTGTAAGCAATGAGGCCTTGGTACCTAGCTGAAGGGATTTGGCACGACATCTGACTACACAAGTCACCGAATTCCCACAAATTCGGGGAGGGGGGCGATGACCTCTGTCACCACGTTCAATCACTTTCCTGGTGGTTTCGATCAGGATCAGATATGGCTAGTTGGGGGATTGCCACGTCAATTGGAACTCTCCACTGTGTTCTTCGAACGACTCCATCTTACTCCTGTCCTTGTGGAACGTTGAAATGTCTTGGTGAAATATGCCACTGCCGTCGGGAACCATGATCGTCATGAAGGGGTGTACGTGGTCAGCAACCACTGTGCGATACTACTTCACCATCATGGTGCCTTGCATGAGCTCCTTTGCACCCATGGATGTCTATCAGAGCACAATGGAGCAGCAAGCCAGTTTGTCTACGTCCTGCAGTACAGGTGTCAAGGAGCTGTTCCATGGAAGACGATGGATTCATGTCTACGTCTACATGGTTACTCTGCAATTCACACTTAAGTGAATGTCAGTGGATTCATTGAACCATTTTCATACTACTTCTCTACCATTCCACTCTCGAATGGCGCGTGAGAAAAAGGAACACCTAAGTCTTTCCGTTCGTGCTCTGATTTCTCTTACTTTATTATGATAATTTCTCCCTACGTAGGTGGGTGAGAACAGAATATTTTCGTATTCGGAAGAGAAAGTTAGTGGCTGAAATTTCGTAAACGGATCTCGCCGCAAAGGAAACCACCTCTGTTTCAGTGACTGCCACCCCAAGTCGCGTATCATATCAGTGACATTCTCACTCCTGTTGCGCGATAACACGAAACGAGCTGCCCTTTTTTTTCACTTTTTCGATGTTCTCCGTCAATCCTACCTGGTAAGGATCCTACACCGCGAAGCAGTATTGCAGCAGAGGACGGACAAGTGCAATTTAGGCTGTCTCTTTAGTGGGTTTGTCGCATCTTCTATGTTTTCTTCCAACAAAGCGCAGTCTTTGTTTCGCCTTACCCACAATATTATCTACGTGGTCTCTCCAATTCAAGTTGCTCGTAATTGTAATTCCTATGTATTTAGTCGAATTGACAGCGCTTAGATTTGTGCGATTTATCGTATACCCAAAATTATCGGATTTCTCAGTACCCACGTGGATGTCGCACTTTTCTTTGCTTAGTGCCAATTGCCACTTTTCGCACCATACCGAAATTCTCTATAGATACTTTTGTAATTGGAATTGATCGTCTGATGATTTTACTAGACGGTAAATTACAGCGTTATCTGCAAACAATCTAAGGAGGCTGCTCAGATTATCACCTAGATAATTTATGTAAATCAGGAACAGCACAGGGCGTAAGACACTACCTTGCGGAACACCAGATATCACTTCTGTTCCACTCGATGGTTTACCGTCTATCACTACCAACTGTGACCTCTCTCAGAGAAAATCACGAATCCACTCACACAACTGAGACGATAGTCCATACGCACGCAATTTGATTAATAGTCGCTTGTGAGGAACTGTATCAAAAGCCTTGTGGAAATTTAGGAATACGGAATCGATCTGAGATCCCCTGTGACAGCACTCATTTCTTCTTGGGAATAAAGAGCTAGCTGTGTTGCAGAAGAACGACATTTTCTGAATCCGTGTTGGTTATGTATCAATAAGCCATTTTCTTCCATGTGATTCAAAATGTTCGAGTACAGTAAAGCTCCAAAATCCTACTGCAAATTGTTAATGATATGGGTCTGCAATTCCATGGGTTACTCCTGTTTCCTTTCTTGAATATTTGTGTGACCTGTGCTACTTTCCAGTCTTTAGGAACAGACTTTTTGTCAAGTGGGCGTTTGTATATGGTTGATAAGAAAGGTGCTATTGTCTGTATACTCTGAAAGGAACCTGATTGGTATACCATGTGTCCTCCCATCGGCATGATGAAGCTGCCGGGATTCGATACAGTTCCGCACTGTCGCCTGATAAACAAAGTAAGAGCCTACGGAATATCAGACCAGCTGTGTGGCTGGATTGAAGAGTTTTTAGCAAACAGAACACAGCATGTTGTTATCAACGGAGAGACGTCTACAGACGTTAAAGTAACCTCTGGCGTGCCACAGGGGAGTGTTATGGGACCATTGCTTTTCACAATATATGTAAATGACCTAGTAGAGAGTGTCGGAAGTTCCATGCGACTTTTCGCGGATGATGCTGTAGTATACAGAGAAGTTGCAGCATTAGAAATTTGTAGCGAAATGCAGGAAGATCTGCAGCGGATAGGCATTTGGTGCAGGGAGTGGCAACTGACCCTTAACATAGACAAATGTAATGTATTGCGAATACATAGAAAGAAGGATCCTTTATTGTATGATTATATGATAGCGGAACAAACACTGGTAGCAGTTACTTCTGTAAAATATCTGGGAGTATGCGTGCGGAACGATTTGAAGTGGAATGATCATATAAAATTAATTGTTGGTAAGGCGGGTACCAGGTTGAGATTCATTGGGAGAGTCCTTAGAAAATGTAGTCCATCAACAAAGGAGGTGGCTTACAAAACACTCGTTCGACCTATACTTGAGTATCGCTCATCAGTGTGGGATCCGTACCAGATCGGGTTGACGGAGGAGATAGAGAGGATCCAAAGAAGAGCGGCACGTTTCGTCACAGGGTTATTTGGTAAACGTGATACCGTTACGGAGATGTTTAACAAACTCAAGTGGCAGACTCTGCAAGAGAGGCGCTCTGCATCGCGGTGTAGCTTGCTCGCCAGGTTTCGAGAGGGTGCGTTTCTGGATGAGGTATCGAATATATTGCTTCCCCCTACTTATACCTCCCGAGGAGATCACGAATGTAAAATTAGAGAGATTAGAGCGCGCACAGAGGCTTTCAGACAGTCGTTCTTCCCGCGAACCATACGCGACTGGAACAGGAAAGGGAGGTAATGACAGTGGCACGTAAAGTGCCCTCCGCCACACACCGTTGGGTGGCTTGCGGAGTATAAATGTAGATGTAGATGTGGATTCATCAGACCATGCAACACTGCCACTGCGCCAATGTCCAGTGACGACGGCTGGGTGCCAATTTCAGTCGTAGTTGCCGATGGCCGGTGTTAACATTGGCACTTCAATTGGTCGTCAGCTGCGGAGGTCCATCGTTAGGAGTGTTCGACGCACTGTGTGTTCAGACAGCTGTGCTCTGCCCAGCATCAGAGTCTGATGTTAGTTCCGTCACAGTTCTTCGCTTGTCCTGTTTTACCAGTCCGCCCTGCCTACGACGTCTAACATCTGTAATGAGCGGTGTACGCCCAACCCCACGGCATCTGGACGTGGTTTCACCTTGGTTTCGCCACGTGCTGAAGACACTCACCACAGCACTCCTCGAATACCCGACAAGTCGTACAGTTTCCTAAATACTCGTGCCTCAATGTAGACAAGTGTAATGTGCTGCGAATACACAGAAAGATAGATCCTTTATCATTTAGCTACAAAATAGCAGGTCAGCAAACTGGAAGCAGTTAATACCATAAATTATCTGGGAGTACGCATTTGGAGTGATTTAAAATGGAATGATCATATAAAGTTGATCGTCGGTAAAGCAGATGCCAGACTGAGATTCATTGGAAGAATCCTAAGGAAATGCAATCCGAAAACAAAGGAAGTAGGGTACAGTACGCTTGTTCGCCCACTGCTTGAATACTGCTCAGCAGTGTGGGATCCGTACCAGATAGGGTTGATACAAGACATAGAGAAGATCCAACGGAGAGCAGCGCGCTTTGTTACAGGATCATTTAGTAATCGCGAAAGCGTTACGGAGATGATAGATAAACTCCAGTGGAAGACTCTGCAGGAGAGACGCTCAGTAGCTCGGTACGGGCTTTTGTCAAAGTTTCGAGAACATACCTTCACCGTAGAGTCAAGCAGTATATTGCTCCCTCCTACGTATATCTCGCGAAGAGACCATGAGGATAAAATCAGAGAGATTAGAGCCCACACAGAGGCATACCGACAATCCTTCTTTCCACGAACAATACGAGACTGGAATAGAAGGGAGAACCGATAGAGGTACTGAAGGTATCCTCCGCCACACACCGTCAGGTGGCTTGCGGAGTATGGATGTAGATGTAGATGTAGATGTAGCCTCCGGGCCATCAGAATCTGTCCTCGGTCAAACTCACATCGCCCGCATTCCCATTCGACACACGGACAGCACGCTCAGTAATACTATATGCCCGTGCGTGTGTGACTAGCAATCAGTCCTCGTCAGTTGATGCTAATATTGCCTGGGCGGGCTTATGTCGATAGTAGGTCGGAGATCGTAATTTTGTGGCTGAGCAGTGTAAATATATCTAACGTCATGAATAGAAAATCATAATTCAAGTTTTAATAGTGATCAAGGTCGATATGATCGCTCTTCTCAGAGGAGTGACGACCCTCAGCTGGTAAGTAAGCACTCGACACACATCAAAACATCGGTCCTCAAATGCGTCGCCTATTCTTCTGGTGACTGGCAGCTACATGGAGAACAAACCGAACACAAATGTTTGTAGTTACGAAAGAAACAGTCTACATTAAAGCATAACAAATCTTATCGAAATATGCAGAAGGACATTTGGTCAGCTGCTACGGGAAAGTGTCTCACAAATTAGTTTGTGCCGGCCGGTGTGGCCGTGCGGTTAAAGGCGCTTCAGTCTGGAACCGCATGACCGCTCCGGTCGCAGGTTCGAATCCTGCCTCGGGCATGGATGTGTGTGATGTCCTTAGGTTAGTTAGGTTTAAGTAGTTCTAAGTTCTACGCGACTGATGACCACAGATGTTAAGTCCCATAGTGCTTAGAGCCAGAGCCAATTAGTTTGTGAAATTAAATCTCCCCTACCGCCAACCGGCCAAGGTATGCACTTCAAACCAATCTTATTTGAATCAAGACACTGTTATACACACTAACCATCGAAATTCAATTGTTGAAAATTACTTCACAATTATATTTCTAATAATTTACAGTTTCGTTTAAAGAGTTCTGGAATCCTTTACTCAAATTAACCGGTCTCGATTTTTCATTGCATTTTGTTTTCTCTCCGTTAGGTAAATTAATGCAAATCGTAATCAGCTTATTACCACTTGAAATGTGCTAATGACATTGTTTTGCTTTGTTGTACTGATTGCAGGTAAATGTTAGCTCAGTATTATAACCATGGGAACACCAGTCCATGGTTAAAGTACCTGCCGGCAGTCGTTACTACAGTCGGGATGCTACAGTCGCTTGCTCCCAAGAATGGAGGACTGTGAGAAATGAAAAGGAAAATTAAAAAAAGATAGAAAAATTCAAGGTGGGGGAACTAGCCCAGTTGGACTTCGTATTCCACTTAACTCACCCTCCATCTAACCATCGCCTACCGTTCCCTCTGTTTCAACCACAGCGCCGTATTTTACCTCATATTGTAACGAAGCAGCAAATCACAGCTTAGTTCTTTAGGAGCCACTAAAATGAAATAACGAACACCAGTGTAGCATCAGAGCAACTTCTTGGCTTTGTTCAGATGTACCTGAATTGTCTGAAATATTTGCGCCCTGTTCAAAAGTATTTCCCCAAAAAATCCGTAAAGGGCGTAACTTGCAGTATTTCCATATCTAAATTACGACAGTAAAACACACACACACACACACACACATTGTGTATGTGATCTTCATCAACTCAGACGTCAAGCAGACCTTGTGAAAGTCGGTAATTCGATCTTTGTGTCACACCCGTTCAGGTTATATATTTCCACAAGCACTTTGTTCTGTAATGCTTCTCAAATGTACAATGTTTATGCAACATCTAAAACGCCTCAAAAATACATGTCTCATTTTGTCAGGGATACATGTCAACAATTTTTACAATGATTATATAGAATTTTAGAATGGTTGTTCCGTGTCTACAACATTTATGGAGGTACGTAAAGTATGTTTGCATTTCGAATTGACACTAATTAATTCATGGCTTATAGAGCGAACTCGTATCACCTTCCAACAAACCTTCGTATTTCGAAATGTCAGCGACAGAATTATTCTGCGTAAAGCAGCGTTTATACCTACAACCAGAACTAATATCTTTTTCCTGTTTTTCACTGTGTGCTGTTTCTAACAAAATTAAGTACGAATAGTCGTCTTCTACGACTTTCTTTCTGGAGCTAATTGACAAACATAAGTAAACACTATGTCGCAATATATTTTATTAATAAGCAATTATAACTCATTTATCTCCTCGTTTGGAAGTGCTGTATCTAATCCTTTGATCTTCTTAACGATGGAACGTTTAATGTATTTTTGATCCTGTTAAATTGGTGGAAAGTGGTCGGTTTGGTGACGTAAAGCTTGCACACCGAAGCACGCAATGTTTTTCGTAGAAGTATTTCAAGATTGCTAAGTCGAGCCCACAATCCATGTTTCCTTTGCATTGAATTCTAACAAAAAGACTCGGTTTTGTACCACCAAGCTCCCCAGTTTGTAACAGCGTCTCCTGAGCCTAACGCTTTAGCTTCACAAAGAGAACGGGTATTTTATTTATTTAAAGTGTTTCACGAACCTAGAGTATTATCGATAGTTTCAATTCATTAATTCTCAAGCCTGCACTTCTACTTGTTTTCGATAATCTTTGCTGTCGTCATTGTGATGCGCCTTTCCTTCGTGAACATTTTATGTTCTCATTTTAAAACATTTAAAAAATCCTCGTTGGTACGAGACAGGTGCATTACACTGGTGATCCGGTTAGTCGAACATTCAGTTCATGTATATTCTATGTATGCAATTTTACAGTCATAGCATTGATACAAAATTTTGTGTCTCACGTACACTGGCAACTACGTATTACGGAAGAAACTAACTTGAAAGCCGAGTATAATACACTCCTGGAAACTGAAATAAGAACACCGTGAATTCATTGTCCCAGGAAGGGGAACTTAATTGACACATTCCTGGGGTCAGATACATCACATGATCACACTGACAGAACCACAGGCACATAGACACAGGCAACAGAGCATGCACAATGTCGGCACTAGTACAGTGTATATCCACCTTTCGCAGCAATGCAGGCTGCTATTCTCCCATGGAGACGATCGTAGAGATTCTGGATGTAGTCCTGTGGAACGGCTTGCCATGCCATTTCCACCTGGCGCCTCAGTTGGACCAGCGTTCGTGCTGGACGTGCAGACCGCGTGAGACGACGCTTCATCCAGTCCCAAACATGCTCATTGGGGGACAGATCCGGAGATCTTGCTGGCCAGGGTAGTTGACTTACACCTTCTAGAGCACGTTGGGTGGCACGGGATACATGCGGACGTGCATTGTCCTGTGGGAACAGCAAGTTCCCTTGCCGGTCTAGGAATGGTAGAACGATGGGTTCGATGACGGTTTGGATGTACCGTGCACTATTCAGTGTCCCCTCGACGATCACCAGTGGTGTACGGCCAGTGTAGGAGATCGCTCCCCACACCATGATGCCGGGTGTTGGCCCTGTGTGTCTCGGTCGTATGCAGTCCTGATTGTGGCGCTCATCTGCACGGCGCCAAACACGCATACGACCATCATTGGCACCAAGGCAGAAGCGACTCTCATCGCTGAAGACGACACGTCTCCATTCGTCCCTCCATTCACGCCTGTCGCGACACCACTGGAGGCGGGCTGCACGATGTTGGGGCGTGAGCGGAAGACGGCCTAACGGTGTGCTGGACCGTAGCCCAGCTTCATGGAGACGGTTGCGAATGGTCCTCGCCGATACCCCAGGAGCAACAGTGTCCCTAGTTTGCTGGGAAGTGGCGGTGCGGTCCCCTACGGCACTGCGTAGGATCCTACTGTCTTGGCGTGCATCCGTGCGTCGCTGCGGTCCGGTCCCAGGTCGACGGGCACGTGCACCTTCCGCCGACCACTGGCGACAACATCGATGTACTGTGGAGACCTCACGCCCCACGTGTTGAGCAATTCGGCGGTACGTCCACACGGCCTCCCGCATGCCCACTATACGCCCTCGCTCAAAGTCCGTCAACTGCACATACGGTTCACGTCCACGCTGTCGCGGCATGCTACCAGTGTTAAAGTCTGCGATGGAGCTCCGTATGCCACGGCAAACTGGCTGACACTGACGGCGGCGGTGCACAAATGCTGCGCAGCTAGCGCCATTCGACGGCCAACACCGCGGTTCCTGGTGTGTCCGCTGTGCCGTGCGTGTGATCATTGCTTGTACAGCCCTCTCGCAGTGTCCGGAACAAGTATGGTGGGTCTGACACACCGGTGTCAATGTGTTCTTTTTTCCATTTCCAGGAGTGTATATTTGGAAGGAAAAACTCCGAATGAGTGAACTTCAAGCAATGATAAAACAAATTATTAAAGTAATACTTTTGGAAATTGTTCTCCAACAACGAATCATACAAGGTAAGGGCAACATTACTGATTCTTCCTTGCCTAAGTGTTCGTGTTAGTTGACTGTTAACCAAATCATTCAAGGCCCATTAATTATCAGGAAAACGATTAATCGAATTTTTGCCACTACGTGCAGTAATTGATAATTAGAGTGCACAAGATGACTGACTTCGCGTTACCAGAATCCGGAATGGCGCACTGCTTCTTTATTGTTTCAACGAATTGACGTAGTCTCTCCAGAAAGTTCATTTCACTGATTTATTATTCGTATCCTGATTTCAAATTGAAATCAGTGATTCTACATGCGTAAGTTCGGCCACCATTTGTGTTATGTTCAAAATAGGAAAGCCCACAAAAATTTACTCAGAGACATGTAATGAGGTAGAATCAAATGCTGGTAATTCGCCGATGCGGCCATTGAAAATATACAGGTTAAATCTCACGCAACTGAGCGGAACATTGAGAGTGAGAAAGTTAAACCAACCACCAACGACACATAAGATCCGTTTAAGGCATTAAATAACAGGATACTTGTAGGTTAGTACAGTAACAGTTGGAGGACTCACCAAATGGCAATCTGAAATGAGACGAACATGAGCAGTATTCACATGCAAGAAAGCTGTGTAGAAAAATGTACAACTGATATAACTTCAACACAAAATCCCACTGTAACAATTACTGAGGTGGCAGATGAACCCAGTTCCACCACAATGAGTTCAACATACTAAATTCGGTCGCATTACGCCCACCAATTTTAGTTGTGGAATGGAGTGGGCGCAAAGTAAGAATCTATTGTTATATAACAATGACATGCACGTTAGTGACCAATTGATTACTGACCACTAGAAATTCTGTGATCATAGCAAAGAGGTAGCAACTGTACATGCTACTCTAGTACCGATTGCATTTTTTCTGAACACATGTACTATGAAATCAAATTAAGAAGTTAAAAATAATTTGAAATGGATGCTAATGTTGGCTAAGACAAATGAAGTTGCTAAGCACTCCGTCTTCAGGCCAAAAATGGACCATCAGGACCATCCGACCGCTGTGTCATCCTCGGCTGAGGATGCAGATAGGAGGGGCGTGTGGTCAGCTCCCGGTCGCTATGACGGTTTTCTTTGATCGGAGCCACTACTACTCGGTCGGGTAGCTACTCAACTCGCATCACGAGGCTGAGTGCACCCTGAAAACTGGCGACAGCACATGGCGGCACGGATGGTTACCCACCCAAGTGCCGAAAACGCCCGACAGGACGGGAACCGTTGGCTCCACTGCGGCAAGGCCGTTGCCAAGTTGTTAAGGCATTAAAGGAATTAAATTAATTTGTAAGTATTACGTGCTCGATGACAGTCTATCTTCATCCAATCCTAGGTATAAGAACGTGCACAGCGGACGAAGTAAGGCCGCAAGTGGACCATTGGGACCATCCGACCGCCGTGCCATCCTCATCTCAGAATGCGGACCGGAGGGGCGTGTGTAGTTTAACAAAATACACTTAATTTGACGTATTATGTAGCTCACCTACTCGTCATAATCGACTTCGACCAGATTTATGATGTATTCTGGGGTTTACCGCGACGGAAGTGAGAGCACAGGTGTCAAGGCATTTAGAAAATAATACCAATTTTGACACGAATAGGGCGGGGCTTAATCCATTTATCCCAGCGTAGATTCAAGGTGGTGACTGGCCCATAAAAAAAATACTGAACAGTAAATAACGGATCGTGTTGCCGAATCTCTATCCGGAATCTTTTCCTCGTTTGCTGTTTTTACGTTACTTAAGCTGCATATAATCTGAAATAATGGTCAGTGTATTACATGTATTAATATTTTCGGAAAAGGCATGAAAAGGGAACGCAAAGGAAAATTTATGTCAATAAAATAATTTCCAGGAAAGGATTGTAATTCAAGGTACAGGACTTCATTACATGTGGTTTGCTGCGAAACTTTCCGATAAGGTAGAATCTTTTACGAACGTAAACTACGATTGTTTTTACATAGGAACTTTAAAACAGCTATCTGATTGTAAAATTATGACCGTATTAACATGTGAAAAATGACGAGAAAATCATTGCTTTTCCGTTTCTACGATGATCATTACCCCAGCACGTGCAACTCATCAGCTACAAAATAATAAGTGTACGGTTCTATATACGAAGCTTTCGGGTACTCCTTACAACTGCTGTCTGGGAATTTGTTTGGAATCCGACAATTTCCTTGCTCTTTCGTTCCCATGACGCTTATGAGAATATTAATAAATACAGTATATTGAATATTATCCACTCTGTAGTCTTCCCGCTGTACTAATCACCGATTGGAAACAGCGCTAACATAAATGGCTCATGTCTCAACTGCTCCAAGCCAAAAATGCATTTTTTTGAGCTCCCACCTCCGTCACTTACATTTGTGACCAAGTACTGCACATACCGTAAATCTGGAGGTAATTGGTGATAACGAGTAAGTGTGATCTTCTTGTCAGTAACTGAAAAATTACCGGTACCTTCAAAATACACTACTGGCCACTAAAATTGCTACACCAAGACGAAATGCAGATGATAAACGGGTATTAATTGTACAAATATATTAGAACAGCCATGTGATTACATTTTCACGCAATTTGGATGCATAGATCCTGAGAAATCAATACCCAGAACAACCACCTCTGGCCGTGATAAAGGCCTTGATACCCCTGGGCATTAACATAGCTTGGATGACGTGTACAGGTACAGCTGCCCATGCAACTTCAACACGATATAACAGTTCATCAAGAGTAGTGACTGGCGTATTGTGATCAGCCAGTTGGTCGGCCACCATTGACCATACGTTTTCAATTGGTGAGAGATCTGGAGAATGTGCTGGCCTGGGCAGCAGTCGAACATTTTCTGTATCCATAAAGGCCCGTACAGGACCTGCAACATGCGGTCGTGCATTATCCTGCTGAAATGTAGGGTTTCGCAGGGATCGAATGAAGGGTAGAGGCACGGGTCGTAACACATCTGAAATGTAACGTCCACTGTTGAAAGTGCCGTCAGTGCGAACAAGAGGTGGGCGAAACGTGTAACCGATGGCACCCCATACCATCACGCCGGGTGATACGCCAGTATGGCGATGACGAATACACGCTTCCAATGTGCGTTCACAGAGATGTCGCCAAACACGGATGCGACCATCATGATACTGTGAACAGAACCTGGACTCATCCGAAAAAATGACGTTTTGCCATTCGTGGACCCAGGTTCGTCGTTGAGTACACCATCGCAGGCGCTCCTGTCTGTGATGCAGCGTCAAGGGTAACCGCTGCCATGGCCTCCGAGCTGATAGTCCATGCTGCTGCAAACGTCGTCGAATTGTTCGTGCAGATGGTTGTTGTCTTTTTGCAAACGTCCGCATCTGTTGACTCAGGGATCGAGACGTGGCTTCACGATCGGTTACAGCCATGCGGATAAGGTGCCTGTCATCTCGACTGCTAGTGATACGAGGCTGTTGGGATCCAGCACGAAGTTGTGTATTACCTTTCTGAACCTACTGATTCCATATTCTGTTAACAGTCATTTGATTTCGACCAACGCGAGCAGCAGTGTCGTGATACGATAAACCGCAATCGCGATAGGCTACAGTCAGACCTTTATCAAAGTCGGAACGTGATGATACTGATTTCTTCACCTTACAAGAAGCGTCAGAACAGCGTTTCACCAGGCAATGCCAGTCAACTGCTGTTTGTGTGTGAGAAATCGGTTGGAAACTTTCCTCATGTCAGCACGTTGTAGGTGTCGCCACCGGCGCCAACATTGTGTGAATGCTCTGAAAAGCTAACCATTTGCGTATCACAGCGTCTTCTTCCTGTTGGTTAAATTTCACGTCTCTAGCACGTCATCTTCGTGGTGTAAATAAAGCCTTAAATAAATTCACGACACCGCAGTGTATCAATGGGCTACCTCTTGTGGCGGCATGCTACGACAAAGCGGCCCGGAAATTTGATTAGGTACCAGGACGAGTAAACAAACGTGTGGTTCCTGAAGAGGGGCAGCAGCCTTTTCAGTAGTTGCAAGGGCAACAGTCTGGATGATTGACTGATCTGGCCTTGTAACAATAACCAAAACGGCCTCGCTGTGCTGGTACTGCGAACGGCTGAAAGCAAGGGGAAACTACGGCCGTAATTTTTCCCGAGGGCATGCAACTTTACTGTATGATTAAATGATGATGGCGTCCTCTTGGGTAAAATATTCCGGAGGTAAAATAGTCCCCCATTCGTATCTCCGGGCGGGGACTACTCAGGAGAACGTCGTTATCAGGAGAAAGAAAACTGGCGTTCTACGGATCGGAGCGTGGAATGTCAGATCACTTAATCGGGCAGGTAGGATAGAAAATTTAAAAAGGGAAATGGAAGAGGATGTAGATGAAGATGAAATGGGAGATACGATACTGCGTGAAGAGTTTGACAGAGCACTGAAAGACCTGAGTCGAAACAAGGCCCTCGGAGTAGACAACATTCCATTGGAAGTACTGACGGCCTTGGGAGAGCCAGTCCTGACAAAACTCTACCACCTGGTGAGCAATATGTATGAAACAGGCGAGATACCCTCAGACTTCAAGAAGAATATAATAATTCCAATCCCAAAGAAAGCGGGTGTTGACAGATGTGAAAATTACCGAACAATCAGTTTAATAAGCCACAGCTGCAAAATACTAACACGAATTCTTTACAGACGAATGGAAAAACTAGTAGAAGCCGACCTCGGGGAAGATCAGTTTGGATTCCGTAGAAATACTGGAACACGTGAGGCAATTCTGACCTTACGACGTATCTTAGAAGAAAGATTAAGGAATGGAAAACCTACGTTTCTGGCATTTGTAGACTTGGAGAAGGCTTTTGACAATGTTGACTGGAATACTCTCTTTCAAATTCTAAAGGTGGCAGGGGTAAAATACAGGGAACGAAAGGCTATTTACAATTTGTACAGAAACCAGATGGCAGTTATAAGAGTCGAGGGACATGAAAGAGAAGCAGTGGTTGGGAAGGGAGTAAGGGTTGTAGCCTCTCCCCGATGTTATTCAATCTGTATATTTAGCAAGCAGTAAGGGAAACAAAAAAAAAATTCGGAGTAGGTATTAAAATCCATGGAGAAGAAATAAAAACTTTGAGGTTCGCCGATGACATTGTAATTCTGTCAGAGACAGCAAAGGACTTGGAAGAGCAGTTGAACGGAATGGATGGTGTCTTGAAAGGAGGATATAAGATGAACATCAACAAAAACAAAACGACGATAATGGAATGTAGTCGAATTAAGTCGGGTGATGTTGAGGGTATTAGATTAGGAAATGAGACACTTAAAGTAGTAAAGGAGTTTTGCTATTTGGGGAGCAAAATAATTGATGATGGTCAAAGTAGAGAGGATATAAAATGTAGACTGGCAATGGCAAGGAAAGCGTTTCTGAAGAAGAGAAATTTGTTAACATCGAGTATAGATTTAAGTGTCAGGAAGTCATTTCTGAAAGTATTTGTATGGAGTGTAGCCATGTATGGAAGTGAAACATGGACGATAACTAGTTTGGACAAGAAGAGAATAGAAACTTTCCAAATGTGGTGCTACAGAACAATGCTGAAGATTAGATGGGTAGATCACATAACTAATGAGGAAGTATTGAATAGGATTGGGGAGAAGAGAAGTTTGTGGCACAACTTGACCAGAAGAAGAGATCGGTTGGTAGGACATGTTCTGAGGCATCAAGGGATCATCAATTTAGTATTGGAGGGCAGCGTGGAGGGTAAAAATCGTAGGGGGAGACCAAGAGATGAATACACTAAGCAGATTCAGAAGGATGTAGGTTGCAGTAGGTACTGGGAGATAAAGAAACTTGCACAGGATAGAGTAGCATGGAGAGCTGCATCAAACCAGTCTCAGGACTGAAGACCACAACAACAACAACTTTATTTTTCCGAAATGACAATTTAAGCCTCATGACTAACGCGCATACATGACTGACCCCATTTCATTCACAGTGCTGAGGATCGTATCCGGTCTAACTGGTAAGATTAACTTACATGTACTCTCGTCACTGCCCCACCTCAGAGATAGGTTCGCCACATAGGATTGCGTCACAACGAGCTCTCCTTCCTAGCAGTGGGTTCCCGCGATGAGTCACGGCCGTCGGATGCGGTGGGCGCGTCGCCCACGGCAGGGCAGGAGACCTTGTTCCACAAACCGGCGCGTAAAAGAAATGAGGACCAGGTGGCTGAGAACAGCGGGCGTGAAGCTACCGGCCCACCGGAGCCACTTGCCGCTCTTGCGACAACTGTGAGCGCTAAAATACTGCTACACATCGCCTGGGACCCGTACAGTACGCAGCGAACAATATGCAATGTGGAAGAGTTCCTGCGTCTTCGCATACGACAGCGTGGAACGACGTCACATACATCGCTAAAAAAAAAAAAAAAAAAAAAAAAAAAAGGGTTTCATTACGTAATATGAACTCAGTTCTGCGCATAAAAAGTTAGAAACACTGTACGATGCAAATACTTAGTGCTACAGTGTTGAATACCGATGTTTTGCTACCATGTCTGCAACCACAATACTGTTACATTCTAGCAGAGAAGTAAACAGCAACGTACCTCCGTTAATGCTATATATTTACACAAACAGCGCCATTATCGGGTTCAGACTGACATGTTCATAATGAGACCGCCGTTAACGTTTAGATTGCATTTATTGTAGATCCATTTCATTTCGGGAATACAGCCACATAAACTGGATTTCTTCTTCCTGTAATACAGGGTGATTCAAAAAGAATACCACAACTTTAAAAATGTGTATTTAATGAAAGAAACACAATATAACCTTCAGTTATACATCATTACAAATAGTATTTAAAAAGGTTTTTTTTCACTCAAAAACAAGTTCAGAGATGTTCAATATGGCCCCCTCCAGACACTCGAGCAATATCAACCCGATACTCCAACTCGTTCCACACTCTCTGTAGCATATCAGGCGTAACAGTTTGGATAGCTGCTGTTATTTCTCGTTTCAAATCATCAATGGTGGCTGGGAGAGGTGGCCGAAACACCATATCCTTAACATACCCCCATAAGAAAAAAATCGCAGCGGGTAAGATCAGGGCTTCTTGGAGGCCAGTGATGAAGTGCTCTGTCACGGGCTGCCTGGCCGTCCAGAACTTTTCCCTTTGCACCAACACCCATTCTCTGTAAACTGTTTATACCAACGTTTAATACACCACCTATCAGGAGGTTTAACACCATACTTTGTTCGAAATGCACGCTGAACAACTGTCGTCGATTCACTTCTGCCGTACTCAATAACACAAAAAGCTTTCTGTTGAGCGGTCGCCATCTTAGCATCAACTGACGCTGACGCCTAGTCAACAGCGCCTCAAGCAAACAAATGTACAACTAAATGAAACTTTATAGCTCCCTTAATTCGCCGACAGATAGTGCTTAGCTCTGCCTTTTGTCGTTGCAGAGTTTTAAATTCCTAAAGTTCTGGTATTCTTTTTGAATCACCCTGTATTTTGGCCGTATATCTTCCTCCAGTGTTCAGAGTGAACCAACAGACTGCCACTACAGCACTCTTTCCGTCGTTTTAAACAACGAACACCACAAGCTCTACAGCCGACGATTGGCGGAAATAGGATGTGTATATTGGATCTGTGCCTACTCGGTCGATCCATGCTGGAATATCTGTATGTCCCTATTATCTGCTCTGTGACGAGGTCTTTTTGATTTCATTAAAGAGAGCGTCGGTCTCCATTATTAGTCCAAGATGAAAGCGATATATTTGTTAATTATCGGTACTACATAAAATGACCGGAGTCGTTGCAGTGCTCTACCACATTTTAATTAATTGGGCTTGAACAGTTGGGTGTACCTGCGGTGTTTCATATCGATATCTCAGCTTGAACTGACTGCCTAGCCCCTCATTCCATTTACGCATACACTTCGCCGCTGATCATCGACTCTGCAACTGTGTTTCTGTGGTTCAAAACAGCGGAACGACTACTGTAGATACAGTCCAATCTGAATATATCCGTAAGGCATACGGGAAAAATATTAGAAAAACAAAAAATAACTATACCTAATAACAAATGTAAATAGTTTTGGGTTTCTCTCGTAGAAATTCCTGCGTCATAATCTTGCACCGTAGAACGCATATATTCACAAATTTTTTTTTTGGATCATCAGTCTTATGACTGTTTTGATGCAGCCCGCCACGAATTCCTCTCCCGTGTTGACCTCTTCGTCGAGGAACAGCACCTGGAACCTACGTCCTCAATTATTTGCTGGACGTATTCAAATCTTCCTCTGAAGTTTTTTACACCTACAGTTCCCTCTAGTACCATCGAAGACGTTCCCTGATGTCTTAACGGAAGTGTCATCCTGTTCCTTTTTGTCAGTGTTTTCCTCTCCGAGCAGAGCCTCCTCAATCCTTACCTTATCAGTCCACCTAAATTTCAATATTCGTCTGCAGCACCACATCTAAAATCCTTCGATTCTCTCTATTCCAGTTTTCCACAGTCCATGTTCCACTACCATACAATGCTGTACTCCAAACGTCGACTCTCAGAAATTTCTTCCTCAAGTTAAGGTCGATGTTTGATTTGTCGGTCCTAGATTGCTTTTGACGTCCTCCTTGCTCCGTCCGTCATTGGTCATTTTGCTGCCTGGGTTGTAGAATTCCTTATTTTCATTTACTTCGTAACCATCAATCCTGATGTTAAATATCTCTCTGTTCTCATTTTTGACACTTCTCATTGGTTTCGTCATTCTCCGATTTACCGTCAGACAGTAGTCTCTGCTCATTAGACTGTTCATTCCATTGAGCAGATTATGTAATTCTTCTTCACTTTCACTCAGCATAGAACTTTCATCATCGAATCGTATCATCGATATCGTTTTCACCTTTCCACTCATGAACCTCTCCATTATTTTCATCATTGCTTCTTCGATGAACAGATTGAACAGTAGAGGCGAAGGACTACATCCCTGTATTACAGCCTTTTTAATCCGAGCCCTTCGTTCTTGGTCGTCCACTCTTATTGTTTCCTCTTGGCTCTTGTTCATATTGTATATTACGCGTCTCTCCCTATAGCTTACCCCTGTTTTTCTCAGAATTTCAAACATCTTGCACCATTTTACTTTATCGAAGGCTTTTTTTCAGTCCGACAAATGCTATGAATTTCTTTCCTTTAGTCTTGCGTCCAATACCAACCGCAGCTTCAAAACTGTCAGAATTGCCATTCTGCTGCCTTTACCTTTCCTAAAGCCAGACTGATCGTCATCTAATCATCCTCAATTTTATTTTCCATTCTTCTATGTATTACTCTCGCTAGAAACTTGGATGGATAATTCTTGCACTTGTCAGTTCACAAAATAGTTAGAGAAATATAAACCACCTTTTCGCTATGTGAATATACACATAGTGTGGACTATCACACCCTGAGTTGGTACCACGCCACCGCTCGAATTTTGAGTAAAAACATTAGCAGTGACGGCCGAAGATTTCCAGCATAAGAACTCACCCTCATTCAGTCAACTGCCTTGAAAAAACACACATGGTTCACATGGCTCTGAGCACTATGGGACTTAACATCTATGGTCATCAGTCCCCTAGAACTTAGAACTACTTAAACCTAACTAACCTAAGGACAGCACACAACACCCAGCCATCACGAGGCAGAGAAAATCCCTGACCCCGCCGGGAATCGAACCCGGGAACCCGGGCGTGGGAAGCGAGAACGCTACCGCACGACTACGAGATGTGGGCCCTTGAAAAAAGTACGGAACAGCATACGGAGGTTCAGGATCTCTTGTCCCTGGGATTGGAAACTGCCTCTGGTATGCGGAAGAATCAGCAATATCAGGATGCATAAGGCAATGGAAACCACAACATTAAAGGTGCATACTATGGCCTGTAACTGGAAAGGTGTAATGAGGATATCTCCATTGGCAGAAGATTCCAGACTAGTCGCCCTTTTCGGACCTCAAGAAGGGGACTGCCAAGGGGGAGGTGACCATGAGAAAAATATTGAGTAACGAACGAAATGATAACTTTTTACAAGCCGCGACGTGGAACGTTAGAAGTCTCAATGTGAAAAGGAAGCTACAAAATCCAAATACAGACACAGTGGAGTCAGTAGGTGAAATCGAAAGAAGAGAAGGATTTCTGGTCATATGAGTATAGTGTCACACCCACAGCAGCAAAAAATGTATAACAGGAGTAGGATTCGTTTGAATAGCAAGGTAGGGTAGATAGCGAGTTACTGAGAGCAGTTCAGTAATAGGATTTTTCTCGTCAGAATCGAAAGAAAGCGGACACCCACAAGAGTAGCTCAGGTGTACACGCCGACGTCGCAAACTGTAGATGAAAAGAGAGAGAGAGAGAGAGAGAGAGAGAGAAAGTATGTGACTATACTGAGCAGGTCAAAGTATGTGAACGTGGAAGTAAAACTAATAGAGACGACTAGAGGAAGTAGGAGAAGAAAGAGTAACGGCAGAATATGGGCTCGGTAGTAGGAATGAATGAGGAAGAACTCTAATTTAGCTCTGTAGTAAAATTCGACAACTAACAGCGAATACTGGGTTGAAGAATCAGACGAGGGGAAGGTATACTTGGTATAGGCCGGGAGATACAGCTTGGTCAGGCAAAGATTCCTGAATCAGATACTGAATTGCAAGGCCATACCCAGGAGTATATATAGAGTGAGATCACAGTTTAGTAGTGATGAAAGTAGGCTGAAGATTAAGGGACTAGTTAGGAAGCATTAGTGTGCTAAGAAGTTGGATACGGAAGTACTAAGGAATGACGAGATACGCTTTAAGTTCTCTGAGGCTATATACACTGCCATAGGGATTAGATAAGTAGGCAGTTCAGTTGAAGAAGAATGGGCATCTCTGAAAATGGCAATCATGGAACTTGGGGAGAGATATATAGGTACAAAGAAAGTAACTACGAAGACACAGTGGGTAACCGAAGAAATACTTCAGTTAATCTGTGAGAGGAGGAAGTACAAAAATGTTCAGGGGAATTCAGGAATACCGAAATACCAGCCACTTAGGACTGATATAAATAGCAAGTGCAGGGAAGCTAAAGCGAAATGACTCCAAGAAAAATGTACAGAAGTCAAACGAGAAATGATTGTCAGAAGGACTGACTCAGCATATAGAAAAATCAAATCAACCTTCGGTGAAATTAAAAACAAGTGTGATAACATTCCGAGTGCAATAGGAATTCCACTGCTAAATACAGAGGATAGATCGGATAGGTGATGAGAGGACATTGGAGGTCTCCGTGAGGGAAAGACTCGTCTGATGACGAGATAGAAGAAGAAAACGGAATCCATAGGAAAGAGCTAAGAGATCCCTTACTAGAATCAGAATTTAAAAGATCTTTGGAAGATTCAGGATCGAATCAGGTAGAAGGAATGGATAACATTCCATCAGAATTTCTAAAATCATTTGGGGATGTGGCAACAAAACCACTATTCACATTTGTGTGTAGAATGTTTGAGTCTGTAGGTATACCATCTGACATTCGGAAAAATATCCACCACCCATGTCCTAAGATTGCAAGAGCTGAGAAGTGCGGGAATTATTCCAAAAGCAGCTTCATAGCTAATACATCCAAGTTGATGAGAAGTATAATATACGGAGGAATGGAAAAGAAAACTGAGGGTTTATTAGATAACGATCAGTTTGGCTCTCGGAAGAGTAAAGGCGCCAGAGAGTTAGTCCCGACGTCGTGGTTGATTATGGAAAGAAGACTAAAGAAAAATCAAGACACGTTCATAGGATTTTTCGAGCTGGAAAATGCATTCGACAATGCAAAATGCTGTAAAATGTTAGAAATTCTAAGAAACAAAGGGGGTAAACAAAATAGACAGACGGATAATATACAGTTTGTACAAGAGGCCGATGGAACGAAAATAGTAGAACATCAAGATTATAAAGGAAGTAAAACAGGGACCTAGACTTTTATCCGTACTGTTCAATCTAGACTTCAAAGAAGCAGTCACGGAAATAAAAGTAAGGTTCAAGATTGGAATTGAAATTCAAGGTGAAAGGATACCAATGAATCGATTTGCTGATAACATTGCTATCTTGAGTGAAATTGAAGAAGAATTACATAATCTGCTAAACAGAATGAACAGTCTAATTAGTACACAATATGGACTGATGATAAATCGGAGAAAGACGAAAGTAATGGGAAGTAGCACAAATGAGAGTAGCGAGAAACTTATCAGGTTTGTTGATCACGAAATAGACGAAATTAAGAAATTCTGCCACCAAGCCAGCAAAATAACCCATGAAGAAATGAGCAAGTAGGACATAAAAAGCAGGAAAACACTGGCAAAGTGAAAACTACTAGCAGCAAACATATTCCTTGCATTGAGGAATAAATTCCTGAGAATGTAAGTTTAGAGCACAGCATTTTATGGTAGTGAAACATGGACTGTCGGAAAACCGGAACAGAAGAGAATCGAAGCATTTGACATGTGGTGCTACAGACTAACGTTGAAAATTAGGTCGACTGTTAAGGTAAGGAATGAGGAGCTTTCCCAGAGAATCGGCTAGGAAAGGAATATGTGGAAAACACTGAGAAGAAGTGACAGTATTGTAGGACTTTCGGTAGGACATCAGGTAATAACTTCTATGCTACTTGACGGAAGTGTAGAGTGTGAAAGCCATAGAGAAAGACAGATTTTAGAATAGATCCAGTAAATAACTAAGAACGTAGGATGCAAATGCTGCTCTGAGATAAAGTGGTTGGTATGAATGTGGAATTCGTCGCTGGTAATAGATCCAGTCAGAAGACTGATGACTCAAAAAAAGTCCCAGATAAATTGCTGCTAAGGTATTTCCCTTTAAGAGATAATATGATAATGTAATTTATGTCACATCATCAAATTTGCTATCTTTGAATATGTCACTGCACCTAATTTGCACTGAATAAACTTTAATTATTAAAGTAAACAAACAGCGAAACAAGTTCACTAAAAACAATTACTGAAGTATATGTTTTGTAAATATTGTGTATTTCTAAACAGAAACAGTAATTAATGAGGAACGGTTGCACTTAAATAAATATTAGGACTGTGGATATTATATAAAAATGTGATAGTTAGTTGAAAAATTAAATTCATTTAAATATTGTATTAATGTATGAATAAGCAGGCTGTTATATTTTAGAGTAGTATTTCTTGCAGGGTTTGCGTCTACTTGTTGTTATCAAATGAAGTAGTGGTAATTTATGTTTTCAACTGGATAGCAGGCCAATGAAATTTTAATCCCTGGCACCACTAGCTATCTCAGCGTTATCATTGTGGAGATGATGCAGTGATTTTCTTTTATGGAGTATAATTCTATCTCTTCGTGTAGATTCCTAAGGTTACCATTCTCAGCAAGTACAGTATGTGGATATTGTCTTCAATGCTTTTTACTGGACATCACTTCTTAGTTGAATTACTTGCATTGGTGATATCATAGAAAGGTTCTAGTTTTAATAACGAAATAAACAAGCAAGAAGATGGTTTGGCAATGGGCAGTTGCGTTGCCTGGATGTTAACGAATATTTACATAAACCGCGTACAGCAAGTAATATGGAAAGCCAAAAGTCACATTACAGCAAAATCATTTAGTTTAAAGGTAAGTAAATGTTTCAGTTATTCCTGTTGATGCCACTAATGACTACATTTACACATTATCGACAAAATCTGATCAGCATGAACGAAAACCATTGAATTCACCACTGATCATGAGAGCAGTAACACCATCAATTCCTTAGACTTAAAAATCACCAAGAAAAACCATAAACGTTATTTTGATTTTTACAGGAAACAGTCCACGAAGTATTTATCAACAGCTAATCTTTTAATCCAAACCACCGTAAGATGGCATATTCTATGTCAGCATTGAACCTCCTATGCATAATTACACTATAACCATTTGAACAAAAAAGAAATTAATATAATTAAAACCATAGCTTCAGACAGTGGATTTACACTCATTATGATAGATAAAAGTGTCACAAAAATAGAAAAAAAATCATCAGACAGAGTAACTTCACAACAAATACTCAAGCAGTTAACACTAAACACAGTGGGAAGCAGCAGACAATTTCTAGCATCTACTACTTACAGAGAATAAATTCAGCAGTTTGTTGAAAAATACAAACGTAAAGATAAGACTCCACATAATCAACAAATATCAGTGGCTATCCGCTCACGTTTCAAGAAGTAGCCCCCCCCCCCCAAAATCCCCTGCTCCACCCTTACAAAAGATCAGACATCCACAAACCCAGCTGACAACGTTGCCCCTCCAAGTACTATATGCTTTATTGTCTTTTATATACCACAATATTTATAGAATATCTGTTTCAGTAACTCTTTCGAATGAACTGTTTTCTTATTTCGTTTATTGTAAGCGTAATCAGTGGCCATTCACTGTAAGATGCATGTAATGTAGCGTTCACACATACTAAATTTTCTGCTGTCACGTAGATATAGATACTGTATCATATTTGAAAAAGAAATTTCTTGGCTCTGTTTTATCCATTATATCGCCATCTTTGTATATAGTCTTCCACGTGCAAAGACTTTCTATGTGTGTGTGTGCGCACGCAGTGGGGGGGGGGGGGGGGCTCTATACTAATTGCATGTTTGTATATATATTTTACCATTATTTTGTGAACATTTGCAATCAAGAGTTCAATTTAAAGACTTAGGAATTTCAACGTAAATAATCCAGTCTAATCCAGATCTACTGTTAAGATTGTTACCTTGTTTTCATTTGCTGTTAGAAAATAAAGTTAAATAGGGCGTTTGTCACATTGTTTTTCATTGTAGGGCATCACCACTCCAGGCAAGGTTCATCTCAAGTGGGAAAAACAACCAACAACTAAAGTAAACAAAAACAAATACTTATCTGAATGTGAACATCCGCCTGAAGATGAACCTGTCCGTTCTTTGCAAATGACGGCGCAATTTCCGTAAATAAAAAGCATTATAAATAAAAAGCATTATTAACCTGTTTCTATGGCACAGATGCATGGAGATACAAAGCCATGATATGAAACTTTGTCATGGATAAGACCAGAGACTGCATAAATGGTTAATGATTTAAGAACTCCAGAAAAGCAAGTACAAACACAGTCGCCAAAGCACGTGGTGCGTGCAATTAACTGTCAGTGGACGTTAAACTGCTCAAGTAGGTACTATTGCAGTTAAACTAGTTTCGCGTCCCCTTCGTCTCAGAGGTTGCATCAACTGTTCGTACCACTTTTAGATGGAGTGAGTGTGGAAAATGAGTGCAGTAGAGACTGGGAATTCAGAGACAAGGTCGACCCCTGTACTCTGCTCTAAGTTAGGGACAGCTCTCTCTATGACTGACCAACGTGAGTGCCATCTCGACAACGAACGTGAAGCAATTGTATTCTTCGACGTGTCAGCAGCATGTGTGTTCTGTGGCCCCTCTAGAGCAAGTGATTTCTGAATTTGCTCTACGAAACTTAGCTGGTTCTGCCAGCATAGGAACTGGCCACTTGCTGTACATCTAGTGAGCTCCAAACAATATTAATTTTATAAACCAGTAAAACAAATTCCTACTCTAGTGGATTTTGTTATGATTAACCAATTACAGTATGGCACGGGAAGGAAGGAGAGGATCTCTTCTAGTACACTGCAGATTTCCAACCCCGGCCAAAAGTCTTGCATGCAGACATGCAAAGGGAAACGTGCCTTCTGTGGTGTCACCGCCAGACACCACACTTGCTAGGTGGTAGCCTTTAGATCGGCCGCGGTCCGCTAGTATACGTCGGACCCGCGTGTCGCCACTGTCAGTGATTGCAGACCGAGCGCCGCCACGGCAGGTCTAGAGAGACTTCCTAGCACTCGCCCCAGTTGTACAGCCGACTTTGCTAGCGAAGCTACACTGACAAATACGCTCTCATTTGCCGAGACGATAGTTAGCATAACCTTCAGCTACGTCATTTGCTACGACCTAGCAAGGCGCCATTACGAGTTTATATTGAGATTATAAATCATGTATCAACAAGAGCGATGTTCTCCAATTATGGATTAAAGTTAAGTATTACATCAACTACGTACTTTATTTGCTACTATGCATTCCCTTAACTGTTCCAGACCTCACGCCAGTCAGCGTGTAATTAAACGCGTGCATTTCGGCCTCCTCTAGCAACACGGTGTTGGCTCTTCTGCCAACACAACACCTTCTACCGAAATAATGATTATGAATCCATGCACACTTTTACTCAGCTTAACATGAAAATTTCTATGCTGCATGATCACAGAAGCCAGTCCCACTGTCTCGTTCTTTATGTTTTTCATATCGCTTTCTGACCTCATGTCGCCATGGACGATTAGTTCTGGCGTCTATCACAATGCGGTTTAATGTAACTCAGGTCTCGCTGCTACGCGGCTGCTGCGTAGGAACATGACACCGTGACTTCTCTGTTTTATACCAGCTGGGGGCAGCTTTAGGCTCCGGTCCTATTTCTAAGTTAGCTAGTTAACTTCCTAGCTGTGAGCAAGCTAAAGAAATCCCAAACACTGCAGAAAATAACGTGTCACACCGCAATAAAACTAAAGCAGAAGAGGAAGTAATTAACTGTACATTTATTGGCCGTTGTGAATATTGTCTGCAGTTTTTAAGTGGCGTAAAGTAATCGACTATATTGACTACCGGGAAGTGCGTATTACGTTATAAAATAGTTTACAGTTTGGGCACAAACTGCCACATAACATCTTGCATCACAAAACCTTTGGGACACAAGTCGTAGTTCCATCCCTCACAGATTGGATATCAGTAGGGTGCGGTATTTAAGACAATGTTGAGTGGAGGCTGTACTTTTCCACTTTCCGTCATTGCACATACAGTTTTATCTTTTCACGCCATTCTCGAGCGTTTAGCTAGAAGAAAATGACATACGTATAAAATCGCCTGTATGTTCGCTCGATGTGGTACCGTTCTCCAAAATGAATATGGAAATGGTTCAAACGGCTCTGAGCACTATGGGACTTAGCTTCTGAGGCCATCAGTCCCCTAGAACTTAGAATTACTTAAACCTAACTAACCTAAGGACATCACACACATCCGTGCCGAGGCAGGATCAGAACCTGCGACCGTAGCGGTCGCGAGATTCCAGACTGTAGCGCCTAGAACCGTTCGGCCACCCAGGCCGGCTACGACACTTCATACAGAAAGAAATTTTAAAATAATATTATGGCTAGTAATAAAAATATACATGTTTATCTGTAAAACAAGTGAAATACTCACTTTTACACCATTGTGACCAATGAATGTTTTTTATGTTTGTTTCTATACAGTTCCTTTTTGAACTGAATGCAGATATTAAAACAGAGTTTTGCTTTTTAGTTTTGATGCTTGTTTCAAAGCCAGATGGTGTTAAGGTCAATAGTGCCTGAACTAAATCAATAGCTATACTATCATCCTTCATTAAACCATATCAAAATAAAAATGGCAGATTAGCCGAAATACTAAAAGTGTAGAGAAAGTAGCAAAAAATATTGAAGATCATCAAGTGGGGATGGTTGGTAGATTACAACCTTAACGATCAATCGGATTTTCCTCCCAACACATTTCATAAAGTATGCGTTGTCATTACCATCGCATAACTGCCTAGCATATAAGGCAATTTTCGACCTAATCCACTGGCATTAGTAAATCATGCACGTGGCTAAAAATGTTGCGTACTGATTTTCTTACATCAAAGGATGTAACTGCTCGTCAGATGACTGCACTTGTTTGTCACATTTGGTTTATGTGTATGAAACCCACTATTAGCTGAATCAAAACACAGCTATGTTATATGCTACTATAACTAACAACATGCAAGCTTATCTTTTAAGTTCCACATATTGGTAATTGAGGTATTGATGTCTTCTGCTCTTCCTCCGCTTTGTAATTAACTAGCTGAGTACCTGGCGTTACACGGGTTATGTATTTAATCCATATCTTCTATTAGTCCAGCTCTTCCTTCCCCCCTTCTTGGTCCATCTCCTGTTTCCCCTGTTCTCACCACCCCTCCGCCCCCACTCTCTGTCCACTCTCGCCCTCTCACCCCTCTCTCTGTCCATCTCCTCCTCTTCCCCTTCTCTGTCGATTTCCTCCTCCCCTTTGTTTATCTTCTCCTTATCTTTCTCTTCCTCCCCCTCTCTCTGTCTATCTCCTCCTCTTCCTTTTCTCCATTTACGTCCTCGTCTCCCCTCTTTCTGTCCATTTCCCCCTCCCCTATCTTTGCCCATCTCTTTCTCCTCCTATTTGTGTCTATTTCCTCCTTCCCCTTCACTGTCTGCCCACCTCCTCATCCTTCCTTCTCTCTCCACGTTACCCCAGTCAAGCCAGCACGAAGCTGGTGGTTCTTATCCATACAACATTCCTTTCCGTTATGTGACTAACGTATGTCCGAAATTTGATTATAGTTGTTCTAGCGGTTTAGGAGGAGCTTTTTACCCTTGAACATACACATATGTCAAATACATTTCACACACATTTAAAAAATTTCACGCGTATTTGTACACATATAATTTTCTAGACATGCAAATGAAATGTGTGGATCTAGCAAATTCTGCACAGCAGTTTCAGTTTCACGCAGATCAATGTATATGACGTCGTATCTGCTGAACTGCGAGCTGTACAATGATAATTTTGCAGGTACATCGAGTGATGTGTGTGCCTACTGTCTGTGAAATGTGTTGTGAAAAAAAGTTGGCACTAAAGAATTAATAAATTTAAATGTCGAGCAGTTTCTCTAGTATCTCAGTATTCACTGAATTCATATCTCCTGAACTATGGGTCGTAAAATGATGTAGTTTTGTATATACATTCAGCGACACATATGGATATCTTCGTTGATCCATTATGGATCGTGGGACGACGGCTTGCATGAATTTCTTGATGCAATAATTTACCAACAGCCTTATGATTTGTAGAGGTTTATTTTATTTTATGAACTTCTATGTGCTACCAGTTTCGGCATTACGTTGATGCCATCTTCGGGCCCCACACGACTATGACTTCTACAAATGATGCAGCTGTTAGTAAATTATTGCATAAAGAAACATATGGATATTGTCTGTGAAAATGTTGCGAACTGAATTACTAGCAATGAAGCCATGCATTTAGACGTTCTCCATGAGGGAAGAGTTTTCTGCGCATCTGAGTGTTTATGACGTGATATCTCCTGACCTAAGTGTCGTACAGTGATGTGATTTTTCTGGTAGATTCGGAGGTATGTGTCAATACTATGCAAAATGCGTCACGAGTACGGTTAGTAGTAAAGAAATCGTAAACTGAAACGCCATGCTTCATGTGGAAGTCTTACAGCATGACTAGCGAAAATGTAGCAAGCGATGAACCTTTTCCCTTCGTCGTTTCGTTGGTGCTGTCAGCGAGAAAAAAAATTTCGTAAGGGCTCGAAATTACGTTTAAAGATTGTTACAAGTCCTAACTACTTTCATTCTGAAAACTGAATGACTAAAGTATGGGTATTTTCGCGTCGTGTGCTACACTGCTGTTTCAACTCCACCCACTTCGTGGTTCTTACCCCACAGCGAATCTTTCCAAGCAGTAATTGATGTATGTACCATGTTAGGTTGAAATCGGTTTAATAACTTCAAAATTATAATAGATATTAAAAAATTTTGCAATCTGTGATAACTCAAAATTTTGTTTCCTCATTCATACACAACAATGTGTGCCCCTTAGTGGCATGGATAGTGTCTAGCACTAACTCCATTTTTGTCCACTTATGTGTCAAGATCTCCACGGCGACACGTTCAAATGCATTGCGGGTCCGTCCTTTCAAGACCTGTAGTGCTGTAAGCTTGCTTTGATACACCAGATCCTTTACAAAACCAGGCTAGTGGTTTGAGGCCAGTGTGTACGAAACAGGCCACAGGCTGATCATTCGCCTGTGGGTGCCCACAACTGATCAGATTTTCGAATTCGATAACAAGCAGAAAGAGACAGGATTAGTCACTTCCTCTATGCCAGTAATCAATGGCCTACCATTGGATCGGAAAATGAGCATCGAAAACAGTGTCTACACAGTCTCCAATCGTTTTGTAGTACCTTGTCTGAAATTAAAAGGCACAAGGACTCAAATAGAAGCATCACAAGTTTCCACAGGAACAAATATATATGTATTGTCTTCTCAGAGTCTGTCTTCATGTTACCCAACACTACCTCTAGGTAGCTCATGAACCAACGTTCTGATAAGAGATACCTGTCCAGCTAGCAAGTACTCGCCCATTAAATCGCTACCTTTTTCACAAAAGCCGGAGAATAATCATACTGATCACTCAGGATGACTGACGTTACACGTTCGGAAACTACATCTACATCTACATTTATACTTCGCAAGCCACCCAACGGTGTGTGGCGGAGGGCACTTTACGTGCCACTGTCATTACCTCCCTTTCCTGTTCCAGTCGCGTATGGTTCGCGGGAAGAACGACTGTCTGAAAGCCTCGTGGGCGCTCTAATCTCTCTAATTTTACATTCGTGATCTCCTAGAGAGGTATAAGTAGGGGGAAGCAATATATTCGATACCTCATCCAGAAACGCACCCTCTCGAAACCTGGTGAGCAAGCTACACCGCGATGCAGAGCGCCTCTCTTGCAGAGTCTGATACTTGAGTTTGTTAAACATCTCCGTAACGCTATCACGGTTACCAAATAACCCTGTGACGAAACGCGCCGCTCTTCTTTGGATCTTCTCTATCTCCTTCGTCAACCCGATCTGGTACGGATCCCACACTGATGAGCAATACTCAAGTATAGGTCGAACGAGTGTTTTGTAAGCCACCTGTTTTGTTGATGGACTACATTTTCTAAGAACTCTCCCAATGAATCTCAACCTGGTACCCGCCTTACCAACAAATAATTTTATATGATCATTCCACTTCAAATCGTTCCGCACGCATACTCCCAGATATTTTACAGAAGTAACTGCTACAAGTGTTTGTTCCGCTATCATATAATCATACAATAAAGGATCCTTCTTTCTATGTATTCGCAATACATTACATTTGTCTATGTTAAGGGTCAGTTGCCACTCCCTGCACCAAGTGCCTATCCGCTGCAGATCTTCCTGCATTTCGCTACTCGGTTACTCAGCTCGGCCCCGCGGTAACTGCCACTCCCGTCCTACCATCGCAAGGGCTGCCAGCTGCTTCTCGATTTCAAAAACTACAAATCCAAGAAATTATTTTAATATGCAGACCATGCAGACGGTCGGTCTCTATGGAAGAATACACTGATCAGCCAGAACATTATGATCCGGTGGTTATCTGTAGAAACCTATCCAAGCGAAAGCAGCGACACCTGGAGAGGATGACTGCTAGTCAGACATCCGCACGTTGCATGTACACTCAAGAGGCAAACAAACTTGTACACCTGTGTGGTGTAGGGCCCCCGCGAGCACGCAGCAGTGCACCAACACAACGTGGCATGGACTCGACTAATGTCTGAAGTAGCGGTGGAAAGGAACTGACACCATGAACCCTGCAGGGCTGTCCATAAATCCGTAAGAGTGCGAGACGGTGGAGATCTCTTCTGAACAGCACTTTTCAAGGCATCCCAGATATACTCAATAATGTCCACGTCTGCGGAGTTTGGCGGGCAGCGGAAGTGTTTTAACTCGCAAGTGTTCCTGGAGCCACACTGTAGCCACTGTGTAGCAATTCTGGACGTGTGGGGTGTCGCATTGTCCTGCTGGAATTGCCCGAGTCTGTCGGAATGCACAATGGACGTAAATGGATGCATGTGATCAGACAGGATGCTTACGTACGTGTCACCTGACAGAATTGGTATCTAGACCTGTCAGGGGTCCTATATCACTCCGACTGCACACCCCCACACCATTACAGGGCCTCCACCAGGTCGAACAGTGCCCATCTGACACGCAGGGTCCATGGATTCATGAGGTGGGCGTAGACGTCCATCCGCTCGATAAAATTTCAAACGCAACTCGTCCGACCAGGCAACATGTTTCCAGCCATCAACAATCCAATGTCGGCTATGACGTGCCCAGGCGAGGCGTAAAGTTTTGTGTCATGCAGTCATCAAGGGCACAATAGTGGGCCTTCGGCTCCACAAGACCATATCGATGATGTCTGTTGAACGGTTCGCACGCTGACACTTGTTGATACCCCAGTATTGAAATCGGCAGCAATTTGCAGAAGGGTTGCACTTGTGCCACTTTGAACGATTCCTCAGTTGTTCTTGCTGCCGTTCTTGCAGGAAGTTTCGACGGCCGCAGCAGTGTCGGAGATTTGATGTTTTACCGGGTTCCTGATATTCACGGTACACTCGTGAAATTCTGCTACGGGAAAAATCCTCATTTCATCGCTACATCGAAGATGCAGTGTCGATAGCTCGTGCGTCGACTGTAACACCACGTTCAAACTCACGTAAATCTTGATAAAGCACCATCGTAGCAGCAATAACCGATCTAACAACTGCACCAGACACTTGTTGTCTTGTACAGGCGTTGCCGATCGCAGCGCCGCAGTCTGCCTGTTAACATAACTTTGTATTTGAATACGAATGCCTACGAAGTGTGGCTAGAAAAAAACCGGACTAGTACTGGTGAAACAATAAAACGAATGCAATAAGGCTGAAAGTCGCGTGGCCTGTCACGTGACTCTCGCTCCGCCTACTGCTCGAGTTTCATCTGCCTCCTGCACTCAGTCTGCCCGTGGCGTCTGTTTTAAGTAGTTGACGTTTTGTCTGTGCGTCGGAAAATGTTGAGTGTACAGAAAGAACAGCGTGTTAACATCAAATTTTGTTTCAAACTAGGAAAATCTGCAAGTGAAACGTTTGTAATGTTACAACGAGTGTACGGCGATGATTGTTTATCGCGAACACAAGTGTTTGAGTGGTTTGAACGATTTAAAGATGGCCGCGAAGACACCAGTGATGACACTCGCACTGGCAGACCATTGTCAGCAAAAACTGATGCAAACATTGAAAAAAATCGGTAAACTTGTTCGACAAGATCGCCGTTTAACAATCAGAGCAGTGTCTGAGTTAACAGGAGTTGACAAGGAAAGTGTTAGACAGATTCTTCATGAAAGTTTCAACATGAACAAAGTGTGTTCAGAAATGGTTCCAAAGTGTCTCACAATTGAACAGAAGGAACGCCGAAGAATGTTCTGACATCCTGGAAAACATTGAAAATGATCCCACCTTCTTACAAAATGTTATTACTTGCGATGAATCGTGGTTTTTTACTTACGATCCCGAAACTAAACGCCAATCGATGCATTGGAAAACTCCTGGTTCACCACGACAAAAAAAAGCACAAATGTCAAAATCGAAATTCAAGGCAATGATGATTGTTTTTTTTTTTGACATCAAAGGGATTGTGCACATTGATTGGGTACCAGAGGGACAAACAGTGAATCATTACTACATTAGCGTCCTGGCTACCCTACGTTAGCGAGTACGGAGAAAACGGAACGATTTGTGGATCCTTCACCAAGACAATGCCCCAGCTCACAGTGCGTTGTCAGTGAAGACGTTTTTGGCAAAACACAACATTCCCATCTTAGATCATCCACCCTACTCACCTGATTTGGCCCCCTGTGACTGTTTTCTTTTCCCTAAAGTCAAGTCAGCTTTGAAAGGAACTAGATTTGAGACTGTTGAAGCAGTAAAAGAAAAAGCGACGGAAGTAATGTATGGACTTACCGAAAATGATCTGCAGCATTGCTATGAACACTGGAAAATTCGTATGGAGCGGTGTAGAGACCGAGGAGGAGAGTACATTGAAGGAGATAACATGAAATTGTAAATAAATGTTTTTTCCAGCATCAGTCCGGTTTTTTTCTAGCCGCACCTCGTATACCAGTTTCCCTGGCGCTTCAGTGTAGTATCAGTGAGCATGCTGCCTGTGTTTACAAAGAGGAAGGCGTGCGATCTGAGTTTGACCGAGGGGAAACTCGTTTCGATCCGGAAGCTCGGCCGAGTATTTCGGAAACTGCACGGCTTGTCCCGTGTTCGACGAGTGCTGTGGTGAGTTCTTCAACACGAGGAGAAACCAAAGTGAAACCACGTTGAGACGTCGCCTGCTTAGGGGCCGCCCCTCATTACACATAAATTTCGTACATTGGGCAGACTGGTAAAACTGGACAGGCGATGAATCGCGACGGAACTAACATCAGACTAATGATGGGCCTCTACAGCCGACGACCAACTTATGTATCAATTGTAACAGCACAACAATGGCAACTACGACGGAAGTGGGCACGCGACCATCCACACTGGACGTTGGCGCAGTGGCAGAGCGTTGCACGGTCTGATGTATCCCGATGTCTTCTTCATCATGCCGACGGGAATGCTCGAATACTTCGTCTTCCAGGGGAACGGCTCCTTGATACAGGGTGTTTCAAAAATGACCGGTATATTTGAAACGGCAATAAAAACTAAACGAGCAGCGATAGAAATACACCGTTTCTTGCAATATGCTTGGGACAACAGTACATTTTCAGGCGGACAAACTTTCGAAATGACAGTAGTTACAATTTTCAACAACAGATGACGCTACAAGTGATGTGAAAGTTATAGAAGACAACGCAGTCTGTGGGTGCACCATTCTGTACGTCGTCTTTCTGCTGTAAGCGTGTGCTGTTCACAACGTGCAAGTGTGCTGTGGACAACATGGTTTATTCCTTAGAACAGAGGATTTTTCTGGTGTTGGAATTCCACCGCCTAGAACACAGTGTTGTTGCAACAAGACGAAATTCTCAACGGAGGTTTAATGTAACCAAAGGAGCGAAAAGCGATACAATAAAGGATCTGTTTGAAAAATTTCAACGGACTGGGAACGTGACGGATGAACGTGCTGGAAAGGTAGGGCGACCGCGTACGGCAACCACAGAGGGCAACGCGCAGCTAGTGCAGCAGGTGATCCGACAGCGGCCTCGGGTTTCCGTTCGCCGTGTTGCAGCTGCGGTCCAAATGACGCCAACGTCCACGTATCGTCTCATCCGCCAGAGTTTACACCTCTATCCGTACAAAATTCAAACACGGCAACCCCTCAGCGCCGCTACCATTGCTGCACGAGAGACATTCGCTAACGATATAGTGCACAGGATTGATGACGGCGATATGCATGTGGGCAGCATTTGGTTTACTGACGAAGCTTATTTTTACCTGGACGGCTTCGTCAATAAACAGAACTGGCGAATATGGGGAACCGAAAAGCCCCATGTTGCAGTCCCATCGTCCCTGTGTCCTCAAAAAGTACTGGTCTGGGCCGCCATTTCTTCCAAAGGAATCATTGGCCCATTTTTCAGATCCGAAACGATTACTGCATCACGCTATCTGGACATTCTTCGTGAATTTGTGGCGGTACAATCTGCCTTAGACGACACTGCGAACACCTCGTAGTTTATGCAAGATGTTGCCCGGCCACATCGCACGGCCGACGTCTTTAATTTCCTGAATGAATATTTCGATGATCGTGTGATTGCTTTGGGCTATCCGAAACATACAGGAGGCGGCGTGGATTGGCCTCCCTATTCGCCAGACATGAACCCCTGTGACTTCTTTCTGTGGGGACACTTGAAAGACCAGGTGTACCGCCAGAATCCAGAAACAATTGAACAGCTGAAGCAGTACATCTCATCTGCATGTGAAGCCATTCCGCCAGACACGTTGTCAAAGGTTTCGGGTAATTTCATTCAGAGACTACGCCATATTATTGCTACGCATGGTGGATATGTGGAAAATATCGTACTATAGAGTTTCCCAGACCGCAGCGCCATCTGTTGTTGACAATTGTAACAACTGTAATTTCGAAAGTTTGTCTGCCTGAAAATGTACTGTTGTGCCAAGCATATTGCAACAAACGGTGTATTTCTATCGCTGCTCGTTTAGTTTTTATTACCGTTTCAAATATACTGGTCATTTTTGAAACACCCTGTACCTGTACTGGGGGATGGAGACGGTCCGGCGGCGGCTCCATTATGCTCTGGAGAATATTCATGTGTGCGTGAATGGGTTCAGTGAAGCTCGTGCAATGCACCTTGTCAGCCAAGGAGTATCTTACACTGGTTGCAGACCACGCACGCCATTTCATGACGATCATGTTCCCCGAAGGCAGTGACATATTTCAAAAAGATAGTGCCCCGTGTCACAAGGTTAGGGGAGCGATGGAGTGGTTCGAGGAATACAGTGGATAGTTGCGATTGGTACGCTGGCGCCCTAACCCGCAAGATATAAACCCGATCGGAATCTAGGACGTTACCACGTGGAGTCAGAGCTCATCTCCTCCACTCACCAAAATTTACCGGAATTAGGTGACTTGTATTGTGTAGATGAGGCGTCAACTCCCTCCAGTGACTTGCCAAGGCCTCGATGCTTCCATGCCACGATGCGTCACTGCTGTTATCCATGCCAAAGGTGGACCAGTTGGCTACTATTAATGTTCTGTCTGATCAGTGTGTAGGCTTATCCAATGATCGTCTCCCGCTAACGTTCACAGTACTTGCTGTAAAGTGCTGCTTATTGCGAAAACATTCCAAACTTCCATTTCCAGAAAGCCTCAAGTGTCACCAGCCATCCTGTGGAAACCACACGCCATTGAAAAACAGCAGGGACGCCACACATTAGAATTAAGGGATGACCAGCCCATTATCCCCAGGATGGAGAATCGTCTCCATCCCACAGAAAACCAGTGCTGGCTTTAACAACTGCAACCAGCGCTAGCGGCCTGATCTGTTAGAAGATCGACTGCAGAACTGAGATTCAGAATAACAAATCTTAATTGAATGTTGGAAAAGTGAAACAGGGGATAAATAAAAGTTCCTAAACAAATTTTTAGAATTTGGTGCTCCTGGCAAATCTGCCTCACGACGTGAAACGTGTAAACGGTGAAGAGTCTGTAGCATGTGTGAATAATTCACACCCCTTGTTGTAGCGAGACACTAAGGACTAGCGGGAATAAAAACCATTCAGTTTCAAGAAACAGTCTGATTGTGAATGACAGTATATTGTGTTTCTTGTGAGATATTTACAGATTAACAATTTTAGAACTTTTTCTGTTGCTTGTAGAACGAAACCTTGCTTTTTGTGAAATTTCACGATTATAGGCCAAAGGAAATTGCGCTTAGATAATGATGAATGGGTTTTCAAGTATCTACATATATGAAATGGTTGTGTCTTTAGATTGCATTGACTTAGAAGCTTACATTCATTACACTGTCAAGAGACTTAAGTGTGTGACATATATTTCAATTTGATACGTTCGTGACAAGAAGCTGGCGTAACAGCCAGACGGACAGAAAGACAGTTCGGTAACAATTTTTTCGTTTTGGTTTTTTGGGGCGCAAAACTGCTATGGTCATTAGCGGCCGGTCCGGAACTTAAGAAACAGTAAAAAACCGAAAATAGAAACCAGCAGCAATGGGAACGAAAGTCATAAAATTGTAGAAACTAAAAACAGAAGGAAGGCTTAAAAATCCTCTACAGAAGGGGTTGCTTGTCCCCAAAAAAAGCTTCAAATGACTGACGTCATTTCACTGTCACTAATAAACGCGAGAACGCGATCGGCTGAGCGCGTGTCATCTGCTAAAATCGACGATATATCAGGCGACAGCTGTAGACGGGAGCGTAACGGATTAAAATAGGGGTACTCAATTAAAAGGTGTCTTACCGTCCACAGCTGAGAGCAGTGGGGACAGAGTGGGGGAGGATCGCCGCTTAAAAGATGTCGATGGCTAAAAAGACAGTGCCCTATCCGGAGTCTAGTTAAAATTACCTCCTCCCGACGAGGCGTTCGGGAGGAAGAGGTCCAAGCACAAGGAAGAGCTTTCACGTCCCGCAATTTATTATGGGGAAGTGTCGACCAATGTGCGTGCCATAAAAGAACAACACGACGACATAAAACGCTCCGTAGATCGGCGAAGGGAAGCGATTGAATAGCTGGCCGAAGAAGAGAGACTGCAGCCTTGGCTGCTATATCGGCCGCCTCAATCCCATAGATACCAACGTGTCCCGGGAGCCAGAGGAACGCCACCGAGACGCCCCGCAGGTGGAGCAAGCGCAGACAGTCCTGAATCCGGTGGACCAGAGGGTGCACAGGGTAAAGAGCTTGGATACTGAGGAGAGAGCTGAGAGAATCTGAGCAGATAACGTACTGTTTCCGCGGATGGCGGCGGATGTAGTGGACAGCCTGGAGAACAGCGTAAAGCTCCGCAGTATAAACCGAACAATGGTCGGGAAGCCGAAAGTTATTTGGGGTGTCGCCAACAATATAGGCACTCCCTATACCTAACGATGTTTTCGATCCATCGGTGTAAATAAATGTGGCTTCCTTCATTTGTGCACATAGAGCAGCAAATGCCCGACGATAAACAAGTGAAGGGGTACCATCCTTGGGAAATCGACAAAGGTCACGGAGCAGTCAGATCCGGGGACGGAGCCAAGGCGGTGCTGTACCCCAAGTTGTCAAGAAGGTTTTAGGAAAGCGCAAGGAAAGAGAATGGAGCAGTTGACTGAAGCGGACTCCCGGTGGTAGTAGGGAGGAGGGGCGGCCTGCGTACCCTACCTCAAAGGAGGCGTCGAAAAAGATGTCATGGGCTGGATTAGCAGGCATGGAAGACAGATGGCTAGCATAATGACTCAGAAGGACTGCTCGCCGATTGGACAGCGGAGGTTCAGCAGTCTCAGTATAAAGGCTTTCCACAGGGCTGGTGTAAAAAGCTCCAGACACTAAACGTAATCCACGGTGGTGGATAGAGTCGAGACGCCGAAGAATAGACGGCCGAGCAGAGGAGTAGACTATGCTTCCATAGTCCAATTTCAAGCGCACTAAGGCGTGATAGAGGCGGAGAAGGACCACTCGGTCTGCTCCCCAGGAGGTACCATTCAGGACACGGAGGGTGTTGAGGGATCGCAGACAGCGAGCCGAAAGATAGGAAACGAGGGAGGACCAGCACAGTTTTCTGTCAAACAAATGACCCAAGAATTTAGCGAAGTCCGAAAACGGAAGGTTGACAGGTCCTAGATGTAAGGAGGGTGGAAGAAACTCCTTACGTCGCCAAAAATTAACACAAACGGTCTTACTGGGAGAAAAACGGAAGCCGGTTTCGACGCTCCAAGAATGGAGGCGATCGAGACATCCTTGAAGACGTCGTTCAAGAAGGCTGGTCCGTTGAGAGCTATAGTAGATCGCAAAATCGTCCACAAAGAGGGAGCCCGAGACATCAGGAAGGAGACAATCCATAATTGGATTGATGGCAATGGCAAACAGTACAACACTCAGCATGGAGCCCTGGGGTACCCCGTTTTCTTGGGAGAAAGTACGGGAGAGAGTAGTGTTCACCCGCACCGTAAATATGTGCTCTGCCATAAATTCGCGGAGAAAAAGGGGCAGCCGACGTCGAAAGCCCCAAGAGAATAGTGTGCGGAGGATGCCTGGCCTCCAACAGGTATCGTATGCTGTCTCCAGATATAAAAATATTGCTACTGTTTGGCGTTTCCGGAGAAAATTGTTCATGATGTAAGTGGAGAGAGCAACAAGATGGTCAACTGCAGAACGATGCTTTCGGAATCCGCATTGGGCAGGTGTTAAAAGACTGCGGGATTCCAGCCACCAAGCTAACGGTAATTCACCATACGCTCCAAAACCTTACAGACACTACTCGTGAGAGAAATGGGGCGCTAGCTAGAGGGGAGATGTTTGTCCTTTCCAGGTTTCGGAACAGGAACGACGATAGCTTCCCGCCATAGTCTGGGAAAAGTACTGTCGGTCCAAATTCGATTATAAAGGCGAAGGAGGTAACGCAGACTATGTGTAGATAAATGCAGCAACATTTGGACGTGGATACCATCCGGTCCTGGGGCGGAGGAGCGAGAAGAAGAGAGTGCATATTGGAGTTCCCACATGGAGAAAACAGTATTGTAGCTTTCGCGATTTTGAGAGGAGAAAGCAAGAGGTCGCACTTCCGCTGCACGTTTCTTCGGGAGAAACGCTGGCGGGTAATTTGAAGAGCTCGAAATCTCAGCAAAGTGCTGACCCAATGAGTTAGAAATTGCGACGGGGTCCACAAATGTATCATGCGTGACAGTGAGCCCAGGGACCGGGGAGAAACTAGGCACGCCTGAGAAACGTCGAAGCCGACTGCAAACTTCCGAGGAGGGAGTTAAGGTGTTAAATGAGCTAATAAAGAATTTCCCGCTTGCCTTCTTGCTATCGCGGATGACACGACGGCATCGCGCACGGAACTGCTTATAGCGGATACAGTTGGCCAAAGTAGGATGGTGGCGGAAAACGCGAAGAGCACGTCGCCGCTCACGTATTGCGTCACGGCATGCCTCGTTCCACCAAGGAACTGGGGGGCGCCGGGGCGATTCGGAGGTGCGGGGTATTGAACGTTCCGCAGCTGTAAGAATAACGTCTGTAATATGAGTGACCTTATCGTTGACGCTAGGAAAGTGACGGTCATCGAATGTCGCTAGAGACGAAAAAAGTGTCCAATCCACAATTCATCCCGATTGGCTCGAATGCAGCGGATATTCCAGTGGACAATAGACATAGGGTGAACAGAAAATGGAGGAAGGTGACCAAGGGTGCTGTCAACTCAACGACTGCTCAGAGCTAGCAACCGACAGCATGGAATGGCATTCAGCCGAAGGCAGAAGATCCTGATCCATAGGTTGTTCAGGAGCAGCTCCCGCCACCAGCGATCGGCCGGTTGATCGGCCGCCAGCATTGCGCCTCCGCGACACAGAAGACCGCCGAGGGCGGTTACTGCCAGGTGGTGCTGTAGATGGGACACGCCTTGGCGGAGAAGGACACAAACTTGGTTTCTTTGTAGCCTTCTTGGATATATGATGTTTAGATGAAGGAGGAACCGATGGTTGTGAAGTTGGTGTACGTAAAAATATCTTCACGAGTATGCTGTTTTTTCGAAGTCTTGGTGTCTGACTTTTGGGATCGAGATTTAGCAGAACCTGATGAAGGGTGAGCCATAGAGTGGGAAGGCGAAAGTGGTGAGGTTGAACGGGCGATCTTTGCGCTGGCCGATCTGACGATCGTGGCACTAAAGGTGAGGTGGCAAGTCTGCGTGGCCGCCTCCTTTGTTGGCCGGGGGGAAGCAAGGACAGTGCTGTATTTTCCTGTCTGAGGCACGGTGGGCTGTCGACTGGCGAATAATTTTCGAGCAGCAAAGGTCGACACCTTTTCCTTCACTCGCATTTCCTGGATGAGCTTTTCGTCCTTAAAAACGGGGAAATCTCGAGAGAAAGCAGCGTGGTCACCCATACAGTTGATGCAGCGAGGGGATGGTGGTGGACAAGCACCCTCATGGGCATCCTTGCCACACGTAACACATTTGGCCGGATTGGAACGGGACTGGCTGGTGTCATTTAACCGCTGACACCGCAAGCAACGCGTAGGGTTTGGGACGTAAGAGAGGACGGAAATTATCTCATAGCCTGCTTTGATTTTCGATGGGAGTTGAACTTTGTCAAATGTCAAGAAGACAGGGCGGGTTGGAATGATGTTCGTGTCAACCCTTTTTATAACTCTATGAACATCCGTTACGCCCTGGTCAGACAGGTAGTGCTGAATTTCTTCATCAGACAATCCATCGAGGGAGCGTGTATATACGACTCCACGCGAGGAATTTAAGGTACGGTGCGCTTCAACCCGGACAGGGAAGGTGTGGAGCAGTGAAGTACGCAGCAATTTTTGTGCCTTGAGGGCACTGACTGTTTCTAACAACAAGGTGCCATTCCGTAATGTGGAACAAGACTTTACAGGACCTGCAATTGCGTTGACACCTTTCTGAATAATGAAAGGGTTGACCGTGGAGAAGTCGTGACCTTCGTCAGACCGAGAAACAACAAGGAACTGTGGCAACGATGGAAGAACCGTCTGTGGCTGAGAATCAGTGAACTTACGCTTGTGAGCAGACATAGTGGAAGGTGAGGAAACCATTGCGGAAGAATCCCCCATGATTACCGGCGTTGGCGCGCTCCTCCCTTGTGGGGGCCCTCTCTGAGGGCACTCCCGCCTTAGGTGATTGTTCACACCACAGCTCACACCTCCCGACAAACGGAAGGAGGGACCAATCGGCACTTTCGGAAGGTATCAGCTCGGGTAATCACCCCTCCCTGGGCCTGGCCGTTACCAGGGGGTATGTACGTGTCCTACCTGTCTACCCGGGGCGGGGAATTACGCGTTACCCCGTCACCGGCTACGCACAAAAATGCGTGAGTCGGCCTTCAGACACGCACAGGGAGGAAGAAAGAGAAAGGGAAAGGAAAGAAGAGAGGTCTCAAACGCCGCAGTGGAGAAAAGGGTAAGGAGAAGAGGTAAGGAAAAGAGAAGGACAAAGGAAGGAAGAAGACATACAAGTAAAGAAGGCGAGGAATGCGTTACATTTACAAGCGTCCGTCTCCGGACGTAGGCACAAACCATACTCCCAGATGGGGAGAAAGGGAAGGAAAGAGCCAGAGGTGAGGGGAGGAGGGGCGAAGATGGGGGATGGGGAAGGATGCGGAAAGGGAAGGTATGCAGCCCGGAAAGAAAGGAAGGCCACATTAGCTCGGGGTCCCGTGCTCACTACGCACGTATCCACAAAAGAGTTGTGGACCCCCTGGGGGGGTCAGTAACAATTGAATCTTTTTTTTGTGTGTGATACAATTGCACACTATCACATTTCCGGATTATTTTCTTTAGTTGTAGTGTGAAACCTTGCTTCATTTTATTATTTTAGGTCAACGGGAAGTACACTATGGATTTCAATGAGTGAGTTTTCGGGTATAAAAGTGTGTTATGTAAATGGCCGTAACTTTCGACTGATTTGACTTAGAAGCTTCCATTTTTATATACCGCCAAGGGACCGTAGACCTTATTGCTCACCGTAAATTTCAACGTAAGTCTACCTGTTCCTGAGAAAAAGGTTTTTAACAGTTGAACAGACAGATGGACTAACGGACAATAAAATGAGCCTCTAATGGTTTTGTTTTCACTGATTGAAATATCCTCAGAAATGACGCCAGGGCCTGGGAACGATGACGAAAGCAGTCTAGAAAAGTTCAATCTCTTCAGAGACCTCAAGGACAGTTACTTCCACCGTGATGTTGTACGTAGAACCGCGACTCATATGTTAAGACAACGGATGACAGTTCACAGTCCATCGGTGACGCTGGACGTACAACTGTCAACGCCCCTCTCACTCCTCACGCATCTGTGAAAGACACAACAATGGTCGCCATGACGACAGTCCTTGGAACTGCAGACGTCGTCGCACTGTCGGCGTGTATACTTCCTTGCTGTAGACAAACCGGTTTTTTGACTCAAGGTAAGTGACGTGCTGTGACTCTGCATGCCAGAGTGAACAATATGTCCGTACTCTCGGGCGCTAGTTGCGTGAGGCCGTTATTGTCCCGAAGTAGAGTATGGCTTCCACAAACCTGTATATGCCATAGCGTCCCGACAACCCTGGGACCAACGCATGCTGAAATTTCGTCGACAATCCATCGAGGGAGCGTGTATATACGACTCCACGCGAGGAATTTAAAGTGTGGTGCGCTTCAACCCGGACAGGGTCGACACATCACGTTTCTGTCACTGTCAAAAACCTGATGGTAGGAGTTTTTCTTTCTTACACGACGCATGGTACTATCTTCTCACAAAGTACCAATAGTTAAATGCGATGCCTGAATGAGAAACACTGTGTAATCTTTCGTTATACACGGAATGTAAATAGCGATACTTCAACCTGTGCTGAATCTCTAATCGTTTCCAGGTATACGGGGTGAATCACCTTCAAATGGCACCGCATATATTGCGGAAATGAAATGTGCTAGTGATGTGCGGTTTTCACTGAATGGATTGGTAGTCAAGGGCTCGTATTGTTAGTCGATAAACATTGTAATAACACATAGTAAGTGTATTTTTATGCAAACATACCCTTTTTAATGGAACAGTGCCTTTTGACATCAACAAACTAAGAATAGGGTTCGTTAGAATGTTAATGGTGTTTGCTGCAAGAGAATAGTACGTGTCGTTTACGAGACGTCGTTTGTTGAAAAGTTCCCACGGTGACACTTGTTTCTCCCATACAGCCTTTGTAGTTGCCAGGTAAGACGTTCTATTTGCTTACAGTGCGCTTGTGTGTTCCTCGAGTGCATTATGACTTGCTACTCAGTTAGTGTGACAGCCCAAGTAGTAGGTCATCAGTCGACGATGGGATTGGCCAATGCAGAAAACGCCGACAGGCTCATGGAGTGTGGAGAGTGTAGGAAGAATAGTGTATGCGGAAAGAGGTCCCAAAAGACGTAAACCATCACGGCAATTCTTTATCAAACTCTTCAACTAGTTACATGAAAGTGGTAGTCAAATACGTAGTCAAAGTAACAGAAGTCACAACAGAAAATGGGGAATTAACATTCTTACTGCTGTTGCAGTTGATCCGCACAAAGAGTCCATCCCTATCGTATCTCTTTCCGTCAAGAGCTATATCGAAACGATTATGAGAATCGTGTTAACTTCTGTACATGGGCATTAAGACAGAATATGCCTGATGCATTTCGTATCTTGTTTAGTAACGAAGCCAAATTTACAAATCATGGTCAGATAAACCACCGAAACATGCACTATTAGTCTGTTGACTGTCGCCTCTGGTTTGGTCAGGTGGAATGTCACAGTCCATGTAGTGAAAACGTGTGGTGTGGGATGGTGAAGCATCAGCTCGCATGCCCGTTTTTCAGAGATGGAACAATGAACGCACACTGGTATCCCAGCGTCTTAATAGACCATCTTCCTCAGATGTTATAAGACGTTTCACTGCAGACTCGGAGGACCCTGCGATACCAACATTATGGTCGTCCAGTCCTTAATGCACGAAGTACTACTCCATGTGTTCACGAATTGTTTCCAAATCACTGGACTGAATGCAGAGTACCTGCACTTTTGAGCGGCCCATTCCACGGGTTTGACGCCTGGAGACTTTTCGTGTGGGGAAAGTTTGAAGACAGTGTCTACAAGGACGTATCAACTACACCCAATGATACGCAACGACGTATAACTGCAGCCTGCTCAGACATCTCCGCTGAAATGCTACCACGTGTGCAGCAGTCGTTCCGTACCAGACTGGAAGCGTCTATTGCCACTATCGGTGGTCATTTTGGGAAAAATCTGTGATGGTCAGTTGTCTCGTTACTGGTCAGAATACACATAACTAGTCTATGCACTTCTATGTTTTTAGTGTCTGTTAGGACAGGTACCGTACAAGTGTCGGTCAGGGAACTATCCAAGGTACGATACCTCGTAAACGACTCGCTCTAGAATCCTGTGCCGGCCGCTGTAGCAGAGCGATTCAAGGCGCTTCAGTCCGGAACCACCTGCTGCTACTGTGGCAGGTTCGAATCCTGCCTCGGGGATGGATGTGTGTGATGTCCTTAGTTTAATTATTTTCAGTTACTTCTAAGACTAGGGGACTGATGACCTCAGATTTTAAGTCCCATAGTGCTTGGTGCCATTTGAATAATTTAGAATCCTGCAACAAACGCCACTGACATTCTAGTTAGCCCTACTTCTAGTTCGTTAGTGTCAATAGGCATTATTCCATTTAGAAAAGTGCATGTTTGCACAAAAAACATACTTTCGAAGCATTATTACGAGTAATCCCAAAAGTAAGGTCTCTTTTTTTTATAAGTACATAGTCCTGTTTATTTCTACAATGGTTTACATCAGTTTACAGCTTGAACGTTTAGCTACACTCCTTGAAATTGAAATAAGAACACCGTGAATTCATTGTCCCAGGAAGGGGAAACTTTATTGACACATTCCTGGGGTCAGATACATCACATGATCACACTGAGTGAACCACAGGCACATAGACACAGGCAACAGAGCATGCACAATGTCGGCACTAGTACAGTGTATATCCACTTTCGCAGCAATGCAGGCTGCTATTCTCCCATGGAGACGATCGTAGAGATGCTGGATGTAGTCCTGTGGAACGGCTTGCCATGCCATTTCCACCTGGCGCCTCAGTTGGACCAGCGTTCGTGCTGGACGTGCAGACCGCGTGAGACGACGCTTCATCCAGTCCCAAACATGCTCAATGGGGGACAGATCCGGAGATCTTGCTGGCCAGGGTAGTTGACTTACACCTTCTAGAGCACGTTGGGTGGCACGGGATACATGCGGACGTGCATTGTCCTGTTGGAACAGTAAGTTCCCTTGCCGGTCTAAGAATGGTAGAACGATGGGTTCGATGACGGTTTGGATGTACCGTGCACTATTCAGTGTCCCCTCGGCCAGTGTAGGAGATCGCTCCCCACACCATGATGCCGGGTGTTGGCCCTGTGTGCCTCGGTCGTATGCAGTCCTGATTGTGGCGCTCACCTGCACGGCGCCAAACACGCATACGACCATCATTGGCACCAAGGCAGAAGCGACTCTCATCGCTCAAGACGACACGTCTCCATTCGTCCCTCCATTCACGCCTGTCGCGACACCACTGGAGGCGGGCTGCACGATGTTGGGGCGTGAGCGGAAGACGGCCTAACGGTGTGCGGGACCGTAACCCAGCTTCATGGAGACGGTTGCGAATGGTCCTCGCCGATACCCCAGGAGCAACAGTGTCCCTAATTTGCTGGGAAGTGGCGGTGCGGTCCCCTACGGCACTGCGTAGGATCCTACGGTCTTGGCGTGCATCCGTGCGTCGCTGCGGTCCGGTCCCAGGTCGACGGGCACGTGCACCTTCCGCCGACCACTGGCGACAACATCGATGTACTGTGGAGACCTCACGCCCCACGTGTTGAGCAATTCGGCGGTTCGTCCACCCGGCCTCCCGCATGCCCAATATACGCCCTCGCTCAAAGTCCGTCAACTGCACATACGGTTCACGTCCACGCGGTCGCGGCATGCTACCAATGTTAAAGACTGCGATGGAGCTCCGTATGCCACGGCAAACTGGCTGACACTGACGGCGGCGGTGCACAAATGCTGCGCAGCTAGCGCCATTCGACGGCCAACACCGCGGTTCCTGGTGTGTCCGCTGTGCCGTGGGTGTGATCATTGCTTGTACAGCCCTCTCGCAGTGTCCGGAGCAAGTATGGTGGGTCGACACACCGGTGTCAATGTGTTCTTTTTTCCATTTCCAGGAGTGTATTTTTCGACATAATCACGATTTCTGTCGATGCATTTTCGTAGACACTGTGGCAGTTTTTGTGTGCCCATGTCGTACCAGCACATCGCCATGAAGTTGAGAAAGTTATGAACCTATCACCTCGTCGTCGGAGCTGAATCGCTTTCCGGCCAAATGTTTTTTTAACCTAGGGAATAGGTGATAGTCACTGGGTGCAAAGTAAGGACTATAGGGTGGGTGGATGATATTGTTCTACTAAAACTGTTGCAGGAGAGCAACGGTTAGCCGAGCGATGCGTGGGCGAGCGTTTTCATGGAGAATGTGTACGCCCTTACTCAACATTCCTCTTCTCCGGTTCTGAACTGCCCGTTTGAATTTTTCAGACTCTCACAGTACTTAATTGTGGTTCCAGCGATTCAAATCCGACGACGACGTGAGAGAAGAGGTTCATAACTTTCTCAACAGCATGGTGGCGAGCTAGTATGACATGGGCACACAAAAACCGCCACAGACTCTACAAAAATGCATCGACAGAAATGGTGATTATGTCGAAAAATAGCTAAATGTTCAAGCTGTAAACTGATGTAACACATTGTAGAAATAAACAGGTCTATGTACTTATAAAAAGTAGGAGACCTTACTTTTGGATCACCATCGTGCAATATGTTACTTGTCTAACAATATGAGCCCCTGACTACCCACTCATTCTGTGAAAACCGCACATCAGTAGCACTTTCAATTTCCACAAAATATGGGGGTAAAATTTTAGGTGATTCATTCGTTGTAGTACATTTGACGGCAATCTACCATTCGTTATAAGCTGCTGCAGTGTTGCAGTTTTAATGGCCAGCTGTGTCTTTCACTGAGGGTGGGGTTTTCGGAGATATATTTTAATATCTAATAACGCTTTCCATTTGTCCAAAAAATATTTTAGTTACTCTAGAAGCAGTAATTTCTTTCTCCGATTATTCTAATGCTTTCAACAAATATGAAAAGATTTTTTTTAAATTCCAGTCTATCTTACAAAGTAATGTTGTCGTATTATCGTTTTCAGGCATTAGTGGCTATTCTCAGTTGTGAATACATAATAAATAACATATATAATCGAAAACTGAGTCAGACTGACTGCGTCACAATGAAGCTAGGGTACGTGGTGTGAATGGTAAAGCAAAAGACGGCGTACAATTTTGTGTGCAACGTAATGGAAATGGAGTAAATTTACTATTATTGGTTATGTTGATAACTAACCCAGTCTCATTCTGAACCCAGTCATAGTTCATCGACTGTTGTTTAGAAATACAGCACGTTCATTCAAAGAAATTAACATGATATAAGAAACAGTTCAAATGGTGCAAATGGCTCGGAGCACTATGGGACTTAACATCTGAGGTCATCAGTCCCCTAGAACTTAGAACTACTTAAACCTAACTAACCTAAGGACATCACACACATCCGTGCCTGAGACAGGATTCGAACCTGCGACCGTAGCAGCAGCGACTAACACAGTTTCCTGTCTTGGAGTTACAAGTGCTTTGGATATTTATTCAGTAATTTCCATGCAAAATGTAACATTTTACTCGTTAGAAACAAGTAAGAGGTATTCTGAGAGGCTTAAGCTGAGGGCAACGAGTATCATATAATCGCGGCTAGAGTGACATCTCATTAAGCAGGCCTGTCGCAATCGCCGAGAGCGCTTCTTGGAATCCCGAGATTACCTCGCTTTTAATTTACAGTTTCACCCAGTTCAGAGTGAGAAGAGAAGCCTCATTAATTCTCTCTTCCGAGAGATTAAACGAAGGATGTCTCTAGCAGCTAATCGCTTCACTGATAATTTATCAGAGTTTTAGACACGAGCTTGTGTCAGTCGTATCTGTCATCTTAGAGACTCCAGACGATCTACAAGGAAAAATGTGACATTAAATACCTACCAGGTATCGAAGTCTCGGTGTATTCAACAACAGCGTAGTTAAAATCCCATTATTATCTGACAAATAAACATTTTAAGTTTTAGTGCTGTCATGTTTCAGCTTTGTTCCAAACGACGATGTGCGCTTTTTTCTGGGTCTTGGAGCAAGGCCTCATGTAAATTTTTGTGCTGCATAATTCAAACAACGTTTTAAAGGTAGAAAACTTTAGTGACTGGCGAAAAAAAGAAAAAATATAGAGGGAGTCCCACAGCATTCAGCTTTGGGTTCACCTGTTCCTTCTTGAAATGCCTAGGCTAGCAGGACAGAGCTGATTAGGTTGTGGAAAGGGGCAAAAATGAGTTCCTGTAAGTTGCACTCAACATACAAAATTTATTCATCAACACACAACATTAGAAACAGAATGCAAAACACTCAAAGCTTTAATCGACCTCCTTTGATTAACTTTGGATCGGCTGAAGGACACATTCAAAATCCATGACACAAGGCTTAAGCAAAATTGAAATACCAGGTTGTTTTGGAGGTTCCATCCAAGCACATTTTCTAAATCTTCAATCTGCTGAAGGCCTTGGCAATTTAATTTTAATGGAACTAGACTGGAGGTCGCATATTAAGCAATAAGAGGAGTTTCAATCAAAAGGCAGAAGTTTCCAGAATGAGATGTGCGCTGATATGAAGCTTCCTGGCAGATTAAAACTGTGTGCTGGACCGAGACTCGAACTCGGGACCTTTTCCTTTCGCGGGCAAGTGCTCTACCAACTGAGCTACCCAAGCACGACTCACGCCCCGTCCTCACAGTTTTACTTATGCCAGTACCGCAGGAGAGCTTCTGTTAAGTTTGGAAGGTAGGAGATGAGGTACTGGCACAAGTAAAACAGTGAGGACAGGGCGTGAGTCGTGCTTGGGTAGCTCAGTTGGTAGGGCACTTGCCCGCGAAAGGCAAAGGTCCGGAGTTCGAGTTTCCGTCCGGCACACAGTTTTAATCTGCCAGGAAGTTTCAAAAGGCAGAAGGCCATATCTTAAAACATTTCATATAAAATAAAGAATAACAGTCTCGTGCCTTAAGGGCAAGACAAGGACATTAATTTAAGAGCTATTAATACTGGGCTGAAGGCCACATATGAACCAAATAACTGAAATCCAAACAGGGAAATTACTACATAACACACAAGGAACGGCACTCAGAATTTCCCAAAGGTCGGCCTGGAATTGTAACACTAAAGCCCGTTTAGGTGAGACAGGCAGCGTGTCCAATGACTTCCTAATATGGAGGCAACCCAACCGACTGACAGCCGACCGATCAATCAACCAAATCAGTTCCTCTCCACGCAACCAGCGGAACGACTACAAGATTTTAATACACGACAAACAGAATATTGGCGCCCACAACGACCAACAACACCTCAGCTATCGAACTACACACCGCACTGGACAGCAACAACATGACAAGGAAAATACACTGGCTAAAATTACGTCAACGACCAGGGCAGGTAACCGGAACGTCAACGGCCACAGAGCAGAAGATACCGCTGGTGAACTTCCATAATAGGGTATAAATTAAGTTAAATTTCACAGGAAGACGGTGTGATGTTACAAAATAAAAGTGATGTTGTTATTCAATGGAAAGTTGGAAATTGAGATTTAGCTTACTGTTTTATCAATCACAATTGGCGTAAGAATCATGGATTGACCATTGTCATAAAATATTGCATTATGAGATGTGAATAGCTTTTACTTGCAGTTTTGCGTGGCTTGAGGCAGTCACAACTAGCGTGCTATTGATTAAGAAATCGCATTATCATCTTTAATTACTTCATGATCGTAGATACGATCATACCCGGTTGTGAAGTTATTGTTATGACAAAACAATTTCCTAAGGGACCAGAAAGTTCTTAAGGGCGCAAAAACAACTGTAACATCACACAAAAGGGAAATTCAATATTAAAGCTGATGCAAGAAGACGATAAAACAGTTTTCTTTTTATCAATGTAACACGCACATTGGACTGCTGATCTTGGTGTCTGTAATATTAGCAAATTGCATAATTAAAATAAAAATAATACTGAGGAGATAATAGAAATGAGCACTGCTAAATGATTCAGTATTCCCAGAACAAATATTTATTATAACTAAAACATATATCGTACCTTAAGCTTAATACTACAATGACGGTAGATTTTTATGTCCGTGTCATGTCCATTGAGCGCTCTTTTATATAGCCATTGTCTTCTTTGAGTCGCTCGTGCGTCGTCACGGTAAGTTATAACAGTTCTTTACACTTCACTCAAACTTAGACATAACACGTTTATATACATTTAGTAAAAATTAGATCAGACTACCACAAATCTGCGTCCGTCTTACTCGAGAAAAACAGTACAAGTCTTTTTAGCGCTCAAGGCTTCATTTGTTCTCCAGCGAACAAAATAGTGAAGGATCGCATACCTATCCGTATTTTTCTGTTTATATTGCCGCCCAAAGACGACGAATTACATTATTTAGAAAATTCCACCGTCGCCATGCGACGCCTCATTATACATTAATCATTATTTATAAACAAGTATTTGCCTTCTGACTGAAAGTATTAACTACTCGTATTTGCTGTTTTAATGAAGTCAAAAATAGCGAATATCACAACGGCTGGAATCTTAGCCGAATTATATACACACACGTGTTGCTCACGGGAATGCCCCAAAAGCGACAACCAGAATCAAACGAAGAAATGTAAACAGTTCAGGCTCGATAATAAGTTAAGTGAGGACTCAACTTTCATGTCCAAGATCGGTGGGGCGACGAACTTCGTAGCACTCGCAAGCAGCACCTCACATTCCTACTGCGTGTGCACGCCGCCAGCGGCTCCAGCCTGACTCCACACGACGGGGGCTTCCTTGCTGCCCAACACCAACCAACCGACTGGACTGCTGGTCCGTCCGTGACAACTGCTCCGTCGCGACTGCACTGCTGCTGCGTCTCCGACTCACTCACTACCCGACACACGACGACTCGGAAATAGTACGTCGCTCCAGAGATGGCACGACAGAGCGCTTATCGATACGCCCCGCTGCTGCCACTCACTGGCAAGTATGGCAGGAAGTTAGTGACGCCAGTAAATGGAATAAGAAAACGACGCGGCACTACCGTAATGGAAGGTGACAAACAATTAATGGGATGAACACGAGCCGTGCACAGCTCACTTATATACAGGGTTATTACAAATGATTGAAGCGATTTCACAGCTCTCCATTAACTTTATTATTTGAGATATTTTCACAATGCTTTGCACACACATACAAAAACTCAAAAAGTTTTTATAGGCATTCACAAATGTTCGATATGTGCCCCTTTAGTGATTCGGCAGACATCAAGCCGATAATCAAGTTCCTCCCATACTCGGCGCAGCATGTCCCCATCAATGAGTTCGAAAGCATCGTTGATGCGAGCTCGCAGTTCTGGCACGTTTCTTGGTAGAGGAGGTTTAAACACTGAATCTTTCACATAACCCCACAGAAAGAAATCGCATGGGGTTAAGTCGGGAGGGCGTGGAAGCCATGACGAATTGCTGATCATGATCTCCACCACGACCGATCCACCGGTTTTCAAATCTCCTGTTTAAGAAATTCCGAACATCATGATGGAAGTGCGGTGGAGCACCATCCTGTTGAAAGATGAAGTCGGCGCTATCGGTCTCCAGTTGTGGCATGAGCCAAGCGTGAAACTTGCCCGCACGCATTCAACCGTTTCTTCGCTCACTGCAGGCCGACCCGTTGATTTCCCCTTACAGAGGCATCCAGAAGCTTTAAACTGCGCATACCATCGCCGAATGGAGTTAGCAGTTGGTGGATCTTTGTTGAACTTCGTCCTGAAGTGTCGTTGCACTGTTATGACTGACTGATGTGAGTGCATTTCAAGCATGAGATACGCTTTCTCGGCTCCTGTCGCCATTTTGTCTCACTGCGCTCTCGAGCGCTCTGGCGGCAGAAACCTGAAGTGCGGCTTCAGCCGAACAAAACTTTATGAGTTTTTCTACGTATCTGTAGTGTGTCGTGACCATACGTCAATGAATGGAGCTACAGTGAATTTATGAAATTGCTTCAATCATTTGTAATAGCCCTGTACGTCAATGACTTTGCACTTAACATGTAACAAGCAGAATGGGTACTTTTTGCAGACAGTACCTGTATTATAATAAATCTCATTAGAGAGAAAGCAACAGAAAAGATTATTACGATGTTTGTCAAAAAATTGTTAGTGGTTCTCTGAAAATGGGCTTCACCTTATTGCTTCGAAAACACACTATTTTTAATTCTTTACAATTAATAGTCATACTAACTGTTAATGTATCACATGAACAGGAGTTTGTATAGAAGTTGAAAGCTCCAAACTTTGGGATGTACATTTGCATGAAAACTTGAACTAGAAGGAACATATTACTGAGCGTCTCAAACGATTAAGTTCAACTACCTTTGCTCTTAGTATAATTGATAGTGTTGGCAACAAACGAATCAACTTCATTACCTTTCTTTTTGTGAGTCATTAGACTTCTTACTGGATCAATGCGACACGCCATGAATTCCAATCCTATGCCAACCTTAGAATAACACCTGCAATCTACGTCCTCAATTATTTACTGATTGTATTCCAATCTCAGCCCTCCTCTGCACGTAGTTTTTACCCTCTTTACCCTCCACAGCTCTGTCTAGTACCATGGAAGTCATTCCCTGGTGTGATAACAGATGTCGCATCATCCTGTCACTACTTCTTGTTAGTGTTTTCCACATATTTCTTTCCTCTCAGATTCTGTGGAGAACGTCCTAACTTCTTACCTTCTCAGTCGGCCTAATATTCCACATTCTTCTGTAGCTTCATATCTCGAAATGTTCGAATCTCTTCTGGTTTTCCCGCAGACCACGTTTCAGTATCATACAATGCTGTGCACCAAACGTACAATGTTAGGAATTTCTTCCTCAGATTAAGCCCTACGTTTGATGCTAGTAGAATGCCCTACCGTGCGTAATCGTCTTGTTGACATTTCCCCCAATGCTGTTAGAAATTCTGATGGAATTTTATTTTCCCCCTCTGTCATATCTGATCTTAAGTCATCCAAATTTCCTTTAATTTCTGACTGTAATATCGGATCCCCCATCTCTTTCCTACCAACGCCTGTTTCTTCTTCTATCACGTCATCAGACTCGTGTCTCCCCATTCATACATCCACTCCATAAATAACCATTATGGAATAATTTTATGGAGTAACACAACATTCGGTAAGGAAGGTTTGATTGCACAAAGGCGAGCAGTGAGAATAAAATATGTCTTGTTTACCCTCGATCATCATGTAAGTACCTCTTCAGGGAGTTAGCCGTCTTCAGCACACAGTACAGTACATACAGGGTTATTACAAAAGATTGAAGGGATTTCACAGCTTTACAATAACTTTACTATTTGAGATATTTTCACAATGCTTTGCACACATATACAAAAACTCAAAAAGTTTTTTTAGGCATTCACAAATGTTCGATATGTGCCCCTTTAGTGATTCGGCAGACATCAAGCCGATAATCAAGTTGCACCCACACTCGGCGCAGCATGTCCCCATCAATGAGTTCGAAAGCATCGTTGATGCGAGCTCGCAGTTCTAGCACGTTTCTTGGTAGAGGAGGTTTAAACACTAAATCTTTTCCATAACCCCACAGAAAGAAATCGCATGGGGCTAAGTCGGGTGAGCGTGGAGGCCATGACATGAATTGCTGATCATGATCTCCACCACGACCGATCCATCGGTTTTCAAATCTCCTGTTTAAGAAATGCCAAACATCATGATGGAAGTGCGGTGGAGCACCATACTGTTGAAAGATGAAGTCGGCGTTGTCGGTCTCCAGTTGTGGCATGAGCCAATTTTCCAGCATGTCCAGATACACGTGTCCTGTAACGTTTTTTTCGCAGAAGAAAAAGGGGCCGTAAACTTTAAACCGTGAGATTGCACAAAACACGTGAACTTTTGGTGAATTGCGAATTTTCTTCATGAATGCGTGAGGATTCTCTACCGCCCAGATTCGCACATTGTGTCTGTTCACTTCACCATTAAGAAAAAATGTTGCTTCATCACTGGAAACAAGTTTCGCACTGAACGCATCCTCTTCCATGAGCTGTTGCAACCGCGCCGAAAATTCAAAGCGTTTGACTTTGTCATCGGGCGGCAGGGCTTGTAGCAATTGTAAACGGTAAAGCTTCTGCTTTAGCCTTTTCCGTAAGATTTTCCAAACCGTCGGCTGCGGTACGTTTAGCTCCCTGCTTGCTTTATTCGTCGACTTCCGCGGGCTACGCGTGAAACTTGCCCGCACGCGTTCAACCGTTTCTTCGCTCACTGCAGGCCGACCCGTTGATTTACCCTTACAGAAGCATCCAGAAGCTTTAAACTGCGCATACCATCGCCGAATGGAGTTAGCAGTTGGTGGATCTTTGTTGAACTTCGTCCTGAAGTGTCGTTGCACTGTTATGACTGACTGATGTGAGTGCATTTCAAGCACGACATACGCTTTCTCGGCTCCTGTCGCCATTTTGTCTCATTGCTCTCTCGAGCGCTCTGGCGGCAGAAACCTGATCTGCGGCTTCAGTCGAACAAAACTTTATGAGTTTTTCTACGTATCTGTAGTTTGTCGTGACCATATGTCAATGAATGGATATACAGTTAATTTATGAAATCGCTTCAATCATTTGTAATAGCCCTGTACATTCATTGCCGTAAGTAATCCATCACGATTTGAACATAATAACGGTGTCAACACATGGAACACTAGAGGGAACGAATGACCTTTATTACCTATTACTTAACTTACCTAACAGTGACATCTCTGACACTAGCCTCCAAAGACATGGACGATGATGAGAGTAATTGCGATTTCGTCTCAGTGCAAAAAAAAAAAAAAAAAAAAAAAAAAATTCTATTTACTCAGAGCTGTGATTCGAAGGTCAAAGCTGCAGTTTGTATGCTGTCAACTGCGTGACGAGCCGGCAGCTACAATCATATATATGAAGGACTGCACGGAGTGTGAAAAATTCAGGAATGTCTTCTTGGCTCTATTCTGGCCACCTAATGTAATTCCCAGTTACATTAATTCCGCAGTTCGGGATCCGATGAGGTACTTAAAAGAGGAAACGAGTAATAGAAATATTTCATATAAGCACAAATTATGGTGTATGACAATGTGAAGGACAATAGTGACTGTTCATATTAGTTTGAGTTGAGGATTTTATATGGTTTCAAAGTACTTTCTACTGTCATTTATAGATGTTTCACAGGGCATGTGCCCACTGTTAAAAAACTGTGTTTGATAAAATTTATGTTGTTACACTTTGCACTTTTCCACGGACAATAAGTAATAATTTTGAAAAGAGAATCAAAAAGTAGTTTGCTAAGAAAACAGCTTAAAAGGAGTAAGAATAAGAAAGCAAAACGCCGTGCAGTGATTTATTTCAGTTTATGATTCTGAGGTGCAGCCAGAACAGAGTCAAGTTATGAGTTGCAAGAAAAGTATTTGTTGTGGGGCGTAAACGAACATTTTGATAGACATTTAGCGTTTCAGTTAGTGAAATTTCATGTAAATTCAACAGACGGGTTTTGTAACAGGGCATATTTACAATAAAATGGCTCTGAGCACTATGGGACTCAACTGCTGTGGTCATTAGTCCCCTAGAACTTAGAACTACTTAAACCTAACTAACCTAAGGACAGCACACAACATCCAGCCATCACGAGGCAGAGAAAATCCCTGACGCCGCCGGGAATCGAACCCGGGGCATATTTACACTGAGGAGATAAAAGTCGTATCTCCTACTATCGTGTCGGACCTGCTTTTGGCAGGCTTAGTGCAGCAACCAGATGTGCCGTGGACTCAACAAGTCGTTGGAAGCCCCTTCAGAAATATTGACTAATGTTGACGCTATAGCCGTCCATAACTGTCAAAGTGTCGACGGTGTAGTATTTTGTGCACGAACGGACCTCTCGGTTATGTACCATAAATATTCGGTGGGATTCATGCCGGTCGATTTGGGAGGTCACATCATTCGCTCGAACTGTCAAGAAACTTCTTCAAATCAATGGCGAACAGTTGCGGTCTGGTGACGTGGCGTATTAGCATTCATCGTTGTCTGGGAACATGAAGTCCAAGAATGCCTGTAAATGATTTCCAAGTAGCCGAACATCCAGACGACACGGTCCGCACAATTATGGAGCCACCTTCAGCTTGCTCAACGCCTTGCTGGTAACTTGAATCTACGGCCTCATGGCGTTTACGTCACACTCGAACCCTACCATCAACTTTTACCAACCGAAATCCTGACCAGGCAAGGGTTTTCCAGCTATCTAGGATCCAAACTGAGTCGTGGTGCCAGTTAGTTAGTAGGCTGGTCTGTCTGGCGCCACTAGCTCAAGGGTAGTATCGACTATCTGTCTTGCAGCCCTGTTGCCAACATCTATGAGGTAGAGTTGGTATCTGTGGGTTGAGTCCTCAGAACCACTTTGTTTGCCGATATATACATATATATATACGGGTTCGCTGGCCCGAGGGAGGGCGGACATGCCTCCGCTGTCAGCCCTCGTCCACCTTCTCCAGTTTGCCGATGACACCGCCTTCCTTGCCCTTGCCCCTGCCCTACAGCGCTCCCAACACCTTCTCCAATCCCATCTTGCCGGTTCACCGCTTGGTGGAACCAGTGGTTGCTCAAGGTCAATCCCTCCAAAACCCAGGTGATCATTGTAGGCAAAACCACCCCTTCCTTTCGCCTCCTTGATTTCTATCTCACCGCCTATGGCCGTCCTATCGCCCTCACTCCCACCCTTAAGTACCTTGGCGTCACCCTCGACCGTCGCCTCTCCTGGACTCCCCATCTCCGGACAATCCAAGCCAAGGCACATTCCCGCCTCCGTCTCCTCAAGTTCCTTTCCGGCCGTACGTGGGGTCTGGACCCCTCCACAATCCTCCACACCTATAAATCCCTCATCCGCCCTATCCTTTGTTACACCCATGCAGCCTGGATCTCCGCCCGCCTTTCCTTTTATAAATCCCTCCAAATCCTTGAACGCCATGCTCTCCGCCTTGCCTATCGCATGTCTTCCCTCCCCCACGCGGATCCAGTATGATCTCATCACCTTCCCCCACCTCCTCCTTTTCCTTGAAAGGATACGGATCCTGTACACCTCCCGTAAACTTGATCCTCCCCACCCGCTCGTCTCCCCGATCCTCTCCCACCCCCGCCCACTGCCGCGCCTGTATTCGCACGTCCCACCCGGTCTCCATCTCTCCACCCTCCTTACCCTCTCCCAAGGTGGCTTCCGCCAGCTCCTCCTCCCTCATAATGCCCTCCTCCCCTCCATCTACCCCTCCTACCAACTTTGATCCTCCCGCCCTCCTCCTGTGCTTGCTCCTCTGGGCACCCTCCCTCCCTTCTCTCCCTTTTCCCTCCCTCCTCCTTTTCTCCCCCCTCCTCCCCCGGGCTTCCCCTCCCCTGTCCCTCTCCTCCTGCCCTCGTCTCCTCGGCCATTGGCATCCATTCTCTCCCCTCTCCCCCACCTCACCCCTGTTCCCCTCTTGGCAGGTCCACGGACTCTCACACGCTAAGTGGAGATTCGCGCGCCGGAGATCACCGCCATCAGTGTTTCGTGTGTGCCGTCGTGTTTAGTGCTCAGTGTTCACCGTCACACTCCATCGTTCACCACTGCCATCGTCATCTTCAGTGTTTGTGAGTCGTCTCATCAGTTAGCAGTGTGGATTATCGACGAGTGTGAACGGCTCCGTGTTTGTCTCTATGTGTCTCCTGTTTTATTGCCCACCGTTCTGTCACTTATGTGTCTTCTCACTGTTTTTGCTCCTTGTATATTCTATGGCTGAAGAGCAGCGTAGTGTGCTGCTGACAGCCTGCCTTTTGTACAGGTTTAAAATAACAATAAAGTAAAAAAAAAAAACCGAGGGAGTGGGCACCAAGCTTGGGCATTGACGGTATCGTCGCGACAAAAGGTGGTCACGAGGTCCGACTGGCCGAAGCCACAGGCTACGGAAGGAGGGCCTGCGCGCAGTAAAGATACCGGAGTACTTCAAGGGGGTCAGTGTCGACTGTAAGCAGCAGGCCCACATCCCGTCGGTCGGTTGGCGACATACGTGTCGCACGACCGCTCGCGGCCTCGCTACCCCCTTCTATCTGGCTACCGTCGGCACCACTCAGCCGCAACTCACTGTAGATCCATGGAGCTGCTTACTGATATAGGGGAGTTTTTTTGTTGTTGTCATCAGCCTACTGACTGGTTTGATGCGGCCCGCCACGAATTCCTTTCCTGTGCTAAACTCTTCATCTCAGAGCACCACTTGCAACCTACGTCCTCAATTATTTGCTTGACGTATTCCAGTCTCTGTCTTCCTCTACAGTTTTTGCCCTCTACAGCTCCCTCTAGTACCATGGAAGTCATTCCCTCATGTCTTAGCAGATGTCCTATCATCCTGTCCCTTCTCCTTATCAGTGTTTTCCACATATTCCTTTCCTCTCCGATTCTGCGAAGAACCTCCTCATTCCTTACCTTATCAGTCCACCTAATTTTCAACATTCGTCTATAGCACCACATCTCAAATGCTTCGATTCTCTTCTATTCCGGTTTTCCCACAGTCCATGTTTTACTTCCATACAATGCTGTACTCCACACGTACATCCTCAGAAATTTCTTCCTCAAATATTAGTAGACCTCTCTTGGCCAGAAATGCCTTTTTTGCCATAGCGAGTCTGCTTTTGATGTCCTCCTTGCTCCGTCCGTCATTGGTTATTTTACTGCCTAGGTAGCAGAATTCCTTAACTTCATTGACTTCGTGACCATCAAACCTGATGTCAAGTTTCTCGCTGTTCTCATTTCTACTACTTCTCATTACCTTCGTCTTTCTCCGATTTACTCTCAAACCATACTGTGTATTCATTGGACTGTTCATTCCGTTCAGCAGATCATTTAATTCTTCTTCACTTTCACTCAGGATAGCAATGTCATCAGCGAATCGTATCATTGATATCCTTTCACCTTGTATTTGAATTCCACTCCTGAACCTTTCTTTTATATCCATCATTGATTCCTCGATGTACAGATTGAAGAGTAGGGGCGAAAGGCTACAGCCTTGTCTTACACCCTTCTTAATACGAGCACTTCATTCTTGATCGTCCACTCTTATTATTCCCTCTTGGTTGTTGTACATATTGTATATGACCCGTCTCTCCCTATAGCTTACCCCTACTTTTTTCAGAATCTCGAACAGCTTGCACCATTTTATATTGTCGAACGCATTTTCCAGGTCGACAAATCCTATGAAAGTGTCTTTATTTTTCTTTAGCCTTGCTTCCATTATTAGCCGTAACGTCAGAATTGCCTCTCTCGTCCCTTTACTTTTTCTAAAGCCAAACTGTTCGTCACCTAGCGCATTCTCAATTTTCTTTTCCATTCTTCTGTATATTATTCTTGTAAGCAGCTTCGATGCATGAGCTGTTAAGCTGATTGTGCGATAATTCTCGCACTTGTCAGCTCTTGCCGTCTTCGGAATTGTGTGGATGATGCTTTTCCGAAAGTCAGATGGTATATCGCCAGACTCATGTATTCTACAAACCAACGTGAATAGTCGTTTTGTTGCCACTTCCCCCAATGATTTTAGAAATTCTGATGGAATGTTATCTATCCCTTCTGCCTTATTTGACCGTAAGTCCTCCAAAGCTCTTTTAAATTCCGATTCTAATACAGGATCCCCTATCTCTTCTAAATCTACTCCTGTTTCTTCTTCTATCACATCAGACAGATTTTCACCCTCATAGAGGCTTTCAATGTATTCTTTCCACCTATCTGCTCTCTCCTCTGCATTTAACAGTGGAATTCCCGTTGCACTCTTAATGCTACCACCGTTGCTTGTAATGTGACCAAAGGTTGTTTTGACTTTCCTGTATGCTGAGTCTGTCCTACCGAAAATCATATCTTTTTCGATGTCTTCACATTTTTCCTGCAGCCATTTCGTCTTAGCTTCCCTGCACTTCCCATTTATTTCATTCCTCAGCGATTTGTATTTCTGTATTCCTGATTTTCCCGGAACATGTTTGTACTTCCTCCTTTCATCAATCAACTGAAGTATTTCTTCTGTTACCCATGGTTTCTTCGCAGCTACCTTCTTTGTACCTATGTTTTCCTTCCCAACTTCTGTGATGGCCCTCTTTAGAGATATCCATTCCTCTTCAACTGTACTGCCTACTGCGCTATTCCTTATTGCTGTACCTATAGCGTTAGAGAACTTCAAACGTATCTCGTCATTCCTTAGTACTTCCGTATCCCACTTCTTTGCGTATTCATTCTTCCTGACTAATGTCTTGAACTTCAGCCTACATTCTGCGAACCTCATGGTGATTGGTGTCATTGACTGCCCGACCTCCTAATTATTTTCTGGTTTGTACCCGTTCCTCAGAGTTTTACTCGGTCGGCTCTTAGGTCGTAAATATAGGACGTAGTTTGAACTAAGACACTGGTTGTCGTTTAAAAATTCATCCCATTACTATATTGTCTTTCACTATTAATTTCTGTTTTGTTCCCGACCCTCAGAGGTTTACTCGGTCGGCTTTTTGGTCGTAAATATAGACCGTAGTGTAGAACTAGACACTAGCTGTCGTTTGAAAACTCGTTCTGTTATTAAATTGTCCTTCCTTTCTAGTTTATACCCGATTAGAAATGTTTTAATGAATCACCTCCTCGTTGGAAATACAATCGGGAAAACTGGACCAAGGCACACGTTGCCGTTAAACAAACAGGGGTCTTGTGGTTAGATTTAGATGTTATCCGGTCAGTTCCTTGATTGTAATTGCATTTGAGATAATCTGAACTACCTGTTCAACTAAGCTGTTCGTTCCTCTCTTTGAAAAACCATGTCATTATTGGTGTATTTTTAACTGGATCTTGTGGTTCCGTCGAGTGATTTCTCTTTCTAATAAGTGCTCATACGTAATGTTTCAAAACGTTCCTTCAGAGCGGCCTTCATAACTGAAAGGAAATTTAACTTTTGACATATTAACAGCCAACTGTCACCAGGGCTTTAGCCAGAATAAGTTTGTCAAAAGGGACGGGTTCGCATCCAGTCGCTCGTTTGTTGCCCATTGAAATGAAAAGGTTGCTAGCTTTGAAGCATGCCTTAACATTGTCATAATTGTTTCATAATTTGTTTAACCTTTAGGTGCTCATCTTAATGCCGAACCTCTCGACATACAGTGTCCAAAGTGAAAAAGAAAAAAAAATGCTTCATCTGTTTGAGTAATTGAAGCAGTATTGTCATCAATATTACTTACATGTTTTCATGTGTTGCAGAAGGGCACTGAATAAGAAAAACTGTGTCCAGCGTGGTAGTAAACACCGCTGTTTCACCAGATAACGGGGAGGCTGCAGGTCCGGGCACTTGTAATTATTGTCCTGTGTAAGTAGGCTGTTTATGTTTTCTTATTGGCAACGTTACGTAGCGCTCTGTGTGCTAGTTTGCATTGTTGTCTGCCATTGTAGTGTTGGGCAGCTGGATGTGAACAGCGCGTAGCGTTGCGCAGTTGGAGGTGAGCCGCCAGCAGTGGTGGATGTGGGGAGAGAGATGGCGGAGTTTTGAAATTTGTAACACTGGATGTCATGAACTACTATATATTTTATGATGTTAAGGTAAATATATTGTTTGTTCTCTATTAACATCTTTCAATTGCTAACTATTCCTATCAGTAGTTAGTGCCTTCTGTAGTTTGAATCTTTTATTTAGCTGGCAGTAGTGGCGCTCGCTGTATTGCAGTAGCTTGACTAACGAAGATTTTTGGACACCAGTTCATCAAATTAAGTAACTTGTAAGTTACATTTCACTGCACACGTTTCTGTTGGTCATACTATATGGACAATATGTGAGAAGTAGGGACTGATAGTGTTTGCACGTGTGTTAATAATTCAGCGAGGGACTGGATAACAGCATTGCTGGTTCGAAGGACATTTCAAAAAAATTTTTGTGAGTGCACAAGTGGTGGTTCATGGACTTGCTATATTGTCCACAAGACTCTTCGATGGTGATTGTGGCACCTGCACAGTCGCAATAGGTGGTTGCTGGCTGTCTCTACAAGGACTACAGTGGGTCTGAATCTTTGATGACCTACCAATACCATTATTTCTACAAGGACTACAGTGGGTCTACACCTTTGCTGACCCAACAGTACCATTATTTCTACAAGGACTGCAGTGGGTCTGCACCTCTGGTGGCCCACTAATACCGTAATCTCTACCAGGACTACAGTGGGTCTGCTCTGTGATGACCTACCTACCAATATTCTTGAACTTGGACTGACTCTGCTGTGGGTTTGCTCTGTTGTGACCCATTACCTGTCTGCATGTCGAGAGTGAGCACTGTCTTTACGTTGGAAGGACAACACTACTTCTTCCAGACTGCATGGAAATCCACTATTTCCGTGTGCATTTTCTTTTACTGCTCAGACTTTGAGAAAAACACTGCCATTATACTGTGATGATCAGGACTGTCTTTATGGACTGTGAGAAAATTTTAGCTTTTGACCAACGTTGTATCAATAAGTGTGTGCATTTGATTTCTTTGTTATTGTAATTGTGAAAAATTTTTTAACAAATATGTATTGGCCAGTGCCCAAAACAATTTCTAAAATTTTTTGTGGGGAGCATGGGGGCTATGTAAGTGGGCTGTTTATGTTTTCTTATTGGCAACGTTACGTAGCGCTCTGTGTGCTAGTTTGCATTGTTGTCTGCCATTGTAGTGTTGGGCAGCTGGATGTGAACAGCGGGTAGCGTTGCGCAGTTGGAGGTGAGCCGCCAGCAGTGGTGGATGTGGGGAGAGAGATGGCGGAGTTTTGAAATTTGTAACACTGGATGTCATGAACTACTATATATATTATGATGTTAAGGTAAATACATTGTTTGTTCTCTATTAACATCTTTCAATTGCTAACTATGCCTATCAGTAGTTAGTGCCTTCTGTAGTTTGAATCTTTTATTTAGCTGGCAGTAGTGGCGCTCGCTGTATTGCAGTAGCTTGAGTAACGAAGATTTTTTTTGAGGTAAGTGATTTGTGAAAGGTACAGGTTAATGTTACTCAGGGCCATTCCTTTGTAGGGATTTCTGAAAGTCAGATTGCGTTGAGCTAAAAAAAAATATTGTGTGTCAGTTTAAGCACAGTCTTGTATAATTTTTCAAAGGGGACGTTTCACCTGTTGTCCTTGTTTTGATTTCTCATGTAAACACTTATTCATTTCATAAATTTGTTAATTTGTAAAGCAAACAAATTTATGATTACATATTGTTAAATAAACACGTTGTGAGGAAAGGAAGTTACTTCGGTGGGTCTCCCTTCCACGTTTTCCTTAATACCAGTAAAAACCAAGTCTCACAAACGATATGGCCATGAGCCCAGGAGAGGGTGCTGCAAGCGATGTCGTTTGTCTGCTACCAGAGCCCATCAACGCCAAATTTAGCCGCACTGTCCTAACGGACACGTTCGTCGTACGTCCCACAGTGATTTCTGCGGTTACTGCTTGTCTGTTAGCACTGACAAGTCTACGCAAACGCCGCTATTCTTCATCGATAAGTGAAGCCCTTCGGGCACTGCGTTGTCCTTGTTGAGAGGTAACGCCTGAAATGTGGTGTTCTCGGTACACTCCTGACACTGTGGATATCGGAATATTTATTTCGCTAACGATTTATGAAATGGAACTTCCCATGCGCCTTTTTCGAACTACCATTCCACGTTCAAAGCCTGGTAATTTCCATCGTGCAGCCATAATCAGGTAGAAAATATTTTCACATCAGTCACCTCAACACAACTGACAGCTCCGCCAAAAAAAAAAAAAAAGGAGAAGAGAGGCAGGATTCGAACCTGCGACCGTAGCGGTCGCGCAGTTCCGGACTGTAGCGCCAAGAACCGCTCGGCTACTCCGGCCGGCCAGCTCCACCAGTGCAGTGTACGCGAAATTACTGCCATCTGTATATGGGATGTCGCTATCTCATGACTTTTTGTCACATCATTGTAAAATACATAATACGAGTACACTGCTGGCCATTAAAATTGCTACACCAAGAAGAAATGCAGATGATAAACGGGTATTCATTGGACAAATATATTATACTAGAACTGACATGTGATTTCATTTTCACGCAATTTGCGTGCATAGATCGTGAGAAATCACTACCCAGAACAGCCACCTCTGGCCGTAATAACGGCACTGATAAGCCTCGGCATTGAGTCAAACAGCGCTTGGATGGCGTGTACAGGTACAGCTGCCCATACAGTTTCAACACGATAACACAGTTCATCAGGAGTAGTTAAAAAAAAAAAGGTTCAAATGGCTCTGAGCACTATGGGACGCAACTTCTCAGGTCATTAGTCCCCTAGAACTTAGAACTAGTTAAACCTAACTAACCTAAGGACATCACACACATCCATGCCCGAGGCAGGATTCGAACCTGCGACCGTAGCGGTCTCGCGGTTCCAGACTACAGAGCCTAGAACCGCACGGCCACTTCGGCCGGCATCAGGGGTAGTGACTGGCGTATTGTGACGAGACAGTTTCTCGGCCGCCATTGACCAGACGTTTTCAGTTGGTGAGAGATCTGGAGAATGTGCTGGCCACGGCAGCAGTAGAACATTTTCTGTATCCAGAAAGGCCCGTACAGTACCTGCAACATGCGGTCGTGCATTATCCTGCTGAAAGGTGGGGTTTCGCAGGGAACGAATGATGTATAGAGTCATAGGTCGTAGCACATCTGAAATGTAACGTCCACTCTTCAAAATGCCGTCAATGCGAACAAGAGGTGACCGAGACGTGTAACCAATGGCACCCCATACCATCACGCGACGTGATAGGCCAGTATGGCGATGACGAATACACGCTTCCAATGTACATTCACCGCAATGTCGCCAAACACGGATGCGACCATCATGATACTGTAAACAGAACTTGGATTCATCCAAAAAAATGACGTTTTGCCATTTGTGCACCCAGGTTCGTCGTTGAGTACACCATCACAGGCGCTCCTGTCTGTGACGCAGCGTGCAGCGTCAAGGGTAACCGCAGCCATGGCCTCCGAGCTGATACTTCGTGCTGCTGCAAACTTCGTCGAACTGTTCGTGCAGATGGCTGTTGTCTTGCAAACGTCCCCATCTGCTGACTCTGGGATCGACACGTGCCTACACGATCCGTTACAACCATACGGATAAGACGCCTGTCATCTCGACTGCTAGTCATACGAGGCCGTTGGGACCCAGCACGGGGTTTCGTATTGCCCTCCTGAACCCACAGTTTTCATATTCTGCTAACAGTCATTGGATCTCGACCAACGCGAGTCGCAGTGTCGCGATACGATAAACCGCAATCGCAATAGGCTACAATCCGGCCTTTATCAAAATCGGAAACGTGGTGGTACGTATTTCTCCTCTTTACACGAGGCATCACAACAACGTTTCACCAGGCACCGCCGGTCAACTGCTGTTTGTGTATGAGAAATATGTTGGAAACTTTCCTCATGTCAGCACGTTGTAGGTGTCGCCACCGGCGCCAACCTTGCGTGAATTCTCTGAAAAGCTAATCATTTGCATATCACAGCATCTTCCTGTCGGTTACATTTAACGTGTGTAGCACGTCATCTTCGTGGTGTAGCAATTGTAATGGCCAGTAGTGTAGTTAGTGATTCTGAATATCGATGTGAAATATTTTTTTGTGTCCAATTTAATTTAGTCGGATCGATACGACATTAATTAAAACCATATACCTAAAGAGTAATTTGCATAAATAAGCACCTGTTCTTAAGTGGGGTAGCTAGATCTGAGCCTCTAATCGGAATGTAGAAGTCAGACAATTTTCAGAATGTTTTCGAAAAATTCAGTTACACACACTTTTTGGACACTATTTACAATGTAAGAGGCAACTTTAAAACGTCTGCAGCCCATGTACTCCAGTTCGTTACTGTATGTGCATGTGATATTCCCATCTTATTTTTTATGGAGGAGCTTTATTCTCATCTACAGTTTTTCTCTTGGTATCTGACATGAGATTGTATCGATAAATGGTGTGATACTGTATGTGGTGGACTTTTGATTTTTAAATTGTTATTGATTCGCTTTGCTTCTCTGCGTCTTATTAATAATTTATAATTTTATTGTTAATGGTTTCAAAGTTTTAAACATTTCTGTACAGCTCTGTGATATGGATGTCATTTCGAAGTGCACCTTGTAAGATGGTGATGTGTAGAAATGTGTAAAAACAATATTCACTAATTCCGATCTTACTACTAAGCTTTGTACACATAAGATGACAAAAATGAAACATCCCTGTAAAATAGGAGCAACTGAAGCCATGTAATAATTTTGGTAAAGTTTTTAAACAATGAGTGTGTAACGCATAAATACAGAGCTTTCGTAGGAAGTTCACAGCGTAGAAATGCAGTAATGCTACGTCACTAAGAGATTATTACTTCTTACCAATCCACAAAAAAAAAATTCCGCAATAAAATCCTAAATATTGCGACACCATCGGTTTCTCAGGAGCAATGCACTTGATCTTAACAACTGAATAATTCCAAATGGTTCAAATGGCTCTAAGCACTATAGGACTTAACATCTGAGGTCATCAGTCCCCTAGACTTAGAACTACTTAAACCTAACTAACCGAAGGACATCACAGACATCCATGCCCGAGGCAGGATTCGAACCTGCGACTCTAGCAACAGCGCGGTTCCGGACTGAAGCGCCTAGAACCGCTCGGCCACAGCGGCCGTCCTAAATACGTCGAAATAAAAAGAGAGCCCAGTTACAATTACATTGTGCTATTTATTTATATTGCAAATCTCTTTTCCGAAATCATAAAACTTGAAATGGGGTAAGTCTAAACCGGACAGCGGCTCCTACAGGGAGATCTGATTGTGACTGGAAATTCCCTCTAGGTCAGGGGCGGGCAAACGCTGCACGCCGCTCATGAGCACACAGCGCTGCACGTGTGCTGCTCGCGTGCAATCGTCGAACGGGGCAGTGCCGACAGCCTGCAGGTTGCGGCAGTGTAGTACCAGGCTAAGCTGCGGACGTTGAAGCGAAGCGACCACTACGTAGTGAACGTTGTATTTCAATAACCGGAAAAGGCAGAGTGAATCAAGGAAACGGAGAATTGGAGATTTGCTATCTTTTAAAAAGGAATGGGAGAATCATTTGTTCTCTGTGGAAAAACGTGAAAATTGGAAATGTATAATATGTGACAGTATTGTCGCTGGTGAGCGGAAGTTTAATATTGAACGCCATTATAATTAATTTCAGTATGTTGCCGTTCTTAGTGCAATAAAAGAGGAATTTCTCAAGCGATTTGGGGATATATCTTACTTATCCCAAGGTTTTGAATAGTTCTCGAGAGAATCTGGTTTCTGTAGATGATATTCATCTCAGTTTGCAAATGGAATTAATAGATCTACAGTGTAATTCTCGTCTGAGAGACAAGTTCCTTTTGGCAAGACGTGTAATAGATTTTTATCAGACTTTTCACAGCAAGAGTTTCCTCGTCTCCATCGTGAAGCCATGAAGATAGTCAATGTTGGGCTCGACATACTTTTGTGAGAGATTTTTTTCTGTTATAAAAATTAATAAGTCTCAGTTAAGAGCAAACATCAGTAACGAAAATTTACGTAACTGTTTGCGTTTGTCTGTATGTAGAAATTTTGTTCCAGACATTAAACGTATTGTAAACTCCACCTGTGATAATTAAATAAAACGTATCGTAGGTAATAGGTACTCTTTCAAACCATGATTTCTGTAAAGCACTCCTACTAACCTTATTCCTTCATTTAATAATGCAGACCAGGAAACAAAACGCATTACAGAGGAAGAATCGGAGAGACGGTATGGTGGGGAGGGGTGAGAAGCGGGTGGCCAGCTTGCCCCTGTGTGCACCTAGAACACCTGTTAACTGCACACGTGCATGTGCACAGCACACGTGCAGAATTCCTGCCCGCCCCTGCTCTAGGTCAACCCTTTCTCATCGCTGCTGTCACCTGGCGTGCAGTGTCGTTTAATTAAACAGAGATTTCCTGAACGTGTCAGCGGCGTTCCGCTACATCACGATAGTTCTGAGAACTGGTGTCAGTGTGGACATCTGTCAGTCTCTGATAGTGTCGTTGAAAAACGGGCGACACGTGTCAGCGCGAACACGCGTTTCACCTGCAGCACACACCCTGACATATCTTTCGTGTATGTCATGTCATGTCGTCACCTATGCCGGTAATCTGACCTTTGTAAAGAGTATTTGCCTTCCGCGTTTCCTAGCACCATGGAATTTTTCCCTGACATCTTAACCCATGCCCTGTCATCCGGCCTTTTCGCTACTCACGAAGGAAACACGTCAAGTGACGTAAATTTCACACAGTGGGAGAGGTGTCAAAATAAACGAAAGCGTGTTACGGCTTATAAGTAGATACTCGATCGTTTCTGACAAAATGACAGACAAAGTTTTTGTGGTGCTTTATGTGTCCTTCAGCGGGAAAAAATTTCAACCGATGGGGCGACAGAGTGGTTAGCCTTTCGGCTTCACGTTTCTGCCTCCCGTATTCGAAACCTACTTTAACGTAGGTTTTCGTTTCTCTGCCCATGTCCGTAGAAGATGATTCAACGAATGCTTTTCAGTGCATAATGAAATAGCGTTGTCCTTATTCGCCTACTAAATGTATGTCTGGCGAATGAATTAAGAAAAATCTAATCAAAAAAATTAAAAATGGATGAGAAAATTATTTGATACTGTTACTGGTAAAAGACATATAATATTGATTCATAATCAATTGGAGATGTGTGGTTTGCAGCGAAATTCTACCCGATGCGTGAAATCTTCAGCAATGTTAACGAAGTTGTACCCTACGCGTAAAATCTTCAGCAATGATAACGAGGGCCGGCCGGGGTGGCCGAGCGGTTCTAGGCGCTACAGTCTGGAGCCGCGCGACCGCTACGGTCGCAGGTTCGAATCCTGCCTCGGGTATGGATGTGTGTGATGTCCTTAGTCCCATAGTGCTCAGAGCCATTTGAACCAATGATAACGAGGTCTCTTTCCCGAGTGACATTCATACAAGGAAATGTCACCGTGGGAAACATGCCTTTAACACGATGCTCGTGATTTTCGGAATTTCTATGTTTCTACCATCGGTATCATCCAAGGGAATGCACCGGATCTTCCTGAAGAACAAACACTAGAATTAATGTAAGTATTGACAGAAAAATGAAATATAACAATACGAGAATTTAAACACTTGGAAATGGAAACACATACATTATAAATTTATGACATATACAGCAAAACTCAGCTGTCGTTTTACTATTACTATATCGCCGCTGCATCCCCTAACTTGATAAGGAATGTTCCTGTAGTAGCCTTCTGTGGAAATGGGTAGACAGATGAAAAAAATCGAAACAATAAACAGGTTTGGAACGAAAGCTTGAGAAATGAGAAGCCGCTATGCTAACCATTGCGCCCACAGTTACGTTGATGTTATCTCCTGCTACAAAAGTACTTAAATTACGTCAAACACTTTGACCGTCGGTTTCTCAGAAACGTTCGAGTAGCTACAGATTATCCGAGACATGTTTTCCCTTATTCTGGTTCCTCTTCCATGGAGCAAAGTTTATGATAGACCGGGTTATGGTGCCTGCTGAGTACCTCTCGTCAGTGTTTTGTGCATACACGTTTCCTCGCCGATTATGCAAACCTATTCATTTATTATGAGACCACCATTATCAGTGCACTGAATTTTCCGTATCCTTCCTTAGCATCCCAACTGAAACGCTTCGGCAGTCTTCTTTGCCGATTTTCCCACCGTCTATGACTTCCCTGTCATGTTGTGCTCCAGACGTACTCTCTCAGAAATTTCTTGCTCAAGTTAGTGTTCAATTTTACAGTCGTAAACTTATATCAGCGAGAAACACCTTTTCGGCTCTGCTAGTGTGCTTCTGATATTCTCCTTGCCTTGTCCGTTGTGCATTTTTTGCTTGCAAGGTAACGAATTCTTCATTTTCTCTATTACATGGGTCCAGAATTTGATAACGCCACATCTGCTCCGCGGGACGTTTTGAAAGGTGAGAAGCCAAGGGAATTCTGCGCACGGGTTTCTGAAACCTGGATTTCCTGAGCTGCGGATTGGTAAACGCCCCAGTCCTGCGTAACGGTAAGCTCTGGACAGCATTTCAGTGAGTACCATATTGGACGGCGGTGGAGCGTCGTCTGTCACTAGGATCTTGGCTTAACCACTTGGGTCACAAAGTCGGGAAAAAAAACCTGTCTTTAGGTGTGTTGCGGACCTTTGAGATGCATGGCTGATAAGGCGGGACTGTCGTTGGCGGCCTACCTCTGGGAAATCTGTACCAACTCAGTTGCATTTGGCTAACTCTGAGGCAGTCGCGGTGTATGAATGATTTTCTAGCGTCTCGTAGCAGCGAAATGCCCCACAAATAACAAGTTTCAAGCTGCCAGTGGGCCACTGGAGAATTTTCCTACCCACGCCACAAATCAGGATTGCTACTGAGGCTCCTGCTACCAGCGTCATAAAGAAACAGAGGGTTGAGTGGTACGGATACATAAAGAGAATCGACAGCGAAAGACCTGCCAAAGAGTATTTCAACCTAAACCTCGCAGGAAGAGGACAACGGGGAAGATCAAGAAAACAGTGGATAGACACTGGAAGATCATATGTAGAGGAGGAAGGACACAAATGGGAAGTCGTCCTGAAACAGAAGATGTATGAAGACATAAGGAGATGGCGAGCGCTTGTACACCACACCCGCGAAACTCCAGTTTGAAAAGGATGATGATGATGATGATGATAATGATAACCACAAAGAATGTGAACAAGCCACATAATGGATCTATTTAAATGATGAACAGTAACAGAACAATGCGATTGCAAAATAATGTATTCACTGTTATAAAGGAAAACGAAGTAACTTTCGATAGAATGGCCCCATTCTGATGTGTAGAAGGAGCTGATGGGGTTTTTATTAAAATTAACGGAATGGTACTCTCCTAGTAGAAATAATGACATGTAGAGAATTGTGTAAATACATAAACCAAAAAACTGCGAAATATCTTACATTTGTTGAAATGCACAATACCCTCAATTACAGCAAAAGCATCGTGTCAAATAGTGGTCTTATGGATGTGGAGCCCAATGACCTTTCCGAATGGAAAAGCGAAGGTAAACAAAGATTAAATTGGTGGATAGTGAATTAGAAAAAAACGCATACGTTGATGTTAAACTGTAAGTCACAAGGATTACCTGAATTCGTAAAGCCCAATCGAATGTCCCAAACCCGATGCCATACTTTCAGTGTCAGAGATTTGGTCATCCGGTTCCAGCAAGCAGAGCAAAGCCAAACTGTGGAAAATGTTGTTTCGACGCTTATCATACAGACTCACCGTGCACTTTTCCACCATGTTGTGCCAGTTGTCCAGGCACACATCGAGTCTGGTCAGTTGAATTCTCCATGTACAGGAACAGAAGACTCAAGAGCGTAGGATCACAAGGAAACTACCGTACGGAGACGAAAAAGATTTTCATAGCTACGCAACCTACCTCGCTCGCTATCATCGTAAAGCAACCAGACGCGAAGGCAAAGGCCTCAACGCAAACGCTCAGCGCGGATGCCAGCTTGTGCTTGTAGCTGCACCTATAAAGGCGCTGCTACATTTACGAGCTTGGCTAATAATCTAGCGTTGGCCAAAAGAAAAAGCAGGTGAATTTCGCGCAAAGAGTTAAGTCCAGGTACACATATACAGGGTTATTACAAATGATTGAAGCGATTTCACAGCTCTACAATAACTTTATTATTTGAGATATTTTCAAAATGCTTTGCACACACATACAAAAACTCAAAAAGTTTTTTTAGGCATTCACAAATGTTCGATATGTGCCCCTTTAGTGATTCGGCAGACATCAAGCCGATAATCAAGTTCCTCCCACACTCGGCGCAGCATGTCCCCATCAATGAGTTCGAAAGCATCGTTGATGCGAGCTCGCAGTTCTGGCACGTTTCTTGGTAGAGGAGGTTTAAACACTGAATCTTTCACATAACCCCACAGAAAGAAATCGCATGGGGTTAAGTCAAGAGAGCGTAGAGGCCATGACATGAATTGCTGATTATGATCTCCACCACGACCGATCCATCGGTTTTCCAATCTCCTATTTAAGAATTGCCGAACATCATGATGGAAGTGCGGTGGAGCACCATCCTGTTGAAAGATGAAATCGGTGCTGTCGGTCTCCAGTTGAGGCATGAGCCAATTTTCCGCGGGCTATGCGTGAAACTTGCCGCAGGCGTTCAACCGTTTCTTCGCTCACTGCAGGACGACCCGTTGATTTCCCCTTACAGAGGCATCCAGAAGCTTTAAACTGCGCATACCGTCGCCGAATGGAGTTAGCAGTTGGTAGATCTTTGTTGAACTTCGTCCTGAAGTGTCGTTGCACTGTTATGACTGACTGATGTGAGTGCATTTCAAGCACGACATACGCTTTCTCGGCTCCTGTCACATTTTGTCTCACTGCGCTCTCGAGCGCTCTGACGGCAGAAACCTAAAGTGCGGCTTCAGCCGAACAAAACTTTATGAGTTTCTCTACGTATCTGTAGTGTGTCGTGACCGTATGTCAATGAATGGAGCTACAGTGAATTTATGAAATCGCTTCAATCATTTGTAATAGCCCTGTATAATTTTACCACCCTCCCAGCAGGAAGGAAAAACAATGAGAAAAAGAAATTAACGTAGAAAGCACAATGTCAGACTCTCGCACCGTAGGGCTCCAGTTACTTCTGCTTGGGAAGGGTATGTGAAGCACATAGGAATAAATTTTGACGATCCAAAAAGTTCTCCCACCGCTCCTCCCAACATTTTAACTCCCCTCCTAACAATACTCGCCGACGGTTAAACACCATGGCTATAATTGCTCCCATCTTTCAGTCAGTGGAATGTCAACGATTAGTGGGCCTATTTTTAGAAATTAAACAGCTGTTACAGTGAAAGGAAGTGTATGAATTACAATTACGCTACCTCGATCATGATTACGAAGAGGGTGCCTTGGATGGAATGCCAGATAATAAGAAGATAATTTAATGAAGATTATACTGATACAACATAATAAAGCATAAATCAGGATATCTTGAACATGACCAGGATTTGATCATGTTATTCTCGTTAGGTTCGAGTCCTACTGGGCTTGTGTAAGATATGTGACTCTCTACGACTAAATTGGTCAAATAAAGACATTAATGTTTGAGATATGTACAATGAAGAACTATAAGATTACCTCACAAGCTCACTTATATGCACTAATCCATCTAATAACACAATATAAGTTATCATAAATTGGTTTCATCACGTTGGTGGAACAGACTAAACAAATGGTAATGGGTCAAGTTTCAGTTCATGAGTGGCATCAACAAAACATGGGTAGGGTAATTGTAGATAATGACAGTTTATTTATTCTTAAAATATGAGGTTCCTATAAATATTCACAATAGAGATACGGAAACGTCTTAAAAGCATAAACACACTGTTAACGAGACTAGTAGTGCAAAATTAATTAAAATTATTTCTTAACTTAGTTAATGAGACATGAGTACGGTCGGGATGGTATTACAGAAATTGTTAACCTCATGTAAATGGGGGATATGGAAGATTGTACGAGACACATGCGTCAGGAGTAATTCGCGCTGTCTGTACGTAAACATAGAAAATGATGTAGTAAATAACGGATAAGAGACCTCGCAACCTTTTCGTATAAGATCCAGCCGGAGTTAAATGGACGACCCAACATTCTCAGTCAAATCAAAACAAAACATCCGTCAAAGAAACGGTGCTCAAGTAAAAAAATCGGCAGAACGGCAGAGTCGATCACCCCAGATAGCAAGGGATCCTACAGTAAAAAGTTAACTGATCCGGCCTGAAAACAGAAGTGTGAAAATGTGGACTCAGAATGAGGGCGATTAAAAAAACGGGAATATAATTGGTTAAGCTCACCACTCGGAGCGCACCTTAATGCGGAACGAACTCCTGTGGCAGCAGCATAGGAGTGTGAAGTGGGGGGGTGGTAGGAGGGGGTGAGATATACAGGTATGCCTGTCTTTGTTCCGGCTACGTGACTACTGAATTTCATATTCTGGTAAGTTCCTTAACATCACCCCTCTTCCATTTTTCAACGACATTCGTTTAGTCTGTATCCCTTTTCCCCTCAACTTGTCTTTATTGTCCACTAATTATTTTTATTTTAGATTTCCTACTTTTGTAGTGGATTTTACCTGATGTGGTTTTCTGCCTGTATGCAACCATATGCTGCTGGCACACGAGTCTATTATGCATGATGATGCTCTCCGAAGGATTCCTTGCTGTCTAGGGTGGATGATGCTCTGCGAAGGATTCCTTGCTCTATAGGGTTGTCTATTATATCGTTCTGCTGGTTTCCTTACGTGACTACCGTTACTTCGATGGACGTTTGATTTTGATTGCACTGGGAATGCTGGGTAATCCAGTTTACTCTGGTCTGGATTTTATATGAATTCATTGTGAGCATTCTTATTCGTAATTTACTACATCTTTTTTTAACTTGGAGTATAGACAATGAAGTTTATTTTATTCTTCCCCCATTTTTCTGGTCAGATGTGTACTGAGGATGCAGCTATAAGCTGCAAAACCGACTTAACAAAGGTCAAAAACTCAACCTGTTGGAAGCCCTGGAAATTAACAAACATGATGCTCACAGTCCAGAGCTAATCTTAAATGAGCAGACATAACGTAACACTTCCCCCTCTCCTAAACTTCACATTACCCTCTATGTTTTCCATTACTTCCCACACTGTCTGTTCCTACATATTCCCCCATTTTCCTGTATTCATTATTTTATTAAAATTGTCTATATAATCCATACAGACTGTAGTTAGAATTGTAAGCCTTTCTTTTCACTGGCACCATTATTACTTTCCATGTTTAATACCCCTTGAAGTTGTCTCATCAAGTACTGTTTTATTTTACTTGGTTCATTTATTCAATGCAAACTGTTACACAGGCACAGTTTTGAGTATAGCGTTAATGTTTTTCCTGTTGTCTCCTTTTATACTGTACTACTTTCCAGTTTGTAAAATGCAGTACTACCACGCTCTCAAATACGACATTTACTGTATGTTCCCTCATACTCCTCCATTTTTTGCATTTACTCATTTCCGTTTATGTTTTGGATATTGGTTAAGTTCCCCACATATTTTGTAGTTACATTGATAATTCTTCGTTTTAATTGGTTTGTGTAGCACTTTCCATATTTTATACCTCCCAAAGTACCCTTATAAGGTACTCATTTTATTTTATTTTATCGATTTTTGTTTATTAATATAAAGTGTTATGTACGCTTGATGTCAAAGTTTTGTGATAAATCTTTTTCTTGTTAATTCCATTTATATTTATTTACTATTCTACTTTACATTTTTTATATTGCGTTACAACGACACCGACAAAGATGTTTTGTACTGTACGTTTCTGTTTGAATCTAGATGTGTAACATTGTAACTCCTTTGGCGACAATAGTCAGTAAATGTCTGAAAATGGCCTTGTAAGCTGAAAACTGGTTAACATAATAAAATTAATACTGTAGAAAAAAGGGAAACTAGCGTTTTTCATTTATTGTAATGTTATTCTAAGCCAAGAAGCGATGGAAGATTCAGTTAACATGAAAAATTTGTCCATAATAGGCTGTACAGTTATCCATTATTCGTTGTGCGATTGGCCAGTTTCGGCACTAACTCGAAGACATGTCGGTAGGTTCTGAAGAGTTCGTTTTAAACAAATGTGTCCCAGAAGCTAAGAGTCTGATCGTTCTCGCATTCCGGCAGTCTGCGTAGTCCCAGAAGTTGGAGGAGAGCACAATACCGCTACACAGTACAAGTCACTGCTCGGGGATGCTCAAGAGGAACTGCTGTGTCTTTGCCTTGTCATGCCTTTACTGTTATTCGCAACTATTGGAACATTGATAGGTCAGTAGCGAGCCAGTGTGTGTGTTGGACCTTCCATCAAGCTACGGACCCCCTTGAAGATGTCTCCCGCAGTTGGAGACGAAACGTTGGGAATCACCACAGAATTCATCAACCGACCACGGCATAACAGCCCGGATAATTATAATGGACATTGATAGGTTGGCAATGCTCGGGCATATAGTGGTTATCCCTTTGGTTCTCGCTGGAACTTTTAAAATATAGCTTCATACACTCGTTCAGTCGCTCAGAAGGGTACATAGAGAGGTCTGAGGACCAAGTAGGTACAATTAAGTAAAAATAAAGACATTTTCCCCTCGCAACCCTCCTCCAGAGACCCTGTCACTACAGCAAAAACGTGAGATTCAGAGTGATTCACGTGTTAATAACAAGCTCGGAAATTTTAAATGGCAAATCCTGTTATGAGCATATGTCTTCAGCGTGGTCCTGTGTTGGCAGGATTTACGCTTTACAGGAAGACTAACCTTCGTGGTGAACGAGCAAACGGTGGTGTACCTGTGAGCTGTGTTCATCAAAGAATCATACTACCCACCCATCACCCACACCACAAAGTTACAAGCGGCCTCAATAGCAGTGTAGATGCGGTTTCCCCTTAAAGTATGCTCTGTGTGCATCCCACCGCAGTGAACCCTTGACAGCATAACACTTACAGATCTCATGCGACAACTTCCGGCACGCACATTCCCCTTTTAGTAGACGGGAACACTTTGCACAGTGTGCTCTGGGGCTTATTTTACAATCAGCACCAAGGGTCGACTAATTGAGAGTGTGTTAGCCTCAGAGGACATTTGCATATTTAATACTGGGGAACGGGACTCTTCTGCACGGCCATTGGGTAGGTCTCTGCAACAGATATCTCCCTATGTTCTCTCGCCCTTTCAGGTAGCGTTAGTAGACAACGATCTATACGCGGATGACTATTTTCACAACTGGCTTCACTTATCTAAGAATACAGAGCCCGAACGAAGGCCTCCCATATGGATGTTCAGTAGAGCTGTCTGGTCATTGTGCATGGAATGGCTGCATTCCTACGCTGTTACAGTTTCCACGAGTGGGTGGATCACTTCACTAACGTTATCCACCACACTGCTGATTCCTTCATTCCTACATTTCCTAGCATACCTAGAAGAAGAGTCATCCTCTGGTGGAACGATGAGCGTCGATTAGCAATTAAAGGTAGGTGAGCTTAACTGCGTAGATTCAGGGATAGGCCAAATGTGAGTAACCTAACAGCCTGTCTGAAGGCGTGGGCTAAGGCCCGGCAGTACGACAAGGATAGAATTCGGACTGCGTGGAGTGAGTTTTTAGCGTCCCTCAGCCAATGTAGGTACGCGAACCAATTCGGAAGACGTCAAGGAATAAACTTCTAGGCCCAAAATCTACCATATTAAACAATGGTATCATCCAAACAGTACATTAGTAGTATAGCGCAGACTATGGTGAAACATGTTTTATGATTTATCCTCCACTTCTCATGTACCCTACGTACGGAGTTCACGGACAGACACAGACTAGACTTCTAGTCTAACAAACATGAAAAATATAACTACCTTTCCCCTTGTGGAATACGCGGTCTGCGCTCCCTACTGGAGATGACACTGACTTAGGAACTGACAGGATTCACTGTGCCATGCTTTGACACTTGAACATCGAGGTTCAAGAAGTTCTACTTTGACTCTCCAACAAAATACGTGCTTAAGGCCATGGAAGAACATATTAGTTCGAGATGACTACAGGAGTGTTGAGCCCACTATCCGTCTAGGAAAGATCCTTGAGCAGATATTAAACCGGCTCCTAGAGCGGACTCTCGAAATTAGGGGACTGTTTCTAATCTCGGCTTAGGAAATATCGATTCATGCTAGACAATCTACTCCAACTACACTTCACAGCAGATTCAAAGGATCACATTTCAAACCACCTTAATTCACACACAGTGCAACACTTACGTTTGGCCAGCCAGGGTGGCCGAGCGGTTCTAGGCGCTACAGTCTGGATCCGCGCGACCGCTACCGTCGCAGGTTTGAATACTGCCTCGGGTATGGATGTTTGTGATGTCCTTAGGTTAGTTAGGTTTAAGTAGTTCTAACTTATAGGGGACTGATGACTTCAGAAATAAAGTCCCATAGTGCTCAGAGCCATTTGAACCATTTTTGAACTTAAGTTCGAAATTTAGCTCAAAGATTGCTACAACTTTCGTCTGTAATTCTGCAATGGTGCAAAAGCGATGCGCTGTGTGACGTCACCGTCGGACTCGACGACACTTCAAACAGCTAGGAGTCGACACATACGAGAAAAAAAACACAGCTGAAAACGTATGTTACGTGATGTCACACTGCCACCAGATTTCACCACATTTCTGCCCGATGCCGTTTTCGACGTCACACGATCGGAAGGTGGTCACACACCATCTTAACCACCTGCCGCCCCCCTTTTCTTGGTGCATCTTTGATGGACGTCAGAACTGCGACGCAGGGTATTGAAATAACAGTTGTCTTGTGAGTGGCCGAGGAAAACATACCAGACAAACCACTGCTAAGAATCGGCTCTAAGAAGCGTTACGAGTGGCATATGAAGGACGTCAGTGAACCCATTTCATCTACATCTACATTTATACTCCGCAAGCCACCCAACGGTGTGTGGCGGAGGGCACTTTACGTGCCACTGTCATTACCTCCCTTTTCTGTTCCACTCGCGTATGGTTCGCGGAGGAACGACTGTCTGAAAGCCTCCGTGCGCGCTCGAGTCTCTCTAATTTTACATTCGTGATCTCCTCGGGAGGTATAAGTAGGGGGAAGCAATATATTCGATACCTCATCCAGAAACGCACCCTCTCGAAACCTGGACAGCAAGCTACATCGCGATGCAGAGCGCCTCTCTTCCAGAGTCTGCCACTTGAGTTTGCTAAACATCTCCGTAACGCTATCACGGTTACCAAATAACCATGTGACGAAACGCACCGCTCTTCTTTGGATCTTCTCTATCTCATTCCGTCAACCCGATCTGGTACGGATCCCACACTGATGAGCAATACTCAAGTATAGTTCGAACGAGTGTTTTGTAAGCCACCTCCTTTGTTGATGGACTACATTTTCTAAGGACTCTCCCAATGAATCTCAACCTGGTACCCGCCTTACCAACAATTAACTTTATATGATCAATCCACTTCAAATCGTTCCGCACGCATACTCCCAGATATTTTACAGAAGTAATTGCTACCAGTGTTTGTTCCGCTATCATATAATCATACAATAAAGGATCCTTCTTTCTATGTATTCGCAATACATTACATTTGTCTATGTTAAGGGTCAGTTGCCACTCCCTGCACCAAGTGCCTATCCGCTGCAGATCTTCCTGCATTTCGTTACAATTTTCTAATGCTGCAACTTCTCTGTATACTACAGCATCATCCGCGGAAAGCCGCATGGAACTTCCGACCCTATCTACGAAGTCACTTATATATATTGTGAAAAGCAATGGTCCCATAACACTCCCCTGTGGTTACCTTAACGTCTGTAGACGTCTCTCCATTGATAACAACATGCTGTGTTCTGTTTGCTAAAAACTCTTCAATCCAGCCACACAGCTGGTCTGATATTCCGTAGGCTCTTACTTTGTTTATCAGGCGACAGTGCGGAACTGTATCGAACGCCTTCCGGAAGTCAAGAAAAATAGCATCTACCTGGGAGCCTGTATCTAATTTTTTCTGGGTCTCATGAACAAATAAAGCGAGTTGGGTCTCACACGATCGCTGTTTCCGGAATCCATGTCGATTCCTACAGAGTAGATTCTGGGTTCCCAAAAACGACATGATACTCGAGCAAAAGCATGGAACTGCAGTGCAGTCTTCCTCCGTGAAAGAGCTTTGGAAAAAGGTGTTTAGTATTTCAGCTTTACGCGTGTCATCCTCTGTTTCAATGCCACCATCATCGCGGAGTGTCGGGATATGCTGTTTCGAGCCACTTACTGATTTAACGTAAGACCAGAACTTCCTAGGATTTTCTGTCAAGTCGGTGCATAGAATTTTACTTTCGAATCCACTGAACGCTTCACGCATAGCCCTCCTTACGCTAACTTTGACATCGGTTAGCTTCTGTTTGTCTGAGAGGTTTTGACTGCGTTTAAACTTGGAGTGAAGCTCTCTTTGCTTTCGCAGTAGTTTCCTAACTTGGTTGTTCAACCACAGTGGGTTTTTCCCGTCCCTCACAGTTTTACTCGGCACGTACCTGTCTAAAACGCATTTTACGATTGCCTTGAACATTTTCCATAAACACTCAACATTGTCAGTGTCGGAACAGAAATTTTCGTTTCGATCTGTTAGGTAGTCTGAAATCTGCCTTCTATTACTCTTGCTAAACAGATAAACTTTCCTCCCTTTTTTTTATATTCCTATTACCTTCCATATTCAGGGATGCTGCAACGGCCTTATGATCACTGATTCCCTGTTCTGCACTTACACAGTCGAAAAGTTCGGGTCTGTTTGTTATCAGTAGGTCCAAGATGTTATCTCCACGAGTCGGTTCTCTGTTTAATTGCTCGAGGTAATTTTCGGATAGTGCACTCAGTATAATGTCACTCGATGCTCTGTCCCTACCACCCGTCCTAAACATTTGAGTGTCCCAGTCTATATCTGGTAAATTGAAATCTCCACCTAAGACTATAACATGCTGAGAAAATTTATGTGAAATGTATTCCAAATTTTCTCTCAGTTGTTCTGCCACTATTGCTGCTGAGTCGGGAGGTCGGTAAAAGGAGCCAATTATTAACCTAGCTCGGTTGTTGAGTGTAACATCCACCCATAATACACTCCTGGAAATGGAAAAAAGAACACTTTGACACCGGTGTGTCAGACCCACCGTACTTCCTCCGGACACTGCGAGAGCGCTGTACAAGCAATGATCACACGCACGGCACAGCGGACACACCAGGAACCGCGGTGTTGGCCGTCGAATGGCGCTAGCTGCGCAGCATTTGTGCACCGCCGCCGTCAGTGTCAGCCAGTTTGCCGTGGCATACGGAGCTCCATCGCAGCCTTTAACACTGGTAGCATGCCGCGACAGCGTGGACGTGAACCGTATGTGCAGTTGACGGACTTTGAGCGAGGGCGTATAGTGGGCATGCGGGAGGCCGGGTGGACGTACCGCCGAATAGCTCAACACGTGGGGCGTGAGGTCTCCACAGTACATCGATGTTGTTGCCAGTGGTCGGCGGAAGGTGCACGTGCCCGTCGACCTGGGACCGGACCGCAGCGACGCACGGATGCACGCCTAGACCGTAGGATCCTACGCAGTGCCGTAGGGGACCGCACTGCCACTTCCCAGCAAATTAGGGACACTGTTGCTCCTGGGGTATCGGCGAGGACCATTCGCAACCGTCTCCATGAAGCTGGGCTACGGTCCCGCACACCGTTAGGCCGTCTTCCGCTCACGCCCCAACATCGTGCAGCCCGCCTCCAGTGGTGTCGCGACAGGCGTGAATGGAGGGACGAATGGAGACGTGTCGTCTTCAGCGATGAGAGTCGCTTCTGCCTTGGTGCCAATGATGGTCGTATGCGTGTTTGGCGCCGTGCAGGTGAGCGCCGAAATCAGGACTGCATACGACCGAGGCACACAGGGCCAACACCCGGCATCATGGTGTGGGGAGCGATCTCCTACACTGGCCATACACCACTGGTGATCGTCGAGGGGACACTGAATAGTGCACGGTACATCCAAACCGTCATCGAACCCATCGTTCTACCATTCCTAGACCGGCAAGGGAACTTGCTGTTCCAAAAGGACAAGCACGTCCGCATGTATCCCGTGCCACCCAACGTGCTCTAGAAGGTGTAAGTCAACTACCCTGGCCAGCAAGATCTCCGGATCTGTCCCCCATTGAGCATGTTTGGGACTGGATGAAGCGTCGTCTCACGCGGTCTGCACGTCCAGCACGAACGCTGGTGCAACTGAGACGCCAGGTGGAAATGGCATGGCAAGCCGTTCCACAGGACTACATCCAGCATCTCTACGAACGTCTCCATGGGAGAATAGCAGCCTGCATTGCTGCGAAAGGGGGATATACACTGTACTAGTGCCGACATTCTGCATGGTCTGTTGCCTGTGTCTGTGTGCCTGTGGTTCTGTCAGTGTGATCATGTGATGTATCTGACCCCAGGAATGTGTCAATAAAGTTTCCCCTTCCTGGGACAATGAATTCACGGTGTTCTTATTTCAATTTCCAGGAGTGTAATTCACAGGAACTATCCACTTCTATTTCACTACAGGATAAACTACTACCAACAGCGACAAACACGCCACCACCGGTTGCATGCAATCTGTCCTTTCTAAACACCGTCTGTGCCTTTGTAAAAATTTCGGCAGAATTTATCTCTGCCTTCAACCAGCTTTCTGTACCTATAACGATTTCAGCTTCGGTACTTTCTATCAGCGCTTGAATTTCCGGTATTTTACCAATGCAGCTTCGACAGTTTACAATAACAATACCGATTGCTGCTTGTTCCCCGCATGTCCTGACTTTGCCCCGCACCCTTCGAGACTGTTGCCCTTTCTGTACTTGCCCCAAGGCCATCTAACCTAAAAAACCGCCCAGTCCACGCCACACAACCCCTGCTACCCGTGTAGCCGCTTGCTGCGTGTAGTGGACTCCTGACCTATCCAGCGGAACCCGAAACCCCACCACCCTATGGCGCAAGTCGAGGAATCTGCAGCCCACACGGTCGCAGAACCGTCTCAGCCTCTGATTCAGACCCTCCAGTCGGCTCTGTACCAAAGGTCCGCAGTCAGTTCTGTCGACGATGCTGCAGATGGTGAGCTCTGCCTTCATCCCGCTAGCGAGACTGGCAGTCTTCACCAAATCAGATAGCCGCTTCCAGATAGCTGGCTTCCAGAGAGGATTTCCTCCGTTCCATAGCGACACACATCATTGGTGCCGACATGAGCGACCACCTGCAGATGGGTGCACCCTGTACCCTTCATGGAATCTGGAAGGACCCTTTCCACATCTGGAATGACTCCCCCCGGTATGCACACGGAGTGCACATTGGTTTTCTTCCCCTCTCTTGCTGCCATATCCCTAAGGGGCCCCATTACGCGCCTGACGTTGGAGCTCCCAACTACCAGTAAGCCCACCCTCTGGGACCGCCCGGATCTTGCAGACTGAGGGGCAACCTCTGGAACAGGACAAGCAGCCATGTCCGGCCGAAGACCAGTATCAGCCTGACACAGAGCCTGAAACCGGTTCGTCAGACAAACTGGAGAGGCCTTCCAGATCGACAAATCCTATAATTGTATCGTGATTTTTCTCCACTGTTGTTTCCATTATCAAGTGCAGTCAGAGCTGCCTCTCTGGCGCCTTTAGCTTTCCTGAAGCCAAATTAATCGTTTACGTAACTGATTCTCTGTTATGTTTTCCAGTCTTCTGTACAATAGTCTTGTTACCAGCTCGAATGCATGAGATGTCAAGCTAATTTTGTAATAGTTTTCACACCTATCTGCTCTTGCTGTTTTCGGAATTTTATGATGGTATTTTTCCGTAAGTCTGGCGGTTAGTTGCCAGTTTCGTAGATCCCACAAACCACCTTTAATAATAGTTTGGTCGCTCCTACAGTTTTTATATCTGCACTAATGTGCAGCCCATCCCACGAGGGACAAAGACCTTTACTTGTGCACGTTATGTCGCCCGGTCAGCTCAAGAGGAAACATGTGAAGGTACTGAAGAGAAGCTCTCCTATTCTCCCCTATGCTATGCAGTTATTATCAAGAGAATCAGCTGAAACCGAAACCATCGAAAACACGATCCCATGCCTTCACCTCAAAAACAGGGCATTCAGGAAGACAACTGTAGGTTATCTCGGAAGGTAAACTGCTAGAACACTGCTTCACTCCCAAATATCTAGCAGCAACTCTTGATCGAGCACTCATCCACAGAATAAACTGATCGAATACCAAAAGAAAAGTATCAGCGAGGAACAATATTCTCCGGATACTGTTTGAGACGGCATGGGGAACGCACCCCTACTCCTTAAGAACTTCAGTTTCAGCCCTTTGTTGTTGAGCTGCACAACATGGCTGCTTGGTCTGGTGCAGTTCTCGTCCTGAAAATCAAGCAGATGACGCCTTAAATGAGACCTGTGAACTCATTACAGATCATCTGAAATCTTCACAGCCAATAAAAAATTACTATCTAGCAGGTATTCCACCTCTGTTAGCACCAATGAGAGCACATTGAAGTGAATCTGACGACCCATACCTTACACGGGTATCAACAGACAAGCCAAAGCCTCAAGTCAAGGAAGAGCAGCCGTCGTGCTACGGAAAACCTTCCTGAAATAAGAAACTTCCAGGCAGATTAAAACTGTGTGCCGGGCCGAGACTCGAACTCGGGATCGTTGCCTTTCGCGGGCAAGTGCTCTACCATCTGAGCTACCCAAGCACGACTCACGCCCCGTACTCACAACTTTACTTCTGTCAGTACCTCGTCTCGCAGGAGAGCTTCTGTAAAGTTTGGAATGTAGGAGACAAGGTACTGGCGGAATTAAAGCTGCGAGGACGGGGCGTGAGTCGTGCTTGGGTAGCTCAGACGGTAGAGCACTTGCCCGCGAAAGGCAAACGTCCCGAGTTCGAGTCTCGACCCGGCACACAGTTTTAATCTGCCAGGAAGTTTCATATCAGCGCACACTCCGCTGCAGAGTGAAAATCTCATTCTTCCTCAAATATCTTGCTGACTCAGGATAAATTTAGTGCGTTCGAGATCTTCTGAAAGCCAACCAACAGATTAAGGCGAATGTTGGTCTATATGGAAAACGATCGAATAGTTGACGTTGGCAGAGAAAAAACGAACATGAGAAAATGGGGATTTGCCTGCAACTACACATTATTCGAGTTTGATGACGAACAGACAATGAATCATCTCCTTGTCGGCAGTTTATTTTCCATCTATATGCTCTGCTTTGAACGTGATTAATGCCACCAAGGAAGTACTTGAATTAACTGGATACTGGTCACACCATTATTTTGTGTAGCATATATTTAGTTAATGTCATTAACTGTTAGCAGAAAAGAAAGGCTTATTTTTATTAGTTCTTGTAATATTCTGTGGCTATAGCGTACAATCCAAATCGATTAAATAAATAAAAAGCGTGCATCCGTGGTCTAGTGGTACGTCTTTGACTACTAATCGAAATGTCGTGCGTCCCCGGTTGTATCCCAGCCACTACTTAAATCCATACATGTTATAAAAATGTATCTATGTATGTTCCACATGTCCTCCTAAGCCATTGGATCCATTTCAACCAAAGATCTTACACATATCAGTTACAGTATGGAAGAATATGAGATTGCAGTTCTGTGTTGTTCAACAGTAGGGTGCCATGTTCCTTCGAACAAATATACATGTCCGAATGAACATTTCATCGTACTTCTGATTAACACAGTCACTGCAGTATCGTGTTTATCCGCCGACACCCGGCAAGCGACTTTCAATTAAAATGTCTCCCATGTATGGATTTACGAGTGCAGGTTGTAGACACGTGGCTGACGACATGCGGAAGTTTCGGTCTGGTCTTGAAGCGTGCTCAGAAAGCCCAATGATAAGGCGACCACTCGCCATAAGTGGGAAATCCGGGTTCCAGTCCAAGTCGGCACAAATTTTCATCGTCGTCATTCTCACATCTGATGGTTGTACATATTCGGAACTGTGAATCCATTTAATGTCTGAAAACAATCGCCGTTGGACTAGGAAGCAACTACCTATCATAGGGGTGTGGGTGAGAGTGAAAAAGCACTGTAGGTCAAGATGCTCAAATACCCATACTTCAGCCATCCAGTATTTCAGAATGAGAGCACTTAGAGACTTACAACAAGTTTAAAGCTTTACAAAACTTTATCTTGCTGACGACCCCCACCAAATGATGAAAGGAAAATTTTTTTATCGTTTACTGCATTTTTACTCTTCATGCAGTAACATGGCCGTGTGATGCATGACGTTTTTATTTGTTACCCCTGTACTACTAACTTTATTCAATAAATATTTTGCAGACAGTATCCACATACGTCGCTGAATGTATCGACAAAAACATAGGATTGTACGATATATACCGTAGATCAGGAGATATAATGTCAGATACTGAGATGATTGAAAAAATGCCACGTGATGTATGACGTTTTAATTTATTACTTCTTTACTACAAACTCTATTGCAGCAAATTTCACAGACTGTAGTCAAATGTTCGAGTAACAGTACCGTTGCATTTATATAATTGTACAGCACGCAGTTTATAGCACGTCAAAAACACTGAGCGGCATGAAATTGAAACAGTAGGACGAAATTCGCTAGGCGCAGAGGTGAAATATGTGTATGTTTATGTGTGAAATAAAGAGCTCATCCTAATCCTCTGGAATGATTTTGAGCAAATTGCAACACATGAAAACCTCAATCTGGAGTGAAATCTGTGCTCATATTGCGGTGAGCGTGATAACGTGCGGAGATAAGAGTAGGTGGACCGATTGCGAGAGAGGAGGAGGAGGAGGAGGAGAAGGATAAAGAGAGGAGGAGGAGGAGGAGGTGGAAGGAGCAGATGGACAGAGAAGTGGGGCAGACCAGATTGACAAAGACAAAGGGGGCGAGGAGCTGGAATTAGAGGGGGAGGAAGAGATGGACAGAGTTAGAAGGAGCAGATGACAGCGAAGTGGGCAGCAGATTAACAACGAGAGAAGGAGGAGGAGGTGGTCAGAATGGTGGGTGAAGGAGGTGGACAGACAGAGGTGGTGGAGGAGATGGAAAGAGATAGGGGGAAGAGGGGGAGATTGGAATAAATGGGTGCCCGGGCAGCACTTGGTATTCAGCTAGTTCTTAATAAAAATCATCAGCAATAGTGGCCTAAGACTTCAGGTACAAGTAGTCGCCCACCTTCTGCCAACAGCCTTGAAATAGGCGGAATTTCAGGACATCTGTACTTAGGGAGACAAACTGCCCCTAAATACTGAAAGTAACAGCAATAATCAACGGCTGGAGAACGCAGAAGACAATTTAAACCACTGCATTAAAGACAATGTGTATCTACAGGACATATGGCCTGTAATTGTAAAAGAGTCATCATGATCATCTGTCCATTTGTAAAAGATTCTGGATTAGACCCGCATTCAGGTCCTCGGGAGAGGAATACGAATGGGGAGATGAACATGCCCAAGAAAGAGTAACATTCTAGAAGTAGGAAAGTGGGATCTCCGAATTCTGACTTGGTAGAGAAGTTAGAAAATTGGAAAACTTAACCTAAAATGCTCACTCTAGTTCTAGTGAGGATCAGTGAAGATAAATGGAAATACGGTAAAGCTGTCCAGCCAGAGGCATCAGTCCAATGTCAATAAAAGAAGAACAAGTTATAACAGCGTGGATTGGTTAGGAAAAGGAAAGCAGGGCAGAGAGTGAACTATGGTGAACAGTCCAGTGTCAGGATTGTTCGTTCCTTAATCGGAAGCAAGCCATATCCAACAAAAGCACTTAAAATGCACATTCCGACATCATAAACAGAAGAAATAATAGAGAAATTTTTGAAAATATTAAACCCATTGTTCTGTATATATAGGGATATGATAATCTAACAAATGTAAGTGACTGGAAGACGTAAATAGGGAAATGTATGGAAGACAGAGTTCCGGTGGCTTGGTAGTAAGAATGCCATTGTAGCAGCAGTAACCGAACTAACAACTGCGGCAGACACTTGTTGTCTTATATAGGCGTTGCCGACCGCAGCGCAGTATTTTGCCTGTCTCGATATCTCCGTAAGTGAATAAGCATGCCTATACCAGTTTCTTTGGAGTTTCAGTGTATACTGCCCGTCGTTCCTTATAACATACGAATATTTTTCTCAGAATTTCTAATATCTTGCATCATTTTACACTGACGAACGCTTTTCACATATCGGAAAATCCTAAGTACGTGTCTTGATATTTCTTTATTCTTGTTTCCATTATCAACCACAACGTCACAACTCCCACTGTAATGGCTTTAACTTTCCTAAAGCCAAACTCATTGTCATCCAACACATCCTCAGTTTTCCATTCTTCTATACGTTATTCTTGTCAACAACTTGGATACATGGGCTCTTTTAAATCCGGATTCTAATACTGAATTCCCCATCTCTTCTACATCGACTGCTGTTTTTTCTATCGCGTCATCAGAGAAGTGCTCCACCTCATAGATGCCTTCAGTGTGCTCTTTCCACCTGTCCACTCCCTCCTGTGCATTTAACAGTGGAACTCCCATTGCACTCTTATTGTTACACTCTTACTTTTAATTTCACCAAAGGTTGTTCTGGCTGTTCTATATGCTGAGTCAATCCTTCTGACAAACATTTCTTTTTGATTTCTTCACTTTTCATGCAGCTATTTCGCCTTAGCTTCCCTGCAATTCTTATTTATTCCGTTCCTATGTGTCTTGGACTTCTGTATTAATGAATTTCCTTCAAAATTGTTCTACTTCTTTCTTCCATCGAACAACTCAAGTATTTCTTCTGTTACTCGTGTTTTCTTCGCAGTTACAGTGTTTGTACCTATGTTTTCCCTTCCAACTTCTATGATTTCCCTTTATAGAACTGCTAATTCCAGTTCAACTGTACTGCCTACTGAGCCATTCCTTATGGTAGTATCTATACCTCCAGAGAACTTCAAGTGTAACTCTTAATTCCTTAGTGCTTCTATATTCTATTCTTTGCGCACGCATTCTTCCTTAACTGTCAAAATTCACCTTACTCTTCATCACTCACAATGTGAGTCTATATTCCATCCAGTGTACGCCTACAATCCATTATTTGATTTCGGAATCTCTGACTGACCATGATGTAATTTAACTGAACTCTTCCCATGTCCCCAGGCCTTTTCCATTAGCTCTTCTTGTGATTCTTGAAGAACGTATTCGCTACTAGTAGCTGAAATTTATTGTAGAACCAAATTCATCTTTCTCGTCTCTCATTCCCAGTTCCAATCCTACATTCTCCAGTGACTCTTTCTTCTGCTCCTTCCCTCTGCATCCGCATCGCAGTCCCCCGTGACTATTAGAATTACATCTTCCTTTATGTGTTGGGTACCCGTTCAGCATCCTCATATGCTTTTCTATCTCTTCATCTTCGGCTTGCGACGTCGGCATGTATACCTGAACTAACGTTTTCGGAGTTTAGTTTGGTGTCGATTTCGACGAGAACCAACTTACTACTGAGCTATTTTACAGTGATTTGCTCTCTGCCCTACATTCCTATTAATAACGAATTCTACTCCAGTTATACCATTTTCTGCCGCTGTTGATATTACCCTGTACTTGTCTGACCAAAAATCCTTGTCTTGGTTCCATTTCATTTCACTGACGGCCGCTATAACTAGATTGATCCTTTGCATTGCCCTTTTGATATTTTCTATCTTTCCTACCACGTTCAAGCTTCTGACATTCAACGCCCAGACTCGTAGAACATTATCCCTTCGCTTTTGATTCAGTCTTTTCTTCATGGTCACCTCCCCCTTGGAAGTCCCCTAGCAGAGGTCCGATTGGAGGGTACTCCGGAATCTTTTGCCAATGGAGAGATCATAATGACACTTTTTCGATTACAGACCTTTGATTATTTCTGGTTCTTCCGCCTTTAGGGCCAGTTTCCCATCCAAGGGCAAGAGAGTGCCCTGGACCTCTGTCCGATCCTCCTCCCTTTTTAAAGAGGCCGTTGGATGACTCATGGTGACTTCTTAGACTGACGACCTTTATTCTACATTTAAGTGGTAGCGTGGTTCGAACACCGACCCAAGGACATTCTGATTAATTATCGAAGACGCTATCCTTTTACCACAGCTATAGGCTCAATCAAAGACTACGGGTGTAGGCTCTTCTGGGATGAAGAATTTGGCACATGAGAGGAATTCGTGGTGGTCTGCATCAAACCAGAATTGATGAAAAAATTCGTGTATTTCCCTGTACATTTTTGTACTTCCTGTTTCATCGGTAAACTGGTATGTCTTCTGACACCCATGGTTTCTTCGCAGTTTTTGTACCTCTGTTTTTCTTTCCAATTCCTGTGATTGCCCTTTTCAGGAATGTCCACCCCTCTTCAGCTGAACTGCCTAATGAGCTATTCCTTGTCGTAATATATATAGCCTTAGAGAACATCAAGTGAATCTCTTCAGTTCTTAATATATCCATAAGCTCCTTGCTTACCCATTGATTCTCTCTGCCTAGTTTCTCAGACTTTAGCTTGCTCTTCATCACGTCTAAATTGCGATCTGAGTCTCTATCTGCTCCTGGATACATCTTGCAATACAGTATCTGATTTCGGAATCTCTGGCTGCCCACGATGTAATCTAACTGAAATCTACCCGTATCTCTCAACCTTTTCCAAATACACCTCCCTCTCTTGTAATTCTTGAACAGAGTATCCACTATTACCGGTTCCCGTCAGATTACCGAAGTTGAGCGGTTTCGGGCGTGGCCAGCAATTGGATGGGTGACCATCCGGGCCGCCATGCGCTGTTGCCATTTTCCGGGGTGCAGTCAGCCTCGTGGTGCCAATTGAGGAGCTACTCGAACGAATAGTAGCGGCTCTGGCAAAGAAAACCATCATAACGACCGGAAGAGCAGTGTGCTGACCACATACCCTTCCTTTCCACATTCCCAGCTGAGGTTGACACGGCGGTCGGATGGTACCGACAGGCCACTTGTGGCCTGAAGACGGAGTGCTTTTATTTACTATTACCCTGTGAAATATGTTGCACAAATCGATTAGTCTTTCTCCTCTCTCGTATCCTGAGATATATTGACATAATATCCGACGATGGAAACTTAGATTTGCAGAAACTGGTCATCAAAAATGAAATTATAATTAGTGATCATGGCAGCTGGATGTTTTACTTCAAAGCTTCATATTACCTCAGATCAACCACATACTTGAATTACGTCAGGCATATATAGGATAAATCATTAGCTACTGCCATCTAGAATAACTCCGAAAGTATGGTAGTAGCTGAAAAGTTTGTGGAACAAATGTTGCATGGAACAACGGGAGCCATAATGCGACTTTGGTTTTTTGTTGCTATGTGTGGTTGGTCAGAGATATGGTCAACTTTGTTTCTTTTAAATGGGATCCTACAGTTTGGTACTTATTTGTGATAGCGGCTTTCGAGACGAATCCAATGATGTGTAACAGTAAGGTCTTTGAAGGTCAACTAAGGTCAAGAAGGTGGCATGGAAGTCCATTCACAGAAGGGTTCGAAGTGATGACCATTGGTGTCACTGCACTGCTCCAATATTCTTATCAGGGATTGAGTGGTATTCCTTATCACATCGGCACTTATCGAAGCACATGCTCTGACAATTCTCTTTCGTATATCGTGCAAATAGTAAATACTCGACGAATAAGGAGCATCCATCTAACGTGCTCTTGACATATAAACACCGTTCGACGATTTCGCAGTAGATCACTAATAGGAACGGTAAGACTAGTATCGTCGAATCAAGCGAATGTGAATGATGTATTCCTTCGAAGAACAAGTCGATATGCTTCTCATTTACGAAGAATGCCAACGAAATTCAGTGAGAGCTACAGACTTATGCGCTGAAACGTATACACCCTACACGGCGTACATTTAAATATGTGTATTATAAATTGAGAATAACTGGATTTTAACACATCGGAAACATATACGGCAAAGGAAAGTTACTAACGAGGAAACGGAAAATGATACTCTAGCCATTGTGGTTGGAGATCCTGGTGTTACTTCGCGTCAAATCGCAAAGGAATGTGGCATGAGCCAGCGTAGTGTTATTCGTGCTCTGCATCGCCCTGAATATCATCCTTACCATGTCAGTCTCCACCAAGAATTAATTGATACGCATTGTATGCGTCGCATTGCATTCTGACTATGTACTTAGCTTCAGATTCAGAGGGATGACACATTTATTAATTTGATTTTATTTACTGACGAGGCTACATTCAAGAACCATGGACGTGTTAATTTGCCAAACATGCATTTTTGGGCAACTGAAAATCCATGTTAGCTGCGGCAAGTTGCACACCAAAAACCATGGTCGGTGAATGTATGGTGTGGGATTCTGGAGGACAGAATTATAGGCCCCTATTTCATCGAAGGAAATCTTAATGGTAGGAAGTACACCACATTCATGCAAGAAGCATTAGGTGTGTTATTGGAAGAAATATCGTAGGAACAAGGAACAGAATGTGGTATCAACACGATGGGTGTCGGCACATTTTTCACTGATGGCTAGAAATTAGTTGCAGAGACAATTTCGAAATCGTTAGATTCGACGCGAAGGAGATGTGTCATGGCCGGCTCGTTCACCAGACTTAACGCCTCTGGATTTTTTCTTGTAGAGATTCATAAAGGACACTGTTTATAAAGTTCAAAAAACACCTGAAGATATTCTAGAGGGAATTGTCAGAGCGTGTGCTTCGATAAGTGCCGATGTGGTAAGGAATAGCACTCTCCCCTTGGTAAGAAGATTGCAGCAATGCATTGATACCAATGGTCATCATTCGAACATCTTCTGTAAATGGACGTTCATACCACCTTTGTGACGTTCGTTGACCTTCAAAGACCTTACTGTTACACATCACTGGATTCGTCTCGATAGCCACTATCACAAAATAAGTACCAAACTATAGTATCCTATTTAAAAATACTAACTTTACTTTCATATCTCTGAAGCGACCCCACCTAGCAACAAAAAAGCAACGTCATATTATGGTCCGCATTGTCCCATGCAACTTTTGTCCCACAAATTTTTCAGCTATCATACTTTCAGAGCTATTTTATCTGGCAACAGTTAGTGACTCACCTTGTATGTTCGAGAGTTTAGTTGATCTTAGGAAGAATTGCGATCACGTAAGGCAGAAGAGATTGACAACATTCCTTTATAATTCATAAAATCATTGAGGAAAGTGGTAACCGAACAACTACTCGGATTGCCGTGTAAAAACTACGAGACTGGAGACATATCATCAGACTTTCGAAAAAACATCATCCATTTAATCCAGAAGATCAGATTGTCGTGTAGAATCTACGAGACTAGAGACATGCCATCAGACTTTCGAAAAAACATCATCCATTTAACCCTAAGATGTGGCAGAAAAGTGCGGGAAATATTGCACCGGCAGCTCAACAAGTCATGTGTTGGAGTTTTTAGCAAGAATAGTATACAGAGAATGGGCAAGGAAATAACAGGACTGTTAGGTGACGATCAGTTTTCATTTTCTGAAAGGTAGAGGCGGCAGAGAGACTGCTTCGACGTTGCAACTGGTAGTGGAAGCAGGTCTTAACAAAAATCAAGACATGTTCATGGGATTAGTGGATCAGGAAAAGGTTTTCAGCAATGCTCGAAATTCTGTTGAAAATAAGACTAAGCTGTGCTGAAAGTCGGTTGATATAGAATATGCATTAGAACTTATCCAATAGTATGAGAGAAATAGGAAAAGCTGTTATAGAAAGGCCAATAATATATAATGGGTAGAGCAACCAAAAGGGGAAAAATGCAAATGGAGTACCAGGAATAAATTCTCGGGTTTAAAAGGGTGTAAGATAGGGATGCAATCCTTCGTCAATTCTGATCAATTCGTACACGAAGCAGCAGCGACGGAAATAAAAGATAAGTTCAAGCGAGGGATTAAAATTTAGGGTGAAATGGTAACATTGATAATATTTGGTCATAACTTTGCTGTCCTCGGGGAAGGTAAAAAAGAGATATAGGACGTATTGAGTGAACTGGTCGAACGCGAGCAATAAATGGATTGAGATTAAACTGAATAAAGACGAAAATAATGAGTAGTAGGAGAAATGAGATAGGTGACATCAAGATTGGTCACCACGAAGTGAAGAAAGATGGGGATTGTGACACATTAGGAGCGCAAAGCACATAACTGATAAAGAAAGGAGGACATAAAAACAGATTAGCACAAAGAGCGCATTCCTAGCCAAAGAAGTTCATTAAAATGTTTTAATTAGGAGACGAAACATCTGAGGATGCATGTCTGGGTGCAAACCATTCTATAGTACTGAATCGTGGACTGTGGGAAATCGGGAAGGGAACACAACTGAAGAGTCTGAGATGGTATGCTGCAGAAGTAATTTGAAAATTACGTGACTGATGAGATAAAGAATCAGCGAAGAAAAGAACGTATTGAAAGAGCTGACAAGAAGGGGCAGGAGAGTAGGATATTTTTTAAGTCAACAGAGAATAGCTTCAGTGGTATTACAGGTAACTGTAGTTGGTAAAACTGTAAGAGAAGACATAGACTGGAATATATTCAACCAAAAATGAGATGAAGATTTGGAACAGAAGAGGAATTCGTGGTGAGCTGCATCAATAGAATGATGAGTAAATAAAAATGCACCTTGAAAACTGTGTAGTTGCATATAAACCACAAATTTTCGAAGAGGATGGGTGGAAAATAAATGTGATCCATATTCCACCCATCTCCACAACCGTCCCTTGGTGTGCAGGCTGCAGATGTAGATGGTGACGTAGTGGTCTGAGCAGCGCAAACTCAATGTATTCAGGAACCCGCTGAATAAATTCGGCATTACGAATCAGTTTCCATATTTTTTACTCACACATTAGAATAAAAAGCAACTTATAAAATGCAAAACAGTGGATCGAAAGAAACAAGGAAAACAGGTCGGAGCAACAGATCGTTTCTCAAAAATGCGACAAACTCATGCGAAAGTCACCAGCTAATCGAGATAAGGAGGAATACAGTCAAGATGTGTTCTGATATAATAGTTGTGATAAGTATTAGAAATACAGAAACGACAAAGAAATAAACGGAGAGTAAAATGAATCTGTAAGTGGCCCTAGTTAACGGTAGCACTTGGAACGCTTATGATTGCGGCCCTAAGCTGAGAATTACGTCTGTACAATAGAAAAATAATAATTACTTCATTTAAATGGTGCAATGAAACAAATTATCTTTTATTTCACGATCTTAACAGCAGTAACCAGGTGAAATCTTAATAATGAACGCACAAATTGTAATATCCTTCTGAAAAAGCTTGAGGGGCAGAAGAAACGTTTCGTTTCATTGCCAGCCCTCTTTATTTTTAGAAATAAAAGGGATTGTCTGCGTTTTCTTTTCCGCGCAATACTTTTATTTGTTTCCGTTTTAACGCCGCGTCCTGCGTCCTACGGCAACAGCGTAAATCTTGAATCAGATGTCCGTAAGCGTGGAGTGTCCTAATTGGGGTACAATCCAATTAGGATGGAAGCGAAGCAGCGGGCCCGGTAACGAGAATCACAAGCCCAGCCCGCTGACGCGGGACGGAAAGCAGACACATTCCGATGGAGAAAGGGACACTGTCTGCCGCCCACACTGAGTTCTCCACGAAGGCAGGGATTAAAAAAAATTCACGGCAAATATCGTCGTGTTGCACTAGCTACCCGCACTGATGCAGATATTACGATGTATGTAAACATACAGGGTGTTTCAAAAATGACCGGTATATTTGAAACGGCAATAAAAACTAAACGAGCAGCGATAGAAATACACCGTTTGTTGCAATATGCTTGGGACAACAGTACATTTTCAGGCGGACAAACTTTCGAAATGACAGTAGTTACAATTTTCAACAACAGATGGTGCTGCAAGTGATGTCAAAGATATAGAAGACAACGCAATCTGTGGGTGCGCCATTCTGTACGTCGTCTTTCTGCTGTAAGCGTGTGCTGTTCACAACGTGCAAGTGTGCTGTGGACAACATGGTTTATTCCTTAGAACAGAGGATTTTTCTGGTGTTGGAATTCCACCGCCTAGAACACAGTGTTGTTGCAACAAGACGAAGATTTCAACGGAGGTTTAATGTAACCAAAGGACCGAAAAGCGGTACAATAAAGGATCTGTTTCAAAAATTTCAACGGCCTGGGAACGTGACGGATGAACGTGCTGGAAAGGTAGGGCGGCCGCATACGGCAAGCACAGAGGGCAGCGCGCAGCTAGTGCAGCAGGTGATCCAACAGCGGTCTCGGGTTTCCGTTCGCCGTGTTGCAGCTGCGGCCCAAATGACGCCAACGTCCACGTATCGTCTCATGCGCCAGAGTTTACACCTCTATCCGTACAAAATTCAAACGCGGCAACCCCTCAGCGCCGCTACCATTGCTGCACGAGAGACATTCGCTAACGATATAGTGCACAGGATTGATGACGGCGATATGCATGTGGGCAGCATTTGGTTTACTGACGAAGCTTATTTTTACCTGGACGGCTTCGTCACTAAACAGAACTGGCGCATATGGGGAACCGAGAAGCCCCATGTTGCAGTCCCATCGTCCCTGCATCCTCAAAAAGTACTGGTCTGGGCCGCCATTTCTTCCAAAGGAATCATTGGCCCATTTTTCAGATCCGAAACGATTACTGCATCGCGCTATCTGGACATTCTTCGTGAATTTGTGGCGGTACAAACTGCCTTAGACGACACTGCGAACACCTCGTGGTTTATGCAAGATGGTGCCCGGTCACATCGCACGGCCGACGTCTTTAATTTCCTGAAGGAATATTTCGATGATCGTGTGATTGCTTTGGGCTATCCGAAACATACAGGAGGCGGCGTGGATTGGCCTCCCTATTCGCCAGACATGAACCCCTGTGACTTGTTTCTGTGGGGACACTTGAAAGACCAGGTGTACCGCCAGAATCCAGAAACAATTGAACAGCTGAAGCAGTACATCTCATCTGCATGTGAAGCCATTCCGCCAGACACGTTGTCAAAGGTTTCGGGTAATTTCATTCAGAGACTACGCCATATTATTGCTACACATGGTGGATATGTGGAAAATATCGTACTATAGAGTTTCCCAGACCGCAGCGCCATCTGTTGTTGACAATTGTAACTACTGTAATTTCGAAAGTTTGTCTGCCTGAAAATGTACTGTTGTCCCAAGCTTATTGCAACAAACGGTGTACTTCTATCGCTGCTCGTTTAGTTATTATTACCGTTTCAAATATACCGGTCATTTTTGAAACACCCTGCATGTGGCTGTATCTTATTTGCGTAGCTGTTCATTGCCATAGCGTAAGTACAGGAAAAGAAATACGTAACATTCTTTGAAATATTTAAAATCGTCGGGTGAAATGGAAACTTAACGATTATTAAAGTCAGTGCGAGGATTATATGAGACTGGAAGATACCATACGACATTTGGGAGATTACCATCTAAAAAATCCCAGAGATAGCAAAGGTAGATAAAAGAGCTAATGCACAACCAGTTTAACCCTTTATTGACTGGGGGACAAGGAGTCCCGGCAGATAGTGTTTGGAATTGTGTAACTCAGTAGCCCCTTAGACATGCAGGGACACGAAGGCCCCATTCGACATAATTTGTGCTTCCTGTGCCGCATGACAGCACACCCTGCACGCCATTCCGAAGTCTATGCACCAGCTCTAATGTGAGCAGCCACAATGCCAATGAGTACTTGGTGTGTGAAAAAACGCTGCAAGGTTACTTCAATCGAAGTAAGGTTCATATATGAACTGAAGTGAGTGATAATTTTTATGTTGTCACTTTTATACATACTACAAGTTAATATAAAATATCATTACAATACCCTTCCAATATTGAATTATAGCGTAAAATGTGGTTGGGACTTAGCAGTCCCGTCAGGTACATCTACATCTACATGTACATCCATACTCCGCAAGCCATCTGACGGTGTGTGGCGGAGGGTACCTTGAGTACCTCTATCGGTTCTCCCTCCTATTCCAGTCTCGTATTGTTCGTGGAAAGAAGGATTGTCGGTATGCCTCTTTTTGGGCTCTAATCTCTCTGATTTTATCCTCATGGTCTCTTCGCGACATATACGTAGGAGGGAGCAATATACTGCTTGATTCTTCGGTGAAAGTATGTTCTCGAAACTTTGACAAAAGCCCGTACCGAGCTATTGAGCGTCTCTCGTGCAGAGTCTTCCACTGGAGTTTATCTATCATCTCCGTAACGCTTTCGCGATTACTAAATGATCCTGTAACGAAGCGCGCTGCTCTCCGTTGGATCTTCTCTATGTCTTGTATCAACCCTATCTGGTACGGATCCCACACTGCTGAGCAGTATTCAAGCAGTGGGCGAACAAGCGTACTGTAACCTACTCCCTTTGTTTTCGGATTGCATTTCCTTAGGATTCTTCCAATGAATCTCAGTCTGGCATCTGCTTTACCGACGATCAACATTATATGATCATTCCATTTTAAATCACTCCTAATGCGTACTCCCAGATAATTTATGGTATTAACTGCTTCCAGTTGCTGACCTGCTATTTTGTAGCTAAATGATAAGGGATCTATCTTTCTGTGTATTCGCAGCACATTACACTTGTCTACATTGAGATTCAATTGCCATTCCATGCACCATGCGGCAATTCGCTGCAGATCCTCCTGCATTTCAGTACAATTTTCCATTGTCACAACCTCTCGATACACCACAGCATCATCTGCAAAAAGCCTCAGTGAACTTCCGATGTCATCCACCAGGTCATTTATGTATATTGTGAATAGCAACGGTCCTATGACACGACAGTGACGTCGCTTTCTTTCAGATTATCGTGGGAATGAAGTACACAGTGTACCCAGAATCCAGAGAGGTGGAACAAAGTGTGAAATGGGACGACTGACAGTTCAAAATGGTTCAAATTGCTCTGAGCACTATGGGACTTAACTTCTGAGGTCATCAGTCCCCTAGAAATTAGAACTCCTTATACCTAAATAACCTAAGGACATCACACATATCCTTGCCCGTGGCAGGATTCGAACCTGCGACCGTAGCGTTCGCGCGGTTCCAGACTGTAGCGCCTAGAATCGCTCGTTCACAGCGGCCGGCCACTGACAGTTATACAAGATTATAATGAAGACAGGAATGGCGTAAACAGGCCTCTTTATGAAATAGATAGGAAGCCGAAAAAGTGTTGGTACAGACTGTAATCGTATTGTCATACGCTGGCTTGGTTGCACAGTATCTTTGCGGGCAGCGCGTTTTGCAGGGTCGAGCACGGGGCACCGAACTGTTGTGTTGTTGTGGGTAGCTTTGCATGTGAGAGGCATTGTTATTGTAGTGGACTGACAAGACAGCCAGTCCACAGAGACGGGTAACCGAAAGGCACGCGTTTACACACGCAGGCTTGCTTTAGGTCTGAAAAAGGATACGTAATGAATGCTATAAAGAAAAGTATGTAGCTGCTGGAATACTTAACTTTAATCCATCATTTGTATACAGCATTCTTGATGATACAAGTGAGACTCTCTCTTGAAATGGTTAATGGCGCCTTGCTAGGTCGTAGCCATGGACTTAGCTGAAGGCTATTCTAACTATCTCTCGGCAAATGAGAGAAAGGCTTCGTCAGTGTAGTCGCTAGCAAAGTCGTCGTACAACTGGGCCGAGTCCTAGTACGTCTCTCTAGACCTGCCGTGTGGTGGCGCTCGGTCTGTGATCACTGACAGTGGCGACACGCGGGTCCGACATGTACTAATGGACCGTGGCCGATTTAAAGCTACCACCTAGCAAGTGTGGTGTCTGGCGGTGACACCACAGTTATTATGGAAGTTCAAGTGTTGCTACAAGTGCTATTGCAATAAGGTCATGAAATATGGAAGTGATTTAGAGGAAAGTGCGTAATGACGTAATTAATAATGAGCAGTTCCGTCGATAATGTATTTGAGTATCCTCTCGTTGGCTGTCGCACCGTACATCAACCATCCACGACGTGTTCGGCCTCTCAGAATGCGTGTTACAAGACTGTTCCAAGCGATGGTGGAAATGACCCCTTTGAATTCCTGTATTTCATGGTGTGACGTAAAAGGGTCACTTCCAATGATTCATTTCAAACGTAGAACTACACTTGGTCTACTCACACTTCGAAATAAAACGCCCAAAAAGTCGGGGAAGGGCCAAAAAGGATTAAAATTGTGGTGTCACCGCCAGACACCACACTTGCTAGGTGGTAGCTTTAAATCGGCCGCGGTCCGTTAGTACATGTCGGACCCCCGTGTCGCCACTGTCAGTAATTGTAGACCGAGCGCCACCACACGGCAGGTCTAGAGAGACGTACTAGGACTCGCCCCAGTTGTACGACGACTTTGCTAGCGACTACACTGACGAAGCCTTTCTCTCATTTGCCGAGAGATAGTTAGAATAGCCTTCAGCTAAGTCCATGGCTACGACCTAGCAAGGCGCCATTAACCATTTCTAGAGAGAGTCTCACTTGTATCATCCAGAATTTTGTATACAAATGATGGATTAAAGTTAAGTATTCCAGCAGCTACGTACTTTTCTTTATAGCATTCATTACGTATCCTGTTTCAGACCTAGCGCCACCTGCGTGAGTTGACGCGTGCATTTTGGCCTCCTCTTGCAACACAGTGTTGGCTCTTCTGCCAACACTACAAAAATTCTCCTCTTTCAGTTCCAAAGACAAGATAGACAGCATTTTCGCTATCAAACGACGCTCGATTCCAGAATACGGAATATCACTGGCCAATACTGGTCAGTTCAAGAGGCAGATGTGGTCTATGCTCATGTGTTCAGAGTGTAATATTCTGTTTGTATGTAATGAAAAAAAGAACTGTATTTATATCACCAGAAGCAATAATCCTAGACGTATGATCCTTTTCGGACTTTTCAGTCTGTAGTGTACTTCACATGTATAATCCTGCCGCAACTTAGAAGTCCTCTGAACATCGAACTCATTTTATTGACGTTGTGTCTTTTTTATGAAATAATTTGCTATTAATTCAGTAACGGTACACCGAGTTTTAAAGCAAACAATTTTGATCTTTTATTTTATATTTTATATAAGTACGGTAAATAAAAGGCTAAAGGCGCATATGTCCAATTTATTGAGATGAATAGTATACCGAAGAATGCTAATGAAACTGAGAATTTGTTAGATGACTTTCAATTTAGCTTCATACGTCAGAGCCACCATTTTGGCGTTATGCTTGGTAACAGGGGTAAGACATAAACCACCACACCCTTTGATACAAATTTCCAACCTAGAATATGCGTTGTACAACGGACAATGGTTCATGGTGCTTAAAATTGTCAGAAATGTAGCTGGAAACTATAAAGAAAGAAATGCAATATACAGTGATGTGCGAAACTTAATGAAGAAAGTGACTTCCACATTGCTCGATAAAACTTGGACATATACGAAAAGACTTCTATAGTGTAGTAAATAAGGTAACTTAACGAAATAGGCGATGATACGAAAAGAAATGACACTGTTGCTGAAAGACGGTAATTGAAATGAAGTCATCGCGATTCATGTTCCTCTGGACATTAAAAAATGGCGGGATATTTTTCTTAATAGGGTGTATGATCACCACTGGCCGAAGAGAATGGTCTGCGGGGCGCTCCCAGACCTACCATAGCCCGCATCTCGTGGTCGTGCGGTAGCGTTCTCGCTCCCCACGCCCGGGTTCCCGGGTTCGATTCCCGGCGGGGTCAGGGATTTTCTCTGCCTCGTGATGGCTGGGTGTTGTGTGCTGTCCTTAGGTTAGTTAGGTTTAAGTATTTCTAAGTTCTAGGGGACTTATGACCACAGCAGTTGAGTCCCATAGTGCTCAGAGCCAACCAGACCGACTATAAGTTTGGCAAGGAACTGCTTCGGTACGGCTCTCCATTGCTCCAGCAGTGTGGTTGACAACTACTCGATGGTAGTTGCCGCATATGGACGTGCTGTTACACGTCTCTCAAGCGTATACCACACGTGCTCGACGGGATTTAAGTTGGGGGGGGGGGGGGGGGGGGCGGGAGGCAGGGTGCAGGCAAACCAGCCCATTCGCCGAATATTTCTGTTCTGTTCTGATTTCAGACACGGGAAATATTCTGAGTCCATCGCAGGCAAAGAAAGATGAACGGATTCCGTCGCCTCCGTAAGGGCAGAGCTGAAGCTTAGCAATGCATAATGAACCATGCGTTGACTGTAATCATAAAACAAGATGGAAAAGGCGTTTAGTCTGTGTCGTTGTTGTCTTTCACAGCTGCGATGCCTCAATAAAATCTTCTCGGTTTCCAAGCCGCTTCACTTCGAATAAAACACTCGAGCTTTTGACAGCTGCCTCCGCAATCGTCATCAGGAGGAAAACGACGAACACTGATTTCAGGGGCTGACACGGCATTGTGCTAAAAGAGGCGCGACAGCAGCATCTGAAACAACGAACTTTAATGCACTGTGACGCTTTAGAACCCTTTTTACACTTCACTTTCACTTCACCCTTTAACCGTAAAGGATGACTACTTATCACTGTAAGATGATGGACAATCTAATTATCAAGCAGGGGTCGTATCTGATTTGGCAAAGAACGACAACGACATTGTTCGGAGACGTTTGAGCGAATTACTGGCACATATCTTGCATGAAATCAATGTAAGATACATTAAATGATCGGACTTTAATCTCAGGGTAGCTATGAGGAACGGCAAACTAATGACTGAATGCAGTCGGCGTTCGGTCATTACGTCTCTTCACAATGACCTACCGACTTCGCTGGATCCTGTCTGTAACAAATTATTCTTTAGTAAAAAAATAATCTAATTATCCTCACTGGGAGTAGGTAGATTTAACATACTTTAAAAAATTTCTAAGAAGATGCCACATTTAATTATTTTAAGCCAGCAAACATTATAATTTAAACAGAACTTACGCAGCATGTTTGCTCCCTACGACAGACTAACAGAGAAAGACCAAAAAGAGTGAATGACATCGTGCTCTTGCACAAAAGCAAGAGAAAAGTTTTCCTTATTCTGTTTTGTTTCAGTAACAGACCATTTCATTTTCGTCGGCAACGATAAATTTCCACTACGGACACACAGAATGCAACTGTAATTATTATTATATTTCACTGGACAACAAGACAATGTGTCAGATTTTTCTTCTTCCTTAGACAGAAACTAAGAAAAAACATATGCGCAGTGAGCTGGTTCTTTAGAAACATTAACGAAAATACATTCTTTCTCCAGAAAGTAACACTTTAACTGGTTAATTTAGGATATTCCTAAAAATTAAGTGATATAATTTATACCGGATAAAAAGACATTCTTTTTCATTTAAGTATACATATTTTATCAATTTGTGTGCTATATTCAATATCTTTCTCATTTTTCTCTCAAACATTTTTTGGACGTAACATTTTGTGTAGATCACACGAATAAAGCTCTAATTTATTTCTGTGTAAAAAGAAACAGTAATCCGATATAGTGATTTTCAGTCTGCCACGAAATTGGAAAACTTTTTGTTACTTGTGGATGAAAACTGCATAAATTATGTTCCACATGACACTTTTTTTTTTTTTGATCATCAGTCTACTGACTGGTTTGATGCGGCCCGCCACGAATTCCTTTCCTGTGCTAACCTCTTCATCTCAGAGTAGCACTTGCAACCTACGTCCTCAATTATTTGCTTGACGTATTCCAATCTCTGTCTTCCTCTACAGTTTTTGCCCTCTACAGCTCCCTCTAGTACGATGGAAGTCATGTTTTAGCAGATGTCCTTTCATCCTGTCCCTTCTCCTTATCAGTGTTTTCCACATATTCCTTTCCTCTCCGATTCTGCGTAGAACCTCCTCATTCCTTACCTTATCAGTCCACCTAATTTTCAACATTCGTCTGTGGCACCACATCTCAAATGCTTCGAGTGTCTTCTGTTCCGGTTTTCCCACAGTCCATGTTTCACTACCGTACAATGCTGTATTCCAGACGTACATCCTCAGAAATTTCTTCCTCAAATTAAGGCCGGTATTTGATATTAGTAGATTTCTCTTGGCCAGAAATGCCTTTTTTGCCATAGCGAGTCTGCTTTTGATGTCCTCCTTGCTCCGTCCGTCATTGGTTATTTTACTGCCTAGGTAGCAGAATTCCTTAACTTCATTGACTCCGTGACCATCAGTCCAGATGTCAAGTTTCTCGCTGTTCTCATTTCTACTACTTTTCATTACCTTCGTGTTTCTCCGATTTACTCTCAAACCATACTGTGTACTCATTAGACTGTTCATTCCGTACAGCAGATCATTTAATTCTTCTTCACTTTCACTCAGGATAGCAATGTCATCAGCGAATCGTATCATTGGTACCTTTCACCTTGTATTTTAATTCCACTACTGAACCTTTCTTTTATTTCCATCATTGCTTCCTCGATGTACAGATTGAAGAGTAGGGGCGAAAGGCTACAGCCTTGTCTTACACTCTTCTTAATACGAGCACTTCGTTCTTGATCGTCCAATCTTATTATTCCCTCTTGGTTGTTGTACATATTGTATATGACCCGTCTCTCCCTATAGCTTACCCCTACTTTTTTCAGAATCTCGAACAGCTTGCGCCATTTTATATTGTCGAACGCTTTTTCCAGGTCGACAAATCCTATTAAATTGTCTTGATTTTTCTTTAGCCTTGCTTCCATTATTAGCCGTAACGTCAGAATATCCTCTCTCGTCCCTTTACTTTTCCTAAAGCCAAACTGTTCGTCACCTAGCACATTCTCAATTTTCTTATTCATTCTTCTGTATATTATTCTTGTAAGCAGCTTCGATGCATGAGCTGTTAAGCTGATTGTGCGATAATTCTCGCGCTTGTCAGCTCTTGCCGTCTTCGGAATTGTGTGGATGATGCTTTTCCGAAAGTCAGATGGTATATCGCCAGACTCATATATTCTACACACCAACGTGAATAGTCGTTTTGTTGCCACTTCCCCCAATGATTTTAGAAATTCTGATGGAATGTTATCTATCCCTTCTGCCTTATTTGACCGTAAGTCCTCCAAAGCTCTTTTAAATTCCGATTCTAATACAGGATCCCCTATCGCTTTTAAATCTACTCCTGTTTCTTCTTCTATCACATCAGACAAATCTTCACCCTCATAGAGGCTTTCAATGTATTCTTTCCATCTATCTTTTCTCTCCTCTGCATTTAACAGTGGAATTCCCGTTGCACTCTTAATGTTACCACCGTTGCTTGTAATGTCACCAAAGGTTGTTTTGACTTTCCTGTATGCTGAGTCTGTCCTTCCGACAATCATATCTTTTTCGATGTCTTCACATTTTTCCTGCAGTTATTTCGTCTTAGCTTCCCTGCACTTCCTATTTATTTCATTCCTCAGCTACTTGTATTTCTGTATTCCTGATTTTCCCGGAACATGTTTGTACTTCCTCCTTTTATCAATCTACTGAAGTATTTCTTCTGTTACCCATGGTTTCTTCGCAGCTACCTTCTTTATACATGTTTTCTTCCCAACTTCTGTGATGGCCCTTTTTAGAGATGTCCATTCCTCTTCAACTGTACTGCCTACTGCGCTATTCCTTATTGCTGTATCCACAGCGTTAGAGAACTTCAAACGTATCTCGTCATTCCTTAGTACTTCCGTATCCCACTTCTTTGCGTATTGATTCTTCCTGACTAATGTCTTTAACTTCAGCCTACTCTTCATCACTACTGTATTGTTATCTGAGTCTATATCTGCTCCTGGGCACGCCTTACAAACCAGTATCTGATTTCGGAATCTCTGTCTAACCATGATGTAATCTAATTGAAATCTTCCCGTATCTCCCGGCCTCTTCCAAGTATACCTCCTCCTCTTGTGATTCTTAAACAGGGTACTCGCTATTACTAGCTGAAACTTGTTACATAACTCAATTAGTCTTTCTCCTCTTTCATTCCTTGTCCCAAGCCCATATTCTCCTGTAACCTTTTCTTCTACTCCTTCCCCTACAACTGCATTCCAGTCGCCCATGACTATTAGATTTTCGTCCCCCTTTACATATTGCATTACCCTTTGAATATCCTCATACACTTTCTCTATCTGTTCATCTTCAGCTTGCGACGTCGGCATGTATACCTGAACTATCGTTGTCGGTGTTGGTCTGCTGTCGATTCTGATTAGAACAACCCGGTCACTGAACTGTTCACAGTAACACACCCTCTGCACTACCTTACTATTCATAACGAATCCTACACCTGTTATACCATTTTCTGCTGCTGTTGATATTACCCGATACTCATCTGACCAGAATTCCTTGTCTTCCTTCCACTTCACTTCACTGACGCCTACTATATCTAGAATGAGCCTTTGCATTTCCCTTTTCAGACTTTTTTGGTTCCCTACCACGTCCAAGCTTCTGACATTCCACGCCCCGACTCGTAGGACGTTATCCTTTCGTTGATTATTCAATCTTTTTCTCATGATAACCTCCCCCTTGGCAGTCCCCTCCCGGAGATCCGAATGGGGGACTATTCCGGAATCTTTTGCCAATGGAGAGATCATCATGCCACTTCTTCAATTACAGGCCACATGTCCTGTGGATACACGTTACGTGTCTTTAATGCAGTGGTTTCCATTGCCTTCTGCATCCTCATGTCGTTCATCATGGCTGATTCTTCCGCCTTTAGGGGCAATTTCCCATCCCTAGGACAAGAGAGTGCCCTGAACCTCTATCCGCTCCTCCTCGCTCTTTGACAAGGCCGTTGGCAGAATGAGACTGACTTCTTATGCCGGAAGTCTTCGGCCGCCAATGCTGATTATTTATCAAAATTTAGGCAGTGGCGGGGATCGAAACCGGGACCGAAGACATTTTAATTATGAATCAAACACGCTACCCCTAGACCACGGGTACTATCCCCCCACAGCACACTACCAGCACAAAATAACAGTATTATGCGAGGTAAATATAACCATAATACTGTCTTATTTTCCAAAGTATAATTGTGTTCAAAATGCACATCACAATAAATACACTCCTGGAAATGGAAAAAAGAACACATTGACACCGGTGTGTCAGACCCACCATACTTGCTCCGGACACTGCGAGAGGGCTGTACAAGCAATGATCACACGCACGGCGCAGCGGACACACCAGGAACCGCGGTGTTGGCCGTCGAATGGCGCTAGGTGCGCAGCATTTGTGCACCGCCGCCGTCAGTGTCAGCCAGTTTGTCGTGGCATACGGAGCTCCATCGCAGTCTTTAACACTGGTAGCATGCCGCGACAGCGTGGACGTGAACCGTATGTGCAGTTGACGGACTTTGAGCGAGGGCGTATAGTGGGCATGCGGGAGGCCGGGTGGACGTACCGCCGAATTGCTCAACACGTGGGGCGTGAGGTCTCCACAGTACATCGATGTTGTCGCCAGTGGTCGGCGGAAAGTGCACGTGCCCGTCGACCTGGGACCCGACCGCAGCGACGCACGGATGCACGCCAAGACCGTAGGATCCTACGCAGTGCCGTAGGGGACCGCACCGCCACTTCCCAGCAAATTAGGGACACTGTTGCTCCTGGCGTATCGGCGAGGACCATTCGCAACCGTCTCCATGAAGCTGGGCTACGGTCCCGCACACCGTTAGGCCGTCTTCCGCTCACGCCCCAACATCGTGCAGCCCGCCTCCAGTGGTGTCGCGACAGGCGTGAATGGAGGGACGAACGGAGACGTGTCGTCTTCAGCGATGAGAGTCGCTTCTGCCTTGGTGCCAATGATGGTCGTATGCGTGTTTGGCGCCGTGCAGGTGAGCGCCACAATCAGGACTGCATACGACCGAGGCACACAGGGCCAACACCCGGCATCATGGTGTGGGGAGCGATCTCCTACACTGGCCGTACACCACTGGTGATCGTCGAGGGGACACTGAATAGTGCACGGTACATCCAAACCGTCATCGAACCCATCGTTCTACCATTCCTAGACCGGCAAGGGAACTTGCTGTTCCAACAGGACAATGCACGTCCGCATGTATCCCGTGCCACCCAACGTGCTCTAGAAGGTGTAAGTCAACTACCCTGGCCAGCAAGATCTCCGGATCTGTCCCCCATTGAGCATGTGTGGGACTGGATGAAGCGTCGTCTCACGCGGTCTGCACGTCCAGCACGAACGCTGGTCCAACTGAGGCGCCAGGTGGAAATGGCATGGCAAGCCGTTCCACAGGACTACATCCAGCATCTCTACGATCGTCTCCATGGGAGAATAGCAGCCTGCATTGCTGCGAAAGGTGGATATACACTGTACTAGTGCCGACATTGTGCATGCTCTGTTGCCTGTGTCTATGTGCCTGTGGTTCTGTCAGTGTGATCATGTGATGTATCTGACCCCAGGAATGTGTCAATAAATTTTCCTCTTCCTGGGACAATGAATTCACGATGTTCTTATTTCAATTTCCAGGAGTGTAGTAGACATGTAATATTCCATGGCTCATCTGTTTAATACGTAACGCAGCCTTTAGACACACAGGGTGCAGATATTTAACTGTCCTTGGCCAAACGTTACTCTGGATTAGTATGGTTACATGGAAAAGAAAGAAAAGAGAAAGTTCACGTATGTAATATTTATGGGAATTGAATATACACCCTAATCTTCTTCCCTCTCTTGTCTCTGTCCATCTCCTAATCCCGTTCGATTTATCTGTCTCCTCCTCCTTCCGCCTCTCTCTGCCCAACACCTCTTCCCGCCCTCTCTGTTTTCCCCCATCTCTCTCTCTTTCCTCCTGCACATCTCTCGCCAAATCTCTCTCTCTCTCTCTCTCTCTCTCTCTCTCTCTCACACACACACACACACACACACACACACACACACATACACACATATCTTCTCCATTTCTCTGTCCCTTCTTCTTTATCCTTCTCTCCACCTCCTCCTGTCCCCTCTTCCCCCACCACTCTCAGTCCACCTCCTACCGCCTTTCTGTCCATCTCCTCGTCCCCTTCTCTCTCTCCATCTTCTCGTTGCCTTCTCTCTCCATCTTCTCCTGCCCCCCTTTCTCAGACATTTCCCTCCTCCCCGTTTCCTGTCTCCATTTCCTTCCACCCCATGTCCATCACATCTTTTCCCTCTTCTCTGAAGTCGAGTCTCGTTTGTTATTACATATTCGTGTTCTGTTCTAATCATTAGCTGATAAGCACTAAAAATAGCTCTCTCGTTTTCCAACGTTTCGCTTTTATACATATTGCAAATATGCTTGTTACATTCATCTGAATGTTTATTAGATTACTGTATGTAAATTTAAAGTAAATCTGTCAAGAGTCTTTCGAGATTTTTAGTAATGAGGTTTCACATTTATGTATTACACATTCATTTATATATCATATAGATTTAAAAATAGGTCTATAAAAGCAATTGATGAATATCTTACTGTAACTTACGATTTAGTTCGAACAAAAACTACGTTTTTATCGATTTCCCGGACCACTAGTATGTATTATATAAAAACACATGCATATTCGAATGCAACATTAAGCCAAAATTTCAGCTCATTTTATTTAACTGATGACGGGTTTACGATACCAGAATCAATTATTCATATCAACCTAATAGAGAAAACGGTGTATACTGTGACAGTACCTAAACGACATTAATACTGTACATGCTTTTGTCTAAATGAAATTTTTCTGTGCCCATGGACAGCACAAACTTGAATTAGAAACAAGTATATATAGTATTACGAGGTTAAAGTGCTATGGCAGAATACAGGGTGTCCATAAAGTCCCTTTACAACTTCAAAATTCTATTACAACGGCTGTTGTTGAAATATTTTAACAAAATTTCTTTTATTGTATTCAACGTTTACTAAAGTTTTTATATAAACTAAAATTTTGATTTTCAGTTACTCTGTCGATGGAAGGACTGAACCTCTATAAAATGGCAACTCCTCAAGAGAAGGCCAAATGTGTGTACTGATTTATTGAGACAAAATTGGATGTTCAGACTTAACGAAACTTCGGAACGAAATACACTCCTGGAAATTGAAATAAGAACACCGTGAATTCATTGTCCCAGGAAGGGGAAACTTTATTGACACATTCCTGGGGTCAGATACATCACATGATCACACTGACAGAACCACAGGCACTTAGACACAGGCAACAGAGCATGCACAATGTCGGCACTAGTACAGTGTATATCCACCTTTCGCAGCAATGCAGGCTGCTATTCTCCCATGGAGACGATCGTAGAGATGCTGGATGTAGTCCTGTGGAACGGCTTGCCATGCCATTTCCACCTGGCGCCTCAGTTGGACCAGCGTTCGTGCTGGACGTGCAGACCGCGTGAGACGACGCTTCATCCAGTCCCAAACATGCTCAATGGGGGACAGATCCGGAGATCTTGCTGGCCAGGGTAGATGCCTTACACCTTCTAGAGCACGTTGGGTGGCACGGGATACATGCGGACGTGCATTGTCCTGTTGGAACAGCAAGTTCCCTTGCCGGTCTAGGAATGGTAGAACGATGGGTTCGATGACGGTTTGGATGTACCGTGCACTATTCAGTGTCCCCTCGACGATCACCAGTGGTGTACGGCCAGTGTAGGAGATCGCTCCCCACACCATGATGCCGGGTGTTGGCCCTGTGTGCCTCGGTCGTATGCAGTCCTGATTGTGGCGCTCACCTGCACGGCGCCAAACACGCATACGACCATCACTGTCACCAAGACAGAAGCGACTCTCATCGCTGAAGACGACACGTCTCCATTCGTCCCTCCATTCACGCCTGTCGCGACACCACTGGAGGCGGGCTGCACGATGTTGGGGCGTGAGCGGAAGACGGCCTAACGGTGTGCGGGACCGTAGCCCAGCTTCATGGAGACAGTTGCGAATGGTCCTCGCCGATACCCCAGGAGCAACAGTGTCCCTAATTTGCTGGAAAGTGGCGGTGCGGTCCCCTACGGCACTGCGTAGGATCCTACGGTCTTGGCGTGCATCCGTGCGTCGCTGCGGTCCGGTCCCAGGTCGACGGGCACGTGCACCTTCCGCCGACCACTGGCGACAACATCGATGTACTGTGGAGACCTCACGTCCTACGTGTTGAGCAATTCGGTGGTACGTCCACCCGGCCTCCCGCATGCCCACTATACGCCCTCGCTCAAAGTCCGTCAACTGCACATACGGTTCATGTCCACGCTGTCGCGGCATGCTACCAGTGTTAAAGACTGCGATGGAGCTCCGTATGCCACGGCAAACTGGCTGACACTGACGGCGGCGGTGCACAAATGCTGCGCAGCTAGCGCCATTGGACGGCCAACACCGCGGTTCCTGGTGTGTCCGCTGTGCCGTGCGTGTGATCATTGCTTGTACAGCCCTCTCGCAGTGTCCGGAGCAAGTATGGTGGGTCTGACACACCGGTGTCAATGTGTTCTTTTTTCCATTTCCAGGAGTGTATGAAAGAGATCCATCATCGCGTTCTTCAGTCCGTGCATGATACAAAATATTTATGCACACAGGGACAGTGTGGGATAAAAGGAGGAGCCGGCGACCAAGAACATCCAAGGAAAATATCGATCGCGTTTTAACCGTTCATCTGCGAAGTCCATCCGCAATACTGCCAGACAAGTTGCAATTAGCACGTTCAGCTGTGCATAAGATCCTCCACCAGCACTTACGGTTGTACAGTTACAAAGTGCAGCTGTTGCAGACAATGAACCAAAACGGACAGTTTATACTCAACATGCTGGAACGCCTTTCGGAGGATGAAGCATTCCCCAAGCCAGTTTGTTTCAGTGACGAGGCAACTTTTCATGTTTCTGGTACATTAAACAGACACTAAATACAGAGATACTAAATACAGATACTAAAAGGTATCAGACAGATTATATAATGGTAAGACAGAGATTTAGGAACCAGGTTTTAAATTGTAAGACATTTCCAGGGGCAGATGTGGACTCTGACCACAATCTATTGGTTATGACCTGTAGATTAAAACTGAAGAAACTGCAAAAAGGTGGGAATTTAAGAAGATGGGACCTGGATAAACTGGAAGAACCAGAGGTTGCACAGAGTTTCAGGGAGAGCATAAGGGAACAATTGACAGGAATGGGGGAAAGAAATACAGTAGAAGAAGAATGGGTAGCTTTGAGGGATGAAGTAGTGAAGGCAGCAGAGGATCAAGTAGGTAAAAAGACGAGGGCTAGTGGAAATCATTGGGTAACAGAAGAAATATTGAATTTAATTGATGAATGGAGAAAATATAAAAATGCAGTAAATTAAGCAGGCAAAAAGGAATACAAACAACTCAAAAATGAGATCGACAGGAAGTGCAAAATGGCTAAGCAGGGATGGCTAGAGGACAAATGTAAGGATGTAGAGGCTTATCTCACTAGGGGTAAGATAGATACTGCCTACAGGAAAATTAAAGAGACCTTTGGAGATAAGAGAACCACTTGTATGAACATCAAGTGCTCAGATGGAAACCCAGTTCTAAGCAAAGAAGGGAAAGCAGAAAGGTGGAAGGAGTATATAGAGGGTCTATACAAGGGCGATGTACTTGAGGACAATATTATGGAAATGGAAGAGGATGTAGATGAAAATGAAATGGGAGATACCATACTGCGTGAAGAGTTTGATAGAGCACTGAAAGACCTGAGTCGAAACAAGGCCCCCGGAGTAGACAACATTCCATTGGAACTACTGACGGCCTTGGGAGAGCCAGTCCTGACAAAACTCTACCATCTGGTGAGCACGATGTATGAGACAGGCGAAATACCCTCAGACTTCAAGAAGAATATAATAATTCCAATCCCAAAGAAAGCAGGTGTTGACAGATGTGAAAATTACCGAACAATCAGTTTAATAAGCCACAGCTGCAAAATATTAACACGAATTCTTTACAGACGAATGGAAAAACTAGTAGAAGCCGACCTCGGGGAAGATCAGTTTGGATTCCGTAGAAATACTGGAACACGTGAGGCAATACTGACATAAGACTCATCTTAGAAGAAAGATTAAGGAAAGGCAAACCTACGTTTCTAGCATTTGTAGACTTAGAGAAAGCTTTTGACAATGTTGACTGGAATACTCTCTTTCAAATTCTAAGGGTGGCAGGGGTAAAATACAGGGAGCGAAAGGCTATTTACAATTTGTACAGAAACCACATGGCAGTTATAAGAGTGGAGGGGCATGAAAGGGAAGCAGTGGTTGGGAAGGGAGTAAGACAGGGTTGTAGCCTCTCCCCCATGTTATTCAATCTGTATATTGAGCAAGCAGTAAAGGAAACAAAAGAAAAATTCGGAGTAGGTATTAAAATCCATGGAGAAGAAATAAAAACTTTGAGGTTCGCCGATGACATTGTAATTCTGTCAGAGACAGCAAAGGACTTGGAAGAGCAGTTGAACGGAATGGATGGTGTCTTGAAGGGAGGATATAAGATGAACATCAACAAAAGCAAAACGAGGATAATGGAATGTAGTCGAATTAAGTCGGGTGATGTTTAGGGTATTAGATTAAGAAATGAGACACTTAAAGTAGTAAAGGAGTTTTGCTATTTGGTGAGCAAAATAACTGATGATGGTCAAAGTAGAGAGGATATAAAATGTAGACTGGCAATGGCAAGGAAAGCGTTTCTGAAGAAGAGAAATTTGTTAACGTCGAGCATAGATTTAAGTGTCAGGAAGTCATTTCTGAAAGTATTTGTATGGAGTGTAGCCATGTATGGAAGTGAAACATGGACGATAAATAGTTTGGACAAGAAGAGAATAGAAGCTTTCGAAATGTGGTGCTACAGAAGAATGCTGAAGATTAGGTGGGTAGATCACATAACTAATGAGGAAGTATTGAATAGGATTGGGGAGAAGAGAAGTTTGTGGCACAACTTGACCAGAAGAAGGGATCGGTTGGTAGGACATGTTCTGAGACAGTGAGGGATCACCAATTTAGTATTGGAGGGCAGCGTGGAGGGTAAAAATCGTAGGGGGAGACGAAGAGATGAATACACTAAGCAGATTCAGAAGGATGTAGGTTGCAGTAGGTACTGGGAGATGAAGAAGCTTGCGCAGGATAGAATAGCATGGAGAGCTGCATCAAACCAGTCTCAGGACTGAAGACCACAACAACAACAGACACAATGTGAGAATCTGGGGATCTGAACACCTCCATGTGACTAGGGAGCTTCACCGGGAAATTCCAAAAGTGAATGTGTAGTGAGGAATCATGTGCAACCGAATAATTGGTCCATTTTTCATAAACGAATCAACTATTACGGCAGATGTTTACCTCGACCTTCTGACCTAATATGTAGCACCAGAATTGATTGACTTAAAACCAACTATCATTTTCCAGCAAGATGGTACACAACGACATTGGGGACTGCATGTTCGTCAGTTCCTCAATGAAACATTTCAAGGCAGATGGATTGGGAGGGATGGGCCAGTTCCTTGGCCCATGCGTTCGCCAGATATCACTCCCTTGGACTTTTTTTACATGTAAAAGATATCGTGTATCAAACACAAATACGGGACATTGCCGACTTGAAGAAAAGGATTCGTAACGCCATTGCCACCACTGATGACTCTATGCTACAACGAACATGGCAAGAAATCGGGTACCGTCTTTATGTGCTTCGTGCAACTAAAGGAGCCCCTATAGCGTTCTATTAAACGAAGTAAAAAGAAGCTTTTATAAACACTGATTACAATAAAAGAAATGTTGTTAAAATATTTCAACAGCTGCCGTTGTAATAAAATTTTGATGTTGTAAAGGGACTTTATGGACACCCTGCATATAACTTTTTTCTGTTTGAAAGATTCGACAAAGGGTTCTGATACTCGAAATTGTCATCAGTTAAGGGGCTCCGGAGAGGTTCAAAATCATGAAAAGTTCAATTTTTACTTTTTTGCGTTTTCTGAATCTACAGACTGTTACCTTTTAATAGATATATAATTTATTCAACTCCGAAGACTACAACTATTTTTAAATTTTTTTTGAAATGTGTTCTACATGGGCGTGACCCACTGTGGCACTATAACAAAGGATTGCTAACTGGTGAAGTGTACACTCATAAGCATAGTCTGCCTCATGCAATAATGGAGGTGATAAAACCTATTTTCAGAGACTTAGCAGCACCTGAACTGTTGAAAAAGTGTATTCATGGAAAAACTCAAAACCCCAATGAAAGTGTAAATAGTGTTATATGGTCGAGAATCCCCAATACTGTATTTGTTGGAATAGAAACACTTCACTTTGGTGTGTATGATGCTGTTGCGACTTTCAGTGATGGCAACATTGTAAGGTGCAAGGTATTTAGAAATATTGGAATGAAGATAGGTTCTAACATGGTACGAGCGATGCTTGCTTTAGACAAGGAACGTCTTCGGGCTGCAGACAGGGCTGTGAAGAGGCTACAAATACAAGCAAGAGTAAACAGGAGGAGGAACAAGAGGAAGCTGGAGGAGGAGTTTGCAGAGGATGAAGATAGTCCATCCTATGGACCTGGAATGCACTAAAAAGTTAATCCAATCTTTGTCGCCCGATTCTCAAAACTTTTATTTTCTCATACTAATTACATGTGTACTAAGGATCTTCCAAACATATTTGTATCAAACTTTCAGTAAATGTTACACAGTACCTTCGTCATAATTGAACACAGCCTTTTTCCAAAAAACTGTATATTTTTGAATATATAAATAAAAAATTGCAAAAAAAATGTTGTGAATTTTCATTACAATTGAAAAAAAATCATCTTTAATAACTGAACTAAAATTTTGTAAAATCCCTGTGTTAAGTTGTAGCCCATATTCCAATAAATAATCTGTAAAAAGTTCAACTTCCTACCTCAAATACTTTGTGAGGAAAGATGTAATTTATAAGCGTTATTTTAACATTGCAAGTATACGGCGTTCCGGAGCCCCTTAAGTGCTCGTGCGCGGGTGAGGATGCTTACGTAGCTGGACCGTTTGTGGCGCCGCTCGCCGCCGCCTACCTGGCGTGCTGGCCGTGGGGGAGTGCTTGACGTCAGCGGGCCAGGGAGTGGGCTCAGCCAGCCGTGCGTACGCCAACTGCACTCTGGAGTTTCGCTGTGTGAGCATGGGGAAGTCAGTTGGGACACATCTGCATGACTGTAATGTCTGAAGTAAAGGGTCATTTTACAGGTATTTACAGAAGGCTATTTCCGTCGCGTGTATGGAGGGTGTGTGACGTAAGTGGGGCGGCGGCGCAGTGATTGTACAGTTATTACGCGCGCGCGAGAGCGAGTCAATTAGCGGGTGTTCTAGTGCGGTCCAAAGGTGCTGTTACGTGGTCGTGGTGGATTCCACTGTCGAACAAACTTTGCCGCCAAAAGTGTAGCACTGCGTTCTCGCTCGCAGAGGTACACGTGGTGGATGGTGAGCGGTCGGCATCGACAGGTTTGAACGTGGTGCCGAAAGTGTTGCAGGGAAACAGCCGACCGTTGTGTGATTCAGCTCCGAGGCAGACAATTTTGGCGGGTCACGTGCGGAGGTGACGAATACACGTGGTGAGCTGACAAGGGGCCGCTGTGACGTCAAACTCGACAAGTTCCACTGCTATGTCAACTAACATGACCATAAGAAAAAAATTGCGGTAATTTTGAATTTTTGCGGGAAAATAGTCCAAATGTGATACGTCCACTAACCTAAGCCACCAGAAGAAAAAAAAAGCTGTGGGAAGTTTGAATTCCAACATGATAATTCATGCAAAACCGTACTTCTCTTTATTATTATTATCCATTATTATTGATGATCATTTATTAACATTCATTATCATTTATTATTGTTTATTATCATTTACTATTATTTATTATCATTTATTATTATTTATTATTATTGACCTGCCTCCACTAGAGGATTCCCTCCAAATTCAAATTCCTACACCATAATCGCTGCAAGACCTTACTTTTCTTCATTATTCATTATCATTCATTATCATATATTAACATTTATTATCATTCATTGTCATTTATTATCATTCATTGTCATTTATTATCATTTATTGTTATTTATTATCATTTATTATTATTTATTATTATTGACCTGCCTCCACTAGAAAATTCCCTCCAAATTCAAATTCCTATACGATAATGCCTGCAAAACCTTACTTTGTTTACTATTATTCATTATCATTTATTAACATTGATTATCATTCATTGTCATATATTAACATTTATTATCATTCATTATCATTTATTATTATAGGCCTACCTCCAGTAGAAAATTGCGCCAAATTCATATTCCAACACGATATTCTCTCGAAAACTGTACTTCTATGTATTATTATCATTTATTATTTATTCAAGATGTCCAATTTTCTCGGTGAGAAAGCCATTCTCCTTACATCCATAACAAAAATCTACCAGAAGTTCAAATCCCCAACACCATAATTGATCACATGTACGAGTTTTCTCCATCATTTATCTTTTTTTCCACTGGTAGCCTATCATAATCGCATCAAATTATAAACTGCACTTATAGTAACGTAATTCACGTCCCTTGATTATGCAGGGGGGAAGGGACTGAAGACATTATTTCAAGCAGTACGGTCATCACTTGTTCTCCAACACAGTCAGCACACACATCTTTGATATCACAGTGCAGTCACCATGATGTCCGCACTCCAACTGAATTAGTTCAAATCCTCACCACACCCTGGCCAGCATGCGGAGACACTGCCTAAGCCTGTCACGTGAGGTGGCCGGCCACTAGCGCGGCGGGCGAGCCCAGCCATCGCCCCCACATCGTAAACCTGTTTTCGCTGAACACAGTGGAACTTGTCGAGTTTGACGTCACAGCGGCCCCTTGGCAGCTCACCACGTGTATTCGTCAGCTCCGCACGTGACCCGCCAAAATTGTCTGCCTCGGAGCTGAATCACACAACGGTCGGCTGTTTCCCTGCAACACTTTCGGCACCACGTTCAAACCTGTCGATGCCGACCGCTCACCATCCACCACGTGTACCTGTGCGAGCGAGAACGCAGTGCTACACTTTTGGCGGCAAAGTTTGCTCGACAGTGGAATCCACCACGACCACGTAACAGCACCTTTGGACCGCACTAGAACACCCGCTAATTGACTCGCTCTCGCGCGCGCGTAATAACTGTACAATCACTGCGCCGCCGCCCCACTTACGTCACACACCCTCCATACACGCGACGGAAATAGCCTTCTGTAAATACCTGTAAAATGACCCTTTACTTCAGACATTACAGTCATGCAGGTGTGTCCCAACTGACTTCCCCATGCTCACACAGCGAAACTCCAGAGTGCAGTTGGCGTACGCACGGCTGGCTGAGCCCACTCCCTGGCCCGCTGACGTCAAGCACTCCCCCACGGCCAGCACGCCAGGTAGGCGGCGGCGAGCGGCGCCACAAACGGTCCAGCTACGTAAGCATCCTCACCCGCGCACGAGCACTTAAGGGGCTCCGGAACGCCGTATACTTGCAATGTTAAAATAACGCTTATAAATTACATCTTTCCTCACAAAGTATTTGAGGTAGGAAGTTGAACTTTTTACAGATTATTTATTGGAATATGGGCTACAACTTAACACAGGTATTTTACAAAATTTTCGTTCAGTTATTAAAGATGATTTTTTTTTCAATTGTAATGAAAATTCACAACATTTTTTTTGCAATTTTTTATTTATATATTCAAAAATATACAGTTTTTTGGAAAAAGGCTGTGTTAAATTATGCAGAAGGTACTGTGTAACATTTACTGAAGGTTTGAAACAAATATGTTTGGAAGATCCTTAGAAAACATGTAATTAGTATGAGAAAATAAAAGTTTTGGAAATCGAGCGACAAAGATTCGATTAACTATTTAGAGCATACCAGGTCCATAGGATGGATTATCTTCATCCTCTGCAAACTCCTCCTCCAGCTTCCTCTTGTTCCTCGTCCTGTTTACTCTTGCTTGTATTTCTAGACTCTTTACAGCCCTGTCTGCAGCCCGAAGGCGTTCCTTGTCTAAAACAAGCATCGCTCGTACCATGTTGGAACCTATCTTCATACCCATATTTCTAAATACCTTGCACCTTACAATGTTGCCATCATTGAAAGTCGCAACAGCAACTTTACTTTTACTCATTATTATACTTCAACAAAACAGAGACTCAAGAAACAGAATTAATTACGAACATTTTCGAGATAACGACAGAGTAAATAAACATGAAACAATCGACAATCACACCAGCGATATATATTGAACCATCACAGGTTAGACACAACACATATTTATCTCACATCACTAAAATGTACCTGATAAACGTGGACGTTAATAATAACACCATTTGACAGCAGTTTAACAGCGCCACAGTGGGTCACGCCCAAGTAGAACACATTTCAAAAAAAATTAAAAATAGTTGTAGTCTTCGGAATTGAATAAATTATATATCTATTAAAAGGTAATAGTCTGCAGATTCAGAAAACGCAAAAAAGTAAAAATTGAACTTTTCATGATTTTGAGCCTTTCCGGAGCCCCTTAATGCTGGACATGATGCAACCTGTCGACCGCGTGCCGTACAAAGGATACGTTTGGCGCCAGAGTTTGACCGACAGTGGAATCCACCATGACCGTATAACAGCGCGTTTGCTCGTCGCGAGAACGCTCGCTAATTCACTCTCACCACCCCGCTATATTAAATAATTCCATTTACAATTTCATATACATATTCAAACGTTTTCAACTCCCTAATTTCAACTACTTTTCTAGGACCAGAACGCCACCTCCGCCTCCTCCTAGGAACCAGCGTAAAGTTTGAAATCTGCCAGTAAACAATGCTCACTTGCGCTTCCGCCACCAACCTAAGAAAATTGTTTCAAACTAAGCCACCAGCACTCAGCCTCTTCCTACAGGTTTCTGGTAAACGGACTCACCCTGCACTACGTCTATGGACTGAGGAACGAATTTACTTTATTTAGGAATGGAGTATATATATCACACCGACATGTCCCACGTCATACAGACCGGCAAAACACTCCTACATAACTTATTTATAATGTTATAGACACACGCTTGCTAATTGTAAACAGTTAAAAGTAACTCATAGCACAGCCTACAGACATGCGAACCGCTCCTAAATAATGCAAAACATTTACCTCCAAATAGCCAAACAACTGCTAATTTTCGCAAATAATTTCAGTGCATAGGCTGATGGAAGGAAGAACGAGTGTACTTTATTTATCTGCTACATATCTTTTTCAAACTTTTACTTCTCATACGTTTCGATATATAAGGCTGACATAAGGCAGTTTCTGAACTCCAGTAGTGCACTACACTTGGCAACACAACCACACCCATCAAGATATTCATTCCATTCCAGACCTGTAACTTTTCTACAGATAAATTTGTCCAGTTATTTGTCTACTCACTCACATTCTGACCAGATTGCCGTTATTGCGCAAAAACAGCTTAGACTGCGCTGTGCTGCTCGGGGAAGTAAGGAAGGGCTGCACTCTATTTGTTTGGAGCCCTTTTATTTAGTCGTGGAGTATATTTGTCACAAAACACCTGCACTGATCCGACTGTTTTCATCTGACACAGGCCACAAACACGTACACATCTCCTAATTTCACCACACAATAGAAAACAGCTCTTAAATAATGCAGTACACAATATCAGTAGACGAGCTCTGTATTAAACTCTCCAAATAAAGCATCGCACAGTGCACAGACATGCTCGCAAAATAGTGCAACAGACGCACCCAAACACCACCAGCTACCAAACCAACCAAAAGTCTCTACTCGGCCTCCCCCAAACATGACCTCAACACAGTCGCATTCGCACCTATCACCGGAGAAATTGATATCGCCTATGCGCCTTAGATTACGCTCCAAGGCAGCCAGCGCGCGCGTGTGGTCGACGGGGAAGGGGATACCAGAGTCTCCAGCCAAGATCATCTTCCGAGCGCTCGTGACAGCCAACACATGTGAAAGCTGCATTGGTCTTCTCATGTATACCGCCGGCGTCTCAGGTCTGGACCTGCCTTCACGTCTAAACTCAGAACAGCTCATAGCTCGTTGGTGTCGATTAACGCGGCCGGGAAAACATTTACTACTCGCATGTAACCGAGATGGTGACGGAAAAACCAAATCACTCTGATCTGCGCTGCAGGCGCGTGTAATCATTGACAACACTATTTATTTTTTTTTCGAACAACTTATTTAACCATACAGTGTATCTAACACGCTATCACAAAACACCAATCCCAGATGTGCCCTGGACCTTGTTGCACAGCCCACAGACACGCACCCAATCATAATTTCAGTACACATTATAGCAAACTGTACTAAATAATACATCACACAGATGTGTAGATACGCTCAGTACTTGTAAACTTATAACACTCCTACCTGCTACTGTTATACCATAACCTCAAAACTGGAGGCAATTTGCAAAACAGAATTATTTTGTTGGATTAATAATGGTATAAAGCAACAGAACAGTGTTACCCTCTGAGAGGAATTTTGCTAGGTTGACCGTGTTGTTCCTAACGGAGGTGGCTTATCGGAAATGAAAGTCAGAATTAAGTAAATATTTGAACAGTAACAAACAAAATTTTTGCCTATCTGCACTGTTTAACGTATAAAGAAAACGGTCGCCAGCCTAACTAGGCAAGAGAATGATTAACATTCTGGTTCAAGAAAATAGTTATTAGTAACTTTAAGGGATAAACACAACCTATACTTTGTCACACGCGAGTGCAGTGAACTCTGACACATACATATTTTTACGGTAAGCTTGAAACTCACAGAGCAGCAGAAACAATTTGCAAAATTATAGCAGATACCGAAACACACTATTACTTTCAGGGCTTACACAAAGTGAATGGTCTTTATAACATTACTATTAATATGCACTTCTAATACACAAGAGAGACAAACATGAGTATATAACGTTTCACAACTGCAGCTTTCTCACTTTTACTACAGCGAAACACAATGTTGACAAAATTGCAAGGAACTGACGCACCTTTTAGAATTTACTACAGACAACAATGTGATCATTTACTTTATAAGCCTCAGTATTAAGCTCTTTTAATTTTGAAGTTGGCAACAGCACTTTAATAAGCAGTTTTAATAGGAATATTTTCAGCAAACAACATTTACTTTAACTCACTCTCTTGCCACATTAACTTTAACTTTCTTTTTACTATGTTGAAGAGGCATTAATGAGCAAAATACTGGGCTTTAACGTTCTTTTAGTAAGGACACTCGGATATCACTTTAGCTCAAACGGAGAGGAACCTGAGAGGTGTTATGATGAGGAGAAAAAATCAGGGTAGGTACATAAATTCAGATATAAATTACCTTATATTTGAGCACACTAACACATCCATTAAGCTGATCCTTCACTGTACATCATTGTAGTATTCCGATGTAATGATGTGGTGGCAACTGCATGTTGTTAGGTGAAATTGCAGGTAGAATTGCTGGACTTTGTCATTTCTTGGTGGCGATGATTGATACCAATCCCAGAATATTTCCAGCTATTTATCCATTCTTCCGAGGCATTGGAAAGCGGCAGGAAAAGCCTCTCTCGGAACCAGCACAATATGCATCTTTTACATGGCAGTTCCTGACTCGTAGCTCGTCTCCGACTCGTAACTCGTCCCTGACTCGTAGCTCGTCTCCGACTGACTATCAGTTCCACCTTTTCTACGTAGGCCAACCACAATTTGCGCGCGCTACACAGTTCCGTTCCCGAGGGGAACCACTACACCTTTTACATACAAATTAACTAAGAGCCCTAAGTGAGGATCAGCAGTTTACATAACAGCAAACAAATACATTAAATAAAACAGAACATATGCACATATTGACATTTCTGCAAAAAATTATTCACACAGAAATTACAATTATATATGGTAAGTTTTGTTCCCTCCAAATGGGACAAAGATTTTAAATTACAGATACACTACTTTGCATAGAATCAGACCATGACTCAAAGTTTGTACAAAGAAAGGAGTATACAATTCTGTGTTATCGATTCAATCAAACAATATTTACAGAAGCTCAACGATGTAACGTTAAATGGAACAAAAGCAAAATAAATCAATAGAGTATTAGAGCTATGGTGTTACAAACTATCCTAATAACGCATAGCAGAGCCTGCAGATCCACTCGCAAAATAGCTCAGCAGACGTGCGCAGGTACCCCCACTCTGCACCCTGCCCACTGGATCGTGAAGTCACCCATCTGTCTGATTTCAGACCTCGCACAGCCCCTGCTCGCCTTCCACAAGCGTGAGTTGGCGCGGTCAACGCGCTCGTCAGCGGTCAAAGCACACGCATACGTCCCTCCAGGACCGCGATCCCGAGCCGCGACCACCGATCGAGGGTGAAAGTCAACTGTATATCAACGTAGCATAATTCCAAAGCGCAGCCTCCATACGCTAGACGCATCATAGCAGCACATGTCTTTACCTCCTATGACACTGTAGCACACTGCACATTGCTCCTTACAAGACATTACACGGCCCTTTAACTAAACATAACTACACATCCCTGCTCTCGCCTCGTCACGTGACCAGCCATCTAAAAACCTACTCAATATTATTCTTACTTTACAACATTTTCTTAAAAAATAAGATCTAATATACACCTCTCACCGCACCTAACCTCACACCCGTCCCACCATCAACATACGCAAACGTCCTCAACCCTATCTTGATACTCATATATCACCCCCACAAACCATGCCCATCAATCAATTTACCATTCTCATCCCCTCTTTTCGAATTAATAACGTAGCCTCTATCTAAACACCAATCACCAATCAACTCGTCTTTCTTGGACTTTCAACAGTAAAATTAATTTTACACACACCCAGAAATACCAAACCCAATTAAAGATTCAAACTTTTATACAAAGCATCAAGCACATACGACAATATTCAAAGCCTGGTCCCTGATCTCTGCAATTTAAGTCGGAGAAAGACATATCTATTACCTTCTGCAACCTGTCTATAAACAGAACGATCTCATTTACTACAACAGGACCTTGTTTTGACCATTCGCCAGGAATGCGTGCAATGTTGTATGCCTCAAAGTAAGTGCAAGTACAACAGATCCTCAACACCCAGTCATCTTTATCCTCTACCTTCAAACAGTGACAAAGTCACGAAGGCACCAATGCGACATAAAATCAAATGAAACGCTAAAACTGATTAGCGCATAGATATAAATTAACCTAATATAGACCGAAATTCGGTGAAAATTAGAACGTACTTGCTTATCTCCTGGCCCGCATCTCGTGGTCGTGCGGTAGCGTTCTCGCTTCCCACGCCCGGGTTCCCGGGTTCGATTCCCGGCGGGGTCAGGGATTTTCTCTGCCTCGTGATGGCTGGGTGTTGTGTGCTGTCCTTAGGTTAGTTAGGTTTAAGTAGTTCTAAGTTCTAGGGGACTTATAACCACAGCAGTTGAGTCCCATAGTGCTCAGAGCCATTTGAACCATAGCTTATCTCCTGGTTCGCATTGGGGAATTTCTACGTATGCGGCAACAAGAGGAATGCAGGAAAACGATGACTTCGAAGCGAGCCCAATTAGGAAGGCAGTCAATTTTTTCTCGTTGAGTTCGTATTATAGTGCATGTCTACTGACGTACCAGTGATTCTCGCGAATTGAATACTGAATTTGATGCTTTTCAGGAGGACAGAGAATCATTCACGTCTAAACTTACTCACATCTGTGTTAAATCATAACAGAGGGTGTACGGGATGATCGTTTGTGGCACCGCTCGCCGCCGCCCACCTGGCGTGCTGGCCGTGGGGGTGTGCTTGACGTCAGCGGGCCAGGGAGTTGGCTCAGCCAGCCGCGCGTACGCCAACTGCACTCTGGAGTTTCGCTGTGTGGGCATGGGGAAGTCAGTTGGGACACACCTGCATGACTGTAATGTCTGAAGTATAGAGTCATTTTACAGGTATTTACAGAAGGCTATTTCCGTCGCGTGTATGGAGGCTGTGTGACGTAAGTGGGGCGGCGGCGCAGTGATTGTACAGTTATTACGCGCGCGCGAGAGCGAGTCAATCAGCTGGTGTTCTAGTGCGGTCCAAAGGTGCTGTTATATAGTAATGGCGGATTCCACTGTCGAGCAAACTTTGCCGCCAAAAGTGTAGCACTGCGTTCTCGCTCGCACAGGTACACGTGGTGGATGGTGAGCGGTCGGCATCGACAGGTTTGAACGTGGTGCCGAAAGGGATGCAGGGAAACGGCCGACCGTTATGTGATTCAACTCCGAGGCAGACAATTTTGGCGGGAAACGTGCGGAAGTAACAAATACACGTGGTGAGCTGACAAGGAGCCGCTGTGACCTCAAACTCGACAAGTTCCACTGCGTCCAGCAAAAACAGGTTTACGATGTGAGGGCGATCGCTGGGCTCGCCCTGCGCACTAATAGCCGGCTGCCTCACGTGACAGGCTTAGGCAGTGTCTCCGCACGCTGGCCAGGGTGTGGTGAGGATTTGAACTACACTCCTGGAAATGGAAAAAAGAACACATTGACACCGGTGTGTCAGACCCACCATACATGCACCGGACACTGCGAGAGGGCTGTACAAGCAATGATCACACGCACGGCACAGCGGACACACCAGGAACCGCGGTGTTGGCCGTCGAATGGCGCTAGCTGCGCAGCATTTGTGCACCGCCGCCGTCAGTGTCAGCCAGTTTGCCGTGGCATACGGAGCTCCATCGCAGTCTTTAACACTGGTAGCATGCCGCGACAGCGTAGACGTGAACCGTATGTGCAGTTGACGGACTTTGAGCGAGGGCGTATAGTGGGCATGCGGGAGGCCGGGTGGACGTATCGCCGAATTGCTCAACACGTGGGGCGTGAGGTCTCCACAGTACATCGATGTTGTCGCCAGTGGTCGGCGGAAGGTGCACGTGCCCGTCGACCTGGGACCGGACCGCAGTGACGCACGGATGCACGCCAAGACCGTAGGATCCTACGCAATGCCGTAGGGGACCGCACCGCCACTTCCCAGCAAATTAGGGACACTGTTGCTCCTGGGGTATCGGCGAGGACCATTCGCAACCGTCTCCATGAAGCTGGGCTACGGTCCCGCACACCGTTAGGCCGTCTTCCGCTCACGCCCCAACATCGTGCAGCCCGCCTCCAGTGGTGTCGCGACAGGCGTGAATGGAGGGACGAATGGAGACGTGTCGTCTTCAGCGATGAGAGTCGCTTCTGCCTTGGTGCCAATGATGGTCGTATGCGTGTTTGGCGCCGTGCAGGTAGGCGCCACAATCAGGACTGCATACGACCGAGGCACACAGGGCCAACACCCGGCATCATGGTGTGGGGAGCGATCTCCTACACTGGCCGTACACCACTGGTGATCGTCGAGGGGACACTGAATAGTGCATGGTACATCCAAACCGTCATCGAACCCATCGTTCTACCATTCCTAGACCGGCAATGGAACTTGCTGTTCCAACGGGACAATGCACGTCCGAATGTATCCCGTGCCACCCAACGTGCTCTAGAAGGTACAAGTCAACTACCCTGGCCAGCAAGATCTCCGGATCTGTCCCCCATTGTGCATGTTTGGGACTGGATGAAGCGTCGTCTCACGCGGTCTGCGCGTCCAGCACGAACGCTGGTCCAACTGAGACGCCAGGTGGAAATGGCATGGCAAGCCGTTCCACAGGACTACATCCAGCATCTCTACGATCGTCTCCATGGGAGAGTAGCAGCCTGCATTGCTGCGAAAGGTGGATATACACTGTGCTAGTGCCGACATTGTGCATGCTCTGTTGCCTGTGTCTATGTGCCTGTGGTTCTGTCAGTGTGATCATGTGATGTATCTGACCCCAGGAATGTGTCAATAAAGTTTCCCCTTCCTGGGACAATGAATTCACGGTGTTCTTATTTCAATTTCCAGGAGTGTATGTAATCCTCGTTCTGTTGGTGATTGCGCAGCACGGGGGAACGTGATTTTGTAGAATTTACATTCCTTTTATTCTCTTGACACAGAGCTTTGGGTTCCATGATAACACTGGGGTGGTGTAATAAAATCGAACATCTACTGTCGTCCTTATGATGTTATTTGTTACATGGCTACTAGGTTCAATGTTTCAGTGCACCATCTTCAGGCCGTAACTGACACTAAGGAGGTTAACTCCATTCTTGTACACGATTCATTCATGGGTACAAGTGAACTCGTCTCGCAAGGTCGCAGGTATTCCACTCTATTACTTAACTGAACGGGTAAAGTCCCTGAAACCTCCAATCAGAAGGATGGATATACATAAACACAATGTTGAGGGTGACCTGCGAATGGTTATGTAATTTTTTTACACCATATGATTGAATTTTAAGTGTTTCGAATCCGGTCATGTATATACAGTAACAAAAAATTGTTGATGAAGCAGCTGTCGTGCGGTTTCTTCATTGACATAAACGCATTTACCATGAACAAGCAGGTCTCTCCACATTCGTTCCTTTTAATGTGTGTCAGGGCGCTGATGACCTCGATGTTGAACGCCCATAAACCCCAACACACACACACACACACCATGAACAAGCGAATACAGAAGTAGCGTTCTTTTTTGTCGTAGAGATATGATAGTGACATTGGTCAGTGCCCAATTTTTTTGCGACACAACACATTTCTTCCTCATGATGGAGGAAAGAATACATTTTTTTTTTTTTTTGCACTGGACGGAATTTGTGTGTTTTTCGTTTGAAGAGGGGACTATAGCGTGCAACTTATTCCAGATATCACTCCACCTCTGATGGAACACATTCGCAATTGTGTACCTTGCATCAATTAATTGCAGCAACATCCTGTGCTTACCATCCATGCTAACAATAAGTAATGGCCAGCCAGCCTTGAGCCGTCGGCACACGGACCTTGCTTTCGTCCTTCAACATTGAGCGTGCCGAGTTCACGCCAAGTTCACCAACGCTCGGAAACGATGTGTCTTGTGCATACGTCAAGTGTGCCTCGACATGGTAAACGTGATCGCAGCGCGCTCCAGCGGCAATTGTCGGCTGTATCTGGCTCGCAAATTGTGCTGTTTACGAAATGGACGGGAGTAAAATTTCTACGTCAGCTCTCTTAAAGCTCGCGTTTCCTCCCTGGGTCATATCCTAGCCATGTTGTACTGTCTGTAGTATACATAGCTGGAAACTTAAAATTCCACGAATATGCTTTCAGGCGAAAAGCAATGTACCACACCCAATCAATAAGGACATCGATTTATAAAATTCCCGTTACCAACAGTGTGTTACAAAGTTAAAATAGTCCTCCATATAAGATAAAAATTATTTAATCGTTCTCACTATTTAGTAAAGCCCGAAAATCATTCTTATTTGATTATTGTTCCTATTCGCTAGCAGAACCTTTACAATATATAAAATATAGGACTTACAACTAGGAAGTGCAAAATACCTTACTACAAGTAGTGCAAGACGTCTTGTAGATTAACCCAATCAGTTCTCAAAATGAGCACATTATTATTATTATACAAATTTGGCCGTTAAAGACCGTGAAAACAGTTATTTCTTGCGCTTCTGGGAAGTCTTCTTTCTCTCAGTCCACACTTCTTTCATTCTTGCGCTGAAGGCGGCATTTCTCTCTTCAGACCATTTAGTTCCACAAGTCTTCTTAATTTTCACACCGAAACCCGTGAATGAATTCAGTTTTTTTCTACAAAGATTTCTGTTAAATATTGTTTCCTGATCTATGTCCATTTCTTTTAGATCTCTTTCTGTGTTGATAAACCATAAATTTTTATTTTTTAGATTTGCGATGTACGAAAATATTTGTTTTGTAAGCCTATTCGGGTTCATCCTCATGATGTGAGCATAAAAGGAGCATCTTCTTTTTCTAATTTCGTCTGTAATTTTACTGCACTTCGTATACACTTCTTTGTTGCTTTTTAGTCTGTATAGAGGCTTGCCTTGATCATCTGTTATTTTCCTGTGTCCAAGAATTGTCCTCACAATTCTTCTTTCACGATTTTCTATCTGTTCTGCGTATGTAAAATTTGCCAGTGTTTCTGATGCATATAGTATCTGCGGTCTAATGACAGTCTGGTAGTGTCTGAGTTTAATGTTTTTGGATATACATTTTTTTGAATACATTTGTCTGCAGTAGTGAGTTGCTGTCTCTAGTTTTTGTATTCTAGCCCTGCAGGCTGGATGACCTTTTGCCACAGGCTGAATTAGTTCACCAAGATATTTAAAATGTTTAGATACCTGTATTTTCCCGTATTTCGTAATTATTTTCTTTGGTGGATTTTTGATATTTGTAATGATTTCTGTCTTTTCAAATGAAATTTGCAAGCCTGCTTTTTCAGCAGTTTCTTTAAGTAATTCTATTTGTTTTATTGTGTCTTTTTGTGTGTAAGCTAAACAGGCGAGATCGTCAGCGAAGGCAAAACAGTTGGTTTCAATGGCTTTGTAGCACTTCCCTCCAATTTGGACTTTCTCGACTCCATGTTTTTGCGTGAGTTTTCTCCATTCCGCTATGACTTTATCTAGAACACAGTTGAAGAGTACCGGGGACAGCGCATCTTCTTGTCTGACGCCGGTTTTGACCTCGAAATGCCGTGAAATTTCTCCTTGGAATTTTACTTTTGATGTTGTATTTGTTAATGTTTCTTTGATTATGGTGATTGTTGTTTCATCTATTTCATATTCTCGAAGTGTTTTGATGAGTGTGTCCCTATCGATTGAGACATAAGCCTTTTTGAAATCAATGAACGTTATGAAATATTTCTTGCTCCTTGTAGATAAATAGTTCATTGTTGTTTTGAGGTTAAAAATTTGTTCGGCGCAGGATCTTCCTGGTCTGAAACCAGCTTGACATTCTCCAAATTTTCCCTCTATATTTGGTGATACACGATTGAGCAGGGCTTTTGATATAATTTTGTATGGGACTGGGAGAAGCGATATTCCACGATAGTTGTTAACATCCCTTTTGTCACCTTTTTTAAACAAAGGGTGAATTAGGGCAGTTTTCCAATGGCTTGGGATTTTCTTGGTTTCCCATACTTGTTCAAGTTCTTTGTGTAGTGCTTCTACTGATGTTTCTCCCCCAAGCTTGAGCATTTCTGCTGTAATTGTGTCTTCTCCACATGCTTTCCTGTTTTTGAGATTTTTGATTATGTTTGTGATTACCTCTCGTGTCGGAGGTGTTGAATGTGTTGGTAATGTTTCTGGTTGCGTAAAACTGAGAGTCTGGATGGGTGTTTGGCAGTTTAGGAGTGTCTCAAAATATTCAGCCAGGATTTCACAGTTTTCAGTATTGTTGGTGGCGAGAGTCTTATTATTTCTCATAAGGTTTAGGCAATGGGACTGGTATCCTCGGAGTTTCTGGTTGAATGTTTTGTACCAAGCTGCCGTGTTTCATTTCTTGAAATTCTCTTCGATTGAGTCCAGTTGTTGTTTATCACATTGTCTCTTGGTGTTGCGAATAGTTTTCGAGGCATTCTTTCTGGCTTGCTTAAATTCATCAAAGTTGTTTTCAGTTTTATGTGAGTTCCACTTTTTCCAGGCTTTAAGTCTTTCATGCAGAACTTCATTACAGTTGCTGTCCCACCACGGGTGTCTCGGTTGGTCTTTTTTGGAAAGGTTGTTTCTGTTGCCTCAATCAAGTTGTTCTGAAATTCTTGGAGGTTTTGTAAAGGGGAGAATGTCTTTAGTTTTTTCTGAAAATCCTTGAGGTTAGAGGTTTAGAGATTTTCGGACACGTGTGTTCAATATTTCTTTTTCACATCTGGAGGAGATGGAAACGTGATCTATTTGAAATTCTCCGATAGTCTTTATCGGAGATACCCAGGTTTTTTGTTTTCTGGGAAGATGTTTAAAACGTGTTGACATTAGCTTGAGTTTAAACTGCTTACAGAGCATAATTAACCTTTCTCCATTTTTGTTGGTTCGTTTGTGTGCGGAAAAGTTGGCGACAATATCGCGGAATTTCTTTTCTTTTCCAATCTGAGCGTTAAAATCTCCTAGAAGTATTTTTCCATTGTTTTCTGGGATTTCTGATATATGATCCTTAAGGTTTTCCCAGAATTCATCTGTTTCTTCCCTATTTTTAGCATTATTTTTGTCACTTGTGGGAGCGTGAACATTAATTAATGTGTATTTTTTATTTGCACATAGAAAAGTGAGGAAAGATGTTCTCGATGATGTTGACCAAAAATTTTCGACAGAGTTGAGAATTTTTGTGTTTACAGCAAAAGCTGTGCCAAGCTGAGGGCATTTCTTCATTACAATTTTTCCAGGTTTTCCTTTAAATATTCTGAATTTGTTTGATTCAAATGTGTTTTCATCAGTGAAGCGAGTTTCTTGTAGCGCCACAATTTGTATGCCTTCCGTGTGTAAGGGAGTTTATGTTGAGAGTTGCTATGTTGAAGATTTTTCTGGGTTTAATCTTGTTGGATTTGCATGGTGTTGCAGACTCCCCAGAATCCATGGGTCTGCTTGCGTCGTTGCCGACGGTGGATTGGCCACCTGGGGTAGTTTCCATCATGCGTTAAGATTGTAACTGTTGAAATTCTTCAAAGTTGGGGAGATTACTTGCGTAACCTACCAGGAATACGACTAACGTTGTTAGCGTTAGAAGGTTTTCTTGAAACAGCCGCCTCTAACATGAGGAACAGACGCTGCCCACAAGCCGCCCAATCTGGGTACAGACGCTTGCAGTTATAGATTTTTGGTTCCTCCGCTCTCTCAGCCGTTGGGAGTTAAAAATTCCTCATCCGCCTATGAGACCGTTGACCGGTTTTCACCCGTAACCCTAGGCAGGGGTCCCTCACAGGGTGCTACCAACCGGAGCCAGATGGACCCATGTTTTTTTTTACGAGGTGTTACTCCTCCGCCTCCTCCTCCCTCATCACTTGTAAGATGAGGATCCGGGCTTGGGACCGGCAATGGCGGAGTTAAAATGAGCACATTTATATATACGTAACATCGAACATTAAAGGATATACCTTATCAATCTTAGAAGAACCTATTTAAAAATTGAAACTTAGTAAAAAAATGTTTGAATCCAGTGAGACACGAACCAGCAACACAGCACCTGGTATTTTATAATTCTGCGATGCTACCAAATACATTATAGCGATCATGATATTCATTCAGTCACATATTTCGCATCTTAACATATTCCGAAAGCTTTAATCGTACGTATATTATTAACTGTCACTTAGTTATAACAAATTGTACTAACAACAATGTTATTTTTATGGATCCTCCAATGTCCTGTTGTCTTGAAACAGCACTTTCTCACAATACGCAAAGTCCAATAATTCTTTGACCACCAATATGACGTTTCCTGTCATTTTACAAATCATACAGTTGACGAAGGGTTTCGACAGATCATCAATTTTTGGTGCTAAAAAACAGCGTACAGTATACACATATGAGTTTCAACTGAAAGAAGGGAAGTAAGTCGCGTTCTCCAATCTCATTGGTCTACGTTCAAACGCACGTTCAGATTATCTGACACGCTAAATACTGCTCTGAACGTTCAGAAAGATTGCCATCGCGCTTTTTCCACGCTATAACGTCAAAAATTCGGCATGTTCAACGCTCAACGTTGGAATGCCCAGGTGAGCGCCACAATCAGGACTGCATACGACCGAGGCACACAGGGCCAACACCCGGCATCATGGTGTGGGGAGCGATCTCCTACACTGGCCGTACACCACTGGTGATCGTCGAGGGGACACTGAATAGTGCACGGTACATCCAAATCGTCACCGAACCCATCGTTCTACCATTCCTAGACCGGCAATGGAACTTGCAGTTCCAACAGGACAATGCACGTCCGCATGTATCCCGTGCCACCCAACGTGCTCTAGAAGGTGTAAGTCAACTACCCTGGCCAGCAAGATCTCCGGATCTGTCCCCCATTGAGCATGTTTGGGACTGGATGAAGCGTCGTCTCACGCAGTCTGCACGTCCAGCACGAGCGCTGGTCCAACTGAGGCGCCAGGTGGAAATGGCATGCCAAGCCGTTCCACAGGACTACATCCAGCATCTCTACGATCGTCTCCATGGGAGAATAGCAGCCTGCATTGCTGCGAAAGGTGGATATACACTGTACTAGTGCCGACATTGTGCATGCTCTGTTGCCTGTGTCTATGTGCCTGTGGTTCTGTCAGTGTGATCATGTGATGTATCTGACCCCAGGAATGTGTCAATAAAGTTTCCCCTTCCTGGGACAATGAATTCACGGTGTTCTTATTTCAATTTCCAGGAGTGTATATTTATTATACTTTACTAGTTTTGAGAAATTAATTTATCATCATCAGGAGACTACAAAATTATGGATATTATAAATCATTAGATCTCGGCTATACATTTATTTGAAGAAGTATGTTAAAGTAATTACTTGGTATTGGCTTAACAGATGTCGATATAATCGTTACAGAAGCATTATGCGTGACATATCTAGAAATGAAGAACATACTGACATGTCCTTAAACAATACTAAGTAAGTATCTGTAACATAATGGCATGATACGTCCAGAAATGAAGATGATTTTGACATCTCCTAAACCAATATAAGAAAGTTTCTGTATTATACTTATATTTCACATAAATGTGTAGCCTAGGTCTAGAGATTTATAATTTCCTTGATTTTCTAGGCTTCTGGAAAGGAAAAATTAATTTGTCGTAACTTGTAAAGCGTAATAAAAACATATTTGCAACTGGCAATTGCATTTTATTCAGAAAATATGTACTACAGTTGTTGAAAATTACAGCCATGAACAAAATAATAAATCATAGACATTGTTTTGTAACATTAATACACACTGCAGTAACTGCGCTGGTTTGTACATAATTTGTATGTAGTAGGACATATATACGTCATAAAACTTCATAGAATATAGAAAACATTGGTGTGTGCTATGATAAAGTCACCTTCAGATGTTATGTTCAAAACTTGTGTGCGATATTTCGCATGAAATATTGTCAGGAGAATCGCTGTATTTTGATACTGATTTGTTACACGTTTTTCCATAATAGTTATCCTGATGAAATCATTCAAAAATTAAAATTTTGACTCGGAAAATCCTAGGTTCACATGAAAACATGGATCTAGATTGGTTTATGGGACGCATATGTTTCATTTCTACGATTTTCAGATTGGGTCAGCATACAATTTTTTGGCAGTGAAACAGGAAAACAGGTGTTGACCACTTATTTTTCAAGTATATACTAACTAAATTTCAATCTTGAAAGTGTTAATGTGGGTAAGACAGTAAACTGTAAGTAATGATGTTGATCTTTCTGTGATAATGTCGCTTTGAGCAATTACTGGAATTGAACGATAACCCGGAATTTCTGGGTCCAACAAAGAATGTTTTACATAAATAATATATAAATCTGTCTCACATTGATAGTATATGGTTCTGAGCAGGTGAACAGACGGAAACCAGTGTCGGAATGCGAAATGTGAAGCAGAACTGGGTGTTGCTTCACTACCTGCTCTCAAGGCGTGGCGTTAGCAACGAAACAGAGGCGGGAGGACTTCTGCGAAACAGTAAAGCATTGTGTGCAGACCAGTTTCACTGGACGGAAAAGGGGAGCAGCAGAGAATAGCTGGGGGCGTTAAGTCAGTCGCCGACCTCGATTATTAGCGATATTTATGCAGTCTGCTATGGGAAGATAACATCAAAAGAGCAGGCTGGGTTGAAAGACGTCGTTAAGAGCTTAAGAACTCTAACCACTACTCACAGTATGAGTCATGAATTGGCAATAAATTACTGAGCCCCTTTTTCGAGACTCCGGAATATAAGTCGGAAAATTAATGTTGTAATCAAAGCTATAGTACCGAGTCGCAAAAAAGTAAACAAATCAAAAAGAATAAGAAGATAACTTGGGTAAATATTGTGCAACTGCTATTCTTCCTTTAGCGCTTCCTATGTTGTAAACAGTTCACCAATTTAAGAAGTACCTTTCGTGAGGCCTGCCTCTGATCTTACCACAACGGATAAGCCATGTTGCAGTTTTCCCCACGATCTGAAATGTCCTGTCGTAATTTTTTTAGTTAGCCTCTAACCCGCTCGCATTTAACTGGTATTGCATGTCGCAGTTTCCCTATCCCTGCAGGCGTGTTACCACTGAGTTCTGTAAGTCTCGTTGCAAAGCGATTGTTTGCGTTATGTGGCCCAGTATTATCCAGTGTAAATAATCAAATCATGGTGAACAACGAGGTGCTTAACAACTGCTAACAAAGCGTAAAGGACACTACACAGTATAAGTACAGTTTATTAGCTAGTTTATAGAATACATTAACTTCATATAACTTACTTGTTTTTCTTTGGTGTATAGCTTATTCAAAACGCATGAACGACCTTCTTGCTGGGGCAGACGCGTTCCTCTTCAGGTAATTTGCTCTCATGCTGAAAGCTATCCGTAAAAAGGGTCCCAACATCTGTGGCGGAAGATTCCGGGGTAATTCACCGTTCTGATCTCCAGGACAAGATTGCCAAGGTTCAAAAATGGTTCAAATGGCTCTGAGCACTATGGGACTTAACATCTGAGGTCATCAGTCCCTTAGACTTAGAACTGCTTAAACCTAACTAACCTAAGGACATCACACACATCCATGTCCGAGGCAGGATTCGAACCTGCGACAGTAGCGGTCGCGCGGTTCCAGACTGTAGCGCCTAGAACCGCTCGGCCACCAAGGCCGGCAGATTGCCAAGGGAAGATGTCTGTAAGAAAAAACTCAATAAACAACGAAAGGGTAACATTCTGCGAATCAAAACATGAAATATCAGAAATATGAAAATAATGGGAGGAACCTAGAAGAACTGAAAAGGGAAATGCAAAGCCTGTATCTAAATACAGTGCGCGTCGCTGATGTGAAATAGAAAAAGATATGGATTTGTGGTAGGACGAATAGAGAGTAGTATCGACAGCTGCAAAAAACAGTACAACGCAAGTAGAATACGTTATTAATAGGAAGATGAGGATCGGAATGAGTTACTCTGAGAGGCATTGTGATTGCGTTGTTCTCAACAAGCACATGTATGATTATATGATAGCGGAACAAACACTGGTAGCAGTTACCTCTGTAAAATATCTGGGAGTATGCGTGCGGAACGATTTGAAGTGGAATGATCATATAAAATTAATTGTTGGTAAGGCGGGTACCAGGTTGAGATTCATTGGGAGAGTCCTTAGAAAATGTAGTCCATCAACAAAGGAGGTGGCTTACAAAACACTCGTTCGACCTATACTTGAGTATTGCTCATCAGTGTGGGATCCGTACCAGATCGGGGTGACGGAGGAGATAGAGAAGATCCAAAGAAGAGCGGTGCGTTTCGTCACAGGGTTATTTGGTAACCGTGATAGCGTTAGGGAGATGTTTAACAAACTCAAGTGGCAGACTCTGCAAGAGAGGCGCTCTGCATCGCGGTGTAGCTTGCTCGCCAGGTTTCGAGAGGGTGCGTTTCTGGATGAGGTATCGAATATATTGCTTCTTCCCCCTGCTTATACCTCCCGAGGAGATCACGAATGTAAAATTAGAGAGATTAGAGCGCGCATAGAGGCTTTCAGACAGTCGTTCTTCCCGCGAACCATACGCGACTGGAACAGGAAAGGGAGGCACGTAAAGTGCCCTCCGCCACACACCGTTGGGTGGCTTGCGGAGTATAAATGTAGATGTAGAAAAAAAAAACAGTGCCAACAGCTGTAGTTCAGGTGTACATCCTAGTGCCACAAGCAGATGAAGGAGAGACAAAGGAATAATATGAGGATATTGGACGGGCAATTTGATATGTAAAGGAAGAAGATAAATTAATAATCTTGGGTATTTGGTATGAGGTAGTGAGGGAAGGAACAGTAGGGAAAATTATGCGAGACTATGGGTTTGGTATAGGAAGAGAGATAGTGATTCAGTCCTGCAAAAAAATTTCTGTTAGTTTCAGTAAATGCACAGTTCAGAAATCACAAAAAATGGTTCAAATGGCTCTGAGCACTACGGGACTTAACATCTATGGTCATCAGTCCCCTAGAACTTAGAACTACTTAAACCTAACTAACCTAAGGACATCACACAACACCCAGCCATCACGAGGCAGAGAAAATCCCTGACCCCGCCGGGAATCGAACCCGGGAACCCGGGCGCGGGAAGCGAGAACGCTACCGCACGACCACGAGCTGCGGGCTCAGAAATCACAAGGGGGGCCATGAGACACGGGAAGATTCTAGCTGGATTACATCGAGGTCACACAGGAATTTCGAAATTTTCTATTACACTGTTAGGTTCGCCAAGTAGCAAATATCGATTAGGGCTGTGATGAAACGTAGACAGAAATTTAAGACCGTTGTTCGGAAGAATCATTGTGGAAGGAGGTGGGATACTCACCAGTTATTTTCGTTGTTCCTCTGGTTGCTTGTCTGATCATTTCTCAGTTCTTGACTGAAAAATGATCAGACAAGCGACCAAAAATACCAAGGAAATAACTGGTTAGAAATCTTGTGAAACAGACGAAATAATTCAATTGATCCACAATTGGAGGAAGGACAAAAATGTTCTGAGATTGACAGGAGTGGAGCAGTATGAAACAAATAGGAAGTGCAGGGAAACCAAAGCGAAATGTATGACGGAGAAATGTGAATAAATCGAAAAAGAAATGGTCATCGGATGGACTAAGAAAAGTCAGTTCCCTGAAATTAAAAGTAATGGAGTCAACACAGGAGTACGATCGGACTTCCACTGCGAAACCCAAAGGACAGATTGGTTAGGAGGAAGTGTGCACTGAACGGAAGCAACTCTCTGATGAAGTGATAGAAGACGAAATGAGAGTCGATGTGGAAGACATAGGGAATAAATTATTAGTCAGAGTTTGATACAGTCTGGAAGAATTAAGATCAAGTAAAGCAGAATGGTAAGGTAAAGTTCCTTCGTGATTTCTAACATCATTGCTGGAAATGGGAACCAAACAACCACTCTAGGTCTACGAGAATGTATAAGAGTAGAGACGTAGCACTAGACTCGAAAAAGTATCAACGACGAAATTACGAAAATAGCACGAGAAGATAAGCATCTACCAAAAATCGACGACTCCAAGTTGCTGAAAAGAATAATATACAGAAAAATGGAAAAGGAAATCTAAGAGCTGTTGAATGACATTCAGTTTAGGTTTAGGAAAAGTAAAGGCATTAGAGAAACAGTTCTACCGTTGCGCTTATAATGTACGCAGGAATTATGAAAAATTACGATACGTTCTAGAGATTTGCCGATGCGGAAAAAGCGTTCAGTGTACAATGATAAAAGATGTTTGAAATCCTTAGATAAATAGGACCACGATAGAGGGAAAGACGGGGCATCTATACTGCTACTTAAAGAAAAGTCGTTGTTTAACTTTGTTAGGAAAACTCGCGAAAAGCTATTGACCAGTATGAGATTTTCACTCTGCAACGGAATGTGTGCCGATATGAAACTTCCTGTCAGATTAAAACTGTGTGCCAGACGGAGACTCGAACTCGGGATCTTTGCTTTTCGCGGGTATGTGCTCCACCATCTTGTTTTTTTAATCTCATTTTATTCAATACTGTTCGTTGAATTTTTTTATTACAGAGGGCAGCTACCCCTCTTTTTTTTGGTTAATCTTATTTTATTCGTAATTGATCGGGCGGATGTCGTTCGACACTTGTTGAAGTTCATCGTTGATACATTAACTCAGGTTTTTTTTTATTATTATTATTACAGAGGGCAGCTAACCATCTGGCTGAACACGATGAGCCACCGTGCCGGCAGTGTCTGACCGAAACACGCCGAACTACCGTGCCGGCACCATCTGAGATACCCAAGCACGACTCACGACAATTCCCCACGTCTTCATTGCTGCCAGTACTTCATCTCCTACCTTCCAAACTTCACAGAAGCTCTTCTGCTAAACCTTGCAGAACTAGCACTCCTGGAAGCACTTGCCTGCGAAAGGCAAAGGTCCCGAGTTCGAGTTTCGACCCGGCACACGGTTTTAATCTGCCAGGAATTTCAGCTCTTGACCAGTTTACTTCAGATCTTTACAGGATAGTCTTACAAACCTTTGGAAGCACATATTACATATTTCCTGAATATATATGGTATATACATATCGCCCTCTAAACAAACAATAATAAATCCGGGATACAATGTAACAATATTATGAAAAGGACAGTTTATACTCACCGTATACCGAAGATGATGACTAGCATATAGGCAAAGAATGTCGGAAACTGAGCTTTGGGCCAACAAGACTTTCGTCGCAAATAGACAACATACAGACTTACACACTCACGCAAACGCAGCTCATACACACTTGGCCACAATCTCTGTCACCTCTTTAGAGTAAAGTGTAGAAACTTTAAGTTAGTCAACAACTTTTCACGATTTTTGATAAAACCGTAAACATCGACTTGTTTTGTACTGGAGTATAGATATTAGACATATGCTATACAAATTTTTGAACAACACTGTCCAGGTATTCTGTTAAAACCAATTGCAAGAAAGATGGCGGTGTACTAAATACGCTTTGCTGTGAAAATGTGCGGTTTCGTTTTCTTTCCGGCAGTCAGTTTTAACTATACGATTGTAGGACAATCTAACATTTTGACAATTTCTTACTCCAACATATGTTTTCTCCTTATATTTACACAGTCAGCAGTTCGTGGTCTCGTGGTATCGTTCTCGCTTCTCGAGCACGGGCCCCCGGGTTCGATTTCCGGAGGGGTCAGGGATTTTCACCTCCCCTGAGATGACTGGGTGTTGTTGTGTCGGCTTCATCATCTTCATTCATCCCCATTACGGTCAGAGGAAGGCAATGGCAAACCACCCCTATTAGGACCTTGCATAGCACACCTGTGCGGGTCTCCCGCATAGTTTTCCTATGCTCTGCCAAGAAGCATGGGACTTCGTCTCCATATTTAAACAAAAGCTGTATACAAAAATATGTGCTGTTTTGTTTTCTTCCTCGTTGTTGGCTGTAACAGAAAACAGGAAAGTAGTAATTAACACTTATCGGTTTATGGTTAGGGTACTACTACACAATCCGAAACTTCCGAAACTTTGTAATCCCAGCAGTCTGCAGATTAAAACTATGCTAAATACTGCAACTGTAGCTGCTGTCCTCACAGATTCAGCAGCAGGAAAGGTCTCAAACCAGGTATACCTGTGATGCCTGCCGATTTACCCGTTGAAGTCACATAAATTCCCAACCGAGATTTCGTTGGCAGTAGCAATAAACGACGCTCAAGATCAGCGAGAGGAGGAAAGTAAAATGTCCAGAGAGGGGGAGGAAATGAGCATAGAGAGAGGAAAGGCGGAGATGGACAGAGAGAGAGTGAAGGAGAAGGTGGAGAGAGATAATGTAGGATGAGCTGTATAGAGTGAGGGAAGGAGGATGAATTAGGCAGAGAGAGTGGGTGGGGGGAGGGGGATAATGTGACCATATCCAATTCCCATACATATTTAGCAGTTGTGAAGTGCACTGGTATTCTTTGTTTTCATTCCCTTGCTGGTCCAGCGTCGCTAATGTCCAGCTGCGGCAGCCGTGGGAGCTTGGCACCCATATTGCACAAGCAAATGTCTAAACTCTGCAAATTTATCTCAACGATTTCAAGACATAGACATCCATATGATACTGCAATGCCTGTATTGTTAAGAAGAACAATGGAATGTTCCATTGCATTAGTTTCATAAAAATACAGGCACTGTAATGTGGTACTTCACCGCCGATACCATGCAGCCAATTAAAATGTCCTCCCCTCGTCAGGAATTAAACAATCTATGTACCAAGTACAGTTGTGACACAGGAACGACGACTTATGACAGTTTGGTTCTGGCAGTAACTCGTGGAGATGTAACTCAAACCAAGTGTTCCCACAAGTTTGGTAGACGGCTACGTCTTTCTAAGTAACGAGAGATGTAACTGACGAAGGGGACTGAGTGGGGGCGTACATGTGGTGTGATTTATTACCTAATGTGCTGTACATATGGTGATTAATTAAGTTCACCAGATTGTAGAAAATTCGGCAACGAAATATGCAGTCGCGCTCCTGATTGAAACCGCATTCGCGGTCGACAATCTTCGGTGGCCTGCGATGTTCGCTTGCCTTCGAGATCTTACTGACCACAAATGTATGTATAAGAGCTTTGTAGTAGCGCCCGGTGGCTTGCGGGACAGAGCAAGGTAATCAAAATGATTACCAAGGGCTGTCCTCGAGGCTCCATAAATGGACCACTGTTCTGGAATTTTAGTATTGATGCTGTTCAAGATGTCACATACGCACATGACTTCCTAGAACATTTGTCTGCAGAGTCCCGATTGACAGTCGAGGAAAAGGCGAGTGATGTGCTTGCTCAGAGATGCAGCAGTGGTGCAAGAGCAACAAACTGACGATAGCTGTTCATAAAACCAAAAATATACTTCTGAACGGAAGATCTCCTTTTGCGAGGAATCCTTCCCTGAGGCTTGGCGAAATATTTGTAAAACGCAGCAGTATTTTTAGAAATTTAAGCATTCTTCTAGACGAGGAAAGAAATTTTGTAGAACACGTAAAATCTGTTACTAAGAGAGCGGCCAAAATTATTCATAGGACTGCCCCTGCAAGTACTGCTAAGTATAGATTATCGTTGCATGCGCTGCGTTCATATAAGGAAGCTATCTGTAACTGCCTTGTGAACTTCGCTGCCAATGTCTGGGCGCGTCGCCTTAGACTGTTGTTGTTGTTGTGGTCTTCAGTCCTGAGACTGGTTTGATGCAGCTCTCCATGCTACTCTATCCTGTGCAAGCTTCTTCATCTCCCAGTATCTACTGCAACCTACATCCTTCTGAATCTGCTTAGTGTATTCATCTCTTGGTCTCCCTCTCCGATCTTTACCCTCCACACCGCCCTCCAATGCTAAATTTGTGATCCCTTGATGCCTCAAAACATGTCCTACCAACCGATCCCTTCTTCTAGTCAAGTTGTGCCACAAACTCCTCTTCTCCCCAATCCTATTCAATACCTCCTCATTAGTTACGTGATCTACCCACCTTATCTTCAGCCTTAGACTAAGCAGCTAAAAAACAATACTGTGAAGCATCCTTCTGAGGCTCACCGGTGCCTTTCGTACTACACCTGTAAAGCGTTTACTGGTAACCCTCAGGATATGTCCGATGATTATATTGGTACGTTACAGGGCAAAGCTGTATTGTTTGGGGCGTGGACAATAAGATGGTGTGTACGAGATCACAGGACACCATGTTACTGAAGAAAGACATTTACGACCCGGGAATTAAAATGAATGATGGGCTGGCTGGGACACTTGGTTCACTACAAGGCTCGTTTACAGCATATTCCCAAGCATCAGGAACAGGCTGAAATAGCGCGACATTGAAACTACTCGATATATGGTGCACCTATCGACAAGTCATGGCCCTATCCCAAACATCTGCATCGCATGGGATGCACTAACACACCACCCTGTGAATGTGGAGAGGAAGATTCCGCTCATCGGAAGTACACTTGCAACGAATCCCCAAACAATACGTACCTCTCATGTATTTTCACATGGCATGTCCCCTCATGCCATAATTTTCGTGACGTATTCGCTAGAATGTCCCAGAAAGAGACTGCAGCTGCTTCCAACACATTACTTAATCCGAACTTTCTATTGTGGCGCAAGCACTAGAGTGGGAGGACGCCTTCTATTCCCTTCTCGGGTACAAACTTCATGGACTTACTAACAAACTTACTCAATTATAAGACAACTATGTTCCTATAAAGACCGGCAAAGTATGCAGGCAACTTGCGCATTGGCTAACTGAAGAACTAAAACAGTTTATTAATCGCAGAGCCGTGCACACCTGGCAAACGAACTATGCCACACACAGAAGCGCAACAGTCAGTCTGTGAGCAATTCAAAACTCAGGCATGCACATTTATTGTCAGACAACAGAAGTAGACCATCTGACCTATGAAAAAACTGGCGTGATGCTGGTATGGACAAAGTAAAAGCAGCAATTGGTCCCATTGTCCCAGCCGAAGAATTGAACCGGTATTTCACATTGCCTACAACCACAAATGAAACAGACTCTTTGATTACCTATTGAGGGTGCACAGTGCCTAACATGTTCTTAGTGTGTGCACAAGGACATTTCTTGCATGTTCTTCATGACACTTTATTACTCTGTGTTCATGATTAACCATTACAAATCAAACACAAAATTCATGAACTCACAACATCATGTCAGCAAGACAAGTTATACAGAGCAGATGGACTTCATCCCTTACTTAGTTCATTGAACATTGTCCAGAACTAATTCGCTTTGTCATTGTACAATATGATTACGGTTTCTTAAAACAAACGGCTCTGAGCACTATGGGACTTCATTTCTTAGGTCATCGGTCCCCTAGAACTTGGAATTACTTAAACCTAACTAACCTAAGGACATCACACACATCCATGCCCCAGGCAGGATTCGAACCTGCGACCGTAGTGGTCGCGCGGTTCCAGACTGTAGCGCCTAGAACCGCATGGCCACTCCGGCCGGTGTTGTGTGATGTCCTTAGGTTAGTTAGGTTTAAGTAGGTCTAAGTTCTAGGGGAATGATGACCATAGATGTTAAGTCCCATAGTGCTCAGAGCCATTTGAACCATTTGAACCACTCCGGCCGGCGATTACGGTTTCTTCTACATATACATTGGAGCACCAAAGAAACTGGAATGGGAATTCGTATTCAAATACAGAGATATCTAAACAGGCAGAATACGGCGCTGCGGACGGCAACACCTATATAAGATAACAAATGTCTGGCGTACTTGTCTGGTCGGTTACTGCTGTTACAATGGTAAGTTATCAAGATTTAAGTGAGTTTGAACATGGTATTATAGTCGGCGCACAAGCGATGCGACACAGCATCTCCGACGTACCGATGAAGTGGGGATTTTCCCGTACGACCATTTCACGAGTGTACCATGAATATCAGGAATCCGGTATAACACCAAATCTCCGACATAGCTGCTGCCGGAAAAAGATCCTGCAAGAAAGGGACCAGCGACGACTGAAGAGAAGCGTTGAACGTGACAAACGAGCAACCCTTCCGCAAATTGGTGCAGATTTCAATGCTTGGCCATCAACAAGTGTCAGCGTACCAATCATTCAACGAAGCATCATCGATTGGATGAGAAGCTAACTTGGAGCGCTCCCATTAAGAGCATCTGCTCCAAGGCAAAAAGTACCCTAGTGAGTATTAGGAGGACTTGTGGCAAAAACTGTGGCCTAAGCCCGAGGGGTATGCACTGGATATACACCACAGTGGTTAGACCTAGGATTTGCTACGGGGCCGTAGTGTGATGGAAGAAGGTAGGACAGCGGGTTGCTGCTAAGGAGCTTGCTAAGGTGTAGAGATTGGCCTGCTTAGCCATTGTTGTTGTTGTGGTCTTCAGTCCTGAGACTGGTTTGATGCAGCTCTCCATGCCACTATATCCTGTGCAAACTTCTTCATCTCCCAGTACCTACTTCAACCTACACCGTTCTGAATCTGCTTAGTGTATTCATCTCTTGGTCTCTCTCTACGATTTTTACCCTCCACGCTGCCCTCCAATACTAAATTGGCGATCCCCTGATGCCTCAGAACATTTCCTACCAACCGATCACTTCTTTTACTCAAGTTGTGCCTCAAACTCATCTTCTCCCTAATCCTATTCAATACCTCCTCATTAGTTATGTGATCTACCCATCTAATCTTCAGCATTCTTCTGTAGCACCACATTTCGAAAGCTTCTATTCTCTTCTTGTCCAAATTATTTATCGTCCACGTTTCACTTCCATACATGGCTACGTTCCATACAAATACTTTCAGAAACGACTTCCTGACAAATGTATACTCGTTGTTAACAAATTCCTCTTCTTCAGAAACGCTTTCCTTGCCATTGCCAGTCTACATTTTATATCTTCTCTACTTCGACCATCACCAGTTATTTTGCTCCCCAAATAGCAAAACTCCTTTACTACTTTACGTGTCTCACTTCCTAATCTAATTCCATGAGCATCACTCAACTTAATTCGACTACATTCCCTTATCCTCGTTTTGCTTTTGTTGATGTCCATCTTATATCCTCTTAGCCGTAATGGGTGGAATTAGCAGCACACCAAATGCTGGAATGGAAGCCATGCATGATATGCCTCCACTTCAAATTTGGGTCGAGATGGAGGCAGCAGCTGTGGCATACAGACTTAAAACTGGCAAAAACTGGGTCTCATTCGGATATCCAGAACCACACACTAACATAGTGAGGTAAATATAGGAATGTCTGGGCGACCATATAATAACACCCAATTGCTTCGACAAGCCTTACCACATAATTATTGGAAATAGGAAGCAGTGCGAAAAACAGTTTGACACCGTAAGGGGGGCATCGTTTGGTTCACTGATAGGTCGAAAACAGACCAAGGCATTGGGGCAGGGGTGTACGGGGTTCAGTCAAGACTTGAGAGCATCATCTCCCTAGGGAAACTGGCCTCTGTATTCCAAGCTGAAATCGATTCAATCAGAGCATGTGTGGAGGAGAATATGCGTAGGTGTTACAATGACTGTAGCATCTACAACTATTCAGACAGCCGGGCAGCCCTGAAATCATTGGAAGCTCCTGCAACAAGATCTAAGATCGTTGCAGATTGCCAAAGGGCTCTGGTGGAGGTAGGGGGAAGCAATATGGTAAACCTAGTGAGGGTCCCTGGCCACTCAGGTATCTGTTGCAATGAACAAGCCGATAGATTGGCTAAGATGGGGGCAACAACTCCATTTATTGGACCGGAACCTGTCCTGACAATCACCAGGAAACAGCGCGTAGGATATTGGACCAAGATCCATAAACATAACATGACAAGGTAATGATGGCCAGACCATGTTTTAAAAGAAGCTCTATTATCCTGAGATTGAACAGGAAAGAGATCAAACTCATGACTGATGACCGGCCATAGGAATTTCAAAAAGCACCTTCACAAAATGGATGTAACTCAAGACGACCCTAAATGCGGGATCTGAGATGAGGGTGAAGAAACTGCATTTTACCTTATCTTCAAATGCATACAGAATCTTCGGGACAACTAGACCTGAAGAAAATGTGTCTAGCTAAAAAATGGTAGAGGGACTCCTTGCACTATTTAAGGGCACTGGTTGGCTTTACTAGATATACAGGAAGCGATACCGCGCAATAAACCTAGTTTCGCTGCAGGCAGTGGCAGGTCAGACCTAAGCTGTTTTAGCTTCCCTGTTGGAATCAATCAATCAATCAACCCTACCAAAAGTTGTTACATAAATGAGTATTGAGATGGCTTTGAAATGAGGCTTCTCCCCTTTTAACTTAACTTTTGTGTTGTTCCTTCAGATCAGATGGATGACGGTATGTTTGACAATATTGTACGAGTAATTTTATCTACCGCGTATAATAACTGATTACCTAAAAAGTGTCTGCACTCATTTAGTCTCCTGCCGATTTCTCACATATGTTTTCATGGTGTATATTTTCTATTCCAGAGAGAATGTCTGAGGAAGCGCGACGTACATCGTTCGATGGCCATCACATCAATCACGTATAGCGTCTTTCTGTTCAAGCACTTCATTTAATATGGAACCTGCTTCTTTCTTTATCGTGAAGTTCGCATTATTGTTGTTACTACTACTTATGATGGAAAATAATTTGACATTTTTCACGGTCAATTCGCTTCACGGCTTGATGCACTCATCAACCAGTATTTTATTTTCCTGAAATACAAACCAGCAATTTACAAACTAATATTTGACATATAGATTTAAATTCAATGCATCATGCCATCGATTTTGTACTGTGCTTTAGACAACAAACCTTTACTTATGAACTACATACTGTGAGCATATTTAATTATCTTTTTCATTTTCGTTTGCTCTCTACTGCCAGACAAAGGATACATCACAAACGGATGATTTTTTGTCCTGCGAACCATATACGAAAACGTTGTTCTTCTTTCGAAGAACGAATTTTAGAAGATCTCGACCTAATAGAGATCTCTAAGGATAACGATAGCCTTACATTTAGTTACGGTTACGGGGGTAATCCCAAAAGTAAGGTCTCCTATTTTTTTACAAGTACATAGACCTGTTTATTTCTACAATGGTTTACATCAGCTTGAACATTTAGCTATTTTTCGACATAATCGCCATGTCTGTCGATGCTCTGGCAGTTTTTGTATGCCCATGTCATACCAGCTCGCCGCCATGCTGTTCAGAAAGTTATGAACCTCTACTTTCACATCGTCGTCGGAGCTGAATCGCTTTCCGGCCAAACGTTCTTTTAACCTGGGGAACAGGTGATAGTCACTGGGTGCCAATACAGGACTGTAGAGTGGGTTGGTGGGTGATTATGTTCCACTGAAACTGCTGCAGGAGAGCAACGGTTTGCCGAGCGATGTGTGGGCGAGCTTATCATGGAGAATGTGTACGCCCTTGCTCAACATTTCTCCGGTTCTGAATTGCTGGTTTGAGTTTTTTCAGAGTCTCACAGTACCTGTCAGAGTTAGTTGTGGTCCCAGTGGGTATAAAGTCGACCAACAATACGCCTTTCCGATCCCAGAAACGCTTGTCATGACTTTACCGGCAGACTGTGTTTGTTTGAATTTTCGCGGCTTGGGCGAAGAAGGATTCCGCCACTGGCGTGATTGTTGCTTGGTCTCAGGAGTAAAGTCGTATACCCAGGTTTCGTCACCCGTGACAGTTGAGTCCAGGTCGTATACCCAGGTTTCGTCACTCGTGACAGTTGAGTCCAGTAAGTTGTCCTATTCGGCTGCAAGGCGGCGAAGAAATACGCGGGAAGCATGAACTCGTTGTCCCATGTGGTCCTCAGTCAGCATGCGTGGCACCCATATTGCGCAGGCCTTCCGGTAGTTCAATGTTTCCGTTAAAATTCCATGAGCGGTGCTTCGGCAAACCTCAGGAACCAACGTGCAGAGATCATCCAGGGTGATCCGCCAATCTTCACGCATGGTGTCTCCACAGAAATTGACGGTCTGCCGCTCCTTTGGTCGTCGTGAATTTCTGTCCGACCAGCTGCAAACCCTCTACACCACTTACGAAGATTTTTGACGTCCATGCACGACTCCCCATACACGTCCGTCAATTGGCGTTGGATTTCAATCGGCGCAGTGGCCTTTGCGTTCAAAAACCGAATAACTGCGCGCATTTCGCACTTGGCGGTAACATCCAACGGGAGCTCCAATCTCAACGGCTGCCAAGCCAAGACTGAGCGCCTCAGCGCGGCGTGCGCGTGTTAACACTGCGCATGAAGCAGTCTTCATAACAGTGTGACCAACTGCCACACATATAGAGTTCTGTACTCGTAAAAAAATAGGAGACCTTACTTTTGGGATTACCCTCATAGTAGGGTGGAATGAGAGAGTATGATATCTGTAAATGATTATTAGCGTTCACACAACTGAAATTTTTCTTTTAAAATGCACTTTTTTCTTTGTCCGGAGACTGGCCGTTTAGACCCTGGTGCGTTTTATACACATAAGCAACAAACTTAGTATTCGTTTCTTCTCTCTTTGTTCCCTCCTATCTGGGGCGTCTCCAGTCCCGTCTTCGGCCTGGAATCTAATTGACTCAACTAGGACTGTCTTCAGTGAACTGAGCTTTGAACTGAGGCTCGATGACAATCGAAGACGAGTCTGGAGAGGCCCCAGCTGGTGGTGTGATACTCACCTGATTGTCAGCAGCCGTACGGCCCGACAACCAGGAATGATGTTCGAGGGTGCCATTTCATTTCATAATCGGACCGGCATCCATACAGCGCAGCGGTACGTCGACGATATTCTACATTCCGTTTTGCTGGAAAGCTATCCTAGGCTTGTATTTCAGCAAGATAATACCCGCCCGCAGGTTTAGTGCTACCTGTCTCCGTGCTTGCCGAACCCTACCCTGCCCAGCAAGATCGTTGGATCTCTCCCCAACTGACAATGTTTGGAGAATTATGGGCAGGGCCGTCCTACCATCTCGGGATTTTGACGATGAAACGCGGCAATTGGACAAATAGTGGCACCATAACCCTCATCCTACAACTTTGTCACTCAATGCCAAGCCGAATAACTGCTTCCATAGAGGATTGACACGGTATTAACTTGCCAGATACAGCAGACTGTCCCGCATGATTGATCTGAAAAGATGCAGTCTATAAAGCTAAGAAAAATATTTAATAACACCAGCACCGAAAAATGTTTGGAATTAGTCAGCACCTTCAAGTACGCAGTGTTTGACAGGCAAGGACGGGCGAATGAGGTTGCCTAGAAAACGTGTGACGAAATTTTTAATGTCATTATTAGTAAGTCTAGGATCCTAACGAAGTTGAATCAACGTAAGATTCAAACAGAAAGCTGTAAGAGGCTCGGCGAGTTCTTTCAGTCTTTGACAGAGCACCACTGAAGTACTGAACAAGCTCAGGAAGGATGTTGCGTTTCATCTGATGGCTTACTAATGGAATTACGAGATCGCACGTTTCTTGGAGATTACAGAAGCATATTCTTCATATTAATCACGTGAATGCAGTCGGCCAATTTCTTCGACAGCCACAGATATTTTCACCTCCACAGAGGAAATATGGTTCTAATGGCTCTAAGCACTATGAGACTTAAGACCTGAGGTCATCAGTCCCCTAGAACTACCTAAACCTAACTAACCTAAGGACGTCACACACATCAATGCCCGAGGCAAGATTCGAACCTGCGGCCGTAGCAGCAGCGCGGTTCCCGACTGAAGCGCCTAGAACCACTCGGCCACAGCGGTCGGCTCCACACGGGAGGTGATAAAGGATTCTCGCCACCTTTCTCTTTATATTCTGGTCGGGAAGAAAGATGATAGTATGTTACTCGTTTATAGAAAACCAACTCACAGTGATCTATATCTTCAGGCTGATAGTTGGCACCCTCTGGCTCAATGTGAAGGGCTACTCAGTACGGTCGTTCGTCGGGTCCACGTCATCTCAGACCCTGAAAGTTTGTCTGCTGAGTCATCCAGTGAAAGACAAATGAAAGGGCGCTGCGGTTCGACCAACCGTGAATATCTTCAGCATATGTTATCGTTGGCGAATATAGCTGTGACCTGACGCGAGGTCCCATTCTTCAATGCTTGACTGAGGGAGCTCTAACGGCACAACTGTACATCACGGATATCTTCGTGTGATATCTCCTATGAAACGGTAGTGTGGTGCCATTTTTCAACAGGAGAATGCTCGTACTGAAATTGGTTGCTTCTATCTGAACCCTCTGTCTGATGTTGCGGTAGTCCCGTGACCAGCAATATCTCCAGATAAGTCCCAGATAGAACTTATATCGGACCAGCTCGGGCGTGCCTGTATCTGTGTTATCAAGGTCGAACCCAATCAGTGCACGCCTCCAGCCCAAATGGGGTGCAACGTCGCTCTCTTAGGTGGGGACACACTGCCATGTTCTTAGGACTGGATTCTCTAAGTACTTTAATGACGTAACGTACTCCTTAAACCTGTAAGGCTCATTTTGTTGTTCAATTTTTGTCAGACAGTGTAGTTAGCACTACCTGCTCATCCATTGATGGTCAAAATTTCCCTATCGATGAAGTATGAGGTTGGTCACCATTACGTGCGTATGAGGTGGCGCAAGCTGCTTAGTAGCCTAGTCAGAAAAAAAATTCGTGTAGTCGCAACTTTTGTACAGTGTTAGGGGAGATTTTCACGAGCAACATATCAAAAATCTTAACCCGTGGGATATGAGCGTGGAGCTGGGGGGCCATGTAAAAGTAACTGTTTTAGGTTTTCCTTGACTGTCTCGAAATCGGTGGCATCAACGGAAAATGTTTTCCTGTACAAAATTAAACTACGTTAAATTTTCCACAAAAAATATCATATTCATTTTTTCTCTATGGTTAATAGATTCTGCGGTGCACAGAAAGGAAAAATTGCAAGTTATTAACAATAGTGTTTTAATGATACAAAATTCATGTTTATTCCTCAGTGCAGTGGTTTAAGAAAAAAATATGAAATGTGTGTTGCCCATCTAAGTCCAGTACAACTCTATTAATGGATTAACTGTGTGCTGGTGGTGCAACAGGGTGGAAAGGCGATGGGCCGGCATAGAAGTTAGAAGCGTGAGAGACGGTAGTGGTTATGTACTTCTATCCTTTATTGGTCTGTAAAATGAAGAGTAAGCAGGTAATTCTCCATTCTCTCTACAGCACTATGCTACGTCACAAACAGCAGCTACACAGTATTTCACAAAATTACACCGACCCTTCCGCAACTCGCCTTATGTCACTGGTGACGCAGTGTGCAAACACTTGCCTGGGGGAAGTGTATTTTCCACAAAGTGTGTTGACACTGTATTGAATGCAGATGTGAGTTGGTAATAATACAAACGCTAAGACAGCATATCGACAGATTCTACATAAATGTAGCACACTTTTCTACGCTGCCTTAGGGGAAATTAATTCCCACTTATCCTTTACGGCAGTTGTAGCATTCTTCCTGGAATGGCGAATTCCCCTATCGCCTCGTTTTTCAATTTACATATCAGCTACACTTCTTCAGTATTTTCTGTTCATTTCTCTTTTATTCATAGACGAAACAATTTCACTGAGCTCGTGTTGACGCAGAGGTACTGAGTTCTTACTTGTAGTTAAGTGAATTTCAGTGTAAAATATGTTCCCATAAACAAAAGATTTTGAGTGTGATTAATGTAGTGTTTTGGTGGTAAAGTGATTGGATTGGCAAATGTGGCAGCTTGCGGTTTCTGTCGTTGACAGCATACTCTAAAGCTGAGTATTCATTTGGTGGATAGTTGATGAATGACGAGAAAGTTACTGCACTTCATTCACCATTCATTGTGTTATTGGTAAACTGCATAAATCTCTTCCATTCCGGAGTTTCTGGCATTCGTGGGGTGGGCAAGCTGTGTGGAGGGATGGGCGTCAATCTGTCCAATGGAATAGGACTGTCCGCCGACCGGAATGGCCGTGCGGTTCTAGGCGCTATAGTCTGGAACCGAGCGACCGCTACGGTCGCAAGTTCGAATCCTCCCTCGGGCATGGATGTGTGTGATGTTCTTAAGTTAGTTAGGTTTAATTATTTCTAAGTTCTAGGCGACTGATGATCTCAGAAGTTAAGTCGCATAGTGCTCAGAGCCATTTGAACCATTTTGAATAGGACTGCTCATGTTTAAATTTAAAGCAGTAATCTGTTGTAATACCTTGCTTCACTTCTGTGGAAATAACTGATGTTCTGCAACACCTAGGTGACCTACTTCTGTTGCAGAGGGAGCGAGTTGAAGCCTATGGGCCTTTTCAGGTGATGGGAGAGGTGAGGCTGATGTAGTGGGTTTGATACCCTTAAGCTGTGCAAAGTATTTCTGTCACTTATAGTGGAGACACACTGAAGTCATGTTATGCACTTGGAACAGGCTCTTCCGTGTGTTAGACTGTTGGCAGCTCCAACTGTTGAGTTTTTGTTAGAAAGTAGTTTGCTTATTTAATAGCGACATATGAATACTCATTTAATATCTGAAAATAACTCCTCGATATGAACACGAGCTCGAAGTTATTTTGGCTACTAACATGAGACCACTGGACAGGAAATGCAGGGAAGGAATAGTCCGCCTGTAAACTGAAGAACGAGCAGCAATCGAGAGGGGATGAGGGCAGTTGCATTTCCAGGCAGCACGATTCAGCTGCCGTACAGGATAATTAAGAATCAATTTCACCTTTAGCAGTATGCAATAACATGCAATTACACTCCCGGGAATGGAAAAAAGAACACATTGACACCGGTGTGTCAGACCCACCATACTTGCTCCGGACACTGCGAGAGGGCTGTACAAGCAATGATCACACGCACGGCACAGCGGACACACCAGGAACCGCGGTGTTGGCCGTCGAATGGCGCTAGCTGCGCAGCATTTGTGCACCGCCGCCGTCAGTGTCAGCATACGGAGCTCCATCGCAGTCTTTAACACTGGTAGCATGCCGCGACAGCGTGGACGTGAACCGTATGTGCAGTTGACGGACTTTGAGCGAGGGCGTATAGTGAGCATGCGGGAGGCCGGGTGGACGTACCACCGAATTGCTCAACACGTGCGGCGTGAGGTCTCCACAGTACATCGATGTTGTCGCCAGTGGTCGGCGGAAGGTGCACGTGCCCGTCGACCTGGGACCGGACCGCAGCGACGCACGGATGCACGCCAAGACCGTAGGATCCTACGCAGTGCCGTAGGGGACCGCACCGCCACTTCCCAGCAAATTAGGGACACTGTTGCTCCTGGGGTATCGGCGAGGACCATTCGCAACCGTCGCCATGAAGCTGGGCTACGGTCCCGCACACCGTTAGGCCGTCTTCCGCTCACGCCCCAACATCGTGCAGCCCGCCTCCAGAGCTGTCGCGACAGGCGTGGATGGAGGGGCGAATGGAGACGTGTCGTCTTCAGCGATGAGAGTCGCTTCTGCTTTGGTGCCAATGATGGTCGTATGCGTGTTTGGCGCCGTGCAGGTGAGCGCCACAATCAGGACTGCATACGACCGAGGCACACAGGGCCAACACCCGGCATCATGGTGTGGGGAGCGATCTCCTACACTGGCCGTACACCACTGGTGATCGTCGAGGGGACACTGAATAGTGCACGGTACATCCAAACCGTCATCGAACCCATAGTTCTACGATTCCTAGACCGACAAGGGAACTTGCTGTTCCAACAGGACAATGCACGTCCGCATGTATCCCGTGCCACCCAACGTGCTCTAGAAGGTGTAAGTCAACTACCCTGGCCAGCAAGATCTCCAGATCTGTCCCCCATTGAGCATGTTTGGGACTGGATGAAGCGTCGTCTCACGCGGTCTGCACGTCCAGCACGAACGCTGGTCCAACTGAGGCGCCAGGTGGAAATGGCATGGCAAGCCGTTCCACAGGACTACATCCAGCATCTCTACGATCGTCTCCATGGGAGAATAGCAGCCTGCATTGCTGCGAAAGGTGGATATACACTGTACTAGTGCCGACATTGTGCATGCTCTGTTGCCTGTGTCTATGTGCCTGTGGTTCTGTCAGTGTGATCATGTGATGTATCTGACCCCAGGAATGTGTCAATAAAGTTTCCCCTTCCTGGGACAATGAATTCATGGTGTTCTTATTTCAATTTCCAGGAGTGTATTTACGTAGATACTGCCCATATGCTTTTCTTAGGTTGGTGTTGTTAGTAATTCCATCTTTATTTCATTTAGTGTTAAGGAACGTCGTGGAAAGTAAACATCTCCGGATGTGAAACTTCCTGGCAGATTGAAACTGTGTGCCGGACCGAGACTCGAACTCGGGACCTTTGCCTTTCACTGGCAAGTGCTCTACCAAATGAGCTACCCAAGCACGACTCACGCCCTGTCCTCACAGCTTTACTTCTGCCAGTATCTCGTCTCCTACCTTCCAAACTTTAGAGAAGCTCTCCTGCGATCCTTTCTTTCAGGAGTGCTAGTTCTGCAAGGTTCGAAGGAGAGCTTCTGCAAAGTTTGGAAGTTAGGAGACGAGATACTGGCAGAAGTAAAGCTGTGAAGACGGGGCGTGAGTCGTGGTTGGGTAGCTCAGTTGGTAGAGCATTTGTCCGCGAAAGGCAAAGGTCCCGAGTTAGAGTCTTGGTCGGACACACAGTTTTAATCTGCCAGGAAGTTTCATATCAGCGCACACTCCGCTGCAGAGTGAATATCTCATTCGGGATCTCCGGATGTGTCTGAACGCCTTAGGAATCGGTATAACTTTGTGAAATACGATCTACTTTGTTTTTGTGACGTATTACAGTAGAGAGAATGGAGAACTACCTGCTCACTCTTTATTGTGAAGACGAATGAAGGAGAGAAGCGCATGAGAACAATCCGGCGAACAAAACTACCTCATGTTTCTTACTTCCACCCCCGCCTTTCATAGCTGTTGCAACCCCTGAACACAATTTAACGCTTTAAGTGATTCTATTGAGTTAGACGTGACACAAATAATATTTGTTCTTCATTGAACAATAAACATCAATTCTACGCAATTGAAACGCTATTTTTAATAATCTGAGATTTTTCCACCCTCTGCGCCTCGGAGACTACTAGTCTTAAAGAAAAAATGAATTAGACTTTTATTGTAATTAAATTTTGTACACGACAAATTTTTTGCTAGATGCCACAGTTTTCGAGATAGTCAAGGAAAACATATAACAAGTTAACTTTAAACGTCCCCACCATACCCACCCTCGTACCCAACACGTCAGCCTTTATAGTATGTTTTTCACTACACTCTTCCCTACCACTACAGAAAAAATTTCGGCTAGACCAGTTTCTTCCTCTAATTTTCCTTCGGTGACTGCACGATAAAGTGTTGTTGTCTTTCTGCATACACCGTCGTTCGGCTTCCTTATTGCTGCAGTCGAGTCCACCGAGGATTCACCCAGGCCGTACTCGTTTCAATTTGCGTCTCCGAAGTGACGGAGTCTTTACCAGTCTAAATATCGCCGGTTTTCAAGCACGTCACTAGGATCCATTCGCATGAGTTAATTGAATATTCGATACGCCAGTGCAGGATCCAGTTTCACAAGGAGAAAACTGTTACCTCTCAAGTAGGTTTCGCGTAACGATCATTACACGAAAATTAGGAAGTTTTGAGCTTTTATGCAGGTGTGTCGACAGCGCTTTTCATAACTTCTTAATTGCAACAGCAAAATGAAGGAAGAAAGGAAGATAAGCGTTGAACGTCCATCGATGACGTCGATTTCAGACGGGTAAAATGATACTGTTACACTGTTTCCTCACGGAAACGCAGTAGGTAACTTGCGAAGTTAACGTCGGAATGAAGAAGATGCAATGGTGAAAAGTTTATAGTTCTTTTTCTTAGCAACTGCAAGTGATCGAAAAATATAATGTCTTTTTCTGAGTGTTCAGCTAACACATGTGAGGCAAGTTAGGATCGATAATAATTTTACTCAACTCAGCCTTGTGGGTTGTCCACTGAGGTCAACGTCTGACAGAGGAGTTTATGCTACAGTGCTTCTTGGTGCAAGTACATTAGAGCTTTCCATTCTGTTTTTACTGGCTGCCTGGCTGCAATTGTCTTATTTTGTTATTCTACGAAATCGGTAAAAATAAACGAATTTGGAGGTTAAGATGAGAGCGGCTGCTTCCTTCAGTGTAGAAGTGATTGTTAAAATGTGTGCTGATCGACTCTCAACAATTAAATGATGAAGGTAATCTTGATCATCTTGAGTTTGTAAGTAGGCTGTTTATGTTTTCTTATTGGCAACCTTTGCTGACTCACCAATACCATTATTTCTACAAGGACTGCAGTGGGTCTGCTCTGTGATGACCTACCTACCAATCTTCTTCAAAATGTCGAATGACTCTGCTGTGGGTTTGCTCTGTTGTGGCCCATTACCTGTCAGCATGTCAAGAGTCAGCACTGTCTTTCCGTTGGAAGGACAACACTACTTCTTCAAGACTGCATGGAAATCCACTACTTCTGTGTGCAATTTCTTTTACTAATGAGAAACTGTAATTACTATTATGATGAATGATCAGGACTATCTTTATGGACTGTGAGAAAATTTTAGCTTTTGACCAACATTGTATCAATAAGTGTGTGCATTTTATATCTTTGTTACTGTAATTGTGAAAATTTTTTTCAAATCCGCCACAGTAGTAGTGATACACATTTATTAAGTCACCACCTGTTTCTTTCGAAAGAACATCAGTCTATACTAGCAAGTCTTCATAAAAAGTCACACATACTGACATAACCCTGTGGGGATTTCTTATGAAGACTATTGTCAGTGCAACCTGATGATGTTCCTTCAAAAGAAAAGAGACATTACATAATAAATGTGCTTCCTTCCAGTTTCTTATTGTTATTTAATAATGAAGAGTTACATCGATGATAATAGAAAAGCAAAAGAAAAGCCGGCCGCGGTGGCCGTGCGGTTCTAGGCGCTCCAGTCCGGAGCCGCGCTCCTGCTACGGTCGCAGGTTCGAATCCTGCCTCGGGTATGGGTGTGTGTGATGTCCTTAGGTTGGTTAGGTTTAAGTAGTTCTAAGTTCAAGGGGACTGATGACCACAGCAGTTGAGTCCCATAGTGCTCAGAGCCATTTGAGCGATTTTGAGCGAAAGAAAAACATGCTGTGTGACAAAAAATTCCTTGCAACTACTGCGCTTTTTCAGGGAAAGGCGGAAACAAGAAACCGTGTCATATGAAGGTTTAAAATTCTTATAGCGGGGCCTGGTATGACTTTCAATGTCATGTAACATTCAGGTATAACCACTGGGCGATAATATGTCTTTGTGAAATATTAGCCTTTCAAGAACAACATTTTGTCAGCAGCAAGTTAGTATTTTTATGCATAGTACACCACCTATAGTAACATATAGCCCCGCGGGATTAGCCGAGTGGTCTCAGGCACTGCAGTCAAGGACTGTGCGGCTGATCCCGGCGGAGGTTCGAGTCCTCCCACGGGGATGGGTGTGTGTGTGTGTTTTTCATTAGGATAATTTAGGTGAAGTAGTGTGTGTGCTTAGGGACTGATGACCTTAGCAGTTAAGTCCCATAAGATTTCACACACATTTGATCATTTTGAGTACCATATAAACAACCCAATCTTAATGCCAAGTCTTCAAACGCTTCACAATTAGAGATATTCTTAAAGCTTTTGGGGTAGTTTACAACTGTAGAATAGGCGACGGGAATCCTGATCGTGGAAGTAACTTCCACCGTTTATGCTTGACCAGCGAGGTAAGGAAAGTTTTGGCGTAAGGTTCGCGATTACTAGATGCAGAGGGAAACTTATATCGACTAAAATACAAACTTCTCTGCAGCGTAACAAGCAGTGACAACTTTCAGCTCTGCAGGTGATCCTTAGGGACGGTCAGACGGTTACGTTCAGCTTGGTATACTTAGCTTGTTTCCAGCTCGTGATTCGTGAGTTGTAAACTGTGCTCTAGTACCGGATATCACCCTTCCTCATCTCTTTCATCATTATCAAAAACACAAACAAATCTCGCAGTCATCGTCTTTTCCTGCTGCAAAGACTCAAATTCGAGGGTATGTCGAAAACAGAAACTAATGTACAGTACGAAATTAGAGTTGATTAATACCTCCTGCTGCTAATGGGCGTTGATATATATCAACGGGGACAAGTGAAAATGTGTATTCCGAGCGGGACCCGAACCCGGGATCTCCTACATGGCAGACGCTCCACCCATCTGAAGTCAGGACTCAGAGGATAGTGCGACTGCAGGGACTATCTCACGCACGCCTACCGCGAGATCCACATTCTCACCTTGTATGTCCACACACTACAAATTCGTAGTGTTCCACATCAACACACTCATTACTCGTGGAAGACATTCTTTCCAAGTCCAGTAAGAGTTCGGGGAATATGTGTGCATCCGCACAGAAGAAGAAGGTCATGGTTGATATTGGCAGAACTACACGCTTACAGTCCACCCCGATAGCTGAGTGAATGCCTGCACGGTAGCTCAGCGTGTTCGGTCAGACGGCTGGTTGGCCTCTGTAATAAAAAACTGAGTGGAAGGATCAACAAAACGAACTTGACCGGATGTCATGTGACGTACGCAACGACCAAACACATCGATCAACAACGAACTAAATGAAAAGAAAAGTGTCAGGGCGGCGGTCTGTCATGCCAAGGGTCCCGGATTCGATTCCCGGCTGGGTCGGAGACTTTCTCCGCTTAGGGACTGGGTGTTGTGTTTTTCTCATTATTATTTCGTCATCACCAGTGGGAGGCAACTGGAAACCACCAATGGAATCACTTCCATAAACGCTTATGCGGTGGACTTCTCTGACGAGGCTTCCCCCATGACAAGACCTGCCGTAAGGCAGAACTCAAGATTCTATACTTATAGGGATATGTCCGAAAGAACAGACACCATATACCTATAAGAATAATGTACAGTTCATTTGAACGCCTTCACGCTGAAGCAGTGTGCTTTTTCTTGTTAGTGTAGCCCATGGATGATACCTAAACGAAATTAAATGGATTCATCAAAAAGGTTACTTTTCAAATATATTAGCATTAACTAGGACTGTATTCCACACTGCAGCCAGTGGTATCCCGTAAACAAACATCTCCATCCATCACTCGAAGAACTCGTTCGCGGTGTAATATTTACTGGAACATTTTTATTTCTGTTATCATGTAATTTCATCATTGTCAGTTTTCACTATTAATTATGATACGCCCTGCATATACAAGACGTGAAACAATACTGTCCAAATTTACCACCTGAACATGAAGCGGTTTGGAAATTTGCCTCCAGACAGAGAGGTCAGTGGATAGTGTTTGTACATTGCATGGGAACTGGAACGAATTATACAGCACCTCTACAAGAATAATAATTCCTCAGAAAAGGATGAATCAGAGTGTTAATCATGGTGCCTATGATATGTTTGCATACAGAAAACATCAACTAACTATTTCTGAGAAACATATCATCCAACGAATAAAGAAAATACAGTTTTATTAATTTCTGAAGACCACTAATCACATTTTAGTATAAAGGTCATTCCTTATGGCAGGAACCACAACATTAATACTCTCCATTTCTCGACACAGCAGCCACACAATTACACCGCTGGATTGCTTCTCTTTCAAGCAGTGGAAGAACTGTTACTCACATTAACAATTCTGACCATGTAATTAATAAGGTTTTATAGCTGGACTGTTAAAAACCGTTCTTATTTATTCGCTTTTAGTCCAAGACGTCAGATAGCTTCTACATGGTAATCAGGTGCCTTTCCACACATGTCTACATCTACTACATCTATCTACATCTACATTTATACTCCGCAAGCCACCCAACGGCGTGTAGCGCAGGGCGCTTTACGTGCCACTGTCATTACCTCCCTTTTCTGTTCCAGTCGCGTATGGCTCGCGGGAAGAACGACTGTCTGAAAGCCTCCGTGCGCGCTCGAATCTCTCTAATTTTACATTCGTGATCTCCTCCGTAGATATAAGTAGGGGGAAGCAATATATTCGATACCTCGTCCAGAAGCGCACCCTCTCGAAACCTGGCGAGCAAGCTACACCGCGATGCAGAGCGCCTCTCTTGCAGAGTCTGCCACTTGAGTTTGCTAAACATCTCCGTAACGCTATCACGGTTACCAAATAACCCTGTGACGAAACGCGCCGCTCTTCTTTGGATCTTCACTATCTCCTCCGTCAACCCGATCTGGTACGGAGAACATCAGCACGTATTCCCCTACTCAAAAAGAAAAAGCATCAACAAAATGACTAAACACAGAAAATAGTGTACACAGAGTATAGGCAGATAGTAAACATGACATAAGTCCATTGTGAAAATGAACAGTTGCGGGAAGAGAAAGAGAAGAGAGCTACAGAATGTAACCAGTTTACGGTAATATAATAAATACAAGCGTGGTTTGTCCAGACATGCAGCTATAACTACAATCCACGCCAGCATCCTCAGCCGGGGCCTTGGTAAGGGGTATACAGAAAGATTTCGGTTGGGAACTGTAGGAGTTGGGTTCGAAAATGTAGATGCTAAAAGAGGCCGTAACGCCAATGAAGCAGCTGGAAATCCAGTGTCAAAGTGGCTGAGAGTGGCCAGAATGTTGCTTCTACAATTTCCTTGGAGAACTGCCTAAAACCCGTGGAAAGTGGGTGTGCTCTAGATTTCACGTGACAGCAGAGATAAAACTCGTCAAGGATAAAATATAACCATCGATCATAGTACGTCAAAGATAAAAATTTCTCATCGATTCTGTAGCGCCACTGTCCATATATCGCTAAGTTTCATAGCTTCTTCTTTTCTGTTAAAGTTATCCCCACGTTTATATATTTCGAGGGCTTCTCTATATAGCCGTGGATAATAGTTTGTCATAGGTTATAAAACATCAGTTTCCGAAAATTTCATTATGTGATTACCCGACTGAAGAGAGTGTTCTGCGAAGGCTGACTTGTCTGTTTTCGCCAGTCAGCAAAGACTTTTATGTTCCTTCAACCATGTATTCACACTTCTCTTTGTAGTTCCGATGTAGACCCTCAGCGATATATGGACAGTGGCGCTACAGAATCGATGAAACATATTAGAAAGTTCGACGATTTTATAGAATATTAAGGAATCTTGATGAAGTTTCTAGAATGTTCTAGAATATTTAAGGAGTTCTAGGCCTTTCCAGAATAACCTAGAATGTTCCAGGATGATCAGGAAAGTTGCTGAATGTTCCAATATCCCGTTGTGGCGGGAAGACATTCCACCTTAGGAGGATACGTTCGGGATTTATCTAGAAAGTGCTTGAGCATTTAAGAATATTCTTAAATGTTAACGAATGTTTTCGAATGTTCTAGAACACGCCACAGTGTTCTAGATAACGTCAAAGAGCTCTTTAACATCTCCAAATGTCTTTCAGTGCTTTAAAACTCTCTTGAATCTTCCAGAAAGTTCTAGAGTTATCGTTAACATACTCGAATATTGGTGAATATTTTGAAATTCTCTCTGAGTTCTGTAATGAAGATTTAACTGACGGAGCACTTCACTTGAAATGAAAGTATTGTTGATTACTTACAAGTATTTTCGACTATTCGAGGGTACCTATGAGCGTGAAGCAGCCAAATTTTCAGATTCTTCTTTGAATATCTATTTCTGTGGTGTGTTCTAGCGATCTGGAATGATCTGAGAAAACAAATGAGGACAGAGGTTAACCGATGAAGGTATTTTTCAGTTAACTAACAATAAAAGAACAATAATGGATGAACAAATTCCTGTCATCGGTGAGTTGTGATGTAATGAAACGCTGATTAAAATGAATGATGTGCCAAAATTTTATTGCGTCACGAGACATGAACACCGTTAGCCTCATCTGGTCATTAGCACGTATGCTTGAGGTTTCTTCTGTCTATAAAACTCCTTTTTGACCGTGAATTAAATGCTGGCCTGTAGTTCTTCTGCCGTTGTAATTCCTCGCTCTACACATCTCTGTGTTACTTTATTCATCAAACGGCCCGTGTGTGTGTACCAACGTTAATACGAAATTAATAGAAACGAATTTGGTTTAAACGGAGAAAATGCGACTCAAGGGATGAAAAGTGATCTGAGGTCATATCCACAAATCTCACCAATGATCACCTGCACAATCACAGTGGGTCACATCATGGACGACAGCGTAAAAATTATGCAAATGTATTAAATCTGTTAAGTAAAAATAAGTGAAGCAAGAGGAAAAGCAAATAAATTCACAGTAATTTGAAGCAGGATGATCACTTACAAAAGACACGGATGAGCCAGTCACTCTAGTAACACCTTAAAACTCTTGTAACATTCGTTGGATCGCCAATTAAAATAGAGGAGAAATGTGTCGGCAAATGAACTGCAGTCCGGCCGAGAGATAATGCCTTGGGATATAGACTGGTGAGGCAGTCTATACTCGCAAATTCGCCACTCAAAACACACTGCCTGACAAAAAGAAAAAGATAAGGTAAAGCAACCAAAAGGGTAAGAGGAAACGAAATGCAGTTTCATGGGCCGAGGTCCGAGGTCAACATAGGATGTTGTCGACACCCCTCATATGTATTATCAGCTCTGGTAACAATACTAAACAGGGACGACGCTAACTCACTCTGGTGGCAGTTCTACCAGTCAGAGAGAACTGCAGTTCTAATCATTTACATAGGCGGCTACATCCTGTATGTTTACAAGGTTACGTTGACATTCCACTATGGAAATTTCAACTGTTCTGTTAGGCAGAGTATGTCCATAACAGGATTCCGTAAATACACTCCTGGAAATGGAAAAAAGAACACATTGACACCGGTGTGTCAGACCCACCATACTTGCTCCGGACACTGCGAGAGGGCTGTACAAGCAATGATCACACGCACGGCACAGCGGACACACCAGGAACCGCGGTGTTGGCCGTCAAATGGCGCTAGCTGCGCAGCATTTGTGCACCGCCGCCGTCAGTGTCAGCCAGTTTGCCGTGTCATACGGAGCTCCATCGCAGTCTTTAACACTGGTAGCATGCCGCGACAGCGTGGACGTGAACCGTATGTGCAGTTGACGGACTTTGAGCGAGGGCGTATAGTGGGCATGCGGGAGGCCGGGTGGACGTACCGCCGAATTGCTCAACACGTGGGGCGTGAGGTCTCCACAGTACATCGAAGTTGTCGCCAGTGGTCGGCGGAAGGTGCACGTGCCCGTCGACCTGGGACCGGACCGCAGCGACGCACGGATGCACGCCAAGACCGTAGGATCCTACGCAGTGCCGTAGGGGACCGCACCGCCACTTCCCAGCAAATTAGGGACACTGTTGCTCCTGGGGTATCGGCGAGGACCATTCGCAACCGTCTCCATGAAGCTGGGCTACGGTCCCGCACACCGTTAGGCCGTCTTCCGCTCATGCCCCAACATCGTGCAGCCCGCCTCCAGTGGTGTCGCGACAGGCGTGAATGGAGGGACGAATGGAGACGTGTCGTCTTCAGCGATGAGAGTCGCTTCTGCCTTGGTGCCAATGATGGTCGTATGCGTGTTTGGCGCCGTGCAGGTGAGCGCCACAATCAGGACTGCATACGACCGAGGCACACAGGGCCGACACCCGGCATCATGGTGTGGGGAGCGATCTCCTACACTGGCCGTACACCACTGGTGATCGTCGAGGGGACACTGAATAGTACACGGTACATCCAAACCGTCATCGAACCCATCGTTCTACCATTCCTAGACCGGCAAGGGAACTTGCTGTTCCAACAGGACAATGCACGTCCGCATGTATCCCGTGCCACCCAACGTGCTCTAGAAGGTGTAAGTCAACTACCCTGGCCAGCAAGATCTCCGGATCTATCCCCCATTGAGCATGTTTGGGACTGGATGAAGCGTCGTCTCACGCGGTCTGCACGTCCAGCACGAACGCTGGTCCAACTGAGGCGCCAGGTGGAAATGGCATGGCAAGCCGTTCCACAGGACTACATCCAGCATCTCTACGATCGTCTCCATGGGAGAATAGTAGCCTGCATTGCTGCGAAAGGTGGATATACACTGTACTAGTGCCGACATTGTGCATGCTCTGTTGCCTGTGTCTATGTGCCTGTGGTTCTGTCAGTGTGATCATGTGATGTATCTGACCCCAAGAATGTGTCAATAAAGTTTCCCCTTCCTGGGACAATGAATTCACGGTGTTCTTATTTCAATTTCCAGGAGTGTACAATGAAAAGCCGAATAAACAGGTACACCTGACTAATATCGTGTAGGGACGCACCAAGCAACTAGGAGTGCCGCAACACGACGTGGCGTGGACTCGACTGATGTCTGAAGTAGTGATCGAGAGAACTGACACCATGAATCCTGCAGGTCTGTCCATAAATCCGTAAGAGTACGAGTAGAAGGAGATCTCTTCTGAAAAGCACATTGCAAGGCATTCCATATACGCTCAATAATGTTCAAGTCTGGGGAGTTTGGTGGACAGTGGATGTGGTGTCACCGCCAGACACCACACTTGCTAGGTGGTAGCCTTTAAATTGGCCGCGGTCCGCTAGTATACGTCGGACCCGCTTGTCGCCACTGTCAGTGATGGCAGACCGAGCGCCGCCACACGGCAGGTCTAGAGAGACGTACTAGCACTCGCCCCAGTTGTACAGCAGACTTGCTAGCGAAGCTACACTGACAAATACGCTCTCATTTGCCGAGACGATAGTTAGCATAGCCTTCAGCTACGTCATTTCCTACGACCTAGCAAGGCGCCGTAGCATTTGATAATTATTATTGTGAAGCCTGTACAGTAACGAGAGATGTTCACCAATTGTGGATTAAAGTTAAGTATTCTACCAGTTACTATTGTTTTGCTAGTCTTATTTCTCTGACCTGTTCCAGACCTCACGCCAGCCTGCGTGAGCTTAATCGCGTGCCTTTCGGCTTCCTCCAAACTCCGTGAATTGGCTCCTGCCAATTCACAACAGTGGAAGTGTTTAATCTCAGGGGAGTGTCGCTGGAGCCACTCTGTAGCAATTCTGGACGTGTGTGGTATCGCACTGTTCTGCTGGAATTGCCCAAGTCCTTCGGAATGCACAATGAACATGGATGAATGCAGGTGACCAGACAGGATGCTTACGTACGTGCCACCTGTCAGAGTCGTGTCTATACGTATTAGGGGTCTCATATCACTCCCACTGCGCAAGCGGCACACCATTACACAACCTCCACCAGCATGAAAAGTCGCCTGCTGACATGCAGGCTCCATCGACTCGTGACGTTGTCTCCATACCCGTACACGTCCATCCGCTCGATACAATTTGAAACAAGACACGCCCTACCAGGCTCCGAAAGCCAATATCGATGATGTTTCGTTGAATGATTCGCACGCTGACATTTGTTGATGGCCCAGCATTGAAAATCCAGAAATATGAGTAAGGGTTGCACTTCTGTTACGCTGAACGATTCATTTCAGTAGTCGTTGGTCCCGTTCAGGCAGGATCTTTTTCCGGCTGGAACGATGTCGGAAATTTGATATTTTACCGGGTTATTCATATTCGCGGTACATACGTGAAATGGTCATACGAGAAAATTCCCACTTTATCGCTACCTCGGAGATGCTGTGTCCCATCGTTCGTGCGCCGATTATAACAACACGTTCAAGCTCACTTAAATCCTGATAACCCGCCATTATAGCGGCAGTAGCGAATCTAATAGCTACTCCAGACACTTGTCGTCTTATATACGCGTTGCAACCCGCAGCGCTGTATTATGCCTGTTTTCATATCTCTGTATTTGAATACACATACCAGTTTCTTTGGCGCTTCAGTGTAGATCCCGGTACGATATTTGCTAAACCTTAGCGGATAACCCGGCAAGTTTTCTGACACATGTAAGTACTTTTTAACATTTACATTTGTCGAATTGTAATAGTGGCTTCGTTTTTTTTTTTCAGGTTTTTTGCTGGAAGTCTTCTGTTCGTGAGGCAGTGTTTTCAGATGTTGTTCTCTTGTCACCACTTTACCAAGTTCCTCACATATTAGTCGTTGAAAACCACTTCAGAAGCCCATTCCAAAGTCACAGAAACAGCAAATTGCAGGTGTCAGCAATGTGGTGGCCATCGCTGCTATAACACCAACATGGCGTCATTGTACCATACTTCCACTGCTTGTCATGGACACATCCCCGAGGTACACATCGGCCAACTCTTCATCAGAAAGGAACTATGACTGGGTTTAACGTCTCATCGACGTCGATGTGACTAGAGACGGAGCACAATCTTAGACTGTCGCAAGGATGGAGAAGGAAATCGGCCGTGTCCTTTCAAAGTAAACATACTGACATTTGCCTCAAGCGGTTTTGGGAAATCACTGAAAACCTCAATCCAGATGGTCGGAAATGGGTTTGAACAGTAGTACTCCCGAATGCGGGTACAATGTGCTAATCACTGCGCCATCTCGCTAGTTCTCTTCATCAGTAAACCCTTCCATACCACTGTGTAACCGGCCGAAGTGGCCGTGCGGTTAAAGGCTCTGCAGTCTGGAACCGCACGACCGCTACGGTCGCAGGTTCGAATCCTGCCTCGGGCATGGATGTTTGTGATGTCCTTAGGTTAGTTAGGTTTAACTAGTTCTAAGTTCTAGGGGACTAATGACCTCAGCAGTTGTGTCCCATAGTGCTCAGAGCCATTTGAACCATTTTGAACCACTGTGTATCACTGTTAACGTGCAACTCACACTGCAGTAAAAACAAACCCGAGAGAGAACCGCTTGAGGGTGAAGATTACACTGGCTACTGCCACGTTCAGTAGCAAGTAACGGAAATGAATGAAACCAGTTTGTCTCCAGACAGTGTACAAAGCTGCATGTCATCGAAATTTGTATTGCAGTGCGGATGTTTTCAGTGCAACGCCCATACCAAATCAAATGGACGTAAAAAAATTCATACTACTCTGAGGTGACGAAAGCCGTGGAATACCTGCTACAATCGTGTCGGACCTCCTTTTACCCGATGTAGCGCAGGAACTCGTCGTGGCATGTACTCAATAAGTGGTTGTACGTCCCTTGCCCTACTATTGAGCCATGCTGCCTCTATAACCATTGATAATTGTGGAATTGTTTCTGATGCAAGATGTTCTGCACGAACTGACCTGTCATTATAAAAAATGGTTCAAATGGCTCTGAGCACTATGGGACTTAACATCTATGGTCATCAGTCCCCTAGAACTTAGAACTACTTAAACCTAACTAACCTAAGGACAGCACACAACACCCAGCCATCACGAGGCAGAGAAAATCCCTGAACCCGCCGGGAATCGAACCCGGGAACCCGGGCGTGGGAAGCGAGAACGCTACCGCACGACCACGAGATGCGGGCGTGTCGATTATATCCTATAATTGTTCGATGACATTCATGTCTGGCAATCTGGGTGCCAGATGAGTTCAGAATGTTCTTCAAACCAAATGCGAACAACTCTGGCCCGCCGATCGCTGTGGCAGAACGGTTCTAGGCGGTTCAGTCCGGTACCACGCTTCTGTTACGGTAGCAGGTTCGAATCCTGCCTCGGGCATCGATGTGTGTGATGCCCTTAGGTTAGTTAGGTTTAAGTAGTTCTAAGTCTATGGGACTGACAATTCAGATGTTAAGTCCCATAGTGCTTAGAGCCATTTTTGAACTGTGGCCCAGTGGCAGGACATCGTTGTTTGGGAACACGAATCCCATGAATGGTCGAAAATTGTCTCCAAGTGGCCGAACATAACCATTTCCAATCGTGATCGGTTCAGTTGGACCAGAGGATCCAGTTCATTCCATGGAAACAGCCCGCATAATTATATAGCCACCACCAGCTTGCATAGTGCCTTGTTGACAACTTGGGCCCATGGCTTCGTGGGTCATCGCTGCACATGAATCCTACTATCAGTTCTTAGTAATTGAAATCGAAACTCAAGTGACTATGCAGTCAAAAAAGTGGTTCAGATGGTTCTGATCACTATGGGGCTTAACATCTCAGGTCATCAGTCCCCTAGACTTAGAATTACTTAAACCTAACTAACCTAAGGACATGCCACAAATCCATGCCAGAGGCAGGATTCGAAACTGCGACCGTAGCAGCAGCGCGGTTCCGGACTGAAGCGCCTAGAACCGCTCGACGACACCGACCGGCGACTATGCAGGATCCACCGACATAGTAACGACCGCAGGAAGGCACAGCAGTCCATGTCGTGCTGTTAGCAAAGGCACTCGCGTCAGTCGTCTGCTGCCATAGCCCATTAACGCCTGATTGCCCCGCACTGTCCTAAGTGACACGTTCATCGTACATCCCACATTGATTTCTGCGGTTATTTCAGGCAGTGGTGCTGGTCAGTCAGCACTGATAACGCTAAGCAAACGCCGCTGCTCTCGGTGGTTATTTGAATGCCGTCGGCCGCAGCGTTGTCCGTAGTGAGAGGTAATAACTGAAATTTCCAGAATGAGATTTTCACTCTGCAGCGGAGTGTGCGCTGATATGAAACTTCCTGGCAGATTAAAACTGTGTGTCCGACCGAGACTCGAACTCGGGACCTTTGCCTTTCGCGGGCAAGTGCTCTACCATCTGAGCTACCGAAGCACGACTCATGCCCGGTACTCACAGCTTTACTTCTGCCAGTATCTCGTCTCCTACCCTCCAAACTTCACAGAAGTTCTCCTGCGAACCTTGCAGAACTAGCACTCCTGAAAGAAAGGATACTGCGGAGACATGGCTTTGCCACAGCCTGGGGGATGTTTCCAGAATGAGATTTTCACTCTGCAGCGGAGTGTGCGCTGATATGAAACTTCCTGGCAGATTAAAACTGTGTGCCCGACCGAGACTCGAACTCGGGACCTTTTCCTTTCGCGGGCAAGTGCTCTACGCGTCCAGTATTCTGGAAACATGCCCCAGGCTGTGGCTAAGCCATGTCTCCGCAGTATCTTTTCTTTCAGGAGTGACGGTTCTGCAAGGTTCGCAGGAGAACTTCTGTAAAATTTGGAAGGTAGGAGACGAGATACTGGCAGAAGTAAAGCTGTGGGGACCGGGCGTGAGTCGCGCTTCGGTAGCTCAGACGGTAGAGCACTTGCCCGCGAAAGGCAAAAAGTCCCGAGTTCGAGTCTCGGTCGGGCACACAGTTTTAATCTGCCAGGTAGTTTCAACTGAAATTTGGTTTATTCGGCACGCACTTGACACTTTGGAGCCCGGAATATTGAATTGCCTACCTATTTCCAAAATGGAATGTGCCACAAGCCTAGCTCCAAGTACCATTCCGCGTTCGAAGTCTGTCAATACCTGTTGTGTGGCCATGATCACGTCGGAAACCTTTTCATACGAATCACCTGAATACGAACGATAGCTCCGCCATTGCGCTGCCCTTTGTACCCTGAGTACGCGATACTACCGTCATCTGTATTTGAGCATATCGCTAACTCATGACTTTCGTCACCTCAGCGCAAATGCAATTACGGGTCGCCAGATACCATGGGTCTATTATACCTCAATGGTCAGTAAATGTCCGTGAATAGTCCTCCGAAAATTTTTCAGCGGTTTTCCGATTCACGTTGTATAGTACTGTTTAAAAAAAATCGGTGTAACAATTTGATGGCTACAAACTTTAAAATTAGGATCGTACCTCAGAAAATGTAGCATATTGTCAGCTACACCATAGCGAAAAGCACGCCTCGACATATTTACTTGCTTTTGACAGATTCAGAGTGACCTCTCTGCTCTACCTCATCTTGTATGCGCTCCATGTCGTCAACGCTCGCTGTATTCTTCTCCAGCCACTGAGCGCCAACGGGAGAGAACTTCGTAAGTTTCTGGAAGTTGACGTAAATGCTCCATCTATTATCGGGCACCGGAACAAAAAGAAACTTTCCTCGTTTCCCGGTGAGCGCTACGGCACGTGTAACGAATAGGCGCCCTGGATTCTATTGACTCAACGTTTTATGTCTCCCTTTCGATACTCAGCCGTGGTTCCCACGAAGTTAGTGAACTTCGCTCCCATCTCCAATACGAGGCAGCTATTGGTGCAGCGTTGTAGACACAACCAAGCAGGAAATGGGCTTTCTCATGACGCACTTTGTAACACGATAGCTCTAATGCTGTACTGATTTATTTTGCCTTTTGTTTTGTTTAATGCTATAACGTTGGATTGAATCGATACCATGACAGTGTTTATTCTTTTCTCTTTTAAAAACTTTGATGTCTTTTAGAGTGTAGGAAGTCTAATATCTGTAATATGTACAATATGAGCAAATTATATGTTTGTCTTTGTCTGGTGCCGAGAGAAGCTTTCCGTACTGCTTTCCAATGCCTCGGATGGATGGATAAAGAACTGGAACTATTCTGGAATTGGTATCTATCATCGCCACCAAGCACGTATAATCTCTTTGGTTATCTTTAAAATTAAATACTTTTGTGTAGATCTAACAATATAAGCAAATCTTCTGTTTTATTTAAAATGATTCTTTGCTGTTATGTAAACTGCTGACCTTCACTTAGGATTCTTAGTTATTTTGTATGTAAAAGGTGTTGTGGTTCCTTCGGGAACGGAACTGTATAGCGAGCGCAAACTGTGGTTGGCGTAAGAAGAAAAGATGGAACTGAGACTCAGTCGGGGACGAGCTACCAAACTATCAACTTATGTAAAAGTTGTATACTGTGCTGGTGCCGAGAGAGGCTTTCCGTGCTGCTTTCCAAACCTCGGATGGATGGATAAAGAACTGGAACTATTCTGGAATTGGTATCTATCATCGCCACCAAGAAATGACAAAGTCCAGCAATTCTACTTGCAAATCCACCTACCAAGATGCAATCGCCACCACATTGCGCAATCTCTGTAATGGAACACTATAGTGATGTACAGTGAAGGATCAGCTCATAGGATGTTGTACTGAACCCAAATATAAGGTAAAATTTGACTTAAGTGATTTATCCTGAGTCACATATCCGCTTAGGGTCCCTCCCACGCTTACGTGTTTACCGAGTGTCCTTTATTGAAGGCATATTAAAACTACTATGGCAATAGAGTGTGCTAAAAATTAATATTGCTTGTTGAAAGGATCTTACAGATATCTCAAATTTTGTGTTTCCATGCAGTAAAAGTTCAGAACTGCAGCTGCTGAGAGTTATATGTTCATGTTTGCTAAGGGCTTGTTTCTTTAGTGTACTGAAAGTGCGTTTAGTTTGCTCTGCTACAGTGGTCAAGATTAAGGGCCCCCAGCTTGAAAGTAGTTAAAAATGCACAAAGTTACTTAATTATAGAAAGTTTCAGTTACTCTCGCTATTTACGTTAAAATCTGTACAATATTGGGTTCCTCTTGTGTATTAAAAGTGAATATTAATGGCGTGACAAGATCCACAGTTTGTCTATTGTGCTCATGCTAGATAACGAATAATAGAAAGACCACTATCTATGAACACAGCAATTTCTTTATTCAAAAGACAGTGAGAATTAATTTGTTAGTGAACGCCATTTAATTTTCATTCTAAATAGAAAGGTGTGTAGTAGTGAGAGACTTAATCTATGCATAATAATTAATTTTGCTGTGAACCATATCCATATTACATGTCAGATAGGAATATGTTTGAAAAAGTAATACAGAACCTATGTCCAATTTATAATTCTAAAGTGCACTGTAATACTAATATTATTGAAACCACTCGGTTTGACCAAGCTTTGAAGGCAAAAGTGTATGTCATTTTCTGTTGTCCTTATGCAAATAGCCTTGTTCTCCTATAACTGTTAGCACTTTCTTTAACGTCAACATCAGCTAGTGACAGAGCTCATTGCACTCTCAGGTGATAAAGTATAGGCTGTGTCTATCCATTAAAGTAACTCATATCTATTTTCTTGAACAAGAATGTTACTCATTCTTGTGCCTAATTAGGCTGGTGACCGTTTTCTTTATCCTTTGAACAGTGTGGATAGGTAAAATATTGTTTGTTACTGTTTAAACATTTACGTAATTTTGACTTTCACTTCCGATAAGCCACCTCCGTTAGGTACAACACGGTCAACATAACAAAATTCCTCTCGGAGGGAAACACTGCTCGGCCTCTTTATACTCTGCTTGAATAAAAATAATTTCATTATACGAGCTGCCTCCGACTTTTAGGTTATAGTAGTAGCAGACAGAAGTGTTATACGTGGCGACCGTGACAGGACTAATTGTTCTGTTTGGGCACAGTGCGTAATAAACCAAATTTGGTAGTTGATTACACAAGATACGTCAATGCCGGTTGCAGTGTTATAACTTCTCACTACAATAGCAAACCAACTTGGTAACATGTTCGCTGCAGTCTAACAAAAATTAGGAGACATCTTTTACATTTAGTAATTAAATTCGACCGTTTTGAATATGTGCGCTTTATACTTCGAGACTACATTTGCAATATATGCAGCTATGGGAGTTGCTTCAGAATTGACAGCAGTACGAGGTGCATTCAAGTTCTAAGGCCTCCGACTTTTTGTCTCCGGACTGGAAAGAGATAGAAACATGCACATTGTTTTAAAATGAGGCCGTGTTCATTGTCAATACGTCCCAGAGATGGCACCACTGTGCGGTAGATGGAATTTTACCGCCAGCGGCGAGAATGAGAACTGTTTTAAATACTTAAAACGGCGACGTTTTCCTTACTTGAACCGCGTGCAATCATTCGTTTTCTGAATTTGCGTAATTTGAAACAAATTGAAATTCATCGATAGTAGAAGGAGACATGTGGTGATGGAGTTATGGATGTATCGAAAGTGCGTTCGTGGGTGCGGCAGTTTAATGAAGGCAGAACATCGTGTGAAAACAAACTGAAACAACCTCGGGCTCGCACAAGCCGGTCTGACGACATGATCGAGAAAGTGGAGAGAATTGTTTTGGGGGATCGCCGAATGACTGTTGAACAGATCGCCTCCCGAGTTGGCATTTCTGTGGGTTCTGTGCACACAATCGTGCATGACGACCTGAAAATGCGAAAAGTGTCATCCTGGTGGGTGCCACGAATGTTGACGGACGACCACACGGCTGCCCGTGTGGCATGTTGCCAAGCAATGTATGGGACTTTCTTTTCGTCGGTTGTAACAACGGATGAGACGTGGATGCCATTTTTCAATCCAGAAACAAAGCGTCAGTCAGCTCAATGGAAGCACACAGATTAACCGCCACCAAAAAAATTTCGGGTAACCGCCAGTGCTGAAAAAATGATGGTGTCCATGTTCTGGGACAGCGAGAGCGTAATCCTTACCCATTGCGTTCCAAAGGGCACTACGGTAACAGGTGCAACCTACGAAAATGTTTTGAAGAACAAATTCCTTCCTGCACTGCAACAAAAACGTCCAGGAAGGGCTGCGCGTGTGCTGTTTCACCAAGACAACGCACCTGCACATCGAGCTAAGGTTACGCAACAGTTTCTTCGTGTTAACAACTTTGAAGTGATTCCTCATGCTCTCTACTCACCTGACCTGGCTCCTAGTGACTTTTGGCTTTTTCCAACAATGAAAGACACTCTCCGTGGCCGCACATTACCAGCCGTGCTGCTATTGCCTCAGCGATTTTCCACTGGTCAAAACAGACTCCTAAAGAAGCCTTCGCCGCTGCCATGGAATCATGGCGTCAGCGTTGTGAGAAATGGGTACGTCTGCACGGCGATTACGTCGAGAAGTAACGCCAGTTTCATCGATTTCGGGTGAGTAGTAAATTAGAAAAAAAATTGGAGGCCTTCGAACTTGAATGCACCTCGTAATGGGCGGTGCGGCAAAATGTAGCAGCTAATGGTCAGTAAATGGGTCAGTATTCACTATCGAATCTTAACCATCTTCATTTCAATTAGCCTCTATTTAGTTTTCGTACTGTTTATACCAGTTTACGTATGAAACCGCTGTAATACATTCACAACAGCAAGAGACTGAATGTGATCTTGACATTTTCTTGGCCTTCTGACAAGGGAACGTCCCCAACGCACCCCCCTCAGATTTAGTTATAAGTTGGTACAGTGGATAGGCCTTGAAAAACTGAACACAGATCAATCGAGAAAACAGGAAGAAGTTGTGTGGAACTATGAAAAAATAAGCAAAATATACAAACTGAGTAGTCCATGCGCAGGATATGCAACATCAAGGAGAGTGTGAACTCAAGAGCGCCGTGGTACTGTGGTTAGCGTGAGCAGCTGCGGAACGAGAGGTCCTAGGTTCATGTCTTCCCTCGAGTGAAAAGTTTGCTTTTCTTATTTTCGCAAAGTTATGATCTGTCCGTTCGTTCATTGACATCTCTGTTCGCTGTAATAAGTTTAGTGTCTGTGTTTTGCGACCGCACCGCAAAACCCCACGGAATACATCTCACGTATTTAATGCACTCTCGTCCAAAGTAGCGAACTGTCAACTGCCAGCCAGGGAGCCTCGTTAGCAGGAATACTCTCTTCCGTGCGCTGTAGTCCACTGACTTCGTGTGTTTCGATTTTTGTTTAGGTGTAGCGTCCCCATACTACGGCGCAGTTACCTCGCATCGGAAGGACGGACGGACAGATAATAATTGTATGAAAATAATAAATTAAACTTTTCACTCGAGGGAGACCTGAACCTAGGACCTCTCGTTCCGCAGCTGCTCACGCTAACCACAGGACCACTGCGCTCTTGAGTTCACACTCTCCTTGATGTTGCATATCTTGTGTATGGACTACTCAGTTATATATTTTGCTTATTTTTTCATAGTTCCACACAACTTCTTCCTGTTTTCTCGAGTGATCTGTGTTCAGTTTTTCAAGGCCTATCCACTGTGCCAACTTATAACTAAATCTGAAGGGGGTCCGATGGGGAGGTTCCCTTGTGAGCTATTTCTTGTCAGTATTACTGGGCATGAGTTGAATGCTTAATGGATTTGGCATTAACGTCCTAGAAGATTTTCAGGGTGTATAAAAATACCTTTATGTACTTTCGGGACAGATTCCTTGCACTAAATCACCAAAAAGGTTCAGTAACCCAGAAGAGCTACGAGCAACTGTTCACAGTGTTTCACAGTATCTAAGATGAGCAAATGCTTATAGTTCTTACGGTAGCCTGCGCTTGTTAAAGCTTGAGACATGCTGAAAAGAGGGTTCTCATCTCTTGGGCCCACTGAAGAAAGGCTCTGTCTTAAGAATGAGAATAAAAATGTGGCCACCTAATATATTATTTGAATTTGTATAAATCATTACATAACAATGGAAGAGCTGTTTACCTTCATATATTGGGTTATTACTTAGTTGATCTCGATAAATTTTCTGTAACATATTGTGTAACCATTTGTAGTGCAGAAGTTTGTACCTGCCATCAAGGAGATCAATATCTGACGACTTTCATTAGATGTTTACGCCGTTTCAATACTATTCGAAAATGTAGGAAAGTAATATTCATATAATTTGGTTCACAGTGTTGAAATAGTGTTTTGATATTCATTACTAGACAATTAATGATCGGTTTGTTTGGTATCTGTAGCTCAAAATACAAGTTTACTGATTAATGGAGGACATTTTACGAAATATAACAGAGGAAATTTAGGTCTAGAACATCAATTTCAACATTGTTATTTACTTGATTCTGAAATAATCAGTGACTTATGTAATGAAGGTTGGTCACTTTCGTTTTAGTAAGCTACAGTGACAGTAGAACACAACTTTATGTAAATGCAGTAGAACCTTGATTATCCAATCTTCGATTAACCGACTCTTCGGATTGTCCGACCATCAATATGCACTCCACGCTGAGGAGCTTCCAGCGTTATGGATCTATTTCACTCCAGTCACCACAGGTCCAACGCTGTGAGCCCCACCCCTTCAAAAGCATGATCGTGCATCCTGTTTATTACTAAGTTCAGAAAAGCGACTGAATATGCTGTAATTTATTTAAAGGTTGGTGTTAATGTGCATTTGTTCCGGCTGTTACAAAATTCTTGAAATGAAAGGCCTTCCAGCCCAGACAGTTGTATTGCTACACAACGCCCCAAGTTTCTCAAGCTAGGGAAGAAGGTAAGCAAACCACTGTAGAAAAATTGGGAGAAGGTTTCTCCTAGCGTAAATTAAGAGTATATACTTCCACAAACGACTGAGTCAGACACCGCAGATTTAGTGACTGATCTGCAAACTCTTCATAATGATCTCCAACCTGGTAATGTAGACCAATGGATAGCAACTGGCGACGTTGTTGCTGTCACGAATGAAGAACCTGAAGATGATCTCTCTTGTAAAAGGAAGAAGAGGAAGAGATCAGCCACTCTGCAGCAAAGGATGCCTTCGAGACTGCACTGAAATATTTGGAACAACAGCCGACTGCTACAGGCATGGGCAAGTTGTGGATAAAGAAGTGGTATGATGCAGCCACAAAGTAAGGTTTAAGAAATTGAAACAAAGATACATTCTACACATTTTAAATATATTTACAGTGCCTAAAATTTTCTGTTTTCCTTTCTGTTTATCAGAGAAGTATAATTTTTGACTTAATTTTGATTTAGTACATCGTTAGTGACTTGTTAGTGACTTGTTCCATGCTCCTTTAATTATCCGGCCTTTTTAGCACTCCGACCATCCCTGGTCCCAAAAGTCATGCTTAATCGAGGTTCCACTGTCTCTATTAAAGATTTGGACGAGAACATATTGGAAAAGGCATTTTAGCCAATTTGTCATACCCTCATGCTATATAGAAAAGGAAAACGTTAAATAGTTTACTTGCTACAAAATTAAAAGAAAAAATCCAGTAACTATTAGTTTATGTAGTACTCAGTTAGAATACAGATAAATAAAACTATTTGTAATTAGTTTCAAAAGCAAGGAAAATAATCAGATATCAGAGAAAGGACTTTACAATCAAAACTACAATAAAAGAAAACAGATGAAAAGTCTACCCTAGATACAAAGAAATAAGGGATAAAGGTAGTATAGCAAAATCTCAGACAGTTTTTAAATAGTTTGATGGATTTTCATAGATTGAAACTGAAGAAACTGCAAAAAGGTGGGAATTTAAGGAGATGGGACCTGGATAAACTGAAAGAACCAGAGGTTGTACAGAGTTTCAGGGAGAGCATAGGGGAACAATTGACTGGAATGGGGGAAAGAAATACAGTAGAAGAAGAATGGGTAGCTCTGAGGGATGAAGTAGTGAAGGCAGCAGAGGATCAAGTAGGTAAAAAGACGAGGGCTAATAGAAATCCTTGGGTAACAGAAGAAATATTGAATTTAATTGATGAAAGGAGAAAATACAAAAATGCAGTAAATGAAGCAGGCAAAAAGGAATACAAACGTCTCAAAAATGATATCGACAGGAAGTGCAAAATGGCTAAGCAGGGATGGCTAGAGGACAAACGTAAGGATGTAGAGGCTTGTCTCACTAGGGGTAAGATAGATACTGCCTACAGGAAAATTAAAGAGACCTTTGGAGAGAAGAGAACCACTTGTATGAATATCAAGAGCTCAGATGGCAACCCAGTTCTAAACAAAGAAGGGAAGGCAGAAAGGTGGAAGGAGTATATAGAGGGTTTATACAAGGGCGATGTACTTGAGGACAGTATTATGGAAATGGAAGAGGATGTAGATGAAGACGAAATGGGAGATAAGATACTGCGTGAAGAGTTTGACAGAGCACTGAAAGACCTGAGTCGAAACAAGGCCCCAGGAGTAGACAACATTCCATTTGAACTACTTATGGCCTCGGGAGAGCCAGTCATGACGAAACTCTACCATCTGGTGAGCACGATGTATGAGACAGGCGAAATACCCTCAGACTTCAAGAAGAATATAATAATTTCAATCCCAAAGAAAGCAGGTGTTGACAAATGTGAAAATTACCGAACTATCAGTTTAATAAGTCACAGCTGCAAAATAATAACGCGAATTCTTTACAGACGAATGGAAAAACTGGTAGAAGCCGACCTCGGGGAAGATCAGTTTGGATTCCGTAGAAATGTTGGAACACGTGAGGCAATACTGACCTTACGACTTATCTTAGAAGAAAGATTAAGAAAAGGGAAACCTACGTTTCTAGCATTTGTAGACTTAGAGAAAGCTTTTGACAATGTTAACTGGAATACTCTCTTTCAAATTCTGAAGGTGGCAGGGGTAAAATACAGGGAGCGAAAGGCTATTTACAGTTTGTACAGAAACCAGATGGCAGTTATAAGAGTCGAGGGGCATGAAAGGGAAGCAGTGGTTGGGAAAGGAGTAAGACAGGGTTGTAGCCTCTCCCCGATGTTATTCAATCTGTATATTGAGCAAGCAGTAAAGGAAACAAAAGAAAAATTCGGAGTAGGTATTAAAATTCATGGAGAAGAAGTAAAAACTTTGAGGTTCGCCGATGACATTGTAATTCTGTCAGAGACAGCAAAGGACTTGGAAGAGCAGTTGAACGGAATGGACAGTGTCTTGAAAGGAGGATATAAGATGAACATCAACAAAAGCAAAACGAGGATAATGGAATGTAGTCAAATTAAGTCGGGTGATGCTGAGGGAATTAGATTAGGAAATGAGACACTTAAAGTAGTAAAGGAGTTTTGCTATTTAGGGAGTAAAATAACCGATGATGGTCGAAGTAGAGAGGATATAAAATGTAGACTGGCAATGGGAAGGAAAGCGTTTCTCAAGAAGAGGAATTTGTTAACATTGAGTATAGATTTAAGTGTCAGGAAGTCGTTTCTGAAAGTATTTGTATGGAGTGTAGCCATGTATGGCAGTGAAACATGGACGATAACTAGTTTGGACAAGAAGAGAATAGAAGCTTTCGAAATGTGGTGCTACAGAAGAATGCTGAAGATAAGGTGGGTAGATCACGTAACTAATGAGGAGGTATTGAATAGGATTGGGGAGAAGAGAAGTTTGTGGCACAACTTGACTAGAAGAAGGGATCGGTTGGTAGGACATGTTTTGAGGCATCAAGGGATCACAAATTTAGCATTTGAGGGCAGTGTGGAGGGTAAAAATCGTAGAGAGAGACCAAGAGATGAATACACTAAGCAGATTCAGAAGGATGTAGGTTGCAGTAGATACTGGGAGATGAAGAAGCTTGCACAGGATAGAGTAGCATGGAGAGCTGCATCAAACCAGTCTCAGGACTGAAGACCACAACAACAACTAATAATATTATAGTTTCCAAAATATTACATTACTTACAAGCACATCTTACAGATCAGTTCCCTTCGATTTTCTTCATACGTGTAGCATTTGAGGGTCAGTGCACAAATAGCAGTTTCCTACAGCCGTACGACATAAATCCTGAAGAAACAAAAAAATCCATGTTTGGAGATCAAGAAATTTCTGAACGTAGAGTTTTACAAGTGGTTCTATAAGCCCCTGGTCTGATTCATGTTGAAAGCAACATCTTTTTTACTTTCGTTTAAACTCCGCATCTGTTATCAAATGGAATTGGTCAATTAACAAATATTGAATCACAATAATCCAGAAAAAAATATTGTAATTACGAAGTATATGAAAATGCAAGTACACAAAAAATTTACAATTTCGTGGAAATTTTAATAGCGGGCCGACCGGTCCGCTGGAACAGTGAACGGAAAGATGAAAACCCAAACACTCTGATTAAATAAAAGTCGGTACTTATCTTTATTAACGAAGATACAGAAACACAGTAGTGAACTCCGTGTCTACAGAAATCTGTCTAGTTCGAGTCGGAGCGGCTAGGTCAGCGTCGGCTGACGACAAACAACAACTCTGCTGCGATGAACGCACAACTGACTAGCAAGTACACAAATCGGTGGCGAGTATACCACTGAGCGGCGGATACAGAACTGTCCTAGCGCTCGCGACTCCAGCGCTTAAGAAGCCAGAAGCCAGCGGTGGCGCGCGCAGACTTGCGGCGATTTCCTGTATCGCTGGCGCTGCTTATGCGGACGGCGTCCGGACTTTGACGCTGCCAACCTTTTGGCAGCGGGCTCGGTTGGCATTACTGGCTAGGATATAACAATAACAGACTTTCAACGCGGAATGGTAGTTGGAGCTGGATGCATGGGGCATCCCATTTTGGAGATCGTCAGGGAATTCAGAATTTAGAGATCCTCACTGTCAATCGTGTGCTGAGAACGCCAAATTTCAGGCATTACCTCTCACCACGGACAACGTAGTGGCCGACGGCCTTCACTAAACGACCGATAGTGGTATAGTTTACGTGGAGGTGTAAGTGCTTACAGACACACAACAACTCGTGAAATGACCGCAGAAAGCAATGTTGGACGTACAATGTGCCTTTCCGTTAGGACACTGCGGCGGAATTTGGCATTAATGGCCTATGGCGGTAGACGACCGACGCGAATACCTTTGCTAACAGAACGCCTTCGCCTGCAATGCACCTCACCTTGGGTCAGTATCATATCGGTTGGAACCTAGACGGCTGGAAAATCGTCAGATGAGTCACCCGATTTCACTTGCTAAGAGTTGACGGTAGGGTTGGAGTCGAGCGCCGATCCCACGAACCCATAGACACGAGTTGTCAACAAGGCACTGTCCAAGCTGGTGGTGGTTCCTTAAGGGGCTCCGGAAAGGCTCAAAATCATGAAAAGTTCAATTTTTACTTTTTTGCGTTTTCTGAATCTGCAGAGTATTACCTTTTAATAGATATATGATTTATTCAATTCCGAAGACTACAACTATTTTTAAATTGTTTTTGAAATGTGTGCTACATGGGCGTGACCCACTGTGGCGCTGTTAAACTGCTGTCAAATGGTGTTATTATTAACGTCCTTGTCCATCAGGTACATTTTAGTGATGTGAGATAAAGTATGTGTTGTGGCTAACCTGTGATGGTTCAATATATATCGCTGGTGTGATTGTCGATTGTTTGATGTTTATTTACTCTGTCGTTATCTCGAAAATATTCGTAATTAATTCTGTTTCTTGAGTCTCTGTTTTGTTGAAGTATAATAATGAGTAAAAGTAAAGTTATTACAAATCCTCTGAAGGCTTTTAAGATGGCTCTGAGCACTATGGGACTTAACATCTGTGGTCATCAGTCCCCTAGAACTTAGAACTACTTAAACCTAACTAACCTAAGGACATCACACACATCCATGCCCGAGGCAGGATTCGAACCTGCGACCGTAGCAGTCCCGCGGGGCTTTTAAGAAAAGGAGAAATGTTGGAAAGCCAAAGGTATGTGTTATTACTGTAAACTTTGTTTCTAACATGGTACGAGCGATGCTTTAGACAAGGAACGCCTTCGGGCTGCAGACAGGGCTGTAAAGAGTCTAGAAATACAAGCAAGAGTAAACAGGAGGAGGAACAAGAGGAAGCTGCAGGAGGAGTTTGCAGAGGATGAAGATAATCCATCCTATGGACCTGAAGTGCACTAAAAAGTTAATCCAATCTTTGTCGCTCGATTCCCAAAACTTTTATTTTCTCATACTAATTACATGTTTTCTAAGGATCTTCCAAACATATTTGTTTCAAACTTTCAGTAAATGTTACACAGTACCTTCTGCATAATTGAACACAGCCTTTTTCCAAAAAACTGCATATTTTTTAATATATAAATAAGAAATTGCAAAAAAATGTTGTGAATTTTCATTACAATTGAAAAAAAATCATCTTTAATAACTGAACTAAAATTTTGTAAAATCCCTGTGTTAAATTGTAGCCCATATTCCGATAAATAATCTGTAAAAAGTTCAACTTCCTACCTCAAATACTTTGTGAGGAAAGATGTAATTTATAAGCGTTATTTTAACATTGCAAGTATAGGGCGTTCCGGAGCCCCTTAATGGTGTGGGCTCTATTTACGTGGGTCCTGTGGTCCAATTGAAACGATCATAGACTGGAAATGGTTATGTTCGGCTCCTCGCAGACCATTTCCATCCATTCATGAACTTCATATTCGCAAACGACGATGGTATTTTTACGAACGGCAATGCGCCATGTCACCGCGATTCTGGACAGTTCAAGCGAATGATTTTGCTACCCACTGAGCCCGCGCGCGGCTCGTGTTCATCCCGTTTATTGTTTGTCCTCTTCTCTTGCGGTACCGCCGCCTCGTTTTCTTATTCCATTTACAGGTGTCACTAACTTCCTGCCTTACCAGCCCGTGAGTGCCAGCAGCAGCGCTTGTCGATAAATGCACTCTCGTACCGTCTCTGGAGCGACCGATAGTATTTCGCGGCCGTGGTGTATCGGGAAGGTGGAGAACCACGCGGCAGTTCAGTCAGGACTGAGCAGCAGTCAAGTCGGAGACGGAGCACCAGTGAGGCGCCGACAGTCAATACAGGGCTATTACAAATGATTGAAGCGATTTCACAGCTCTACAATAACTTTATTATTTGAGAAATTTTCACAATGCTTTGCACACACATACAAAAACTCAAAAAGTTTTTTTAGGCATTCACAAATGTTCGATATGTGCCCCTTTAGTGATTCGGCAGACATCATGCCGATAATCAGGTTCCTCTCACACTCGGCGCAGCATGTCCCCATCAATGAGTTCGAAAGCATCGTTGATGCGAGCTCGCAGTTCTGGCACGTTTCTTGGTAGAGGAGGTTTAAACACTGAATCTTTCACATAACCCCACAGAAAGAAATCGCATGGGGTTAAGTCGGGAGAACGTGGAGGCCATGACATGAATTGCTGATCATGATCTCCACCACGACCGATCCATCGGTTTTCCAATCTTCTGTTTAAGAAATGCCGAACATCGTGATGGAAGTGCGGTGGAGCACCATCCTGTTGAAAGATGAAGTCGGCGCTGTCGGTCTCCAGTTGTGGCATGAGCCAATTTTCCAGCATGTCCAGATACACGTGTCCTGTAACGTTTTTTTTTTTTTTGCAGAAGAAAAAGGGGCCGTAAAATTTAAACCGTGAGATTGCACAAAACACGTTAACTTTTGGTGAATTGCGAATTTGCTCCACGAATGCGTGAGGATTGTCTACCGCGCAGATTCGCACATTATGTCTGTTCACTTCACCATTAAGAAACAATGTTGCTTTATCACTGAAAACAAGTTTCGCACTGAACGCATCCTCTTCCACGAGCTGTTGCAACCGCGCCGAAAATTCAAAGCGTTTGAATTTGTCATCGGGTGTCAGGGCTTGTAGCAATTGTAAACGGTAAGGCTTCTCCTTTAGCCTTTTCCGTAAGATTTTCCAAACCGTCCTCTGTGGTACGTTTAGCTCCCTGCTTGCTTTATTCGTCGACTTCCGCGGGCTACGCGTGAAACTTGACCCTCACGCGTTCAACCGTTTCTTCGCTCACTGCAGGCCGACCCGTTGATTTCCCCTTAACAGAGGCATCCAGAAGCTTTAAACTGCGCATACCATCGCCGAATGGAGTTAGCAGTTGGTGGATCTTTGTTGAAATTCGTCCTGAAGTGTCGTTGCACTGTTATGACTGACTGATGTGAGTGCATTTCAAGCACGACATACGCTTTCTCGGCTCCTGTCGCCATTTTGTCTCACTGCGCTCTCGAGCGCGCTGGCGGCAGAAACCTGAAGTGCGGCTTCAGCCGAACAAAACTTTATGTTTTTCTACGTATCTGTAGTGTGTCGTGACCATATGTCAATGAATGGAGCTACAGTGAATTTATGAAATCGCTTCAATCATTTGTAATAGCCCTGTACTTGCCCGACCGCTGGCGAACACACATGCGTTGCCCGACATAAGGAGATTTGGGCAGGGACGACCGTTGGTTGGTTGTTCGGTCGGTCGTCTGATCGGGCGACGTGTTACTGGTTCTGACCGTTTCTGGGCCCCTTCAATTGGTCATCTCGCCGGACGTGGGTCGGTTTCTTGCCTGTGCAGACATGTCGGAGTGTTACCTCTGCATGGTTGGGTCCCAGGTCGTCGTGTGTCTGAGTTTCGGGCGGACCAGCAGTGGAGTCAGTCAGGGACAGACCAGCAGTGCAGTCGGTCGGTTGGCGCAAAGCAGCGAGGAGGTCCCCGTCGCGCGGACTCGGGCCGAAGCGGCTGGTAGCGTGACCTTCGCTAATGAAGGATTGAGTTAAATTAAGTTAAAAACCCCATCCAAGAAAGCGTCTGCAATTCTAGCCGACATCAACGAACACCCAGTGTTGTTCGCGAGAATCTCACAGAAAGCAACAACGGTGATCAAACGAAGAGAAGTGATAGCAGTTGAGGCTTGATAGTAGGCAAAGTGAGCACTCAACTTTAGTGTCCAAGATCGGTGGGCGACGAACTTCGTGACCCTCGCAAGGAGCACCTCACCCACATCGTCCGACATGACTCCCATCGGACAATTATGAGACATAACCGAGATGTCGGTTCGTGCACAAAATCTGCACCAGCAACACTTGGGCGATTGTGGACGGCTGTAGAGACAGCGTGACTCAGTATGTCTGCAGGGGATTGCTAGCGACTCTTAGAGTCCATAGCTGCAGCAACTGCAGTGGTAGGTCTGATACAATATTAGGTGCTATCCCATGAGTTTTTTCATCTCTGTTTGTGTGCAACTGCAACATTAGATCATGCGAGAAATGTGCACCAGAAAATACGACGAGCGCTTCCAAAAGCTTTAATTTATTTTGTCTTCATTTACACTGACGAAGAATACATGTTGGAATTCAAAGTAGGCCTACAACGCTGGTGGACTGCTAATGATCGTTACAGGACGAGAAGAAGAAGCCTGAGCTCGAAGAAGGGACTTTTTTTCTTCTGTCCATTTCCCACGAGAAAACAGTTAAATTCAAGACATGAGATTTAAAAAATCTGTCCAGAAAACGAGAGAAAAAAGTAATCCAGACGTAGTGTCGTTGGGTATTAACGAAATGTACTGGGTCACGTGTTCGAACCGAACCACATCTAACATTTTAAATGAAAATCATCAGCATAGGTGTCTGAAGTAAGAGGGGCAGGTAATTTTTTCGATCTTCTTCAAGAGTTGTGTTGCATTGCTTTAGGGAATTTATGTTCGGGCACTGTCCTTCAAATGATATAACAATAATCAAAGAATGATGGTCCATGAGATTACCTTGTATTAAATAATATGGGCGGACATAACGAAACAACTCTAAATGTATGAGTGTTTACCAAACTATTATAAAAGTAAAGGCTCTGCAGTCAGTGAAAACTTTACTTCACAAAATCCGAATGAAATAATTACTTCCCCTGCGCAGAGTACATATGAATGGTTGTGGGTAAGAGTTGAAATTACTGTTTTCTAAAAGGTACGTTATTTGTAATTGCTGAAGTCCGGCGGCGGTGGCCGAGCGGTTCTAGGCGCTACAGCCTGGAGCCGCGTGACCACTACGGTCGCAGGTTCCAATCCTGCCTCGGGTGTGGATGTGTGTGATGTCCTTAGGTTAGTTAGGTTTAAGTAGTTCTAAGTTCTAGGGGACTGATGACCTCAGAAGTTAAGTCCCACAGTGCTCAGAGCCATTTGAACCAGTTTTTTGCTATTACTAAAATTCAGAAAAGTGAGTTGTAGAGAGACATCTGCGACTTAAGTTTAGAGGACAAATTTCATCGCGAATGCGATCTTCTAACTGTTGCAAACTTTTCGAGCGGTCGGAGTACACTGTCGCCTTAAAATGAGCACATAGACGAAAGTCTGGCACGGATAAAACAGGTCAGCGAGGCGTCCGTTCAACACAAGCGCGTTTGGAAACTGTAAGATTACCAAACGCTTCGCGGAAAACTTGCAAGGTCTTGTTGGATGTGTGGCATGTCGCGCCGTCTCGTCGGGACCAAATTTTCGTAACAAATGACGAGGACTCGCCTGTAAACAACCACGCACACGTTCGATTTCCTCGGGAGGTCGGATGGTTTTCCGAGTGCCGGTTGATTTTCGATTCGATAGACTGGTAGTTGCACGGAAGCTTCTTACATACTTTTCCACGAGCAGCAATTGAACATCACGGCTGAAGCTTGAAATACACTCCTGGAAATGGAAAAAAGAACACATTGACACCGGTGTGTCAGACCCACCATACTTGCTCCGGACACTGCGAGAGGGCTGTACATGCAATGATCACACGCACGGCACAGCGGACACACCAGGAACCGCGGTGTTGGCCGTCGAATGGCGCTAGCTGCGCAGCATTTGTGCACCTCCGCCGTCAGTGTCAGCCAGTTTGCCGTGGCATACGGAGCTCCATCGCAGTCTTTAACACTGGTAGCATGCCGCGACAGTGTGGACGTGAACCGTATGTGCAGTTGACGGACTTTGAGCGAGGGCGTATAGTGGGCATGCGGGAGACCGGGTGGACGTACCGCCGAATTGCTCAACACGTGGGGCGTGAGGTCTCCACAGTACATCGATGTTGTCGCCAGTGGTCGGCGGAAGGTGCACGTGCCCGTCGACCTGGGACCGGACCGCAGCGACGCACGGATGCACGCCAAGACCGTAGGATCCTACGCAGTGCCGTAGGGGACCGCACCGCCACTTCCCAGCAAATTAGGGACACTGTTGCTCCTGGGGTATCGGCGACGACCATTCGCAACCGTCTCCATGAAGCTGGGCTACGGTCCCGCACACCGTTAGGCCGTCTTCCGCTCACGCCCCAATATCGTGCAGCCCGCCTCCAGTGGTGTCGCGACAGGCGTGAATGGAGGGACGAATGGAGACGTGTCGTCTTCAGCGATGAGAGTCGCTTCAGCCTTGGTGCCAATGATGGTCGTATGCGTGTTTGGCGCCGTGCAGGTGAGCGCCACAATCAGGACTGCATACGACCGAGGCACACAGTGCCAACACCCGGCATCATGGTGTGGGGAGCGATCTCCTACACTGGCCGTACACCACTGGTGATCGTCGAGGGGACACTGAATAGTGCACGGTACATCCAAACCGTCATCGAACCCATCGTTCTACCATTCCTAGACCGGCAAGGGAACTTGCTGTTCTAACTGGACAATGCACGTCCGCATGTATCCCGTGCCACCCAACGTGCTCTAGAAGGTGTAAGGCAACTACCCTGACCAGCAAGATTTCCGGATCTGTCCCCCATTGAGCATGTTTGGGACTGAATGAAGCGTCGTCTCACGCGGTCTGCACGTCCAGCACGAACGCTGGTCCAACTGAGGCGCCAGGTGGAAATGGCATGGCAAGCCGTTCCACAGGACTACATCCAGCATCTCTACGATCGTCTCCATGGGAGAATAGCAGCCTGCATTGCTGCGAAAGGTGGATATGCACTGTACTAGTGCCGACATTGTGCATGCTCTGTTGCCTGTGTCTATGTGCCTGTGGTTCTGTCAGTGTGATCATGTGATGTATCTGACCCCAGGAATGTGTCAATAAAGTTTCCCCTTCCTGGGACAATGAATTCACGGTGTTCTTATTTCAATTTTCAGGAGTGTACTTAGGAATGGCACGTTGCACGCGCACTAGAGATCGCCTAAGTGGAAACAGAACTCCACCAGGGATGTACTATGTTGCTTCGACCAGTGAGGAGTGATTACTGTCCGTCCGACGATCAAGATTTCAATTTTCCGTGATTTTTCTAAATCGATTAATGCAGATACTACAATAAAAGGCAGGGTTCAATTCCAAGTCAATTCCTTCCCAAACCGAAAGAACTGGGCTCGCAGTCTGGAGCGTGGCAGTGAAAAGAATGGATCGTTATTCTAGAATAACTCGAAATACGGCAATGTATGTGATTTTCTTTGAACACGTATCGCCTCTCCCAGAGTCCTGCTGTTAACTCTTCAGTCTACCTTCCCCAGTACAACTTACACATCTTCCTTTTGTTTCAGATACCTTCGTAACGTGCATTTTAGGAATTGGTACGATTTGCTACGTGCCGACGTTCGCCAGAAATTATAAATTAAAATAATATTATATTCTTTTCCTTTCGTGTTTTCTTTGTTTTCTTCACACAAATACATGCTTCCGTAGCAATCCTAGAAATTTCAAACGAAATGGCCATATTTCAACGTAATCATTTAACTAATAGTGAATTACAATCATCTGGTTTCTTTCGTCAGTGCTCTGACTCACTGTAAGCGTCCAGCAGCTATAAAAATTGTTCACTGCTAGTTCTATAATCAGCTACCTACGATCGAGTAATCTTACGTCAGCGTGTGAAAACGTCCACTGCTGCGAAGCTAGACGTATGATTAGGTTCGCTGTTTGATTAGCAGAGAAAGATGTAAGTAGAATCCCTGCATCTACGGAAATCAAAATACCTTCTCAAAACCACTCATATGTAAAGTTCAAAACTACGAGGAAGTCAGTATTAGCAAATATGCGAGTGCATCTCGGTAATCAAAATATTCTCATATTCCAAGATGAAATCGGCGTCACCGATACAGGACCTAAGAATCGGTGAAGCAACTCACGTAGTGTTTCAGCGTAAAAATGATGAGCGAAACTATCTTTCTAAAACACCTCTTGAATCTTTCTCATTAACTTTCACTCTGCAGTAGTAGAGATCTTTGCGATACAACCAAGACTGCGTATAATGCAAGAGAAGGTTAGGTTAGTGGTGTTTAACGT